>NC_134267.1:185979852-187467352 GCF_031893055.1 Leptodactylus fuscus
AGTTACAGATTTTTTTTTAAACAATTCTGCAGGTTCTTGAATATTATGATCAAGTTTGATCAAAGAAAAACAAACGCTAAGCATGGTGAGGGATAGGTTATGGAGGCTTTGGAAATTGTAATCAAAGGGAAGCATGGAGGGGGGAGGGTATATATATATATATATATATATATATATATATATATATATATATATATATATATATGTATCATGAGGTAGAACAAACAGTCTACAATTTATTTAATTTAAGATTTTTTCAAGTTTGCCTACTTTTAATAAAACCCCACCCGTTTTCATTACTTGTATATATAGTGTTAATGTATTATTAGCACTTTCTCCAGATTGTACAACTGTTTTCCGAACATGTTTTACTTCAAACAAACCACATATGCTGGTCAGGCAAGACTCCCCCAAAGTCGCTAGCTTCATCATTAAATATATTCTGCCTGTTTTCCATATTAAACAGAAATGTGTAAAAATGATTACATCACGTCCCGCAGGTGCACATAAAGGTCGGATCCATTTATTGCTTCTGATACTTCAATGAAAAAATCCCCATGTGGGTGGAATTATAGATTGGTGGGCTGTGGTATTCGGCAGAACTCTTAGTCTTAGCTTACCGTCCACTAATTGGAGCCAAATAAATGACTTTTTGATCTTTTGCACAGTATTAGAGATCCTAGCCCCAGTAGAATGTGATCATAATCATCTAACATGTATTACATGTAAAAATGTGTGTGTTCCTCAAAATACAATGATCTCAATAGAAATTGTAGCTATCTTACATTAAAGGGGTTTCAAGTACAAAAATTGGGCCAAGAGCAAAGAATGGGTAAAAAAACCTTGCCCTACATTTCCATCTGTGCTTTTATTTCCATTCTTCAGGTCCATTGGAGGACCAGAATAATGGAAAAATAAATGGACACAAATAAAGTCTGTGGAACCCCATTGACTATATAGTCATATTACCGGTAAGTGTTAATTTTTCTTTAGCTGAAATTGGCAGATGAAAAAGTTGGGCTTGTAACTCTTATTTGTCTGGTGATTTCTGGCAGATCTGTAGTGGATGGACACCTGGAACAAATGTGACAGATGTGAATGTAGCCTTATTTACTGCAGCAAGGACATGCTGTGCTGTACATGCACAATTGAAATACTCAATAGTCAAACAACAGCCTCAGGGGCAACACGGTGACTCAGTGGTTAGCACTGCAGCACTGGACTCTTGGATTCGAATCCTGCCAAAGACAACATCTGCAAGGAGTTTGAATGCTCTCCCCATGTTTACATGGATTTTCTCCCATACTACAAAGACATACTGATAGGGAAGGGAAAAATGGAGATTGAGAGCCTCCCCCCACAAAAAAATAAATAAATAAATAAAATACTGGCCTCAGATGCCAACATGTGTGGCATATCACTGTTACAGGAGAGAAGAGAATGTAACCAATCCAACAGCAATGGTGGGGAAGGAGATCGAAACGGTATTCATGGGTTTTCTCTATGTTACCCAATTCTCTGCTCTTTGACTTTTTGACCTTTTAATATATAAAACACTATAATAGCTGCTTGCATGTGTAGTGCAAAACATGTGCAAAAGTTAGGTTGATACACTTTGTAGTTCATTGTAGTCTTTATTGCCTGTATGCAAGTGGCCACCTTAAGGGTCTGTTTTGTAACGATCTGTTGGGCTCCCATTCTTGTACCTTTGGCTATTACTGTACTTTTGTATACTTTACATCTATAGAGACAGATGACAAAGAAATGAACAGAAAACATTGTGGCGCATTCCCTCAGATGCTTTATGGTACGTATAGAGCTTTTTCCCACTAGAAGCGTTGCTTTCAGACCTAAAAAATAAGCTATCCAGATAAACCGAGTGACTAACTTCATTAGTTGGTTTGCTAAGAACAACTTTTTCATAAAATACCATTTGTTTCATGTTATCTCCCTTGGTTCCCGAGACTAAAGCAATCTTGCAAGTCAATACATCTTATACAAGACCATCTGGCCAAATGTTAGTGCCAAAAGTCAATTGACTCTCTTATATTAGATGCCAATCCTTTTGATATTTGTTTTCACTGTTTCTCCGGGGTCACTGGCAAAGAATGCAATAGCATCATTCTACATTCAGTTTGTGACCCATAACTGTATGAAATGAGCTTTAGCAACTAGCCAAAGACTGTTAGCAAGAAGTTAAAGAGTAACTCACATTTTTTTTAAAATTAATTGTTTAGGTGAATATAAAAAAATCGTTTAAATAAAAAAAATGCTTGTATCTAATCTGTTCAGCTCCTGTGCTGCCCTCTAAACTGCTCAATTCACTGCCAGATCCATTTTTAGTAAAGACAGACCAGAGCATATTCACAGATCTGGTAAAATAGTAGTTTACAGAGAGGGGAGGAGGGAGAAGGAGCCCATTTTGAGAGAAGCTAGCATAGATGTATGGTGCCTAACATAAAGGTAAGTTTCATAGCAGTTTTCCAGCAGGTATTAGCAGTGCTGAGCAGGACTGTGGGGTTACGAACTGCTGAGTCAGGGCTAGTTTTGGGGGGAATCAGAGAAAAAGTTACTGATCCTGACTCCAGCTATGATTAGGGCCCAGGAGCTGAGCTCTCTCCATACACGGTGGATGCCAGCTGTATAACACAGCCAGTACTCGCTGATAACAGCTGCGATCGGTGCTGTCAACATTTTAGAATACACGGTTAAACGCAACCGGGGCATCTAAAGTATGCAGCCACCATCTTTGACCTATTGCTGCCCTCCAGATCATCATCGAGTACAGAGGGATACTGTCCGTGGTGAGCTCCATGCTGGAGAACATCTCCCACCATGTATGAGACCATGATAGCACTGGGCAGTACTGTCAGTGACTGATTGCTGCACCCTAAGTGTGAGAAGAAGCACCATCAGAAGTCCTTCCTACATACAGTCAGGCTGTATAATCAACATCAAGCTAAGCGAAGATCACTCTGCACAGAGAACTAAATGATCCTGAGTCTTTTGTTTCTTTTTAGTCGCTATGACTCCTACTATCTTATTTATCTGCTATTCTGAACTTGTATGTGTTCTTTCTTGTAATATATTACTGTATTATCATGCTGTTATAAGACGCTGAATTTCCCCATGGTGAGACTATTAAAGGATTATCTTATCTTATCTTATGTGGTTGAAGACTGGTAGATCTAGTATTCTCATTTTTTAAATAACAGGTTTATTAAATGCTCAAAGAGCTTTTCCTTTCCAAGTCACAGTAAAGAACTCATCAAATTGTCATCTAATTGTTGTCACTGTGTCTCCTATCTACATGTTATATGCCAACAACAGGATTAACTCAAACGCTTTGATATATCTCCCACCTTTATATTTTCTAGCTTTAATTTTACAAACCTTTACTGTAGCCTAAAATGTTCCTGCCTGAAAGAAAGGAGATAATCTTGGGGCTTATTAGTGTATAATTATTGGCTGAGTCTGAATTATTCATTACCATTTCATAATAGTCTTAGTGTACGTCGGCCATCCGGCTTGATTGATTCACCGCTGCGATGTCTAATTGTAGAATTAATTTCATTACAGTTGAAGAGACATCTACCTTTAATAAATATTACAAGTGAACAGTCAATATGTCACATCCCATTAATTTACTTGAATTTTAATTCATAACCTTGTGCTATTAAAAAACTTGCAATTTAAAAGCCATAGTAACAAACACATTTCAAGCAAGTTGAAAAAAAAAAAGCCGGGTAAATCATGTCCTGTGCAAGTAGGTGTTTAGTATGCGCGACTGCTTTTCTGGTACTGTATCTCAGACAACTATATGAAAACACTGGTTTGTTAGATAGCAGAACCCATACATCACAGCTTAGTTTTCAGTGGGAAGAAAATCAGGCAGAAAATACCACTTTATGTTTGTTAAAAGGGAACTTTTCAATGTGGCGCTTTGAGGTCCAACTGTCCCCATGACAAAAGGTTTAGTTCCACCGCCCCAATGGAAGCTCGAAGGACCTTAGTCTGCTTTTTGAGACAGACTGTTCTGTATTCCAAGAAACCGCTTCCATAAATTTATGGTGGCATAGGGCAACATAAAGTGCTCCAAGAAAACGTCTTCTCCTCAAAGGCGTTAATGAATGAAGATAAGTGAGTTTGACTGAATAAGTAGTAAATCTTTTCTGTCAGGATTGAAACATTTTAATTAGGGCTTCCAAAATCACAAAAATTACTGCAAATCGGGGTGACCTTTTCCAGCTTTCTTTGTGCTAGAATTACATTATGTAAGGCATTTAACAAAGCAGAAAAATTTAGAGTGATCCGGTTCTATGTGGAAGGAACCGCAAGCTTAATATCTATATGAGTCAGTGTAGGGTTTTATGCTTTAATTCTGAATCGGCCAAGTTGTACGTCAGCTTTATGTTTCTTTTTTCTTTTTTTAGATTGTGTGGAGCTACTTCATTGTGAATTAAGCTATTACATTTTCAGTTCTTTTTAGCTCTAAAATCTTTATTCCATTTACAATAATCCCTTTAAAATTGATGAAATCAGTATAATAGAAATATTAAGGCTTTGACTATAGCTAGTCTAGGTAGTCTTGATCCATACTTTATATTAAAAAGGAAAAAGTCTATTAAACATTTTACCAAGTGATATGTTTCTTACCATTGTGTTAAATGTATACATGTGTTTGAACCTACTACCATTTTCTTTGTCTCCCTGATGTTATAAGTTCACAATAGTTTTTGAAGATGCTATGTATAGGGTGCCCCAGAGGCATATTTGGCATTGAAATCTTTGTCTGGTACTACGATGTAGAAATATACACTACTTATGGCTATAAATATCAAATGGTGTATTTGTTGTAGCTTAAATAACCCTGTTTAAAAGTGGACCCACTGTGCCAATGAACTGATTTGATATGGGGATTGGCCAGGGAACGACTATTGGGTACACCCACTGGGTCTTTAAGAAATGGCTATGAAGCAGAAGCTTGGGTAGACTGGAGGCAAGGAGGAGCATTGAGGCAGGTTGAGATGCCATCTACTGAAGGTACAATGTACAATGTTCTAAAAAACAAAAGAAGTACTATAATACTTGTTGGTTTATTCTCTCAACACTCCAGGTACAGTGCTGAGGCCAATGATTCACGGTAGTAGTTATCAATTGTCATTATGTAATCATTGCTGCAGCCCAGTAAATTAAAGGGGTTGTCCCATCTCAGGGATCTTATCTGTACTGGTAGTTTATGTAAATTGAAGACTTTTCCTAAATATATTGCTTTAGAAATTCTGCTTTGTTTGCCTGTTATGTGAACTTATTCCACCCATTGTTTACACAGTGTTTCTATAACCACAGACCTATAGGAAAAGTGGCGTCACTTACCATTCAGCAAGAGGGAGTAGGGGGGGAGAGAAATACAGGAAGTGAAAAGAACAGACTGCAGGCAAAGCTGCTGAAACACTGAGATAGGAAACCCCCTTTAATGAACACCATAGAAGCAGGACTTATTTTTTCAAAAATTTCCAAGAATAAAATCCTGTCTTCCTCCTTCACGCCGTATAGGCCATAATATTTTTAGTATGTAAGCAGAATTGATAGCTCTAACTCAGGATGCTTACTGTCACACATAAAAAGACAACTTGAGAAACCCCAAATCATTAATATAATAATACTTGAAAGTACCTTTTACTTGAACTAACAATTGAAGTCACTCAGGCTTATGAGAGAACCACTTTATTTTTCAAATCAAGTAGTTGAGTCTTCTGTTCCTGTATTTTATCATTATTGCCGTACTCCAGAAATGCAAGGTTTATTATGAAGATGCTTCATAAACCGAAAAAATCCAAGTGCTGCTCGATACTATACTATTGAGTTAAGTTTAAAGTAATTTTTGTCCTCAACCATCAACGAACTTGATTGCCTGGTTTTACAGATGGTTGCTAAAGGACTCGGAATTTCATTGCATTGGCAAAGAGGCATAAACACTCTCTAAGACAATAAGAAAATTATCACTTGTACTCTTGATACGTAAAAATGAATTACAAAGTAGAATTACTTTGATTAGATGACAAAGGTGACTTGGCAGCTAAATTATACTCTTGAGCACCAATGAATCACGTGTGGCTATATTAACGATAAAACACACCGTACTTTATTAATATGTTGGCTTCATTATCATGGTTAATAGATAGTAAGTTAAGTATGCTTTTCCTCTGTATTTCTACTCAGAATTTTTTATGTTCACATTTGTCTCCAGCCCCAATAATGTTGAGGTGCGCATCTTAAATCAGGGGCATTCTTCAGTGGGTCCATGTGCCTGCATTGAAATATACCCCAGTTCATTGTTGTACAGGTTATAAAAATAATTTACATAGTGTAATTATCATAAATCTGTTGGGGTCCTGGCCTCACCTTTCATCACACCCCTTTTCAGGAAAGTATTGAGGATGTAGAAAAGGTAAAAAGTTGCAATTTTTTGTATAAAACCCTGATTTGCACAAAAATATGCAACTCTTTCATGCCTTGTATACCAACAAAACTGCTCATCCAAGGCAACTATCACAATCAGAGTCTTTTTTTAAATTTTCTACTGACCGCACTCATCAGTCTCTAGCTCCTAGTTTCGGGGATCTGCCGATTCAGCGCCCATTCCGACAATCACCGTTCACCTTCCAGTTCATAATCACATAGGCCAGTGTCAATTTTGGGTAATTCAGTTTGCTTGCTATGTCCCTTAAGCATCAACCATTTCTGTAGTACCCCTTTCTCAAAATCAAACAACACTTCACTTTGTGGCATCTTGCATGCGACTAATGCCAATGCACTAATGCCAATGCTGTTTCCTAGTTAACGGAGGAAGGCGTGACGTACATCATGACTGCAAATATCTTCATTCGCATGGGTGTACAAATACTTATTGGCAGACAGTGTATAGCCAATGCTTTTCCAAAGTCTTGATAAACCATTTGCCAACAAGGAAACTCATCTTGCTTTGCTGAGCAGATCTGGGCTTAAAGGTTTAATCCAATATTAGAAAACATGGCTGCTTTCTTCTTCTCAGGAATTGACATCAGATCTGTTGGTCCAGGATAACATCTTAAAGAAAAGAAAGAAATTATGATAATCTCATCACTAGGGGTGAGCGATCGGGATTGGAAATGTTCGGATTCTGATCGGCGATCGAATAAATTTCACGATTGTGATCAGAATTCCGATCCCGATCTTTTCCGGCGGGATCGAGGTCAGAGGTTATTTCCCACAATGCTTGGCTACTGGTCAATCATTGTGGGAAAAACTATAGTATCAGATGAGCGAGTACTATTCGAAACTCCCTTTTCGATAGCACTCACCCATAGCAATGAATGGAAGTGGCCGGCATGCAGACTTTGCCGACATCCTGCCGCTTAACCCCCTACATGCCGGCTACATCCATTCATTCCTATGGATTAACCACAGCCTTCCACTCTTCTGCTTTGTCTCTGTTTTACCGTATACTCAGCTCTGCTACATCTGAGATGTAGCAGAGTCCAGTATGTGGCACAGTAGGGAGGAAACAGAAGAGTGGATAGTATCTATCTACTCGCGAACTAGAGTCCAGTATATGGCACAGATCCCTGAAAACTATTGAGTTAAAGTCCTATGTCCTGGCCAGGACAAGGCCTGTCTACAAGCCACAACAAGAAGCTGAGATATTCTAACATTTGTATATTGCCTTCTTGTATGCAGGTTGACAATAAATAATACCGTATGTGCATTCCATTGTACTATACATAGAATTATCATTGAGATGTTGACTTAAATTAATAAGTTTCCCATGACAGGGGGCATTTTCAGACAATAAGTATTATTATGTTAAGATTATACAATTTTGCTACTGAGATAAAACAAATCCATGGCCAACATTTTGCTCTGATATAAATTATAGCTATGCTGGTCACATCTGTGTGCTCCATTCCCTTACAATTTGTATTTTCTATATTTCTAGCGGAGAGGTCAGACTGAAGTCAATATCTGTATTTCATTTTGTAATCTTTTTATGTGTAGGAATAAAAATTCACTGGAGGAATGTATAATTTTGCCTGTTTGTAAATCCTTTCTAAGACCTAGCTTTGAGTATCCATTACAGTTTTGGGCACCAGTTCACATAAAAAACGTTACACAACTGGAAAGAGTTCAGAGAAGGGCAGTAACATTAATTAAGGTATTGGACGGTTTTAGTTATAAGGATAAGCTCTGAAATTTGTGCTTCTTTTCAGATTCATTGTCAGTTCAAAGAACCGTGGCAACCTTTGACTGTATAAAAGTCAGAATGCCTTTTGGAGAACGTGCTTTGTCTTTAGCAGTAGAGGAGGCTCTTATAGTAATAGAAAAAATGTGCTGCAATTTCATGGTGTTGTAGAAATATTGACAATAAAAAATAACATAAATTAAATTTACTTGGAAAAAAAGTAACAACAGTGGTGACACATTGTAGACTGTGAGCTACGAGAAGACCTTGCACCAGAAGAGCTTGGCCAAGTACAGTAGAAGTAGATTTGTGTTTCAGTGCACCTGTCACGAAGCCTTTCTAGTGAAGTAGTCATAGGCTAATCATATAGAGACTCACTGGGCTAGCTAAGATCATGACATGTGGCATCCCACACATGACTGCTGAGGTCCATTCATGGGTCTCATGTGACTTCTGAGGCCCAAAAACCAAGGCTTTAAGAGACTGGAAGACAGCCGTGATGGAGCTCTGGACACCACGAGGGAGCCTATGAGGGATCAAAGGTGTGTATTAGTATTTATCATTTATTCTCACCTCCCCTGGGCCTCCATTTATTATACTCAGGGGTGTGAAGAGACCCCAAAGTATAATAGTGATTAGTGTTTGGTGCAGCCAAAAAATATTGAGTTTAGCCAAACCTGAGATTTTTGGAAAATTCGTAACTCGCATAGCTTATTACAAATCTGTTCGCTCATCAATAATTTGCTTCTGGTCTGAGCATCTGGTCTACTCAAGCAACCTACCACTATGAATTAGCTAACTATATCGAATGGAAGAACCAGTGGACTCTTATCTTTGTGTCTATTGTTTGGCTTGGAAGATACCTGCTCTTTTGAAATTTCCTGTGTATATGTGCCTTGTTACCATTTCCTCACGAGCGAAGGAAAGCATGGACAACATTAGGCAGACAAGGCATGGAGGAGAAACCTGCATGAAATTGCAGACTTCTTCTTTCAAGGAAATGTTTTTGGAATCTATTGCTTACGTATGGAGGATGCTAGTGGTCGGCTGAATGGTATTTCTTTCTTTTACTGTGGACACGTGTGACTCTGATACAGCCTAGGAACCTACCATATCCCTCACAAAAGTTAAGGAAGTATGGCAAAAGAGCATCACCCTGTATTCCTGGATGGCTTCAGAATTCTTCGGGTGGATAGAACACGAGACAGCGGTAAGAAGATAGGAGGAGGGCTTGCGATGAAGGATAGAGTACTTTTTTGGACATTATTGTAGTTAAGGAACAATAGTGCTGATGCAAGATATCGAGCTATCAGCTGAGCATGAGATCTCACTACCTACCAAAGGAACTACCACATGTTATCGTGATAGCTGCATATGTCCCCCACCTCTGCAAAAAGCTGTTAATGCCTGTCATGTCTACATGCTGTGCCCCTCTCCTCGTGGCCTCCAAACGCAATCAGGCTGTATATCAACATAACTTTTCACAGGGGAACAAAATGATCCTGCAGTTTGTCTTTTGTTTCTTTCATTTTAGTTGCTATGACTCCTAGTATCTCTCTATGTATCTCTCTATAAGCTTGTGTGTGTTTCTCTCTTGCTATATACTAGAGATGAGCGAACACTAAAATGTTCGAGGTTCGAAATTCGATTCGAACAGCCGCTCACTGTTCGAGTGTTCGAATGGGTTTCGAACCCCATTATAGTCTATGGGGAACATAAACTCGTTAAGGGGGAAACCCAAATTCGTGTCTGGAGGGTCACCAAGTCCACTATGACACCCCAGGAAATGATACCAACACCCTGGAATGACACTGGGACAGCAGGGGAAGCATGTCTGGGGGCATAAAAGTCACTTTATTTCATGGAAATCCCTGTCAGTTTGCGATTTTCGCAAGCTAACTTTTCCCCATAGAAATGCATTGGCCAGTGCTGATTGGCCAGAGTACGGAACTCGACCAATCAGCGCTGGCTCTGCTGGAGGAGGCGGAGTCTAAGATAGCTCCACACCAGTCTCCATTCAGGTCCGACCTTAGACTCCGCCTCCTCCGGCAGAGCCAGCGCTGATTGGCCGAAGGCTGGCCAATGCATTCCTATGCGAATGCAGACTTAGCAGTGCTGAGTCAGTTTTGCTCAACTACACATCTGATGCACACTCGGCACTGCTACATCAGATGTAGCAATCTGATGTAGCAGAGCCGAGGGTGCACTAGAACCCCTGTGCAAACTCAGTTCACGCTAATAGAATGCATTGGCCAGCGCTGATTGGCCAATGCATTCTATTAGCCCGATGAAGTAGAGCTGAATGTGTGTGCTAAGCACACACATTCAGCACTGCTTCATCAAGCCAATACAATGCATTAGCCAGTGCTGATTGGCCAGAGTACGGAATTCGGCCAATCAGCGCTGGCTCTGCTGGAGGAGGCGGAGTCTAAGATCGCTCCACACCAGTCTCCATTCAGGTCCGACCTTAGACTCCGCCTCCTCCGGCAGAGCCAGCGCTGATTGGCCGAAGGCTGGCCAATGCATTCCTATGCGAATGCAGACTTAGCAGTGCTGAGTCAGTTTTGCTCAACTACACATCTGATGCACACTCGGCACTGCTACATCAGATGTAGCAATCTGATGTAGCAGAGCCGAGGGTGCACTAGAACCCCTGTGCAAACTCAGTTCACGCTAATAGAATGCATTGGCCAGCGCTGATTGGCCAATGCATTCTATTAGCCCGATGAAGTAGAGCTGAATGTGTGTGCTAAGCACACACATTCAGCACTGCTTCATCAAGCCAATACAATGCATTAGCCAGTGCTGATTGGCCAGAGTACGGAATTCGGCCAATCAGCGCTGGCCAATGCATTCTATTAGCCCGATGAAGTAGAGCTGAATGTGTGTGCTAAGCACACACATTCAGCACTGCTTCATCAAGCCAATACAATGCATTAGCCAGTGCTGATTGGCCAGAGTACGGAATTCGGCCAATCAGCGCTGGCCAATGCATTCTATTAGCCCGATGAAGTAGAGCTGAATGTGTGTGCTAAGCACACACATTCAGCACTGCTTCATCAAGCCAATACAATGCATTAGCCAGTGCTGATTGGCCAGAGTACGGAATTCGGCCAATCAGCGCTGGCTCTGCTGGAGGAGGCGGAGTCTAAGATCGCTCCACACCAGTCTCCATTCAGGTCCGACCTTAGACTCCGCCTCCTCCGGCAGAGCCAGCGCTGATTGGCCGAAGGCTGGCCAATGCATTCCTATGCGAATGCAGACTTAGCAGTGCTGAGTCAGTTTTGCTCAACTACACATCTGATGCACACTCGGCACTGCTACATCAGATGTAGCAATCTGATGTAGCAGAGCCGAGGGTGCACTAGAACCCCTGTGCAAACTCAGTTCACGCTAATAGAATGCATTGGCCAGCGCTGATTGGCCAATGCATTCTATTAGCCCGATGAAGTAGAGCTGAATGTGTGTGCTAAGCACACACATTCAGCACTGCTTCATCAAGCCAATACAATGCATTAGCCAGTGCTGATTGGCCAGAGTACGGAATTCGGCCAATCAGCGCTGGCCAATGCATTCTATTAGCCCGATGAAGTAGAGCTGAATGTGTGTGCTAAGCACACACATTCAGCACTGCTTCATCAAGCCAATACAATGCATTAGCCAGTGCTGATTGGCCAGAGTACGGAATTCGGCCAATCAGCGCTGGCTCTGCTGGAGGAGGCGGAGTCTAAGATCGCTCCACACCAGTCTCCATTCAGGTCCGACCTTAGACTCCGCCTCCTCCGGCAGAGCCAGCGCTGATTGGCCGAAGGCTGGCCAATGCATTCCTATGCGAATGCAGACTTAGCAGTGCTGAGTCAGTTTTGCTCAACTACACATCTGATGCACACTCGGCACTGCTACATCAGATGTAGCAATCTGATGTAGCAGAGCCGAGGGTGCACTAGAACCCCTGTGCAAACTCAGTTCACGCTAATAGAATGCATTGGCCAGCGCTGATTGGCCAATGCATTCTATTAGCCCGATGAAGTAGAGCTGAATGTGTGTGCTAAGCACACACATTCAGCACTGCTTCATCAAGCCAATACAATGCATTAGCCAGTGCTGATTGGCCAGAGTACGGAATTCGGCCAATCAGCGCTGGCCAATGCATTCTATTAGCCCGATGAAGTAGAGCTGAATGTGTGTGCTAAGCACACACATTCAGCACTGCTTCATCAAGCCAATACAATGCATTAGCCAGTGCTGATTGGCCAGAGTACGGAATTCGGCCAATCAGCGCTGGCTCTGCTGGAGGAGGCGGAGTCTAAGGTCGGACCTGAATGGAGACTGGTGTGGAGCGATCTTAGACTCCGCCTCCTCCAGCAGAGCCAGCGCTGATTGGCCGAATTCCGTACTCTGGCCAATCAGCACTGGCTAATGCATTGTATTGGCGTGATGAAGCAGTGCTGAATGTGTGTGCTTAGCATACACATTCAGCTCTACTTCATCGGGCTAATAGAATGCATTGGCCAGCGCTGATTGGCCGAATTCCGTACTCTGGCCAATCAGTGCTGGCCAATGCATTCTATTAGCTTGATGAAGCAGAGTGTGCACAAGGGTTCAAGCGCACCCTCGGCTCTGATGTAGCAGAGCCGAGGCTGCACAAGGGTTCAAGCGCACCCTCGGCTCTGATGTAGGAGAGCCGAGGGTGCACTTGAACCCTTGTGCAGCCTCGGCTCTGCTACATCAGAGCCGAGGGTGCGCTTGAACCCTTGTGCACACTCTGCTTCATCAAGCTAATAGAATGCATTGGCCAGCGCTGATTGGCCAATGTATTCTATTAGCCTGATGAAGTAGAGCTGAATGTGTGTGCTAAGCACACACATTCAGCTCTACTTCATCGGGCTAATAGAATGCATTGGCCAGCGCTGATTGGCCAGAGTACGGAACTCGACCAATCAGCGCTGGCTCTGCTGGAGGAGGCGGAGTCTAAGATCGCTCCACACCAGTCTCCATTCAGGTCCGACCTTAGACTCCGCCTCCTCCAGCAGAGCCAGCGCTGATTGGCCGAATTCCGTACTCTGGCCAATCAGCACTGGCTAATGCATTGTATTGGCGTGATGAAGCAGTGCTGAATGTGTGTGCTTAGCACACACATTCAGCTCTACTTCATCGGGCTAATAGAATGCATTGGCCAATCAGCGCTGGCCAATGCATTCTATTAGCGTGAACTGAGTTTGCACAGGGGTTCTAGTGCACCCTCGGCTCTGCTACATCAGATTGCTACATCTGATGTAGCAGTGCCGAGTGTGCATCAGATGTGTAGTTGAGCAAAACTGACTCAGCACTGCTAAGTCTCTGCATTCGCATAGGAATGCATTGGCCAGCCTTCGGCCAATCAGCGCTGGCTCTGCCGGAGGAGGCGGAGTCTAAGGTCGGACCTGAATGGAGACTGGTGTGGAGCGATCTTAGACTCCGCCTCCTCCAGCAGAGCCAGCGCTGATTGGTCGAGTTCCGTACTCTGGCCAATCAGCGCTGGCCAATGCATTCTATTAGCCCGATGAAGTAGAGCTGAATGTGTGTGCTTAGCACACACATTCAGCTCTACTTCATCAGGCTAATAGAATACATTGGCCAATCAGCGCTGGCCAATGCATTCTATTAGCTTGATGAAGCAGAGTGTGCACAAGGGTTCAAGCGCACCCTCGGCTCTGATGTAGCAGAGCTGAGGGTGCACAAGGGTTCAAGTGCACCCTCGGCTCTCCTACATCAGAGCCGAGGGTGCGCTTGAACCCTTGTGCAGCCTCGGCTCTGCTACATCAGAGCCGAGGGTGCGCTTGAACCCTTGTGCACACTCTGCTTCATCAAGCTAATAGAATGCATTGGCCAGCACTGATTGGCCAGAGTACGGAATTCGGCCAATCAGCGCTGGCCAATGCATCCCTATGGGAAAAAGTTTATCTCACAAAAATCACAATTACACACCCGATAGAGCCCCAAAAAGTTATTTTTAATAACATTCCCCCCTAAATAAAGGTTATCCCTAGCTATCCCTGCCTGTACAGCTATCCCTGTCTCATAGTCACAAAGTTCACATTCTCATATGACCCGGATTTGAAATCCACTATTCGTCTAAAATGGAGGTCACCTGATTTCGGCAGCCAATGACTTTTTCCAATTTTTTTCAATGCCCCCAGTGTCGTAGTTCCTGTCCCACCTCCCCTGCGCTGTTATTGGTGCAAAAAAGGCGCCAGGGAAGGTGGGAGGGGAATCGAATTTTGGCGCACTTTACCACGTGGTGTTCGATTCGATTCGAACATGGCGAACACCCTGATATCCGATCGAACATGTGTTCGATAGAACACTGTTCGCTCATCTCTACTATATACTAATGTTTTATCCATTTTGCTGTATCACACTGAATTTCCCCATTGTGGGACTATTAAAGGATCTTATCTTATCTTTTGCCCCACTTGTGGCTTAGATTTACTAATACTGATAAAAATTACTGATCAAGTTGTTGTGAATGAGGACTCAAGGTTTTAATAAGAAAATGCAAGTGAATACATTATACTGAAACATAAAGGGTACCTAAGAATTCATCAATAGTTGATATATCTGCAGGGTTTAGCTGAGCTGTCTATTCTCTGGTGGTACTTGGGGGACATATCAGTTTTTCTGCTGATGATAACTACTTTTAATACTGGTTTCTTTACACGTAATTCTGCCAGGAGTAACTGTAAAATAGCAAATTGCTGAGAAAAATCCAAGTGAACATCAAATAGGAATTCTTTCAACGGGTACATCCAACTAATCTACTTGCAGCGTACTCATATGTTAGGATCACATCCTCCATCTTGTATTTTTGTCAGCCATTTTGTAACCTTTTTCGTATATAAGCTTCATAAGGATGTCTGTTTAGAGTTTAAGAGACCCCTTTAGGGGATAAGGCGTGTGGAATGTTGATGGTTGGGTTATAACTCCTTATCTGTTTGTGGTGAGAATCTCATAACAGGTTCTATAACCAGTTGACCCTTAGCCACAGACCGGACTGGACAGATAGCATGTGATCATTATCTCTCGTGCTGTGATATATACATCTAGAATTAGTGTAAGATGTTGGTTTACACATAAATATTGTAAATTCTTCTGTATGTCATGAGAAAGGTCATCCCAGGTTGGAGTGTAATAATGATATGCAGACCTTATCCAATAGTCATGTGCCACAGCTTATGTCATTAGAATAGTCCAACCTGCTTTTGTCTGTATTGTATTTAAACTACCTCGCTGTAACAATAAATCAGAATCCATTTTGATACACGACCACCATGTGTCTTGTGGTTCTCCAGGTCAAAGATGGCGGAGGCCGATCTTGGCCTGTTAATTAATTTTCCTTTACAGACAGCATATCTCTGGGGTATTATGACCCCAACATCATATACTCTACTTTCTGTAGTCAGTCTTGAATTTCTGCAGCATTGTAACTTTCTGTGGTTTCATATATTATCACAGAAGACACAAATGCTATTGAAACCCCATTGAAAATGTCACAGAGTTGCTAATGCCAAATTAAATCTGCACTTTTTTGTTCTCTTTTGCAATGTGAAACAGGACATCAAAATTGTATATAAGAATTTGGAAGGTAAATATCTTTTGATTTTTCTTCGCTGTTCTGATTTGTGAAATCCCCAATCTGGACACCACCAAAATTCCACACACACTGGAATTAGGTTAATAAATGACTGGATTAAAATGTGTAAGATTCATAGAGAAAATTTCAGAGGTGTGGCTATATAATAAAATAAAGCAAACATAAATGTGATACTCTGCATAGCAGCTGAATATATTGTAAACAGCCTTCCTATAGAGTGACAAAGGTGTTAGGATATTGGGGCCGAGAAGGGAAATTGTATTCTGGTAGCAAATCAGAAGTTAATCTCCAGCTGGTAGAGTCATCTGTTGCCAATTGTAGACCACCACGGGTGCACAGGATCTGTCCCAGGACTCTGCTACTTCACCATTCATACATTTTATTTCTTGTATTAGTTTTCAAGGGTGCCTGGTACCTTTCTGCATCATATATTGTATGTCAAGTACTGATCGTATGAATACCCTTTTGGTGATGTCATACTGATTAAAATGAATTTTTTCAGGAACTCAGTGTTTATTTTTCTCAATTAGAGATTAAATACAAATCTAGAATATTATTATTGATTTAGTCCAGGACCCCTGATTTAGGAAGTTACATAGTTAACAATAGTTCAACCATAGTTAGCATGGTTGAAAAAAGATGCATGTCCATTAAATTCAACCAAGGGTTAACTCAAGGAATGAGTGAAGAAAATAAGCATTGTATACATTTCCATAAACATCACTAGTAAAGTTGTTTTCTTAAATAAACATTATAATAATGGTGATGTCATCCATTTAACCCCTTTCCAACATCCACTGTAATAGTACGAGTGTCCGCTGTATTCGATGACCAGCCTCAATAGCTATGTAGCGAAATTCCTATAGACTGTGTAACGTCTCTGTCTGTTCGTGCCTCTGTGCCACCCTCCACTCGCACGCTAAGGCAAAGGATGTGGGCTCATTTTGATTCTTTGTTGAGAGTTTTTCATTGCAGTGTGTAAATACTGCTCTATTACCTCTCCTCTGTAGTTGAGTTTCCACCACACCCATCTTCTGCACCTTGTTCTCTCTGATCATCAAATGGTTAATTCTAGTCTTGCTTGTGTGATTGACAGCCTGTCTTCCAATCAAGTCTAGGGCTGGTCCTGGGCTTCCTATATACAAGCCATTAGCCCACACAGCCATGCTGGCTATTGAGACTCTGTCCTTAGACCTTGTCTCTGCTAAGCTCATCTGTCTGCTGCTATTATATTACTGACCTCTGGCTTCCCTTTTGACCATTCTCTTGGATTTTGATTCTGTACTGTGTTGCTCCCCTGTTACTGTACCCTTGGCGAGCTAAGGTTGCTTTGTTGTTGTTTGTCTTGTCTTCATTCTGTGTCGTCACCTATACAGGAAGGGCTTTGTCGACCAGTTGTCCTTTGCCGCCTAGGGCAGTGAGACAAGCAGGAAGGGGCAGTGGTGGGTTCAGCTTAGGGTTCACTGTCTTGTTGTGCCCCTTCCTCCAGGATTTTCGTGAACTGCGGTTTTCACCGCACATCATCTGCTTGCATAGCGCTGCTAATACTTACCTCCTGATGAACAGATAGTGAAGCACGTTGAGGCTTACAGAGTATATCCAATGATTTTGTGAGGAATATACTGGTGAGGGTGACCCAGGTCGGCAATATAGCCCATAGGGATTGATGGGGCTCTAAATATCAGCTGAAATAGGTGGGACACCTGACTCAGACATCTCTTCCTCCAGCATTGCTTGCAGCATTTTTAAGCATTAGATTACAAATTATGTTGTGGTGATCTCTGGTCTGTACGTAACAAAGAATATAAGTGCATGCTGGGACCAATAGATAGACGTCTCGGTACAGTTTTTGGTCCTAATTAGGTGCACGCTTTAGTTGCAGGTACTGCAATCACCACTTTAACTAGTGTCCTTCAACACCATCCTTGCTGAAGGAGTATTGGGGTTAACTATTGAGGATCTTCGCCTTTGGTTTTAACTGGAATTATTAAAAGTTATATTTTAGATATCTATCTAGTTATTAGTAGGGACTGAATGTGTTTACTATTGGAGTTTCCTTACACCCTTTGTATCTCTCACTATTGTGTAGGGAGGGATTTGGTGAATATTTCTGTAATACACTTTATTGGACTATTTTACATCCTTTCACTAGAAAAGAGGCTTTAAAATTCTCTCTAGCAACACTCTAACCAGGCTGTAAGAGGAATCTTCTCCATATTCAATTTGAATAGTCAATATGTACAGATACAGCAGTTGCCAAAAGAAGGGGGATTTACTTCAAAATTTCCAGTTTTAAACCACCTAGTCTCATATTTCATATGCCACCAAGATTACAGTTCTAGCTATAACAATACAATACAGCCAGAAATTAGATTTCTAAATACAGCCTATACTTTTGAATATAGAACTCACAATCCCAACTTTGTTTTTCTTGGTAGCATAAGAATAAGTCTTTTCTATGTGATATAAAACTGGAGATGTAGCTATGTGATGTGATTCCCCACTTTTGGCAACTGCTACATCTCTATATACGGGCCATAAAAAGTGGATGGATTTCCCTGACAATGCTTAGTTAGAGCGCTGCTAGGGATAACTTTAGGGCCTGTTTTCTACTAAAAGGAAGTAAATCATATAGTAAAGTATAATATAAAAAAATGTTCACCAAACTTCTTCCTACACAACAGTAAAACAGTAAAGTAAAAGGACACTTACACTTTAAAAAAATGAATAATAAAATCTCACAAATTATGGCTAAAACTGATAGTAAAGTGTGCTAAGTAAATACTTATCTGAAAAGATATTGCATGGACACAGCATCGCCTGCTGATAATAATCACATGAAATTACCTGACATTTATATTCATAATTTTCTATTCTCAGACACGTCCAAGCATTGCACTACACTCTCTTGTCGACAACCTATCGCACTTTTCATCCTTACTGATTCATATATAAATGCCAGGCTTAAACTGATTTACACAAGCATTTAATTCCATCTAATAGTATTCATTTATAGAATATGGCATTCAGGGTCTATCACCATGGACACTCTTGGAAGGTATTGGTTCTTCTTATGATCCAGCAATGCTTCCTGGGAAAAGCATGCACAGTGTCACCTACATTTACATCAGCTACCCTGTGGCTTTGGATATAAGGCCATGCATATTGTAATGGAAGCCAGAGTTGTGAACCATCACCTGTTACCCTCTACAATAGGAGATAACTAACTCATAAATGGCTGAATATAATTTACCTAATATTAATATAATTTATCATTTCTATTGTGTAGGAATTTACTTAGCCCCTTTGAGTACTTAGTGCATTCAAAGTGTTACTGCAAGACTGCACTCTAAATCTGGAGGATGTACGTGTCACCAAGACGCTATAAGTCATTGCACTTTGCACTTGGCATATATTATACAGCGGTCAGTGCTAGGTATTTTCTCTGCTTTCACAAAGCTGTGTGTTAGGAGAGGAAGATACTGCATGGTGAGATTTAGGTCTCGTTCACATCTGCGTCTGTAATCTGTTCAGGGGAGTCCACATGGGGACCCCCTCTGAACGGACTACTGAATGCATTTGCAAGCAGTGTGCAGTGAATAGCCGCTCGGGCAGAACTGGGCAGGTCCGAGCGGCTATTTTGGAGTAGTTCTCTGGAAAACTAAGTTTTGAATTGAGAACCGAGGAGGAGGGCAGACGGAGGAGGAGGAGTATCCGGGAAGGAGGAGGGCAGAGGAGGAGGAGGAGTATCCTGGAAGGAGGAGGCAGACGGAGGAGGAGGAGTATCCCGGAAGGAGGAGGGCAGAAAGAGCAAAAGCAGTGGAGGGGTAGTATTAAAGGTACGACGTGGTGGGTGTTCAGAGGCCTTGGGGAACGCTCAGGGTACTCCGTGGGGTTCATTATTATAAAGAAAGAAAGCGTTTTAAAAAGAAATACAGAGACAACAGAAAAAGTAAAGGTAGTAGTAGAATAACCTTTTAAAAGGCTATTCAGACATACAGTATGTTTAGCTGAAAAGCACTTTTTCCAATGATACACTCCCTTTAATCCTGTTTGGCCACCCAAAATTGCATTCTAGTAGGGTGGCCAACAGAGTAACACAAGAGTCTTTTATCAAAGCTTGTTATCTCATCCTATCTTGAGCCAAGAGGAAACCTAAGAATAGACACATATGTATACAGTGAACCAGCTTTGAAGAAGATAGCCAGTATGCATAATAGAGAGAAACCTCTACAGCAGATCGCTTCCTAGAAAGGACCACCCCATGATCACCACTCATCTCGAGCCAAGAGGAAAGGTAAAGAATCTGTATGGTGAAACCAAAAATCTGGTCTGTTATTTGGTGGTCTTTACAAAGAGATGGTTTCTGGTGAGGTTTCACTGTATAAAGTTGTATTGCATATTGCATATACTGACATCTCACTACCTGTGATTTGGGAGTTGTGAAAATTCTTGGCCTCCAAATTCTTGTTCTGTACATTTGTGGGAATATCAAAAGGTGTCAGCGGTTCAGAGGGAAATAATATTTTCATAATATCCATCTTTTCGTTCTACATGGTGAATATTTGATCTATAGAAATACATATGTGATCTTTAAAATTCCCTTTATGCACAGAAGGGTTATTCATTTACAAGTTCCATTCCTTTACACTTATTTGTTTTGGTTGGTTCCACTATACAAAAAATTAGTGATCTGGAAGGAACATGTTAGTCTTGGCTTAAGGGAAGATTGTCTTCAATAGTCTTTGTTTGCTCTGGCAGCCTTCCTTGTCCTCCATCTGTTTCTCATGTTTATGCTGCAGAAACTTTTGATGGACATGTATCCTGTAGATGCGTGCATGGAGCAGCCAGTGCTGATAACACATACAGCAATGAGCAGATCAGTAGACCCCGGTGAGACCCTCTCTGTGGAGAGATCATGACCTGTGTAATACATGAGGAGGTATATGTAATGTTACTTTATTCAGCAGGTGACACTTTATGATAATCCACACCGCTGAACCCAAGATCATTGTAGGATGAAACTCTGAGTCACTGGTAGACTGATATATTTGCAGATACCTTTATACTGGGCAGGACATGCACATTAATGTGTGTTGCAACTTGAGCAGCTTTTCTAAACACAACATGGTTTGGTGGTGATTTTCATTTGTGTTACATATATGAAAAAAATCTTGAAGTTTTGCAGATTTTACACAATACAATGAACCATCACAACAGGCTGACACTTTCTGTTATGTAGAGATAACCTTTCAGCTTGCTCTTTGTAGAATGGGATTACTATGATTTCAATGACCACTGTACAAGTCACAGAGCATGCTCACAACATTATCTTTAAAATAGTTCTATCTTTGCAGATGTGACCTTACTAGGCTTGAGCAGATCTTGAGATTTCAGGATCGATTTTAAAATCCGATATCTGATCGTTTTCCGGACGATCCCGATTGCGATTGTGAAATTTGCTTGATCGTCAATCGGGATCCGATCTTTTCCGATCCCAATCGCTCAACCATAATTGTATATTATATATACAGTAGGGTTGAGACAATCTTGAGATTAAAAAATACGATTTCTGATCATTTTCCAGCCGATCCCGATTGTGAAATTTGCTTGATCGCTGATCGGGATCTGATCTTTTCCGATCGCTCAACCCAACACCTTACACACCTGTCTTCATGGCCGAACCTGTTTATATAGGCGTATCACAGGTTAGGGTACTTCTGTCAACACAACATGGTTTTGGGACAAGTTATCACAAAATGATAAGCTAACTATCCTATTTGTATCTATATGGGACCACCCAGTGGGGAAGGTGAATTGCAGCCTTTCAAAGCTTTTGTGATCATGTTGGGATATTGTGTTGAATTGGTTTCAGGACAAAATGGACTCTTTCACCCAACTGAAGATCAGAGTGTGGACATATGGACTTGTTGTAAAGCAAACCTCTAGTCTTCTTGCAGGAACTTAAGGTGATTGACTACATCAACTCTTAAAGAAAATAGAATATAAAATGTATAATTAGAAAATACAGATTATTATGTATCATTATATAAGTATATAAATCATATATTTCTTGTTTTCTTACATTCCTCCAACTGTATACACTTGTCAGTGGAATAGTATTATGGATGTGTGTGCATAATGTGGTGTCAGGGTCTGGGGTTGCTAGGTGGGGTGGCATAGACACAAAAGTCCAGATTATTTAGTCCAAAAAAAAAGGGTAGAGTTTATTTTCACTCAAAAAGGTAGTGCAGCAACAAAAGGAAACAATACAAAAATAAATACCTGCCCGGCTAGGCTCTAACTAAACATAGAATAGGTTACCTCACCTAGAATAACAGAAATCCAAAAGCCAGTAGAATCATTCAGGACACAGCTCCAAAAATATGACCTCTCTGTTGGCTCTCCAACCCAGCTCTGCCCAGAGTCTGCTGCTGGAGCTGGCTTCTTAAGCTTGATGAGCAGACTCTCTGCAGCTGAGTCGCTGCTGGAACATTCCCAAAGTGTGGACTGGAGGGGGGTGGAATGACAGGTCCAACTACCATCCTACCTGCCATTTCTAAAAATACAGCCCAATACTGAGCATTTTCCAAAATGCTCAGCAGACGAAAGTTGTCTGCTGAGAACAAACATTCCTTCTGGAGTTTTTTCATCTCACCCACCTTAGTAGTCTGGGTGAGATGTACACTCCCTTCATTACCTGACCAGCCATCGGCTTACAGTGGTTATTTGGACATATCCAGGTGGCAAATGTTAATCTTGGGCTGGACTTCTCCAATGTTAGCCAACTGTGTTCATGTAAGATGATACCTGTGTGGACCTGGTTTTCTCACCTTTGGTCTGTGAATTGCATCGTCTTCAAGTCTCAACTCATAACACAGATAAAGTTTATAGTGTAAGATATGACTAGGATATTTACTGCAGAGTATTATAAAATGCAGGACACTGACCCCCACGTTACCATCAGAGGAAAAGGCGATGGGCATTGAAGACAAAACAACTTCTTATAGGGGTTGGCCATTTTCAGATCAATTTTGAGAGACCAATGTTATTGTTTATATAATAAAAAGTTGTATGTTTTTTTTTAATATGCTTTCTGTATCAATTGACCACAGATATCTGTGGGTAGTTTTTCCAGGTAGAGATGGTGTATGTCTTTCCCCAGCATTACCCGACAAAAATAATAACTTTAACCCCCCCCCCCACCTTATACAGAGGGGGTGTGGCTGAATATGAGCTAGGGCTCAACACTACAAAAACTGTGGATTACATGGGACCTTGTCACACTATTTGGAGCCAGCAACAAGTTGAGTATAGCAATCTCATCTGAGAGATTCTCCAGGCTTCATGGAAACACAGGAACTCTAACTCACAAGGTTTTTCTGTCGTTTCTCCCTTTTATTTTACAAACTGCTTGTTTTGTTAACTTTATTATGATTTTTAATAGAGATGAGCGAACACTAAAATGTTCGAGGTTCGAAATTCGATTCGAACAGCCGCTCAATGTTCGTGTGTTCGAATGGGTTTCGAACCCCATTATAGTCTATGGGGAACAGATACTCGTTAAGGGGGAAACCCAAATCCGTGTCTGGAGGGTCACCAAGTCCACTATGACACCCCAGGAAATGATGCCAACACCTCTGGAATGACACTGGGACAGCAGGGGAAACATGTCTGGGGGCATCTAACACACCAAAGACCCTCTATTACCCCAACATCACAGCCTAACAACTACACACTTTACACACTCAATACCACCTCTCTGACAGTAGGAAAACACCTTGAAACATGTGTATTTGGCACTTGCAGTGAGGAGAGCTTGTCACCAGCAGTGAATTTGGCCCTTGTAGTAAGTTGAGGTTGGCACCAACATTTGTTTTGAAAATCAGGGTGGATTGAGCCTCTAACCAGCAGAGTTTGGGCAAATTCATGGTGGAGGGAGCCTCTAAACAGCCCAGTTTGGGCAAATTCATGGTGGAGGGAGCCTCTAACCAGCCCAGTTTGGACCAATTAATGGTGGAGGGAGCCTCTAACCAGCCCAGTTTGGGCAAATTCATGGTGGAGGGAGCCTCTAAACAGCCCAGTTTGGACCAATTCATGGTGGAGAAGCCTCTAAAAAACCCAGTTTGGACCAATTCATGGTGGAGGGAGCCTCTAAACAGCCCAGTTTGGGCAAATTCATGGTGGAGGGAGCCTCTAACCAGCCCAGTTTGGACCAATTCATGGTGGAGGGAGCCTCTAACCAGCCCAGTTTGGGCAAATTCATGGTGGAGGGAGCCTCTAAACAGCCCAGTTTGGACCAATTCATGGTGGAGGGAGCCTCTAAAAAACCCAGTTTGGACCAATTCATGGTGGAGGGAGCCTCTAACCAGCCCAGTTTGGACCAATTAATGGTGGAGGGAGCCTCTAAACAGCCAAGTTTTGGGAAATTCATGGTGGAGGGAGCCTCTAACCAGCCCAGTTTGGACCAATTCATGGTGGAGGGAGCCTCTAAACAGCCCAGTTTGGGCAAATTCATGGTGGAGGGAGCCTCTAAAAAACCCAGTTTGGACCAATTCATGGTGGAGGGAGCCTCTAACCAGCCCAGTTTGGACCAATTAATGGTGGAGGGAGCCTCTAAACAGCCAAGTTTGGACCAATTCATGGTGGAGGGAGCCTCTAAAAACCCCAGTTTGGACCAATTCATGGTGGAGGGAGCCTCTAACCAGCCCAGTTTGGGCAAATTCATGGTGGAGGGAGCCTCTAACCAGCCCAGTTTGGACCAATTAATGGTGGAGGGAGCCTCTAAACAGCCAAGTTTGGACCAATTCATGGTGGAGGGAGCCTCTAAAAACCCCAGTTTGGACCAATTCATGGTGGAGGGAGCCTCTAACCAGCCCAGTTTGGGCAAATTCATGGTGGAGGGAGCCTCTAAACAGCCCAGTTTGGGCACATTCATGGTGGAGGGAGCCTCTAACCAGCCCAGTTTGGACCAATTAATGGTGGAGGGAGCCGCTAAACAGCCCAGTTTGGACCAATTCATGGTGGAGGGAGCCTCTAAAAACCCCAGTTTGGACCAATTCATGGTGGAGGGAGCCTCTAAAAAACCCAGTTTGGACCAATTCATGGTGGAGGGAGCCTCTAACCAGCCCAGTTTGGACCAATTAATGGTGGAGGGAGCCTCTAAACAGCCAAGTTTGGACCAATTCATGGTGGAGGGAGCCTCTAAAAACCCCAGTTTGGACCAATTCATGGTGGAGGGAGCCTCTAACCAGCCCAGTTTGGGCAAATTCATGGTGGAGGGAGCCTCTAAACAGCCCAGTTTGGGCAAATTCATGGTGGAGGGAGCCTCTAACCAGCCCAGTTTGGACCAATTAATGGTGGAGGGAGCCGCTAAACAGCCCAGTTTGGACCAATTTATGGTGGAGGGAGCCTCTAAAAACCCCAGTTTGGACCAATTCATGGTGGAGGGAGCCTCTAACCAGCCCAGTTTGGGCAAATTCATGGTGGAGGGAGCCTCTAAACAGCCTAGTTTGTTCAAATTCATGGTGGAGGGAGCCTCTAACCAGCCCAGTTTGGACCAATTAATGGTGGAGGGAGCCGCTAAACAGCCCAGTTTGGACCAATTCATGGTGGAGGGAGCCTCTAAAAACCCCAGTTTGGACCAATTCATGGTGGAGGGAGCCTCTAAACAGCCCAGTTTGGACCAATTCATGGTGGAGGGAGCCTCTAAAAAACCCAGTTTGGACCAATTCATGGTGGAGGGAGCCTCTAAACAGCCCAGTTTGGGCAAATTCATGGTGGAGGGAGCCTCTAACCAGCCCAGTTTGGACCAATTCATGGTGGAGGGAGCCTCTAACCAGCCCAGTTTGGGCAAATTCATGGTGGAGGGAGCCTCTAAACAGCCCAGTTTGGACCAATTCATGGTGGAGGGAGCCTCTAAAAAACCCAGTTTGGACCAATTCATGGTGGAGGGAGCCTCTAACCAGCCCAGTTTGGACCAATTAATGGTGGAGGGAGCCTCTAAACAGCCAAGTTTTGGGAAATTCATGGTGGAGGGAGCCTCTAACCAGCCCAGTTTGGACCAATTCATGGTGGAGGGAGCCTCTAAACAGCCCAGTTTGGGCAAATTCATGGTGGAGGGAGCCTCTAAAAAACCCAGTTTGGACCAATTCATGGTGGAGGGAGCCTCTAAACAGCCCAGTTTGGGCAAATTCATGGTGGAGGGAGCCTCTAACCAGCAGAGTTGGTGGAAATCAGGGTGGAGGGAGCCTCTAACCAGCAGAGTTGGGGGAAATCAGGGTGGAGGGAGCCTAGTATTAGCAGAATTGTGCAACGCTTATGGTGGATGAGTATGAGGATGCGGAGGAATTGGAGAGGTTGAGTACAGACATGGAGTTTCATGTTGGGGTGCTTTACACAGGTGGGCACAAAAATGACGGCTCTACCCAGTGGTGGTTCATTTTTATCAAAGTGAGCCGGTCGGCACTCTCAGCTGACAGACGGGTGCGCTTGTCAGTGATGATGCCACCGGCTGCACTGAACACCCTCTCAGATAGGACGCTGGCGGCAGGACAGGACAGCACCTCCAAGGCATATAGGGCAAGTTCAAGCCACAGGTCCAACTTCGACACCCAATACGTGTAGGGCGCAGAGGGGTCGGAGAGGACAGGGCTGTGGTCGGAAAGGTATTCCCGCAACATGCGCCTATACTTCTCACGCCTGGTGACACTAGGACCCTCCGTGGCGGCACTTTGGCGAGGGGGTGCCATCAAGGTGTCCCAGACCTTAGACAGTGTGCCCCTCGTTTGTGTGGACCGGTGAGAACTTGGTTGCCTACTGGAGGAACTGCCCTCCCTGCCGCCAACGTCACATGCTGGAAACATCTCCATCATATTCTGCACCAATTGCCTGTGGCAAGCATTGATGCGATTGGCCCTCCCCTCTACCGGAATAAAAGACGAGATGTTGTTTTTATACCGGGGGTCAAGGATAGCAAAGATCCAGTACTGGTTGTCCTCCATGATTTTGACAATACGCTTGTCGGTTGTAAAGCACCCCAACATGAACTCAGCCATGTCTGCCACAGTGTTAGTTGGCATGACTCCTCTGGCCCCACCGGAAAGTTCAATCTCCATTTCCTCCTCATCCTCCATGTCTACCCATCCGCGCTGCAACAATGGGACGATTCGAAGTTGCCCGGAAGCCTCCTGTATCACCATCACATCATCGGACAACTCTTCTTCCTCCTCCTCCTCCTCCTCCTCCATTAAACGCAGTGAAGCGGACAGATGTGTGGACCTACTCTCCAGCTGTGACGGATCGGATGCTATCCCTAACTCCTCTGTGTGATCTGAGTTATCCCTGATGTCAATCAGGGATTCTCTCAGAACACACAAGAGCGGGATTGTAAGGCTCACCATCGCATCCTCAGAGCTCACCCTCCTTGTGGACTCCTCAAAGACCCGTAGGATGTCACAAAGGTCTCTCATCCATGGCCACTCATGGATGTGAAACTGAGGCAGCTGACTTTGTGGCACCCTAGGGTTTTATAGCTGGTATTCCATCAAAGGTCTCTGCTGCTCAACCACTCTATTCAACATCTGAAACGTTGAGTTCCAGCGTGTGGGGACGTCGCACAAAAGCCGGTGTTGTGGCACATGCAGGCGTTGCTGGAGAGATTTTAAGCTAGCAGCGGCTACTGTCGACTTGCGAAAGTGGGCGCACATGCGCCGCACTTTCACCAGTAGCTCTGGAACATTGGGGTAGCTCTTTAGGAAACGTTGCACCACTAGGTTGAAGACGTGGGCCAGGCATGGAACATGTTGGAGTCCGGCAAGCTCCAGAGCTGCTACCAGGTTCCGGCCGTTATCACAAACGACCATGCCTGGGCCCAGGTGCAGCGGCTCAAACCATATTGCCGTCTCATCGAGGAGGGCATCCCTCACCTCGGAGGCAGTGTGCTGTCTGTCCCCCAAGCTGATCAGCTTCAGCACAGCCTGCTGACGTCTACCAACGCCAGTGCTGCAACGTTTCCAACTCGTAGCTGGGGTCAATCTAACAGCGGAGGAGGAGGCGGTGGCAGAGGAGGAGGCGGTGGCGGAGGAGGAGGCGGTAGAGGAGGAGGAGGAGGGGGTGTTCTTCTCGTGTCCCTGCCAGGAATGTTAGGCGGGGAGACGAGGTACACCGGGCCAGTTTGGGAAGCAGTCCCAGCCTCAACTACATTCACCCAGTGTGCCGTCAGTGAAATGTAGCGTCCCTGTCCGCATGCACTTGTCCACGCGTCGGTGGTCAAGTGGACCTTTGTGCAAAGCGCGGAACTAAGGGCCCGCCTGATGTTGAGTGACACGTGCTGGTGCAAGGCGGGGACGGCACACCGGGAGAAGTAGTGACGGCTAGGGACGGCATAGCGAGGTGCCGCAGTTGCCATCAGGTCCAGGAAGGCGGGAGTTTCAACAAGCCGGAACGCCAACATCTCCTGGGCCAGCAGTTTAGCGATGTTGGCGTTCAAGGCTTGCGCGTGTGGGTGGTTAGCAGTGTATTTCTGCCGCCGCTCCAATGTCTGAGAGATGGTGGGTTGTTGTAAAGAAACGCCTGATGGTGCCTTTGATGGTGCAGGAGAAGGAGATAAGACAGGACCAGGGGAGGATGAGGTAGAAGTCAACAAAGTGGCGGAGGCAGATGAAGTGGTGTCCTGGCTCGTCCTCTGGAGTGCATCGCCAGCACAGTCAGCAGTGGCAGTGGCAGAGGCAGAGGCAGTGGCAGAGGCAGTGGCAGTGGCGTGAACGGCAGGCGGCCTTTGTCCTGCCGTTGCTGCCTGCCACTGATTCCAGTGCTTGGATTCCAAATGACGGCGCATTGAAGTGGTGGACAGGTTGCTCTTCTCAGAGCCCCTAATCAATTTCGAGAGGCAAATTGTGCAGACAACACTATATCTGTCCTCGGCGCATTCCTTGAAAAAACTCCACACCTTCGAGAAACGTGCCCTCGAGGTGGGAGTTTTTCGGGGCTGGGTACGAACTGGAACATCTTGGGAGATTCCGGGTGTGGCCTGGCTTCGCCTAAGCTGCTGACCTCTGCCTCTGCCTCTAGCTACCCTTTTTGGTGCTGCACCTGCCTCAACATCCACACTACTTTCCCCGTTTGACATCCCCCCTGTCCAGGTCGGGTCAGTGTCCTCATCATCCACCACTTCCTCTTCCAACTCCTGTCTCATCTCCTCCTCCCGCACAATGCGCCGGTCAACTGGATGCCCTGACGGCAACTGCGTCACATCATCGTCGATGAGGGTGGGTTGCTGGTCATCCACCACCAAATCGAACGGAGATGGAGGAGACTCTAGTGTTTGAGCATCTGGACACAGATGCTCCTCTGTTAGGTTCGTGGAATCGTGACGTGGAGAGGCAGGTTGAGGGACAATGAAAGGAGCGGAGAACAGCTCTGGGGAGCAGGGACAGTTTGGGTTATTGTTCTGTAAAGCTTCGGAATTTTGGGAGGAAGGAAGACAAGACTGTTGGGTAATAGGAGGAGAGGAGGCAGAGTCTGACTGGCTGCTGGACAATGTGCTGTAAGCGTTCTCTGACAGCCATTGCAAGACCTGTTCCTGGTTCTTGGGCCTACTAAGGTTTGTACCCTGCAGTTTAGTTAATGTGGCAAGCAACCCTGGCACTGTGGAGTGGCACAATGCTTGCTGCCCCACAGGAGTAGGCACGGGACGCCCTGTGGCTTCACTGCTACCTTGCTCCCCAGAACCATTCCCCCGACCTCGCCCACGGCCTCGTCCACGTCCCTTTCCGGGAGCCTTGCGCATTTTGAATTCCTAGTTAGAAATTGGCACTGTATACCAGTAGTAAAAATTGTGGGTGCACGTAACCCCAATATATTCTTTGAATTCCCAGTCAGACACTGGCACTATATGGCAGTAGCAAGAAATGAGGGTATTTGTATTCCCAATATATTCTTTGAATTCCCAGTCAGACAATGGCACTGTATACCAGTAGTAAAAATTGTGGGTGCACGTAACCACAATATATTCTTTGAATTACCAGTCAGACACTGGCACTATATGGCAGTAGCAAGAAATGAGGGTATTTGTATTCCCAATATATTCTTTGAATTCCCAGTCAGACAATGGCACTGTATACCAGTAGTAAAAATTGTGGGTGCACGTAACCCCAATATATTCTTTGAATTACCAGTCAGAAACTGGCACTATATGGCAGTAGCAAGAAATGAGGGTATTTGTATTCCCAATATATTCTTTGAATTCCCAGTCAGACAATGGCACTGTATACCAGTAGTAAAAATTGTGGGTGCACGTAACCACAATATATTCTTTGAATTACCAGTCAGAAACTGGCACTATATGGCAGTAGCAAGAAATGAGGGTATTTATAACCCCAATATATTCTTTGAATTCCCAGTCAGACAATGGCACTGTATACCAGTAGTAAAAATTGTGGGTGCACGTAACCCCAATATATTCTTTGAATTACCAGTCAGAAACTGGCACTATATGGCAGTAGCAAGAAATGAGGGTATTTGTATTCCCAATATATTCTTTGAATTCCCAGTCAGACAATGGCACTGTATACCAGTAGTAAAAATTGTGGGTGCACGTAACCCCAATATATTCTTTGAATTCCCAGTCAGACACTGGCACTATATGGCAGTAGCAAGAAATGAGGGTATTTGTATTCCCAATATATTCTTTGAATTCCCAGTCAGACAATGGCACTGTATACCAGTAGTAAAAATTGTGGGTGCACGTAACCCCAATATATTCTTTGAATTACCAGTCAGAAACTGGCACTATATGGCAGTAGCAAGAAATGAGGGTATTTGTATTCCCAATATATTCTTTGAATTCCCAGTCAGACAATGGCACTGTATACCAGTAGTAAAAATTGTGGGTGCACGTAACCCCAATATATTCTTTGAATTCCCAGTCAGACACTGGCACTATATGGCAGTAGCAAGAAATGAGGGTATTTGTATTCCCAATATATTCTTTGAATTCCCAGTCAGACAATGGCACTGTATACCAGTAGTAAAAATTGTGGGTGCACGTAACCCCAATATATTCTTTGAATTACCAGTCAGAAACTGGCACTATATGGCAGTAGCAAGAAATGAGGGTATTTGTATTCCCAATATATTCTTTGAATTCCCAGTCAGACAATGGCACTGTATACCAGTAGTAAAAATTGTGGGTGCACGTAACCCCAATATATTCTTTGAATTACCAGTCAGAAACTGGCACTATATGGCAGTAGCAAGAAATGAGTGTATTTGTATTCCCAATATATTCTTTGAATTCCCAGTCAGACAATGGCACTGTATACCAGTAGTAAAAATTGTGGGTGCACGTAACCCCAATATATTCTTTGAATTACCAGTCAGAAACTGGCACTATATGGCAGTAGCAAGAAATGAGGGTATTTATAACCCCAATATATTCTTTGAATTCCCAGTCAGACAATGGCACTGTATACCAGTAGTAAAAATTGTGGGTGTATATAGCCCCAATTCTATTGCTAGGGGACTTGCAGGGTATTTCTGGGGTGAAGGTGGGGGGGCACACCGTTGGAACGGGTATCGGGGTATATATCGGGTATACGGGAATACACTGACAGTGTATTCCATTCAGGATCCTGGGAAAGCTGGGTTGCGGCGATTGAGCCCGTCAGTGCCACGTTACACTGACAAGCTTCTCCCTGGAATTTAGCTCTTATAAGAGCTGTTGGTTGTCTTCTCCTTCCTATCCTAGCCTGTCCCTGCCTACCCAGAATCTAAGCCCTAGCTAGCTGGACGGAAACCTCCGTCCTCGGTGAATTGCAAGCTCAGAATGACGCGAAGCTGGGCGTCGCTGTTCTTTTAAATTAGAGGTCACATGTTTTCGGCAGCCAATGGGTTTTGCCTACTTTTCTCAACGTCACCGGTGTCGTAGTTCCTGTCCCACCTACCCTGCGCTGTTATTGGAGCAAAAAAGGCGCCAGGGAAGGTGGGAGGGGAATCGAGTAATGGCGCACTTTACCACGCGGTGTTCGATTCGATTCGAACATGCCGAACAGCCTAATATCCGATCGAACATGAGTTCGATAGAACACTGTTCGCTCATCTCTAATTTTTAATAAATAACTTTATTAAATCATTAAACATAATTGTCATTTGTGTATGATCTATGAACCCATTACTTTTTGGAAGTGTCAGAATATTAGAAGGATGTGTGCATATGTAAGTGGGTTTCCTTATAGACTTGTTAAAGTTAGTTGGTGGTGGCGGCATGTATCTGAGGTGTGTGGATTGTGTGGAGTGAGATTAATGCTCAATTAGAAGCCTGAGCGAAGGTTGAGTGCAAGATTAAGCGAGTGGAGTGAATTAACCCATTACAGCCACACCAAAGTCACGTATCAGGGATTTCTGTACGTGACAGTGATAAAGATATAATCATTCTGGACCCCACCACTGAGACTCTTATGATAACTAGAATGGAGGTTCCAAGTTCTGTATTCTTCCCCTTTGCATGACCACAGTGATGACTAGTGGAAAGGGTGGTGGTCTTTGGAATTGACCGAGACAACCGAGCACGACAATTGGCTGTTTCCATCAGCCCATTAGAAATTAAATGGTGCAGCAGAGTGTATGTCTGACCTTGGTTCTATCTGATGCTCATTATTGAGGTCATGTTATAAGGAGGATGCGGCTTAGGTTCCCTTTTCAGTGGGGATCTCAGCAGTGGGGCCCCCGGAGGTCATATATATATATATATATATATATATATATATATATTTTTTTATTTTTTTTTTAATGTAGATTGTGAGCCCCATATAAGGATCACAATATACATTTTTTTCCCTCCTATCAGTATGTCTTTGAAGAAAGGGAGGAAAACCACACAAACACGGGGAGAACATACAGACTCCTTGCAGGTGTTGTTCCTAGCCGGATTCAAACCCAGAACTCCAGCACTACAAGGCTGCAGTGCTAACCACTGAGCCACTGTGTTGCCCGAGGAGTCACATATTTATCACTAAAATATCCTATAGTCTATGAGGTTCATTCTAAGGCTGTATAAATTCCCAAATATTTAGAAAATGTTTAGATTTTGACATATTTTATATTGTTGAATGCTTTTCTATTTTAAAAGCAGTGTTTTTATATATACTAAAAGAAGATGACATTTGAAATTATTATGGGCATGTGTAGTTAGTGGGTGGTAAACATTGCAGGAGTTCCTATACTTAGGAGTGAAATTAAATTGACATAAAATAGTAATTTATAATTCAAGCATATTCCTGCTATCATCATATCCATTTAGCAGCAAGATAATAACCTACTTCTTTATATACGTACAGTACATTACCTAAATCTGGAAAAAGAGAAAATGAAATTGTTGAAATATACTTTAGTCACACTGTGAAATGGTATATTATTTATGGATATTGTAAGATTATACAAGGGACTACCTTTACTGGTGCCAAAAGATATGTGTCTGTCTCATCAAAACCAGACCAAACAGCAGCAGATAGGTGTAAACTAAAAATGCGCCATATTTTATTGACGAGGGTGAAAGTTTACAGAAAATGAAACAAAATAGCAACAAAAGAAAATCCTGCCCTGTAAGGTTATTAAACCTTAGAGAACCCTAGCTAGCAGCTGAAGAGCTTCCTTCCAGTTCATAATTCAAAACATACAGCAATCTTTGCTCACATGTCTCTGTCACAGAGACTGACTTTCTGTGTACCCAGGTAGAAGTTGCCTCTCTTCAATACTCGCCCTCTAAATAAACTATCAGGTGAGGACCTGTGCCTTCTACTACACATAGGAGAGGAATCTTTGAGAAATATATTTCCCCTCCACAGCCAATCCTCCACAAGTGTCACACAACATCTTTGGGATCACTGTCATCCAACAGAATGCTTCATTGCTTACTTCCAGTGGATAGAAATCTTTTCCTAGTCACGTGATGGACACACAGGTACAGTTCCCGACCAGTTATTGGAGCAGTATATTGTATACCAGACAGAGCACCTGAACCTACTGTATATTCAAATACAACATGGAGTGGCATTTGGGAATTCATTTAACAGTTGTTAGGGGTCTTTTATTTAAAATATGTAGAACATGTTATGTTAAACAGTACAGTGAATGATATAAGGTTGGACACAAGTGGGTGTAAAAAGAGAGCTCACTGATAGCAGAGGAGTGGCAAAGGAGCATAAGTGTAATTTGAAAAATTACATATAATCCCCAAAGGGCTACAACATCACCATTGATACGTGCCATTCAGTTGTTTCAAAACTTCTGCCACTTACTTGCTCTTTCAGTCTCTCTCAATGGTCTTCCACAGCTACCCACAAAGAGTGACAGATGCTAGTCCATATTGTTATCTGTTTCTGTTCCCTAACTTAGCTTTCAGTGATATATTTTTATCAGGTCACAACTTTCCTTCTCCACCATTTTGTTTTAAACTACTTGGGGAGTCCTGAAGCTACTGTATCCATGTAGGACTATTACCTCTCATCCAACTCACTGTTTGACCAGCTACAATCTGGCTTTTGACCACACCACTCCACTGAAACCTCCCTAATGAAAGTAGTTAAAGACTTACGTACTGCCAAAGCCAATAAATACTTCTAGTCATGTCCTAGAAGTTCTTGCTTGACTTGGCAACACAGATTTGTCCTTTTCCTGGATTTCCTCATACTTCACCAATCACGCTCTTATTGTCTGCCACTCACACATCACCTCATCACCTCCAAGGACCTCTACTCTTCTTCATCTGTACCTTGGGCCTAGGACAGCTTATTAAGTCCCATGCCTTATAGTACCACTGTTATGCTGAAACACAAATATTTCTTTCTTGCACAAACATTCTCATTCTGCTATCCATTGTTTTAGAGTGTCTAACAGCAATAGCTTGCTTCTTCTCTGTCCACTTCCTGAAATTTAACATAGATAAAACTGAGTTCATCATCTTTACCCCATCTCACTCAACCTTGCCATCTGAATCTCAGTTGATGGTTATACATTCTAACAATTATCACAACTACAAAGGGTTAACTTTTGATTATGCTGTATCTATAAAGTCATCCACCCAAACAAATACTACTTCCTCAAAAACATCTCTCATATGTGCTCCATCTTCATCCTGGAGTCTACCAAAATCCCAGTCAATGTCCTTATCTTCTCAGTTATTTTTTTTTATCCTTCTCTTCCTTCTGGTGATTTCTTCACTGGCTACCCATTGCCCAATGAATTCAATTCAAGACACAAGTTAGTGCATACAAAGCTATGGACAACCTGTTCCCTCTATACATTTCTGATCTAATCTCCTATTACTTTCCCAGGTTATCTCTGATCTACGTAAACCCTTCTTTTTTTTGCTCTGTTCTTATCTGCTATTCTCATAACAGACATCAAGATTTCTGCTGTCCATCCCCCATACTCTGGAACTCATTACCACAATTCATAAGGTTGTCCCCCACAATCAAAACCTTCAAGTGCAACCAAGAAGACCCTCCTCTTCAGAATAGCATATATGACACAGTAACACTGCTGCCACTATAGAACCATATGAGCAACTGTTAACCTCGCCTATTGCCTTCTCCTACCTTCCCTTATAAGATAAGATAATCCTTTAATAGTGCCACAATGGGGAAATTTCAGTGATACAGTTTTATGCATGGTCAGTGGCGTAACTATGGTAGAGGCAGCGGTGGTGGCTGCCACAGGGCCCGGGCCATTAGGGGGCCCAGTGACAGCTGCTACCGCTGCATTTTTTTTTTTCCAATAGGCCGTTACGGGCCCTTTTCACTTGCCGATCCTGGCTGGGCCCCACAAACACTATCATTATACTCGGGGGTCTTTGCAGACCCCCGAGTATAATGATCGGCGGACCGGGAGAGGTAAGGGAACATAACAAACAGTGTTACTTACCTCTCCACGATCCTGACAGGCCTCCGTCATTCGTGTCTGATGTCTCTGGTGTCACATGACCCAGGCCTGCTTCCCGGGTCATGTGACGTCCGACGTTATTAAAACAGGACAAGAACGGCGGCCGACAGCCTAGGAGCTGGGAGACAGGTAAGCAACTGTTTCTGTTTTGTTTTAATGTTTTTATTCCCCTGGATCTCCGATTATTATACTCTGGGGTCTGAAAAGACCCCAGAGTATAATTGTTTATGGGTGTCCACAGTGTGTGCAGGGGACACTATTGGGGTTAATACTGTGTGTGCAGGGGACACTATTGGGGATAATACTGTGTGCAGGGTACGCTATTGGGGTTAATACTGTGTGTGCAGGGGACACTATTGGGATAAAACTGTGTGCAGGGGGCACTATTGGGGTTAATACTGTGTGTGCAGGGGACACTATTGGGATAATACTGTGTGCAGGGGACACTATTGGGGTTAATACTGTTTGTGCAGGGGACACTATTGGGGATAATACTGTGTGCAGGGGACACTATTGGGATAATACTGTGTGCAGGGGACACTATTGGGGTTAATATTGTGTGTGCAGGGGACACTATTGGGGATAATACTGTGTGTGCAGGGGACACTATTGGGGATAATACTGTGTGTGCAGGGGACACTATTGGGGATAATACTGTGTGTGCAGGGGACACTATGGGGGATTATACTGTGTTCAGGGGACACTATTGGACATAATACTGTGTGCAGGGCTTACTAAGGGACATAATAGAGTGCGGAGGAGGGGGTCGGTTGAGGTCTTCGGCGTCAGTTTTTTTTTTGGGGGGGGGGGCATGTCAAAAGTTCGCCACGGGGCCCCGACATTCCTAGTTACGCCACTGTGCATGGTACAATAGTATATAACAAGAGAGAAACACATACAAGCTAATGGCAGATAGAAAAATACTAGGAATCATAGCAACTAAAAAGAAAGAAACAAAGACACACTGCAGGATCATTTAGTTCTCTGTGTGAAGTGATGTTGATAATACAGCCCGACCGTGTTTGGAGGACACGAAGAGGGGGGCACAGAATGTAGATCTAACAGGCAGAAACATTTTTTGCAGAGGTGGGGGACATATGCAGCTATCATGATAACATGTGGCAGTTCCTTTGGTAGGTAGTGAGATCTCATGCTCACAGCAGATAGCTCGGTATCAGCACTATTTTTCTTTAATCACAAAAAATGTCCCAAATGTCCTTCATCACAAGCCCTCCTCCTTCTCTTCTTCTTACCACTGTGTTCTACTGCCCAAAGAAGTCTGAAGCCATCCAGGTAGACAGGGTGCTGCTCTCTTGCCAAGCTTCCATAAACTCATGGGGTAGGTGGGTGATGGTAGGTTCCCAGGCTGTGACAGAGTCCCACGTGTCCACAGTAAAAGAAAGAAATACCAGTAAGCTGTAGCATCTTCAAACATCAGCAATAGATGCCAAAAATCATCTCCTTGAAAGAAGAAGTCCGCACTTCCATGCAGGTTTCTCCTCCAGCTTTGTCTGCCTCATGGTGACCATGCTGTCCTTAGCTCCTGGGGGGATGGTAACAGGTACATGTCCACACAGGAAATTCCAGCTTATCAGGTCTTGAGTCTTGTCCATGCTTTAACAATAGAAACAAAAGAAAAAAAAAAAAACTAATTAATAGTTCTATGAATTGAGTAGAGGATTCTTAAAGATACAGACAAAAAGAGTGAAAAGGAAAGATAAAGGTTGCTCTCAGCTTGGAGCTCTGTATCGAGGCTGCCACTCATGCGGCGCCATCTTGGAAAAAAAATAAAATCATAGATTGTAAGCCCTTATGGGAAGGGTCCCCTCTCGTATTTGGATCAGTTCAGTCATCTAGTTAATTTTTTTTTATTGTACATGTTTTTGCACTTGTACTATGTATCTAACCACCTATATACAGCACCATGGAATTAATGTTGCTATAAAAAATATTATTCATAATAATGTTAATATTAAAGGGATTCAATCATTAAACCCTTCCCGACATGCACCGTAATAGTACGGCACTGCTGGGAAGGACTTCCCGCAAACCGCCGTACTATTACTGCGGATGCATGCACAGCGGGTGTCAGCCGTAATACACGGCTGACAATGCCCCGTAACACCCGCGGTCGGAACCGGGTCCGATCAGGGGTGTTAACCCCTGAGATGCCGGTGGTCAACATGACCGCTGGCACCTCCGGGGTTTCAGTGTATTATGTTGCCTATTGGCACCCCCCGCACTGGTTTCGGGGGGTGCCGGTGTTCGTAGGGAGCAGCCCGGGGTCTGATCAGTGACCCCGGGTCTGCCCCATCACTTACCCCGTCCTCTACCTGGTTGATCCTGCCGTAAAGGAAGCTGTCAGCCTGTGTGTCCACACAGGCTGACAGCTTCCTCTACACTGCAATACGCGTGTAACACGTGTATTGCAGTGTATATGTAGTGAAGCGGTGATCAGCCGATCACTGCTTCAATCCCCCATGGGGACAGAAAAAAAAAGTGAAAAAAAAAGTAAAAATAAAAAAGTTTAAATAAGTTTAAAATAAATTAGAAATAAATAAAGCCCCAAAAATCCCTTTTTCCCCATATAAAATGTTTTACTATGTAAAATAAAGAAAAATAGAAAAAAACATTACATATTTGGTATCGCCGCGTCCGTTATAACCTGAACAATAAAATTAAAACATTATTTAATCCGAACGGCGAACGGCGTAAAAAAACCCTGTAGAAAACTGCACAAAATAATGATTATTCACCATCTTTCCCTTACAAAATGTTCAATAAAAAATAATCAAATGGTCAGATGAAAACCAAAATGGTACCAATAAAAAGAAGAGGTCTTCCCGCAAAAAATAAGCTGTCAACCAGCTCTGTCTACCGAAAAATAAAAATGTTATGCCTTTCAGAAGATGGCGATGCAAAAATAATAGATTTTTTTCCCTAAATTGAATTTTATTCTGCACAAATAGCAACGCATTAAAAAATAATATAAATGAGGTATCGCCGTAACCGTACCGACCCACAGAATAAAGGTAACATGTTACTTATGCTGTACGCTGCGCGGGAAAAAAAAAAAATGCTAAAAAGCAATGTTAGAATTGATGTTTCCTTTTACATCCCACCCAGAAAGAGTTAATAAAATGTAGTCAATAAGTTACAGGCGCCAAAATGGTGGCATTGAGAAGCACATCTAATACCGCAAACACCAAGCCCTCATATGGCCACATTGCCAGAAGATAAAAATTAAAATCTTGCTTGTACAATGTGAAGACAAAAACCCCAAAAGTCGCCAAATCATTAGGACATAAGTGGCTGCGACTAGAAGGAAATGTATAATCTGTGCGAGCGTTTTCAGGGGACACCCCATAGTTAGAGCTTATGAGAGAGCATACACCAGCGCTGATCACCCAGAATGCCCCTCTTCCCCATCCGTGTCTAGTGGGAAAATAGAATGGGATTTGGTGTACCCAATTTACTCCGCACAGCTTACACATTCACTTCGGGGTTACTAATGCTCACTACATCACTTGATAAATTCTTTGAGGGGTGCGGTTTTCAAAATGGGGTCACTTTCTAAAGGTTTCCACTGTTTTGACACCTCTAGGGCTTTGTAAATGCGACATGGTTCCTGAAACTGATCACAGCCGGATCTGCCCTCTAAAAGCTCCTTGGCACGCCTTCCCTTCTGCATCTCGCGGTGCGTCCATATATTAGTTTACACCCACAAGTGGGGTACTATGGTAGTCCGGAGAACTTGCATAACAAATTGTGGGATGCGTTTTCTCCTTTAACCCCTTGTGAATGTGCAAATTCTAGGGCTAAACGAAAATATTAGTAAAATAAAATCAAATTTGAAAATTTCACCTCCATTTTGTATTAATTCCTGTTAAGCACTTATAGGGTTAATATATATATAAATATATGTTGCTTTGGCTTATTTAAGGGGTGTAGTTTTGAAAATGGAGTGATTTATGGGGGGTTTAATACAAGGGTCCTTCAAAACCCCTTCATAACTGGATTAGTCCCTTAAAAAATGGGTTTTGGAAATTTCTTGAAAATTTTGAATATTGTTGTTTCACTTGTAAACCTTATAATGTCCGTAAAAAATAAAAGGGTGACTAAAGTTTGATGCCGACATAAAGCAGAGATCTGGGACATGAGATTTATGATATAATTTTGGCGGTCTGACTATCTCTATGCAATGCACATCATTTCAAACTTTATAAAATGCAGATTTTTCAAAATTTCCACCAAATTTCGTATTTTTTCATAATTAAACACAAAACATATCAACCAAAATTTACTACTAACATGAAGTAAAATGTGTTACGAGAAAACAATCTCAAAACATTTTGGTAAGTTAAAGCGTTCCAAAGTTATTGCCACATAAAGTGACACATTTCCGTTTTGAAAAATCGAGCTTGGTCAGGAAGTCAAAAAGTGCCATCGGCGGGAAGGGGTTAAAATGACATTTTTTCTTGATAACATGTAGGAATAGACTTAAGAAGGCTATTCTTCTCCTATCTTTAGATGTCTTCTCAGTGCTGCCATTCGGTAGAAATACTAGTTTTCTTCTGTATGCAAATGAGTTCTCTCGCAGCACTGGGGGCAGTCCCCAGCGCTCAAACAGCACTGGGGGCGTCCCCAATGCTGCGAGAGAAATCTTCAGCACTGCCTCTATCTTCACTAGGAACGGCCTCTCCTTGTGTCTTCTTCCAGTGCTGGCTTCAAACTTCTAGGCATGCGCAGTAGGCCCTTCCGTCGGGCCTCAGGCAGAGCCGACTGCGCATGCCCGCGGCCATTTCCTTGTGGCCAATTACCCTAGTTTACTGTGTAAGCAGCCACAGGAAAATTACCGCCAGATTTATGTTAACCGACATATACATAGTTTGTATACTGTGATTTTTTTCACGTCCTACGGACAGTATCTTCACTTGATCCAATTTTTTCTTTTCCAATCGTAGACTCGATACTATGATTTGCCAATACCCCTATAAATTGCATTGTGATTGGCTCCTGTAGTCACTGCAGTGCAGCTGTATACTGGTAATCCAGAGCCACAGGAGGAACAACCCACAGAACATTTTTTTTTCTGAAACAATACAGAACCTATGTATAGACATTACAAAAAATTGCATTCAGCTATAATCTTCCTTTAAGACACTGTGTGCATTATACAGGCTGTCACACATCACTTTTATATATGCTTTTGTCATGGAAAAGAAGAGAAGGAACCAAACAATACAGTGAAATGTTCCTGCCAGTTCTAACTTACAATGGGAGGAAGCAATTATGTAATGTATATCAGGAGGACATATATTCTGGGATGGCATGAGTTTGTGAAATTGTAGCTGGTGCCAATCATAGTGTAATTTTATTCTGCAAATGAGTAGATGATCTAAAAGCAATTTTAGCAGTACATAATGTTTTTATATTTCCTATGCTCACTTACATTACTGTATTTCCATCTCACATTTGTTCTTTTACAAGTCCTGAATATAAGACAGAAAAAAAGAGAGCTCCGCATTCTGACATTTTAAGGATCTCTGTAAAGTCGTTTTTAAAAGGCAAGTAGAAAAGTGTTAATGTGTTGCGTTTTGGCCACTGCATATTGAGTATAATTTGCTTTTAATGTTCATGCCAAGGTGAGGTTTTGCAGAATGTTGGCATAATCTCCCTAGCATTAAATATACTAATTGACATTTTCACTAACTTAAGTTATAGTCGGCTGTTTCTCAGAATCCCAAGAAACCGTAAGTAATATATTCGCATATTATTCGAACTTTAAAAGAATAATTATTTTCAGCATCACTGAACAAGTTTGAGAATGTCTATTTTTTATTCAATATTTTTTTATTAATTTTTGATGAATAGAAAAAATGAAAAAGTTAGAACAATCGTTACATTAAAAATCAGTGCACATCAAGTAACTGAAGACTAGACACAGCCCAACCTAGCATAAAGAAGCACATAATAAATGATATAATAAACCTTCAATAGAAGTTATGACCATAATGGTAGCGATTAAGAGAATTAAAAGGGAAAAAGAAATAAAAGAAGGAATGAAAGAGAAATGTAAGGAGCAAGGATAGGAAAAAGACCTAAGGGTTCTGCATTATCTATACCATCCATGTGGACTGTGAATGGGTAAACTCATTAGTTTGGTCATTGTTGTATGGTTATCGTATTTTCTGTTCGGATGAGACTGACCCATTCATAACTCATTCACCTAAGGAAAGAGCTGCAGTAGTAGCATGCAAGAAGTGGCAGGATAGCAGACATAGCAGCTGCAGTAGGATCCAACAACTAAGGCCTGGTTCACATCTGCATTTGGTATTCTGTTCAGGGAGCCCGCTTGGAGACCCCCCCCCAAATACATTAAAAAGTGGTGAATAGTGAAAGCACCCAGACCCTGTAGACTATAATGGGGTCCATGTGTTTTCCGCGCAGTGTCCGCACAAGTCATACAGAGAGAAAAGTAGTTCTTGAAGTACTTTCTCTCCGCATGACTTGTGCAGACAGCGTGCGGAAAACACATGGACCCCATTATAGTCTATGGGGTCCATGTGCTTTCACTGATCACCGCTTGTTAATACGTTTAGTATTCCGTTCAGGGTGGCCCCAAGCGGACTCCCTGAAGAAAGTACCGAACACAGATGTGAACCAGGCCTAAGAGCGGACATTTCCACTAAGACATAGGCTGCAATTAGCGATAACTATTAATGACACATTATGGAAAACTTAATGCATCTCCATTACTTTACTTGGAAATCATGAGAGGTCATTTCACAAATATTCGTGGGGTTTGGCCCTTCGGTTAATTCATAAGGAATTAGTTTATATAGTACAAGAAGTGCTATTATTATACTCTGGTGTCTAAGCATACCCTATAATATGATAAGTGGAGACCCAGGAGAGGTGAGGAAAAATAACATTTATATTCATCTTAAACAAATATCACAAAGGAGACACTCATTAAATAAAGTGCAAATAACTAAATTATAACCTTTATTAATCTATAAAAGTGGTCAAACCCAACTCAAGTAACACATAGATTCGTATCATCTATACATGGGACTAGTAAAATCAGTACAAACAGTCAGGGACCAATACTGATAAAAGACCAGAAAAAGCTGCTGACGCATTTCCCCATAGACTAATGGTTTGTCAAAGGACAGTAAGTTAAAATTGATATACACAAATAAATATATATTTCCCACTGGGATAAGCCAACCTAAATAAGGACTCATGTTATTCCACACAGACTTTGATATGCAGTTTATAAACATTCTATATTCTGCATGTGCCTACACATTCACAAAAACAAAACCATATTCAGTGTATGTGTGTTGATGTCATGTAATGAGAATTCATCATCGCACATATCTCCCTATCTTATAAAAATGAATTCTTGTCTGTCTGTCTGTCCGTCTGTCTGTCTGTCTGTACTCTAATGCGAACCAAACGGCTGGACCGATCTTCACCAAATTTGGTACAGAGATACTTCAGGTATCCGGGAAGGTTTAAGACGAGACTCCAACTCGCTCGGACGTACCGTTGCTGAGATACAGCATTCCAAATACAGTGCCCCCCCCCTTAGCCAATACAAACCTGCAAGTCTTTCACTCATATTCCAACTGCAATACACACGGTCACTCCACATGCACAATACAACACTGATATCCAAACTGAGATACACGCATCAGAGGATTAGATACACAGAGCAGCACACAGTATCACATGCCAGAGGATTAGATACACGGGTTTGCACACAGTCCCACACACCAGAGGATTAAATACGCATTTCTGCACACAGTTCCACACACTGAAGGATTTGATATGTGCATTTGCACACGGTTTCACATGCCAAAGGATTAGATACAGGCATCTACACACAGTTCCACACTCCAGAGGATTAGATACGTGCGTCTGCACACATTTGTACACGCCATAGGATTAGATACACGCGTCTGCACACAGTTCCACATTCCAGAGGATTAGATATGTGCATCTGCACACAGTTCCACATTCCAGAGGATTAGATACGCGCATCTGCACACAGTTGTACATGCCATAGGATTAGATACACGCGTCTGCACACAGTACCACATGCAGTAGGATTAGATACGCGCGTCTACACATAGTTCCACACACCAAAGGATTAGATATGCACGTCTGCACACAGTACCACACGGGGGAGGATTAGATACGTGCGTCTACACACAGTACCACATGCCATAGGATTAGATACGCGCATCTGCACACAGTACCACATGCCGGGGGATTGGATACGCGTGTCCACACACAGTTCCACACGCCGTAGGATTAGATACGCGCCTCTTCACATAATACCATACAGGGGAGGATTAGATACACGTGTCTTCACACAGTTGTACACGCCATAGGATTAGATACACGGGTCTGCACACAGTCCCACACACCAGAGGATTAAATACGCACTTCTGCACACAGTACCACATGCCATAGGATTAGATACGTGCGCCTGCACACGGTTCCACATGCCGAAGCATTATATACAGGCGTCTACACACAGTTCCACACTCCAGAGGATTAGATACACAGATCAGCACACAGCATCACACGCCAGAGGATTAAATACGCATTTCTGCACACAGTTCTACACACTGAAGGATTTGATACACGCATCTGCACACGGTTCCACATGCCGAAGGATTAGATACAGGCGTCTACACACAGTTCCACACTCCAGAGCATTAGATACGTGCGTCTGCACACATTTGTACACGCCATAGGATTAGATACACGCGTCTGCACAGAGTACCACATGCCGTAGGATTAGATACACGCATCTACACACAGTTCCACATTCCAGAGGATTAGATATGCGCGTCTGCACACAGTTGTACACGCCATAGGATTAGATACACGCGTCTGCAGACAGTAACACATGCAGTAGGATTAGATACGCGCGTCTACACATAGTTCCACACGCCAAAGGATTAGATACGCGCCTCTTCACACAATACAACACTTTGGAGGATTAGATATGTGTCTCTGCACACAGTACCACAAGCCAGAGAATTAGATACGCGTCTCAGCACACAGTATCACACAGGGGAGGATTAGATACGCGTGTTTACACACAGTACCACACGGGGAGGATTAGATGCACGCGTCTACACACAGTACCACATGCCATAGGATTAGATATGCGTATCTGCACACAGTACCACATGCCGGGGGATTGGATACTTGCCTCTACACACAGTTCCACATGCCGTAGGATTAGATACGCGCCTCTTCACACAATACCACACAGGGGAGGATTAGATACACGTGTCTTCACACAGTTGTACACGCCATAGGATTAGATACACGCGTCTGCACACAGTACCACATGTCGTAGGATTAGATACGTGCGTCTACACACAGTACCACATGCCTTAGGATTAGATACACGCGTCTGCACACAGTACCACATGCCGTAGGATTAGATACACGCGTCTACACACAGTACCACATGCCGTAGGATTAGATACACGTGTCTACACACAGTTCCACACGCCGTAGGATTAGATACGCGCCTCTTCACACAATACCACACAGGGGAGGATTAAATATGTGCGTCTGCACACAGTACCACACGCCAGAGGATAAGATAAGCGCATCTGCACACAGTACCAAATTCCGTAGGATTAGATACGCACGTCTGCACACAGTACCACATGCCGTAGGATTAGATACCCACGTCTACACATAGTTCCACATGCCGTAGGATTAGATACGCGCCTCTTCACACAATACCACACAGGGGAGGATTAGATACGTGCATCTGCACACAGTACCACATGCCAGAGTCATTAGATATGCGCGTCTGCACACAGTTTCACTTACTGGAGGATTAGATACGCGCCTCTTCACACAATACCACACGGGGAGGATTAGATATGTGCATCTGCACACAGTACCACACCAACAAGGATTGGATACTTGCATCTAAACACAGTACTACACGGGGAAGGATTAGATACAGCTTTACTCCAGGTATCCATAACAACTGATCACAGGTTTTTCACTGACATCCAAAATGAGATACACATAATCACATGACGCTTATGGACATACACACAAACAACATACAAAATACACCAGTGCAAAATTGGACAATTCTTATGGGGCCACTACACAAAGATAAAATGTAATATACCCGTGCGAAGCCGGGTCCTCCCTCTAGTATATATATATATATATATATATATATATATATATATATATATCCATTTTGCATTCTCAATTCATCAACCGTATATTCCAAGGTGGCAGATCCAGGATTAACACCAAGTGGCCATATACGTAGTTGCTGTTCAGAAGAAGTATTCAGGATTGATGAAGCAACTAAAAAATCCAATACATGATGGAGTGGTGCACAGGAGATGCCGGCTAACAAATGTGATATTTCTCTTGAGTTGAGCTTGACCACTTTTATAGATTAATAACGGTTATAATTTAGTTGTTATTTGTACTATACTTAATAAGGGTCTTCTCTGTGATATTTGTCTAAAGTTGTTTTACTTATATTCACCTTTCCACACCTCTCCTGGGCTTCTTTGCGGCATATGGTGGTTCCTGAAATCCTCTTTTGGCCTCCGTATGACATCACATATCCCAGGGTCATATGGGGAGCGTAGAGTGTCATGACGTCGTGATATTCATCACACCCCATGTGACCGCTGATGCCCAATTGGTTGACATCAGCCGGAGGCCGGAAGAGGCCTGAAAAGATGTCAAAGAACCAGCAGATACCCAGAAAAGGTAAAGCAAGTTGAATATAGGTGTTTGTTATTTTCACTCATATCTCCTGGTACTCCACATCTTATCAGAGGCGACCCCAGAATATAATAATGTTTCATGGGTGATCAACCCCAAAAGTTTCATGTTAGGGCAAACTCGAAGGACAACATTGACCAGCTAGTGTTGGATGGATCTACATTCAAAACAATTATTTTTCTTAGCATTTTTAGCAAAGTGATGAACTTTTCTTAACCTGAGCTGATATCTGTAAGGCCATGATCTGTTGGCGCTCTGCTGCATCTACGTAGTACAGATTTATTACTCATATGTTACATGTAAGTGATTGATCTTAATAAATGTCTTATTCACATTTTGCATTGGAAACTGCATCATGTTCTATCTTTTCTATTTCTGGTGTGAATTTTAACATTGATTTCAAAGATATAAAGCAGACATTATATGCCGTACGGTAATCTCCCAATGAAAAAATTCGACAGCAACTTCCTAGAAATTTATCTAAATAAAACACATCTGAGATAACAGCAAAACTTCTTCAAAGTTGTGTTCTTTTACTTTAGCTGTGTTCTTTCTGTCTGGTCTGATAGTGGTATGACTTTGAACTGCATACTACGGCAAAAAATATCCAGGGCCAACTTTTTTCATAGCCTCCCACTCTTACATTAAGTCTTTAGTAGCGGAATTCAAAGACAAATCTAAATCCTGGTATTGCTAGAATGGAGCTATATAACATGAGGTGAACTTTCTTCCATGCAGGCCTGCAATTATGAATTAGCCTAAGTCACCAGATCAAAGATTTGTGGGTTTGGCAAATGTTTAGAGAAAATGTATCAATAGCTTTTTTTTCTGCATCATTTAACCTGTCACTGATCAAGGAGACATAATAGGCCATATTTTATATAAGCATAACAATAATAAACTGAGTGTGCCGGACATTTATAATTATTCAGCTTCTAAAGACTTGGCTGCAGAAAGATTGTGTACTTGTAAGGAGGTGAAGGTTAACTTCCTTACTTTGGTTACTGGGAGCCCCCTGGACCCAGTACAGGTAGTGGGTGACAGAAGGTCCATGGTGAGCTCCATGCTGGAGAACAACTCCCATCCCATGTATGAGACCATGATAGCACTGGGCAGCACTGTCAGTGACCGACTGCTTCACTCTATGCGTGAGAAGAAGCTTCATCAGAGGTCCTTCCTCCCAACCACAGTCAGGCTGTATAATCAACATCAGGCTAAGCGAAGATCACTCAACACAGAGAACTAAATTATCCTTAAGTTGTGATATCCCTTCTACTACTTTTTACCTTTATACTTTTATCTCTACCTACTGTCACTGTAATGTCTCTACCATGGAGATGTTTTTGTTGCATTTTGTATTACTATTGTATTATTGATGGTGCTGTAAACACTGAATTTCCCCTATGGTGGGACTATTAAAGAACTAGCAGAAATCTGACTGGAGTGGGTTGGTTACAAACTGTATGCATACACCTCCTGCCGCCTCCAGCTCAAGAACATCCATCGAATCCGCTCCTTCCTCACCCCTGAAACTACCAAGATGCTCGTCCAGGCCCTCATAATCTCCCGCTTAGACTACTGCAATACCCTTCTCCATGGACTCCCAGCTAACAACCTCGCCCCCCTCCAGTGCACCTTAAACTGTGCTGCTCGCTTAATTCACCTCACCCCCCCGATCTTCATCGGCTGCTCCCCTCTGCCAGTCCCTCCACTGGCTACCTATAGCCCAGCGAATTGAGTTCAAGCTACTAACAGTAACATACAAAGCCATCCACAACCTGTCCCCTCCATATATCCCGGACCTAATCTAACGCTACCTGCCCACACGTAACCTCAGATCCTCCAATGACCTCCTACTCCGCTCTGCTCTCATTCGCTCCTCACACAACCGCCTCCAAGATTTCTCCCGTGCATCCCCCATACTCTGGAACTCCTTACCAGGACACATAAGACTGACCCCCACAATCACAGGATTCAAGAAGGCCCTGAAGACTCACCTATTCAGGAAGGCCTACAACCTCCAATAACACTATCACCACACCACCATCTGAACTGTCTCCCCCTCACTTTCTGTCTCTACCCCCTTCCCCCATAGATTGTAAGCCCTCGTGGGCAGGGCCCTCCACCCCACCGTGCCAGTTGGTAACTGTTAGTATTGTATCTGCCTGTATATTCTGTGTATTGTCTGTAAACCCCCAAATGTGCAGGACTATGGAATTAATGGTGTTATATAAATAAACAATAATAATAATACCTATACACTATATTGGTATAGATTTATTTTTTATCATTCTCAAAGATCCATCCTTGTATTTAACCTATAGAATATATATAACTGGAAAAGCCTATAAATAACACTACCCACAGATATATGGTCATAAAAATGTATACATTAGGAAATATACTTTAGAATGAGAATCCTTTCATTCCGTTAGTATTGTACCATATATTCTAGACATTTGCAAAATATACAATATATTTTTCTATTTTTTGTATTCACTCCTGATTTAGAAACAACCAAAAGAGCTATATAAATGTTAAATAAGCGCTTTATAAAAATGTAAGTGTGACTAAGCCCCAGAACATGAGAGATTTGTTGATGTTGACTAACGTATAAAAACAAACATAATTGGTTGTTTTAGGATGGACTGATATTTAGCATCATTTAATGGGGTTCTCCAAATAGCGTTTCAATGCTTACTTTCCCCAGGTTATATTGAATCACGGGGTTGAATCACCCCACGTCATGTGATTAGAACCAGCACCTGGCCCCCCAGTCTCTCCACCACTTGTCTCCTCTCTCATGTTTACCTGAATTATGGAGGATGGCTTTGCTGTTATTCAGTCTCCCGTAACTAGCAGAGGAGGAGATGGAGCGACTGGGGGGGTCAGGTGTTGGTTCTGATCATGTAACCCAGAGTAGGAACCATCTTGAAAATTCCATCCATATATAGATATTTGTGTATGTGTATGTTCAGTATGAATGCATTCTGATTACCAAACACAATTTATACTGAATATTCTTCTGGACCTTTTTTTGCACTTTGGTTTTGGTTATTTATTGTTGTTTATAGGTACTCATACTCTGCTAACAAGAGAAAATGTGTAAAACCTGTGATAGAAAATCCAGTGTAATCTTCAGGTATCATCTCAATGGTGGAACTACTGCTTTAGCAGCCAGAGCGGTTAATGGGCCTGCTTTTCCAGCAGGTAACTCCAAGAGGTAATAGCCTTTATTTACTTACCAGTTCTCACTCCTGCACACAGCCACCTCTACTTCCCTTCAGTCCTGTGGTCCATATCCCGTTGATGAAGCTGAACGTTGTTGACAGTGATGTGATATGGGACACACGGCACCCCCTACAGGGCTTAATGGGAAACAGAGGCAGTAGGAGGAGGGAACCATAAGTAGCATGTCCAATGTTAAATTGTTATTATACTTTGGGACCTCTTCAGACACCAGAGTATAATGATCTGAGTCTCATGGGAGGTGAGAAAATATAAAAACCTCTCTTGGGCTCTGTCGCTGATCTTCGGGCCTCTTCAATAATGTCACAGACCACTGAAGACTGTATTTATAGATTATAATAATAATTTGTGGGTGGTAAATCCAAAATGTTTTCAATATTTGCAACGGACACTTTAGGGGCCACTATGGGACATTAGACTGTTTGAAGAGGCCACTGTTGGATATTATACTGTATAACGACCACTATGGGACATTATACTGTGTGGAAGAGCAACTGTGGGACACTATATTGTATGGAGGGGCCACTATGAGACATTATACTGTGTTTAGAGGCCACTGTGAGACATTATAATATATGGAGTTCCACTATGGGACATTGTACTGTGTGGAGGAGCAACTGTGATACAATACACTGTGTAGAGAGGCCGCTATGGGACATTATACTGCGTGGAGGAGCCACTGTGAGACATTATATTGCATGGAGGCCACGATGAAACATTATACTGTGTGGAGGGGCGACTATGGGACAATATACTATGTGGGAGGGGGGCATTGTGGGACTTTATACTGTGTGGGGGCCAGCAAAAAGAGTATTTTATTGTGTAGGGACCAGGAAAGGTGGCACCAGGAATGAGGGCACTATGCTATGTGGGGTTAAGGGGGAGGCAAAGTCAAAAGTTTGCTATCGGGCTCAGTCTTTGGTAGTTATGCCCCTGCATAATGTTTTAGAACAGGAGGGGCTGAGCAGGTTGATAGTAATAAGGGAAAAAAATCAGTATAACTTGTCATTTATTCATTTATACATGTATCTTTGTTCTTTATCTGCTTAGAAACAGTCATTTAGTCATGGATATGATTCCAAGTAATAATTGACAGCTCTCCATGTATGACTGCAGACAGAGATAGCTGTTAATCATTGGTAGGACTGCCCTATGGCTAAAGTATAAATGAATAAATGACAGATTATACTGAGTCTTTTCCCATATTACTATACATTGATCTGCTCCGCTCCTCCTGCTCTCCTGATACTGATACCGAGCACTATTCTCACTTGGTTGGTACTGTGTTGGCATGTGACTGCAGACAAGAGTTTTAGGATAATTAAAAACATCGGTGCCTGGGCCCAAGTCTGTGCCAGAGGCGGTCATAACTCTCAGCGTGAGGGAGGAAATGCTTTCTAATCCCAACGTTCCTGCAGATATGGTCCATGGACTGATTTATAAAGTAAAACCTTTCCAGAAATCGTGTGAAAAGCGATATAACACTGCGCCTCTTTCATCCCCTATAACTCAGTCCCTGCTTGGGCATTGTCAGGAGGCACACCCCATTCAAATAGGGTGTTTCTCGCTGCAACATTTTCTAAATGGAACCCAGTGCCCAAATGTTACATCCTTCACTGAAAGCCGTCATTGAGTTTCAATAGGTTTTATGACCTGTAAAGCATACTCGCTCATTTGTTCTCCTGTCACTTGCGGACTACATCTCCTTGGGTGTCCCATACCGCACGTTCCTTCTAGTTCCATTCTGCCTTAGTTTTGCAAATTAGCCATTACCTTCAAGACATTGATGTGTATGATAAATTAACCACTTCAGTCATGGATGATTTAAGTTCTCTTAAGTTAGCTATGTAATCAAAGGTGTACTGTAGTACGTTTTTTTTCTAAGTTTTTGTTTTTTTCAGAATAATCATGTTCGATGGTATATCATTTTAATATGTTACATCATCAGTTTCACATTAAGAAACATGTCAGTGTGTATTCTTAACCTTTCTCAAGAACATTACTAGTATTCTAGTATATTCTGCTAGTTACATTTGTTCATGCTTTGCATAGTAAGAATTTTTGAAAGACTGATATCAAAACCAGGGTATTATTATGCTGAAACAGGGAGGACCAGCGGCAAACCTTTGTCCTATCACAAAGTCAGAGGGATAAGACCAGAGAATGTAATGAATCTCCATAAAGGAGGAAGTAACCAAATCAAATTGTAGGTGAGAAGACTAAACAAGAAAAGAGAAAGACATAGGGGAAAATTTATTAAGATTTTCCACGGTTGAAAACTGAGAAAACCATTCCATGTCTGTGCAGTATACCAGTGGACACTACTTAAATGTTTTATTTAGTTTTATTGTGTTCATGTTTCACTGTGATGTATACATTGTTTTTATATGTTTCCCATGTTTGTGAATGTTTTGCAGTGTTACCCCCCCCCCCTTTTTCCAGAGGTAATCTACTGTCATCTGCTATAGAGTATTTGGTTTGCCCTGATCAATCTGTGGCCTAGACCAAGGGGTGGACTGAGAGTCTCCTGCATCCATTAGGTCAGTCTAGTGGTGTTAGCAGTGGTACAGGCAAGACCACATGTTAAGATTACTACAGCCCATGAGGGGAAGCGAGTGATCCATCTAAAGCCCAGCAATCGATCTCCAGTCTTGACAAGGGAAGAATTGCAGTTAGCTCCATAAAGGCAGGAAAGTATACCAAGAGGGAGAAATTGAGGTTTGCTGAACTTTTCAGCCAGGACCCATTCACATCCAGATATCTGTGACCCTGGGATTTCATTATTTCAGTCTTCATAGTCATAGTATTCAAGGCAGAGATTATCTGTTACTGGAGTGGAGAAAATGCACCACATACACTGCCTGGCCAAAAAAAAAGTCACCTTGGGCAACAAGGTACCGTTCCACCCCTGATATAATTATGAACTGTTCATGACAGGAATTTGCATATATTCATGAATATATATAATTGAGCTGTAGCCTGTCAAGTGCAGCTCATAATTAAAGGTGTGAAGCGATGTCTACCAATGGAAGAGCTACCAGAGGAAGAGATGTTAGTGCCTTCAAGAAGGGGCAAGTCATTGGATTGTATCAGGCCAACAAATCAACCAAGGAGATAGCCGAAGTAACTGGTATTGGACAGAGAACTGTTCAGCATATCATATGAGCATGGCGAGATGGTGGAGAACCCCCCTCCAACCGTGGAAAGTGTGGGCGTAAGACTCTACTCGAAACTCGAGGTCGTAGGTCCCTAAAGCGACTGGTGAAGAATAACCGCCAGAAAACCACCTTTGAGCTCACACAGATGTTCAACTCGATGGAGCAACACATTTTGGAGCGAATAGTGCGACGAGAACTCAAAGGAATGGGTTTCAACAGTTGTGTCGCCACACGAAAGCCATTGGTGACAGAGACCAACAGACGTCGGCGCCTGTCATTTGCAAGAGACCACAAGGATTGGACCCTAGAGCAGTGGAGAAAGGTCATGTGGTCAGATGAATCACGTTTCACATTGTTCCAGAGTGATGGTCGTGTCCGGGTGCAACGAGAAGCACACGAAACACTGGAATGTGCTGGAAAGGAACCTGCGCTGTCACTCACCACCCCTAACAAATCTGCCTAACCTGGGCTTCCTGATACTCGAGAATTGGATCAAAATCCCTGAGTCTACACTACAGAACATTATAGACTCCAAGCCGAGATGGATGCATGCTGTTATTCGTGCTCATCGTGACCTAACTAAATTTTAACACTCGCAACTTTTTTTGTGGCCAGGCAGTGTACCATCCTGATTCAGGGCATTCCACATCCCAAGTCTGGGACCAGCCACCATAATGGAATTCCATCACAACTACTTGCATTGGGAAGCAGCATGTCACCTGTTGCCTCAGTAAAGTTACATCTTGCTTCAGCTATACTGCTGCCTCCTGAGTCGTTCCTGGGATTACCATCACGGCCCTTCTGAACACCACCACATGGCTCAGGGTAAGAGAGCACTGGAAGTGCCACAAGTAAAATTACATTGCAGGCCCCAGTTCTATTGGACTGGAGAAGTACAGTTGAGTCCTTTGCCTACCACTGACATCACATCCACAGCTACAACTCCAATCATTCAGTTCCCTCCATTGGGTTATGGCATCTGACTATAGTGGAGCTAGTTGTCATCGGATTTCAATTCAGAAAAAAAATAATGGAATAATACTTACTTCCAAAACTCCTTTGCAATCTTTCTGGTGTGGTTCTTCTGATTCCTAGTTCCTTCTTCATTTCCGTAAAATGAGCTTTTCGGACTAGTCTTTGTGCATAGGACTTTGTACATGGACCATACCAGAGCAGGGAAGAATATCTAAGACTACCAAAGCACAGTGGGGTCAATTTATAATGTCTTGGGAACCAGTTTTCTAGTGTACAGTGCGGTGTACCTGAACACAATGGCAGCCAGCCCATAAAAGGAAGGAAGGTAGAAACTGTAAATTTCAAGTCAACCTTCTTATACTACCTATGTTAGGCAGAAAAAGGAGGTTGAAATTTTTTTTACACCTGGAGACCCTCTATCATTTAGGATATATATTTTGTGTTTGTGTGTATGCAAAATTGGGCATCATTTTATGAGTGGTATGTTTTACATATAATTTTGGATCCATATATTTTGACCTGGGGTGAAATACCTCTAACACTTTATGTGGATTTGGCAGGACTAGAAATATATCAGTGCTTTACATGTAGGTTCCGATTCAGACCATTGCTTACCATGATGCATTACGTGCTCTAGGCTTACTTTATGTGTTATGGTAAGAACAAGTATTCAGTACACTGGTAGAACATTTAGTATTTTTATTGGTGTGTGACTTTATCAAAAAAACTAGATCATAATGCAGAAGATTTATGCTCTGCTCTTAGACTGTGAGTAAATATGATATCATAACCAGGCTGATCAGTGTAGCATTTCACAAGGCCTAATCTTAAAGAGACATCAATATGGTCGAGTTCATAAGTGGAAACCTTTACATAGTGGGTTTTCCAGAAGAGGAATTATGTAGGGATTCTATGTGAAGTTCTTTTGAGAATGTTTGTGGTTGTTAAAGCATATTATTTCACAATTGGGTTTAGTTTGTTTCAGCTTGACTACTTTGTCAAACCCGAGAGAGTCTGCGATACAAAACAGGTTTATACATTTAAAGTTTGCACATAAATCCCTCAGGATCAGCCAAGTTTTAGAGGAAATGTTCAAATAATGAAACATAGATGTACAATGAAATTTCGCTGGTAAACTGTAGTCCAAGAAAGACAACATAAGGACTTTGGGTTTGTAATAGGAGACAAGTGATTTTCCCTCTTTAGTGAGCACAAACAATCGGGAGAGATCTCTTATCCTGTTCTCCAGTCGTGATATTTTGATACATACATCATCGATGGAGGTTGATGTGTAGAGACCAGCAGGGGACCAATTGAGTGGTGGCATCTGGCATGAGGGATCAGTAGGGTGAAAACCTTTAAAGGGATTCTACCATTAAACTACCTTTTTTTCTAATGAACATGTCGGAATAGCCTTAAGAAAGGCTATTCATCTCCTATCTTTAGACGTGGTTTCCGCCGCACCATTCCATAAAAATACCGGTTTTAACCGGTATGCAAATGAGCTCTCCGCAGCAATGAGGGCGGGCCCCAGCGCTGAAACACCGATGAGCTTGTCCCCATTGCTGCCCGAGAGCTCTTTCCTGCACTGCCTCCTTGTTCTGCAGCAATTCCGCCTCTTCTGGCTTCTCTTGCTCTTGTAGTTCTATACAGGAGCATAGAGAGGCCACCCCAAAATGGCTGCCGGCCAGCTCCTGTATTGAACTGCAAGAGCGGCTACCTCAAAATGGCCACCGGCCGGCTCCTGTATTGAACTGCAAGAGCGGCCACCCCAAAATGGCCGCCAGCTGGCTCTTGTATTGAACTGCAAGAGCGGCTACCCAAAAATGTCCGCCAGCCGGCGGCCATTTTTGGGTAGCCGCTCTTGCAGTTCAATACAGGAGCCGGCTGGCGGCCATTTTGGGGTGGCCTCTCTATGCTCCTGTATAGAACTACAAGAGCAAGAGAAGCCAGAAGAGGCAGAGTTGCTGCAGAAGAAGGAGGCGGTGCAGGAAAAAGCTCTCGGGCAGCAATGGGGATGCGCTCATCGGCCTTTCAGCGCTGGGGCCCGCCCTCATTGCTGCGGAGAGCTCATTTGCATACTGGTTAAAACCGGTATTTCTACGGAACGGCACAGCGGAGACCACGTCTAAAGGTAGGAGACAAATAGCCTTTCTTAAGGCTATTCCGACATGTTCGTTAGAAAAAAAGTTAGTTTAATGGTAGAATCCCTTTAAGCAGTCTGTCATATTGATCCATAAATTTCACTTAAAGGGATTCTATCATTAGAATGTTTAAGTACTACATGTCAGAATAGCATTACGAAAGGCAAAAATTACCGGCACTATACTAGGGTCTAGCTGGGATGAACACCTTGCAGGTTTTATTTCCCCCTTCAACTAACCTGTAATTGTAAAGGATAAAGCAGGACAAAGGACAAGAATCATTCAGGACTAAGATTACAAATGCTAAAACCTCAGATTTACAAACAAGAGGATATTTTGGATAGGCTGAAGCTTCTAGATCTGCAATGACCGGCGATAAGGTCAACCCCCACAAGTCAATTTAATAAGTATGTATACTCCTTTAGGGACAAAGGGGTTTTCCCATGAAAGACATTTATGGCATATCCATAGGATATGCCATAAATGTCTGATAGATGCGGATTACACCTCCGAGAGATGCACCTAGCTCTAAAATGAACTGTTTCCCCATGGATCCGTTCCTTGACTCTACTGATTGACTGTGATATCCAGACTATTATTATCCCCATGAATTTTACTGTTTGCCACAAATGAGCGTTGCCTTGTAATGATCCAGGCCGTAGGACCTATTCTTCTCCTACCTTTAAAATTCATCTCAATGCTGCTGTTTCGGTGATATTCCCAGTTTTCTATGTATGCAAATGAGTCTCCAGACAGCACAAGGGGCATCCCCTGTGCTGCCTGAAGACTCTCCAGCGAAGCCCTTCTTCTTTTACAGCCGCACGCATCCTCCTGCTTCTTCTGGCGAGATTGCGTTCACTTGTGCAGCGGTCACAGAAAAATGGCTGACGAGACATGCGCAGTCATCTCTGCCTGATGATGGCAAAGCCAATTGCGAATGTCTCGTTGGCCATTTTTCTGTTCACTTGTGTAGTGGCCACAGAAAAGTGGCCGATGAGACACGCGCAGTTGGCTCTGTCCAATGACAGAGCCGACTGCACATGTCTCGGCCATTTTTCCGTGGCTGCTACACGAGTGAAGGCATTCTCACTGGAAGAAGACGCAGGAGGACGTGTGCGGCTGTAGAAGAAGAAGGGCATTGCTGAAGAGTCTTCAGGCAGCTTCAGGATGCCCCCTGTGCTGTCTGGAGACTCATTTGCATACGGAGAAGACTGGGAACATCACCAGAACAGCGGAGCAGAGAAGACATCTAAAGGTAGGGGAAGAATAGCCTTTCTTAAAGCTATTCCGACATGGTAGTACTAAAAAAGGGATTCTAATGATAGAATCCCTTTAATATTGTTCAGTTCAAGACGTTTGCACATACATTTATGAGAGGACATGACTGCAACAAGATATTATAGATTATAATACTATGGTGAAACCTCTGTTTTATAAAAAAAAAACGTTGATCATGAAGGAGTTAAAACAGCCTGTAAAGCTGGTCGATCACCTGGGGAATGTAAATCCTGGTAACTACAGAAGTCTTACATTTCATGGCTGTATAAAGGGAGTAGACAAGTCCAAAGACAGTGGAACTTTATTATCCCCATGAATTTTACTGTTTGTCACAAATGAGCGCTGCCTTGTAATGATCCAGGCCATAGGACCTATTCATCCGCTTATTGGAATCACAAAGGGAGTTTTAAACAAAAAAGTTGCATGTGTTTCTATAATTAATTGGCACATAAAACAGAATTCAGACCTCGCTGATTGGCTGAATTATAGCATTCCGATTCAGTGTTTGATTCTTAGTGGTTGAGGTTGATAGATGCCATCTGCTCAAGGGGGGGAAGAATACAGGCTAACGTGCAGGTATGGGCTGGGCGAGGAATAATTCCATCTGAAATTTCAGGCTGAGCAGATATTAGTGGAGGTTCTGCTAAAAATGCAGGCTATATCGTTGACATTTTGATTATGAATCAGAACAGATGGCTTGAGTTTTAATTTTAGAGCAATACGGTGATATTCCTCTGGATGGTAACGTCAAATAAAAGGACTTTTGTACAACATTCTAATTAATGCCTCTTTCTGCCTTGTGTTCGCACTTTCAATCGCCTGTGTTCTTACAGTATGTTACTTCTCATACTTTTGTGTGCCCCATGCTCTTAATCTTTCCCATTTTTTCTGGTTATATATAGAAAAACATATGTTCAATTTGAAACGCTCAGGAAATGTTCAAAGAAAGGTGTTGGAAACAGTAAAGAGAGAAACACAAGTATTATGTACCATTCTAGCTAGAAGAATGAGCCATCTAAGGTAAGGTATGTCCTGGAGGTAAGGCCTTATTCACAACACTGTATGGAAAATTGTCTTTGTTGAGTCTGCAAAAAATATGTGACTTGTCATCATCTTTATATGGTCAGTTTTTCTGTGCAAAATTTTTTTTTTAAAAAAAAAGGTCTGTTAGTGACATTAATGGGTTAAATAAGTACATCTAAATACCTTTACCAGTGGTTTGAATGATTTCTGGGTTTCTCTTGGAGCTTCTGGTATCTGCTGCATTAGTTTAAATGGTGTAGCTTTCTGTTGTCCTAGCTAATGCATCATTGTACTTATAGGCTGAACTTGTAGGCTGACTGTCACTATCTCCCTCTCACTACCTCCCTGTCAGAAAAGAGGGAGGAGCCACCCCCCGAGGAGGAAGTCTGGAAGGAAGATAGGTAAGCATGATGGAGCGGAGGGGGAAGTATTAGTGACGTTCTGTTTCCAGAAACAGGGAAAAGTAACGTCAGTGGATAACCAGAAAATGTCAGTGGGGTGGTCACGTGACCGCCCCAGGGATATGGGTAAATATACATTTTTTAATAAATTATGTAATTTAGAAAGTAGGCGGGGGAGGGTGTTTAGATTAGTGAAGGAATTACATTTTATCCCAGACAACCCGTTAAATTTTCCCAATGGTCTATTTTATTGGCAATATGGATAAACAGTCATTTGACTTGTTCCATTGACTACTGAGTCCTTGTGCTGTCTATGTGTAGTCTCAGACAACATGCAGACCAGTGGCGTAACAACCGGGGTAGCAGGAGTAGCGGCTGCCACAGGGCCCAGGACATTAGGGGCCCGGCAACAGCTGCTACCACTGCGTTTTTTTTCTTTTGTTAATAGACCGTTACCGGCTGGAGTTACCCTATTTACTTACCGCCCGTTGATTAGAGGCCCAGGAGAGGTAAGCGAACATAAAAAACTGCGCTACTTACCTTTCCACACTCCTGGCAAGCTTTGGTCTACTACTGTGAGGTCCCTGACGTCCCTGCGTCCCTTGTCATGTGACGTCCGAACGTCAAGGAAAATGGCCAACACTACTGAGGACTGCAGCGGAGTTGGGAATAGGTAAGTGACAGTATTTTTTATGTTTGTATCCCCCTTAGCCATTTCTAGTTACGCCACTGATGCAGACATAAAATAAGCTGATGAACCTTAAAGAGGTTTTTTATGCCATAGATATCTGTTAGATGTAGGTCCCACCTCTGGGACCCACACTTATCTCTAAAATAAATTAGCCACTTAACCCCCTCCCCCCCCCATCATCCCATGGAGCTTTATGGAAACAGTAACAACTAAGTTACAATTAAGCTATGCGAAAACCCCTTTATCCCTAAAGGAGTATACATACTTATTAAAGTGACTTGTGGGGTTGACCTCATCCCCTGTTGTTGCAGATCTAGAACCTTCAGCCTATCCAAAATGTCATGTTGTTTGTAAATCAGAGATTTTAGCACAATTTCCATAACATGAACATCTATACACTACAAACATGATTTACCCTGGTAACATGGCAGATATCTAGGAGGTAAGTCAGTGTTCTGTCCAGACGTGTACCAGAATAACTTCAATTATAGACACTATTGTTTAATTGATGAGTAATCTCACTTGGTTCAAATCCTTCAGAGTCCTTGATGCGAACCCCAAATTCTAATGTTGTGGCGATTGACTTATCCACTGAGGTGAATGTGCTGAACACGTGCCTGTCAGCGACTTTGTCTTCTTCCAACTGGTCCTGCAAACTTATGCAAAAGTCACAGCGTTTCCATTTTGTCTTCTGGCTTCAGATCTTGAAGAAGATGTAATGTGTATGACCTAAAATGTGGACATTTTGTAAAGTATGCCGTACAGTGTCTTGTGGCACCTGTAGTTACATACTAACCTGGATGTTTAACTGCTGGAAGTAAGAGCAGGTTCACACCTGCGCCCCGGTCTCCGCTTTTATCGATGAAACCAGGTTTTTTAACTGAACACAAAGTCGGACATGTAGGATTTTGTGTCTGGTAAAAAAAAAAACGGTTTCACCACGGAGACCAGAAGACGCTCACAAGCGCTCACGGGCGGACACTGTCTCTGGGTTTCCGTCACCCATCAGCAGAAGACGGAAACCTAAAAGCGGAGACCGGGGCGCAGATGTGAACCTGCCCTAAGCAGAATGAATGACAACAAGCAGAGATGTAGAAAACCGAATTCAGAAAAAAACAGAAACTTTGAAAAATGGTATAACTTTTATTATACAAACAATGACATTTATCTGAAATTGGACAACCCTTTTAAGCTGTGTTCATAAAGTACAAATTTGCTATAGGCAAATCCACTATGGATTTTGTGAATAACCTGCTGAAGAATCTAAAGGTGAAATGTTTTTGACACGGATTGGCAGGTAGATACTCACATGGATTAGTCACATTGTATTTCAATAGAGCTGATCCATAGAGTTTCACTTCTGAACCCACTATAATAATGAACCTGTTGTAGGTTTTATACTCCGCAGTGTGCTCAATGTTCTGTGCAGATACAATATTCCCCTAGGAGCAGAGACTACATCTAAATCCTTAGCCTGTGAACATGGCCAAACAATCCTTATAATGTTTAGGAAAATTTCAGCAGTCAGGCATATATCAATGGAATGACTTTTCAGACCACTAATTTTATGTAATATGGATCTGACATTTTACCAGGACCATCCTAGCTGTCAGCAGGGAGGAATCCCATCCCCAAGGGGGTGTAAGTTATTACTGCGGTACATTATTACAACAACTCCCACTGGTTGTGCGCTAGACAGTCCTATAAATGCAAGTACAAGTTATGTCATCAATAATATATTAAATAACACAATAATTCATTTTCACCAATTACTTCAATAATTGGTCAATGTAACAATGGCCATGTGCGTGGAAACAATGGCAGAGTACAATATGGGCCAGTTGGGCAGTGCTCCATGGTTGCTCAAAGTTCCCAAAGATTTATTGCACATCGTAGATATATTATGGCTTTTGCTACGAATTGAAAGCCTCGGATCTATTTAAAGGGGAAGCACCATCATAAGGTATGGAAATGCAACTACTTGCAAATCAGTGGGGATTTGACAGTTAAGACCTTCCTCCTTCCCGAATGGAGCATTGCTCTATTAAATTCAATGGCAGTGCAGGAGCTGGCTGAGGTATAGCTTTTGGCTTTGCCCTAGTTTCCTACTGAAATCAATGGAGTGGGGCAACACGGCGGCTCAGTGATTAGCACTGCAGCCTTGCAGTGCTGTAGTCCTGAGTTCAAATCCTGCCAGGAACAACATCTGCAAAGAGTTTGTATGTTCTCCCTGTGTTTGGGTGGATTTCATCCCATTCTACAAAAACGTACTGTAGGGGAAAAAAAAGTATATTGTGATCCCTATATGGGGCTCACAATCTACATATAAAAGAAATGAATGGAGTGGTGCATGTGCCAGGCAGACCACAGCTCCATTCAGAATGAAGCTCCCCTTAAAATCGTAGTTGTCCCGTTCAATGGGTGGTCTAAGCAGTCAGACCAACACCAATACAGACTTTTCTAGCAGAGGTGTGGCTGGCACATGGGAGCTCAGGAGTTTTGGGGTTGGTCCATAAAAATGAATAAAGATACAAGTAACACACTGACCCAATTGCTCTGTGCAATGTTTGTCTTTTGTAACTGAGAAGATCAGGGCAGTGGTGTGAATATTATCCTACTGTGCAGGTTTCGCCACAAGTAAAAGGTGTGGTACTGTACATTCATTTACTGTAATTTGCATCATGTTACTTTCACCTCTCCCTCTCGTTCCTTTTTCTTAATTTCCCATCTGTGTTTTGCTTTTCCCAGGGTCTTAACCACACAAATACCGGCTTTAAATGTAACAGGTAGAACTCAGTTCTGTTAAAATCCTCCAAGTCGTGGATTTGTTTTTCTAGCACAAGTGATTTTACTGCACATGCTTCAAAATAAATGCAGCATCTTTGCCAAGGTAAATCAAGACAACATATTTGATCTAATGTGTTGCTTTCTGGACCTGCCAATAATAAATCAATACCCCTGGGCTTATATAACAATCAAATGGAAGTATTTTGGTCGACAACGATACCCTCTTTAACCTCAGAGTACATTATTGTGCAAGCGTAAACTGATGGATTTCAATGAAAGCCAGCTGCCATAACCTCTGGACCATCTATTATCCTTACAACACGTGGAGAGAAAGCGGCCGCAATGTGGAAACAATTAAGCAATAGGTGGACCTCATTCCATAGCTAAAGCAAACTAAATGCCACTGTGCATAAAAATTCTCGTTAGGAAATATGTTTCTAGTTGTGGCTTCTAAAGTCAACTTTTAAAGGTAAAGTTAAACCATCCTAAAACAAATTGCCTCTGATATTTACCTATGTTTAGTATTTTTTTAATAAAGGTTTCCCAAGGAAGGAGATGAAGTGAGGGGCCCAGGGTATGAAAGGAGCGTATGAGTCCGGCCTTAATGCTGACTGTAAAACACACTGTAAAGCTCCGTCATAGATAGTGATGCAGACTTATATAGATAGTGTCACTTGCTGTATATATATTTATTTATTTATTTATTTATTTATTTATTTACGTATATATTTATATATAAATGGGAAAAAAGTATGAACTATATGTAGAATAAGTTCTAGACATCAATACAGTCTCTGATTAGAAACATTGGAGATCCAGTCCTCTTTTAAAGGGATTATGGCACAAAAATTACTTACTGTATATACTCGAGTATAAGCCGAATTTTTCAGCCCAGTTTTTGAGCTGAAAAAGCCCCCTTCAACTTATACTCGAGTCAGCAAAAAAAAGAAAAAAATTTCATTGGGGGGGGGGGGGGAGATTTAAAAAAGAATACAAAAATAAAAGTTCTAAATCACTCTCACTTTCATTAGAATACATTCAAAAGTAGAAAATGACTGACACACATACACATTAGGTATCCCTGTGTCTGAAAGTGCCCGGTCTACTGGTGGCCATTTTTGGGTAGCCGCTCTTGCAGTTCAACACAGGAGCCGGCCGGTGGCCATTTTGGGGTGGCCTCTCTATGCTCCTGTATGGAACTACAAGAGCAAGAGAAGCCAGAAGAGGCGGAGTTGCTGCAGAACAAGGAGGCGGCGCAGGAAAGAGCTCTCGGGCAGCAATGGGGATGCGCTCATCGGCCTTTCAGCGCTGGGGCCCGCCCTCATTGCTGCGGAGAGCTCTTTTGCATACCGGTTAAAACCGATATTTTTACGGAACGGCGCGGCGTACACCACATCTAAAGGTAGGAGATGAATAGCCTTTCTTAAGGCTATTCCGACGTGTTCATTAGAAAAAAAGGTAGTTTAATGGTAGAATCCCTTTAACTAAGCACTGTGCTTGAAATAGCATTGTAGTGGTCAGAAAGAAATAACCAGTGAAACAATTTCTATTACTAAGTGGTCTTCTTCAAACACCGGGCCACGTAGCTGCTGCTTGGACTGTTAGAGTTGTAGTTATGCCCATGCCTGTTGTGCCAGCTGTCGCCCAAGTAGCAATATTATTAGTTCCAGGATGACTATTGTAACTTAGGGCCCATTCACATCTGTTCAATGTGTGCTGAACCCTGCTACATCTGAGAGCAGAGCTCAGCGCGTGCTCAACGCTGCTACATTTCAGGTGTAGCAGAGCTGTGCGCTCAATACTGCTATATCTGAGAACGGACCACAATGGAGACTGCTGTGGACTGATCTTAGACTCCGCCTCCTCACAGACGAGCCTCCGGCAGAACCAGCGTTGATTGGCCGAATGCCGTACTTTGTATGGCATTTGGCCAATCAACGCTGGTCACTGCATTTCTATGGGGAAAAGTCAGCTCCCGCATATCGCAAGCTGACAGGGATTCCGACGAGATAGTGGTGTAAAACTGTGACTTGGACATGTTAGATGCCCCCAGGCATGCTTCTCCTGCTGTCCCAGTTGCCTTCCAGAGGTGTTGTCCTCATCTGCTGAGGTGTCATAGTGGACTTGGTGACTCTCCTGAGTCTAAGTGTGGCTTCCCCTGAAACAAATCATTTTTCCCCATAGACTATAATGGGGTTCAATATTCGTTCGAATAGTCGAATATTGAGGGGCTATTCGAAACAAATATCGAATCTCGAATATTTCACTATTTGCTCATCTCTTAGGGTATCGTGTTTTGTGTGCACTTTGCTTTTCTGTGTTGTTGTTCACCTTAGAAGTCCAGAAATGAGTTTGTATTGTGAAGTGATAGAAGAATTATATAATAGTTCAGACAGGTTTACAAGCACCATATTACCGCAGTAGATGCAGATCACTTAGACTGCAGAGCACAGAAGATGATAACCAATGTGCGCTGTAGTGTTTCATATCCTGGCATAAAATATTTAAAGAAATAGACTTTATGTTTCATATATGAATTTCAAAGCCAAAACATTGCTTCAATTAGATACTTTGATATGTAATATAGTGCTACATTGCTATTCACATTTCTGGAAATGCTCCGTATCATGCATTAATGAATAGGATTTGCACTGAAAATATATTTACAGACATCTGTATATTGTCAGTTCGGCCTTCTCTTTGTAAAATCATTTGTTTTGTCACCATAATACTAGATTCAGAGACAAAAATCATCCCATAGGGTTATTACAAACCCAGCAATATATACGTAATATGCATAGCGAAAAACTACAATGTTAAGATGTCACCTATCATAAAGAAAGTTTTACCTAAAAAAATGAAATATAGATTGTGAAATCATTAAGGGACTATTCCCAAGCCATTGGTAGTATATGCTATAATATTAACAATGTTTGAGGGAGCTGATGTCACCCACTAATCCAGAGAATTAAAGGGGTATTGCATAAATTGAGTTATTCCCTATCCCCTATTAACAAGATTAAGGGTCCCTTGTACCCCTGCCTAAATAGAGTAGTTGTCATGTATGCATGGCTGTTCTATTCACTTCTCTGACACCTGTAGTGATGGCTGAGAAGAGCTATCTCATGCTTCACCCATTACTTTATTATACATGGAAAGAACGGACCCCATACTCATGATTGGTGGAGGTCCCCATGTGGACTTCCTGAACGGAATGCAGAACGCAGATGTGAACCAAGCCTAACAGGTTTCACTGTATATAAAACTGTAACATCACTTGGACTAATATTCCTATTCTTTGACATCACTATTTTATTATTTAGTTGCAGATACATTATATCCAAGGGTAATATTGCTGTTAAAGAATTATATTTAATTTTAATATGTTTATTATCTTTGTGATGGGGCATCATTCACCGTATCATCCATGGTCTGGGCAATAACCTTAATAATATTCCCAGGCAGTCACACAATTTTGGGGGCATAGGAATATAAGCAGCAGTAGTTGCAGTTGCACATTGCCTGTATGGGTCCAATGGTTCCTTTAGAAATTTAGAGAAGACCAGTGTCATAAAATGCATATAACATTATGGATATTCTTCCACATTTGGCAATGGGAACTACAGTACTAGTTTAGTGCAATCTTTATCATCTTACCGCAAATGACCACAAAACTTGTAACATTAGAAATTCTTTAAAGGGAGTCAATCACCTCCCATGAGCATATTAAACTCCACAGCATCACCGAGTACGTTACATTGATAAAGGGATCCTATCACTGGATACCCTTTTTTCTCAATAACACATAGGAATAGCCTTAAGAAAGGCTATTCTACTACCTTTAGGGCCCATTCACACTACGGATACGCTGACTGATTCTGAACGTTAAAACACGTTCAGAATCAGTGCGTATAAAGCAGATCCCATTCATTTCAATGGGAGCCGGCATACGAGTGCTCCCCATTGAAATGAATGGGCTGCTTTTTTTTCTCTACGAGCGCTCCCATTGAAGTGAATGGGAAGCGCTCACGTGTACGGCTCATTCCGAGCCGTACACGCGAGCGCTTCTCATTCACTTCAATGGGAGCGCTCGTAGAGAAAAAAGCAGCCCATTCATTTCAATGGGGAGCACTCATATGCCGGCTCCCATTGAAAATGAATGGGATCTGCTTTATACGCACTGATTCTGAACGTGTTTTAACGTTCAGAATCAGTCAGCGTATCCGTAGTGTGAATGGGCCCTTAGATGTCTTTGCACCGCTGTTCAGTAGAAATACGCCTCTATCTTCTTCTGGAACGCCCTCTCCCTGTGTCTTCTTCCGTCCTGGCTTTCAATTTTCTAGGCCTCGAGCAAAGCCGACTGTACATGCCCGGGCCACAAAAAAATGGCTGCTTACACCAGCTTACTATGTAAGCGTCCACAAGAAAATGGCCGCTTACAACAGCTTACTGTGTAAGCGGTCAATTTCTTGTGGCCCGGGCATGCGCAGTTGGTGTGACATAAGAATGGAAAACTTTGGTTGAAAAAGGATCGTTTCATTTTTGAAGGTGTTTTTTCATCATTTGAGTGCATGTCACCTAACAGTGTAATGTACTGTACTATATTGAATACTGCAGTCCTCTAACATATTTGCAGATCTTGCAAGAAGGTTTGAGTTATCCCTCTGATGGGTTTGCATCATTATCTGAATACTTATATGCTTTGCAGGAATTAGATAAGATTAAGAACATATCATGTGATGTAAAAGTATCTCTCTGGAACAGCGATAATTTCTGTACGTCTGTTGTATCCACCAGTGTATAATATCTATTGAATTAGCGTATTCTCTCTGTGCTCGTACCGGATTAATCAGGAGACTCCAATTATAAATTCAGATAGGAAAACCCAGTGGTGCAGTTACTGATATGAGTTACCGGGACTTCATGGATCTCTAAAAATACAGCTGAAACAAATGTGCTCTCATTTCTTTAAATATTGTCTGCTTTAATTTGGAAAAGGAGTGTAGCTATTTTTTAATCATACTTTTATGCTAAACATAGTTTTTAAGAGTTTGTGGCAATTGGGGATGAGGGAGTTTAATGAAATTTGTTTCAGGTCCAACTTGATTCAATCAGCTGTCAGATTCAATTCACTTTGACTAAATTTAGTCTGAAAGTGCCCAACTGCACAAAAAAGTTATTTTTCACACTCCTTGAGGTCTCCTTAGAGTATATCCATGCAAACACCCTGCGACTCGTGACACCCTTGTGCATTTGGAGAGCTGAGTAAAAGTAGCAGCATTTACCGGTATACGACACAAGGTCGAATGGACATATGCAGGGAGGTGTTGTTCCAACACAGATCCGGTACTGCGCTCTCTCAGTGGTGAATGAATGTCAAGAGTTTGATGTGGATTCAAAAAAGGGTTTTATAAAGTCTTCAATAAAACCCTTTTTTGAATCCACATCAACCTCTTGACATTCATTCGCCACTGAGTGAGCGCGGTACCGCATCTGTGTTGGAACAACACTTACCTGCAAAAAGTGGATAGTAGAAGATTGGAAATGGGTGATTTGAAGCAATAAGGTGAAAGTCAACGGACTTGGGCTATTATGGGTGCAAATGGATCTGTAAGACACAAGGGAAAGGAGGGGTAATGGATCAAGAAATTGAGGGAAGAGTCAACTTTGGTGGAAGAAGCCTGATGATATGGGGTTGTTTCACTGTCAAAGGCATTGGATATTTGACCAGGCTCAATGAATGTCTCAATGCTGAGCTATATGTGAGTATCTTACAAGACAAATTACTTCATACACTGGAGTACTATAGGCATGAAAAGGACAATGTTCTGTTCCAGCATGACAATGACCTGAAGCACACATCAAGATTAGCAAAGAAATGGTTCAATGACAATGAAATAGAGGTGCTGGATTGGCCACCAGAATCCTCCGACTTCAACCCAATTGAACACTTGTGGGTAGAGTTGAAGAAAAAGCTGTATTCATACCCAAAAGAGTCGGCCAGTATGTACCAACATTGGGAACATGTAGAAGAGACGTGGGATCAGATTTTGGTTGAGACATGCTTGAATCTGATTGAGAGCATTACCAGAAGGATTCATGGGAAGAATATGCAAATCTGACTTCCATGATGTAATTAGGATGCCAGTGCCTCAAGTATGCACACCAACAGAGGGCGCTGACTGAGAATGTGCAAGTCTGTCTTCCATGATGTAATTAGGAAGACAGAGTCTCAGTCAAGCACAACCTATAGAGGGCGCTCTCTTTAACATCATGCCGACCTACTCAGAGGCCTTTGTTTGCAATGATGTTGGGATTTAACCAGATTCAGGCAGTGTTGAAAGCCAAAGGTGGAGTTACAAAATACTAACAAAATAATCAAAATTCAAATTTTGATTTTTGAAAGCAAAACAGTAACAATGCAGTTACATGACAAGAATCTACATAACTAATCATATATTAAATAGCTGCAAGTCACATCTATGTATGAGATAGCCAAGATGATTGTCTATAAAATGATAGAAGTCTCATGCTCAAAGGTGTAGTGGACGGTGAAATATGGAGCCTGAAAATCACAAGTTCTAAACATTGTTACCCTTTTGCTCCTCAGTGTACTTCTGGCCTCCAGCATAATTAAATTCCATATAATCTTTTTATTTTTTAATACTAAAATTTACTAATAATTTTACTACGTCTAAAAAAAGTTTCATATTGAAAAGGTTAAAATCAACATGAGGTTTTGACTTCCTATATTGAAACAGGTATCTCATTTCATGTATGGGACCTTTGTATTTTATATATAATTGCACAAGATTATTTATAATGCAATACAGCAAACCCCAGTAGCAAGTAACGTGTTTAATGCTCAATGTGAACTGTAAACCATGTGGCTGCTGCATTTATAATACCTGCTGAAATTCTGTAACCGCACTAATTGGAGCTAAATGCAGGGACATATATCATATGTATTATTGAGCATCATGGCGAGCCACTGTATAAACAGTTCACTACATGAGTGAGTGAGGTGGAATAAACAGGAGCCTGTAGAGAAAAGAAAGATGAAACTGTTTATATAGTGAAGAACCTTTCCATATTTCATCAAAGGAATGACTTACCCTTAAGATGTTTAGTGTTCTGTTGTTTATGTTCGGCACAGCTTGGTACACATGATACTTGTCCTTGTGGGTTCTTGTAGGTATCCTTCACTAAACAGGTCGTTTCTTTCTGGGTGAATATTGTGGTTGGTAATCAGAATAACATGTCTATGACTTTAACGGAGGAGATTTATGACGTTTTTTTCTAATGTATTTACTAATAGTTTTAAATGAAATGGCAACAAAATGAAAATAAATAATTCCTTAAAATTCTGATATAATAGGAAATATTGATTTAAATAGTTAAACCATACAAAAAAGATAACATATATCTGACCATTGGGAACACTTAGATCACAAGGACCTGGAATCAGTTCCCCATTGTATGGAATGATGGTCACATATCACTCCAATGTCTAGGGGCCTGATGGAGATAGCTGAGTACAGTGCTAGGATGTATTTATCAGTCCCATAGACCTTAAATATAGTAGTAATGTACTGTACACATGTAACCAACACATGGTATGGTTGCAAAAGACCCCTATATGGATCCCACCAGCGATCATACGCTTATTAACTATTTTGTGGATAGATTAGTAGTGGGATAGTTAGGGATGACGTATGTACAGTATATTTAATGACCAGATATTTATGTTGAACTCAGGGGTGAACCTACCTTTGTCGCCACCCGAGGCGGACAACAGAAAGCCGCCCCCCCCGGGGGGGGGAGCGGAGGGGGCTTGGCGGAGCGAAGGGGGGCGGGGCAGAGCAAAGGGGGCGTGGCGGAGCGGCGTTAGCAGGAAGAGAGCAGGCAGGGAGAGGACCTGCTCTCTGCCTGAGCATGAGGGGAGGCCGCTGGAGCAGCGCAGCTCCAGCGGCCTCCCCAATCCACCGCTCGGTGACGGTGACACTAAGCCAGTCCAGGACAGCTTGTCCTGGACTGGCTTAGGTAAGCAAAAATGCCGCCCTCCCCGGGGCCCTTGCATAGCGCCACCTGAAGCGGTCGCTTCAGGTCACCTCATGGGAGGTGCGGCGCTGGTTGAACTACTATATAAATATATTGAGTTGATCTGGATAAAGCTGGTTGTTGGTTGGTTTAAAACCCTAGTTTTCTGTGTGAAACTGGAATTTTTTCATGTGCCAAACATCTTGACACAATGACTTAATAAAATTATTACATATTGCATACTTATAGAGGTAGCCCATGTAGACATTATGGAACTTCGGTAGAAACAGGGTCCAATCCTGGTTGGTCTTATCTTTATTTTGATGCAGTTGATGAGAACTTGCACAGCTTTCTAGAGGAACTAGAAGGGTTGAGGAATTATCCGCAGGGTCATTAGTAGCTCTTAGAGAAAGCAGCAAACACCAGAAAAATGTTTTTGGTGTAAATTCTTTTAAAATTCGGTCTTTAAACACAGTTGTTGCAGTAGTTGTTGGTCTTTTAGTGTTTACAGGACATATTGTGACCACTCTGATGCATTTATAGATACTGGGCTGACTGATTTTTTTTTTTTTTTTCTTTTAATGTAGATTGTGAGCCCTATATAGGGATCACAATGTACATTAAAAGAAAAAAAAAAAGAAATCTGTAGTCAGCCCAGTATCTATAAATGCATCAGAGTGGTCACAATATGTCTGTTATTTTCCCCAATCAGTATGTCTTTGTAGAATGGGAGGAAATCCACGCAAACACGGGGAGAACATACAAACTCCTTGCAGATGTTGTTCTTTGTGGGATTCGAACACAGGACTCCAGCGCTGCAGTGCTAACCACTGAGCCACCGTGCTGCCTCAGGCTGACTACAGATTTCTATGGGACGTCGGGTGACAGACCATCAGTAATGTGGCGGCATTGTGTTCTTTGCAGTAAAAAAAAAAAAAATCCCTGATAATGGGTGTTTTTAACTGGCCTGCTGGACTTCCAGTATAATGGCCGCCTATTACACCCCCACAAAGTATAATGGCCTGTTATGACCCAGTACAAGTATTGAGAGCACCTACGGAGTCTCCCTTTTGACCCTCACACATTGCACATTTTCTTTCTGAGTGGGTTCCTTTATCCAGGTGTGGCACTAACGCTCTGCACCGCATTCAAAACCAATCCAATGTCTCCTCTAATCTGTGCCCCATTCTTACACAAAAAGGGAGAGAGAACCTGCCGCTTCTTCCCCCTCCTACCCATCCTCTAGTTACTGTATTAGTGATAATGAATCTTTTTGTATATTTACAAATGGGAAAATACAAGGTGTGGAAACTGTACTGTATACAAGGTTATACTGTATAAGGTCCAATGTGTACCACAGACATCCTATACTATTTTAGCCTATTTGTCTTGAAGACCTCCATATGTGCACCACAGAACCCTTTAAAGCTGGAGCACATCTGAGTTAAAAACTTAGTTTTGTGTCACTTAAATCAATATTACAAAATTCAGCAGCGGTCCCACCTTATCATTTGAAGGGCTTTTTGCTTCTTGGTCTAGATTTCCCACATTGGAAATATATGCAGCATATTATGTTCTTCATTTGTTACTTACTTGTTCTTTCTTTTAGTCTGAATTAAGTTCCCATGCCTCATCTTATAAAGAATTACCCTCCACAAGCTAAACTGGACATTATTGTGAATTAATAAGTCGGAACCTGAAACGGCTTATGGTTCCGTCACCCGTGCCAAGTGTTAATTATCATGACATCAATCCCTCCTTTTTACTCAAAGCAGCAATGTTTGAGAGTGGTCTATAGCCAAAGGACGCTAATCCAATCAGTGGCTGGGGGCCAGTGGGGGGGCTGATCCTTTCAGATGTCAGAACTGCTGTACCTAACATGTAAGAGAGAAAAAAGACCTTAACTTAACAAAAGGAAACCAACTAAAATAAACAGGAAAATGTGCAGACTGCCAAGTGCAGGAAATCTGCTTTTTTTTGTCCAAGTAAAATGGCAATGGTGTTATCTGTGCTCGCTTTCACATGCGATATTCCATACAATGCCTGTGTGTATTTCTCTTTGAACACTGTTTGTTGTTGAAGAGGAGATGAGGTGATCATTGAAGTGTTAGCGGGATTATATACATTGTGTCTGAGAATGGCTTCATTATGTTCTGCTATGTCCCAGACAGTCCCGTGTCCAGACAAGAGTAGGGATGGACCTAAGAAAGGTAAAACAAGCTTCTTCTTTACTGTAAAGTAACTGAATTATTCCAAAATTATAAGAATGTTCTTCCTTAAGAGTCTATAGCCTGCTTATAGTTTTCTTGAAAACAGTAATACCTGAATGAATTATTACTATAGAGAAAAAGTTTGCTGCCAAAACAACACCACTAGTGTCACTAGTGCAAGGAGAAACCAACTCAATACAATAGCCAAACATTCTAGGAGAAGACTCCTTAAACTGTATATCACGTTGGACTAAAATGGTTCTCTAGGATCAGCAAAAAAATGTAGCAAGAGTGAAAAAACACTCATTAGGCAATCTTTGGAAGAAGAGGTATATTCATAGGTCATATCAAATCTGTCTGATGTTTGAAAATCCTCTTTAACCTACTGTATACAGGGGGCAAAGTTGGAAGCAGAAGAATCTATCCCCTATAGAAGGGTCATACTGGAGTACTACAGCTCTATTCCTATTCAGTGGGAGCAGAGCTGCTGTACTCTGGCACCTCTGCTATACAATGAAAGGAGACTTCTGTAAGAACATTGAGATATTGGATTGCAAAGTCTTTCACCAAATTTGAGTAACATATATGGAAACTGTTGAATAGATGTAGGCACGTATCTCTCTATAAAGATATCTAAATAGTTTTAAATTAATAGATGAAGGTTTTGATATTGTAGATTAGATTGACTATAATTGTAATTTTTTAGTAAGATTACAATTTCTTCTTATTTATATATTGCACAAAAACAATATAGAATACAGATAAGCAGAAAAAACATTGTAGTGATAGATACAGTAGAAAAGGTTTGTGTTCGGATCATAAACTGCTAGCCAAATATATTCCTTGAATGTTATTATTATTAGGTATTATTACCAGATGTCAATTTGAAACAGCTTGAATGGTCACTGACTTAGCATAAATCAATAGTAAAACATATATAAGATAGTTTGCAATGTATCTTATCAGAGAAAATGCCTTTTTCCTGTTATCTGGCTCTTTTCCCTCCTAAACTGACATTCATTCTGAAATTTCACCTGAATCCTTCTCACAGTGCAACTTTCACACAAATCTATGGAAAGGGGAAGGAAAGGAGTGAATAGTAGCTAAGTGAAATGGGGCCAACAGAAAGACACTGCAAGAGATATACAGTAAGTGTTATAGAATTGCCACATGAGCAGTTTACAAAATGCATAAACTGTCTGATACCTGAGAGCAGTAAAACAAGCTACCTAAATCTCTAACAGTGCTGGAATATAGGACTAAGGCTACCCAAAAGTCTTCAGCAGAGCTCAATGCAAAGATGGTTGCACTTGAGCTGAATTTGGACCCTGGTTATCACCCCTAGGAGCTTTGTGGAATAAAACCAGAAGCCATTGCAATACTCACAACGCAAGTCAATTCACAAGAGTGAAATCTGACATAAACATGTCCAACATGAGGTCAAATCCAAGAGTAACAGCCAAAGCCAAAATCAGTAATCAGCAAACAGTGCTGCTCACTGAGATTCCTAACAGTAAGTTTCTACCTCACCCCAAGTGCTTTATTCACATCACTGGTGGTTAGTAGAGATGAGCGAACACTAAAATGTTCGAGGTTCGAAATTCGATTCGAACAGCCGCTCAATGTTCGTGTGTTCGAACGGGTTTCGAACCCCATTATAGTCTATGGGGAACAGATACTCGTTAAGGGGGAAACCCAAATCCGTGTCTGGAGGGTCACCAAGTCCACTATGACACCCCAGGAAATGATGCCAACACCTCTGGAATGACACTGGGACAGCAGGGGAAGCATGTCTGGGGGCATCTAACACACCAAAGACCCTCTATTACCCCAACATCACAGCCTAACAACTACACACTTTACACACTCAATACCACCTCTCTGACAGTAGGAAAACACCTTGAAACATGTGTATTTGGCACTTGCAGTGAGGAGAGCTTGTCACCAGCAGTGAATTTGGCCCTTGTAGTAAGTTGAGGTTGGCACCAACATTTGTTTTGAAAATCAGGGTGGATTGAGCCTCTAACCAGCAGAGTTTGGGCAAATTCATGGTGGAGGGAGCCTCTAAAAACCCCAGTTTGGACCAATTCATGGTGGAGGGAGACTCTAAAAACCCCAGTTTGGACCAATTCATGGTGGAGGGAGACTCTAAAAACCCCAGTTTGGACCAATTCATGGTGGAGGGAGCCTCTAAAAACCCCAGTTTGGACCAATTCATGGTGGAGGGAGCCTCTAACCAGCCCAGTTTGGACCAATTAATGGTGGAGGGAGCCTCTAAACAGCCAAGTTTTGGGAAATTCATGGTGGAGGGAGCCTCTAACCAGCCCAGTTTGGACCAATTCATGGTGGAGGGAGCCTCTAACCAGCCCAGTTTGGACCAATTCATGGTGGAGGGAGCCTCTAAACAGCCCAGTTTGGGCAAATTCATGGTGGAGGGAGCCTCTAAAAAACCCAGTTTGGACCAATTCATGGTGGAGGGAGCCTCTAATTAGCCCAGTTTGGACCAATTAATGGTGGAGGGAGCCTCTAACCAGCCCAGTTTGGACCAATTAATGGTGGAGGGAGCCTCTAACCACCCCAGTTTGGGCAAATTCATGGTGGAGGGAGCCTCTAACCAGCCCAGTTTGGACCAATTAATGGTGGAGGGAGCCTCTAAACAGCCAAGTTTTGGGAAATTCATGGTGGAGGGAGCCTCTAACCAGCCCAGTTTGGACCAATTCATGGTGGAGGGAGCCTCTAAACAGCCCAGTTTGGGCAAATTCATGGTGGAGGGAGCCTCTAAACAGCCCAGTTTGGGCAAATTCATGGTGGAGGGAGCCTCTAACCAGCCCAGTTTGGACCAATTAATGGTGGAGGGAGCCTCTAAACAGCCAAGTTTTGGGAAATTCAAGGTGGAGGGAGCCTCTAACCAGCCCAGTTTGGACCAATTAATGGTGGAGGGAGCCTCTAACCACCCCAGTTTGGACCAATTCATGGTGGAGGGAGCCTCTAACCACCCCAGTTTGGACCAATTCATGGTGGAGGGAGCCTCTAAACAGCCCAGTTTGGGCAAATTCATGGTGGAGGGAGCCTCTAACCAGCCCAGTTTGGACCAATTAATGGTGGAGGGAGCCTCTAAACAGCCCAGTTTGGGCAAATTCATGGTGGAGGGAGCCTCTAACCAGCCCAGTTTGGACCAATTAATGGTGGAGGGAGCCTCTAAACAGCCAAGTTTTGGGAAATTCATGGTGGAGGGAGCCTCTAACCAGCCCAGTTTGGACCAATTAATGGTGGAGGGAGCCTCTAACCACCCCAGTTTGGGCAAATTCATGGTGGAGGGAGCCTCTAACCAGCCCAGTTTGGACCAATTAATGGTGGAGGGAGCCTCTAAACAGCCCAGTTTGGGCAAATTCATGGTGGAGGGAGCCTCTAAACAGCCAAGTTTTGGGAAATTCATGGTGGAGGGAGCCTCTAACCAGCCCAGTTTGGACCAATTCATGGTGGAGGGAGCCTCTAAACAGCCCAGTTTGGGCAAATTCATGGTGGAGGGAGCCTCTAAAAAACCCAGTTTGGACCAATTCATGGTGGAGGGAGCCTCTAATTAGCCCAGTTTGGACCAATTAATTGTGGAGGGAGCCTCTAACCAGCCCAGTTTGGACCAATTAATGGTGGAGGGAGCCTCTAACCACCCCAGTTTGGGCAAATTCATGGTGGAGGGAGCCTCTAACCAGCCCAGTTTGGACCAATTAATGGTGGAGGGAGCCTCTAACCAGCCCAGTTTGGACCAATTAATGGTGGAGGGAGCCTCTAACCACCCCAGTTTGGACCAATTCATGGTGGAGGGAGCCTCTAACCAGCCCAGTTTGGACCAATTCATGGTGGAGGGAGCCTCTAAACAGCCCAGTTTGGGCAAATTCATGGTGGAGGGAGCCTCTAAAAAACCCAGTTTGGACCAATTCATGGTGGAGGGAGCCTCTAATTAGCCCAGTTTGGACCAATTAATTGTGGAGGGAGCCTCTAACCAGCCCAGTTTGGACCAATTAATGGTGGAGGGAGCCTCTAAAAAACCCAGTTTGGACCAATTCATGGTGGAGGGAGCCTCTAAACAGCCCAGTTTGGGCAAATTCATGGTGGAGGGAGCCTCTAACCAGCCCAGTTTGGACCAATTAATGGTGGAGGGAGCCTCTAAACAGCCAAGTTTTGGGAAATTCATGGTGGAGGGAGCCTCTAACCAGCCCAGTTTGGACCAATTAATGGTGGAGGGAGCCTCTAACCAGCCCAGTTTGGACCAATTAATGGTGGAGGGAGCCTCTAACCAGCCCAGTTTGGACCAATTAATGGTGGAGGGAGCCTCTAAACAGCCAAGTTTTGGGAAATTCATGGTGGAGGGAGCCTCTAACCAGCCCAGTTTGGACCAATTCATGGTGGAGGGAGCCTCTAAACAGCCCAGTTTGGGCAAATTCATGGTGGAGGGAGCCTCTAAAAAACCCAGTTTGGACCAATTCATGGTGGAGGGAGCCTCTAATTAGCCCAGTTTGGACCAATTAATTGTGGAGGGAGCCTCTAACCAGCCCAGTTTGGACCAATTAATGGTGGAGGGAGCCTCTAACCACCCCAGTTTGGGCAAATTCATGGTGGAGGGAGCCTCTAACCAGCCCAGTTTGGACCAATTCATGGTGGAGGGAGCCTCTAACCAGCCCAGTTTGGACCAATTCATGGTGGAGGGAGCCTCTAAACAGCCCAGTTTGGGCAAATTCATGGTGGAGGGAGCCTCTAAAAAACCCAGTTTGGACCAATTCATGGTGGAGGGAGCCTCTAATTAGCCCAGTTTGGACCAATTAATTGTGGAGGGAGCCTCTAACCAGCCCAGTTTGGACCAATTAATGGTGGAGGGAGCCTCTAACCACCCCAGTTTGGGCAAATTCATGGTGGAGGGAGCCTCTAACCAGCCCAGTTTGGACCAATTAATGGTGGAGGGAGCCTCTAACCAGCCCAGTTTGGACCAATTAATGGTGGAGGGAGCCTCTAACCACCCCAGTTTGGACCAATTCATGGTGGAGGGAGCCTCTAACCACCCCAGTTTGGACCAATTCATGGTGGAGGGAGCCTCTAAACAGCCCAGTTTGGGCAAATTCATGGTGGAGGGAGCCTCTAACCAGCCCAGTTTGGACCAATTAATGGTGGAGGGAGCCTCTAAACAGCCCAGTTTGGGCAAATTCATGGTGGAGGGAGCCTCTAACCAGCCCAGTTTGGACCAATTAATGGTGGAGGGAGCCTCTAACCACCCCAGTTTGGACCAATTCATGGTGGAGGGAGCCTCTAACCACCCCAGTTTGGACCAATTCATGGTGGAGGGAGCCTCTAAACAGCCCAGTTTGGGCAAATTCATGGTGGAGGGAGCCTCTAACCAGCCCAGTTTGGACCAATTAATGGTGGAGGGAGCCTCTAAACAGCCCAGTTTGGGCAAATTCATGGTGGAGGGAGCCTCTAACCAGCCCAGTTTGGACCAATTAATGGTGGAGGGAGCCTCTAAACAGCCAAGTTTTGGGAAATTCATGGTGGAGGGAGCCTCTAACCAGCCCAGTTTGGACCAATTAATGGTGGAGGGAGCCTCTAACCACCCCAGTTTGGGCAAATTCATGGTGGAGGGAGCCTCTAACCAGCCCAGTTTGGACCAATTAATGGTGGAGGGAGCCTCTAAACAGCCCAGTTTGGGCAAATTCATGGTGGAGGGAGCCTCTAAACAGCCAAGTTTTGGGAAATTCATGGTGGAGGGAGCCTCTAACCAGCCCAGTTTGGACCAATTCATGGTGGAGGGAGCCTCTAAACAGCCCAGTTTGGGCAAATTCATGGTGGAGGGAGCCTCTAAAAAACCCAGTTTGGACCAATTCATGGTGGAGGGAGCCTCTAAACAGCCCAGTTTGGGCAAATTCATGGTGGAGGGAGCCTCTAACCAGCAGAGTTGGGGGAAATCAGGGTGGAGGGAGCCTAGTATTAGCAGAATTGTGCAACGCTTATGGTGGATGAGTATGAGGATGCGGAGGAATTGGAGAGGTTGAGTACAGACATGGAGTTTCATGTTGGGGTGCTTTACACAGGTGGGCACAAAAATGACGGCTCTACCCAGTGGTGGTTCATTTTTATCAAAGTGAGCCGGTCGGCACTCTCAGCTGACAGACGGGTGCGCTTGTCAGTGATGATGCCACCGGCTGCACTGAACACCCTCTCAGATAGGACGCTGGCGGCAGGACAGGACAGCACCTCCAAGGCATATAGGGCAAGTTCAAGCCACAGGTCCAACTTCGACACCCAATACGTGTAGGGCGCAGAGGGGTCGGAGAGGACAGGGCTGTGGTCGGAAAGGTATTCCCGCAACATGCGCCTATACTTCTCACGCCTGGTGACACTAGGACCCTCCGTGGCGGCACTTTGGCGAGGGGGTGCCATCAAGGTGTCCCAGACCTTAGACAGTGTGCCCCTCGTTTGTGTGGACCGGTGAGAACTTGGTTGCCTACTGGAGGAACTGCCCTCCCTGCCGCCAACGTCACATGCTGGAAACATCTCCATCATATTCTGCACCAATTGCCTGTGGCAAGCATTGATGCGATTGGCCCTCCCCTCTACCGGAATAAAAGACGAGATGTTGTTTTTATACCGGGGGTCAAGGATAGCAAAGATCCAGTACTGGTTGTCCTCCATGATTTTGACAATACGCTTGTCGGTTGTAAAGCACCCCAACATGAACTCAGCCATGTCTGCCACAGTGTTAGTTGGCATGACTCCTCTGGCCCCACCGGAAAGTTCAATCTCCATTTCCTCCTCATCCTCCATGTCTACCCATCCGCGCTGCAACAATGGGACGATTCGAAGTTGCCCGGAAGCCTCCTGTATCACCATCACATCATCGGACAACTCTTCTTCCTCCTCCTCCTCCTCCTCCTCCTCCATTAAACGCAGTGAAGCGGACAGATGTGTGGACCTACTCTCCAGCTGTGACGGATCGGATGCTATCCCTAACTCCTCTGTGTGATCTGAGTTATCCCTGATGTCAATCAGGGATTCTCTCAGAACACACAAGAGCGGGATTGTAAGGCTCACCATCGCATCCTCAGAGCTCACCCTCCTTGTGGACTCCTCAAAGACCCGTAGGATGTCACAAAGGTCTCTCATCCATGGCCACTCATGGATGTGAAACTGAGGCAGCTGACTTTGTGGCACCCTAGGGTTTTGTAGCTGGTATTCCATCAAAGGTCTCTGCTGCTCAACCACTCTATTCAACATCTGAAACGTTGAGTTCCAGCGTGTGGGGACGTCGCACAAAAGCCGGTGTTGTGGCACATGCAGGCGTTGCTGGAGAGATTTTAAGCTAGCAGCGGCTACTGTCGACTTGCGAAAGTGGGCGCACATGCGCCGCACTTTCACCAGTAGCTCTGGAACATTGGGGTAGCTCTTTAGAAAACGTTGCACCACTAGGTTGAAGACGTGGGCCAGGCATGGAACATGTTGGAGTCCGGCAAGCTCCAGAGCTGCTACCAGGTTCCGGCCGTTATCACAAACGACCATGCCTGGGCCCAGGTGCAGCGGCTCAAACCATATTGCCGTCTCATCGAGGAGGGCATCCCTCACCTCGGAGGCAGTGTGCTGTCTGTCCCCCAAGCTGATCAGCTTCAGCACAGCCTGCTGACGTCTACCAACGCCAGTGCTGCAACGTTTCCAACTCGTAGCTGGGGTCAATCTAACAGCGGAGGAGGAGGCGGTGGCGGAGGAGGAGGCGGTGGCGGAGGAGGAGGCGGTAGAGGAGGAGGAGGAGGAGGGGGGTGTTCTTCTCGTGTCCCTGCCAGGAATGTTAGGCGGGGAGACGAGGTACACCGGGCCAGTTTGGGAAGCAGTCCCAGCCTCAACTACATTCACCCAGTGTGCCGTCAGTGAAATGTAGCGTCCCTGTCCGCATGCACTTGTCCACGCGTCGGTGGTCAAGTGGACCTTTGTGCAAAGCGCGGAACTAAGGGCCCGCCTGATGTTGAGTGACACGTGCTGGTGCAAGGCGGGGACGGCACACCGGGAGAAGTAGTGACGGCTAGGGACGGCATAGCGAGGTGCCGCAGTTGCCATCAGGTCCAGGAAGGCGGGAGTTTCAACAAGCCGGAACGCCAACATCTCCTGGGCCAGCAGTTTAGCGATGTTGGCGTTCAAGGCTTGCGCGTGTGGGTGGTTAGCAGTGTATTTCTGCCGCCGCTCCAATGTCTGAGAGATGGTGGGTTGTTGTAAAGAAACGCCTGATGGTGCCTTTGATGGTGCAGGAGAAGGAGATAAGACAGGACCAGGGGAGGATGAGGTAGAAGTCAACAAAGTGGCGGAGGCAGATGAAGTGGTGTCCTGGCTCGTCCTCTGGAGTGCATCGCCAGCACAGTCAGCAGTGGCAGTGGCAGAGGCAGAGGCAGAGGCAGTGGCAGTGGCGTGAACGGCAGTCGGCCTTTGTCCTGCCGTTGCTGCCTGCCACTGATTCCAGTGCTTGGATTCCAAATGACGGCGCATTGAAGTGGTGGACAGGTTGCTCTTCTCAGAGCCCCTAATCAATTTCGAGAGGCAAATTGTGCAGACAACACTATATCTGTCCTCGGCGCATTCCTTGAAAAAACTCCACACCTTCGAGAAACGTGCCCTCGAGGTGGGAGTTTTTCGGGGCTGGGTACGAACTGGAACATCTTGGGAGATTCCGGGTGTGGCCTGGCTTCGCCTAAGCTGCTGACCTCTGCCTCTGCCTCTAGCTACCCTTTTTGGTGCTGCACCTGCCTCAACATCCACACTACTTTCCCCGCTTGACATCCCCCCTGTCCAGGTCGGGTCAGTGTCCTCATCATCCACCACTTCCTCTTCCAACTCCTGTCTCATCTCCTCCTCCCGCACAATGCGCCGGTCAACTGGATGCCCTGACGGCAACTGCGTCACATCATCGTCGATGAGGGTGGGTTGCTGGTCATCCACCACCAAATCGAACGGAGATGGAGGAGACTCTAGTGTTTGAGCATCTGGATACAGATGCTCCTCTGTTAGGTTCGTGGAATCGTGACGTGGAGAGGCAGGTTGAGGGACAATGAAAGGAGCGGAGAACAGCTCTGGGGAGCAGGGACAGTTTGGGTTATTGTTCTGTAAAGCTTCGGAATTTTGGGAGGAAGGAAGACAAGACTGTTGGGTAATAGGAGGAGAGGAGGCAGAGTCTGACTGGCTGCTGGACAATGTGCTGTAAGCGTTCTCTGACAGCCATTGCAAGACCTGTTCCTGGTTCTCGGGCCTACTAAGGTTTGTACCCTGCAGTTTAGTTAATGTGGCAAGCAACCCTGGCACTGTGGAGTGGCGCAATGCTTGCTGCCCCACAGGAGTAGGCACGGGACGCCCTGTGGCTTCACTGCTACCTTGCTCCCCAGAACCATTCCCCCGACCTCGCCCACGGCCTCGTCCACGTCCCTTTCCGGGAGCCTTGCGCATTTTGAATTCCTAGTTAGAAATTGGCACTGTATACCAGTAGTAAAAATTGTGGGTGCACGTAACCCCAATATATTCTTTGAATTCCCAGTCAGACACTGGCACTATATGGCAGTAGCAAGAAATGAGGGTATTTGTATTCCCAATATACTCTTTGAATTCCCAGTCAGACAATGGCACTGTATACCAGTAGTAAAAATTGTGGGTGCACGTAACCCCAATATATTCTTTGAATTCCCAGTCAGAAACTGGCACTATATGGCAGTAGCAAGAAATGAGGGTATTTGTATTCCCAATATACTCTTTGAATTCCCAGTCAGACAATGGCACTGTATACCAGTAGTAAAAATTGTGGGTGCACGTAACCCCAATATATTCTTTGAATTCCCAGTCAGACACTGGCACTATATGGCAGTAGCAAGAAATGAGGGTATTTGTATTCCCAATATACTCTTTGAATTCCCAGTCAGACAATGGCACTGTATACCAGTAGTAAAAATTGTGGGTGCACGTAACCCCAATATATTCTTTGAATTCCCAGTCAGAAACTGGCACTATATGGCAGTAGCAAGAAATGAGGGTATTTGTATTCCCAATATACTCTTTGAATTCCCAGTCAGACAATGGCACTGTATACCAGTAGTAAAAATTGTGGGTGCACGTAACCCCAATATATTCTTTGAATTCCCAGTCAGACACTGGCACTATATGGCAGTAGCAAGAAATGAGGGTATTTGTATTCCCAATATACTCTTTGAATTCCCAGTCAGACAATGGCACTGTATACCAGTAGTAAAAATTGTGGGTGCACGTAACCCCAATATATTCTTTGAATTCCCAGTCAGACACTGGCACTATATGGCAGTAGCAAGAAATGAGGGTATTTGTATTCCCAATATACTCTTTGAATTCCCAGTCAGACAATGGCACTGTATACCAGTAGTAAAAATTGTGGGTGCACGTAACCCCAATATATTCTTTGAATTCCCAGTCAGAAACTGGCACTATATGGCAGTAGCAAGAAATGAGGGTATTTGTATTCCCAATATACTCTTTGAATTCCCAGTCAGACAATGGCACTGTATACCAGTAGTAAAAATTGTGGGTGCACGTAACCCCAATATATTCTTTGAATTCCCAGTCAGACACTGGCACTATATGGCAGTAGCAAGAAATGAGGGTATTTGTATTCCCAATATACTCTTTGAATTCCCAGTCAGACAATGGCACTGTATACCAGTAGTAAAAATTGTGGGTGCACGTAACCCCAATATATTCTTTGAATTCCCAGTCAGAAACTGGCACTATATGGCAGTAGCAAGAAATGAGGGTATTTGTATTCCCAATATACTCTTTGAATTCCCAGTCAGACAATGGCACTGTATACCAGTAGTAAAAATTGTGGGTGCACGTAACCCCAATATATTCTTTGAATTCCCAGTCAGACACTGGCACTATATGGCAGTAGCAAGAAATGAGGGTATTTGTATTCCCAATATACTCTTTGAATTCCCAGTCAGACAATGGCACTGTATACCAGTAGTAAAAATTGTGGGTGCACGTAACCCCAATATATTCTTTGAATTACCAGTCAGAAACTGGCACTATATGGCAGTAGCAAGAAATGAGGGTATTTATAACCCCAATATATTCTTTGAATTCCCAGTCAGACAATGGCACTGTATACCAGTAGTAAAAATTGTGGGTGCACGTAACCCCAATATATTCTTTGAATTACCAGTCAGAAACTGGCACTATATGGCAGTAGCAAGAAATGAGGGTATTTATAACCCCAATATATTCTTTGAATTCCCAGTCAGACAATGGCACTGTATACCAGTAGTAAAAATTGTGGGTGCACGTAACCCCAATATATTCTTTGAATTCCCAGTCAGAAACTGGCACTATATGGCAGTAGCAAGAAATGAGGGTATTTATAACCCCAATATATTCTTTGAATTCCCAGTCAGACAATGGCACTGTATACCAGTAGTAAAAATTGTGGGTGCACGTAACCCCAATATATTCTTTGAATTCCCAGTCAGAAACTGGCACTATATGGCAGTAGCAAGAAATGAGGGTATTTGTATTCCCAATATACTCTTTGAATTCCCAGTCAGACAATGGCACTGTATACCAGTAGTAAAAATTGTGGGTGCACGTAACCCCAATATATTCTTTGAATTCCCAGTCAGACACTGGCACTATATGGCAGTAGCAAGAAATGAGGGTATTTGTATTCCCAATATACTCTTTGAATTCCCAGTCAGACAATGGCACTGTATACCAGTAGTAAAAATTGTGGGTGCACGTAACCCCAATATATTCTTTGAATTCCCAGTCAGAAACTGGCACTATATGGCAGTAGCAAGAAATGAGGGTATTTGTATTCCCAATATACTCTTTGAATTCCCAGTCAGACAATGGCACTGTATACCAGTAGTAAAAATTGTGGGTGCACGTAACCCCAATATATTCTTTGAATTCCCAGTCAGACACTGGCACTATATGGCAGTAGCAAGAAATGAGGGTATTTGTATTCCCAATATACTCTTTGAATTCCCAGTCAGACAATGGCACTGTATACCAGTAGTAAAAATTGTGGGTGCACGTAACCCCAATATATTCTTTGAATTACCAGTCAGAAACTGGCACTATATGGCAGTAGCAAGAAATGAGGGTATTTATAACCCCAATATATTCTTTGAATTCCCAGTCAGACAATGGCACTGTATACCAGTAGTAAAAATTGTGGGTGCACGTAACCCCAATATATTCTTTGAATTCCCAGTCAGAAACTGGCACTATATGGCAGTAGCAAGAAATGAGGGTATTTATAACCCCAATATATTCTTTGAATTCCCAGTCAGACAATGGCACTGTATACCAGTAGTAAAAATTGTGGGTGCACGTAACCCCAATATATTCTTTGAATTCCCAGTCAGAAACTGGCACTATATGGCAGTAGCAAGAAATGAGGGTATTTGTATTCCCAATATACTCTTTGAATTCCCAGTCAGACAATGGCACTGTATACCAGTAGTAAAAATTGTGGGTGCACGTAACCCCAATATATTCTTTGAATTCCCAGTCAGACACTGGCACTATATGGCAGTAGCAAGAAATGAGGGTATTTGTATTCCCAATATACTCTTTGAATTCCCAGTCAGACAATGGCACTGTATACCAGTAGTAAAAATTGTGGGTGCACGTAACCCCAATATATTCTTTGAATTACCAGTCAGAAACTGGCACTATATGGCAGTAGCAAGAAATGAGGGTATTTGTATTCCCAATATATTCTTTGAATTCCCAGTCAGACAATGGCACTGTATACCAGTAGTAAAAATTGTGGGTGTATATAGCCCCAATTCTATTGCTAGGGGACTTGCAGGGTATTTCTGGGGTGAAGGTGGGGGGGCACACCGTTGGAACGGGTATCGGGGTATATATCGGGTATACGGGAATACACTGACAGTGTATTCCATTCAGGATCCTGGGAAAGCTGGGTTGCGGCGATTGAGCCCGTCAGTGCCACGTTACACTGACAAGCTTCTCCCTGGAATTTAGCTCTTACAAGAGCTGTTGGTTGTCTTCTCCTTCCTATCCTAGCCTGTCCCTGCCTACCCAGAATCTAAGCCCTAGCTAGCTGGACGGAAACCTCCGTCCTCGGTGAATTGCAAGCTCAGAATGACGCGAAGCTGGGCGTCGCTGTTCTTTTAAATTAGGTCACATGTTTTCGGCAGCCAATGGGTTTTGCCTACTTTTTTCAACGTCACCGGTGTCGTAGTTCCTGTCCCACCTACCCAGCGCTGTTATTGGAGCAAAAAAGGCGCCAGGGAAGGTGGGAGGGGAATCGAGTAATGGCGCACTTTACCACGCGGTGTTCGATTCGATTCGAACATGCCGAACAGCCTAATATCCGATCGAACATGAGTTCGATAGAACACTGTTCGCTCATCTCTAGTGGTTAGTACTTCTCTATGATGACCTACAGCCCTGCAATTTGGTTAAATAGAAAGCAAGAGTTACTGTAAATTAGAAGATTTTACTCCTGTATGCTATGTGTATGCTGCTGCTATCCTCCACTCACCAGTACAAGGGGAGCCGAAAATTAAAGCTGTAGATTACTTATTATATAAGGAACAGAAATAGTATTATTCTTATTGTATACACTATTTAACGTTGATTTAGGTTAAGTTTGTTCAAAGGTTCTGTGAACGTTAAGTATTTTACTTTTTGCTATATTTTTAGTAGTCCTTGTAAACATGACATAATTATAGGTTGATTTGTTAAAAAAAAAAAAAAACTTTGCTAGAAATAGTAATTTCTTGGTTAATTTAGCTGACATTGATATTATCCATACTGTTTTTAGTGTGTAATGATCTGAAGATCAAATGGTCCAGTAACACAGTGTAATGTGAATACCTAAAAGGTTATCCAAAAACGAAAAGGTCATCACGGGATCTGACACTGCTTTACGTTAGACATGTTGGAAATCCAGCTTAATGTAGACAGTATTCCATCATTTCAGATATTGTTTATATACTTGACTGTATGAATGATTGCATTGCAATGTACACTAATTACAGTAGCACACCAGGCATTGTTTTCAGCCCCGATGGACCACATGCATGAAATCACTGGCACTGTGTATTGATACAAAAATTATTTCTAGCCAGCATCAATAGATCTTGGGGTTATCCAGTACCAAGATCTTCCACAATCGTATTGGTTGCGTAGACATTATAAGATTGCTTCATAAAACACCAATATTATATACGTGTTTCAATATCAGACTATCTTTAATATCTTCATGGTATAAACATTTTCTGTTTCTGCCTTTTTTTTTTCTTTCTGCTAACGCAGCCTTATGATGACTTCATTTTTGCAGGGCAGACTGTGCTTCCTAATGGCACCCTTTATCAGTCCATACAATCAGGGGCATAGCTATGGGAGGTGCAGTGGTAGCAGGCAATACTGGGCCTTGGACCCTTAAAGGGACTGAAAGATTCCTCTGACACATGTACCGCTGTTATAAAAGGCACAAGGTAGGCAGGGGGCCCATCTGTAATGGGCCCCCTGCCTACCTTGTGCCTTTTATAACAGCGACACTTGGGACTATGAGCTTCAAATTATGCCTCTGGATACAATGTAATAAGAAAAAATTAGAAGAAAAATTATCAGAATAGGGTTGAACTGGAAAATAAAGCAGTTCCACCATTTTTTAACTGCTTTGCAACTTCATATTCTGACAGCGGTAACTTTTTTATACCTATGTAAGGAGTTTTTGCATTTTTTGCAAGGCAAGCTGTACTCGTGGGTCATACTTGGGGAAAGGATAGATAGATAGATAGATAGATAGATAGATAGATAGATAGATAGATAGATAGATAGACAGACTTAATTTTTTTTCCCTATGGCTTTCATGCATTGGATAAATGATTTTAGATATTAACAGTACAAGCCCTTTTACAGGGAGCAATAGCTAATCTGCACAGATATTTATTTGTTTATCTATCTAGGGATAGATATATATAAGTTTTTTTTCTGTAAAACCTCATAGAATTCCATCAAATCTCATAGACAGTCTCACAAGAGGTTCCAAGAATGCTGACTTTAGGAGTAATTGAAAAATCTAAAAAGTGAATGATCCAGCTAAACTTTACTAGTCCCAAAGCCAAATGGAACATGGCACTTCTACAAAGACTTTGTAAAACTTGATGAGATTTATGAAAATTGCAGCTATCCAATGCCCAGGGTCTTTGAGCTAATTGAAAAGTTATATGCAGCTGCCTATTTAAATTACATTTTCAACTTTAGAATATACTGAAGTAGCCATTTAAAGGGAGTCTCTAAGAATAGTATTCCATAATGTACACAATATAATGTACTACAGTGACCCCTTCACCAAGTATGTTGTCCTAATGTGGCCTCTCCACAAAGTATAATGTCAAATTGTGACATCCATGTTGTCTCAAAGCAGCCCTCCACATAGTGCAATGTCCCATACTGGGACCTCCACAAAGTACAAAGTCATTCAGTAGCCCCTCCACACAGCATAGTTCACATAGTGGTCCCTCCACACAATACAATGTCCTTAGTGACCTAAGTTGTTTGATACAAATTTTGCAAAAAATTCAGATTCGGCTGAACCTCAAATTTTTGGGCTTTTCCACCCAACTCATGATACAAAATGACACCAGTGTAAACCATATGATCTTGATAGAGGCAAAGTGTCTTGTTGGTGCTCCCTCTGGCACCCAAGACCTGTAGAAGTTCTTTCCAGTCATTCCCTTCCTATGTCACTGGCTCTTGTAATTTTTTGATTTTTTTTTTTTTGTCTCCAACTTACAATGTAGCAGAAGATAATGGGATCATTTAGAGCTCACCACTAGGGGTAGCAGCATTCACTTACTAGAATCTATGGAAATACTATAGCTTAGTTATCATGAATCTCTTTTGTGTTTGGAGTATTTAACACCCTTGGAAAATGAGTTGATCTTGTCACAGGACACCTCAATTACTGTACATACACAATTCAGGCTTTGTAAACCTTTCCTAGAACTGATAGTACTGAGAAAAAAATAAAGAGAAATTTAGTCTGAAACTTAACCCCTCACTAACTGCTGAAAAGTATTTGTTGAAAATGTGAAGAAGAGAGGAGGTTAATTGAGCTGTCAGAGCGCCTGCTGTATTTGTTTAATCCTCTTTCCTCAAGTCATTTTAGATGTTCCATCTCAGGTTAGACTAGGCCAAATGTCAGACTTTGGAGACATCTCACGATCAAAGGCAAATGCATATTAGTACAATCGGAAGACTTTTGAAAGCATTTGTAAGATAATCTTACACATTACATCTGATGGCGAGATGCCATATGGAATACTGATGTCCTAGATTATTTTTTTGGCATGCTGTGTTTCCTCTGTAACTAGTCCATCTGAGTCTCCTGGAATGCAATGTCAAGCATATTTGTAGAGAGGTCTCCTCTTATGTAAATTGAAAAGCTGTATCCTTAAGTCAAGGAAGAATACAAACAAAATAAACAGATATTAAAATATCAACAACATTCATGCGGACACCTGGATATATTAGTACAGCGACATAGTCAGAATTTTTACATCAGTGATATTAGTTTCAAAAATTAAACTCAATTTTATGCTTTTTAACTGTTGAGTTGTTTACAAATGTGTATTAGTTTAGAATTTGAATATAGTATCCTAATTGGAAAAAGTTGGGACACTGTAAAATTTTAAGAAAACAAAGAAAATCTCATATACTTTGTTTACATTCATAAATTAGGAGATTTTTCCATTGCATTTGAAATAATTAGAAATTTAGATGGCAGCAACATATCTCAAAAAGGTGAGACAGGGTTAACTAAAGGCTGAAAAAGTAAGTAGTTCTAATGAAAAATAGCTGGATGGTCAAATTTTCAGTCACATGACAAAACTGTAAAAAAAATTTGTGTCCAAAATAAAAAAATATAAAAAACAAAAAACTTGAGTCTTCAGTAGTTGATACCGTTTTTAATGGCTAACTCATAATGAAGACAGATTACAACATTTCGAAGCTCTTGGCTTGTTTCTCAAGTAAATTTAAAAGCAATTTCTGAAGGCTGCATATTTATGTACAAAAGGGCACTAGGAATAGAATTTTAGGAGGGAGAGGGGAAGGGGTAAAGAAGGTTATTGGTGTATACAAGTAAACAATTCCACAGTTCCCAGGTTCTTATCAGTTCACAGAGTGTCTTTAAGGCTATCTCAGTTCAGTGATTTCTGTAGGATGCCATGAACCCATGTGACAGATTCATCCCTTCCTCCAGTGTTTGAAGCAGGGTCATCAGCTTGTACTCATAAATCCGTCGCTCTTTCCTTGATTTAAATTCCCTCTTAAAACCAAAATTTTCATGTCATTGGCGATATTATGATCTTCATTGCAGAAATGTTTTGGCACGGGAAGGTCCATCCTTTGTTCTCTAATTGTATGGCGATGTGAATTTATCCTCATTCTGAGCTTCTGACCGGTCTCTCCAACATACAGATTTTCAGTGGAACATTAGGTGTGTTACTATCCACTGGCTAACACGCTACAAAAACAAACATTTTCCTTATACTAAAATAAAAAAAATGTTCCTCAACATAAAATTGCAACACCTTTGAAAATTATACCATTTTACAGTTCATAAATTGAGCAAAATATTCTGAGAATCAAGAGAAATATGTGCATAAGGGACAAGGCTGAGGTCAGTATTGGATGTTTGTGATCTATGGGCTCTCAGGCGGCATAGCATTAAAAACATCAATAAAAAAAATTGCAAATGACTGCATGGACTGTGGAATAACTCCAGAAATCATTTTTACAGTTCACCGTGCAATCCACAAATGCAAGTTAATGCTAATAAGAAGTCATATATCAACAAAATCCAGAAATGCCTCTGTCTTCTCAGGGCCAAAGCTTGTTCTGTATCTTTGATCCCTGATGGTATGGGTAGCATTCTATATAAAAGAGAGAGAGAGAGAGAGAGAGAGAGAGAGAGAGAGAGAGAGAGAGAGAGAGAGAGAGAGATTGTGAAATTGGGTTTAGGGAAAACATAAATCACTAAAATAAAGGGTTGTTTCTAGGGGAGGGCTAGAAGAAAAATACACTGCTACTTTCCTCCATCTTCTGCTTGACTATCTGTCAACACCTCCACTCTGTATACAGGGTAGTAGATGCAGTGAATAACTGTTCCCGGCTGTATACTGTGGAAAGTGGGGATTGGTTGCAGTCTCCTGTTGATATGACATCACAGTTGCATCTGCTTTGTATACAAGCAGCCGGACAAGTGCAGGAACAGACAGATCCAGATAAGTAGGAATATATCTTTAGCACTGGCAACAGGCATGCCCTGGCATTGTGGCTCACCTCTTTAACTAGTGTCATACCTGCTCTGACCACCATACTGCTCTCCATCACACTGGTTATATCTCCAGCCTCTGACTTTCTCCATAGTTTATGCCAATCTCACTATTGTGAGGCATCTGAGCTGTAGTGTTTCTGTGATATCTGATATCTGAACCTGTTCCACCTTTCCTGACCTCTTCCAGTTGTATAATCACAAAAATAACTTTACATGTTCTGCCATCACCTTGCTTAGATACATCTGGTTTAGCGGTGACTGAAATGCACTACTCCTTAGTAGCAGCTTAGTAGTTTCCTGTAGTGAAGACTAAATCCCTATACGGTGGGGTGTTAAAAGGTGAAGACCAGGGAAGACTAGGGAATTTTGAACAGGAGTAGCCAAACCAGTTTAGTGACACAGTGGGTATACACCTACGGCATTGCACTTGGGGCACTGAGGCCTGTGATTGAGCCTCAGCTGTCTGGTGGGTCAATGTCATGGTGCTTAGATGTAAGGGTTAGGGAGCGTTCACACTACCGTCGGTGTCTGACAGGTAGTGTCCGCTCCTAGTGTCCGCTCAAAATCTGTCAGACACTAGGAGCGGACACTAGCTGTGACACCAGTCATTTATTTCAATGGGCATCGGGTGTGTTCTTTTGCACTCCGTGCCCGTCCTTCCCTGTCCGCAAATGAAGATGTCCGACTTCTCAAGCGGACAGAGGAACCCAGCATGCAGGGTTTTTCTGGCCGCTTGAGAAGTCGCACCCGATGCCCATTGAAATAAATGACAGGTGTCACGGACACAGCTAGTGTCCGCTCCTAATGTCCGTGACAGATTTTGAGCGGACACTAGGAGCGGACACTACCTGTCGGACACCGACGGTAGTGTGAACGCCCCCTTAGAGGGGTAGGGTTGAGCAATCGGAAAAGATCGGATCCCAATTGGCGATCGAGCAAATTTCATGATCGGGATCGGCTGGAAAATGATCGGAAATCGGATTTTAAAATCCTGAAATCTCAAGATTTGCTCAACCCTACTCATTGCTTGTTAATTTGGTTTAATTATTTGTCAATAAATTGATCTATTTAATCTATAATAATAATAATAATAATAATAACAATAATATTATTATATTACAGCAGTACAGAAAGTACACACCTCTACATATATTTTCTTACCTTTTACAGTATTGCAAACGTTTTCTATAGTGAGACATATCACATTTAATATTCATTGACTTCAAGGGGAGATCTATAAATCTGTACGCTGTAATCTTCCCCTAGTGGAGGCTGCAGGCGGGCTGAATTTTATCATTTATAACTGTGAAGGGATGCAGCCCCATATCAGAAAAATGGAGAATATATAGGAAATAAATGACCAGATCCCTCCACTGAATTCCTATTGCTAAAAAAAATAGTTTTAACTGCCTATTTGTGTGTTGTAACAATATAAAAATACTCATTGCCAGCAATGGTGGCATTGTGTTGCCATACTTTACACTAAAGCATAATATTAAACTAATAAAATCTGACATATATACAACATTGCAAGACAATAGATAGAAATGCGATCTAGAAAGCTAATATTCACCAAGGTGATTTCACCCAAAGAATCAGCCAGCCTAGAAATAGTTAAAAGGCCTTTAGTATCTAAAATAAAGGAGGTAAAAGACGACTATCCATTGGATTAGGCATTCATTCCATTAATGTGCAGTCACATCTGGCTGATCTGTATATTGGCCTTGATTTGTCTCACTTCCTAATACACAATACGAGGTTTTCAGAAATACAGATATTTATTAGATAAATATTTATTAAGATTATTTATTTAGCTTGAACTGTTTACTCAGCTGTGAATAAGGATGAAAGTGATTGTATCACTCCAAGTATAAACTGTTAGATTTCACTCAAGCCAGACCAGCCAACATCTGGAATCTGATTCAATGGTATTCACAAAGAAATTGTTTATGAAAGTTATTGAACTTTGAAACGTCAAGCCCTTTCCATTACTGTCGATGATGATGTGTTGCATTGAAGTTGTCTGGACCTGACTATATTTGTTGGTATCTGTTGTAAACACGTTTGGTAATATTTCATTTACGGTGCATGTATTTACTGGAGGGGGAGTCACAAGTGACATATTTATAGGGCCATCTGCACTTATTTTTTGAGGACACTTATGCATTTGTCATTCAGACACCTGTAAGCTGGAGCTCGCATCGGAAAAATAATCAAGTCTGAATTCTTTCAAGAAATAATATTTGGAGTACTAATGGGTTCTTCAGAAAAGAAAATATTTTATTACCTTTTTTCGTATGTTTGTTGGCTTTACTCGCTAGCTTTGGAGGTACATTCTGAATGGGAAGCTTTGGAAAAACCAATGACAAAAAGAGAATACCAATCCTGCAATGAATCTTGTGAGGTTACAGAGACTGATTGTAACATCCTCGTCCGTTTGGCCTTTGGCTCCATTCTCTGGCCATGTTGCAGCACAGGAGGCGTGTTCAGTTTTGATTCCTTGTTTAGGGTTCTTGTTTCTCTGTCTGAACACTGTCCTATTCCCTCACCACGGTAATTGATTTACCACCACACCCATCTCCTTCATCTTGGTTTCCATCTGCTCCTCTAATAGTTAATTTTAGCCTTACCTGTGTGATTGACAGCCTATCTTTCTATCAAGCCTAGGGCGGTTATTCCTGACTTCTGGCTTTACCTTTGACTATTCTTTTGGATTACAATTTTGTACTGTGTTGCTTGACTGTTACTGAACCCTTGGCGAGCTGATCTCCCTTTGTTGTTGTTTGTCATTCTATGTCACACATATACCTAGGAAGGGCTTGTCAATCAGTTGTCATCTGTCGCTTAGGACAGGATAGGCAAGCAGGATGGGACGTGAGGGTTCACCTTAGAGCTCATTGTCTGGTCGTGCCCCCCTCCCCAAGGTTCACCAGCAGCTACTGGGGAATTGCTTCTCTAGCAATTCTCTTACACCGATGTAATTACTCCAAAAAAGTCCTTTCTTCAGGGGTTACAGTCGTCCAAATCAGTTGTACAGTTTTTGTACAATCTCTCCTTATTTGAGAAGAACAGCTTCTGGAGAAGAATAGCATATGTAGCTATCGCTTTATAGTCACCTGGCACAATACCCTTTTAACATGCCATGTCAAGATTAATAGCAGCAATATTCTAATAGTAAATTTATTAGGATGGTTCATTGGTGCAGCATGCCATGGAACACTGCTATAGTATAGTGTTAGCAGACAATATATTTATTGAAACCTGCACAAATGTGTCCACCATTACCTTAACTTAAAATTGGTTAAGGAATCCAATTTCTCATAAAATTAATTTAATATCGTAACGTGTTAACAAAACCCATATGAGCTTGCAGCCCCCTGAGCAACCACTGGGTCTCCACACATATACACATATAGGATAGACATCTTATGGCAGAGTACTGCAAAATCATGTTTTTTTTTGTTTGTTTTTTTTTATTAAATAAAACGCTTATCTTCACACTCCACTTGTTTTGAGATAGTGTATGTTGAGCCAAGATAAAATGGAATCACCTTTTTAGAAGACCATGCTCACTGCAATTTTGAGGCTTCCTCTCAAAGAAGTTTCACTGAATGTATCAATATTAGAGATGAGCGAGTAGTACTAGCTGTTCGAAGTTAAGATTCGATGCAGAACCAGCGTTGATTGGTAGAATGCTATACATTGCCAATCAACGCTGGTTCTTCTTTTACCTTTAGAAGTCGTCTCCTTGCGCAGCGCTCCCACGTCCTCTTCCGGCTCTTAATTCACTCTGCCAGGCATCGGGCCTGGGCAGAGCCGACTGCACATGTCCGCTTGTAGTGCAGGCATGCGCAGTCGGCTCTGCCCAGTCCCGATGCCTAGCAGAGTGAATTCAAGGCCGGAAGAGGACGCGGGGATGCTGCGCAGGGAGAAGAATCCAGCCCGACCCTCACTCATGGACTTGGTAAGTAGAATTTGATCGAATGTTGCCTACCCCTGAAATGAGCATTTCCCTCCATAGACTATAATGGTGTTCGAAACCCGTTCGAACAGTCGAACAGTGAGCGGCTGTTCGAATCGGATTTCGAACCCCGAACATTTTAGTGTTCGCTCATCTCTAATCAATATGGAACTTCAAAGCTCAGTCTGTACAAAAATACTTACTGTTAGTATGCCAGTAACCTCTGCGTCATTACCTGAACTTAACAATAATTGTCGCTCATACTCAATGCTGAGTGAATACAGGCCAAGATTTCACACTACATATCCTTTACATGTGAAAGCCATATAGAGAAGTACAGGCTTCATCTCTATGCACAAACCATTTACAGAGCGCACAGTCTTCTTTATAGAAAGCACAACTGTTTTGTAACAAGCAGTTATGAAAGTTTCTAATATACTTGTATTTGACTGTGTAGAATCTGAAGATTTATTTTTTTTGTTATAGATTCATGTTAGGAATTTATAGGAGTGTTATCCAAGTATTGTTTCTATACTGATATATACATTTCAATGTTAGAATACTGAGCATTACTATAGCCATATATAAGCTTTGTTATTTGTCAGGTCATTGTATACTAAGGCTTATGTTATGTATATATTCACCTAGTGGCAGGGTTATAGCGTTCAGATGTTTGTTCCCTGACTGTTACACTTTATTTATTTTTATATCATTATTTTCATATATTTTTGGATTGGTTTTATATGTCTCCATTTATCAAGGTGTGAAGAAGTGTCATAACCGACTTTGTACAATTTATGGGGAGTTGTTCAGTCTGTATTTGTGTCCTGCATTGGCTATTTTGTTCCTGTGTCCTGCCATCTTTCCCCTACAATATCTACTAGTGTTTTAGGATATGGTTTATGGATCATGGATTCTGCCTTAAAATCAGTGCCAAATTGTGCATTGAACCTGTCTCCTATTGGTTTTGGATCATATCTTAGAATGTAATGTGTCTTTAGTGAAGCTCCTGATGATCATATACAAAATTATTTGAGTATTTGTAAGATGACAAGTAGATGAGGGTTATGTGCGGTTCAGGTTTTTTATAGTTTGCAAATATATATATATATATATATATATATATATATATATATATATATATATATATACGCACACACACACACACATATATACAGTCCTATGAAAAAGTTTGGGCACCCCTATTAATCTTAATCATTTTTAGTTCTAAATATTTTGGTATTTGCAACAGCCATTTCAGTTTGATATATCTAATAACTGATGGACACAGTAATATTTCAGGATTGAAATGAGGTTTATTGTACTAACAGAAAATGCGCAATATGCATTAAACCAAAATTTGACCGGTGCAAAAGTATGGGCACCTCAACAGAAAAGTGACATTAATATTTAGTAGATCCTCCTTTTGCAAAGATAACAGCCTCTAGTCGCTTCCTGTAGCTTTTAATCAGTTCCTGGATCCTGGATGAAGGTATTTTGGACCATTTCTTTCTACAAAACAATTCAAGTTCAGTTAAGTTTGATGGTCGCCGAACATGGACAGCCCGCTCTCAAATGATCTGAAAACAAAGATTGTTCAACATAGTTGTTCAGGGGAAGGATACAAAACGTTGTCTCAGAGATTTAACCTGTCAGTTTCCACTGTGAGGAACATAGTAAGGAAATGGAAGACCACAGGGACAGTTCTTGTTAAGCCCAGAAGTGGCAGGCCAAGAAAAATATCAGAAAGGCAGAGAAGAAGAATGGTGAGAACAGTCAAGGACAATCCACAGACCACCTCCAAAGAGCTGCAGCATCATCTTGCTGCAGATGGTGTCACTGTGCATCAGTCAGCAATACAGCACACTTTGCACAAGGAGAAGCTGTATGGAAGAGTGATGAGAAAGAAGCTGTTTCTGCACGTACGCCACAAATAGAGTTGCCTGAGGTATGCAAAAGCACATTTGGAGAAGCCAACTTCATTTTGGAAACAAAGATTGAGTTGTTTGGTTATAAAAAAAAGGCGTTATGCATGGCGTCCAAAAAGAAACAGCATTCCAAGAAAAACACTTGCTACCCACTGTAAAATTTGGTGGAGGTTCCATCATGCTTTGGGGCTGTGTGGCCAATGCCGGCACCGGGAATCTTGTTAAAGTTGAGGGTCGCATGGATTCCACTCAGTATCAGCAGATTCTTGAGAATAATGTTCAAGAATCAGTGACAAAGTTGAAGTTACGCCGGGGATGGATATTTCAGCAAGACAATGATCCAAAACGCCGCTCCAAATCAACTCAGGCATTCATGCAGAGGAACAATTACAATGTTCTGGAATGGCCATCCCAGTCCCCAGACCTGAATATCATTGAACATCTGTGGGATGATTTGAAGAGGGCTGTCCATGCTTGGCCACCATCTAACTTAACTGAACTTGAATTGTTTGTCCAAAATACCTTTATCCAGGATCCAGGAACTGATTAAAAGCTACAGGAAGCGACTAGAGGCTGTTATCTTTGCAAAAGGAGGATCTACTAAATATTAATGTCACTTTTCTGTTGAGGTGCCCATACTTTTGCACTGGTCAAATTTTGGTTTAATGCATATTGCACATTTTCTGTTAGTACAATAAACCTCATTTCAATCCTGAAATATTACTGTGTCCATCAGTTATTAGATATATCAAACTGAAATGGCTGTTGCAAATACCAAAATATTTAGAACTAAAAATGATTAAGATTAATAGGGGTGCCTAAACTTTTTCATAGGACTGTATGTATATATACCCACACACACACGCACATATATGCACACACGCACATATATGCACACACACACACACACACATATATATATATATATATATATATATATATATATATATATATACCGTATTTTTCGGACTATAAGACGCACTTTTTTTCCCCAAAATTTGGGGGGAAAAGAAGGGTGCGTCTTATAGGCCGAATGTGGCGCCTGGCATCCGCTGTAATAGAGAGGCGGAAGCCGGCAAGTGATAGACGCTGGCACAGGTGCCGGGGCCTGCGACATCGCTGCGCTCCTCTGCCCTGCATGAAGCCAGCAGCGGGAGGAGTGATGCTGCTATTCCGCTCCTCCGTCCCCCCGCCGCTGGCTTCATGCAGGGCAGGGCAGCGATGTCTCAGGCCCCGGCGTCTATCCCTCCCCGGCATCCGCCTCTCTAGTACAGCGGATGCCGGGTCAGTATCAGCGGCCCCTTCTCCCCCGGGGCCGGTCCCCACCGGCCCCGTACCTGTAAAGTTGCAGGCCGGCTCCTGCGCGGCGAAATCGCAGGAGCCGACCTGTTCGGGTGACAGCCGGGAGCCTAATGAAGGCTAACAGGCCTGTCACTGCTATATTAGTATTGCGGCTGGGTCTATGACCAGCCGTAATACTAATACACAGAATGTCCCATAGACGGCAATACAGTTGTATTGCCGTCTATGGGACTTGCAATCAAGTGACCGCAGGCTCAAGCCCCGGGGGGGGGGAATAAAATAGTAAAAAAAAAAGCTTTAAAAATATATAATAAAAATATGAAATAAATAAAAGTTCTAAATCACCTCCTGTCCCTAGAATATATATATAAAAGTAGAAAATCATATATCATAAACCACCGTTTTTTTTTTTTTTCAATAAAAGGTGATCTAAGCAATAGATATTCCCCAAAATGGTATAACTAAAAAGTACTTCTGGACCCGCAAAAAAAAAACACTCTATGCATCCCCGTACAGCTGCAGGGTCACCTGTCAATGTGGCCTTGCAGCTGTTGCAAAACTACAACTCCCATATTTTAAATATTTTACCAGTTTTTGCTTCAAAAATTTTTTTCCCTATTTTCCTCCTCTAAAACCTAGGTGCGTCTTATAGTCCAGTGCGTCTTATAGTCCGAAAAATACGGTATATATATATATATATATATATATATATATATATATATATATATATATATATATATATATATTTTTTTTTTTCATCTCTCTGACTTCAGTCTGTGAATCACACCAGCAATCAGTTTTTCAGACTATAAGAAAATTGTACATCAGATTTTATTGGTGTGTCCGAGCCGCATGTAACCCTCACCTGCGTGTTATCCTTTTTTTCTGTCCACATAACATATTTTTCTGTCTACAGACTGCATAAACTTGCATGGTAAAAAAAGAGAAAACTAAATAGCATTTGCTAAAAATTTTTTCTCAGTATCTCTCGGTCTGTGAAAAAACAGACGTGTGAATGCTTCCAGTCATTCGAATTGGTTGTGTGGTTTCTTTCTTTCTCACCACTTATAAGGAAAAATTGTCAGTGCGAAAGGGCCCTTATACAGATTCCGGCAGAGACACTGAGCAACTAAGAGGTAACGCACACAAGGATAATTTTATAGTAGGTGTTTGCTCCTTAAAGGTCAGCTAAACAATACACAATTCAGAACAGTTTTAGAATATTACTCGGCATATCTAGAAATATATTTCTTGCAGTGTACTGAGAGCCATCGCTTGTTATGTTTTGCTAAAACCAAGAAATAAAAAGGTGAATACTGTACAGTTACTAAGTTACTAATAGAGATGAGCGAACACTAAAATGTTCGAGGTTCGAAATTCGATTCGAACAGCCGCTCACTGTTCGAGTGTTCGAATGGGTTTCGAACCCCATTATAGTCTATGGGGAACATAAACTCGTTAAGGGGGAAACCCAAATTCGTGTCTGGAGGGTCACCAAGTCCACTATGACACCCCAGGAAATGATACCAACACCCTGGAATGACACTGGGACAGCAGGGGAAGCATGTCTGGGGGCATAAAAGTCACTTTATTTCATGGAAATCCCTGTCAGTTTGCGATTTTCGCAAGCTAACTTTTCCCCATAGAAATGCATTGGCCAGTGCTGATTGGCCAGAGTACGGAACTCGACCAATCAGCGCTGGCTCTGCTGGAGGAGGCGGAGTCTAAGATAGCTCCACACCAGTCTCCATTCAGGTCCGACCTTAGACTCCGCCTCCTCCGGCAGAGCCAGCGCTGATTGGCCGAAGGCTGGCCAATGCATTCCTATGCGAATGCAGACTTAGCAGTGCTGAGTCAGTTTTGCTCAACTACACATCTGATGCACACTCGGCACTGCTACATCAGATGTAGCAATCTGATGTAGCAGAGCCGAGGGTGCACTAGAACCCCTGTGCAAACTCAGTTCACGCTAATAGAATGCATTGGCCAGCGCTGATTGGCCAATGCATTCTATTAGCCCGATGAAGTAGAGCTGAATGTGTGTGCTAAGCACACACATTCAGCACTGCTTCATCAAGCCAATACAATGCATTAGCCAGTGCTGATTGGCCAGAGTACGGAATTCGGCCAATCAGCGCTGGCTCTGCTGGAGGAGGCGGAGTCTAAGGTCGGACCTGAATGGAGACTGGTGTGGAGCGATCTTAGACTCCGCCTCCTCCAGCAGAGCCAGCGCTGATTGGCCGAATTCCGTACTCTGGCCAATCAGCACTGGCTAATGCATTGTATTGGCGTGATGAAGCAGTGCTGAATGTGTGTGCTTAGCACACACATTCAGCTCTACTTCATCGGGCTAATAGAATGCATTGGCCAGCGCTGATTGGCCGAATTCCGTACTCTGGCTAATCAGTGCTGGCCAATGCATTCTATTAGCTTGATGAAGCAGAGTGTGCACAAGGGTTCAAGCGCACCCTCGGCTCTGATGTAGCAGAGCCGAGGCTGCACAAGGGTTCAAGCGCACCCTCGGCTCTGATGTAGGAGAGCCGAGGGTGCACTTGAACCCTTGTGCAGCCTCGGCTCTGCTACATCAGAGCCGAGGGTGCGCTTGAACCCTTGTGCACACTCTGCTTCATCAAGCTAATAGAATGCATTGGCCAGCGCTGATTGGCCAATGTATTCTATTAGCCTGATGAAGTAGAGCTGAATGTGTGTGCTAAGCACACACATTCAGCTCTACTTCATCGGGCTAATAGAATGCATTGGCCAGCGCTGATTGGCCAGAGTACGGAACTCGACCAATCAGCGCTGGCTCTGCTGGAGGAGGCGGAGTCTAAGATCGCTCCACACCAGTCTCCATTCAGGTCCGACCTTAGACTCCGCCTCCTCCAGCAGAGCCAGCGCTGATTGGCCGAATTCCGTACTCTGGCCAATCAGCACTGGCTAATGCATTGTATTGGCGTGATGAAGCAGTGCTGAATGTGTGTGCTTAGCACACACATTCAGCTCTACTTCATCGGGCTAATAGAATGCATTGGCCAATCAGCGCTGGCCAATGCATTCTATTAGCGTGAACTGAGTTTGCACAGGGGTTCTAGTGCACCCTCGGCTCTGCTACATCAGATTGCTACATCTGATGTAGCAGTGCCGAGTGTGCATCAGATGTGTAGTTGAGCAAAACTGACTCAGCACTGCTAAGTCTCTGCATTCGCATAGGAATGCATTGGCCAGCCTTCGGCCAATCAGCGCTGGCTCTGCCGGAGGAGGCGGAGTCTAAGGTCGGACCTGAATGGAGACTGGTGTGGAGCGATCTTAGACTCCGCCTCCTCCAGCAGAGCCAGCGCTGATTGGTCGAGTTCCGTACTCTGGCCAATCAGCGCTGGCCAATGCATTCTATTAGCCCGATGAAGTAGAGCTGAATGTGTGTGCTTAGCACACACATTCAGCTCTACTTCATCAGGCTAATAGAATACATTGGCCAATCAGCGCTGGCCAATGCATTCTATTAGCTTGATGAAGCAGAGTGTGCACAAGGGTTCAAGCGCACCCTCGGCTCTGATGTAGCAGAGCTGAGGGTGCACAAGGGTTCAAGTGCACCCTCGGCTCTCCTACATCAGAGCCGAGGGTGCGCTTGAACCCTTGTGCAGCCTCGGCTCTGCTACATCAGAGCCGAGGGTGCGCTTGAACCCTTGTGCACACTCTGCTTCATCAAGCTAATAGAATGCATTGGCCAGCACTGATTGGCCAGAGTACGGAATTCGGCCAATCAGCGCTGGCCAATGCATCCCTATGGGAAAAAGTTTATCTCACAAAAATCACAATTACACACCCGATAGAGCCCCAAAAAGTTATTTTTAATAACATTCCCCCCTAAATAAAGGTTATCCCTAGCTATCCCTGCCTGTACAGCTATCCCTGTCTCATAGTCACAAAGTTCACATTCTCATATGACCCGGATTTGAAATCCACTATTCGTCTAAAATGGAGGTCACCTGATTTCGGCAGCCAATGACTTTTTCCAATTTTTTTCAATGCCCCCAGTGTCGTAGTTCCTGTCCCACCTCCCCTGCGCTGTTATTGGTGCAAAAAAGGCGCCAGGGAAGGTGGGAGGGGAATCGAATTTTGGCGCACTTTACCACGTGGTGTTCGATTCGATTCGAACATGGCGAACACCCTGATATCCGATCGAACATGTGTTCGATAGAACACTGTTCGCTCATCTCTAGTTACTAAGGCTTGATGTTGCATGTTTATAGTGAAGGACGTACAGTCCTATGAAAAAGTTTGGGCACCCCTATTAATCTTAATCATTTTTAGTTCTAAATATTTTGGTGTTTGCAACAGCCATTTCAGTTTGATATATCTAATAACTGATGGACACAGTAATATTTCAGGATTGAAATGAGGTTTATTGTACTAACAGAAAATGCGCAATATGCATTAAACCAAAATTTGACCGGTGCAAAAATATGGGCACCTCAACAGAAAAGTGACATTAATATTTAGTACATCCTCCTTTTGCAAAGATAACAGCCTCTAGTCGCTTCCTGTAGCTTTTAATCAGTTCCTGGATCCTGGATGAAGGTATTTTGGACCATTTCTTTCTACAAAACAATTCAAGTTCAGTTAAGTTTGATGGTCGCCGAACATGGACAGCCCGCTCTCAAATGATCTGAAAACAAAGATTGTTCAACATAGTTGTTCAGGGGAAGGATACAAAACGTTGTCTCAGAGATTTAACCTGTCAGTTTCCACTGTGAGGAACATAGTAACGAAATGGAAGACCACAGGGACAGTTCTTGTTAAGCCCAGAAGTGGCAGGCCAAGAAAAATATCAGAAAGGCAGAGAAGAAGAATGGTGAGAACAGTCAAGGACAATCCACAGACCACCTCCAAAGAGCTGCAGCATCATCTTGCTGCAGATGGTGTCACTGTGCATCAGTCAGCAATACAGCACACTTTGCACAAGGAGAAGCTGTATGGAAGAGTGATGAGAAAGAAGCCGTTTCTGCACGTACGCCACAAATAGAGTTGCCTGAGGTATGCAAAAGCACATTTGGAGAAGCCAACTTCATTTTGGAAACAAAGATTGAGTTGTTTGGTTATAAAAAAAAGGCGTTATGCATGGCGTCCAAAAAGAAACAGCATTCCAAGAAAAACACTTGCTACCCACTGTAAAATTTGGTGGAGGTTCCATTATGCTTTGGGGCTGTGTGGCCAATGCCGGCACCGGGAATCTTGTTAAAGTTGAGAGTCGCATGGATTCCACTCAGTATCAGCAGATTCTTGAGAATAATGTTCAAGAATCAGTGACGAAGTTGAAGTTACGCCGGGGATGGATATTTCAGCAAGACAATGATCCAAAACACCGCTCCAAATCAACTCAGGCATTCATGCAGAGGAACAATTACAATGTTCTGGAATGGCCATCCCAGTCCCCAGACCTGAATATCATTGAACATCTGTGGGATGATTTGAAGCGGGCTGTCCATGCTCGGCGACCATCTAACTTAACTGAACTTGAATTGTTTGTCCAAAATACCTTTATCCAGGATCCAGGAACTGATTAAAAGCTACAGGAAGCGACTAGAGGCTGTTATCTTTGCAAAAGGAGGATCTACTAAATATTAATGTCACTTTTCTGTTGAGGTGCCCATACTTTTGCACCGGTCAAATTTTGGTTTAATACATATTGCACATTTTCTGTTAGTACAATAAATCTCATTTCAATCCTGAAATATTACTGTGTCCATCAGTTATTAGATATATCAAACTGAAATGGCTGTTGCAAATACCAAAATATTTAGAACTAAAAATGATTAAGATTAATAGGGGTGCCCAAACTTTTTCATAGGACTGTATATGATGGGTTGGCCCAGTATAAGGGTTCTTACTATTGGAAGTCTCAGAAGTGGAGACAGACTACATCTTCACAGTGACAATTCATCATGAAGAGAACAATATTACAGGTTACTCTAGATTTTAAGGACATGTTGATTCAGGGTTTTATACTGACTGCCAGATTGGAGTTGGGAAGGAATTTTTTCCCCCTGAAATGGAGCAATTGGCATGAGCCTCATGGGGTTTTTTGCCTTCCCCTGGATCAACACTGTAGGGCGATTGTAGGGTTATAGGTTGGACTTGATGGACTGACGTCTTCATCCAACCTCATCTACTATGTAACTATGTATTTGCAGTTCACAAAAAATATAATACCGCCCTCCTGTACTGTCCAACCTTTCTCATGTTTGCACCCAGTAATAACATGTCTAGTGATAAACAAGCACACCTAAGTAACATTGGTAAAAATGGAAGCAGTATATCTGTGTAAGGAAGTAAGCACACTTTGTAACAGCCCATAAACTCTAGCATGCACCCACCACTATAAAGAAGGGGAGCAGCTTAGATTCGACTCCTGTCAGGCTGTGGCTTTAGGAGTTTCACATTATTCCTAAAAGGTAACACAACTGGCAACTGCAAACAAGTAACAATTTGCGCATTGTTCCATTCCGTAGTTTAATCTTGTAATAATTTACCATGGCGGTGGGAGTTAGTTCAACCATGAATCACAAATCCCTCATCTCTGTTCCCCTGTTAATTACATTGGAGGTCTATGTACACCCTTTAACAAAATAAAGGGCAAGCAAGTGTGAATTTACTAGGTGGTAATAACATCTCTTAGCTGTGGTGACATAAAACACTGGAACTTGGCTTGTGTGGTTTATGGCACTGTCACCTGAACCACTCGCTGTTATTAATACTGCCATGTAATTCTGTTGCTTATCATTATCCTAAATATATGCCTAATATTCCCCAGCTGCAGACACATTTGCGCAGTATCTTATGATTAAAGAACTTCATTTCTTTATTTTTTCAGCTTCTATAATTTTTGGACGCCATAGGATGTTAGTTATCGCCACCGGAAAAATATTGTGACACATAAAATAGCATAAAATAAACAGTTAGTTTTGGTGATGGGTTACAATGAATACTAATTGGGAAGTGTCTAACCCCAAAAAAATGAGCATTTCAAGCATTTTATTGATTTTTAAAAAAATTTTTTTTGAAATGTAGATTGTGAGCCCCATGTAGGGATCACAATGTACATTTTTTCCCACCCCCCTATCAGTATGTCATTGTGGAATGGGAGGAAATCCATGCAAACACGGGGAGAACATACGAGCTCCTTGCAGATGTTGTTCCTGGCAAGATTCGAACCCAGGCCTCCAGTGCTGCAAGGCTGCAGTGCTAACCACTGAGCCACCGTGTTGCCCCCATTTTATTGATTTGTATCAGCCGTTTAAGGTTATGGGCAACTTTAGAGCTCATACTCATGACATGTAGTTCATGTATACTATTCCATGAAGGCCCTATATATTACTGTATAGGCTTCGGCTATATATGTACCGGCTTCTAGGTGAGAATATTTACATTCACATACAGTACTGATAAAAATGAAAAAAAAAATATTCCCGATTCACATCTACTTTTGGCTTTTCATTTGGGGAGTCTAAACAGAAACCTATCCACATAAAAAAGTGGTTACCTAAGGAAAGCTGCAGACTCCATAGACTATAATGTGGTTTCCACTTGGTTTCTGCATGAAAAATGCACAGAGAAAAGCACTGCTTGTAGGACTTTTCTTTCCGCATATTTCATGTGGATAGGGGAATGGAATGGCCCGAAAACAGATGTGAACTGGGCCTTAATAGTTTATTTGAGAGAATTAACAAAATTATGTGAATGAACAAGAAAAATTTATATCGCATCAGTATTTGATGTAATCATCCTTTGCAAGAGGACTCTTGGAAGTGATAATATTACCCCTACAGTATCATCCAGTCTGTCTGAAATTACATGAAGAGACAGAAGGATTTGAGCAAGCCTACATCCACAGAAGATCCGTGCTTAGTTCTCCAAGATGGAACAACCTACAAAAACTGTCTGTAAGTGTACCTAGAAGAACTGATACTGTTTGTAAGTAAAGGGTGGTCACACCACATGATGATTTAATCTAGATCTCTCTTTTCTTTATTCTCTTCATTTTGTTAATTGACAAATAAACTAGTAACACCGTTATTTTTGAAATCATTCCTACTTTGCAACATTTTTTCCACACCTGTCTAAAACTTTTGCACCAAAAATGAAACATGTCATTTGTAATTAATCCAACAAAAAAAGTGTCTATAATACTTGATATATCTATAATATTATACCCATAGGCTACTAAGGACCCTTACTGTACCCCTGCATACGTCTGATTTAATATAACTACCTATATATGCTGTATCCTGAAGACACCATACAGTAGCATACTCTAAATCACTTTTTCCAGTGATGGAAAATACTTAAAATCAGTCATCTCAAAGGAGCCAAAATCGTATGACCAGCGACTCACTAGGGATCACCATTTGTAGGAAAAATAATAAATCAGTTTCGGTTATGGTTATGGTTATGCCATAATGATCATGACCCTAAGAGGCTAAACAAGGATCCATTAAATAGAATTACAAATCCAATGAAAGGTTCCTGTTCACATTTACTTATAAGATCACTGTATATTTATATGGACATTTCTGCATAGCTTTGCATTATCTTGTATAAGTAGTTAGTGCAAAGCTAAAATGTTGTGATCTCTGAACATAAAACAGTAAATAACATTTTGGAGCTTTCAAAAAATAGAATTGTCAGAATTATACCTTTGAAACAGACTTCTATGTCAAATGTCAAGACACACTGTAGGGTCAAACCACAACATGACAGTTTTTTACAATAGCGGCCATGGTAGATTGAATCTGATTATTCAATCTACCATGTCACAAGTTTTTATGTCATGGGATGTTCTAGTCTTTAAGTGATTCAGTGACTATTGATAGTAATTAATAGTTATTTTGTAATTTCCCTTTGGAATCGATAAGGTTTATTTATTATCCTCTGCCCGTGACTTTGTCTGCGGGTTGTTGGAGTGGATGATCTGCCTATCTCAGCAGCTCGCTGGGAAGCCATATAATGTGTGTGTTGTTGGTGTTGATGATCCGCATGCTCCAGTGTTTCAGCAACTCTCAAGCTGGCTTGTCGCTGAACTTGTTCCTCGCGCTGAGCCTGTGATTGTTGTGGCATGTGGGATGCCATATAATGAGCGTGTTGTTGGTGTTGATGATCCACCTGATCGGCAGTTCTCAAGTTAGTCTGGCACTGAAGTTGTTCTTCACACCATGCCTATAATTGTTCCGGCATCTCTGCAGTTTGCTGGAATGCCATATAATGATCATGTTGTTGGCATCAATGATCCCCCTGAGCTCTGCTTGAGGAGAAGTCTGTGACTTCTGGCTACCTTCATAGCTCTTGTTTGCAACAAATTAGATTTTCTTTTTCCAGGCATGTTTAAAATTGACGAACTGCCAATTTGGATTAAAGGTGTTTGCCCATGTTGGTTTTTCTGCATTGCCCAGAACAGATTAGATTATATTCAAATGCATGTACACAGTCCATTGAGGGTTAGCGTGTGTTCACACAGAGAGTTACAGACCTGGGACCTGAGATAAGGCTGCTGCAAGTGCAATGTAATATAGCATGTGAACATAAATTCATAACCGTCATGAAGCCATGTCATTTACCGGGATAAAAAGTAGCCTATGTGTTAATTGAGGTTACAAACTATCTATGTGCCAAATTTAATTCAAATCTGTTCAGCTGTTTTTGCGTGATTGAGGAACAAACATCCAAACACAAAAACTTTCACATTTATAATATTAATAGGATAAAGGAAACTAGTAAACTCCAAATAATGAAACATTGAATCCTTCACTGGATTGATCACTTATTCACAAGATTAGTGATAGATGTTCTGATTTCTGGAGGTGATCAAGTGAATAAGGGTCCCAAGTCCACTTTGTGAATGCAACAGTAACACACATAGGATCAAAAACTGAAATTGCTGGAAATGTGAACAGAGCCAGAGCAAACTGTTTTATTGTTTTTTCTTTTGAGTTATATCGCACTGCAGCAAGTTATCAGATTCAAGCTAAACTTTGCCATATTTGCATTTAAGAATTAAGCCGTCCCACATTGTTAATACTATCATATAATTCTATGTAGCTCCAGCAAAACTGAACACTTTTCTTTAAAAGTCACTCTCACAAACCTGAGCAGCTGAGCTTTGTGGTGGGTCCTCATACTATAGAGATGTTAATGTTTTCCCATGCCCGCCTGTAAGAGGAAAGGAACACTGTAGAACATTATTTGGGTCCAGACCATTAGCAAATCACTCCATCTATGGACAGCTTTACAAATGAGTTAGGCACCCTTCAACAATACACTACGTAAAATCCATCCAGAACTGTAAAGATTGAACAGACTCAGTCCAATGCAAATATTATCATCCTTGAAGAATATCATTTACTCTGGCATCCTGTAAGAAATGTCTGCTGAACAATGTGCGTGCAGATCTTTAGAAACAGTGATTAATGTCTCCACATCGATCATTGTCACATTTTTGCTTCATTTTTCTTCCTTTTGAAATTTCGGCTCTCCTCCTTAGTTTCTGCCCAGATCACATGTCCGTCAGCAACTTGGAGCTAAATTAAATATTCAGAGACGTTCCCCTGTCATAAGGGTGGGAGATATTTCACTGTAAAAATACTCAGTGTGCCAAGACACAAGAAAACATGCAAGGAATGGCGTAAGATGAAGCACCTGATTTATGGGATATGAGATATTCAAATACTTTGTGTCCTGGTAATTCGACAGACTCATTTTATTCAGCAGAAATTGCTTTGGATAAAGGGAAAACATTTGGCTGCAGGAAATTAAATAACATATACCATGTCATGTCATGAGCAGTAGTGACTTATAACAGGTCTTTCTTGGGTGGCCGTTTGGGGCTCGAGACTCCTGGGAACCTAAAGCCACCAAATTCTCTTCCCAACTTTAACATGGGTATGCCATTTAGAAGTGGACTTTGTTAGTAGTATTTTACATGTACTTGTAAATACATGCTCAGCTGCAGTTAGTCTTCCCATAAGCAAGGGGGCAGCATCATAGTGTAGACCAGTGATTTTCAACCAGTGTGCCGCGGCACACTAGTGTGCCGTGACACATGGTCGGGTGTGCCGCGGGGGAAAGTTCCCCAGACGCATGCCAAGATTGGCACGGGAGACCTATTTTGCTGGCACAGCAGCCAGTCCCCGTGTAAATGTAGACGGAGCGTCCCTTCACTGCTCTGCTAGCTAGAGCTGAGGTGTAGGACACGCCCCCTTCTCTCCCTGCCCACCAATCAGAGGTGAGCCTCTCACTGCACAGGATAAGGGCTCCCTGGACCTGCTGCTACACGTGAGGAGGAGCTCCTGCCGTCTGCAGCCCTGAATAGGAGAGGAGGAGAGGAAGCTGAACAAAGTGAAAGTAAAAGAAAACACCAGGTTAGTAACTATTCTCATTAATGTCAGGCATTTGGGGTTATTAATTTAGTTTTAGTAACTCCATGTGCCTCACATTAATAGCAATTAACCCCATCATGTCCCTCATATTAACTCCTGTGTGGCTCACATAAGAGTTAATAACATGTGTGACATATGGGGGTTCTATATAATGAAGATATTTACTTAATTATCACCTCCATATGTCTCACATATCGGTATCCCTTATGTAAAGCACACAGGGGGTTAATGTGAGGGACAGGATGGGGTTCACTGCTATTAATATGAGGCACATTGAGTTGTAACCTGTAATATACATGAGTCCCCCTGCGAACTTCCGGTTGACGCATGCGCAATGGAAGGGCGGCAAGAAGACTTCCTGTTCCTTAGTGAATTAACCAGGGCTGGGTATGTACTTCAGGGTATGGTCCTCGGGTTACGACGAGCCTGCTGCAGAACCTCATTTTCTGAATGCTATACAGTGTATAGCATTCGGCAAATGAAGGCTGATTGTGTAGCAGGCTCGTCCTTGCTACGAGCAGGTAAGTATGCTGTTACCAGTTGACTTTTTCTCATTGAAATGAATAGACCAGCGTTGATTGGCCAGTTGCCAGTGATTTGGCCAATCAACGCTGGTTCTGCCAGAGGCTCGTCTGAGGAGGCGGAGTCTAACATCGGACTATTCATTCCAATGAGAAAAACTCTTGCCTGCCCGTGGCAAGGACGTGCCTGCTGCAGAATCAGTGTTCATTTGCCGAATGCTATACATATATATAGCATTCGGCAAATAAATATATATACTGTATAGCATTTAGCAAATGAGGTTCTGCAACAGGCTCGTCGTAACCACGAAACAGTATGCCTATACCCCTGCTAGACATGGCAAACTCTCAAAACCGGAAAGAGATCTTCGACCGGAAATAGGAAGGGCGGGACTTAATCCTTTGTTATTGTTGTCAAAGGGGGACTCATGTATACATGACCAGACTTTTTATACACAACTGTGGATAAGAGTACAGACCTATACATTTCTAAGGACCCATATATACAGCCATTCTTTTTGTGGCTGTGTATCTGGGCCAAATTGAAGAGCTGAAAATTATAGAGCAGGTCCTATATCTGTCCTATACCTACCCTATATCTGTCCTATATATACCCTATATCTGTCCTATACCTACCCTATATCTGTCCTATACATACCCTATATCTGTCTGCATTTGTGGCCCTGTCAATTAATTTTTAATGTTTATATCAGTGAAAACCACATGCGTGCCACTTGTATGCAGAAGGCGTAAGGCTGAGGCCCCACGTTGCATAAACGCAGCGTTTTTGTTGCAGATTTTGCGGCAGTTTATTTCAACCAAAGAATCAACCATTTAGAATCTATATTATTAACTATATGTATAATATGTACTGTTTTAGTGTCATTTTGTGCCATTTTGGTTGGTGGTGTGCCCCGGGATTTTTTAAGTGTAAAAAGTGTGCCGCGGCTCAAAAAAGGTTGAAAATCACTGGTGTAGACGATGTGTGCCTACTCCCGATATAGTGAGGTAGTCTGCTGTTCTCTCAAAGTGTAGTCTCCCTCTCTTGTACCCCATGACCATTACAAATAAAATTGCCTTCATTACACTCATCTGATCCTTGGATTTGGTAGCATCTTAGGTGCATGTTGTACGCATTGTATTTGCAATGTATGAACCCAACATAAGGGTGCATTCACACTGAGTAAACGCTAGCTTATTTTGTAGAGTAAAATTACACTTGTAAATTTTGCTATCCCATTGACTTCAATGATATTTTTTTACAAGTGTAAAAATACGCCTGTAAAAAATACGCCTGTAAAAAATACGCCTGTAAAAATACGCCTGTAAAATGTCATTGAAGTCAATGGGATAGCAAAATTTACAAGTGTAATTTTACTTTACAAAATAAGCTAGCGTTTACTCAGTGTGAATGCACCCTAACACTGGGAATTGCTTGAGAATGAGCATTCCTATGAACATTCATTCAGAAGATAGTCAGACCATTTAAAAGGTTCTGAAAACTTTATCCTGGTGAAGCGCCCACAATCTTCATCCCTTTAGACCTGCCCTGGGCAATGATTCTTGTCGTAAACAGGCATCAGGTGAGGGTTATAATGTACACTCACCGGCCACTTTATTAGGTACACCATGCTAGTAACGGGTTGGACCCCCTTTTGCCTTCAGAACTGCCTCAATTCTTCGTGGCATAGATTCAGCAAGGTGCTGGAAGCATTCCTCAGAGATTTTGGTCCATATTGACATGATGGCATCACACAGTTGCCGCAGATTTGTCGGCTGCACATCCATGATGCGAATCTCCCGTTCCACCACATCCCAAAGATGCTCTATTGGATTGAGATCTGGTGACTGTGGAGGCCATTGGAGTACAGTGAACTCATTGTCATGTTCTAGAAACCAGTCTGAGATGATTCCAGCTTTATGACATGGCGCATTATCCTGCTGAAAGTAGCCATCAGATGTTGGGTACATTGTGGTCATAAAGGGATGGACATGGTCAGCAACAATACTCAGGTAGGCTTTGGCGTTGCAACGATGCTCAATTGGTACCAAGGGGCCCAAAGAGTGCCAAGAAAATATTCCCCACACCATGACACCACCACCACCAGCCTGAACCGTTGATACAAGGCAGGATGGATCCATGCTTTCATGTTGTTGACGCCAAAGTCTGACCCTACCATCCGAATGTCGCAGCAGAAATCGAGACTCATCAGACCAGGCAACGTTTTTCCAATCTTCAATTGTCCAATTTCGATGAGCTTGTGCAAATTGTAGCCTCAGTTTCCTGTTCTTAGCTGAAAGGAGTGGCACCCGGTGTGGTCTTCTGCTGCTGTAGCCCATCTGCCTCAAAGTTCGACGTACTGTGCGTTCAGAGATGCTCTTCTGGCTACCTTGGTTGTAACGGGTGGCTATTTGAGTCACTGTTGCCTTTCTATCAGCTCGAACCAGTCTGGCCATTCTCCTCTGACCTCTGGCATCAACAACGCATTTCCGCCCACAGAACTGCTGCTCACTGGATGTTTTTTCTTTTTCGGACCATTCTCTGTAAACCCTAGAGATGGTTGTGCGTGAAAATCCCAGTAGATCAGCAGTTTCTGAAATACTCAGACCAGCCCTTCTGGCACCAACAACCATGCCACGTTCAAAGGCACTCAAATCACCTTTCTTCCCCATACTGATGCTCGGTTTGAACTGCAGGAGATTGTCTTGACCATGTCTACATGCCGAAATGCACTGAGTTGCCGCCATGTGATTGGCTGATTAGAAATTAAGTGTTAACGAGCAGTTGGACAGGTGTACCTAATAAAGTGGCCGGTGAGTGTATATCCCCCTTTACTTGCAATGGGCTGTCGGTCAACTTTGTTTGTATACAGTTCAGCAGCAGCAAACCTCGGCAGCCAAACACTGTATACTGCTATACTGTAGAGATCGGCTGCAGTGATCCCATCAACTTGGCGTCACTGCTGCAACCACTTTGTATACAGATAGAGCAGTGAAGGTGATGGATGGCCCAGTACAAAAACAGGTGCAGGTAAGTGTCAGGGCATTTTTTTATAACTCTGCCCTACTGCATGCATTAAAGGGGTTGTCCCATCACAAGCATCCTATCTATACTGCTAGTTTATGTGGATTTAAGACTTTTCCTAAATGCATTGCTTTATCAAAACTGCTTTGTTTGGCCGCTATCTTAATTTATTCACTTCATTGTTTACACTCCATTTCTATGGCCCTTGGGATTATCTGCTCATTTGTCAAGTGATGTAGCTGCCTGCTCTCAGGGGGAGAGGGAGGGCTGGGTGTATCTCTGAAAAAGGTGATGTGAGAGCTCTGGGATTTCTGAGCTCTTATCAGTCGGTTTAATTGAATTTGGCTGATAAGGGCTGATATAGGGAGTCCGTTACCTCTGTATGTAATGCAAGCTGACTCAAATGCAGCTCTGCTACATCAGCTTCACACTGTGGTAATTCATTTACAGCCAATCCCGTGCAAGTGAAACCCCGCCCACCTATGTGCTGGGAAAAGCAGGAAGTGAATAGAGTACAACAGCCTGCAGGTTAGTGAACAAGCGGATGGAAATACCCCTTTAATATGTCTGATCCTGAACAATCTCTCTAAGGGGGCACATAAGAGGATATTATTTATTAAGAGGGCACGCAGGCACATTTCAGGGTGTCATTCAATTACAGGGTATCTTATATCATGTATTTTATAACTGGGATGGCAGTGGGATGGGGACTTTGTGTAGGCGAGGAAAATGTGGGTCAGGTGCCTGGAAAAGAACCAAAGATGTCTGTGTTACAAGACAAGTAATAGCTAGAAGAAGTGCTCATAGTGGTCCAGATGGAAGGGACAAGCAATATGAACAATTACAGTCAGATACCTCACCAGTAAGTCACTACATTTTTCCTGAACTGTATTTACTTAAATGGTCTGTAAAGCCCTTTCTAGGGCTTCTATCTACCACAATATGGTCACTGTATAGCAATAATATTGTATTCCTAGGTAGGGGACCCCCTTGGAAATGTTTGGCTCCCATGAATTACAAATGGGGATAATGTCACTCCTTAACCCCTTAAGGACGCAGGGTACTTTGGGCCTTAAGGCTCAGACCCTGTTTTTCAAATATGACATCTTTTACTTTATGTGAGGACAGCTTCATATTGCATTTACCTATCCAGGTGATTCCAAGATTGTTTTTTTGTGACACCTTCTACTTTATGTTGGTGGTAAATTTTGGTCATTATACTTTGTGTTTGTTTGTTAAAAAAAAGGACAATGTACTGAAAATTTCATAAAATTACCAATTTTGAAAGTTTCTGATATTCTTGTAAAAAAACAGACAGTCAGATCACACAAAAGTCTTCCTAATTAACATTTCCCATATGTCTACTTTATATTGGCATTGTTTCTTCAATGTCCTTTTACTTTTCTAGTACTTTTCTTTAGTAGCAAATTTTCAAATTTTCAAAAAAATTTCAAGATTGTGTTTTCTAGGGACCTATTTAGTTGTGAAGTGACTTTGAGGGGCCTATATAATAGAAAACACCAATAAATTACCCCATTTTAGAAAGTATAGCCTTCAAACTATTCAAAATTTTATATAGGAACTTTGTTAACCCTTTAGGTGTTCCACAGGAATTAATGCAAAATGGAGGTGAAATTTCCAAAAGCCACTTTTTAATGCACATTTTCCATTTCAAACTAGATTTTCAAGTAACAAAGACAGGGTTAATAGCAAAACATACCATAATATTTATTACTCTGATTCTGAAGTTTGTAGAAATATCCCATATGTGGCCCTTCTGTGTAAGTTGACTCAAAAACAGCCCTCAGAAATGAAAAAGCACCTTTGAGGATTTTGGTGCAGCAATTTCATTAGGATAGTTTTTAGACACCATGTTGCATTTGCAGAGCCCTAAAGGTACCATAAAAGTGGAAAAACCCCAAAAGTGACCCCATTTTGGAAACTAGACCCCTTAAGGAATTCATCTAGGGGTCATATGACCATTTTGAATGGCCAGAATTTTCACTGAACTTCTTTGAATTTGGCCGTCAGTTTAAAAAAAATGATAATTTCTACAGTTTTATGCACATTTTCATATTTTCTTTCCCTTTTACCATGGAATAAAGTAGCCCATCTTGTTACCCAATTTCTCTCGAACACAGAAATGCCCCATTTGTGGTCAAAAACCGCTGTTTGGGCACAGAGAAGGGCTCAGAAGCAAAGGAGTGTTATTTCTCTTTTGGAGCTCTGATTTCACACAAATGATTTATAGGTGCCATGTTGCATTTGCAGAGCCCTAGAGGTACCACAACAGTGGAAAACCCCCAAAAGTGACCTCATTTTGGAAACTAGACCCCTTAAGGAATTTATCTAGGGGTCATATGACCATTTTGAATGGCCAGAATTTTCACTGAACTTCTTTGAATTTGGCCGTCAGTTTAAAAAAATGATAATTTCTACAGTTTTATGCACTTTTTCATATTTTCTTTCCCTTTTACCATGGAATAAAGTAGCCCATCTTGTTACCCAATTTCTCTCGAACACAGAAATGCCCCATTTGCGGTCAAAAACCACTGTTTGGGCACAGAGGAGGGCTCAGAAGCAAAGGAGTGTTATTTCTCTTTTGGAGCTCTGATTTCACACAAATGATTTATAGGTGCCATGTTGCATTTGCAGAGCCCTAGAGGTACTACAACAGTGGAAAACCCCCAAAAGTGACTCCATTTTGGAAACTAGACCCCTTAAGGAATTCATCTAAGGGTATAGTGAGCATATTGACCCCACAGGCTTTTCCAAATGATACTGCATAGCAGACGGTGCAGAGTGAGAATTGCAATTTTCAAACCATATATGCCATTTCAGTGCCCTTTATATAGTGCCCAGTACATGCCACAGGAGACATTGACCCCATAAAATGTAACGTAGGTTCTGCTGGATATGGCAATACCCTACATGTGGCAGTTGTGTAATGCCTGATGACACAGCAGGGCTCAGAATGGGAAAGGACCCTGGATTTGGTAGCAGAAAGATATATCAGCTAAGGCATTTACATAAGGCCCCTGAGGTACCAGTACAGTTGAGACCCCCAAGAAGTGACTCCATTTTAAAAGCATAACCCCTTTAGGTACTCATCTAGGGGTATAGTGAGCATATTGACCCCACAGGCTTTTCCAAATGATACTGCATAGCAGACGGTGCAGAGTGAGAATTGCAATTTTCAAACCATATATGCCATTTCAGTGCCCGATATATTGTGCCCAGCACATGCCACAGGAGACATTGACCCCATAAAATGTAACGTAGGTTCTGCTGGATATGGCAATACCCTACATGTGGCAGTTGTATAATGCCTGATGACACGGCAGGGCTCAGAATGGAAGGGCCACTATTTAGACTACTGGAGCATGGACGTATTTTCAAAAGGTATTGTGCAGCAACTGGTGCACAGTGAGAATTGTAATTTTCGAATCATAAATGCCATTTCAGTGCCTGATATATTATGCCCAGCTTTTATTACCATAGATTTTCCTGGAAATGGCAATCCCCCATGGCTGCTATGTGATACCTGGGCACACAAGGGAAAGAGAAGGGAAAGAGGCAGCATGCGGCAAGGGGATAAGCTGTGCGGAGTGCATCAGGGTAAAATTAAATATCAAGGGATGTATGATAAATGCGAAAACATTCTTTCATACAGAGCCCTGGTTTTTCAGGACACGTATCACACTGGTATATAGTGTCCTTCCTTATCCCCCTCTTTGCACAGACTCGGCACCTCTTTTGATTCTTTCCCTTCTTGGAAGTTTGAGGAACTTCTCCTGGAAAGTGTTGTCCTGGAACTATGCGTGGGGCCTCGCTTCCAGATGTACTGGGTACCGTCCCTTCCTGGGCTCTAAACAGGAGGTTCTTGATAACCACCTCTTGAAAATCCAGGAAAGTTCCCCTCTGGCCTGCACATCGAAATAGCACTTACGCATTGTACATTGCCATCTGTACAATGTGCACAGCCAGTTTTTTATACCACACCCTTGATTTGCGCATGGCGCTGTAGGGCTTCAGGACTTGATCTGACAAGTCTACCCCTCCCATGTACCTATTGTAGTCCAGGATGCAATCTGGTTTGGGAGTCTCTGTACTGGTACCTCGTACTGATACATGGGTGCTGGTGTGGCCATGTATTGTTGTCAATACAAGGACTTCTCTCTTGTCTTTGTACTTGACACACAATACATTGCTGGTACATTGAGCCCTGCTCTCACCCCTTCTGAGTGTTTGCCCAAGCAGGGTCTTAGGGAGGCCTCTCTGATTTTTTCGGACGGTGCCGCATGCTGCAGTATTTCTGGAGGCGAGGCTATTGAAGAGTGCCACGCTGGTATAAAAATTATCTAGGTAGAGGTGGTAACCCTGGTCCAGCAGTGGGTGTAGCAAATCCCACACAATTTTGGCACTAACTTTCAGGAAGGAGGGGCATTCTGGAGGATCAATTTTGGTGTCCTTCCCTTGGTATATCCTAAATCTGTAGGTATACCCTGATGCACTCTCGCACAGCTTATACATCTTCACGCCATACCTTGCCCTCTTGCTTGGCAGATATTGGCGGAATTTAAGCCTCCCTTTAAAATGTACCAGCGATTCATCAATAGAAATATACTTCTCTGGGGTGTATGCTTGGACAAACCGGGCACTGAAATGGTCTACTATGGGTCTCAATTTATATAAGCGATCAAAACTGGGGTCATCACGGGGTGGGCACTGTTCATTGTCTGCATAGTGCAGGAATCGAAGTATAGCCTCATAGCGCATCCTGGACATTCTAGTGCGATATAATGGGGTGTAGTATAATATGTCCGTGCTCGAGTAGTCTCTAAGGGACGGCTTTTTTACAAGCCCCATGTTTAACAAGAGTCCCCAGAATATGTACATTTCATTTACTGTTACAGGGGTCCACCTGTGGGGTTGCGAAAGAAATGCACCAGGGTTTTTGGTTTTGTACTGTTCGGCGTACAAATTCGTCTGCACCACCATGAGCTCTATGAGGTCCTCAGAGAAAAAAAAATTAAAGAAATCAAATTCTCTGAGCCCTGCCGTGTCAAATTTAATCCCTGGGGTGCCTGTGTACTCGGGGATCTGGGGAACATAGTTCTCAGGAACCGAAGTCCAAATGGGGCAACTTTCCTCTGGGCTTTGTACAGTGCTGTCACTCCTTTCTGGGGTCTCAAGTGCAGTGGGTCTAGGGTCTTCTTGGGGGTCCCTCATCATCATCCTCATCATGACTTGATGAGGATGATGATAAATAAAACAGTGTGGCACCATCAGAAGATTCGCTTTCAGAGGCGAGAAATTGATACGCCTCTTCAGCAGTAAAGGAGCGCTTGGACATTTTTGTATGTAATGTGTGTTCACAGTTTATTATATTTTTGTGTTCACAGTATACAGTATATTGGTGTGTTCACAGTAAACTGTATATACAGTAAAAACTGTATAAAGAAAAAAAATAATATACCCCAAAAAATCAGGTATATAAATGAAGATTGGACTTCCCTACACTACACTAAGGATTCCCTAAACTACACTACACTACACTACACCTAATTTTATTTATTCCCTGATGCTAAACCTAACTAACCTAACTAAATTTTTTGCAAATTTCCTGACACTGACTATAATAATTAAAAAAAAAGACAGACAGACAAGACGCAGGGGGTAGACAGTAACAGTAAACGCACCTAACTAACACTGAACTAATCCCTATTACTAAAACTAAGGTGACGGGTTCCTAACACTAATCTACTATTATTATTATTATTATTATTATTATTATTATATAAAAAAAAAACACAAAAACCCACAAAAAACAAAGACAAACAGACAAAGATGGGACACAGGTAAGGAGGTGGACGGACGGGGAAATGCAGGTGGTGCAATAAGGAGGTGGGCAGAGGGGGTAATTCAGGTGGTGCAATAAGGAGATGGGCAGAGGGAGAAATTCAGATGGAACACAGTGGGCACAAACACACAGGAACAGAGTTTTCAATATATCTCAAAATAGCACAGCACAGCAACCACTAGCAACCTCTCTCAACGACTGACTAAACCCAACAGAGAAGATGGAGGAGGGTGCAAGATGTAGTAGCAGTTCTGTGACATCACTGATCACTCCTATTGGTCAGTAGTCAGTGACTAACCAATAGTGGCGATCAGGAGGCAGGACTACTACTACAGTAGCCAATCACAGCATGGGCGCCAATGCACATCTGGATAGATGCAAGCAGTAGCATATCGCTCACATATGCAATGGCGTTGATTCACAGCAGGATAAACATGCATTTGCGTTTGCATATTGGCGATTGCTGCCATTGCAGACATTGTTCAGATGTCTGCAATGTCTGCAATGGCGGCGATCGCCAATATGTTCACGATCCTAACAGGCGACCGCCGCCACTTTTCTCTTTTGCGCCTCATGCCTCATGCTGGCGTCTCATACCGGGGTTTGGTGCATCATACTGGGGCCTCATCTTGCATGCTGTGATGACTGCTGTCCCTTACAGCAGCTATCACAGCAGGAATTTTATTTATTTGCAGCGACGAGACTCACATGGCAGGGGTCGCACTTCCGCGGTCGCCGCCATTACCCACGTGACTAATGGCGGCGATCGCCGAAGTGGGACCACTGCCATTTGTCACCTGGCAGTTAGCTGGGATGGTCTGCTGTCTCAGACAGCAGACCATCCCAGCTTGTACGCATAATGAAACAAAATAGCAGCGATCCAACTTCGGCGATCGCCGCCATTAGTATTCTATCAGTCAGTGACTAATAGCGGCGATCGCTAATGTGAGACCTCCACCATTTGTCTTTTTTTACTTGCCTGTGATGGTCTGCTGTAGGGAACAGCAGCCATCACAACTTTTTTCGGTGAAACGGAGGCAGGAGGGTGAGGGGAAGCTGGTCAGTAATAGTACTGACCTGAGCGTTAACGTACTACATGCGAGGACGTACTATTACTGACCAGAGCGTTAAGGGGTTAAGGAGATACCACATATTCCTCTCATGAATTACAAAGTGCAGCACAGGTATTCTTTGTGGTGCATATATTTAGGTGTAATGGAGTTTTATTAAATTGTATAATAAAACAGAGTAAAGGCACAATACAAAGCGCAAACAAAGGGATAATAACTAGAGATGAGCGAACGCTAAAATGTTGAGGGTTCGAAATCCGATTCGAACAGCCGCACACTGTTCGACTGGGTTTCGAACCCCATTATAGTCTATGGGGGGAAATGCTCGTTTCAGGGGTACGCAACATTCGATCAAATTCTACTTACCAAGTCCATGAGTGAGGGTCGGGCTGGATTCTTCTCCCTGTGCAGTGTCCCCGCGTCCTCTTCCGGCCTTGAATTCACTCTGCTAGGCATCGGGCCTGGGCAGAGCCGACTGCGCATGCCCACACTACAAGCAGACATGCGCAGTCGGCTCTGCCTAGGCCCGATGCCTAGCAGAGTGAATTCAGAGCCAGAAGAGGACGCGGGGACGCTGCGCAGGGAGAAGACTTCTAAAGGTAAGAGAAGAACCAGTGTTGATTGGCAATGTATAGCATTCTGCCAATCAACGCTGGTTCTGCATCGAATCTTAACTTCGAACAGCTAGTAGTACTCGCTCATCTCTAATAATAACATATGTGCAAATGAACACATACATAAAAAACAAGTAAGGAAAAATTGAACAAAGACGTGGTGCATATATTTAATTCATCCCAAGCGAACTGCACTAAAGTTGTGAAATAATATCTAGTTTACAAATACAAATCTATTCGAAGAGGCTTCTCAAACTGGATAGATAGATAGATAGATAGATAGATAGATAGATAGATAGATAGATAGAATATTTACATCTCTTCATTTGCAGTTGTAAGATTTCTGTTTGTTGATTTATCTTTTTTTTTTTTTTCTTTTTTTTTTTATCTAAAATGATCCAACAAATTTGGATTACTTTGGGTGGGTCACATGAAGTTTTTTTCATATGAGGCATATTGATAAAGAGAATTTATGGATTTTTCATGAAAATCAAAATAAGTTAAGCAACTGAGAATGTGGGTGGTTATGTGATTAAGGTCTGTACAGATGCCAAACTGTTCGCCTCCATGTGCCTGTAAAACAAACATATTACGCACATCTGATACATACATGAAATCACTTCATTTATTGTGCTTTAGGAGAGTTAAGTATTGGTCGGTACAAACTTTTTACCAAATATCATAGTTAAATACACAGTATATATAGTACACACCAAAAGTTTTGTCACACCTTCTCATTCAAAGAGTTTTCTATATTTTCATGACTATGACAATTGTAGATTCACACTGAAGGCATCAAAACTATGAATTAACACATGTGGAATTATATACTTGACAAAAAAGTGTGAAATCTTTCTTATATTCTAGGTTCTTCAATGTAGCCACCTTTTGCTTTGAGTCCTGCTTTGCACACTCTTGGCATTCTCTTGATGAGCCTCAAGAGGTAGTCACCAGAAATGGTCTCCCAACAGTCTTGAAGGAGTTCCCAGAGATGCTTAGGACTTGTTGGCCTTTTTGCCTTCACTCTGCGGTCCAGCTCACCCCAAACCATCTCGATTGGGTTCAGGTCTGGTGACTGTGGAGGCCAGGTCATCTGGTGTAGCACCCCATCACTCTCCTTCTTGGTCAAATAGCCCTTACACAGCCTGAAGATGTGTTTGGGGTCATTGTCCTGTTGAAAAATAAATGATGGTCCAACTAAACGCAAAAAGGATGGAACAGCATGCCGCTGCAAGATGCTGTGGTAGCCATGCTGGTTCAGTATGCCTTCAATTTTGAATAAATCCCTAACAGTGTCACCAGCAAAGCACCCCCTCACTATCACACCTCCTCCTCCATGCTTCTCAGTGGGAACCAGGCATGTAGTGTCCATTCGCTCATTTTTTCTGCGTCGCACAGAGACACGGTGGTTGGAACCAAAGATCTCAAATTTGGACTCATCAGACCAAAGCACAGATTTCCACTGGACTAATGTCCATTCCTTGTGTTTTCTTCTGCTTGTTGCCTGTCCTTAGCAGTGGTTTTCTAGCAGCTATTTTACCATGAAGGCCTGCTGCACAAAGTCTCCTCTTAACAGTTGTTGTAGAGATGTGTCTGCTGCTATAATTCTGTGTGGCATTGGCCTGACCTCTAATCTGAGCTGCTGTTAACCTGAAATTTCTGAGGCTGGTGACTTGGATGAACTTATCCTCCGCAGCAGAGGTGACTCTTAGTCTTCCTTTCCTGAGGCGGTCCTCATATGAGCCAGTTTCTTTGTAGCGCTTGATGGTTTTTGCAACTGCACTTGGCAATACTTTCAAAGTTTTCCCAAGTTTTTGGACTGACTGACCTTCATTTCTTAAAGGGGTTGGCCACTTTCAGACCAATATTGACAAACAAATGTACAATAGAAAGATATACAATTTTCCAATATACTTTCTGTATCAATTCCTCACGGTTTTCTAGATCTCTGCTTGCTGCCATTCATTCTGTTACTTCTAGAGAATAAAACTCTGACCATGGTCATGTGATGAGCACACAGGTGCCGCTCGTTACAGTCAAAGCACAATAATCAGACATCTGCCTGGTAATTAGCTGTGCACCTGTGTGCTCATCACATGTATCATAGTATTATGGAGAAGGCAGGGCTTAGGAGAGTGTGGGCGGGTACTGGGAGGGGAGACAGGATGATGCACTCACATCTCCCCGCCCACACTCTCCAGCCGCACTAAGCTCGCCTACTCCCTGCATCTCCACAATACTAGTCTAGGGAGGCGGGGTCCTCTGTCCTCTTCAGAGCGCCCTGCACCCCGCCTCCCTAAACTAGTATTGTAGAGAGGCAGGGAGTAGGCGGGGCTTGGTGCGGCTGGAGAGTGTGGGCGGGGAGATGTGAGTGCATCATCCTGTCTCCCCTCCCAGTACCCGCCCACACTCTCCTAAGCCCTGCCTTCTCCATAATACTAGTTTTGGGAGGCGGGGGCAGGGCACTCTGAAGACATGTGGACAGAGGACCGGACCAAGAAGAGAAGCTGGGAGCTGCAGCTATGTAGGTAAGTAGACACCAGTGGGGGGGTTAATCACTACACAGCGTGGGGTCCAAAAATTGAAACTATTTTTGGACTACATGCTGTGTAGTGAATAGGATCGTTTTTAAAATCCAATCTCCGAATTGTCAGAAATCGGATTTTAAAAATGATCCTTAAATGTCAAGATTGGCTCAACCCTAAGTGCTGGCCAATGTAGCAGTGTCTGATATAGCAGTCAGATGCAGCAGAGCTGGACCTGCTACACACTCAGCTCTGCTGCATCAGACTGATACATCGGACACTGCTACATCGGCCAACACTGCTACATTGGCCGTGCGCTCAGCTCAACTACTCCGGAGATGCAGCCAAGCAGAGCACCTGCCCAGCTCTGCTTCATCTCCGATGTAACAGTGCTGGGCGTGCGCTCTGCTTGGCTGCATCTCCGGAGTAGTTGAGCTGAGCGCACGGCCCGATGTAGCAGTGCTGGTCGATGTAGCAGTGTCCGATGTAGCAGTCTGATGCAGTAGAGCTGAGTCAGCTGAAACTGCTACACAGTCAGCTCTGCTGCATTGGCCAGCACTGCTACATCTCGGTATAGGAATGCATTGACCAGCGCTGATTGGCCGAATGCTATAGCATTCGCCCAATCAATGCTGGTTCTGCCGGTGGAGGCGGAGTCTAAGAGGCTCACAGACAAGCCTCCGGGAAAGAACCAGCGTTGATTGTCCGAATGCCGTTCTCTGTATGCCATTCGGCCAATCAACGCTGGTCAATGCATTCCTATGGAAAAAGTCAGCTCACGCATATCACAAGCTGACAGGGATCCCGACATAATACAGTGACTTGGGCATGTTAGATGCCCCCAGACATGCTTCCCCTGCTGTCCCAGTTGCATTGCAGAGGTGTTGGCATCATTCCCTAGGGTGTCATAGTGGACTTGGTGACCCTCCTGAGTCGAATGGTCGGATCCCCTGAAACGAGGCATTTTCCCCATAGACTATAATGGGGTTCAATATTCCTACTGAGCGGCTATTCGAAACGAATATTGAATATCAACATTTTACTGTTCGCTCATCTCTAGTCATTTCATCATGACATCTTTCACATCACTTGCCGGAGCCAGTGAAGTCACCCTTTTGGGCCCACTGTTGAGGCTTGTGACATGGGCACACCAAGTATTATGATGTCATGATTGCTGGTGGCCCAATCACAGGCTTCAGCCATAACCCCAGGGCCAATGACATCACCAGGAGAATGCCGGACGCCACAAAGAGACCCAAAAGAGGTTAGGGCAGGGGAGTATGAATGTTTTTTTTTTTTTTCCACTTAACCTTTGCCTCCACCTAATATACTGTAGGGTCTGAAGAGACCCCAGAGTATAATAATGTCACATTCACTTTGACATAACTTTGGCTAGAAATTAGATAGTGAGGTTCGTAGGAGCTCTAAGAATATTCTACACTGTGTTTTATGTCAATATAAGGCGTGCTTCATACTGAACAAATCAGCCAACTGAACCTGAAACAAAAATTCTGAGCGTTTGTCCATCTCTACTTAGTACCAACATATTCTGCAGCGACTTACAGAAATGGTCATATACACTTTTATCATTTTCCTTGCCTCTGGCCACTTTTAACCTACTACTGGAAACGTCCTTAAGGCCGGGGGCTCATAGGTCAGAAACGCCACGATTTGCCTGCCGCAGAAACGCTGTGGGAAAAATCGCTGTGTTTTACAGTATTTGCAAAGTGGATAGGATTCATGCAAATCCAATTTCCATTTTGCGACAAAAAATGCAGCATGGACATGCAGTGATTTCCAAAACCAACGCATATTTGGAAATCGAATGTCAATTATATCTAAGGAAACTCTGGCGTCTTCCCCGTAGATATAGAGGAAAACTCAGTGAACTCTCTGTTCAAAGTGCAGTGGGAAGAACTGCAATGCGTTACTGTCGCAGTTTTTCCTGCAGTGCTTTAGAGCTTTAGCCTAAGGCCGGGTTCACATGGAGTATTTTGGCTCGTGATTTGGTACATAGATGCCACGGGATCTTTTGCGGGCCGTATATGCTCCCATTGTTTTCAATGGGAGCCGTTACCGTATACGCGGCGCTATTTTGCGGTCGTGATTTTGAGGCGGCCGCAAAATAGCGCTGCGTATACGGTAACGGCTCCCATTGAAAACAATGGGATTGTATACGGCCCGCAAAAGATCCCGCGGCGTCTACATACCAAATCACGAGCCAAAATACTCCGTGTGAACCTGGCCTAAGGCCCCACGTTGCGGAAAAGCAACTTTTTTTGTTGCAAATTTAGTTGCACTTTTTTGATCCAAAGCCAGGAGTGGATTGAGCTGAAAGTAGAAGTATAAGTACTTTATATATAGATATATATCATTCCTCTGGTAGCCAGTCTCAAATAAAAGCAACCAAATCTGCAACAAAAAAAGCTGCATTTCTGGAATGTGGGGCCTTACCCTAAAGTTGAGGCCCTACGTTGCGAAACACAGCTTTTTTTGCTGCAAATTTTGCTATCTTTTTTTTATGGCTACTAAGTACTTCTGGAATATATCTACCATCTGTTGAATCCACTCCCGGCTTTGGCTCAAAAAAATGCAGCAAAATCTACACCCCCCGCCCCCCCCCCCCCAAAAAAAACAAAAAAAAACAGGCCTCAACCTAAAAGGTGAATTATTATTGTGTGATGTTTCCTGTTGCCTCACTGGGAAGAGCCCAAACATTTGTAGCATGAAGGGCAGTCTGTTGTATAGCAGATCATATGATCGCTTCTGATATGCGTCATAAAGTATTTATAAACTGAGCCAAGTGCGTGTACATACAGAGTACATGAAAGATGGTGGGCTGCAAGAACACGCACAAAGGTACATTATGCATTGCTGTATGTGAAGTAGTTATACTGTATACACTGTGTGTGTGTGTGCTTGTATGTGTGTGCGTGTATATGTGTGCGTGCATTCCACACTGGCTAGCATATGGCAGTGTTAATTGATTGGAAAACCTCAATTATATCAGAATTTGAAGCGGCATGGTCTCTCCAATTCCATGAAGTTGCGGTACGGCTTCCCTTTTATGTGTGGCTGAGGTGTGAGGACAACTCTAATTAGGCATTGTAACATTTTACTACATCCTGCAAGCTGGCAGGAAATGGTGCGGTGGGCAGCTTTAAAGATTATTAAGCATTTTATTTAGCACTGGGGTGATTTCAGATGCCCCTGCCCGCTTACTGCTGTGATGGGAAGCGCTTTATAATGTTATAAGAAGTGCAGGAATTTCAGTTGTTTGGAGAAAACATGTTACCGTTACTTTTATGAGATAGACATTAAAGGGTGTTTGCAGCCTACTGATCCAAGGAAAAAACGTGTTTTATAGATCTGGTTATATGTCTTCTTACTTGGCCAGGACAGCAGCCTTTAATTGTGTTGTATATGATTTCCAGAGTTCAGAGGAGCACAATACGCTACCTTCAAAATATTTCTTGGCAAGTACATTAAACGTTTTAATAACTTGCATCCATGAAGCACCTGTTCTCTGAGGCTTTCTGGGTTTAACGGAACAGTCTTTATAGTCGAAATCCAAAATTGATCCAATATTTTTTATTTTTTGTTACAGGAAACTGTTACAACTTCAAATCAATCCTCAGAAAATGAGATGGTTAGTATCGCACATATATCTGCGTCAGTAACAGATTACGCTGGGTTCACACCTGCGTCTGGGGTCTCCGTACTATGGTTTCCGTCTTCTGCATGGCAGAAGACGGAAACCATAGATTGGGTCCGGCCGTGCGCGGCGGTGAGCGTTTTAGGCTCTCCGCCGCGAAACCGGATTTTTTTATCCGGACACAGAGTACTGCATGTCCGACTCTGTGTCCGGATTATAAAACCCGGTTTCGCGGCGGAGAGCGCAAAACGCTCACTGCCGCGCACGGCCGGACAGCTTTCTCACCCATTCAAATGAATGGGTGAGAAAGTCTCCTGCAGGCTTCCGTCTCCTGCATCTGTTTTATGCAGGAAACGGAAACCTGCAATAAGGACCGACGACGCAGATGTGAATGAGCCCTTATACCAACATATATTTGACTGGAAGCAGTCCATTGGCATTAAATATGCTAAAAATAACTTCAGGGGAAAAAAATCTATTAAATGTGTAATAGAATGGATGAATGTGCAACAAAACATAATAAAATTGTAAAGTTTAGACTATGTTCACTTTTAGGTTAGAGTCTATTGCTTGTCAGAGTATCCACCTAAAATTGCTGGACAAACACCTGATAGACCCCATTTTAGTCAATGGGGTCCATTGGTTCCATATTTGTCTACTATGTTATTGTTCTATGTGATGGCATGCAATGTAAGTAGTGAAAAGATCATGGTTGATGGATCCCAACCCATCTCTTATTGAGGACCTGCAATACAAAGGAACTGGAAAACCACATTAAGGCCAGGGCCCCATGTGGCAAAAAATCACAGTGTTTTACCGTCAGGGCAAAGTGGTTGGGATTCTAATGAATCCCATGCCCACTTTGCTGGAAAAACCGCCCTACAAACATACCGTGATTTCCAAAACCAGTGCGGTTTTGGAAATCGCAGCATGTCAATTATACGTACAGAAATGCAAGCGGTTTCCCTATAGGTATAATTGAAACAGAAAGTCCGCAGAGGAAACCTCTGCGAACTTTTTGTCTAAAGCACTGTGGAAAAAGCTGCGATGTGTTGCTGCCCTGCGTTTTCCTGCAGCTCTTTTTTGCTTTGCGAAGTCCCTTGGGGCCTTAGCCTAAAAGGCTTATCCATTAAGATAGGTCATCAATATTACATCAGTGGGAGCCAACTGTTAGGACCCCTGCAGATCAGCTTTTTCCCATAGCACATAGCCCCTAGAATTTTTAACAGTAGCAACCATAATCACAGGTATTAAAGAAAGCACTGTAGAGATTGGGTAGGGGCTCCCTGTCACAGTCTACACTAGGGCCCACAAGGCTTTAGCTACATCACTGCCTCCTCCTTTCTCCTCTCCATAGATTTATACGTAACAAGATTTATATGTAACAAATTCAGCTTAATAAGTGGGGAAGAAAACATTTCTTTAATAAGATGTATTACAATGTTTCTTATATTTACCCGCACAGGTTGTATTGTAGCGGGAGTTATGCATTACAATCACTACATTTACAGTTTTCTGCGACTTAATAAATTTTGATAAGGGTTTGGGGATTTTAAACATATGTTTGCTTCCAAGAGGTAAGTATTAGTTAAATCCGATCTGCTAGTAGTCATAAACATTGTCCCAGACTTGTCTAAGTCACCATGATGTTGTAAGACGATTGCTAGGCAATGAGTATATATATATATATATATATATATATATATATATATATATATTTACAACATATTAAATAGCACAGCTAAATAATTACTCATTAGGGAGTCAGAATTACCGGTAAGTAACAATAATCGGGAACCGTCATTGCTACGGAATATTTCTTTTAAAGAAATGTCATTTGTTTTCTTTTCGTTTTTTAACATCCATATCTTTGTAATAAGTTCACAAAGTTACAATAATAACAGTAAAAATAGTCATATAGAGGAGAGCAAACCATCAAACTGCAGCCAACTTCTATAAAAACAGACATTGTAAGATTTATATGAAGCCATTACAAATTGTGGTATCGGGTAAGTGCCATTTGCCCAAAAGTCTAGCACGAAAAGTAGCATAATAAGCAAACTAAATGACTACATAAAAACAAAAGGAAACTGCAATGCACTAAAAACCAACAGAAGAATCATTTACACGTAGATAGATTTATCTCTGTGTGTGAATACACTCTATGAACTCATTATTATGCTCAAGAATGTCACCTATAGACATGGCAGCGAACATACATCCTAGAAACACTAGATATACTGCAGAACATTCCTTCAACACTTCCTATTGAGGGACTTCAAATGATTAAAGGGATTTTGCACAAGTTGCTGTAACCCATGGGGTAGCCAAAGTGGGTGTTAAAAAAAAAAAAGCATAGTCATCTGCAGGGCCGCTTTATCCATACGGCCAACGTTTAGGCCAACGTTTAAGCCGCTCTGGCCCAATGGCCACAGCAGCCCGGGTCAAGTGGAACAGTCCCACATTTTGGGTGCTGTCCTGCTGTTACATGTAGGACACAGATAGAGGTTAAAGAGGTTGTCCCATCACAAGGATTCTATCTATACTGCTTGTTAATGTGGATGTAAGACATTTCCTAAATACATTGCTTCAGAAAAACTGCTTTGTTTGTCCACTATCTTACTTTGTTCAATTCTTTGTGGCCACAGCCCTGACTTAGCTGCTCATGAGTCAAGTGATGTATCTGCTGCTCTCAGGGGGGAGGGAGGAGGGGCTAAGTGCAGGGAGCGAGCCTGTGTATCTAGCTATTCCTGTGTCTACACCAGGTGACCTAGCTTCCTGTTAGCAGATAGAGGAAAGGAGCTGCTTTCATTTCTTCTGTTCTCCCAGTTATCAGGTTAGCTAATTCAATTATGTTCATTATGGCAGAGACAGGAAGTCTCTGTATGTAACACAGAATGGAGTTGCTGCTGCCTGTACTTCATAGTCCAATATGGGTAGGCGGAGCTACACATGAATTTGGGGGCGGGGCTAAACGGCAGGTTGCATGTGAAACCCCGCCCACCAAATGATGCAAGAAACCAGGAAGAGAGAAGATTTTACAGCAGTAAAGACTGATGAGTATGTGAGGTGGGAATATACCTTTAAATACAATACTGGAGCAATAAAGCTATCAGCTCCATGCTCCATTATTTAGCCTTCAGTTGATGATGTCTGTACCAGGGAAGCACAATGAGTGCCGAGCAGTAAATGCCATTACAGCTGAAGCCTGCAGGTCCAAGGGAACAAGCAGTAGCATAACGAAAGCCTTGTGGGCCCCAATGCAATCTTTTGTCCGGGGCCCCCTACCTCATACCTACAGCTATTCTAGATAGTGATTGTTACGGGTTCTAAGGAGAGTAATCCACCTTAGTGTGGTTAGGGTAATCTGTGGGTCTCCTTGGATTATGGGCCAGATGGAAGCTACAATCTCAATACTGATGACAGTGCTTATGGGCCCCCTAAGGCTCCTGGGCCATGGTGCAAATGCACTGTCTGCATCCCTCAAGTTACACCCTTGGGAACAAGATTCAGTAAGTATTCTTACTTATGGTTAAGGGGGCAGAAGAAATTAAACTATACGGCTCTGGTCACCGGTCAACAAAACTCTGTTGTGTGCTGGGGCTCGCAGTACCATGGCCATGAGGCTCACATGACTGCTGAGACCGATCAGTGGCCTTAGCAGTACCCTGTTTCCCCGAAAATAAGACATGTTCTTATAATTAATTAGCTAACGAAATATATGACCTTTCTTATTTTCGGGGGATGTTTTATGCAGCGGCTGGAGCGGGGAACAATCGGCAGACAAAGCGGGGAACAATTAGCGGAGTGCCGGCATGACTGCCGGTTGTATGTGATCCAGAAGGTGAAGGGGGGGGTGTCTTATTTTCGGGGAAACAGGGTTCCTTACATGCTACCCTATCTAGCGGATGCAGCTTCCGTGGTATGAGACCTGGCACATGACAATAAGGTGAACCAGGCACAGACAGCAGAGCACTGGTGACAGGTTAGTATGCATATTTTTTTCATTTTTCATTTTACACCCATCCTGGCCACTCCATAGATTGCTCCATATTGTAACTCTAAATCTCCTAAGCTCCTTAATGTAGAAGATCTTGTGAGACCAGATCCAGACATGTTTATAGACGGTCTGTGCAGAAGAGATTGTACAACAGGATTGCATCATATGAATAGAATCCATACTCTGTGGGGGAGCGGAGAGCTTGCACTTTTAATTATATAACCCCTATTTTTATTGGACCAAGGAAAGAACCTTGTGGAAAAATGTAGTTGCAAAGACCCGAGGTTGTATAAAGAATGGGCTTTGTGGAATTTCTTGGCTTGTAACCTCATTCTTTTATATGGTCAGGCAATGGACAACAATAGCAATATAATAAGAGGTTTTCCTGTATGTGTGTGTACTGTATGTGTGTGTGTGTGTTTGTGGCCTTTGGACTCCAAATAATGAGAGCATACACTTAGATTAAACAAATGTCATATTTCTATGTTAGATGTGACGAGAGATGAAGAACATCAAAGACTGGAAAGAACCTGGAAACGATTAAAAACCACTTCCCTGGCAGAAGATAAAATCTTGGCAGCCAGACAGTGGACACATTTCTAGACAAAAATGTAAAATATTAAAGTTATGTTAACCCATTAAAATTAATGTCGTAATGTTCATAATCTCTCTCCTCACAGTTTATTACTAGAGCTGTTGTGTCGGTGGGCAGAGATCCCCCACGCACAGCGGTGCACTTGTTGTCTCCATTAGAAACGCGGTAGGTAACCTTTGGCTTGTTTCAAACTGCAACTCCCAGCTTGTCCCATCATTGAAAGTGTGTGACAAAGCATGCTGGGAGTTGTCGACAATATCCACAGGTAGTCTGCGCTTGCTTTGGAGAATAAAATGATGTGTTTGATTTTGGTTTAGTTAAGACCATTGATTGTGAGAGGTCTCCTGCAGAACTTCTATATCGATGCTGGGAGATTGGATTTTAATATTATCAGATCTAAGAAGAGCTAATTCTCATATTGTTTTACATTTTAGTCTCCTGGAAAAAAAGCCAAAATCTCATTTCACTTCTGACAGCTTGATGTTACTTTATAGCTTAAACAGACTTGTCTATTTTATTTCTGCAGCTTTTTAGAAGGATATTGGCTCCCGCACAAGCTGTCGAAGTGTATGATGCTGACAGTTTATAGAAACCTGTTTTTTAGATCAGTGAAAATGCAAAACAAAATGGAAAATGTTTGCACGTAGCAGCGTATAATAGGTGCTGCAGCCAACAGTATGTGTTATGAGCGCTACGGAGCAGTGCACCTGGTTTAGTATACTTACAGTACATATGCAAACGGTTAACTCTTGTAAATATACCACCTACAGCCTCAGACTAAGGTGGGCGTATGCCTGAAATAGTCTCCTTGTCAGATGTTCTATTACTGCTTATTGCAATAAAAGAGAAGAGTCACATCTATTGTCTATAACGGAAGTGCCGTCAATGATGGATGCCTATTACGGTTGAGCCGATCTTGACTTTTCATGATCGATTCTAAAATTCGTTTTCCGATCATTTTTTTCATTCAAACCCGATCTCGATCCCAATTCCGATCCCAATGCAAGTCAATGGGATTTTTTTATTAATCGGAGATCGGATTTTAAAAGCAATCCTACCCCCTGGTGTCCACTTACCTCCAGAGATGGCTGGTCCTGTGCCCCGTGCCTTCATTCTTCGCCTCGCTGCTGCTCCACGCTGCTTTTCTCTCTTCGCTGCCCCCTCCCTGCCAGGTTAGGAGAGTGTGGGCGGGTTAGGAGAGTGTGAGCGGGTACTGGGAGGGGAGACATCACGACACTAAGCCACATGCCCCGCCTACCTAGCGCTTTAAACACTAACCTGGGAGGCGGGGCAGCGAGGCAAGAAGAAGGAGGGCACTGGAGCAGCCATCTCTAGAGGTAAGTAGCTGCTAGAGATTTAGTTTAGCCTTCCATTCGAATGAATGAAGGCAGTCGGCACGCAGGGGGTTAAGGCTGTGTGTCGGCTGCTTCCATTCATTCCTATGGAACTGCAGCGGAGCCTTCACACTGAATATACATCGTATACTCAGTGTGAAGGCTAAGCAATGCATTGTGGGAAAAATCACCGATCTCGATCCCACATAAAAAGATCATGTTCGGAATTCTGATGGCGATCGTGAAATTTTCTCGATCGCCGATCGGAATCCGTCTTTTCCAAACACGATCGCTCAACCCTAATGCCTATACTTTTAAAGAAGACCTTTCACCACCTCCATCAATTCCATCTCACTTCTCATCATCGTACAATAGGTGTTGCTCCACTGACTCTGGTGCAGTTGAATTTTTGTTCTTTAGCTTCCATTATTCCGAATAATCATCTGTTACTTTCTAGACAGCTACACTCTTTACTGTCAGGTGGGCAAAGCTGGGCTGAAGCAGAAAGCAATTTTTCTCAGGAATGGTGGGGATTGAAGAAAAATTCCTAATGCCTCTAAATCAGTGGAGGGCCACCTACTAAGAATGCAAAAATGTGGAGTTAGTGGAGGTGGTGAAAAGTCATTTTTAGTATGCTATGTGGTTCAGTGGTTTCACTGCTATTTTGCAGCAATGGCTTCATGGATTCAGTCCAACCAAGGAAATGACTGCATAGAATTTGTACATTCTCCCTCTCTTTGGGTACTCCAGTTTCCATCCAAACCAGAAATATAGACTGAAAGGGAATTTAGATGGTGGACCCTACTGGGGACAATGAGTGATGACATCATCTGAAAATAACTGCTGAATATTTCGTAAGCAAAATAAATGTATAAAATATTTGTGAGTTATGCCCGTATTGCCATTGCCAGCACCCTGATATTGTATAATTGATTTGTGAGTCTGAGATCTCAGATGACCACCAATATTAATCTAGACTATTGTGTTCTACAGAGAACATCTCCCTCAAGACTTGTCCTTCAGCATCACCAATAGAAAGGACCAAATGCCCTATATTTGCAGTTTTGCTTTTCAGTTTTGCAATTTCCTATCATGACCCTATTATGGTATTTTGTTTGCTTATGGCGTATAGTGTGTCAACATTAATTTCTCTTATTTTTGTCCAGATACAGGTGGTACTTTTGAACCTAAACTCCAGTAATGCCACCTTGACCTTACCTAAGCTATCTGATATCTGTTTGATTTCTAACGTGGTTTCCTTTACATTAAGTGTAAATCCATAGGCCCTGACTAAAGAGGTTTTTCAGCGTATCTCAGTCCCTTTCAAGTGAATGAGATGCACAGAGATACCAGGCAGAACTACTGTACAAATGTATGGGGCCGTGCCTGGTAAGTACTGAGGAGGAAACTACATTGACCTGAATGCTACAGGAGAAGAGGAGTCCACTGTGGAGATCACTGCCCAATACGTGTCCAGGTGTTACTAAACAAAAGGAAGATGAGACCCCCAAAGACTATTAAACCCCCACCCACCACCCAAAGACCTTTAAGCACCCCCATCACCCGCCCACCCATACCCACATGACCCAAACAAGAACAACGAATATTCGTTGCATTTAACCCCTTGGTGTTCGGCCGCTTACACGCATACCTATGGCGGGGAGGTATTCGATCTAATACTACTCGCTCATCTCTATTAATTACTTGTCCTAAGGATAGATCATCAATTATAAAGTCTAAAAAACCACTTTAGGCTGGCGCCCCATGACCCACAAATGCCGCAGGAAAAATCGTGGTGTTTTATAGTAACTGCAAAGTGTATGGCATTCTTGTGAATCCCATGCCTGCTTTGCGGTAAAAATTGCAGACACGCTGCGATTTCCAGAACTGGCACAGTTTTGGAAATCACAGCAAGTCAATTATATCTACAGAAATGCTAGCAGCTTACCCGTAGATATAATTGTAACAGAAAATCCGCAGAGGAAAACTCCAAGATCTTTCTGTTTAAAGCGCTGCGGGAAGAACCGTGATGCATTCCTGCTGGTTTTTCCCACAGAACTTTATAGCTAGGGTTGTCCCATGTGACCTTAGGTGGGGTTCACACCTGCACCTTGTCTCCGCTTTGCTCCGAGAAACTGGACAGGAGACGGAATCCGGCAGTCAGTTTTCAAACCCATTTGCTTGAATCGGTTTGAAATGTGACCACCCATGAGCGTCTTCTGCATCTCTGTGGCAAAATGTTTTTTTTTTTTTAACTGGACACAAAGTCGGACATGCAGGACTTTGTGTCCGGTTAAAAAAAACGGTTTCACCGCAGAGACCAGAAGACGCTCACAGGCGGACACTGATTGCCGGGTTTCCGTCTTCTGTCCAGTTTCTCGGGCAGAAGACAGAAACCCACAAAGCGGAGACCAGGCACATGTGTGAATCCGCCCTTAGCCTTAATATTTTGTTGCCTCTTTTCGATGGACCTATTACATATATGTTGCGTGCCAAAGAGGATGCAAATAAATCTTATTCCACTTCATTTTTCAATCAGTGTGTCATTGTACTTGATAAAAAGCATTAAATCTCCCATTAAGTTCCACCAAATGTATGCAAGAAATACAGTAGCTTAATGGGCATAATAGTCAGTAATAAGACAAAAACATTTGACCATAAAAGGCCCTGCAGTTGTCCAATATATAACTATTGCTTTATCTTGTGCTGCAAATAATTGAAATAAACTAAATCCCAACCTAACATAACTACCCTCCACCCATAGTGTGAACAATGCTAAAAAGTTTAAAGTAAATACGTCCAAGTTTTTGAGCCCCATGTTAATGTATCACAGTTCTATGTCACGCCTGGTGCGATCAGACAATTATTAAAGCAACATGTCTCTCGCCCTACAGCTGTGAGGGGGCTGGCAGATGTATCAACGTGTTTCTACTAATTTACCCAGGGGAAAATTAATCTTAGTGACTGCTCGCTGTGGGAAAAAAAATAGCACAGTGTGCATTATACTAATTAGCTCAATTTAGGTTTTAATGACAATGATTATGCTAATTTCATTGAACAAAGGTGTGCAGAAATAAGCATCAGTTGTCTCTGAAAAATATTAGAAATATCAAATCTCAATGTTTGGTACTTTTATTTCCACTTTTAAATAGTTTATCATAATGACTCATATTAAGGGGGCAACACGGTGGCTCAGTGGTTAGCATTGCAGCACTGGAGTCCTGGGTTTGAATGCCGCCAGGAACATCACCTGCAATGATTTTGTATGTTCTCCCCATGTTTGCGTGGATTTCCTCCCATTCTACAAAGACATACTGATAGGAAAATAAAAAAAATCTACATTGTGATCCCTTAATGAGGCTCACAATCTACATTAAAAAAAAAAAAAAAAGACTCATATTAAGTGCATTACATGATGCGATAACATTCTGATAGAGATATTAGGGAGCTGCTGTTACATCTGTGGTCGAGCCAACCTATCGTCTATTCACAGAATAGGTGGTACGTGATAGGAGGGAGTCTGACCACTGGGACACTAATTATCACAAGAATGGCCATCCTATGTACCCATATATGATTGGATCTGCAGTTGAGTTCACTTCTTCTCCATTCATCTTTATAAAGCTGCAAGAAAGAAGATGTGCAAACTATCTTTGGCAATCCCATAAAAATGGATGGAACTGCAACCCACTTGCTTGACTGCTGTTCTGTTTAAATGGTGGACATGGAACCCCCTTTATTCTAATAGGTGGTCACAAGAAATGCTGGGAATAACCAGTGCTCATGATCCTAAAAGGGATATGCCAAATTACCACTATGGTGCTATGTACACTCAACTGATCTCCAACTTGGGACCAAATGCAAATTAGTAGCAAAGACAACACCCTCATTTCTCCAAAGAGCTCAACTGCATATTGAAAACAATGAAGGCACCAACTCACAAGCAGAAGTCAATGTTTCATTCAGATGACCATAACCTATCTGCATTGATATGCTAGTATAGTATGCTATACTATGCCCCACCTATTAGGGGCTTTACTATTTTTATTGATTCTTTTTATGTGTTTTGTCTGTTTTATTATACAGTTATTTTCAGCACTTGAAAAAGGATTCTTTTGCAATCCGAAACGCGTTGGGCCTACTGTTTTTTCCACAATAAAAAATCTTCATTTTTTAACCAAATGGTTTTTGGACCCAATTTTCTCCACGACCTTTTGAGCGCGGATCCCTGATCCCATCCACCTCTTAAGGATCCTATCTATACCGGTAGCTTATGTAAATTAAAGTCTTCGGAGTGATGTCACTTACTCAGTGCTGGCAGGATGATACATTCAGCTAATTGCAGTTTGCTACTATAGCTGAGTCTATTATCTATATATATCTAACAAACAGATAACACAGAGTGTGGGGGGGGATACAGGAAATGAGAAGAAAACACTGCAGGCAGCCTGACTGAGAGGCTGAGATAGGAGAACCCCTTTAACATACATCAAATGATCATCAACTGATTTGTGTGGACCTAATCCTACACTCTGTCATTTCAGGGTTTGTAGATCAGCCTGGTCCTTGACTCTGGAATATTGTTACTTAGTATTTTCCACCAAAGGATTTAATAAACTATGAAAAGAGTATAACTGCTATACATAGTAAAAAGAAAAGTTAGCGTGACCTCTGTTTTCTAATTCCCTTATGTATTAGGGTACCAAATACAACTAACACTTCAAGGAGAAAGCTATTCATAGAGTAAATTATATTCATCTTTATTCTGCCATCTCCAGTTAGGCAATCTGTTCTTTAGTATAAATTTGTTAATTTTCTTATAAATTTCATGTATTCTGAAAGTCACTTACAGTAAGTAGATGCTCCCCTCCCTCCTTAGCTGAATGTCATGGCAATGCATACATATTAAACTATACACATCACATTTTATGTATTTTATACAAGAAGTAATTTTACCACTGCCTGTATTTGTATTGTACTTCGTCCTGATACCAGTCAGTGATTTTCTACAGTCTACTGAATTTTACCGCCAGGTTCAGTATGGTTAATTAGGCATCTAATTGGAATCCTTGGAGCTTGTTGATGCAGATTCTTATGTAATTAAAATCTTAGTATATACATGATTTTCTCATCACTAACATCTGCAACTTGTCTATGAAACCTTGTTGAGTTCTCCCATGTTCTATCTACCTATCTATCTATCTATCTATCTATCTATCTATTTATTTATCTATCTATTCATCCAGAGTTATGTAATGAAAAATAACGCAACTCATGTCGGCTCAGGTGTTCTCTACAAAGATAAATAGGACTAGCACAGGTCTGCACTTATGTCCCCTTTTCCTTTAGAGAAGGCTATTGGTTTGGATAATATCCTCAAGCCCATATAAGAGTCTGACATTGACTTTAAGGTAGCTACCGCTTCTGTATTTCCTCTACAGTGTCAGTTTTCTTTCCTATATATAAAGTATTAAAGCATACAAATGCTAAGTAATTGAAAACAGTTAAAGGGGTTATGCAGGTAACACTAACTTGGTCAATGTACTAACTTACTAATATACAATCTGGTCTTCTAATCTGATGAGTCTTATATTCCTAGACTATTGAGGATGCACAGTATTTAAAGAGGACCTTTCATTTCCTTGGGCACATGTGGTTTTATATAACACTAGATAGACAACAATGCGATGAATTTAACGCACTCTTAGCTTTTCCATTATGTGCCCCAAGGCAAGAACTATTGGTTCAGTTACTGAGAGCTCTTCACTGTCAGAAGGGCATTTCTGACAGTTTAGGTGGGCTGTAAGGAACGCTCCTTCTGACAGTCTGTTTGTAGCCCTGTACTGTAAGGGGGGGGGGGCGCTCCTTACCACCCAGCCAAAACGCTGAGCTATGAGGAACTTCCACCCCCCCCCCTCCTGACAGTACTCATCCATAGCCTAGTACTGGAGGGGTGCTCTTCACAGCTCAGCGTCATGGCTGGGTGGTAATATGGACACTACTGTCAGGAGGGGCATTCCCAGCTAGACTGTCAGGAACGCCCCTCTGACAGTGAAGGGCTGTCAGTAATGGCACTGATAGCGCTTGCCACAAGGGAAAAAACGGGAAAGCCAACAGTGCGCTAAATTCAGCACACTGCCGACTTTCTAGCTGTATATAAAACTGCATATGCCCGAGGACATGAAAGGTCCTCTTTAAGTTATCTCCTTCTGCCTCCTTGAGTGATGCTTCAACTCTGGACCAGTGTGCAGAACTAGTGCAGCAGAACTAGTGCAGGGTCAGTCATGAGTTGGAACAACATGTAAGGATTGTAATAATGGGGTACTGGGATATATAATAACAAGTTTACTGATGATGTGGTAAGTATCCCACCTAAAGTTACCCTTATAACCTCTTTAAAAATAGATTTAAACAGTTAATACATTATAAATGAATTGGTCACACTAGTCCAGAACAATATAACAAACACAAAAAAAAACTGTAATAAAAAGTGATAATAAACAAGTGGTCCCTCAGGATGTTGATGTCATTGAGGAGGCAGAAAAAGGCCAGAGAAGGCCAAGAACCTGCATCAGATACCACAATGGAACCCAGGAGAGGTGAGTATGACTGTTAAGTTTATGTACCTCCGCTAATTATACTCTGGTCTCATCCTAATATTTTTTTGGAAAATTCAGAACAAACCTGACTTATTATGAAGGAGTTCAGTCATATCTAGTCACCACCCTATTGACTATAACAATATACCACATAGTAATAGCTGTTTTTTTAAATGCCCATTTAGTCTGTCACTTGAAGTATAAGATGACGTTATAAAATAGGGTTCATTGTAGGTAAACTATTGTTGATGGTGGGTGGCCCCGCTCTCCTGAGGAGTCATGCAGGTTGCGTGTATCAGTATAAAGCAGCATCGGCTGTGTTTAGTACTTTTGCCTAGTGTTCTGGCCTCACCTGTACTACCATTTGTTCCTATAAAATCTTCCACCTCACCCTACTCTACCCTACTAATGTTAAAGACAGACAATCTTATACAGAGGTGGGTACAGATCCATCACCACTATATTATCTTTTTCCATGAATTTCCACAACGCTTACTCAGATATGCCCTGCCCTGATCAGAACATTGCCCTCTTAAGATAGCATGAAGGATAGAGCAGTGACTTCATAAAAGTAGAACAAGAAACCTGACTCCTCCATGAAACACATGTCAATCAATTCACATCCAGCAGCCTGATCTAAAATAAAACTATTCCGCGTTGGTTTGAGGAGCAATTACTTTGAAATCTGTCTCTGAAGAATAATGGATGATTGAATACCAAATGAGGATTCTGCATAGAAAAGTTCTTTGTGTTTTTAGAATAAGCATTTTTATGATAAAGCTGCACTATAAAGAGCTCACTTTAACCCATCTGTTACTACAGGTGTTACAGAAGTCACTAAATTCTTCAAAAAAACATGCCTGTAACTATATGGTTTCATTATTCATAGATATCCTGCATACTCGATGTGTCCATTCAGTTCCTCTACTTATATGGAATCAACAGTCTATGGGGAGAAACCCCAAGAACACCCATTTTTGCATTAATGAACTGTATCAATGGAAATCTTTTGTCCAGGTTCACACACAGCAGTAGTCTGATTTCCGATCATTGATTGGAGAGTTAGTAAAATTTCCATTCGCATTATGAATAGAGATGAGCGAGTACTGTTCGGATCAGCTGATCCGAACAGCATGCTACATAGAAATTAATGGATGCACCTGGTACTTCCGCTTTGACGGCGGCCGGCCGCTTAACCCCCCGCGTGCCGGTTACGTCCATTCATTACTATGCGAGCGTGCTGTTCGGATTCGGCTGATCCGAACAGTACTCGCTCATCTCTAATTATGAACAACTTTTCTTTCACGGTCAGAGCTGGCCTAATGTTGCACATTGCTCAGTGCATCATATTTTGCGAGCACCACCATATGCTGTGTAGATCTGTATGGTCCTATAGCGGTAGCTTTATGAAGACTGGTGTTTTCAGTGTCAGCCTTCATATCCCTTGGAGTAGACAGAGTGCCTCCTCAAGTAGTCCCCATGTAATCCCCCCTCAGTGACCATTCAATGAACATATTATAAACACATTTTTAAAAATGTCTCCAGCTTTGCGCTCATCATTCTTCCTGCCTGAGACATCTGAATGGTGGAGAACTACCTGCTCCTCAGAACAGTGAGGGACATAATCCAGGTCAACTGAGGTTCCCCATGCTACCATACAGCCCAGAACAGATGTTAGTGCAATTGCACTGAATCCTACACCAGCTTTTACCTGCCATTGATTTCAGGGAGATTTATGCTAATGAACTGACATAAATTATAATAAATGTGGCGTAGCTGGTGGCTCTGCCTACACCACGTACCTTGCCATGTCTGCTGCCAGGAATGTGGTGAGGACCTGCACAATTTAAAAAATCAGCAAATTTGTGCACAAAAAAAATGATTTGCACAAAAATGTGCGACTTTTTCATGCCAAGTATGTCAGAAACCTGGTGTAGAAGACATAATAAATTTCCCCTGAAATGTACGAATGACCATTTCTTAGAAGGTGAAAGGAGCTTAGTGATTGCTAATAGCCCCCAGTTTTTATCCAGGAGTAACTTCTTGTTCACCTGAAATGAGAGCTAGTGTTATTGAGGGAACATTTAGTTTGTTGTAGAACACCTTCAGCTCTGTAGAATAGGTAGTGGTAGTAAGGGCTAAAAGGCAGACCCATGTCACTAGACTCTAGACCTGCAGAAACAAGACTTTGTAACCCTGCTGTTTATTGGACATCTCCAATGCTGACCAGTGCTGAAGTTTAGGTATCCAGGGCATGGCCTGTATTTCCCCAATCAGTGGGTCCCGGGGGTTGCACCAGATCACTAAAGTGAGTACTGAGGAAGGGTTGGACACCTCCTCCTGTGTATGAGTGTAAAGTGCCATACCGTGTTTCCCCGAAAATAAGACAGCGTCTTATATTAAATTGTCACTCTAAATATAGGACCTGTCTTATTTTCGGGGGGTGCCTTATTACAACCGGCAATCATGCCGGCACTTCCTTAGTGGAGCGTCAGCATGTGTAGTGTAGGGGAGGGGGGAAGTTATCATACTTGCCTTTCCCTTCTTCCTAGCAGCGCTGGTGCTGCTGTTCGTCCTGGAAGTGGTGAGCGGGGCTTAGCTAGGCTTTGGGGTGCGGGGCTTAGCGAGGCTTCGGGGGGGGGGGGGCTTAGCGGAGCTTTGCAAGCTCCACTTCACTGACACAGCAGCCGTGCTCTGTGCTCCGTGTGCACAGGAAAGCCGGCTGCTGCCCCTTCTGTATGGCAGCTGCTGTCTCTGCCTCTGGGATGAGCTGGGAGAGCTCATCCTACAACAGCAGAGGCAGCAGCCGGCTTTGCTGTGCACACGGAGCACAGAGCATGGCTGCTGTGTCAGTGAAGTGGAGATCGCTAAGCCCCGCCCCCTAAACCTCCGCTAAGCCCCGCCCCCTAAACCTCCGCTAAGCCCCGCCCCCCGAAACCCCGCACACCACTGCCGGGCATGCCTTTTTTTCGGGGGATGCCTTATATTAGGCAATTCAACAGAAACCCTCGCATGCCTTACTTTCAGGGGGTGTCATACTTTCGGGGAAACACGGTATGTGTGAGACCTGTTGCTGTAAGTGAATTGGGCTTCCTCTATAGCTGGATGATTTTTACCAAATAAACTGGGCACCAAGCTGTACCTCTTTCAATTGCCATCCTTTTTGTTATGCCTTTATGCACATCTACCATCAACACCATAACCTCAGGGCAAATCCCTCATCACTGTGCCAGCCTTGGGCTATGAGAGGATTTGGCACCAAAATCCACTGTGGCTAGTGAGTCTGCTATTTTGGGCCTACACCTGTCAACACCATCTTCACACTGCTGTGCTCCAGGTCACCACACATTCATACAATAGCCTAAACAAACTTACCACAGTGCTGTCTTAACTATACACTGTAAAAATACACTGTCTATCAATAATTATTTGGACACTGGTGGTAGAATGGAAAAACAACATTTATTGCTATACAATAGTTGGTAGACCCCAGCAGATGCTTCCTTACGGATGGGATTGATCGACACAATACTTTCGGATGCCTGGTGAAACTCCTGGTGTACAGTGGGGCAAAGAAGTATTTAGTCAGTCACCAATGGTGCAAGTTCCACCACTTAAAAAGATGAGAGGTGTCTGTAATTTACATCATAGGTAGACCTCAACTATGAGAGACAAAATGAGAAAAAAAATCCAGAAAATCACATTGTCTGATTTTGTAAGAATTTATTTGCAAATTATGGTGGAAAATAAGTATTTGGTCAGTAACAAAATTTCATCTCAATACTTTGTTATATATCCTTTGTTGGCAATGACAGAGGTCAAACGTTTTCTGTAAGTCTTCACAAGGTTGGCACACACTGTTGTTGGTATGTTGGCCCATTCCTCCATGCAGATCTCCTCTAGAGCAGTGATGTTTTGGGGCTGTCGCTTGGCAACACGGACTTTCAACTCCCTCCAAAGGTTTTCTATAGGGTTGAGATCTGGAGACTGGCTAGGCCACTCCAGGACCTTGAAATGCTTCTTACAAAGCCACTCCTTCGTTGCCCTGGCGGTGTGTTTTGGATCATTGTCATGTTGAAAGAGCCAGCCATGTTTCATCTTCAATGCCCTTGCTGATGGAAGGAGGTTTGCACTCAAAATCTCACGATACATGGCCCCATTCATTCTTTCATGTACCCGGATCAGTCGTCCTGGCCCCTTTGCAGAGAAACAGCCCCAAAGCATGATGTTTCCACCCCCATGCTTTACAGTAGGTATGGTGTTTGATGGATGCAACTTAGTATTCTTTTTCCTCCAAACACGAAAAGTTGTGTTTCTACCAAACAGTTCCAGTTTGGTTTCATCAGACCATAGGACATTCTCCCAATACTCTTCTGGATCATCCAAATGCTCTCTAGCAAACTTCAGACGGGCCCGGACATGTACTGGCTTAAGCAGTGGGACACGTCTGGCACTGCAGGATCTGAGTCCCTGGCTGCGTAGTGTGTTACTGATGGTAGCCTTTGTTACATTGGTCCCAGCTCTCTGCAGTTCATTCACTAGGTCCCCCCGCGTGGTTCTGGGATTTTTGCTCACCGTTCTTGTGATCATTTTGACCCCACGGGGTGAGATTTTGCGTGGAGCCCCAGATGGAGGGAGATTATCAGTGGTCTTGTATGTCTTCCATTTTCTAATTATTGCTCCCACAGTTGATTTCTTCAATCCAAGCTGGTTGCCTATTGCAGATTCAGTCTTCCCAGCCTGGTGCAGGGCTACAATTTTGTTTCTGGTGTCCTTTGACATCTCTTTGGTCTTCACCATAGTGGAGTTTGGAGTCTGACTGTTTGAGGGTGTGCACAGGTGTCTTTTTATACTGATAACAAGTTTAAACAGGTGCCATTACTACAGGTAATGAGTGGAGGAAAGAGGAGACTCTTAAAGAAGAAGTTACAGGTCTGTGAGAGCCAGAAATCTTGATTGTTTGTAGGTGACCAAATACTTATTTTCCACCATAATTTGCAAATAAATTCTTACAAAATCAGACAATGTGATTTTCTGGATTTGTTTTCTCATTTTGTCTCTCATAGTTGAGGTCTACCTATGATGTAAATTACAGATGCCTCTCATCTTTTTAAGTGGTGGAACTTGCACTATTGCTGACTGACTAAATACTTTTTTGCCCCACTGTATGTGAGCTATCGGTTGGGTGCAGTTTCTCTGGTTAGCACCCGTTGGTCTCCATCTCCCAGTTTCGGGGGTCTGCCGACTCGGGGCACATTATGACAATCACCGTTTACCTTCCACTTTGTAATCACATAGGCCTCTGTCGATTTTGGGTAATTCAGTTCGCTTGCTATGACCCTTAAGGATCGACCATTGCTGTGGTACCCCACAATTACCCCTTTCTTGAATACAGACAATTCTGCACTTCGTGGCCTCTTACATGCGACTAATGCCAATGCTGTTTCCTATTTAATGGCGGAAGGCGTGGCGTACATCACGACCACAGATATCTTTCATTTGCATGGGTGTCCAAATACTTATTGGTAGACAGTGTAGTATACTACACTCACCGGCCACTTTATTACGTACACCATGCTAGTAACGGGTTGGACCCCCTTTTGCCTTCAGAACTGCCTCAATTCTTCGTGGCATGGATTCAACAAGGTGCTGGAAGCATTCCTCAGAGATTTTGGTCCATATTGACATGATGGCATCACACAGTTGCCGCAGATTTGTCGGCTGCACATCCATGATGCGAATCTCCCGTTCCACCACATCCCAAAGATGCTCTATTGGATTGAGATCTGGTGACTGTGGAGGCCATTGGAGTACAGTGAACTCATTGTCATGTTCAAGAAACCAGTCTGAGATGATTCCAGCTTTATGACATGGCGCATTATCCTGCTGAAAGTAGCCATCAGATGTTGGGTACATTGTGGTCATAAAGGGATGGACATGGTCAGCAACAATACTCAGGTAGGCTTTGGCGTTGCAACGATGCTCAATTGGTACCAAGGGGCCCAAAGAGTGCCAAGAAAATATTCCCCACACCATGACACCACCACCACCAGCCTGAACCGTTGATACAAGGCAGGATGGATCCATGCTTTAATGTTGTTGACGCCAAATTCTGACCCTACCATCCGAATGTCGCAGCAGAAATCGAGACTCATCAGACCAGGCAACGTTTTTCCAATCTTCAATTGTCCAATTTCGATGAGCTTGTGCAAATTGTAGCCTCAGTTTCCTGTTCTTAGCTGAAAGGAGTGGCACCCGGTGTGGTCTTCTGCTGCTGTAGCCCATCTGCCTCAAAGTTCGACGTACTTTGCGTTCAGAGATGCTCTTCTGGCTACCTTGGTTGTAACGGGTGGCTATTTGAGTCACTGTTGCCTTTCTATCAGCTCGAACCAGTCTGGCCATTCTCCTCTGACCTCTGGCATCAACAACGCATTTCCGCCCACAGAACTGCCGCTCACTGGATGTTTTTTCTTTTTCGGACCATTCTCTGTAAACCCTAGAGATGGTTGTGCGTGAAAATCCCAGTAGATCAGCAGCTTCTGAAATACTCAGACCAGCCCTTCTGGCACCAACAACCATGCCACGTTCAAAGGCACTCAAATCACCTTTCTTCCCCATACTGATGCTCGGTTTGAACTGCAGGAGATTGTCTTGACCATGTCTACATGCCTAAATGCACTGAGTTGCCGCCATGTGATTGGCTGATTAGAAATTAAGTGTTAACGAGCAGTTGGACAGGTGTACCTAATAAAGTGGCCGGTGAGTGTATATAGCACATAAGCTGCACAGATAGGTAACATCTCCATATATATAATACTGTATAAGTATGTATTGTAATGTGTACATAAAACAACTATACGACTTTTATCACTTCTTAAAGTTTTGGTATCTCATAAACAAACTCATGTTGTCTTTGTCACTTAAGACTCAATGTAAGTTCAAGATTGATTTTTCTATTTTCCATAATGGCTTCAAAATATTTTAATGTAATTTTCATAATTGCGGCTTTCTTCTACCAGGGTTCACAGTGAATTTATACAATGTAGGAAACATGCATCAGAGTAAAGTGAAATAGGCAATTTACAGTTTTGTACTTGAGAAATAGAAAGGTAAAATGTTTTAAGGTCCTAAATGAATTCTGAATTATTGTTGAATTTTAATACATTCATAAGAGAATGCAACATTTTATTCTTCTCTAGATGTTTTTTTCTCATATATCAATCAATAGAATGTCAAAAAGCTCTCAGAAATACATCAGAAAATAGGAACCTCAAAATGTGTCATGTTTGTTAACAATTTTTTTCCTCTAATGCTAACAGAACTGGCCATTTTTTGTTACTACAAAAAGATGGCAAGACAAATCTATGTCTGTGCTGTGCATAATTTATTATTCCAATTACCTTGAATAATAAATGGCCTATGGGTATAATAGTGTAAAGAGGGATAGATATCAAAGTGGCAGAAAAAGCAGCAGTTATGGGGGCCATGATGGAAAGGGGCTTAAATGGTATCTGAGTTTTCAAGAAAAGTTTTAATATCTGTAGGATCTTGCTTGGGAAACTGTATAAACCTCCATCCTTGGTTTTCTATTACTTTTCCAGCTCCTAATAACCACTTTATGGCTGTAGCACATTTTACTTTTCTCTCTCAGCCTGTGGACAAGTACAATACAGAGATGTCTGCTTCCACGTCCATTATTACTACTAAGGCTGAGTTCACATCTGCGCCCGGTCTCTGTTCTCATCTTTCCGTCAGACTGTGTCCGACTGTGAGTGCCGGTGAGTGTTTTTTGCTCTCCGCGGCGAAACCGTTTTTTTAAACCGGCACAAGTCCTGCATGTCTGACTTCGTGTCCAGTTAAAAAAAATGGTTTTGGACGCGGAGAGCACAAAACGCTCAGCGGTGCTCACGGCTGGACACTTTCCAAACCCATTCATTAGAATGAGTTTGAAAAATGCCTGCAGGTTTCTGTTTCCTGCTGAGTTTCGGGCAGGAAATGGAAACCTGCATAACAGAGACCTCAGGCGCAGATGTGAATGAGCCCTTACAGTTTCCTTACCTGTAATTATGCCAGAATTGGCATCGCCACAGTAGGGGGTCCCACTTTGCTTTTATCTATGGGGAACATTCTCCGTGTCCACTTAAGCTGGGTTCACATCTGCGCCTTGGTCTCCGTTCTCAGGTTTCCGTCTTCTGCAGGCAGAAGGTGCAAACCTATCAGACTGTGTCCGGCCATGAGCGCTGGTGAGCGTTTTGTGCTCTCTGCGGCGAAACGTTTTTTTTAAAAAACTCGACACAAAGTCCTGCATGTCCGATTTTGTATCCAGTTAAAAAAAAACGGTTTCACCGCGGAGAGCACAAAACACTCACAGGCGCTCACGGCCGGACAATTTTCAAACCCATTCATTTTCGTGCAGGAAACAGAAACCTGCATAACAGAGACCGGGGCGCAGGTGTGAACGAGCCCTTATAATTAAATCTGTATTTGTGGAATAGATTTACCCACACATAGCTCAAAGACTGTAGGACTCCAAGAAGGGGATAGGGCACTTTTCTTTCATTAGTTACACAGATACCACACAGTATATATGGTTGTGGCTGTGCTCCCTACTTTCAATCAATCCTATTGACATGACTGATATGGATCCCAAGGGTTAATGTCCTACCAATAAAATACAAATAGTCGATGAAATTGTAGAAAGCCCATTGAATAGCCCTCCACTCACAAATACAGTAACAACCATAGGGGACTTATGACATGCAATTTCATACCAGTTTTTGCTTTGGTTGGAGAATATGTTTACATAGAGGTGAATGTAAAATAAAAATAAAAAAAGATCCGTTTCTGTCCATTTTTTGGATGGACACAAAAGTGTGGTACGCAATGTTTTTGTGTCCATCAAAACAAGAAAAAGATGGACGGAAATGGATCCGTTTAAAAAAAAACAACCTCTACATAAATGGGTGGCCATTTTGTGCCTAATCCACTTAAAAAGCAGTTACCGGCAAGAACCTGCGGACCCCATAGATTATAATGGGGTCCACTGGGTTTCCACCTGAAAGATGCAGAGAAAAAAGTGATTACAAAGTGTACTAGAGAATAGCCAAATGTTTCATACAATACAATAGAATACCTACACACAATAATCAAGCTTTATTTTAAAAAATGGCTGGTTGTGGTCAAAACCTATGACTGCATGGTATATATCATAGAACACTTAGACTTTGCAAAACAACAGTATGGCTATTAACAGTTAAGCAAATCCTATTGTTGTTTTGCTTCCAATTGACATTTAACAATGTACTTTTCTTCTCCCTTTGTGTTTCAATTGGAACATTTTTATTGAACATATTTTTTGCATGTGGCAAAGCAAGTAGACCATCACAAACCAAAGTAATAATGCATGATTGTTTATCATACCAGGAAAACGGGAACAGAATGGCAGAGTATATACACAGCTTATTAAATTCAGCCCTCACCACAGGTCTGGTGCCTGAGGATTCCACCAAACACACTTATCTCTCCATCTGATGAACAGAAAGAACTGTAGGCACTCCATGATACATTGTAGTAATGCTGGATTAATGCAGATCAGAATCACTAATGCTCAAAATATAATCTTGTGGCCTGTTCTTCGCAGGAATGGAGAAAGACATCCAGCAGCATTCTTGCATAAAAATCTAATTTTTAATTTACTTTGACAAGTATTCAATTATGTTGCTGAGGGTTGCCAGATGCTTTATTTTCCAATTCATTTCCCTATGGAAACCTTGTCTGAAATTAACAGGAACGCTCACTACACTGCCTATCGTAAGTGGATGTTCCCACTATAGCAATCATGGGGAAAGGAGAACACAATTATACTACTAGCAAATGTATAAGATTCTCACCCTGCTCCTGTTGGATATACAGTAGTGAAAGAAGATTTTGCTGTGTGGTTTGAAAATGGTTTAACCCTAGAACGCATGACGTTAAAAATACATAAATTTTAACGTATTGGGGGCCTTTTAGCCCCCATGCAAATAATATAGAAAAACACACTTAAATTACTTTCACAAGTTTATTTCAAAATTGTAAATTAAAATCTGAATAGTGGGCAAAATTTTTATTATAATGGAGCAAAAAGTTAAGCATGCAGGCCTAAAAGGCCCCAGGTATGCGTTCTAGGGTTAATGAAGATCAAAGTTAATATATAATGAATGAAGAAGAAATGAAAATGTGACGTTCTATTTATTTCTCACACAGTAATATTGGATATATCCGGAGTAATTCCAGATATCAATAGTAGAAGCTATCAAAATAACAGAGTAAAAATATTTCATATCTGTACATAAGGCACTCTAGACAAAAGTATAAATTCCCCAGTGTCCTGTATCCTCATTTGCAGTAACTGTGTAAAGTGTGACTTACTTGCTATTAGGGTTGAGCCGATCTTGAAATTTCAGGATCGTTTTTAAAATCCGATTTCCGATCATTTTCCATTCAATCCCGATCCTAATTCTGATCCTAATGTAAGTCAATGGGATTTTTTTTTCTAAGATCGTTTTCAAAAGCTATAAAAAGCTACCAAAAAATACATACAAGTTCTTAGAATGCATATAAAGAGCAAGGGAACACTTAAATGGTCACAAAACATTGTTTTTTAATCACTACACCAAGTAGTAGTAGTGGCTACTCTTCTGTTTCCTCCCTGCTGTGCCTTATACTGGACTCTGCTACATCTCCATTACTGTAAATTGACTTGTCTATCTACTCTTCTAATTCATCCCTGCTTTACCGTATACTCAGCTCTGCTACATCTCCATTAGATGTAGCAGAGCTGAGTATACAGTAAAGCAGGGATGAAGCAGAAGAGTAGATAGCAAGTTAATGCACGGTAATGGAGATGTAGCAGAGTCCAGTATAAGGCACAGCAGGGAGGAAACAGAAGAGTGTACATTGACTTGTCTAACTATGTCCATAGACCGTTCATTCAAAGCAACTCGGCTTTCCATGCTGGGCGGAGCTATAGTCATTAGCCGCCATGATTGGAGCATTCGAAGCACGTGGTTCTCTAGCCCATTGTCTGGGTTAACGGGATAGCGAAGCGGCCTTTTTCTGGAGCTGAAGCCTAAAGGGAGTAGGGAGAGAAGCAAGAAGGAGGCCGGAGGGTAATAAATATAGAGGCAGGGACCGATCGGGATCTGATCTTTTCCGATCCCAATCACTCAACCCTACTTGCTATATAACACACACCTGACTGTTATATGACATATACTATACATTTTTTGCAGTTTTCCCCTCTTTAGACCCTATCTGTAGTTTTCTGTGTTCCCCAAGCTAGTTAATGAGGACTAGCTGCCATACACTGCACACCATAAGTTGAGTAAAATCTGCACCCCCCTACACACACACACACACACACACACACACACTGTTCTCTCTCTCACTCCATAGAAACATACACAGCACATATAGAAAATAACTAAACTTTTTTCATGTCAAGTGATATAAACATCCTATTTAGATCCATCATCAGACTAAACTAGTGTCTTTGCTCTTTTCCCCTCAGTTCCTGGTCTCTGCTCCCCCTTCCCTCTCCATAGATTTCTTTTAGACATGTGTAATACAATACATATAACCAGCCGTCTTGAGATGGGTATGACAGAGATTTCAAGGTGAAAGTCAGCTTAGCAAAGAAGGGTAAGGGATTAAAGCAACTAGATAAGAGGATGACATCTAGATATGAGAAAACAGAAGCATGTTTCTCTGATAAAATGCATTACAAAATTTCTTCAAAGCCAAGCATGTCCTACTCTGGCTCCACCATGACGCCAGGGAAAACCTAGCTACTTACCTTTTAGCTGCAGCCAACCTCTTGATTCCATTACACTGAAGAAACATATCTCCTCCTCCTTCACTCAATGGATGGATAAAGCAAATGACATCTGTAGGATGGAGGAACTAGAACATTGGACCACCATGTCCAGGTCGACCTATTTCAAGACATGGTCACCATGGTTGGCTTTTAAACAGACACTCACAGGTTGACAATTTTCTTGCTTCTATGTACATCTGAACACTTTATCACGTTCACCAACTGCTTGAGTCTTGTGCACTACAATTAGCCGATTTGCCCAAAATCAACTTATTTCCACAACAACCCATAGTCATCACTTGTCTACTCTTGCTTCACTACACCCGTCATGGTTCTCCTCCTTTCGCCCTCCCTCTACCCCTTCTTTCCCTCTTTCCCTTCTATGACAAGTTTGTTTGCTTTTATTGCTAGCTATTGTAACTTACTCTTTTATGCTTTACATGACAACGTGAAGTACAATGCATTTATTTTTTATATACATGAACTCTTTGGATGTTGTACTTAATAAAAACAGTTTTCAGACAAACTAAATTTCTTACATTTCTTGGTATTATTGATTTATGTATTGATTGATTAAGTTTGCTGAAATGTCGGTGACCAGTTTTAAGCCTATGAGGACATGTTTTGTGATATAACTCTTCCCTCCATATTTCTAGTTGCTTATATATCCTAGTCTAAAGCATTGTATGCTGATATTGTCATTACTAACATGATTTCAAATCTGATTCCCCTCCTCGCATACTCTCTAGGGCCATTTTCATAGAAATCCACCTTGTCTATTATAATATTTGTAGTGCGGGAGCAAATGGGGTACCTGGAAGAAATGAATGCAAAAACGGAAATGACATATATTATTTCCCAAATGATTCATGCTATCTATTTGGCTTGGCTTCTATCATAATGCATCAGAGCGGTGTTCATCAAGGTAGGCGATCTGCCTTGAAGTTGTATACTGCAAGAATTACTTATGGAATCTCAGGTCTCTTGCCATGTTTTAGTGACAAACTACCAGATTAATTGACTGAGGACTAATTTGATTCATGTGATATGGAAATGTTATATCAAGGTCTGTCTGGGCACAGAGACTGATGTTTCTCCATAAAGTCATTTGACAATCGTAGAGAGCAGAGTAGAATATCTTGACAGTATAGAAATAAATCTAATGCCTAGAAGTTGATCGTTCTGGTTATCCATCTTCTTGATCTGCCTTTTAGAACCATCCATTTTAGTAGTATACATAGCACAAGACAAGAATTAAGCGTGAAATACTGCAATGGGGTGTGATCAAAATAATTAGCAGAATGCATCACAAATCTCCTTCTTATGACAAACCATCTCTTAAGAAAGGCACCGCATGATGGTCCAGGACAGTAGAAGATAAGAATATATGTTCTCTGTTAATAAAATAACTCTAAATGAATTTTTTGGCACTACATGGACGCCTAGAAGAACAAGAAGAGATAAATTATTAATGCGGGCTGTTGGCTAAAGAGCTGGCTTACAGACAAGGAACTGTTACTTTCTACTTTTCCCATCATACAGGTCCTGAAATCTTGTCGATAGGAGGCCTGAAAAACCTGGAAGTGTTAGATGTGCACAGTTGGCAATTAACCTTTAGACATCTCTAGAAAAATTCACTGTAAGAAACCCTTAAGAGGACACAAGAAGCAACCACTTCATCAATGTAAATACTGTAATTCTTGTGCAAGACTCACATTTGTATTAATGATATCACAAATGGTGAGCTTAACTGAGTGTGTATTATATTAGGTGAACGTTCAGCCCCTCAATTACATCCAGTATTACAGCCTTCATTTAATGGGGCTGGAGCAGTGTCGTATAATTAAGTGGAAATGAAAAGTACATTAAGAGCTCTTGTCTGATGGCCCTTGCTAGCATAAATTATAACCCTTCCACATATCGCTGTTGCTTGAAACCCTTTGTCTTCAGAAGTTTTTGAGATGGAAACTTCATCTAAACACAATACCCTGGGAAGATAAAATGGGCCATGCTGGTATACAATGCTAATTGAAGACAAATCAGTTTAACCCCTTCCCAGTTATACATTTTCATTTTTTGACCTGACACTTTCCTGGAATCATAACTGTTGATTTTTCATTCATAGAGTCATATGTTGACTTGTTTTTTTGCAGGACAAATTGTAGTTTACAGTAGCGGCACTGAATCTTCTGTTGTTTTATTTTCTTATGGATTTTGTTTTACAGTGTTCACTATCCAGTAAAATAACATATTACCTTTACACTTTTGGTCAGTATGATTACAATGATCCCACATTTATATATAAATGTCCTCCCTTACCTGTTCTCATAGCTGAACATGTTAAAATTAGAGATGAGCGAGTAGTTTTCGATCGAGTAGGTGTTCGATCGAATACTACGGTATTTGAAATACTCGTACTCGATCGAACACTACTAGCTGTTCGAAGTTTAAGGTTCGATGCAGAACTAGCATTGATTGGCAGAATGCTATACATTCTGCCAATAAACGCTGGCTCTTCCCTTACCTTTAGAAGTCTTCTTCGTGCAGCGTCCCCGTGGCCCTGTCCGGCTGGAATTCACTCTGCCTAGGCATCCGGCCTAGGCAGAGCCAACTGCGCATGGGCGGGCATGCCCTCGCATGCGCAGTCGGCTCTGCTCAGGTGTTGGGCCGGGAAGAGCCGACCGCGCATGCGCAGTCGGCACTGCCTAGGCCCCGATGCCTAGGCAGAGTGAATATCAGCCAGAAGATGCCGCGGGGGTGCTGCGCCGGGAGAAGACTTCAAGGAGAATCCAGCCCGACTGTCACTCGTGGACTTGGTAAGCATAATTTTATCGAATTTTGCATACCCCCATAGACTATAATGGGGTTCGAAATCCCTTCGAACAGTCGAACAGTGTGTGGCTGTTCGAATCGGATTTCGAACCTCGGACATTTTAGTGTTCGCTCATCTCTAGTAAAAATGTGAATCGTGATGTTAATTTGTGTTTCAAAACCCAACATAGTTTTATGATAATTTATCAGAAAATGATATCCGAACAGTTGGTGTCTTTTGGTGAGTACCTAGTGGGGTGGAAGGTGAATTACAGTCTTATGAGGATTTTTTTTTTTTTTTTGCTTTAACCAAACTGGAGGTCAGTTGAGCACAGATATCAGCCTCAGCACTGAGCATGGGCCATTGGCATCACAGAAGAGCACTGGATATCACCAGAAGTGTGTCAGACACTGTGATGAGGCCAAAAAGAGGTAATGGCAGAGGTAATGAATTTTTTTAAAAATTTTTTGATCTCCCCTGGGCCTCTACCTATTATACACTGGGGTCTGAAGAGCATAAATCCTTTAATAGTCCCACAATGGGGAAATTTCAGTGATACAGTTTCATAGATGGTACAGTAGTATATAACAAGAGAGAAACACATACAAGCTCATGGCAGATAGAGAAATCCTAGGAATCACAGCAACTAAAAAAGAAAGAAACACAGACACACTGCAGGATCATTTAGTTCTCTGTGTGAAGTGATGTTAATAATACAGCCTGACCGTGGTTGGAGGACATGAGGAGGGGGTGTCACAGCATGTAGCTATAACAGGCAAAAAACGTTTTTTTTTTTCTTGCAGAGGTGGGGGACATATGCAGCTATCATGATAACATGTGGCAGTTCCTTTGGTAGGTGGTGAGATCTCATGCTCACAGCTGATAGTTTGGTATCTTGCATCAGCACTATAGTCCATTAACCACAAAAAAATGCCCCAAATATCCTTCATCACAAGTCCTCCTATTCCTTTCTTCTTACCACTGTGTTCTACTGCCCAGAGAGGTCTGAAGCCATCCAGGTAGACAGGGTGCTGCTCTCTTGCCAAGCATCCATAAACACATGGGGTAGGTGGGTGATGGTAGGTTCCCAGGTTGTAACAGTGTCCCACGTGTCCACAGTAAAAGAAAGAAATACCAGTCAGCTGTAGGCATCTTCACACATCAGCAATAGACTACAAAAATCATCTCCTTGAAAAGAAGAAGTCCACACTTCCATGTAGGTTTCTCCTCCATGCCACATGGTGTCCATGCTGGGGATGGTAACAGGCACATGTGCACAGGAAAAACTCCAGGTCTTGAGTCATTGTCCATGCTTAACAATAGAAACAAAAGGAACAAAGTACTCCACAGGATCTTCCATTCGATTTATAGTTGCTAATTCATAGTGCTAGTTTGCTTGGTTACAGGATTCTTGAAGATACAGAGAAAAAGAGTGAAAAAGGAAAGATAAAGGTTGCTCCCAGCTTGGAGCACTGTATCAAGGCAGCCACACAAGGTGGCGCCAGGAAGTAGAGGGCCATTTTAGTTCAAGATGAATTTCTAATTGTTCAGTTTCTTAAAAAGACGACTAACTTGGAATAGCAAAAACAGACGATGAGTAAGGGGTGTACTGCCCCGAAACATGTCAGCCAACTTTCATATTTTTTGTTGTCAATGGATCATGGATGTCAATGTGAAGTTGTTTTATTCATGTTTTAACAAAGAAGATTAAAAGTCATTTTTTATGGATGCTGGAAGTTTTACCATCAGTTTGAGATATTTGGGATGAACCCGGTTCGGTATGTGATTTGACTATCGCTACTGGTGATGTTATCTATAGATATAATAGCCACAATACTGATACCATTTAGTGGACAAACCCATGATACTGAACATTATATAGAAAGATGACGCTTGCATAAGAAGAGAGAGAAAGTAGAAAAGCAGGTATCATACCTTGAAACCTTGCGCTGCCGATGACGCGACAACAATCTTTGCATTTTAAAGCTTGTGCTACCTTATGCTTTAACTGTAACATATAATAGAATATATGAGTAAAGGCAAGATATACATGCATTACAGTGCACACATTGCTAAATAAATAAATAAGCTGGTTAGTAAGCTTCATTACCAAGGTGCTCTATACTGATATACGCAGATTTCAATTTCCAGGTACTAAACACTCATTTCCAGCCCTATCAGCTTCCGTAAAGTCACACAAGGTCGCAGCTTTGCCGATGGTAGACATCATTTTAAAAATGCGATGATCAAAAAGGATATTTATAAAAAAGTGACCATACATCTGTCAATTCAAATAATGTTCATAAGGACACTGGGCAGTTTCCTCTCCTCCTCCCAGATGAAAAATGACCGGCCTTCTGGTGTCTGTCAGAGGCCCGAACAGATTCCACAATGTGCTAATGGGCCCGTCTCCTTGACTTCGTCAAGGCAATGATGTGGAGACGGAACAGTTAATTAGAAAGCCTGAGATGAATACTGTAGTATGGGGCTTGGAAGATATTTCGAGAACATAAACAATTTAGTCTCAATATGGTCTTTATTTCTATTTCCTCTCCTCTTCACATCTTCTATAACAGTTTATCTCTGTGATTCAAGCAACAAAAGAAGAAACCCATAAGAACAAGCAAACAAACATAAAAAGCCTGGCCTGAAAAAACTATTGTGTTTCACAGCTGGCTTTGTAGACCATCAGAGCACTGTTGCAGACATACACAAAAGAAATGCATGAATATTGCTGGAGCCACCTACCTAAAGCAGGGAAATGTGATCTTCTTTCCGTCAATGTGGTTGAAATTTGGTTGAACTGGAAAATAGATTTATTTTTTTCTTCTCTCTCTGGATGCTCGGCATGGGGTCTGTTCCACCGGTTCAAACAAACATATAGGCGTTTAAGAGCACAGACAGCTTCTTTTATGTGAAATGGATTTTTTGTACTTAGTATGGATGAAAATATTTGAGAGTGGTCAGTGCTGAAAAGAAAATAGGGCCGTGATTTATAAACTTTACGCCACTGAATTCATTCATCTTGAATGGTTTCTACTTCTTATCTGTATGCTACATTGCCATTATTCCCTATTCCTCCTCTTTATCTGACTCGAATGGGCACTGCTTTGCAGATAAGGTCAGTGTTCATTAGAAAATGAGCTCAGAATGTCATAGAACATGAAGGGGACATTCTCAAGATTGCAATGTATCATTTATGTATGGAATAAATGATCTGTGAAGGTCGGACTGCTGGGACCTCCATTGATCATGAGAGGTGGGGTCCTACGTTCCATTTTTATATAGAGTGCTCGACTATTAAAAGCTTATGGGACTGCTATAAGGTTTCTCTAACAGTCCCATACAGTGGAAACAAGCATGATAGACCGACAGTCCATACCCAACAATGCTTTGGCACAGGGTCCTACAAATGGTAAGACCCCTGTATTAGTGAAGTACATGCAATGACTGCATTACTTGTTACTAGAGTATAGAGCAGCACTACATGTTCTCCACTTCTCTATACCAGGATAAGCTATGCCTTTGGACACCAGGCAAGAGTGACTCCATGTTATTTTTTGGGTTGCACTGTATACACTTTTCCGCTTCTGCCTCCATCCTTTCAGCAACATTTTCTGACTTTTACTAGAGATGAGCGAGCAGTAAAATGTTCGAGATTCGTTATTCGTTTCGAGTAGCCCCTCAATATTCAACTACTCGAATCGAATATCGAACCCTATTATACTCTATGGGGGGAAAATGCTCGTTTCAGGGGTAGGCAACATTCGATCAAATTATACTTACCAAGTCCACGAGTGAGGGTCGGGCTGGATCCTCCGAGAAGTTTTCTCCGTGCAGCGTCCCTGCGGCGTCTTCTGGCTCTGAATTCACTCTGCCAGGCATCGGGCCTGGGCAGAGCCGACTGCGCATGCCCGCACTACAAGCGGACATGTGCAGTCAGCTCTGCCCAGGCCCAATGCCTGGCAGAGTGAATTCAGAGCCGGAAGATGCCGCGGGGAAGCTGCACGGAGAAGACTTCTAAAGGTAGGAGAAGAACCAGCATTGATTGGCCGACTGTATAGCATTCGGCCAATCAATGCTGGTTCTGCATCGAACTTTTCCATTCGAACAGCTAGTAGTACTCGAGTACGAGTATTTCGAATACCATAGTATTCGATCGAATACCTACTCAATCGAATACTACTCACTCATCTCTAACTTTTACGTGTAAGGATTTGCTACAGCTATATCACTTATCTGGTGATTTTTCTTAGATTTTTATTATTTATATATTTTGGGTGACATTTTGGGGTCTCCAGAGCTATTACTAGTTTTCCATAGGGTTATGGTCTCACGTTACACCTCGCAATGATCATACCGAAAACCATTTAATATTAAAGGACGACAATAATGGTAAACTATGAAATGAAGTGACTACAGATTGGCTATTTGTAGAACATGATAGATTGTACCTAAACATTTAGCATTTAGATAGACATTTTTTCACCAGTCGATCAGCATGGAGTGATCTCTCTTTGGTTAACAATTAACGGAAAAAGTCATGATCTTGCATTTCAGATATCAATTATCTCTATGGTCATCTTTCATCTCAACCCTGGAATGATAATAATATGTAGTGTATGGGAATGTTTCAAGGCTCTTCTATACATTTATCTTTATAGCAGTCTACAGATTGTCTTCATTTAACTCTTTACTCCTCTACAATAGAATGACACGCTCTTCCGTTGCTGAGCAATTACCTGATTCTTGAGAGAACACAATGTACATAGCTCCACTTATAATAATGTCTCAAGTAAAAGTCATAACTCCTACTGAGCTAATTAACTAGGAAGGAACACACAACTTATTGTGATTGATACGTACTCACACTCCGTCATTTCACATGCATTTTAAAGAAAATTTCAGACATCGAAATGTCGTAAATACAAGCATGTGGGCAAGAAGCGGCAATGTAAAAATAAATATGTTGTGTTCATAAAGTATAAAATGGAGGTGATGTGCCAATCTTAGAAATAAAGGGAACACTTCAGACAATATTTCTTTCCATTTTGACATCATGCTTTTCTTATTAAAGATGTATGTTTAATGTTTGAATAACAAGATGAAACCACATAATAGAATCATGTCATAAAGAATGGCATTGTCTTGTCTTTGTTATTACATTGATTGGCATTCTGGACAGTTCTCACAGGTAATAGCAAGGATTAATGGACATAAGTACCCCAGTGATGGGCACTTGGTCCATCTTGTACACACTCCTTCAATGTCCGAATGTTGCAGATCAATCTTTGAACATGAGTTTTCACAGTATTTTCAGAGTGCCAGTCTTCATCATTACTTTTTACCTGTTTCCTAATCCAGGGATGGAAAATCGATTTCAGTTCTGCACCTGAGAGGTAAGCTAGCTCAATAAAAACACTAAACATACAAAACCACATCTAAGACTTCTCTTGTGCATCCCCCATACTCTGGAACTTGCTCTCACAATACATAAGTCTTCCACATGCAATCACAAGCTTCAAGAAGACCTTGAAGATGCAACTATTCAGGAAGGCCTACAACCTCCAATAACACTACTGTCACCACATCACCGTCTGAACAGTCTGTCCCCTCACCTACTATCTCTATCCCTCTTCCCTCACTGATTGTAAGGGCCCTCTATCCTACTGTGCCAGTGGATCACTGTTAGTATTGTACTTGTTTTGTGTACTTTATGTATTGTATGCAAACCCTCAAATGTATATCTCCATGGAATCAATATAATAATGTACAACACTATGGAAATAATATAATAATGTACAGCACCATGGAATTAATATAATAATGTACAGCAACATGGAATTAATATAATAATGTACAGCAACATGGAATTAATATAATAATGTACAGCAACATGGATATAATGGTGCTCTAAAAATAAATAAATAATAACATTCTCACAAATCTCTAGTTTCTGAAAAGACATTGGTGAAGAATTCACACAGCATAAATTCTGCCTCTGCACAGTCTGTCAAGTGTTAATGAATGACTTAGGTTAAGCTGCAATATAGATACAGCCCACGGTCAAGAATGGTACTAGATTTAAAAACATAACCTCATTTGGATGCTTTAATGGATGCCGAATCCTTATTGACTATATGTCCAAACAGTCAGCATCTTACTCTCTAAGAATGTATATAAACAGAGATGAACAGCTGTATGATCATGAGACAGGGAGCCGGTTGTTACAACAGCTGGATGTCCTATAGAAAAGGCAGGAATGGTTTGTGACTGTTCCCGCCTTCCTGATTGCTGTAATCACAGTACTCAATAAGCATTGTGTATGTGTATATAACTATGGGAGCCTCCATGTTGCAGCTTCTACCTACCCAAAGGTCATGTGATCCTCTGGGGGCCAAGAACTGTATGAGCTCCTGGGTTCTACAGGACCCAAATTACCTGTACAGTTTATTTTAGGAGGCTACATTTCTCCCGTAACTGGAGCAAATAGATCAGCCCCAGTTACAGTTACATGGGTCCATATGGAGACCTGAAAGATGGAGACCCTACCCGCTTAAATAGCAGTTACCATACACCATAATAGGGTCTGCCAAGTTTCCACCCAGTTTCCACCAGTTTTGACTAAAACCCAACGGGGAGAAAAGTCCTCCTTGTCGGACTTTTCTCTCAGACGATTTTAAGCAGAATCTGCAGCAAAATCTCGTAAAGAGACTCCAGCACAGATGTGAAGCTAGCATAAATGCTATTAAAGAAAGAAAACATGCAAAAGGTGAAAAACAGACAGATTTCCCTTCCTTGTTTGTTTACACTTTTCCGGATATTAAAAATGAGAAAAACTTGTAAATATAGGAGAAACTACATAAAATAGAGCCCTGTGTAACCCTGACAAATATGCACAAAATATTTGAATAACTTAAACAAAAAATGTTACAGCCATCAAAAAAGAATGTATGAAAAACTCCAAAAATGTGCGCAATCCTGAAGCAGGGAAAATGACAGATAAATTCATGATTAGGATTATTTTTATTTGGATAAGGAAATATAATTATTAAATTGTTTGGAATGTTCTTTGCTTCAAAATGTGTTGGGTATGTTGTACTATACTAAGTAAGAAAATATACAAGGTGAAGCTTCAAAGTCACCTCTACTTTGCTAAGTCAACAAGGGACTGCGAGACATAAATTTGTTTAGCCTGTAATGTCCTGACATGACTGTGTGGAACAGATTTTCTTAAAATATTGGGGCAGATAAAGTCATAAAAATGCACCAGAATTCTGACGTAATTTGCAGTAAAATACTGGCGTACATGTATTTTCTATGTGTATTGCTTCTGTACTTTGTCTGGCAAGTGGGTATGACTTATTGAAAAGGTGGTGGAGCTTTATATGCTGAGAAATTATCCAAAATTTTGGGCGTTCCCAAAAAACAATCAAATAATAATAATAATAATGATAATAGATTAGTACATTTCTACTTACTTCGACTCTACCCCAAACCCAACTCTATCGCAGACTTATTAAAGGGATTCAATCACTTCAATCCCATTTTTATTCCCTAACACGTATGAATAGCCTTAAGAAAGACTATTCTTCTCCTACCTTTAGAAGTCTTTTCCGCGCCGCCTTTCCTTAGATTTCCCGATTTTCTTCGGTATGTCTACATATGTTTTCTTCCATTGGCTTCTTCTGGATTTAAAATTCCCGCATGTGCAGTTGGCTCTGCGCAAGTCTGTGGCCATTTTCTTGTGGCTGCTTACATAGTACGCTTGTGTGGAAGCACATGAAAATGGCCGTAGACATGCGCGTGCGGGAATTTTAAATCCAGAAGAAGCCAACAGAAAAAGACATTAAGGGAGCCGTGCCAGAAGAAGACAGAGGTCGGCTTTAGAAAGCTGTCTTGCAGCACTGGGGACCGCCTCCAGTGCTACGAGAAAACTCATTTACATACCGAAGAAAACCGGGATATCTACGGAACGGCAGCGTAGAGAAGACTTCTAGAGGTAGGAGAAGAGTAGCCTTTCTTAAGGCTATTCCTACATGTTAGGGAGAAAAAATGGGATTCAAATGATTGAATCCCTTTAAAAGAAAATATAATACAGAGTTTGGAAAAAAATCCTTGAGTATTATTATTTTATATGAAATGGATTTAGTAAAACAGACATGTCAGGATTAACAGCGCAGCCTCTTAAAAAGGAGTCCGATGAAACTTCTAATATACCAATATAATGGGTTTCAATATCATATACACAATCTTTATTTACAGAATTTCTAATAGGAAACACTTATCCATTGTATCTGGGTAAACTAGAAACATAAAATGCCGGATAATACATCTTCTTATCGCTTTATTTGTGAAATGACGAAGTAGACAAAGAAAAGAAGCTTAGAACCTAAACCTACTGTAAATTAAAGTGACCTCATGTTACATTGCCGGTGTGTCAAAGTAAAGACAACCTTACAGGATTTGCAATTATTCATTTAATCTATGATAAGTGCAGTTGAGGAAAAGGCCACGGATATAAGTGTGAAATCACCTTTTGCATGTTTACACATTACTATTTAATGTTCTACTGGAATTCGAACTCCAAATGTAAAACTGCCAGACTTGGCAGATCATTTAAAGGCTTACAGGATTATCAAACCAGTCATTTAAAATGACATTTTCACTGCCTAAATATTTGTCTATGAAATGGGATGTATGGCACCGAATCTGGCAACACGTTACAGGTTCTTCATGCTCTAGAAACACCACTGTTCCCCCATAAAACTGTCAAGGCTCCTTTTAATGAAACATATATAAAACAAGATGATGTTTGCCACGTCTCAGCACGCTAATTCACTTTGGCTTTTTCCTGTCGAGTTCTTCTATTAGCACTTTAATCAATTCGTCTTTTAAGGAGCATGGCAGAACGCTAGCTCTTGGAACACCAACAAGAAATATAAGAAGGTGTTTAATTTCCAGGTATTCTATCCATTTGTATAAACATAGAAATATGGCCTAAATCATTTAGTATTATGCACATGACTGCATGTTTGCGTTCCATAAACCACTTTACTGCTAAGACTGTATCAGTGGTTATAGTGTGGTGGTACCTCACATTACCGAGTAGCCCTGCTTTCCTAATTATTATCCTAAAGTTTCATTTCTTTTTTTTTATAGAGAAACTTAATATATTTTAAAATAACACCTTCCTTCCAATTCCTACAAAAATAGAGGTTCCTGAAGAAAAAGTAGACCCAAAAGCTTAGCACCTAGTTTTCCAAGACTATGGTGTTCTGGACTAACATTTCAGCTACAACCATTGCCAGTCAATTTTAGCTCATGTTCAAGGTCATTTCTAAAAATAGGAGTCCTGGGTTAATGAGACATTTATTTGTAAATAGGGTTGAGATGATCTTGAGATTTCAAGATTGATTTTAAAATCCGATTTCCGATGATTTTCCAACCAATCTCGATCCCGATAGTGAAATTTGCTCAATTGCTGATCAGAATCCGATCTTTTCCAATCCCGATCCTCAACCCTAGTCAATGCTTCTCTATGGGCAAAGTCACTTTTAGGGTTGAGCCGATCTTGAGATAACCTCCGATCTTGATCCTGCTGGAAAAGATCGGGTTGGAATTCCGATCGCGATCGTGAAATTTACTTGATTGCTGATCGGAATCCGATCTTTTCCGATCCTGATCGCTCAACCCTATTTCTAAAGTAATATTACAATCTCTGATGGAAATCTCTGATGTGTCAACACAACGAAACAAGTCTTCAAAGTTAGAGAATTCTGGCTAAGTAGGTATTATGATCTCAGGAAATCCCAGTGTACAAGTATAACTCAACTAGAGAGAGTGCGGAGAAGGGCGACCAAGACAGGAGGAATGGATGGATTGGAGTGCAGAGACAGGTTACCAAATTTGGAGTTATTCAGTTTAGAAAAAGTATGTCTAAGGGGAGACCTTATAACAATGTATAAATACATGAAGGGACAGCACAAAAATATTTCTAATGATCTTTTTACTCCTAAGATGGTGATAGTGACAAGTGGACTTCCTCAGGCCTTATACATACATATTGCATAATAATATTCCATTGCCCACCTTGGTCATTATGCATGTTTACACCTACTGTGAAACCCTGCAAAACATTTATGCCAGCCCCGGTATATTCTGAGGTGGCTGGTAATGGTATAAGCAGGTATCAGGTGATATATACTCATTCAATAACTTGCAATCTTTGTATAGGCGTTATTCTGTTTGTCCTGTACATTGTTTTGACAGCAGATGCAATGCAGCAGCATCAAGTGGGAGTGGTGGGAGGTCTTGATGGGCGATCTTAGTGGCATGCCTAAAATACTAGTTAGAAGGGGTGGCAGTGCACTAGGATTGGACGTTTCCCATATGACGTATCACAAGAGGCAGGAGTAAGGTTTAAATACTAGGTTCCGATGCTCAAATCCCATGGTCATGCATTACGGCTGTGGGGACTATATGAAAATGTTTCTATATGAGGCAGCTTAGGAAATGCTAGTCCTAGAAGTCCTAGTCCTAGAAGAAAGGCATTAAATGTTGTAGGTGTTGTGATTATCCTCCATGGGGTGAGAGTGAAATGTACTGTAGACTCCCCCCATTAGCACCCTTCTTCCATATTTTTAAGATCTACTGCTAAAAGCAATATTCTAGCCAACTATCAGTGGTGGATATCACCAGGAAGGAGTACTGCAATTATATGGAATTGTAGTATAGTGGCGGCCTCTGTCATATGTATTGGCGACTAATTCAGTTCAAACTGCCTTGCAGAACCCAGGGTGTGGAATTGATTTGAGTATCAAATTTTAGGGAGTATCCTAATAAATTAAAAAATATATACAACATTTTTTGGTGTGCGCCACCAGGTTTTTTCTTTTCTTTTGTTCTTATAGTTTCCTACCGATTGTACGTTTCCAGCCAGTTGGTCAACTAGGGTGTGCAGCCATCTCCTATACTTACCATTATAAAGCCATTTGGCTTATGACGATTTTACTATTGTTAGACTTTTTTTTTTTTTTTTGGTTTTGGATCATGGGGAGCGCATTAATCTGATTTTTTTTTTTTTTGCTAAATACAAATTTTAGGGAGTCATATACTTCTATTTGGACACAAGTCCCAGAGATACTGAAGGGGGCACTCTTGTGATTTTTCTAGCACCCTAATCTACTGAAACAGCCCTCACAAAAGTCTCCAATGATATCCTGATAGCTAAATCCAATGGTGACTTCTCTCTTCTTATTCTTCTGGATATCTCAGCAGCATTGTTGACCATCAACTCCTCCTCACTATGCTTCGCTCAGTCGGCCTCAAGGACACCACGCTCAGACCACACTTTCAGTGCATCATTTACAGGCTCTGTTTCCTCCCCTCTTCCCCTTGCTATTAGGGTTCCTCGGGGCTTGGTCCTAGGCCCCCTGCTAGACAGAAGTTACCTTGAGTTGAGTCCAGATTAGAGACAACAATTGAACTCTCTAGTTTGGTGGCAACTGAACCAATTGACCTTTTGTTGCTGAGAAAATCTCCACTACTAACCAGTGATCATGACTGAAGTGTGCCCTGTATTTCTCAGATAGTGGCAGTACTGTAAAGATCAAGTGTGTGCCCTGGGAAGGAAGCTTGGACATAGGGTCATCCCATATTTGCTGGAGAAAAAAGGATCAGAGGACTAGGAGAGGGAGTGGGGAGCAAAAAGAGACTAAGCATCCATGTATTATGACTTGATGCGTAAGTGTTTGATAGGTATCCCAACTAATAATTGAACTTAACATCAAGATATACCACCTTTCTCCAGCCAGGAAACCACCTACCACCAGCAAGGACAATCATTATCATCATCCATACCAGTGCAACTTCTGCATTGCTGTGCTACCGTAGGACCTAGGAACCTACTATAGATTCTTCTTAGATTACCTGCTCTGATATGATAGGGAAAACAAGTCCATGTTATAAATTAGGACTGCCAGATTTGATCAAATTATGATTAGCCAAAAACTGGTTGACAAGAAGATTAAGGACATTTCTAGGGAAGGAAACATGTTCAAACAATTTTGCATTTCCTTGCATGTATTCTTCTAAGATGACACAATGCTTTGATTGTAGCTTTTACTCCTTTAAAGCCATTGCCATATCAATTATTCTCAAATGTGTCTTCCAGGACTTTTTAATTGATAATCTATGTTTAGGATAGGCCATCTATTGAAGATCCCTGGGGGTCTGACACCTGGGGCCCCTGTGGAACTTTTTTTTTCAAACTCCAGTGACACTCCCTAATAGAGATGAGCGAACAGTGTTCTATCGAACACATGTTCGATCGGATATCAGGCTGTTCAATGTGTTCGATTCGAATCGAACATCACGTGGCAAACTCCAAAAAAATTTGATTCCCCTCCCACCTTCCCTGGCGCTTTTTTTGCACCAATAACAGCGCAGGGGAGGTGGGACAGGAACTACGACACCGGAGGCATCGAAAAAAATCGGAAAAAGTCATTGGCTGCCGAAATCAGGTGACCTCCATTTTAGACGAATAGTGGATTTCAAATCCGGGTCATATGAGAATGTGAACTTTGTGACTAAGAGACAGGGATAGCTGTACAGGCAGGGATAGCTAGGGATAACCTTTATTTAGGTAGGAATGTTATTAAAAATAACTTTTTGGGGCTCTATCGGGTGTGTAATTGTGATTTTTGTGACATAAACTTTTTCCAATAGGAATGCATTGGACAGCGCTGATTGGCCAGAGTACGGAATTCGACCAATCAGCGCTGGCTCTGCTGGAGGAGGCGGAGTCTAAGATCGCTCCACACCAGTCTCCATTCAGGTCCGACCTTAGACTCCGCCTCCTCCGGCAGAGCCAGCGCTGATTGGCCGAAGGCTGGCCAATGCATTCCTATGCGAATGCAGAGACATAGCAGTGCTGAGCCAGTTCTGCTCAACTACACATCTGATGCACACTCGTCTCTGCTACATCTGATGCACACTCGGCTCTGCTACATCTGATGCACACTCGGCTCTGCTACATCTGATGTAGCATCTGATGTAGCATCTGATGTAGCAGAGCCGAGGGTGCACTAGAACCCCTGTGCAAACTCAGCTCACGCTAATAGAATGCATTGGCCAGCGCTGATTGGCCAATGCATTCTATTAGCCCGATGAAGTAGAGCTGAATGTGTGTGCTTAGCAGATGTGTAGTTGAGCAGAACTGTCTCAGCACTGCTAAGTCTCTGCATTCGCATAGGAATGCATTGGCCAGCCTTCGGCCAATCAGCGCTGGCTCTGCCGGAGAAGGCGGAGTCTAAGGTCGGACCTGAATGGAGACTGGTGTGGAGCGATCTTAGACTCCGCCTCCTCCAGCAGAACCAGCGCTGATTGGTCGAATTCCGTACTCTGGCCAATCAGCGCTGGCCAATGCATTTTATTAGCCCGATGAAGTAGAGCTGAATGTGTGTGCTTAGCACACACATTCAGCTCTACTTCATCGGGCTAATAGAATGCATTGGCCAATCAGCGCTGGCCAATGCATTCTATTAGCGTGAGCTAAGTTTGCACAGGGGTTCTAGTGCACCCTCAGCTCTGCTACATCAGATGCTACATCAGATGCTACATCAGATGCTACATCTGATGTAGCAGAGCCGAGTGTGCATCAGATGTGTAGTTGAGCAGAACTGGCTCAGCACTGCTAAGTCTCTGCATTCGCATAGGAATGCATTGGCCAGCCTTCGGCCAATCAGCGCTGGCTCTGCCGGAGGAGGCGGAGTCTAAGGTCGGACCTGAATGGAGACTGGTGTGGAGCGATCTTAGACTCCGCCTCCTCCAGCAGAGCCAGCGCTGATTGGTCGAATTCCATACTCTGGCCAATCAGCGCTGGCCAATGCATTTCTATGGGGAAAAGTTAGCTTGCGAAAATCGCAAGCTGACAGGGATTTCCATGAAATAAAGTGACTTTTATGCCCCCAGACATGCTTCCCCTGCTGTCCCAGTGTCATTCCAGGGTGTTGGCATCATTTCCTGGGGTGTCATAGTGGACTTGGTGACCCTCCAGACACGGATTTGGGTTTCCCCCTTAACGAGTATATGTTCCCCATAGACTATAATGGGGTTCGAAACCCGTTCGAACACTCGAACAGTGAGCGGCAGTTCGAATCGAATTTCGAACCTCGAACATTTTAGTGTTCGCTCATCTCTACTCCCTAAGCATTGTTTCCGCTTCATAGGCCATATGATGTCATGTTCATATGTCCCATGGCCTAATCAAAGTGAATGGACTGAGCTGCAATACCAAACACAGCCTCTGCAGAAGCATATCACACTATGGTGGGTAAGTTCTGAATAATACTGTAGCCTCTTGAAACAGTTGATCAGCATTGGATTCCCTGCCGATCTTTCATTGATGACCTATCCTAAGAATAGGACATCAATAATTTAACCTGGAAAATCCTTTTAAGACTAAGGCCCAACATAGCGATCTGCATTGTTTTTCACAAAAAACTCTGTGGTCTTTTTGCCCTGTTATACTTGTATGGAAAGCGCCAGCAGGTATATTTGACATGCTACAATTTTCAAAAATGCATTTTTGAAATCGCAGCATTAACTATGCACATTTTTTTATGCAATGTGTGGATGAGTTTATACATAATTCCATCCACTTTGCAGGTAGTATAAAATGTAGCATTTTTGCAATATGGTGCCTCTACCTAAATGTTCAAATGGGTTGCCTGGCATTTTATGGATATAGCATAATAAAACAGAAGTGATATTTTACTAGTCCCATTTGCTGACCACCATGCTGACAACTACTACTGTAGGTTTAAGCATACTTTGAAGTAGTTATCTATTCATTGCCTGCTCTGTAAGGATGGTCCCATGATAAGTGGCTCCAATGACCTAATAAATGGGTAGGCAGTGAAAGGATTATTTTTACAGAATTACATGGGACTGCTCTTGTAAGGACGAGAAGTATTTGGAGACTAGGGTGAGTCTTTCCAAGGACAATATAGGGAGAGATGAATAAGTGCCTGGAAAAACCATGCTTACATCTCCCACTCTTGGATGACAATTATAGGCAATTCATTTGATAAGATCTGCCCATTTTATATTTTGATTAAACTTGTGGATTATTATCTATAATAATATAATATATATATTATCTATGACCGTGAATTATCTGTGACTGGATACACAACCAACAGAGCTATTGCTGACATTACAGGTGGGGCAATCATCGTTCAGCTTCTCTGAATCATACATTGGTCTCTCTGAACTGTACACATTGTAGATTTGGTCTACTTTTGGTGATTTGAATTTGTTTGGTGTTTTGCTAGCATTCAACATTATTTAGGTATAATGGTATTTCCCTTGTTTCCTTGGTTGGGAACCTGGTTTTAAAATTATTTATTATAAAAGTTCTATTTATGATGCTAGTGCTGTGACATATGGCAAATTTCTGGTGTCTTGGTATATTCCAACATACAAGGAGGAGTAATTGAATAAATGCAATTCCTTGTGGATATATACAGATGGATATGTCCCATTTCATATGTCCCATTCAACTCCACCCAGACCTTCCACAGTCCTCATGAGATATAGGAAATAACTGGTCAGCCAGATTACTAGGGGACCAGGGAGGTGTCTAAACAGGAATAGTGAGGAATTGATTAAATTATCATCACTTCTTTTTTTAACCTCATGTCAGACACCCCTTAAAAGATCTAGTGGCACTCTTAATCATAACTTTAACATATATAGTCAGAGACACAGTACAGACCAAAAGTTTGGACACACCTTCTCATTCAAAGCGTTTTCTGTATTTTCATGACTATGATAATTGTAGATTCACACTGAAGCCATGAAAACTATGAATTAACACGTGGAATTATACTTAACAAAAAGTGTGAAACAACTGAAAATCTGTCTTATATTCTAGGTTCTTCAAAGTATCCACCTTTTGCTTTGATTCCTGCTTTGCACACTCTTGGCATTCCCTTGATGAGCTTCATGAGATAGTCACCTGAAATGGTCCTCCAACAGTCTTGAAGGAGTTCCCAGAGATGTTTAGCTTTTGTTGGTCCTTTTGCCTTCACTCTGCGGTCCAGCTCACCCCAAACCATCTCGATTGGGTTCAGGTCTGGTGACTGTAGAGGCCAGGTCATCTGGGGTGGCACCCCATCACTCTCCTTCTTGGTCAAATAGCCCTTACACAGCATGCAGGTGTGTTTGGGGTCATTGTCCTGTTGAAAAATAAATGATGGTCCAACTAAACGCAAACCGGGTGCAATAGCATGCCGCTGCTAGATGCTGTGGTAGCCATGCTAGTTCAGTATGCCTTCAATTTCAAATAAATCTCCAACAGTGTCACCAAGCAAAGCACCCCCACACCATCACACCTCCTCCTCCATGCTTCCCGGTGGGAACCAGGCATGTAGAGTCCATCCGTTCACCTTTTCTGCGTTGCACAAAGACATGGTGGTTGGAACCAAAGATCTCAAATTTGGACTCATCAGACCAAAGCACAGATTTCCACTGGTCTAATGTCCATTACTTGTGTTCTTTAGCCCAAACAAGTCTCTCCTGCTTGTTGCCCGTCCTTAGCAGTGGTTTTCTAGCAGCTATTTTGCCATGAAGGCCTGCTGCACAAAGTCTCCTCTTAACGGTTGTTGTAGAGATGTGTCTGCTGCTATAATTCTGTGTGGCATTGACCTGGTCTCTAATCTGAGCTGCTGTTAACCTGAGATTTCTGAGGCTGGTGACTCGGATGAACTTATCCTCCGCAGCAGAGCTGACTCTTGGTCTTCCTTTCCTGGGGCGGTCCTCATGTTGAGCCAGTTTCTTTATAGCGCTTGATGGTTTTTGCAACTGCACTTGGGGACACTTTCAAAGTTTTCCCAATTTTTCGGACTGACTGACCTTCATTTCTTAAAGTAATGATGGCCACTCGTTTTTCTTTACTTAGCGGCTTTTTTCTTGTGATAATACAAATTCTAACAGTCTATTCAGTAGGACTATCAACTGTGTATCCACCTGACTTCTGCACAACACAACTGATGGTCCCAACCCCATTTATAAGGCAAGAAATCCCACTTATTAAACCTGACAGGGCACACCTGTGAAGTGAAAACCATTTCAGGTGACTACCTATTGAAGCTCATCAAGAGAATGCCAAGAGTGTGCAAAGCAGTAATCAAAGCAAAAGGTGGCTACTTTGAAGAACTTACAATATAAGACATATTTTCAGTTGTTTCACTCTTTTTTGTTAAGTATATAATTCCACATGTGTTATTTCGTAGTTTCGATGCCTTCAGTGTGAATCTACAATTGTCATAGTCATGAAAATACCGAAAACTCTTTGAATGAGAAGGTGTGTCCAAACTTTTGGTCTGTACTGTATATCCAGCTTCACTCTAAGGACTGGTCCTGTTCTTAAGATCACTGGGGTCTGACTTTTCTATGCAATAAATGTAATTGGCGATAACATATAAAAATTAACCACTAATATTTTGGAATCCATACAGCTAGAAATAGGATGAGTTAACCTATGTACATGTATCATTTGCTTATCACTAAGACCATAGCACATATGCCAAATTTGTATTACATGATACACTTCTGTACATCACCACATTTGATTAATTAAACTGTTCAATTATTCAGAGAGAAGAGTTTGGACAGTACTCTATATAAAAAATGTACTCCATAGTTGACCTTAGGGCCACCAGTGTACACATGGGTATTTTATGATTTGCCCTGAGTTTGTAACGTAACCTTAACCGGTTAAGGACCAGGCCCAGAAGTACATTAAGGACCGGGCCTCTTTTTTCAAAACTGACATGTGTCACTTTAAATGGCAATAACTTTGAGACGCTTTAACTTACACAAGTGATTTTGAAATTGTTTTTTCGTAACACATTATACTTCACGTTAGTGGTAAACACTAATCAATATTTTTGTATTTATTTATAAAAAAACTAGCAAATTTGATGGAAATTTGGAAAAAATTGCAATTTTCAAAATGTGAAATTCTCTGCTTTTCAGGCAGATAGTCATACCATCCAAATACATGAATAAATATTATCTCCCATATCTCTGCTTTATATCGGCATCATCTTTTGATCGTCTTTTAATTCATTTTGGACGTTACAAGGCTTACAAGTGTAACAGCGATTTTCCAGATTTACAAGAAAATTCCTCAAACTAATTTTTTAGGGAACACTTCAGTTCTGAAAGGAATTATAAAGGCCTATATAATAGAAACCCCCATAAATCACCCCATTTTCAAAACTACACCCCTCAAATTATTCAAAACAGCATTTGGGATGTTTGTTAACCCTTTAAGCATTTCATAAGAATAAAAATAATATGGAGGTCAAATTTAGACATTTCATTTTTTTTCACTAATACATTCATTTAGACCTAAAATTAACACATTCACAAAGGGTTAAAGGAGAAAATGCATCTCACATTTTGTTATGCAATTTCTCCCGTGCACAGAAATACCCCACATGTGGGTGTAAACTGATTTTTGGGCACACGGCAGTGCACGAAAGGGAAGGAGTGACACTGGGTGTTTGAACAGCATATTTTGCTGGAATAATTTTCAGGCACCATGTCACATTTGCAGAGCCCTTAGCGTACCAAAACAATGGAAACCCCCCAAAAGTGACCCCATTTTAGAATCTACACCCCTCACAGAATTCATCAAGGGGTATAGTCAGCATTTTGACCCTACAGTTGTTCCACAGATTTTACTAACATTGGAATGTGTAAAAGAAAAATTACTAAAATGTCACTTTATCCCCAAAGTTTTCATTTTCACAAGGGGTTAAAGGAGTAAAAGCCCCCCAAAGTTTGTTAAACAATTTATCCTGAACACGGCAATACCCCATATGTGGCCATATTCTGCTGTATGGGAACATGGCGGGGCTCAGAATGGAAGGAGCGCTATTTGGCTTTTGGATGGCAGATTTTGCTGGAATAATTTTAGGTGCCATGTCGCATTAGCAGAGCCCCTAGAGAACCAATACAGTGGAAACCCCCTAAAAGTGACCCCATTTTGGAAACTACACCCCCCACAAAACATATCAAAGGGTAGAGTGAGCATTTTGACCCTACAGCTGTTTCACAGATTTTATTAACATTGGGACATGAAAATGAAAATTTACTTTTTTTCCAACAAACTGTCAATTTAGCCCCAAATTTTTCATTTTCACAAGAGGATAAAGGAAAAAAAGCTCCCTAAAGTTCGTTACACAATTTCTCCTGAACACAGAAATGCCCCATATGTGGTCATAATCTACTGTATGGGAACATGGTGGGGCTCAGAATGGAAAGAGCGCTATTTGGCTTTTGAAGGGCAGATTTTGCTGGAATATTTTTCAGGTGCCATGTCGAATTTGCAGAGCCCCTAGTGTACCAATAAAGTGGAAACCCCCTAAAAGTGACCCCATTTTGGAAACTACACCCCTCATAGAATTTATCTAGGGGTTTGGTGAGCATTTTGGCCTCACAGCTGATTCACAGATTTTATTAACAATGGGACGTAAAAATGAAAAATTACTTTTTTTTTCCAATTAATCGTCCATTTAGCGCCATATTTTTAATTTTGCAAGTAGCTGAAGAATTAAAAGCCCCCCAGAGTTTGTTACACAATTTCTTCTTAACACGGCAATACCCCATATGTGGCCATAATCTGCTGTATGGGTATACGGTGGGGCTCAGAATGGAAAGAGCGCTATTTGGCTTTTAGAAAGCAGAAGTGGCTGGAATAGTTCTCAGGTGTCATGTCGCATTAGCTGAGCCCCTAAAGTATCAATACAATGGAAACCCCCCATTGTGACCCCATTTTAGAAACTACACAGGTGACAGTAAACTGGAATTCACCAAGAAGTGACCCCATTTTGTAGGGACAATTTTAGGGCCTCTGCAAATGTGACGTGGTGTCCAAAAACAAAGAATCTAAATCTGCACTCCAAAAGCACATATCGCTCCTTCACATCTGCGCCCTGCTGTGTACCCAAATAGCGGTGTATGCCCACATGTATGACACTGGTGTACCCCGGATAACGGACTTAATGCCATATGTGGGTATAAATGGCTGTTTGGGCACAGCCGGGCACAGAAGGGAAGGAGCGCTATTTTGGTTTTTGGAGCACAGTTTGGTTTTAGGACACCATGCCACTTTTGCAAAGCCCCTGAATTGCCAATAAAGTGGAATCCGCAGACATGTCACCCCATTTTGGACACTAGCCCACTGATGGGATTTATGAAGTGTTGTAACGAGCGTTTTTAACCCTTGAGTGTTGCATTTATTTAGTTTCCAGAAATGAAATCACAGCTGATAATGAGAAGTTAAAAATGAAAAATTTCCAGAGATTCGCCATTTTAGTGCCCGATATGTTGTGCCCAACTTATGTCAGCAGAGACACTCCAAAAACTGGTAAGCGGGTATCCCGGGCACAACAGCTTTTAGAGCGTTCATCTCTGATACAAGGCGGGCACAACATATTACGCACTGAAATGACGTATTCCTGGAAAAATTGTCATTTTCACCTCTCACAATCAGCTTCGTATTCATTTATGGATAATAAGTTATAGCAACACTTGGGGGTTAAAAATGCTCTCTGTACCCCTGGAGAAATCCTTCAGGGGTGTAGTTTCCAAAATAAGGTCACATATCAGGGGATTCCACTTTACTGGCGTTTCAGATCTACAAAAGTGTCATGGCATCCAAAAACCAAACCGTCTGTGCTCCAAAAACCCAATAACCCTTCTTCCCTTTTGCGTCCAGCTGTGCCCTAATATCAGTTTATACCCACATATGACATTACGTCCGTTATCCTGGGTACACCAGTGTCATACATGTGTCATAAACTGCAGTTTGGGCACACAGCAGGGCGCAGAAGCGATGGAGCGCGATGCGGCTTTTGGAGTACAGATTTTGATGTTTGGTATCTGGACGCCATGTCATGTTTGTAGAGCCTGTAAGGTACCAGAAAAGTGGATTCCCCAAAGGAGTGACCCCATTTTGAAAACTGCACCCCTCAAAGAATTTCTCAGGGGGTGTAGTGAGTATTAGTATCCCAGACGTGACTGCACAGCGGATGGCGAAGAGGGAATGTATAAGCTGTGCGGAGAACATTGCAGACACCAAATTCCCTACTATGTCCCAGTAGCTCCTATGATTGGGGGAGTCACTCTGGGGGTCACTTTGGGGGTCACTTCTGGTGTTTTTTCGCTCATAAGCTGTAAATCTGGGGTGTCCCCTGATATTCGCTCGCACAGCTTATATATTCCCTATCTGCCGCAGCCAGTTGTGTTCTAATAATTTGGCGATTTTTGGGGGGTTTTGCCTTGACATTGCTAGATGCTATATTTTCTTTATTTTTCTGGTGACGTGGCCATATAAGGGCTTGTTGTTTGCAGGATGAGATGCATTTTGTAATGACACCATCTTTGGGTGCCTACAACTTACTGATTACATTTTATTAACTCTTTCTTGCTGGATTAAAAAAAAAAAAAATCAATCCTGCATTGAGTTTTACATTTTAAATTTTTCGCCATGCAGCGTACAGCATAAGTAACATGTGTCCTTTATTCTGCGGGTCGGTACGGTTACGGCGATACCTCATTTATGTTATTTTTTTATGCGATACTAAGTCTGCAGAACAAAAACACATATGGGGACATAAATCAATGTTTTTTGCATCGCCATCTTCTGAGACGTAACATTTTTATTTTTCGGTTGACAGTGTTGGTTGAGGGCTTATTTTTTGCGGGAAAATGTGCGCTTTTTATTGGCACTGTTGTGGGGTGAATATGACTTTTTGATCACTTTTTATAGCATATTTTGTAGGATGAGATGGCAAAAAATCATTATTTCCGGCGAGTTTTTTCCGTTTTTTTTTTCCGACGTTCACCGTGTACATTAAATATTATTTCAGTTTTATTGTACAGGTTGTTACGGACGCGGCGATACCAAATATGCATTGCTTTTTTTAATTTTTAGTGCTTTTTTTTATATAATTCATTTTGTATAGAAAAAAAGGGATTTTTGGACTTTAGAACTTTATTACTTTTTTCATACACTTTATTATTTTTTTTTTAACTTTTTTTTTACTTTTTCATGTGTCCCTTTAGGACACTTGAATCAGTTGATGCTTTGATGAAAGCATCAACTGATTCTACACAGTAGCAGACAGGACACGAGCAGGACATGAGCCTGCTCGTGTCCTGTAAGCTGCAGAGGAAGTGAGACACATCGCTCACTTCCTCCACCGCCTGGCAGGATCACCAGGTATGTGGGGGCTCCGGTAGTCTGGGGTCACTGGCCAGACCCCAGACTACCTGTTACTGACATCGGCACCCCTCGATCTCGCCGCGGGGGGTGCCGATCACTTTAAATTATCGGCGGATCCCTTTCGATCGCGCCGTGATGTTTCACGGCGCGATCGAAAGGGTTAACACGTCCAGTCGGACTGAGTTCCGACTGGACGTTATGGAGGAAGGGGTTAGGTGTTAGTAACACCTAACCCCTGTCCCCCCCGCACCCCTCCCCCCGCCAGAAAGGTACCTAAAGGCCGGACGTATTTCGGCAATAGTCCGGTCTTTAGGTACCAGCACATGAGGCCGTAAATTTACGTACGGCGGTCCTCATGTGGTTAAACCATATTAAACCCACCAATCTTTCCAAAACAGTCTGTCGAAAACCAGGACAAAGTGGGTATATTGAAGCATATGGTTTGAGTTATTTTTTTATCTAGTACCTTTAAATCTCCTTTGAGCTTTACATTTTCTTTAGGAAGGAAATATGTTAACAATTGCCTTTTGTTTTACATTAAATGACGGTCCCCGATGACTCACCAGTTCTTAGTAAGCTTTAGATGCTGGTAGCACTTCATTTTGGCAAGGTCAGAAAGAGCTTTATTTCATGTCGGCAGATACAGATAGTATTCAAAGAACACAAACTTTGTAGAGTTTGTCTCTTAACCCAATGGACTTATTGAAAAGGGCATCGAATTGCAAAGTAGTAAATTAGATGATAGGCGAATACACTGAGGTACAGTAAAGACCATTGCTCTAAATGAAACATTCAATCATTACCTATCTACACCAAATAATATCGGAAATTGTCAGGGAGTTAAATCCATTATTTGTATAGGCAGTTTTTACAATATGTTTCTACAAGCAGTCATTGAGAACTACTATTTCTCTGGAAATGGAAATTTAAGTGTCCTTTGGTGGGAAAGGGCTTTGTAAAGAAAGAATCAGGGTAAGATGTAAAATAAAATAAGAATTCCTTGCATCGGTAATATCCCCCCACTGCCCATCCAACTCTTCAAATTTCCCAGCTAGTCTCTGCTTCCTAGTCTCATTCAACCAGTAACTGGGACCAGCCATTTGCTTTGTGGGAATACCTGTCTTTCGAGAGGGAAGAAGAAATAGGGAGCAGTTGGGTCTCAGGGATTATCGGAATGGCAGCAGTGAGGGATTGGGGAGGTGAGTAAGACTTAATTTATTCTGCCCCTTTTATAAAAAAAAATTTAGTCTACTAGACAACTCCTTTAACCATATGTCAACAACTCATTGACTATGTAAGTCCAGGCGGTCGGCATCTCTGCAAGGACGCACTTGGCCGGGTTCACACGGATTATTGTGGCTCGTCATTTGGTACGTACACGCCGCGGGATCTTATGCGGGCCGTATACACTCCCATTGTTTTCAATGGGAGCCGGTACCGTATACGCGGCGCTATTTTGCGGCCGCCGCAAAATCACGGCCGCAAAATAGCGCCGCGTGTACGGTATTGGCTCCCATTGAAAACAATGGGAGCGTATACGGCCCGCATAAGATCCCGCGGCGTGTACATACCAAATTACGAGCCACAATAATTTGTGTGAACCAGGCTTTTGAAGAAGACCTAGAAGTACCGTAAATGTGACAATATGGGGATGACCATCAAGCAGTTCTAAGCAACACAAAAGGTCTATCCATGATTTTTGTGAAAATTTGTAACGTTACTCAGCTGTGCTTGAAATTGGTAAAATTTGTTAATTTTCTCTCTTAGGAATATTTTATCATCCCTTTGTAATTAAGCTGAATATTTAATTTTTTTTTCTCTTGATGCAAATGCAAATCATCTGGAGTACCCTTCTAAAATATGGTCAACTGCGAGCTGTTTGATTCCATTTGATACTTTCACATGTAAAATATATCCACTGATGTTATAATTACTATCACTATTACGTTAAGGCTTGTCGATACTCTCTTGGGGATTTTTTTTTTTTTTTTTGCATTTCTCTGTAAAGTAATTTGACTAATGATGATTTACTGGCAAATATTAACACCTGGAATAAAGATGCTAATGATATCCTTACATGTAGAGCATAATCCATTATATTTCACTTGAACACCTCTGAGCTCTGAAATCATTATCTGTTCAGTATTCGGTTAGGATAATACCAGTGGTGGAATGTATCTCCTGAACCCTCCATTCTACATCAGTGTAAAGGATGCAAACCTGTTCTGCTGACATTATTCTCCATTGTCACCAAAGCTAGCGCAGCCACATTAGCAGGCAGCAAAAAGCTAATTTCTCCTCCCATTTGTGCCTCAATTTCAAACAAAAGTGTTTTTCTGTTCATTGTGAAGAGGTACTTGTTGAAGGAGCAGCTAAAGCGCTTGGTGTATCCTTTGAGAGCAAGGAGAATGCTGCCTAAGCTTCATTATCATGCTAATCGAACTCAGCCCGAGCAGGTTTCATAACCGCCACATTAAATCACACTCCAAGAGCAAACCTTGAGAGACAGTCACATTTCATGGCATGCATGTTAATACGGCAGCTAGCACTGTCTATTCTATGGCTGTGTATAGGTTCTGTGCATCCATGTTAAATGTAGAAATATCTAAAGGAAAGCACCTGAAAACAACACTATGCCAAGAGAATGCTGCGTTTGCAAAAAATGTCTTTGAAAAAAAAAATGGCAGGCAAATGGAAAAGAATTGCCACTACACAAAATCACTGTGTTACTGTTTTAAGGGCTTTCATAATTCCCTATTGACTAGCAAGCAACATCTGGATGCAAAATATTTTCCTGCCAAAAAAGGCAGCCAAAACCTGATGGAAAAGCACAGCATTTTTGAAAAAGATAAATGTGTGAAACCAGCTGGGTACACACTAGGCAAAATTGCTATGGTTAGCTGCTATCAATTTGCTGCAGCATTTTACATTCACAGCAAAGTGGATGAGATATAAACAAATCCCTTCCAAATGCTATGTAAAACACAGTGCAGCATGTCAATGATTGCTGCGGGGTATACCTGCAGACTTTAACTTATGTGTAGGTTGTGCATAGTGTATACTGTTTAGTAGCTATAGTGGAAGTGCCACACTATTGTGGCTCAGTTCCTATTCACTTGAATGAAAACCAAGTGGCAGTACCCCAACATGGCCACCACTCAGCTGTCTGCTTCCAGCTCTGGCTGTGGTTGATTATGAAAGTGTCACATCTTGAACCCTACTGATCCGATTGTTGATTGTTTTTTTTTTTTTTTTTTTTTAATGTAGATTGTGAGCCCCATATAGGGCTATCAGTATGTCTTTGTAGAATGGGAGGAAATCCATGCAAACACAGGGAGAACATACAAACTCCTTGCAGATGTTGCTCCTGGCGGGATTTGAACCCAGGACTCCATCGCTGCAAGGTTGCAGTGCTAACCACTGAGCCACTATGTTGCTCCCTCTTATCCAATATTGTTGACCTATCCCAAGATAAACCATCAGTATCTGTTCTTTACCCCTTTAATTACACAATTCACGTAAGTTCATGGAAAGAAAGGAAGTTAAAACAGATCTCAATGATCAATAAGGGGGTGTCCACAATATCTTTGTTAATGTCCGTTGCTGTCTTTCATCATAGGATGACAGCGACAGACATTAAACTGTCACAGAGACTGGTCACAGACTGATTCCGTGTCTGTTCCTTTTGACACTAGACACTTTGACATAAAATGTAAAAAACACAATGGAAGCTTTCTTCCATCACGTTTTGTTTACTTTTGTAACAGAAGATAAATTTGTGCATGCAGGACTTTATCTTCCAGTACAAAGGTAACCAAAAATAATGGGAGATATAAGAATCAGTCTGTAACTCTTCTCTATGATAGTTTAATGTCCGTTGCTGTCTTGCATCATAGTATGACAGCAATGGTAATGTGAGCTGCCCCCTAAAGCTTCTACCTCTCCTGCATGTTCTGTATTATATTAACTTAAATTGTAGAAGAGCACTTGGCTGTACTACGTATGCCATTAAAAGGCTTAAAGGGATTCTACCATTAAAGCAACTTTTTTTCTAATTACCACGTCGGAATAGCCTTAAGAAAGGCTATTCATCTCCTACCTTTAGATGTGGTCTCCGTCGCGCCGTTCCTTAGAAATATCGGTACTTACCGGTATGCTAATGAGGTCTCAGCAGCAATGGGGGCAACCTTCTTCTTCATCTGCCTCCTCCCCTTATCTGTCATCTTCTTTCTTCGTCATGTCTGACGCCTGCGCAGTCGGCTCTGACAGCGAGACCCTGTTAGAGCCAACTGCACATGCTCAGTAAGGTCCATACAGCCCTCCGACGCGCGAGTGAACTCATCCAGGCATCGGTGGTCTGCGCAGGCGTCAGACATGACAAGAAAGAAGACGACAGACAAGTGGAGGAGGCATATGAAGAAGAAGGATGCCCCCATTGCTGCCAAGACCTCATTAGCATACCGGTAAGTACCGGTATTTCTAAGGAACGGCGCGACGGAGACCACATCTAAAGGTAGGAGATGAGATGAATAGCCTTTCTTAAGGCTATTCCGACGTGGTAATTAGAAAAAAAGTTGCTTTAATGGTAGAATCCCTTTAAGCCTTTTAATGGCATACGTAGTACAGCCAAGTGCTCTTCTACAATTTAAGTTCATATAATACAGAGCAGCACAAGATGGGGATTTAGCTAGTAATACCCCTTCTAGGGAGGGCGATCCTGGCAGGCAGAGGTCAGGATCGAATACCCAAAGGACTTCGCTTTGGTGGTGTGCCAATCTAGCCTGTAGTGCCTTGCAAAAGTTAAGTGTGAGGACCAAGATGCAGCTGCACAGATTTGGTCCACCGAGAGGAACTGTCTCTCTGCCCAAGAAGCAGCTACTGCCCTAGTAGCGTGGGCATGCAAAACTCTGGGACCGGCAGCCCCTGTGCTTGAAGGGCACTTGAGATGGCTTCTTTGATCCACCTAGATAGAGTGGTCTTGGATGCTTTCCTTTCCCTGTTGTGACCAAAGAAATTAATAAGTAAATTTCCTGCTTTGCAGAATGAACTTGTCCGATCTAGGTATATCCGCAGTGTTCGTACTAGATCCAGATTGTGCATTCTCTCCTCCCACTCAGAGGAGGGAGAGGGGAAGAAAGCCGGTAAGGTTATCATTTGGTTTATGTTTTCCATTGAGGGAACCTTTGGAAGGAAACCTTGGATAAATCTGAGCTGGACTCTGTCCGGAAAAAAGGATGTGTATGGTTCTGAGGCCGCCAGGGCCTGAAGCTCTCCTACTCGCTTGGCAGATGTAATTGCCAGCAAAAAGGTTACCTTCCACGAGAGGTATTTGAACTCTACCTCTGTTAAGGGCTCAAATGGCGGGGCACATAGCCCCTGTAGGACTGCAGCTAGGTCCCATTGGGGGGCCGGGGGCTGTACCGGGGGTCGGAGCCTAGAGGCCCCTTTCTGGAATTGCCTTATGAGAGGATTCTGAGATAATCTGGTCCCTAGTAGAGCGGATCGTGCCGAGACATGCACTCTTAAGGTGGCTGGGGTCAATCCCTTGTCCAATCCTTCCTGTAAGAACTCCAGGACTGATTCGATAGATGATGTATCACACTGTCTCCTGGCCCCCCAGTCCTTAAATACCTGAGCAATCCTTTGGTAACTGCGATTGGTTGAATCCACTCTAGAGTGAGCCAATGTCCTTAAGACGGCCTGGGATAATCCTCTGTCTCTACGTACGGTGCGGTCAACCTCCAGGCAGTGAGGTTGAACCTGTCCAGATCCTGGCAGAGCTGACTGTTTAGAGTTACCAGGTTTTGGACACGCGGAAGCCTCCAGTAGGTCCCTTGACTCATTAACATGAGGTGGGTAAACCATGCCCTTTTCGGCCAGAACGGCAGGATGACAATGGCCGACGTCTGGTCCTGCCTGAGTTTTGCCAATACCCTGGGAATCATCGGAATCGGAGGGAAAACGTATACTAGTTTGAAGCTCCAGGGTATTGACAGGGCATCAATCGCCAAGGGATTGCCGTCCCGATACAGGGAGCAAAACACTTCCACCTTGGCGTTGTGTTGGGTGGCCATCAGATCCACCTCGGGGAGACCCCACATCCTGGTGAGCTGTTCGAAAATTTCCAGGCTCAGGGACCATTCGGCTGTTCTTACTCTGACCGCCTTCCCCTGTAGGTGGGGAGTCAGATTCCGAAGTGCCAGATATACTTGTTATGACCCGGTCTCAGCAGTCTCGGCCTGTTAGGTTTGGGCGCGGAGTGTCCGGACGGCATTCGGCGTGTGAATCACCTGATGCATGGCAGGGGAATGTTCACACCAGACATGCTGTTTCTGCTCTGGCACTCGGGCGTGGATCACATGGTAAGTTGCCTGGTGGATCAGTGCCTGGTGTGTCTTGGCCTCTGAAGGGGTTAAGTTCTCCGCAGTGCTGAATACCTCACAGGCTATGGGAGAGGCCTCGTTAATACATAAGGCTGTTGTACATGCTATCTGATGCCGGTCTTAAACTTCTGTTCCTGTGCTCCAGAAATGGCTGTTGTCTGAAGCTGCTACCATCTGCATCCCGGCCCATCCGTTTTTTTTTGCTCCTGTTCACACAGTACTGGTTTATTAAGTATTGAGCTCCTATCCAAGCATAGTGTTCCAGGCGCAGCGAGCCCTAGGTATTTTTCTGTTTGGAGGTTTGGAATTTTTTTGGTAGGGTTTTTTTTTTTGTGTGTGATCCTAAGTTCTGTTTTTCCTATCCCTTGCTTAAGTTCAGTTATTCTGTGTTTCACGTTTATTTTCTCCCTATTCTTTGCGTTACTCATTTTCACCGTTAGTCCAAGTCTGGACATCCGTGGGGGGCTTGTTCTGTATCTTCCTCGCCTTCATAAACGTGAAGCTAGACAGTGGCTCTATTTCACTTTATAGGTTAGCTAATTCTCCGGCTGTGCTCGTGCCCATTCAGGCAAGCTAGTCGGGCCCATGGCTACTTTTAGTTGTGCTAGGCAGGGTGTAGGAGGATCCACACTAGAAGTCCAAACTGCTCATACTTCCAATTTTCCTTTGTTTTTTGGTGTGTTTTTCCTTTACTGGACTGGGAAGTTATCAGTCGGGGGCCAGTCCGTGGTCAGAGATCCCCAAACCATAACAATACTGCAGTAAGCTCTCGCCAATTGGAGGAGCGAGTTCTCTCCTGTTGGTTCCAGGTTCCTCGTATCAGGGTCTCCCCCAGATGTGCTCCCCAGCCTGTGAGGGAGGCATCTGTGGTCAACAGGGTCCAGGAGGTCTGGACCATGGACCTCCCATCCTTGAGTTGAGACCACCATCCCAGTGATCGACGGGTACTGATGGATAACTGGATAGGCTTCTGAAGTCCAGAAGGACTGTGGTTCCATTCTCTCAGGATCTCGAGCTGTAAGGGGCGCATATGCCATAGTGCCCATGGAACTGCCTCGATGGTCGCGGACATGAGTCCCAGGACCTTCATAGCTGTCTTGATAGTAACCTTCCTGGTTCGGGATAGGTGGTGAACCGCTCGACCAATCTTCTCCTCCCGAGGAGAGGGCAGGGAGATCATCATACTGAGAGAATCCAAGTTGAACCCCAGGAATTGAATCTGGGTTGATGGAACCACTACTGACTTTTGCCAGTTTACCAGCCAGCCCAGCTCGCTTATGAATGCCACTGTGATACTCAATTGTGTGGTGAGGACCTCCCTTGACTGGGCTTTTTTTTATCGAATCATCTTTTATTAAAGGGATCCTATCATTCAGATCGAATTTTTTGTCCCTAACACGTAGGAATAGCCTTAACAAAGGCTATTCGTCTCCCACCTTTAAATGTCTTCTCTGCGCTGCTGTTCCGTAGAAATCCCGGTTTTCGTCGGTATGCAAATGAGTTCTCTCGCAGCACTGGGGATGGGCCCCAGAGCTCAAACAGCACTGAGGGCGTCCCCAATGATGCGAGAGAACTCTCCATGCCGCCTCTATCTTCTTCAGGAATGTCCTCTTGCCCTTCGAGTCGGCCAGCCCCTCCATTATGCGGTCGAGTTCGCTCCCAAACAATCTGCCTGGCTCAAATGGTAAGGTGCACAAGTTGAATTTGGAGGCATTATCTGCCCTCCAGGGCTTAAACCAGAGGGGACGCCTCACAGCTGTGGACAAGGCCATGGCTCTTGCTGCCAGCTTGACCTGGTAGAAGGCTGCCTCAGAGAGGTAATCTGTCGTGAGGCTGATACTTGCCATGGCCGTAAGGAGATCATCTCGATGGACACCCGAGTCGATGTCTTTCTCTAAATTAGAGACTTCTGAATGCAGCTTGGCAACTACCTCACTAGTTGCAATGCCCACTGAGGCCTGTGCTGCAGAAGACGCATAAATGCGTCTCAGAGACCCCTCCGACCTACGGTCCATGACGTCCTGGAGGTTAGAACCGTCCTCTGCTGGTACCACGGTTCATTTTGATAATTTGGAAACCGCTATGTCAACCTTGGGCAGAGGGCACCATGCGCTGGACTGGGCTTCGGCTAAAGGGAAGAGAGCCCTAAAGCGCCTAGAAGCGTTGAATGGACGCTTAGGAAACCTCCATTCCGCTTCAATACTCTTGACCATGTCCGGATTGGCCTTAAAGGATTTGAGGGAGCTGGATGGAGTCTCCTCAGTAGCCTCCCCTATCTCCTTAGCCCGTACTACCTTCAGTAGTTTAGGAATTCTGTCCACCGAGAAGACTGGCTTGACCGGTTACAGGATATCCTCGTCTGAGGACACCTCATCCAGGATTTGCAGAGCCTCCATCGGCGGGAGAGAAGGGGGTGACGACTCCAAACGAGGTCTCTTGGATAGCTGGGAGATCGAGACCTTCATTTCTCTCATTGACTCCTCAACAAACTCTCTCACCCAGCCAACCACATCTCGGACGGACGTGTCTTCTGATAGGGGGGCCTCGGCACCCGCGACAACACTGATAAGCGTAGCCGTCCGGGAGGGGCACCTCGCACTTGATGCAGGCTAGGTGGCGGCGTTTGCCATTAGCTTTCCTCCTGGGATTTTCAGGCATTGAGGAGGAAGACGACCTCTAAAGAGAAACATACTCCTTGTTATTCTTTTACCTTACTGCTTTACCTCAGGCCCCACCAGGGGGAATACATCACCTTATGTCAATCTTTTTCCAGAGCAAGCCTCTGCAAGGGAGTTCTACCTTCTGGTTGCCCAGGAACAGTAGGAACCTGCAAGCTAAAGCTGACAGGCAAACTGCACTGGGCAAATCAGGTATAAGTAAGGTGGAAAGGGGGCGGGCCTAACCCACTCCGCCCCTTCTGCTCTTGAGCCCCATTCCTATCTCTGGGGAGACTGTGAGAGCCCCAGCCTAATCTGGGGTCCCCTCAGCCAGAAGGGACTCATCTGAGGAACCCCCTAAAAACTCCTTGCCAAAGGAGAGAAAAATCGGCCGGAGCGCTCATCTCTACTGCGCATGCGCGGACCGGAAAGGCATGCGCGAAGTGGGTCCCCGTGCATGCGCGGTGACCGCCAGAAGGCCACGGAGCACAGACAGAGTGCCCGCGGCCGGCAACCAAGCAGACACTGCACAGTTCCTCCCCCTCCGCCGGAGAAGACTTGTTCCTAGGCGGCAGGGGAGCAGCGCTGGAAGTAGGTGCAGAACGCTGCACCCGAAGAGAAGACCTCCACCACCCCAGGTAAGTAACCAAGGGGGAGCGGAGGCCCTATCCAATTAATCAAAATCTTGGGAGAGGAGAGGAGACCTCTCCCTCCACCTGTCCTGGTAACAGGACAGAAAAAAACACAGGGAGGGGGAGGTCTCCTGGGCCTTTTATGGGAGGGCAAACTTGTTAGTTTATTAAACTTTCCACCTGTCCTAACAGTACACAGGGGCAGGAATACCCCATCTTGTGCTGCTGTTTGGGCATAGGGGGAATGAGGATTACACAAATATCAGTCTTGGCCTTCCGTTTGCACAAAATTGGAAAAAAAAAAAATCAGACCCATGGTCAATTAATACTGGTGCATTTATTCTTTAGTTCAGAATAAACAGTAGCCTAGATCCAATCCATTTTCCTTACAACCCACTTGACTACATTTTCTAATGTGTTCCTTGTAGAAGTAGTGCTGTTGAGTTTCGTCTGATTTTATATGCTGTTTGACAAGAGTAGAACATTTTGTGTATTACTATTTTTGCTGTCATTTGAGATTAATAGTCTTTTGTTTCTTTCTATTCACTGTAAGACCAATGGACAGAAGACACAAATAGCTAAACCACTAATGTGCACTTAGACTAATGTCATTGGTTAACAGAGTTCATCAAAGAAATTGAAATAAATCAGAACTATAGAAGATGAAGAGGCAGAAAACATTGTCTCGATCCGCTCTGAAATTATTGATTACTAATAAGAGAAAAAAAAAACCAACCATGCCAAACACAATGTTGGAAAATGTAAATGGCACGCGTTTACTGGAATCAATGGTCTAGGTGATTTACAAAGATTGATATAACATGTAACTGCACTGTTCTTGTCAAACTACAAGTCAAAGCTGAAAATCTAATCCAAATCAAATTTAATATTGTAGGTACAAATGTGCATTAAAGGAAGAGTAACACTTTTTATTAAGTGAGGCAACAGATATTGCATTCCCTAAATCTGGATTTGATAACACGTTGCAGCAGGGGCGTAACTACCGGGGTAGCAGCGGTAATGGCTGCCACAGGCCCCCGGGACACTAGGGGGCCTATTGGCAGCCACTATTACTGCAGATTTTTCTTTTCTTTTTTTTTTTTAATAGGCCCTCTCCTGTTGGAAACACATATGGGATAGATACATTGAATAATTTTTCACAAAAAAATACTACCTGAATTGGGATACTTTTCACAGCTGATCATATATAGACAAAGGTTGAAAGCTGCAGTGTTACCTGCACCGATAATAGAGTTAAAAAAAAAAAAAAAAACACACAACTTTTATTTTCTAATCTTGCTCAATTGGTGTGTTAGGTATTGCAACTCAGCCTCATTCTGTTATGACTGCTCATAATGTAGAGTCTGCAGTGGGGTTGCCAACAGGTGGCAGCAGGACAGAAGTAATCACTAGTGTTGTGAATAGGAAATTGAAATCAGATTTGATTCAGTCTGAATAAATTTGATCCAAATCAAAACTGTCCCGATTGCTCTGAAAAGTCATGTAATACACTCTATGATCTCTTAGGACTGTATTTACCCCCTTTCAAGCTCTTTAGTAATGTCAAAGTGATGGCAACACCTATAGTCATCATGTTTGGATGTCCTAAAGTAAGGGCCGCAAACAAGGCATCATGGGAAAGCCAGCAGGGCTGCCATCCAAGGCTACACAATGCTTCTTTGTCTTCTTCAGATATGTAACAAACTGGGCACCATTTACAATGATTCATGTGGAAATGGTGGCCACCATTCACCAATTTTCAAATTTCAAAAGTTTTTAATATACAAAATTATTTTGACACTTGTATGAAATTCAAAAATTTGATTTGTTGCAAATTGATTTACTGTAAAAGTCCAGTTAGCAGGCTCAGATGTTCTTCAAAATCTAGATACATTGTACAAAAAGTGGAAAGGCCCAAGGGGTTACATCCCAACTGGTATAAGCAAACAAGTCCAATATGCAGGAGGCAAAAGCATTAACATAATCCAATAAACAGAGAGGAAGTCAAGTCCAAAGAACAATATATGAGTCACTTAAACAAAGCACACAGTCCAGAAGTGTCTAAAACACCATTACCTGGAAGTGACTAAAGCAAACTGATACTCTTATTGGCAGATCAGCTGTGCAATGAAACAGGGCAGAAACAAACAGTAGCACCTTAAAGGTTCACTCATGCCATCCTCATAAATACCATCAGTCCTCTTTATTTTGGACAGAAATGAGCCCCGTCAAACCCCCTTTTCCTTGGTCCCAATATTCTTACTTTGTATTTTAACCTTTTTTGTGGAACAGCATAAAATGCCTTTGAAAAGTCTAGATATACAGTCCTATGAAAAAGTTTGGGCACAGTCATAGGACTGTATAACATCCAGACTTACAGGGCTTGTCCCATAATCACAATTTATTACCTATCCAAAGGGCAGGTGATATAGTAAGTTTCTAATCACTGAGAATCCTAGTAGTGGGGTCCTGGTGATGTGGGATGCAGAGAGGTCAGACACTTACCATCAATCCTGTGAATAGGTGATATGTTGCGATTGCAGTACAGACTCTTAACCAGCTTATAACTTACACCTGCACAGTGAAAAGTCATTAGACTATGTTTACACAGTGATAAGTATCTAAGTTAGTTATTATCAGAGATCTACGTACAGAAAATTGTTAGAACAACATTGATGAAGTTCTCCCAGCCTCCCCCAGCTCCATGTGCTAGATCAGGGGTCTGCACATGAAGCTTATTTACCTGGTATGGGCAGCCTGAATCCTCACCCAGACTCGGCCAAAACAAAACTGCTATTATTATACTGTAGAGTCTCTTCAGACCCCACAGTATAATAAGCGGGACCTTAGGGGATATGATCAAACATAAACAACAATGTTACTCACCTTCCCTGTGCTCCGCGGCGGCTCTGTGTTCTCCTTGGCGCTTCTGCCTGAAGTAAGAGACCGCTTACAGTGCCTCAGTTGTCACCTCTGGTGTCATTATGCAAAGTGACGTGACCCCTGAGATCCAATCAGCGGTTGCTGACTACGGGCAGGAGCGCCAAGGAGAACACAGAGGCACTGCAGAGCGCAGGGAAGGTGAGTAACATTGTTTTTTTATGTGAAGCATTATATTGTATTGGGGACAGCATATTATACTGTGTAGGGCCCCTTCACTATTTACATCATATGCCATCTGTTTTATAGCAGCCATGTGACATTTTTACAGGCTGCAATTACATTACATGGTAACTATAAAATATACACTGTGTGATGTAAATAGTTAGGAAGTGAGAAGGGCGCTCACAAAAGCATCATGGGACCTTCAAACAGCTGATAAGCAGGGGCCCTCTGTGTTGGAACCACCACTGATCTCTTAGATCATAAACCATAAGGACCCTGCAGATCAGCTGTTTCCCAGAGCACACATCTTCTAGTATTATTTACATGATGGGTGCTTCACTGCTCAATCACCATATTCTCCATAACCGCAATTGTTGGAACTATAGTTGTTTCTCTTTTAAGAATCTTAGATACTGCTACAGTAGCCATAACCGTCGCCATGAAGAATATTCTGTAGGGAGGGGGTAGAAGGCCCAGGTCAAAGTTTGTACCAGCGCCTACAAGACTTTAGTTATGCCACCGTTTCTAGGCATCTTCTGAAAGTATATATACATTGTGAGAAGGCGACAGGTAGCGTGCTGGAGTTTAGATATATTAGCCCCAGGTTTCTGACATTTGTGTGGTTCAGGATGGATCTCAGCCCAGGTGTGAGTCCTGGGCTCATTACTGGGTCAGAAAAAGCTGCAGCTCCTGCATTGCAGTGCATTACCTCGAGGTGAAAGGAGGTTTATGGTTCTGTCCTGCAACCCTGAGTCCGGTGAGACAATATTGCTCCTGTTTTGTTCGTCTGGCTGGAAATAAGCCACACATATAGCTAGGTTAACCTACTGTCTAGTTAGTTGCTCAGACGAGCAGGTTTTTATTTTTTATTTTTTGCCTGAAATGAAGGCTGTACTGTGCCTTGTTTATTTTGTGCCTGAAGTCAAGGTTTATTTATTTTCAATTTTTTTTTTTCAAAATAAACCAGCTTGCTGCATATTTTGTGCCCCTGTCTTGACTGTTTGGGTCTACACCACTGCTGAGCTAACTGACCCACAACATATTTATTATTATTTTTGAAATTTAGAATTACAACAAATTTATATAATTGCAGAAAATCCGTTTAACCCCTTAACAGTCTAACCTGTACTATGGTGTCACATTGAGCTTGTAATTACTATTCAGTACCAAAATTGTACTGTGCAGAGTTATAATAGACACAGGAACTGACTTGTTACATCGCTTTGGGGTTCCAACTGTATAATACAGCTGGAACCTGGGAATCCATAAAATACTCATAAAGCTTAAAAAACTTGGCTCTGTAAGATTAACCCTTCAGATGCTATGACACCTAGGTGGCTGTGGTGGACGGATATACATCTTTCAACCCTGCAATGAGATTGCAGAGTGCCGAATGAGTTGCCTTGGCAGATACAAGACCAATCAACAGCCATCCTAGTAGGCTTAGCCTAATACACATAGGCAGTAATGTACAATATACTAAAATACATTACAGTATTTCAGAATATTGTACATCAGTCCAAGGTTCAAATCTCCTTGTGGGACAGTAAAAAAAAATAAGTACTTAAGTATTCAAAAATAAAGGTATCTATCAAAAAGTCATCAAGTCTCAACACCTAAGTTGCCCTACATGCTTAATGGGTTAAGCAATAATCTGAAAACAAAGATAATAAAAGTGCAGATTTATAATAACTGCTGGAAAAAAGTCTTGATGTCAGACACAAGCCAGACCTCCGACTCTTACACATAGTCTAATCTTATACAAACATACAACATTGTGTTCAAAGGATTCTAACAAGAACGTCTTTGTAGTAAATGTTGTATTCTTTCCACTATATTCTAACACCAGTATACCAATGCTTTAGAAGTAAGGACTCCCAATGAAGATTATCTCTTTGTTAGATATGTAGAGTTTAACCTATGGGTACAGCATTGTGGGGGTCTGCCTTTCCAACAGAAACACAGCAGTTCTCTGTGTTAAGAGAAAGGAGTTCCGTGGTGGCAGAAACAATAGTGTCGCCATGATTATTTACATTGTATCATGCCAATGGCATTCTGATATAGAATTCGGAAGCTGAACTAGATTGTACAAGGTCATTATTTCTGTATTATACTTCCATTATAAAAAAAGGGTCAACATCAAAGGAGTGTTGGAAAATGACCAGACTTTAAAATAGAGGGTACAATGTAAAACTTTACCTTTCACGAACCCTTGTGGTCCAATGCTTAAAGCAAACCTGTAACATTGAATACAGTCTAATCCCCAAGCTATATGTTATAGAGCAGGAGGAGTAGAGCAGATTCTTATATAGTTTTATACAGAGGTCTTATTTTCAGAGATTTATATATTTATTTCATGGCACCACTTTGATTATTGATTAGCTTTAAAGGGGCTCTATCATTGACAAAAGTCATTTTTAACTAATCACATCCTTGCACAGCCTTTAGATAGGCTATTTCACACCTACCTTTTGTATGTAAATCGCCTCAGTAGTGTTTGAATAAGTCCGTTTTTATTCATATGCTAATTAGCTTCTATGTGCACAGGAAGTTGTCAGCCAGCTCTCCTCTCCCTGCTGTGTACTATGTATGAGAGCAGGGAAGAGGAGTCAGCAGCAGCCTGTGCTGTATATACAGAAGACAGTGCACAAAGAGACTTCCGGGGAATACGGATAAGCTAATTAGCATATGAATAAAAACAGTCTCTTTCAAAAACTACTGAGGCGATTTACATACAAAAGGTAGGTGTGGAATAGCCTTTCTAAAGGCTATGCAAGGATGTGCTTAGTTAAAAAATGACTTTTTCCGATGATAGAGTCTCTTTAATACATTTTTCTTTGGCGTAGACAAAAAAAAGTATAAATTTATTGAATTTTATCCCCTCTTTATGGTCCTATAAATATCTCATCTTAATGCTATTTAAGACTATACCAAATAAGTATTATTTTTTATTTTATTTTTTTTTAGCACTTTTGCACAATAAAAGCATGTTCATGAAAAAAGTAATTTTTCTGTTACTGCATGTTGAGAGCCATAATTTGTAAAAAAAAAAAAAAAAAAAAAAAAAAAGAAGTCTACATAGTTGTAGCTTGTTTTCAGGGATGGAACAAGTTATTATTAGTAATATTTTGAGGTAAATATCATTTATTGGGTATTAATTTCACTTTTTTAGTCCCTCTAGGGGGCCGAAAATAGTGATTGCTTGATTGCTTAGATATACTTAAAATATACTTAGATATATTGCTTAAAATACATGTTATTGCAAAGCATTATTGCCAGTCAGTGGTAATAAGTCAAGGCTCCAGCATAGCTTAGTGGGCAGACCTGGGGCTCTTTTTAGGCCCTTAGATGTAAAGCTCTCGTTCCCTCATGGTTGCATTGCATAGGGCAATGGACTGCAAACCCCACACATTGTTAAGATATGGGGATACAGTTACAATGCAGAAATAGTTGAAAGGACCATATATTGTGGATCTATCAGCTGTGGACATACAGACATTGACAGGCCTGTAGATGGTCCATTGCTGTCTGTATGTCCACAGCTGATACCTGTCTGCACCTTGTTCAATAAAAGGAGCTTTTGTATCCGGATTGTGTTCCCTCCTCCACTCTCTTTGTTTGTACCAATTAAAGGTACAATAGCAATGGCATTTGTTACCTTGCATGTGCAATTTTTGTCTTATTTGCTATCAATATTCTATTTCACATATTCTTAGTCCATGGCTGGTACACAACCTATAATGAGATCCTAAGCCTGTACTCAATAAGCTACCAAATTGATAAATTCAGGCAACTTTATGGTTATTTCTATTAATGGGTCTGGTCACCTGGATAAGATTAGTGTCCCCTGAACTTATGGCCTCACTCCCCTCATTCCAGGTTGTAAATTCTTATGGCCAGGGAATCTCTCCTGTTTCATTTCTTGTTACTACGATCTCTATCTCTTTGTCTATCTCTCTTTCTGGCCATCTTGTAATATAAGCAGAGCTGTTACACCTCTCACAATGGACATTGAAATCTCTTTTAAGTTAAACAAGTTTTACTTTAACCATCTTGAATTCTGTCCAAAAAGTGAGCACTCCTTTTACATGAACCATTTGTTCATTGTAAAACAACATTGACTACATGGGACTTTTATAGTTTCCACTTTTATTCATTTAGGGTGACTAATTAAGTTCTGCGTATATTGAGGTCCAACATTTGGTGACCTTCTCTTCCCTTCCTGGTGTATGGATCACCTACTGTCTACCCAGAGGGACATTTTACTACAGAAAGTCATTAAAATGGCAGGACTGTGCATTTTGCTGGTCCAGTTCTTGCCAGATTTCTGGCCCAAGGGCTAGCATTCATTATTTTTGCCTGTAAAAATTCTCTGTAGAGAGTAAGGATCTGGAGCAGGGCCCTCAAACACATTGTGGCTTTTTCAGAGACAGCTCTGTGTTTTACAAAACTATGCGAGATTAGCTTGAAATGAAAAAAAAAAAAAAAAAAAAAAAAAAAAAGGTTTTTACAACCTTTCTAGTAGTCAGTGACACATATTGTAAATGTCAGATGAATGTTCAGATTTGCTAAAATAGTACTTGTACTGTATAGAGAAGTCATCTATAGGGGAATCTTCCGTCAAGTTTTGGGCTCTTCTCTATGAAGGATTCTGAGTTCTGTCCATGAAAAAACTAACACAAGAACAGAAAACTGGCCAGATTTAGTAGACTCTTACTGACCCATGTTTAGTAGTAAACATGAGTCAATAAGAAAAAAAATTATCTCTTTTCTAATCATCTCATCCATTCAAGTTTATATGGCTTTGAAAAGACGGACTCTACCTGGACATCATTCATGTACTTCATTGTTAGGTCCTGCTGCAAAACAATGAAGACAACACATAAGGATTAGCGATGAGCGAACAGTAAAATGTTCGAGGTTCGATATTCGTTTCGAGTAGCCCCTCAATATTCGACTACTCGAATCAAATATCGAACTCTATTATAGTCTATGGGAGGAAAATGCTCGTTTCAGGGGTAGGCAACGTTTGATCAAATTATACTTACCAAGTCCACGAGTGAGGGTCGGGCTGGATCCTCCGAGAAGTCTTCTCCGTGCAGCATCCCCGCGGCGTCTTCCGGCTCTGAATTCACTCTGCCAGGCATCGGGCCTGGGCAGAGCCGACTGCGCATGTCCGCACTACACTAGCATGTACAATTTTCATTTTATAGCCCTCGGAATGGATCATTGAAGTTAAAAACAGCCTAAATCGAACAAATTAATTATGAGATTACAAAAACTATGCAGTATTAGCCTATATCTGTATTTAATATGTCACAATTTTGTTCTAAATATGTGTATACATTAATCTGTACCTATTCGTATGTAATTTCTCTACCTGATGTGCATAATAGATACACTTTATAAGTTGATGAACCTGTTCAGATGTTTTGGCATTGTAGTCAGAAACTCATGTGACAACTGGAATCCAGGAAAGTCCATCCAGATGGCACGCTCATCACATGCCAAGACTCTGCATGCACCTATTTTCTACACAAAAATTGACAATCATTATGCAATATCTGCTGACGGTGTATTCTAGTGTTGCTAATGTTAAAGTTAAACTTGTAATATAACTTTATGTTTTTGGCAGAGTGTTACCACACTGACTTCAAGTTCACCTGGGGTCTGCACTGTCGCAGTCTTATGAGTTCCCTGGCCAACTTTCACTTGATCATGATAACCTCATCACCTGCATTGGAGTTAAGGCATGACAATACACATTTTTTGCATATGCAGATTCTCTCAGGTACTCTAACATTTTGTAGTGAAAGGGCTTTGTGTAGATAAACTAATCTATGAAAAAGTATTAAAAAGTAATTATAAAGACAAATACATAACACATAGGGAGGGAGATTTGTGCTGCTGTTGGGACTAAGGAAAAATATCCCATCCCATCCCACCAGCAGCACAATAGTGGGGATCTAACAAGCCGAACCCCTAGGGAGGGTCCTCTTGAAGAATAGAATATAAAACGGAATGGCTGAAGGAAGTGGCCTCCATAGCCCGAGTGTTAAATCTATAATGATTTACAAAATTATGTTGAGAGAATCAAAAAGCTGCAGAACAGCCCGAAGGATGTTTAATGATGTCATCACGTATACAAGCCAGCGTACTCTGGTTGGGGAGCTGAAGGGAAGAAGCAGGAATTAGACACTGAAGACAGAGGACTTGTCTGTCCACCATTATAAGCAACAGCTAAAAAGGTCTTTCTCTGCACTAACACTAAGCAGCGGAGGCAGAGAAAAACAGGCACGTTTTAGGCTGGTCTTACACGACCGTAGTTTAAATCTGAAAATGGTCCGCAATTGAGGGTTTTCAATTGCGGACCATTTGCGCACACATTATACTCAATGCGGCTTCTTACACCACCTGATATTTTATCCGTGGTGTGTCGGGCCACAACCGAGGTCCGCACTTTTTAGAACATGTCCGTAATGGCCGCAATTCATGGCACTGCACAGACTCACTCATAGAACTCTATGGACAAGTGCGACAGGTCACGGACATCTGCGGAGGGTAAGTTACTGATCAGCAACTTGCGGACCGTAAAAGCATTATGGTCGTGTAAGATCAGCCTTAACCCTTGTATTTTATTCTAACAGGAACCAAAGGCAGAAAGAGAGTCCTCACAACAAGAGGAATGAAGACAAAACACACTCAAGCAGGAGAAAGGAAGGGTAAGTCATCCAGGAATCTGGATAACCTCACTATAGGGAAGGGATAACCAGTGGCCAGAAGCACAAATACAGTCAACACATTTGGATTCATACAACTCCATGTATTGTGCAATGGCAGTTCAGTTACAATTCACTGCACAACCCTTTTAGTCAAATAAGGAGTTCGATATGTTACATATGACATGATACAGACAAGAATAGGATCTCATAGAACAGCACTGTGGCTCAGTTGCTAGCACTTCCATTTTGTAGCACTGGAGCCCAGGGTTTGAATCCAGTCAAGGACAACATCTGTAAGAAGTTTTTATGTTCTCCCCATGTACTCCGAAGGTTCTTTCAAAGACATACTGATAGGGAATTTAGATTGTGATCCCTGTATGGGACAGTGTTGAGCAAAGAAATAATAGAGTAGAGACTAGTACAAATTGAGATAAAACTCTGCCCACAAGGGCTTAAAATCCAGGAGGATATGTATTCTTTACTAAGAATGACTGTACATCCATGCTAATATCCAACTTTTAGTCGATTTGGGAAGAGTGGGCTCCTTACTGTCTAATATCCAGGAGCCCCGGTTGAAAATTGTTTTATAATATTAAAAAAAACTTGACAGAAATAAAGTTTAGTTAACAAACACACATAAACCTGTGAATGTTTGGTTTCAGTGTGGTCTAAAGTATTTCTAAGAGCTGTTACCTTTGTGGTAGCTGCAGGCATTTTTTTTTTTACACATTTATATTAATGTCTAGCCAAAGCTGTTTTTGTACCCAATTAATTGCCCGACCACAACATTTTCACATAGTATATTTTTTCTTCACTTATGGCACAGAACCCTTTTTATAAAATGAATGTTTCCTGGCCAGAATTCCCAGACTTTACATTCCTTCTAATTAACTCATTTCATTTTATGGCATATTTTTTGTTTTCTTAAATATAAGAGTGCAGATTTTATCTGGAAATTTATGAATGAATTTCAGAAGTATGAGACAATATTATTTACATGTCTTCCAGCTTATATGAGTGTCTTACCTTAGTGGTTAGGGATTATGTGAAAGGACGGTAGGAGTTAGTAATATTCCTTTTGTACAAAGGTGTGATTCTTATTAAGAACGAGCAGCTGGGTTAAAGATAAAAAGTGTTTCCGTGTAGTCAACGCTAATGTGAAAAATTTCTTAGTTATTTGTGATTTCACAGGTTGCAAGCAATGTTTTCTTATTCTTTTTATTTTAATAAATACCCTCTATTAGATACATAATCGATTATCTTATTAATAATCCTATTTTAGTTCACTAAAGTGTAAAGCTACATTCACACCCGCACCAGAGTCTCCATTGGAGATATCATTGCCTGAATATTGGGGGAGGAAAAAAAAGTCTTGCACGGTTTCAGTTTTAAAGCGTCAGACACCCGTCGGACCCATTATAGTAAATGTGGCCCATCAGACTTTGCATATTATTGTATTTTAGCAGTTCTCCTCTCTATTGTTCTGGTTCTCTGACAGACCAGAACAACAGACATGCAACGCTAGTGTGAAACTTTTAATTATTTTTTCATAAAATAATAGTGCAGTTAATATAGTTCACTAAAAAGTGCCTGTCTCTGAAGTATTATACTGCCTTTACTTCTTATCTGCGCCATTCAGTGTCAGTTTACTGTAGGCTCTGTGGAGAGGGGGAACAGGGATATGAGGCCATCTACAGCATTAAATGAGCCATTCCTATCAGGAGATTACTGACAAGTAATTCATCATAACTCAACTGTGTTGTGAAAAAGGACTGTCTCTCTATTACTAATTAGAGATGAGCGAACAGTAAAATGTTTGAGGTTCGATATTCGTTTCGAGTAGCCCCTCAATATTCAACTACTCGAATCGAATATCGAACCCTATTATAGTCTATGGGGGGAAAATGCTCGTTTCAGGGGTAGGCAACGTTCGATCAAATTACACTTACCAAGTCCACGAGTGAGGGTCGGGCTGGATCCTCCGTGCAGTCTTTTCCTTGCAGCGTCCCCGCGGTGTCTTCCGGCTCTTCATTCACTCTGCCAGCCATCGGGCCTGGGCAGAGCCGACTGCGCATGCCCGCACTACAAGCAGACATGCGCAGTCGGCTCTGCCCAGGCCCGATGCCTGGCAGAGTGAATGAAGAGCCGGAAGACGCCACGGGGAAGCTGCACGGAGAAGACCTCTAAAGGTAGGAGAAGAACCAGCATTCATTGGCCGACTGTATAGCATTCCGCCAATCAATGCTGGTTCTGCATCGAACTTTTACATTCGAACAGCGAGTGGTACTTGATCGAGTACGAGTATTTCGAATACCGTAGTATTCGATCGAACACCTACTCGATCGAGTACTACTACTCATCTCTATTACTAATTTCTCTCTGTTTGAGGAGCTCTCCATAGACTTCTAATGCACAGATTCCATTCATTCATTTGGTCAGGCCTAAACACACTTCAAAAAGGTAATAGATTCATAGTTCAAACACAAGGTAACCTTAAATTTAACATTTTAATACCCTAAGATTTTTTTTTGAAGGGGTTAAAACATAAAAAACGTAATTAATTTGGTGTCCCCAGAATCATACAACTCATAGAATACAGGTGATATGTTATTTTGGCTGCATGCCGTATAAACAAAGTCTGTAAAAAATGAGTACAAACGCAGTTTTACTTTATCATTCTATCCCATTCTGAATTATTTCCAGCTCCCCAGTACGTTGCACAGGATATTAAGTTTTACCATTAAAAAGTAAAATTTGTCCCGCAAACACTAAGCCAGTAAGGTGTGGAGTCAAAATCAAAAATCTTTCTTTTATACTTCTCCATCTGTTTGATTCCACTCCTTTGTAAATCTCATTAAACTAGATCAAAAATGGTCACATAAATGGCTTGTGTGATTCCAGTCTGATACATGATTCAGGAGCTGTGATCTTCCATTCTACGTTGCTGCCTGTTTCTGCTTTCTCTCTACTTTTTCAATAAATTGAAGCAAACATGGGGAGCATTTGGCTCCGGGGGATATCAGCCAGTTTTAACATGTGTGGCATATGGACAAATTATTCACTGTCTACCTTTATGCAACTATTTGTCATCCAGGTTTTGTGCTCAGTATTAATACTCAGAAACAATTTTTATGACAACCTTCTGTGTTATACCTTCAGCACAATAAATTAAGGGTGAATTTCACAGAAAGAGAGAAAGCAGATGTCTGGCATAAAAGACGCAGTGTAGGCCACTGTCCTACATGTGGTAATTTGTGTTTCTGCAGCTAACAAGACAGACCATTTACATGAAAAGGCGACAGGCTGCATACAGAACACATGCCATCACAATTTAGGATTCAGCGCTGTTATTACTGAACAAACGGGAAATTACAGCCTCTTACCAATGCGGCACTGCGTACATTAGATCTCAGCATGCAAGACGGGTTTATTCAGGTCAGGTAATGGAGGGGAGTAGGGACATTTTTTACTTGTAATAAACCAAACAATGCAAGTAATTGTAAATGTAAGTAACCCCATAAAGCCCAGACTATTTGGGATTTAAGTAGGTTTTCTTACAATTACTTATCCATTGTACATTAGGGGGCCAGGGGACCCCTGATGTTTCTTTTTGGAGTAACCACAGCAGGTAATGGGCCCTATTTACTTACCGATCCCCATTCCTGCTCACAGCAGCCTGCACTTTCCCTTCTGTGGAAGCGGCTGTGAGCAGAAGCGGGGATCGGTAAATGAGGCCGTGGGCCCTCCAACACACACTGCTATCATTATACTCTGGGGTCTTTTCAGACCCCAGGGTATAACAATCGGAGGTCCATGGGAGTTGAGGGAACAGAAAAAACACTGTTACTCACCTGTCCTGCACGCCGGCAGGCTTTGGACCTGTTTGGTGATGTCCCAGACATCACGTGGGCTGGGCCTGCGTCACTATGTGTTGTGATGCAGCGCTGGCTCACATAACCTCTGTACCAACATTAAAGATGGCCGACATCATTGGGGAATACTCCAGTGCCAGAAAGACGTAAGTAAAATAGTTTTTTATGTTTTTATCCTCTCCTGGATCTCTGATCATTATACTCTGAAGTCTGAAATTATAATAATTGTTCATAAATAAATATTAATAATAATAATAATATCAAACAATAATAGTATCCTCCCTTAGGCTAGGTTCACACTTGCGCTATGCTCTCCATCATTTGAAACCGCCATGGGACAGAGAGCCCACCTGCTAAAACAGCAGTTTCCCACCGACACCCTCAAATCCCATAGATTATAATGGAGTCTGCTGTGTGTCTTCTCTCTATTACCATTTTTGGCAGAATCTGCGACGAAGACTTTTACGGAGAATCCGACACAGCCTTAGCTTTCCTCTTGAATGGACATGTCCAGATACTATAGATGAATATTACAATCATGCTATAAACGGCATAACTGCATAAAGATAACTTATCACAATATGCTAACTATTCTCCATGTGTGGCCATCCAATAAAAGAGGATGCATTTACACTAATCATTATTATTTGATTTTGTATCATTGATGCCTCAATTATCATTGATAACTATGTTCAGTTTATGACGTAAAATCCTCTTAACTAATGCAGCCAGGCAGGCTTAGATGTTCTACTACTTTGCTGCAGTCCCATAAATGTATAAACAATATATTGGCCAATTCACTGCTAATCTTTATTTTCACCATGCTCGTACTCCTACACTTTTAGGTAGCCATGTGAGATGCACATTATAAACGGAACCCCCTCCAGTGAAAACACAATTTCTATCATGACCATTGTCAAGTTATTTTCTCTACTGGGAGTCAGAAAGGTTGAATAGAATAGAGTTTTGTGTATTAGAAAAATGATTTTGTGGCTGAAAAACTTCCTTCTAGTTGAACCTATTATTCTGCCGTGTTAATCCAGAGGAAGAAAAAAAAGCAACCTCTCTAATACAGCAACACTTTATTTTTACTGTATGCTAGCTGCGAAAGTCTCGTAAAGTATGGTTTATATCACTATTCATTAAAATAGAAAGGAGGGCTCATAGCAAAATTAAGGGTGTACAGTTGCAATGTACAGTTGAGTTTGAGAGACCCTAAAGAGTCAGTTTATGGATGTAAGTTTCCATTTTAGGACTTACAGCAATTTTTTCACGGTATCATGTAGAGCAATGTTTGTAGCACATGAGGAAGAAAAAAACAGGACACCAAGCGCACTATAGTGTAGTAGGGTAAAGAACAATGGAAATAGCGATGACTTAGAAAAAACGAGTTCAGACTAGATGACCCCTCACCTTCGGGGGGTTGTGAATGGGACACAATAAAGCCCAGCTACTCTAGCTAGAGATGAGCGAACAGTAAAATGTTTGAGGTTCGATATTCGTTTAGAGTAGCCCCTCAATATTCGACTACTCGAATCGAATATCGAACCCTATTATAGTCTATGGGGGGAAAATGCTCGTTTCAGGGGTAGGCAATGTTCGATCAAATTATACTTACCAAGTCCACGAGTGAGGGTCGGGCTGGATGCTCCGTGCAGTCTTCTCCTTGCAGCGTCCCCGCGGCGTCTTCCGGCTCGTCATTCACTCTGCCAGGCATCGGGCCCTGGGCAGAGCCAACTGCGCATGCCCGCACTACAAGTGGACATTCGCAGTCGGCTCTGCCCAGGCCTGGCAGAGTGAATGACGAGCCGGAAGACGCCCTGGGGAAGCTGCACGGAGAAGACTTCTAAAGGTAGGAGAAGAACCAGCATTGATTGGCCGACTGTATAGCATTCGGCCAATCAATGCTGGTTCTGCATCGAACTTTTACATTCAAACAGCGAGTGGTACTCGATCGATTACGAGTATTTCGAATACCGTAGTATTCGATCGAATACCTACTCGATCGAGTACTACTCGCTCACCTCTAACTCTAGCATGTAAATATACTCAGATGGGAGTGGCGGTAGGGTAACTGGATGACACCGGAGAAGTATCAGCAGATTAAAAAGACCCAAGGTCTCGAACCGTACCACCACGCTCACTGATTCACACTCATGACACAGTTAGGTGAATCTTGATTGACCTCTTTATTTACAGAACATCACAACGCATTTCGGGCTGTGCAAATCCCGTTTTCAAGTGCAAAACCACTTAACGTGTTGGGCCAGATGCATCTTTTAGTAGCACAGGCTGCCAATGCTCACGGGCTCTGGACCCTCTAAAATGTTGGAGATAAGTGTGAATTTTTGATTGTGTCACCAAAACATTTCTGTTATGTCCTCAAAAGGTTAAAGTGATGACATCACATTCACTGATATCCTGCGGGTGACCTAGCATACTATTTGTCTTATAGTCTCTAACCCTGGATACATCATTAGTGTGACATCTCTTGATACTAATAATATATACAGAAAATGTGGCTGTCTAGTATCTATAGATCTAACTGATCAATTTCACGGTCAACATCTCTTGTGATGTCACCAACTGCAATACCTGTGACATCATTACCTGTTCCTGTAATGATGTTACGGTGATGTCATCATAAGCACCAATGCCTATAAACTTCTCACCAGCCCAAGTTCATAAACACCCTCACTGATGATATCATTGGTGACATCACTAAGGTAGTAACAGTAACAATAGTGTCATCCCCTGATACGTGAGCTTAAAGACAGACCAGGTCTCTCTCATTGACTAATCCTTCTTCAGAGTATTTCAAGTGTTGTCTAGAATTTGTGATGTCACTGAGCAATACTTGTGATGTCACTATTTGTGAAATCAAAATCTGTTCTGGAAACTTCAATGCACCAAAACATAGCACCTAAAGAAAAGACAGCTCAACAATTAGGCTTCAAAATTTATACCGACCGAAAAGTAAAAAAATGTTCAACCACTAGAAAGCAAAAAATTAAGATATTCTCTTGGTCTTCACGGTCAAAATTGGCTTGGACCTCAAATGGTTCATTCTTAATCATAATCTAGAATAATAACCAAGCTAAATCAATGGCTCCAAACACAAAGTATTGTTACTGAATAAAATAGTCTAATGTGACACAACCAATGGAGCAGCTGTTGCAGGAATCCTGTGAAAGTGTCTGAGACATGCAATACGAATACTTGAAGAATGTTTTTTTAAGTTGGCACCTTGTGGTCACTATCTACTGGCAATGTAGTTAGAATTGGGAAGCAAGCTGTGAAAATCATTTTCTTTGTAAACCGGAAATGAAATACCCTTCTCTGCTTGCGAGCCTTGCTTCACAGAATTGTGCGATGTTTTAGCAAATAGGACTGTTAAATCAATCAGGAATCCTAAATTGCTAAACTGATGTGCCAGGTGGATACAAGTCATAGATGAGAGCGTGCCATAGTCTGTCGAGGACACCAGAAGAATGATGGGGTGTGGAGAAGTCATTTTTATTATCAGGAAAACCAAGTTACTTGTAACTTTTCTGTGCCAGAAAATTTTTGCAATTCAGTAAAACCAAGATGACAGGATATATTGATTTTTTTTTTTACCTGAGATAATATGTAGCTCCAAATTGTGGCATTTTAGTAATGTGACTTGATTATTTTTCACTTAGCATAATTAAAGGATGGAGATGAAAGTGATTTATATTTTATATTACATTACATTCTTATCACGTATATTCCTATATGTAACAAAAATGAACCATAAAAATATCACCTATCAAAGCGTGGATTTAAAAAGATCATTGCCCTGTGGTATTATGTGATATTAAGGAATTAGGTAGATCCTATAAGTCCTGTAATTTTTAAGCCAGTGGCGTAAATATCGGGGTAGCAGTGGCAGTGGCTGCCACAGGGCTCAGGACATTAGGGGGCCCACCAGGCCCCTGATGTTTTTTTTAATTTTTTAATTTCTTTTTTTAGATAGGCCATTACCTGCTCGAGTAACCCCAGCAGTTAACAGGCCCTATTTACTGACCATTCCCCATTACTGCTGCTGGGAGAAGAAGCAGGGATTGGTAAGTGGGCCCACAAATCCCAACAAACATTGCTTTCATTATACTCTGGGATTATTTCCGACCCCAGAATACAATGATTGGAGGTCCAGGGGAGGTTAAAAAACATAAAAGTCACAGTTACTTACCTCTCCTACGCTCTGGCAGTCTTCAGGCCTCTTTGGTACGTCCCAGATGTCACGTGGGCCAGGCAGGCATCATTATGTGTAGCGATACCAGCCTGAATCATGTGTCATCTGTTCCAACATTGAAGAGGGCCAAAAGCAGCAGAGAGTGCACCAAAGCACAGGAGAGGTAAGTAACAGTGGTTTGCATGTTTATCACCTCCACTGGGTTTCCGATCATTATACTCTAGGGTCTGAAGAGATCCCAGAGTATAATAATTGTCCATGGGTGCTCCATTATGGGTCATAATACTGTGTGCAGGGGCCATTATGGGGCATAATACTGTCTGCAAGGGCCACTGTGGGGCATAATAGTGTGTGTCCAGGGGCCACTTTGGGGCATAATAGTGTGTGCAGGGTCCACGGTGGGACATAATATTGTGTGTAGGTGCCACTGTGGTACATAATACTGTGTTCAGCGGCCACGGTAGGACATTATACTGTTTGGAGGGGCCACTATGGGTCATTACATCATACAGAGGGGCTGCTATGAGACATTATATTGTCTGGAGGCCACTTTGGGACATTATGGTGTTTAAATGGGGCATTACAGTATGTGGGGGCCAGAAAAGGGGGTGCTTTGCCATGGGTAGGGGGGCCTTAATTCAGACGTTTGCTGGAGGGCCTAGTCTATGCTAGTTACACCATCATTGTAAGCTGAAGGCTCCATTTACTGGACTTGTTTTATAAGGGGTTGACCAGCATCTTTTTTTTTATTTAAAGTCTGTCATTCGGATAAGCTATAAATATCCAATTTCTGGATGTACATCAGTAAGAGAAGAGCTGCAGTAACAGTACCTGGTGACTATATAGGGTAAAGAACCATCTGCTTCCTGGTCTGTGTACTCTGCATAACGAAAACATCCAACCAACAGGTAATCCACTCAGGGCTCGATATTTGGGAAATTGGGGGCCAGCAGGGCATTGCCCAGAGCATCATGCTACCTTTGTTAGCTTGCTTTCTACCTACAGTGCAGTGGTGTAACTAAAGACTTGTGGGCCCGGGTGCAATCTTATGTCCGGGAACCCCTACCTAATCGCTACAGCGAAATCTTGATGGTGGTAGTTATGGGTGCTAAGGAATTTAATCAACCTTAGTATGGTTAGGGTAATCTGTGGGTCTCCTTGGCTTATGGGTCAGATAGAAGCTGCAATCTCAATACTGATACCAGAGCTTTTGGACCCCCTAAGGCTCCTGGGCCCTGATGTGACTGACCCTCTGCAGCCCCTCAAGTTATGGCCCTAGTACAGTGCATCTTGGTGCCATATCTTTTCCAGTTGAACTATGAATGTGCGCCCAGATGTTCACATCATATGAAGGAAATTTTATTTATTCAGACGAGACCACTATCTTTCATTGTTCCATGGTCCAGTTCTGATGTTTATACGCATTGTAGGTGCTTTCAATATAACCGATCCTTTGATCCCACAGGTAAAACAGCAGCTAGTGATGGAAGCAGATCTCTTGATTAAAGTATTTTACGGGGATATTGATATTGCCAGCTATGTACTGTTGATGTCACCTTAAAGGGGTAGTTTATTATAAGTATTTATTTATTGCAAGGTTTCCCAGAATCCTGTACTGTATACCAGTCAATTTCTGGGGAACCCACTGATTTTTTAATCAAATTTTTAGCAAGGGACCTTCTAACAAATAAGTATTATCCAAATAAACATATGCCATCATTCCTAATAGAGTCATATGCTGTAACCTTCACAATTCTCTGAGTAACGAGCCCATAGTCCACTCTGTTGATGTCCCCTGCAGAGTAGCTGGATGAAGGCGCCATTGTCAGACGCTTAATACTTGCAATCAGATGGAGCTATCTGAGGCTGTATCCCCAAGATCATAAAGTGATGATATATTCAAGCAATATTATGAGAGATATGCCAATGTATTAGCCATTCTAAATCTGCTAAAGAGTATATGATATTGATTGATGTTGCCTCTTCACGACGTACCAAATACAGTGTTGTATGTTGTATAGTGATTGTACTTGGTGTTGCAGCTCAGCTCTATTCATTTGAAAGGGACTGAGCGATATCATGGCATTGTAACCAATGGATGTGATCTGAGGATGTGGTTATCACTATCATAGCCCTGAATAACCTCTTTAAATGCGTTAAACAGAAAACCAAGCCAGGGACATATACTTCCAAGAATTAGATTTTTAAAGGTAGAATGCACTTAAGAAATTGCTTAGAAAACGAATATATACTAGAATTACATATATGGTAACAGACCTCTGTAAGTGCAGATTAAATGGCCCATCTTTCCTATTGATTTGCAAAAGCTGGCTGGCAATAATCATTATACATGATATATTTATGAACACTCAGCCCTTCACATTTGTAGAACAGAATTCACATAAAACCAAACAATTTACTATCTTAACAAGGGAAATTACTCGGGTTTTTATGTGACTAGAACTTCTGACATACATCTAAAAGCTGCATAAATCGTGTGATCAGTTCTCCATTATGGAAGACATATATACTGCCAGGCCGCTCTCCAAAGCACTCACCTTTGAAGACGAGAGAATACAAGGCTTGGAGAGTAATGCAGGTGATGGACAGGTCTCTAGGAAATACGTGGCCGGCAGTCAGCATTATAAGAAAGATTTAAGTCGTCTTCAGTCTAATTGCATATACAGACTCTATTCCCTTTAATAGTAATGCAAAATCCCATAGATGTTTAATCATGTGAACAAAAGCAGCTGAATTTGTAACTTATTCCCGTAAAACCCATGAGAGTCATTCTCCTCCAAAGGAACAAATAATATATAGGCTGACATGTATGCCTTAAATGCGGTTGCCTGTTTATCTGTGGTTGTATTGTGTTACTTGTAGTAAGCCTTACTGTAAATTATTTTATCTATATTTAGTATTTTTCTTTGTTCAACAAAAAGGGGTTATGGGGGAATATATTATCGATGCCATTAGTAAAACGGTGGCTATCCAACTTCAATTTACTCCCATAATCGGTTGACTGAAGGGGCTATGTCTCCTTTATTGCCTAAAAGGCACAGCACTGTAGACTGAGTAGTGGCCATGCCTGGTACTGCAGTTCAGTCTTATTTACTTCAATGGAACTAATGGACAATGGACACTAGTAGAGATGAGCAAGTAGTGTTCGATCAAGTAGGTGTTCAGTCGAATACTACGGTATTCGAAATACTCATACTTGATCGAACACTACTAGCTGTTCGAAGTTTAAGGTTCGATGCAGAATCAGCGTTGATTGGCAGAATGCTATACATTGCCAATCAACGCTGGTTCTTGTCTTACCTTTAGAAGTCTTCTCCGTGTAGCATCCCCGCGGAGTCTTCCGGCTGGAATTCACTCTGCCTAGGCATCCGGCCTAGGCAGAGCCGACTGCGCATGCGCGGGCATGCCCTCGCATGCGCAGTCGGCTCTGCTCAAGCGCCGGGCAGAGCCGACTGTGCATGCACAGTCGACTCTGCCTAGGCCCCGATGCCTAGGCAGAGTGAATTCCAACGGGAAGAAGACGCGGGGGCGCTGCGCCGGGAGAAGACTTCAAGGAGAATCCAGCCCGACCGTCACTCGTGGACTTCGTAAGTATAATTTTATTGAATTTTGCGTACCCCTGAAACGAGCATTTCCCCCCATAGACTATAATGGGGTTCGAAATCCGTTCGAACAGTCGAACAGTGTGCGGCTGTTCGAATCGGATTTCGAACCTCGGACATTTTAGTGTTCGCTCATCTCTAGACACTAGCAAATGTGTATCACTGTGGCTGCTGCATGCTGAAACACCACGACCCTTGATTTAGAGCAGTCAGCTTCTATGTCCTTCTACTTTACTGGATTTGACAATAATGAAATAATTTCCTTGTAACAGTCTGTGTATTTTACTAGCTACAAGTGTACCGCCATATGCATATGTGATTGGTCAAGACAAAGTAATAAAGGAAATGCTACCAGCCTTGCAACTCATATTCATTCCAAAGCAGAGTTTTAAATAGGTTTTTGGTCAGCCAGGGCAATGGTTTAGTTTACTGCTATAGCCCTAGTTCTATGTACCCTAGCCATGGCAAATGACTTATTACTAATTTCTTATTGTCGGCAGAATGCCCTCGTTGCCTATCTCCCCTCAGGTATGCCCTTGTTCCAATTTGTCCCAGACTCTAAAAATATGATTCATTGAATGAAGTGCAATGTAACATACAGCAGCTATATAATCTTCATCTTACAAACTAGCACCAAAAACACGTGACAGATCCTTTTAAGTTGCAATAATAAAATAAATTAAGTTGTAGAAATGGATCCTTTGGCTTGATACCAGATTTGCATTAGACTGTAAGCCACTTATTGCTCCTTGTGTCATTGTGTTTAAAGACATTCCCAGTTTTAGTGGAATAAACTATTTAATGTATCATGAAAAGTACTGCAAGTTTCTTATATACTTTATTGATTCTACAATGTAAAATCTCTGTCTTTGGAGTGTGGGAAGAAATCGGAGCACCTGAAACAAACTCCTTGCAGATGTCCTTGGTCCTTAATTCCAACTTAAACTACGTAATGGATAAAAATAAATTTCTTCTAGAATGAAAATCATGTTAATGGTGACTAGAGATGAGCGAGTACTGTTCGGATCAGCCGATGCGAACAGCACGCTCCATAGAAATGAATGGATGCACCTGGTACTTCCGCTTTGACGGCGGCCGGCCGCTTACCGCGTGCCGGCTACGTCCATTCATTTCTATGCGAGCGTGCTGTTCGCATCGGCTGATCCGAACAGTACTCGCTCATCTCTAATGGTGTTTTATGTGAGATATACTTGTGATACATCTCATCTTGCCAAGAGGATAGATAGGGAAGGACATATATATGGGTCACATGTTGTTACTTACCCTACCAAGTCAAAGAAATGATCACTAGGGCTAAATCATCGGTTTCCATTTATCTTCACGTCAATTTCAATGTCTCTGTATTTCAATATCTCTGTTTGCTGTCAGTTAATAGAAACATTGTCAACATTCAGAGGCTAAAAGCTTATGAGCATGTTGTTTAAAGTGTACCCCCAAATAACATTTCAGAAATGAATGGTCCATGGGATTGAAATTTTGTAATATATTGTTATTAAAATGTTTCCTTTTTAATGTACCAGGATGAGTTACTTTCCACATATTAGGCTATGGAGAGGGAGTGGGAGAAGCGGGTTGCTGGAAAAGAACCCTAATAACTGCTGAACATTTCTACTCTGTGAGTGAGGGATCCCTTCTGACACCGCTGTATCCTTGAGATAATACTTTACCACTGCATAGGATGAGACAATCAGTTAACTGCTTCCTTCTCCCCCTCCCCTGCTTATTACTGTGTAAGAGCTGAATACAGAGACAGACTCTATTTAAACAAACAGACCTAGTGAGAATAAGTAAAGCCTTGTTCACATCTGCATTTGGATTCCGTCCAGGGAAGTCTGCATGAAAAACCCCCTGAATGGAATACCGAATGCAACTGCAAGTGGTGTGCTAGTGAAAGGACAAGGACCCCATAGATTATAATGGGGTCCGTGTGCTAGCTGCCAGATGTCCGCAGGGATCATGTGGACAGGAAAGTAGTTCGCAATCTACTTTCCTGCCCACATGATTCGTGCGGGCAGCTCAGGGCAAGCACACGGACCACATTATAGTCTATGGAGTCCGTGTGCTTTTACTGCACACCGCTTGCAGTTGCTTTCAGTATTTTGTTTGGGGGGGTCCCCATGCAGACTTACCAAACGGAATACCAAATGCAGATGTGAACGAAGGGTAAGAGGAGAGCAACCTAATAAGTGGAGAACAAAGCAGATTTCCTTTTTAACATACATTACAGCTTCATTTATGAATAGCAGTTCTATCATTGGAGGTACGTGTCAACTCTTTATTATACATTAAGTGTTATTTATAAATCCTCTCTAATGAAATGGGAGTCATTGCAGAAAGTCTGTGTATATAATTGATTTTCTATCAGCGTACAGTGTAAGGCGTCAGAATATCCCCCATGACTTCCCGTTTGCTTCCTCCTTTAATCTGTCTCTTACCCAAATTCCTGTCTCTTACCTATCCATAAATGATCTGTTATGCGCTGTGTGTTATATTTACCTTTAGAAAGAGTTTAATTATATACATGTGAAAAAATGTTAATTGCACACATCAGTAACTTGTAAGCCTTGTAAACGGATTTTGATGCTGACGGAAAACCCAGGGCATTAATAAAATAGGATGTAAGGGAGTTTTTTTTGCTTTTTGGAACTGTTAATTTAGGATTATGTTATAATATAACCTTGTCTGCATACAAAACACTTTCTAACATCACAGACATTGCTGTGCAACAAAGCTTATTAAGTAAACTTCAGCAAGATCAAATTTACAGACAAGGTCAAGCAAAGTCACAAGCAGATACGGCTGTAGATTTTGTACAAGCAGGCATAAGTTTATACTGACATCTTATTCTGTATAATTAGTTGTCTCTGGATAAATTAACACATCAAGATCAAGGAGAGGAAACTATCTAGCAACCTTTACGTATGATCTCAAGATCCGGCACCTTATTAATGGTAGTCGATGTGCATCTAGTCTATACATAAAGCTTGGGATGGTCAGTGCTATACCAAATCCTTCAACGCTATCTTCATCATTTGTATTTTCTTTATATATGAGCATGCAGATAAATTCAGAATATTCACGGAATCATTATTCATTTCTACAATTAGAGAAAAGCTGTCACGGCTCTTTGTGAAGAATAATTATAGGCATTTTCTGGAGGACTACAAGAAGTCCTGAGACATACACTCTGTGTAACTGATATTTCACACCTCCTTAAAGTCAATGGCCAATGTGTCCTTTAACAATATTTGTAACTAACATTTACAGGAATTGTATAACATTTTTTAATTGCCTGCCTCTTTCTGAACGAGAACAATGATGACCGCTGGGAGATGATCTTTAGAATGATATGTTATGTATCTTCATGTCATTTTTTATATCAATTAACTTTATCCTGTAAAAATACCATAAAACTTGTTATTAAAATTTTCATTTCTTAAAGTTTGTAATATACGTGTGGTTTAACTTTGTTTTCTGTAACTAAACCTACGTGTCATGGAGCTATATGGGCATAGTTGTTGCCAGCCTTAGTTGTGAGGTCATCAATAGCGACTTTAGAGAATTGAAGTGTTTGCAGTTCTATTTTTCTAGGATAGTTTCTGTCTTGTTATCATTTTGGCAGGAAATTTATCACAGTTCAAGTCTTCTACTTTGAAGATAATGGGAGTAAGATATTAACCAATCTAGGCCAATTCTTAATCTTAAATGGGTATAGATGTGGCTCATGGCGCTATTTGTGCCAAAAATGCCCCACACCCATCGGTCCTTTGTGAGATCTTTCCGACAACTTTTGCTGACTGTTGGAGATGCTCAGCAGAACAAGGCACTACTTCACATTTGGTAGAATTGCTCCTGCCTCCGCCCATTCTGGCATGAGAATCTCAGAGTTATTAGGGAACTGACTGGTGTTGCAATGGAGGACATCCAGCCCTTCTCTTTTCAAGGTTCAGAGGCATGTCTGCTGATTGGTTGGCTTTATGCTGATTTTGACCAGGACAGTAATTCCCCTCCTCTGTAAATCAATATCCCCTCCTACCTTAAAGGGCTGGTTGCAGGAGAAACTCCACATTCACCAGATGGAAAACATGATTTCAACATTTTGACAAAACGATGCTGCTAACCAAAAAATTTGGCTGCTCCGGAACACCTTTTATTACTCATCCACCTTCCACTCCTCCTTCTTCTCTTCAGTCACGGGTACCACTCTCGGACCGCTGTAGAGTCCCCATGTACTTATGCCTCCGCCCCTTTTCTTCTCTTTCCTCTTGACTTCTTATTCAGATTTTTGTATCTTTCCCATTGGACATTATAGTTGATATGTTCTACGATTCCGTGCTGTATCAGAAGCTTCTACGTTACCCTCTACCCTTTGTTAACAGTTGTCTCCCCTCTTTTCTATATTTATACTCTTATGTTTAGGTTGGTTGGTTGTTTTTGAAAACCTTTAATAAAACGTTTTGATGTAAACAATGCACTACATTTTAAAAAAGTAGCTGGGGCGGAGACCAAAGTATGCTCGAACGGGAATACAGGCTTCAATTCTAGTGCACCGAAGTGCATCTCAATTGTTAAGAGCATATAGCTTCTAAATATCTTAAGGTCATCTCATACTAGCCAGGGAACAGATTAACGCTAGGTTCACACCTGCGTTCAGGGTCTCCGTTCTATGGTTTCCATCTTCTGCATGCCAGAAGACAGAAACCATAGACCGGGTCCGGCCGTGTGCGGCGGTGAGCGTTTTAGGCTCTCCGCCGCGAAACCAGATTTTTTTTATCCGGACACAGAGTACTGCATGTCCGACTGTGTCTGGATTAAAAAACCCGGTTTCGCGGCGGAGAGTGCAAAACGCTCACCGCCGCTCACGGCCGGACAGCTTTCTCACCCATTCAAATGAATGGGTGAGAAAGACTCCTGCAGTTTTCCGTCTCCTCCCTCTGTTTTAGGCAGGAAATGGAAACCTGAAGTACGGAGTGCCGGCGCAGATGTGAACGAGCCCTAAGACAGATGGTGTACAAAACACCAGTCTTAATAAAGTCAATCCTACAATTCTCATTCAGATCTTTATCACTGATAACTGGCTTTGTAATACTTATCATACATATATTGCAAAACATTTACCCCTTACCTTTTTTAACATTGTAATATTCTCATCTTACATTTTTTTTTATAACCACTTGCCAATGTTCTCTCCAATTATCTGGTCCTCTCAATTTTCATGTGTATATGGCGGCATGGGTGGCATGACATCTATAGTAAATTGAGGTTGCTATAGACACCACTTCACAAAGCTCGATACAGAGGGCTAGGAACAAACTTAAAATAATCAGTATGATTATTACTAGAGATGAGCGAACAGTGTTCTATCGAACTCATGTTCGATCGGATATTAGGCTGTTCGGCATGTTCGAATCGAATCGAACACCGCGTGGTAAAGTGCGCCATTACTCGATTCCCCTCCCACCTTCCCTGGCGCCTTTTTTGCTCCAATAACAGCGCAGGGTAGGTGGGACAGGAACTACGACACCGGTGACGTTGAAAAAAGTAGGCAAAACCCATTGGCTGCCGAAAACATGTGACCTCTAATTTAAAAGAACAGCGACGCCCAGCTTCGCGTCATTCTGAGCTTGCAATTCACCGAGGACGGAGGTTTCCGTCCAGCTAGCTAGGGCTTAGATTCTGGGTAGGCAGGGACAGGCTAGGATAGGAAGGAGAAGACAACCAACAGCTCATATAAGAGCTAAATTCCAGGGAGAAGCTTGTCAGTGTAACGTGGCACTGACGGGCTCAATCGCCGCAACCCAGCTTTCCCAGGATCCTGAATGGAATACACTGTCAGTGTATTCCCGTATACCCGATATATACCCCGATACCCGTTCCAACGGTGTGCCCCCCCACCTTCACCCCAGAAATACCCTGCAAGTCCCCTAGCAATAGAATTGGGGCTATATACACCCACAATTTTTACTACTGGTATACAGTGCCATTGTCTGACTGGGAATTCAAAGAATATATTGGGAATACAAATACCCTCATTTCTTGCTACTGCCATATAGTGCCAGTGTCTGACTGGGAATTCAAAGAATATATTGGGGTTACGTGCACCCACAATTTTTACTACTGGTATACAGTGCCATTGTCTGACTGGGAATTCAAAGAATATATTGGGAATACAAATACCCTCATTTCTTGCTACTGCCATATAGTGCCAGTGTCTGACTGGTAATTCAAAGAATATATTGGGGTTACGTGCACCCACAATTTTTACTACTGGTATACAGTGCCATTGTCTGACTGGGAATTCAAAGAATATATTGGGGTTATAAATACCCTCATTTCTTGCTACTGCCATATAGTGCCAGTTTCTGACTGGTAATTCAAAGAATATATTGGGGTTACGTGCACCCACAATTTTTACTACTGGTATATAGTGCCATTGTCTGACTGGGAATTCAAAGAATATATTGGGGTTATAAATACCCTCATTTCTTGCTACTGCCATATAGTGCCAGTTTCTGACTGGTAATTCAAAGAATATATTGGGGTTACGTGCACCCACAATTTTTACTACTGGTATACAGTGCCATTGTCTGACTGGGAATTCAAAGAATATATTGGGGTTATAAATACCCTCATTTCTTGCTACTGCCATATAGTGCCATTGTCTGACTGGGAATTCAAAGAATATATTGGGGTTACGTGCACCCACAATTTTTACTACTGGTATACAGTGCCATTGTCTGACTGGGAATTCAAAGAGTATATTGGGAATACAAATACCCTCATTTCTTGCTACTGCCATATAGTGCCAGTGTCTGACTGGTAATTCAAAGAATATATTGGGGTTACGTGCACCCACAATTTTTACTACTGGTATACAGTGCCATTGTCTGACTGGGAATTCAAAGAGTATATTGGGAATACAAATACCCTCATTTCTTGCTACTGCCATATAGTGCCAGTTTCTGACTGGTAATTCAAAGAATATATTGGGGTTACGTGCACCCACAATTTTTACTACTGGTATACAGTGCCAGTGTCTGACTGGGAATTCAAAGAATATATTGGGGTTACGTGCACCCACAATTTTTACTACTGGTATACAGTGCCATTGTCTGACTGGGAATTCAAAGAATATATTGAGGTTATAAATACCCTCATTTCTTGCTACTGCCATATAGTGCCATTGTCTGACTGGGAATTCAAAGAATATATTGGGGTTACGTGCACCCACAATTTTTACTACTGGTATACAGTGCCATTGTCTGACTGGGAATTCAAAGAGTATATTGGGAATACAAATACCCTCATTTCTTGCTACTGCCATATAGTGCCAGTTTCTGACTGGGAATTCAAAGAATATATTGGGGTTACGTGCACCCACAATTTTTACTACTGGTATACAGTGCCATTGTCTGACTGGGAATTCAAAGAATATATTGGGGTTATAAATACCCTCATTTCTTGCTACTGCCATATAGTGCCAGTTTCTGACTGGTAATTCAAAGAATATATTGGGGTTACGTGCACCCACAATTTTTACTACTGGTATACAGTGCCATTGTCTGACTGGGAATTCAAAGAATATATTGGGGTTATAAATACCCTCATTTCTTGCTACTGCCATATAGTGCCAGTTTCTGACTGGTAATTTAAAGAATATATTGGGGTTACGTGCACCCACAATTTTTACTACTGGTATACAGTGCCATTGTCTGACTGGGAATTCAAAGAATATATTGGGGTTATAAATACCCTCATTTCTTGCTACTGCCATATAGTGCCATTGTCTGACTGGGAATTCAAAGAATATATTGGGGTTACGTGCACCCACAATTTTTACTACTGGTATACAGTGCCATTGTCTGACTGGGAATTCAAAGAGTATATTGGGAATACAAATACCCTCATTTCTTCCTACTGCCATATAGTGCCAGTGTCTGACTGGTAATTCAAAGAATATATTGGGGTTACGTGCACCCACAATTTTTACTACTGGTATACAGTGCCATTGTCTGACTGGGAATTCAAAGAGTATATTGGGAATACAAATACCCTCATTTCTTGCTACTGCCATATAGTGCCAGTTTCTGACTGGTAATTCAAAGAATATATTGGGGTTACGTGCACCCACAATTTTTACTACTGGTATACAGTGCCATTGTCTGACTGGGAATTCAAAGAATATATTGGGGTTACGTGCACCCACAATTTTTACTACTGGTATACAGTGCCATTGTCTGACTGGGAATTCAAAGAATATATTGGGGTTATAAATACCCTCATTTCTTGCTACTGCCATATAGTGCCAGTTTCTGACTGGTAATTCAAAGAATATATTGGGGTTACGTGCACCCACAATTTTTACTACTGGTATACAGTGCCATTGTCTGACTGGGAATTCAAAGAATATATTGGGGTTATAAATACCCTCATTTCTTGCTACTGCCATATAGTGCCAGTTTCTGACTGGTAATTCAAAGAATATATTGGGGTTACGTGCACCCACAATTTTTACTACTGGTATACAGTGCCATTGTCTGACTGGGAATTCAAAGAATATATTGGGGTTATAAATACCCTCATTTCTTGCTACTGCCATATAGTGCCATGGTCTGACTGGGAATTCAAAGAATATATTGGGGTTACGTGCACCCACAATTTTTACTACTGGTATACAGTGCCATTGTCTGACTGGGAATTCAAAGAGTATATTGGGAATACAAATACCCTCATTTCTTGCTACTGCCATATAGTGCCAGTTTCTGACTGGGAATTCAAAGAATATATTGGGGTTACGTGCACCCACAATTTTTACTACTGGTATACAGTGCCATTGTCTGACTGGGAATTCAAAGAATATATTGGGGTTATAAATACCCTCATTTCTTGCTACTGCCATATAGTGCCATTGTCTGACTGGGAATTCAAAGAATATATTGGGGTTACGTGCACCCACAATTTTTACTAGTGGTATACAGTGCCATTGTCTGACTGGGAATTCAAAGAGTATATTGGGAATACAAATACCCTCATTTCTTGCTACTGCCATATAGTGCCAGTTTCTGACTGGGAATTCAAAGAATATATTGGGGTTACGTGCACCCACAATTTTTACTACTGGTATACAGTGCCATTGTCTGACTGGGAATTCAAAGAATATATTGGGGTTACGTGCACCCACAATTTTTACTACTGGTATACAGTGCCATTGTCTGACTGGGAATTCAAAGAATATATTGGGGTTATAAATACCCTCATTTCTTGCTACTGCCATATAGTGCCAGTTTCTGACTGGTAATTCAAAGAATATATTGGGGTTACGTGCACCCACAATTTTTACTACTGGTATACAGTGCCATTGTCTGACTGGGAATTCAAAGAATATATTGGGGTTATAAATACCCTCATTTCTTGCTACTGCCATATAGTGCCATTGTCTGACTGGGAATTCAAAGAATATATTGGGGTTACGTGCACCCACAATTTTTACTACTGGTATACAGTGCCATTGTCTGACTGGGAATTCAAAGAGTATACTGGGAATACAAATACCCTCATTTCTTGCTACTGCCATATAGTGCCAGTGTCTGACTGGTAATTCAAAGAATATATTGGGGTTACGTGCACCCACAATTTTTACTACTGGTATACAGTGCCATTGTCTGACTGGGAATTCAAAGAGTATATTGGGAATACAAATACCCTCATTTCTTGCTACTGCCATATAGTGCCAGTTTCTGACTGGTAATTCAAAGAATATATTGGGGTTACGTGCACCCACAATTTTTACTACTGGTATACAGTGCCATTGTCTGACTGGGAATTCAAAGAATATATTGGGGTTACGTGCACCCACAATTTTTACTACTGGTATACAGTGCCATTGTCTGACTGGGAATTCAAAGAATATATTGGGGTTATAAATACCCTCATTTCTTGCTACTGCCATATAGTGCCATTGTCTGACTGGGAATTCAAAGAATATATTGGGGTTACGTGCACCCACAATTTTTACTACTGGTATACAGTGCCATTGTCTGACTGGGAATTCAAAGAGTATATTGGGAATACAAATACCCTCATTTCTTGCTACTGCCATATAGTGCCAGTTTCTGACTGGGAATTCAAAGAATATATTGGGGTTACGTGCACCCACAATTTTTACTACTGGTATACAGTGCCATTGTCTGACTGGGAATTCAAAGAATATATTGGGGTTATAAATACCCTCATTTCTTGCTACTGCCATATAGTGCCAGTTTCTGACTGGTAATTCAAAGAATATATTGGGGTTACGTGCACCCACAATTTTTACTACTGGTATACAGTGCCATTGTCTGACTGGGAATTCAAAGAATATATTGGGGTTATAAATACCCTCATTTCTTGCTACTGCCATATAGTGCCAGTTTCTGACTGGTAATTCAAAGAATATATTGGGGTTACGTGCACCCACAATTTTTACTACTGGTATACAGTGCCATTGTCTGACTGGGAATTCAAAGAATATATTGGGGTTACGTGCACCCACAATTTTTACTACTGGTATACAGTGCCATTGTCTGACTGGGAATTCAAAGAGTATATTGGGAATACAAATACCCTCATTTCTTGCTACTGCCATATAGTGCCAGTTTCTGACTGGGAATTCAAAGAATATATTGGGGTTACGTGCACCCACAATTTTTACTACTGGTATACAGTGCCATTGTCTGACTGGGAATTCAAAGAATATATTGGGGTTATAAATACCCTCATTTCTTGCTACTGCCATATAGTGCCAGTTTCTGACTGGTAATTCAAAGAATATATTGGGGTTACGTGCACCCACAATTTTTACTACTGGTATACAGTGCCATTGTCTGACTGGGAATTCAAAGAATATATTGGGGTTATAAATACCCTCATTTCTTGCTACTGCCATATAGTGCCAGTTTCTGACTGGTAATTCAAAGAATATATTGGGGTTACGTGCACCCACAATTTTTACTACTGGTATACAGTGCCATTGTATGACTGGGAATTCAAAGAATATATTGGGGTTATAAATACCCTCATTTCTTGCTACTGCCATATAGTGCCATTGTCTGACTGGGAATTCAAACAATATATTGGGGTTACGTGCACCCACAATTTTTACTACTGGTATACAGTGCCATTGTCTGACTGGGAATTCAAAGAGTATATTGGGAATACAAATACCCTCATTTCTTGCTACTGCCATATAGTGCCAGTGTCTGACTGGTAATTCAAAGAATATATTGGGGTTACGTGCACCCACAATTTTTACTACTGGTATACAGTGCCATTGTCTGACTGGGAATTCAAAGAGTATATTGGGAATACAAATACCCTCATTTCTTGCTACTGCCATATAGTGCCAGTTTCTGACTGGTAATTCAAAGAATATATTGGGGTTACGTGCACCCACAATTTTTACTACTGGTATACAGTGCCATTGTCTGACTGGGAATTCAAAGAATATATTGGGGTTACGTGCACCCACAATTTTTACTACTGGTATACAGTGCCATTGTCTGACTGGGAATTCAAAGAATATATTGGGGTTATAAATACCCTCATTTCTTGCTACTGCCATATAGTGCCAGTTTCTGACTGGTAATTCAAAGAATATATTGGGGTTACGTGCACCCACAATTTTTACTACTGGTATACAGTGCCATTGTCTGACTGGGAATTCAAAGAATATATTGGGGTTATAAATACCCTCATTTCTTGCTACTGCCATATAGTGCCAGTTTCTGACTGGTAATTCAAAGAATATATTGGGGTTACGTGCACCCACAATTTTTACTACTGGTATACAGTGCCATTGTCTGACTGGGAATTCAAAGAATATATTGGGGTTATAAATACCCTCATTTCTTGCTACTGCCATATAGTGCCATGGTCTGACTGGGAATTCAAAGAATATATTGGGGTTACGTGCACCCACAATTTTTACTACTGGTATACAGTGCCATTGTCTGACTGGGAATTCAAAGAGTATATTGGGAATACAAATACCCTCATTTCTTGCTACTGCCATATAGTGCCAGTGTCTGACTGGTAATTCAAAGAATATATTGGGGTTACGTGCACCCACAATTTTTACTACTGGTATACAGTGCCATTGTCTGACTGGGAATTCAAAGAGTATATTGGGAATACAAATACCCTCATTTCTTGCTACTGCCATATAGTGCCAGTTTCTGACTGGGAATTCAAAGAATATATTGGGGTTACGTGCACCCACAATTTTTACTACTGGTATACAGTGCCATTGTCTGACTGGGAATTCAAAGAATATATTGGGGTTATAAATACCCTCATTTCTTGCTACTGCCATATAGTGCCATTGTCTGACTGGGAATTCAAAGAATATATTGGGGTTACGTGCACCCACAATTTTTACTACTGGTATACAGTGCCATTGTCTGACTGGGAATTCAAAGAATATATTGGGGTTATAAATACCCTCATTTCTTGCTACTGCCATATAGTGCCAGTTTCTGACTGGTAATTCAAAGAATATATTGGGGTTACGTGCACCCACAATTTTTACTACTGGTATACAGTGCCATTGTCTGACTGGGAATTCAAAGAATATATTGGGGTTATAAATACCCTCATTTCTTGCTACTGCCATATAGTGCCATTGTCTGACTGGGAATTCAAAGAATATATTGGGGTTACGTGCACCCACAATTTTTACTACTGGTATACAGTGCCATTGTCTGACTGGGAATTCAAAGAGTATACTGGGAATACAAATACCCTCATTTCTTGCTACTGCCATATAGTGCCAGTGTCTGACTGGTAATTCAAAGAATATATTGGGGTTACGTGCACCCACAATTTTTACTACTGGTATACAGTGCCATTGTCTGACTGGGAATTCAAAGAGTATATTGGGAATACAAATACCCTCATTTCTTGCTACTGCCATATAGTGCCAGTTTCTGACTGGTAATTCAAAGAATATATTGGGGTTACGTGCACCCACAATTTTTACTACTGGTATACAGTGCCATTGTCTGACTGGGAATTCAAAGAATATATTGGGGTTACGTGCACCCACAATTTTTACTACTGGTATACAGTGCCATTGTCTGACTGGGAATTCAAAGAATATATTGGGGTTATAAATACCCTCATTTCTTGCTACTGCCATATAGTGCCATTGTCTGACTGGGAATTCAAAGAATATATTGGGGTTACGTGCACCCACAATTTTTACTACTGGTATACAGTGCCATTGTCTGACTGGGAATTCAAAGAGTATATTGGGAATACAAATACCCTCATTTCTTGCTACTGCCATATAGTGCCAGTTTCTGACTGGGAATTCAAAGAATATATTGGGGTTACGTGCACCCACAATTTTTACTACTGGTATACAGTGCCATTGTCTGACTGGGAATTCAAAGAATATATTGGGGTTATAAATACCCTCATTTCTTGCTACTGCCATATAGTGCCAGTTTCTGACTGGTAATTCAAAGAATATATTGGGGTTACGTGCACCCACAATTTTTACTACTGGTATACAGTGCCATTGTCTGACTGGGAATTCAAAGAATATATTGGGGTTATAAATACCCTCATTTCTTGCTACTGCCATATAGTGCCAGTTTCTGACTGGTAATTCAAAGAATATATTGGGGTTACGTGCACCCACAATTTTTACTACTGGTATACAGTGCCATTGTCTGACTGGGAATTCAAAGAATATATTGGGGTTATAAATACCCTCATTTCTTGCTACTGCCATATAGTGCCATTGTCTGACTGGGAATTCAAAGAATATATTGGGGTTACGTGCACCCACAATTTTTACTACTGGTATACAGTGCCATTGTCTGACTGGGAATTCAAAGAGTATATTGGGAATACAAATACCCTCATTTCTTGCTACTGCCATATAGTGCCAGTGTCTGACTGGTAATTCAAAGAATATATTGGGGTTACGTGCACCCACAATTTTTACTACTGGTATACAGTGCCATTGTCTGACTGGGAATTCAAAGAGTATATTGGGAATACAAATACCCTCATTTCTTGCTACTGCCATATAGTGCCAGTTTCTGACTGGTAATTCAAAGAATATATTGGGGTTACGTGCACCCACAATTTTTACTACTGGTATACAGTGCCATTGTCTGACTGGGAATTCAAAGAATATATTGGGGTTACGTGCACCCACAATTTTTACTACTGGTATACAGTGCCATTGTCTGACTGGGAATTCAAAGAATATATTGGGGTTATAAATACCCTCATTTCTTGCTACTGCCATATAGTGCCAGTTTCTGACTGGTAATTTAAAGAATATATTGGGGTTACGTGCACCCACAATTTTTACTACTGGTATACAGTGCCATTGTCTGACTGGGAATTCAAAGAATATATTGGGGTTATAAATACCCTCATTTCTTGCTACTGCCATATAGTGCCAGTTTCTGACTGGTAATTCAAAGAATATATTGGGGTTACGTGCACCCACAATTTTTACTACTGGTATACAGTGCCATTGTCTGACTGGGAATTCAAAGAATATATTGGGGTTATAAATACCCTCATTTCTTGCTACTGCCATATAGTGCCATTGTCTGACTGGGAATTCAAAGAATATATTGGGGTTACGTGCACCCACAATTTTTACTACTGGTATACAGTGCCATTGTCTGACTGGGAATTCAAAGAGTATATTGGGAATACAAATACCCTCATTTCTTGCTACTGCCATATAGTGCCAGTGTCTGACTGGTAATTCAAAGAATATATTGGGGTTACGTGCACCCACAATTTTTACTACTGGTATACAGTGCCATTGTCTGACTGGGAATTCAAAGAGTATATTGGGAATACAAATACCCTCATTTCTTGCTACTGCCATATAGTGCCAGTTTCTGACTGGGAATTCAAAGAATATATTGGGGTTACGTGCACCCACAATTTTTACTACTGGTATACAGTGCCATTGTCTGACTGGGAATTCAAAGAATATATTGGGGTTACGTGCACCCACAATTTTTACTACTGGTATACAGTGCCATTGTCTGACTGGGAATTCAAAGAATATATTGGGGTTATAAATACCCTCATTTCTTGCTACTGCCATATAGTGCCATTGTCTGACTGGGAATTCAAAGAATATATTGGGGTTACGTGCACCCACAATTTTTACTACTGGTATACAGTGCCATTGTCTGACTGGGAATTCAAAGAGTATATTGGGAATACAAATACCCTCATTTCTTGCTACTGCCATATAGTGCCAGTTTCTGACTGGGAATTCAAAGAATATATTGGGGTTACGTGCACCCACAATTTTTACTACTGGTATACAGTGCCATTGTCTGACTGGGAATTCAAAGAATATATTGGGGTTACGTGCACCCACAATTTTTACTACTGGTATACAGTGCCATTGTCTGACTGGGAATTCAAAGAATATATTGGGGTTATAAATACCCTCATTTCTTGCTACTGCCATATAGTGCCAGTTTCTGACTGGTAATTCAAAGAATATATTGGGGTTACGTGCACCCACAATTTTTACTACTGGTATACAGTGCCAATTTCTAACTAGGAATTCAAAATGCGCAAGGCTCCCGGAAAGGGACGTGGACGAGGCCGTGGGCGAGGTCGGGGGAATGGTTCTGGGGAGCAAGGTAGCAGTGAAGCCACAGGGCGTCCCGTGCCTACTCCTGTGGGGCAGCAAGCATTGCGCCACTCCACAGTGCCAGGGTTGCTTGCCACATTAACTAAACTGCAGGGTACAAACCTTAGTAGGCCCGAGAACCAGGAACAGGTCTTGCAATGGCTGTCAGAGAACGCTTACAGCACATTGTCCAGCAGCCAGTCAGACTCTGCCTCCTCTCCTCCTATTACCCAACAGTCTTGTCTTCCTTCCTCCCAAAATTCCGAAGCTTTACAGAACAATAACCCAAACTGTCCCTGCTCCCCAGAGCTGTTCTCCGCTCCTTTCATTGTCCCTCAACCTGCCTCTCCACGTCACGATTCCACGAACCTAACAGAGAAGCATCTGTGTCCAGATGCTCAAACACTAGAGTCTCCTCCATCTCCGTTCGATTTGGTGGTGGATGACCAGCAACCCACCCTCATCGACGATGATGTGACGCAGTTGCCGTCAGGGCATCCAGTTGACCGGCGCATTGTGCGGGAGGAGGAGATGAGACAGGAGTTGGAAGAGGAAGTGGTGGATGATGAGGACACTGACCCGACCTGGACAGGGGGGATGTCAAGCGGGGAAAGTAGTGTGGATGTTGAGGCAGGTGCAGCACCAAAAAGGGTAGCTAGAGGCAGAGGCAGAGGTCAGCAGCTTAGGCGAAGCCAGGCCACACCCGGAATCTCCCAAGATGTTCCAGTTCGTACCCAGCCCCGAAAAACTCCCACCTCGAGGGCACGTTTCTCGAAGGTGTGGAGTTTTTTCAAGGAATGCGCCGAGGACAGATATAGTGTTGTCTGCACAATTTGCCTCTCGAAATTGATTAGGGGCTCTGAGAAGAGCAACCTGTCCACCACTTCAATGCGCCGTCATTTGGAATCCAAGCACTGGAATCAGTGGCAGGCAGCAACGGCAGGACAAAGGCCGCCTGCCGTTCACGCCACTGCCACTGCCTCTGCCACTGCCTCTGCCACTGCCACTGCTGACTGTGCTGGCGATGCACTCCAGAGGACGAGCCAGGACACCACTTCATCTGCCTCCGCCACTTTGTTGACTTCTACCTCATCCTCCCCTGGTCCTGTCTTATCTCCTTCTCCTGCACCATCAAAGGCACCATCAGGCGTTTCTTTACAACAACCCACCATCTCTCAGACATTGGAGCGGCGGCAGAAATACACTGCTAACCACCCACACGCGCAAGCCTTGAACGCCAACATCGCTAAACTGCTGGCCCAGGAGATGTTGGCGTTCCGGCTTGTTGAAACTCCCGCCTTCCTGGACCTGATGGCAACTGCGGCACCTCGCTATGCCGTCCCTAGCCGTCACTACTTCTCCCGGTGTGCCGTCCCCGCCTTGCACCAGCACGTGTCACTCAACATCAGGCGGGCCCTTAGTTCCGCGCTTTGCACAAAGGTCCACTTGACCACCGACGCGTGGACAAGTGCATGCGGACAGGGACGCTACATTTCACTGACGGCACACTGGGTGAATGTAGTTGAGGCTGGGACTGCTTCCCAAACTGGCCCGGTGTACCTCGTCTCCCCGCCTAACATTCCTGGCAGGGACACGAGAAGAACACCCCCCTCCTCCTCTTCCTCTACCGCCTCCTCCTCCGCCACCGCCTCCTCCTCCGCCACCGCCTCCTCCTCCGCTGTTAGATTGACCCCAGCTACGAGTTGGAAACGTTGCAGCACTGGCGTTGGTAGACGTCAGCAGGCTGTGCTGAAGCTGATCAGCTTGGGGGACAGACAGCACACTGCCTCCGAGGTGAGGGATGCCCTCCTCGATGAGACGGCAATATGGTTTGAGCCGCTGCACCTGGGCCCAGGCATGGTCGTTTGTGATAACGGCCGGAACCTGGTAGCAGCTCTGGAGCTTGCCGGACTCCAACATGTTCCATGCCTGGCCCACGTCTTCAACCTAGTGGTGCAACGTTTCCTAAAGAGCTACCCCAATGTTCCAGAGCTACTGGTGAAAGTGCGGCGCATGTGCGCCCACTTTCGCAAGTCGACAGTAGCCGCTGCTAGCTTAAAATCTCTCCAGCAACGCCTGCATGTGCCACAACACCGGCTTTTGTGCGACGTCCCCACACGCTGGAACTCAACGTTTCAGATGTTGAATAGAGTGGTTGAGCAGCAGAGACCTTTGATGGAATACCAGCTACAAAACCCTAGGGTGCCACAAAGTCAGCTGCCTCAGTTTCACATCCATGAGTGGCCATGGATGAGAGACCTTTGTGACATCCTACGGGTCTTTGAGGAGTCCACAAGGAGGGTGAGCTCTGAGGATGCGATGGTGAGCCTTACAATCCCGCTCTTGTGTGTTCTGAGAGAATCCCTGATTGACATCAGGGATAACTCAGATCACACAGAGGAGTTAGGGATAGCATCCGATCCGTCACAGCTGGAGAGTAGGTCCACACATCTGTCCGCTTCACTGCGTTTAATGGAGGAGGAGGAGGAGGAGGAGGAGGAAGAAGAGTTGTCCGATGATGTGATGGTGATACAGGAGGCTTCCGGGCAACTTCGAATCGTCCCATTGTTGCAGCGCGGATGGGTAGACATGGAGGATGAGGAGGAAATGGAGATTGAACTTTCCGGTGGGGCCAGAGGAGTCATGCCAACTAACACTGTGGCAGACATGGCTGAGTTCATGTTGGGGTGCTTTACAACCGACAAGCGTATTGTCAAAATCATGGAGGACAACCAGTACTGGATCTTTGCTATCCTTGACCCCCGGTATAAAAACAACATCTCGTCTTTTATTCCGGTAGAGGGGAGGGCCAATCGCATCAATGCTTGCCACAGGCAATTGGTGCAGAATATGATGGAGATGTTTCCAGCATGTGACGTTGGCGGCAGGGAGGGCAGTTCCTCCAGTAGGCAACCAAGTTCTCACCGGTCCACACAAACGAGGGGCACACTGTCTAAGGTCTGGGACACCTTGATGGCACCCCCTCGCCAAAGTGCCGCCACGGAGGGTCCTAGTGTCACCAGGCGTGAGAAGTATAGGCGCATGTTGCGGGAATACCTTTCCGACCACAGCCCTGTCCTCTCCGACCCCTCTGCGCCCTACACGTATTGGGTGTCGAAGTTGGACCTGTGGCTTGAACTTGCCCTATATGCCTTGGAGGTGCTGTCCTGTCCTGCCGCCAGCGTCCTATCTGAGAGGGTGTTCAGTGCAGCCGGTGGCATCATCACTGACAAGCGCACCCGTCTGTCAGCTGAGAGTGCCGACCGGCTCACTTTGATAAAAATGAACCACCACTGGGTAGAGCCGTCATTTTTGTGCCCACCTGTGTAAAGCACCCCAACATGAAACTCCATGTCTGTACTCAACCTCTCCAATTCCTCCGCATCCTCATACTCATCCACCATAAGCGTTGCACAATTCTGCTAATACTAGGCTCCCTCCACCCTGATTTCCCCCAACTCTGCTGGTTAGAGGCTCCCTCCACCCTGATTTCCACCAACTCTGCTGGTTAGAGGCTCCCTCCACCATGAATTGGTCCAAACTGGGTTTTTTAGAGGCTCCCTCCACCATGAATTTGCCCAAACTGGGCTGTTTAGAGGCTCCCTCCACCATGAATTGGTCCAAACTGGGCTGGTTAGAGGCTCCCTCCACCATGAATTGGTCCAAACTGGGCTGGTTAGAGGCTCCCTCCACCATTAATTGGTCCAAACTGGGCTGGTTAGAGGCTCCCTCCACCATGAATTGGTCCAAACTGGGTTTTTTAGAGGCTCCCTCCACCATGAATTGGTCCAAACTGGGCTGTTTAGAGGCTCCCTCCACCATTAATTGGTCCAAACTGGGCTGGTTAGAGGCTCCCTCCACCATTAATTGGTCCAAACTGGGCTGGTTAGAGGCTCCCTCCACCATGAATTGGTCCAAACTGGGTTTTTTAGAGGCTCCCTCCACCATGAATTGGTCCAAACTTGGCTGTTTAGAGGCTCCCTCCACCATGAATTTGCCCAAACTGGGCTGTTTAGAGGCTCCCTCCACCATTAATTGGTCCAAACTGGGCTGGTTAGAGGCTTCCTCCACCATGAATTTGCCCAAACTGGGCTGTTTAGAGGCTCCCTCCACCATGAATTGGTCCAAACTGGGTTTTTTAGAGGCTCCCTCCACCATGAATTTGCCCAAACTGGGCTGTTTAGAGGCTCCCTCCACCATGAATTGGTCCAAACTGGGCTGGTTAGAGGCTCCCTCCACCATGAATTGGTCCAAACTGGGCTGGTTAGAGGCTCCCTCCACCATTAATTGGTCCAAACTGGGCTGGTTAGAGGCTCCCTCCACCATGAATTGGTCCAAACTGGGTTTTTTAGAGGCTCCCTCCACCATGAATTTGCCCAAACTGGGCTGTTTAGAGGCTCCCTCCACCATGAATTGGTCCAAACTGGGCTGGTTAGAGGCTCCCTCCACCATTAATTGGTCCAAACTGGGCTGGTTAGAGGCTCCCTCCACCATGAATTGGTCCAAACTGGGCTGGTTAGAGGCTCCCTCCACCATGAATTTGCCCAAACTGGGCTGTTTAGAGGCTCCCTCCACCATTAATTGGTCCAAACTGGGCTGGTTAGAGGCTCCCTCCACCATGAATTTGCCCAAACTGGGCTGTTTAGAGGCTCCCTCCACCATGAATTGGTCCAAACTGGGTTTTTTAGAGGCTCCCTCCACCATTAATTGGTCCAAACTGGGCTGGTTAGAGGCTCCCTCCACCATGAATTGGTCCAAACTGGGCTGGTTAGAGGCTCCCTCCACCATGAATTTGCCCAAACTGGGCTGTTTAGAGGCTCCCTCCACCATTAATTGGTCCAAACTGGGCTGGTTAGAGGCTCCCTCCACCATGAATTTGCCCAAACTGGGCTGTTTAGAGGCTCCCTCCACCATGAATTGGTCCAAACTGGGTTTTTTAGAGGCTCCCTCCACCATGAATTGGTCCAAACTGGGCTGGTTAGAGGCTCCCTCCACCATGAATTTCCCAAAACTTGGCTGTTTAGAGGCTCCCTCCACCATGAATTGGTCCAAACTGGGCTGGTTAGAGGCTCCCTCCACCATGAATTTCCCAAAACTTGGCTGTTTAGAGGCTCCCTCCACCATGAATTGGTCCAAACTGGGCTGGTTAGAGGCTCCCTCCACCATTAATTGGTCCAAACTGGGCTGGTTAGAGGCTCCCTCCACCATGAATTGGTCCAAACTGGGGTTTTTAGAGGCTCCCTCCACCATGAATTTGCCCAAACTGGGGTGTTTAGAGGCTCCCTCCACCATGAATTTGCCCAAACTCTGCTGGTTAGAGGCTCAATCCACCCTGATTTTCAAAACAAATGTTGGTGCCAACCTCAACTTACTACAAGGGCCAAATTCACTGCTGGTGACAAGCTCTCCTCACTGCAAGTGCCAAATACACATGTTTCAAGGTGTTTTCCTACTGTCAGAGAGGTGGTATTGAGTGTGTAAAGTGTGTAGTTGTTAGGCTGTGATGTTGGGGTAATAGAGGGTCTTTGGTGTGTTAGATGCCCCCAGACATGCTTCCCCTGCTGTCCCAGTGTCATTCCAGAGGTGTTGGCATCATTTCCTGGGGTGTCATAGTGGACTTGGTGACCCTCCAGACACGGATTTGGGTTTCCCCCTTAACGAGTATCTGTTCCCCATAGACTATAATGGGGTTCGAAACCCGTTCGAACACACGAACATTGAGCGGCTGTTCGAATCGAATTTCGAACCTCGAACATTTTAGTGTTCGCTCATCTCTAATTATTACATTACAATGTTTCATATTTTTAGATTTTACTTCAAAAGAATTGAATTTTTGGTACTAGAACATATTTTTTAAAGAGATGGTCAGAAGAAATATAGTTTGGGCAGGTCACAAATTGTAGAGGTCAAAAACAGTACAAATCAGACAAGCATAATAATAAAAAAAATAATATTCTATAGTACTGTACTTGCAAAGTAGGAACAAAGGCATTTTCCTAGATATTGCCGAAATGTAGTCACCAAAGGAAAGTGATTCCTACCTAATAGTTGTAATGTGGAGACGGTCCTCTTAGAGGGCATGGACAAGGAGGAGGGGATGCAAAAGAACAATGGCTGGTAAACGTTTGTAAGAAAGTAATTTTCTTATGTTCGGAAATTCTTGACAATATATCCTTTGAACAATCCCTATTTTTTCATGTTCAATGTTCACAATAGAGGGAAAAAATGAATTGAATTGACAAAATCTCTGTCAAACAGGCTCTGGTGATTTTCTAAAATATTGGAAACTCATTGCAACTGCTATTTGGGTTGGTCAAAAACAGTAATTTCCCAAAACGGTACAGTTGTTAAGAGTATTCCTTGATTTGCCATACGTGGTCCAATTTTTTTATACACTATGTATGGGCAGTCCAAGCCTAGTCCTTTGTCTTCTCCCAGGAAGGAATGTGTATTCTTAAGTAGAGGCAAATTTATCAAACGAGTGAATAGAAAAAGGAAATTGGAAACGTGGAAAGAAAAGAAAATATATTTAATTTAAGCAAATGTTCATTAAAAAGTAGATATGGATATTTTAAGAAAGAAGTTGATTGTCTCTTGAGGTTACTGTAGATTACAATATATTATTCTCATGTCAAGCTTTGCTTGCTGCTTATTTCACCTTTGTGGAAGACTGGAGTCTTCTATATATCTCCTCCTTAGCATATATCTTTAAGCTTAGCGCTGCTGCTTCTATGCGTGTGTTATAATATACTGCTGTATAAATATTTCTAGACCTGTGATGTCATCATCTATATATTCTACCACCTATTTTGTGTTCTCATGCTGTAAATATGATTTCCAGTTTTATCAGCCATATGACAATATCTGCCATTTTAAGCTATTTGATCTTCCGAAGGGGAAAAAAAAACATCAGACACTCATGATTTATTATCTATCTAGTGGATAAGTTATACATAACTTTTTTTTAGAATCCAACTTTCACCTCTGTCTGTTTAGTGTTCTTACAAAAGGTGGTCACATTAGTACCTGCTAACTATATAAAGTGTATGGCAGGGGTATACCCAGAATTTTCCATAGAGTCCCAATAAATTGATTCAGGCTAAGACCCGACATAGCGAGCCACAGCCAAAAAATGTTGTAGAAAATAGCAGAAACGCGTTGCATTTTTTTTCACAGCGTTTTCCTCTGCAAACTTTCTTCCTCTATTGTACTTATAGGGAAAATGCCAGCGTTTCTGCAGGTATAATTGACAAACGTTTCTGAAATTGTACCAGTCTGCTGTGAATTTTTTTCTGTCAATTGTGGATGGGATTAGCCAGAATACCTTCCACTTTGCAGATAATGTAAAATGCAGCGTTTTTATTTTTTATAATACGGGGCACCATAAACCCGCCCCACAGATAAGTTAGATCCTGAATGAAATGATGTTTCCCCTTGTGAATTGATGCCACGATAAAACCCTATCAATATGCAAGTGAGCTCTTTGGAGCAACAATGGTGTATCTATTGTACCAATGAGGTAAGTGGCAATGTCACACAAACAAGCTCATTTGAATATTTACAAAGACATTGATATCTCATATAGCAAAGTAACTTTTCCTTGACTGCAACACTTGAGCTCTATTTTTCTGAAAAGCTTTTGTATTTAGTCAGCCACTGTCAAGGTTTCTCTGAGAACTGGCGCATGATGGGTAAGTTCAAGATCCCAAGGGTTATCTCTTCAGATGATTTTCATCACACTTTCTTCACTTTCCTACTACTAATTCATAATGGCAGGTAGCAAATATGGTATACAGCAAGGTCTATATAATCTAATACACCGCACAGTGCTAACCATCTAGAGCAGATTTCTTAAAAAAATAAAAATAAAATAAAGGAGCCTTTATGTGTAAAACAAAACATAAAAATGCTTATTACTATAAAGACACAGTATGTAGCACCATCTTGCCAGACCCAGAGTTTCACCTCTCAGGCTTCTTCCAGGGCATGTGATATCTCATTGACAGAAACACAGATTTACATTTTATTATACAAACAATGACATTGGTGTCTCAATATTGGTTCAAAAATGGCCAACTCATTTAACTCTGCTTATCCTGATTATTGCAAAGACCTACTTTGGGCGGGTTCACATCTGCGCCCCGGTCTCTGCTTTGAGTTTCTGTCTTATGCCAACAGGAGACGGAAACTGGGCAGACCGTGTCCGCCTGTGATCATTTTGTGGTCTCCGCGGCAAAACCGTTTTTTTAACCGGACACAAAGTCCTGCATGTCCGATTTTGTGTCCGGTTAAAAAAAAAAAACGGTTTCACCACGGAGACCATAAAACACTCATGGGTGCTCACGGGTGGACACGTTGCAAACCCATTCAAATGAATGGGTTTGAAAAATGAATGCTGGTTTCCATCTCCTGTCTTTCTTGGGCAAAAGATGGAAACTGAAAGTGGAGACCCAGTGCATAGATGTGAACCTGCCCTTTGTAAGGTGATGCAAAACTGGAAATGGAACTAGAATACATCACAGTAAAGTTGACGCACCTAGAACCTTTTACGATGGTCTTATTTATGACTATTTCTTTTATCAGACATTACTTTCTTGTGGAGCCTATTTGTTTGCACATTGTATGAATACTATTTACCAGTTCTGACAAATATATCACTTGTTGAGTAGAGGGATACCTGCACACACCCTTGGGATACCTACAGAGTGGTAAGAATGTATTAACAACAGTAATTAACATGCAGTAAACCCCTTGTACATAGCGGCCTAGGCATACTCACTAGGGGAGCTGCTCTTAACTCTCGAAGACAGCAAGCATTTGTTATATAAATAATGTGTACACCACAGACATTGATATAATGACAAACAGAACGGCACATTACAAGCAAATGGCATTTGAAACCACACGTCCGAGACATACTTGGCACGGTTACAGAATTGGCTGTGGAATGTGTAAGAGAAGGTGATTAGGAGAAAAAAAATAAACCACCACTCATTGAAAGGACTTTACAGCATTAATATGGGGAAGCGGTCCTTGTATGTGACAAACTACAAAGCTCTTGTAGGTTTTATGTTTGGAGAAACACCAGAATGGGCAGACGAGGGCGACCTATTGTTTTTTTTTCAGTTGTCATATTTCTTGCTTATTTCTTGAGATTGAATACTATAAATTCATTTTATATCATGCTCACTCTCCAGACGTCTTACTCCCAGACTGTGTGAGCTCAGTCACAGAATGGGTACTTTCTTGGAGGTGCGGGGGTGATTTTCCTGCTTGCCTTAATGATCATATATGGTCTGGAGACCATCTCCATGAAATGGCACCATAAAATTTTAGACCTGCCACCTTATACATTACCATCATGTGACACACAATTTGGAACCGTGCCACGTTTTTGGACTCCAAGCTCAATCACTAGGAGGGAGTCAAGAGACGTAGAAATTTAGCAACTTAGGCAATGTGTAGTATATATTAGAGGAATACTATCATCTAAAGAAAAGAGATACATTATAGCAAAATGTAATATGCTGAACTATTGTATCCAATAAATATATGAAATCTCCATTATGAGTCATATCAGTCATTTATTTGCTATGGCAACATCAATAGTGCGGGTTATCAACGTATAAAAAGTTCAACATTACACTGACAACAAGCCATTGAAATCTGCTGAATAAGTCATGTAATGTCACAGAATATCTGACAGTCTATTATTATTTAAGGCTGGAGTTTTATTTAGAAAAATAGATTTGTTTGGCAAACATGGTCAAAAGAGGGGGAAAAAAATATCTATTTTTTTTCTTGCTTTTTTATGAGATACTTTAGTTTGGAATTGATTTTGGAGTCAATCACTTGCCCGGTCAAGCACCCTGGTATTTATAATTAGCCAAAGACTGTACAAGGGATAAGAACCTCATGTTTATTTTTGTAGTTGGCTAAGAAGCATAAATCAATGTATAATACTAATATTATTTTTTATAAAATGTTGTTAAAAAGTTTTACAGATAACCTATTAGACTTTATAAATGGTAGGTTTCGTGTATGCAATGACAACAACAAACTATATTATGAAGTTACAAAAAGACATGTAGATGGAGACTGGGATTAAAGGGGTTGTCCAAGATTTGGATGCAGCACAACCACCCCTGACATTGCTCCAAAACATGGATAACACCTTTAAGGAACCTCACTGTGACACTGACAGTATGCAACAATATTGTCAAATTTGCACGGACAAAACTAACTATTACTACTACTACTACTACTACTAATAATGATAATAATAATAGCACAACTAATAATGAACAATGCTTGACTGTATTAAAGAAAAATAAACAGACATGATCCATATTAGAGGGTTAGTCCTCCCTTACTCAATATACTGTACATGACCACAGAATGCAGATTTGAAACATTGAGTGACTTACGACCAATACATGAGATATATTTCCTTAAAGAGGAACTTTCATAGATGTGCGGTATTATATACCATTAAAAAGCCAACAGCGTTCCCTTTATGGGCCTCAATGCCCTCATAAATGTGTGGTATTACATACTGCTCTGATATCTCTCCACTGTCAGAAATGGGGCCTACAGCCTAGTGTCATCGCTGGGCTGGGAGGAACGCCTCCTTTACCCCCCACCCCTCCCCGACTGTAAAAGTCTAAGGAATAGTGGTGTCAAGGGGGCATTCCTCACAACCCAGTGATGACGCTAGTCTGTAAGGCCCCCCCTGACAGTAGAAAGTTATTGGTGCCGAAATTAACATCACCGATATTTCCAGCACTGAGGCACACTGTTGGCTTTCTAACAGTATATAATACCACATATTTATGAATACTTCAAAAAGCCTATATAGTTCTATGAGTATGAAACAGATCATCTGACAGTTTTAATGGGGCAAATAAATATAGTGATAAAAAGATAGACTTTACCTTACTAAAGTACTCCATGTATTAAGTAATTGACAAAAAACATTCACAACAGGGATATAAGTATATGAAGACACTAAACCCTGCCCTTCAAGATTATCAACTAAAATGTAAAAACTAGTTCTGTAGCTTGCACTTTATATATAAACATCAAGAAAGGAAACAGGAGAATTTGTAAGAAACACATATGTGTTACATATGGACATATGTCTTATAATACACTGTAAATTAAATATGTGCATTCCACTCGGCAAGAGTAAACACAATATGGATACATTTATCAAGACAAATCAACATCTTAGACTCATTTCCATCTCTACAGGTAGAAATTTAGAAGTGATAAAGAGCAGAAAATCTGTATCTATTAACCCCTTACTACCAAAGCCAATTTAGGGCTTTTTTGAGCTGCCGTTTTGTTTTTGTTTCCGCCTTCCAAAAGCTGTGACTTTTATATTTTTTTTCATAAATGTCCATATAAGAGTTTGTTTTTTGTGAGACCAGTTGGATTTTTCAATTTCAGGATTTTGGGACAAAAATGTGCATTGGACAGGCAGCTGTGGTCTGTATGTGTTACTATATTATATACATTTATTTCATCCTTGCACTAACATTGTATTATGTGCTTTTATGCTCCATTCAGATCATGTTTATAAATCCATTTAGCAAATCCATTTAATGGATGCATAAAATGGACGAAAACAGATGGCCATCTGTTTACATAGACACCTATGTTAACCACTTCAGTACCAGGCCAATTTGTGGTCCAGGACCAGACACATTTTAGGTTTATTTTGTATGTGCGGTTTTGAGGTCTGTAACATTTTTCTCGTATGTCTCAGTCAACTAATTTTTGCGTATTTTATTTGGGGACACATAGGGCTTTATTTTTATGTTATTTTTATTTTCAAATGTGTTTTAATTTTTTTTATATCTGGGAAAATATAAACAAAATAGGAGGCAAATTGTGTCTGGTTTTCAATTTATTATTATTTTTATTTTAATTAATAACACAAAGTGTCACTGAAAAACTTTATAAAATAGTTTTTCCTCTCCATTACGGTAATTTTTATTTTGTATGGTGTCATTGGGGGTGGGACTATAACCTTTAATAACGGCGTTTTATTAGCGTATTATTTTTTTATTATTATTATTATTTTATTTACATTTTTTTAAAAACTTTTTTATTATATATATTTTTTTAATTTTTTTTTTTCAGATTGTGTCCCCAAAAGGTGATAAGAGACCTTTGGGAACATCTGATCACTTTTTTTTTTGTACTGGGGGCTGACTTCTCCTATAACTGGGGCTGTTACATTTAGCCTCAGTTGCAGGAGGAATACAGCCTCCTGCACGCTATATATACACACCTTATAGAGCTGATCTAGGTCCTGTAGGACCCAGCAGGTCTTGCAAGCTGCTGCTCCCGGCGGATCACTTGACCGCCGAGTCAGAGGGCGGCCGAATCATGTCAGCGTCCATAGCTGTGTATACAGCGCTCAGTGAGCGCTGTATACACAGCGATCGAGATAGCAGGGGAGGTAATAAATCTTCCCTGCCATCTCTCTAGAAGCTCCGGCTGAAGTTACAGCTGGCTCACAGCTTCAGTAGCTGCACAATCTCCGTGCAGCTACTGTGTTCTGACTGGACGTACAGGTATGTCCTGTCAGAACTAGGCAACCACTTCCCGGACGTATATAGTCTATTGGCGGTCCAGAAGTGGTTAAAAAAAAAACAAAAAAACATCCATTTCTGTGTAAATGGATGGCTATGTGTTTGTATCCCTTTGCATCTTTAAAATGGATATGTTAAACAGATGTAAAAATTGTGAACTGATATTGTTGATCCAGGGTGTTTATACTGACTGCTAGATTGGAGTTGGGAAGGAATTTTTTTCCCCTGAAATGGGGCAATTGGCATGAGCCTCATGTTTTGTTTTGTTTTTTGCCTTCCTCTGGATCAACACTGTAGTCATTGTAGGGTTATAGGTTGAACTTGATGGACTGATGTCTTCATCCAACCTCATCTACTATGTAACTATGTATTATGTGTTGGCATATTGCAAGTAAGAATTTTCTATCCACATTTTATTGGGTGGAAACTGGGCCTAAAACCATGTGTAACCACTTTTCAAGTGGATTGGGTTTCCGTTTTTTCGAGTCCCCAAGATGCACTGCAGAGCAGAAACCCAAGCTCAGGTGTGAACCTAGCATAAGTCAAATCATATTAACCTTCTATAATATTGTGCAATGGAGATCATTCTTAAGACTGGGCCTAAAATCTCTAATGTACTGTATATATAGCTTGCAGGAACAGTTTAACAGCTAAATTATTTAATGTAAGAAGACAAATGTACTGTATATACATAAAATATAGAAATAATAGTGTTAATATAGATACTCATATCACATATAGAGAATATAGCAATGACCGTATAGAAACAGATACTGTTATTGCACATAAGAGAAAGGCAATAATAGTTTATTGCACATCACCAGACCACTAAATGTTATCCAGTAGCTGATCCAGTGGTGACTGAAGTAAGAGATACTTAAGCTCGCATCTGTCAATAGTTACTTAACAATGTTCGCAGTGTTATGCTGAGAACTTTCATCAGTCCGTGACTTTCTATGCGTCACTGAGCTGCCCCTCGATACTCCCATGCTATATACACATTTCACCAGGTTTTATTGCTTTGGATAAAAGACTGAGTATCAGACAACATCCAAAACCAGTTGGATTTACCCACCAGTCATTTAGATTGATGGACTTGTACATAGGGCTGCGGTGGAGAGAAAATAGTAGATAATAAAGGTATCATATAAAACTATGTCATTGCCAATATAAGACACAAGAGAATAATGGTAACAAATAAAAGTGTATGTGGTGAGTTTTACAAGAGTTATGTTAGAGATAAACTATGAGAAATTAATATACAGAACATGTACATACTGTAGATAGCATAACAAGGTGCTGGAAAGCAAAACTGTTGTAATTGTTAGCAATGCATTCATGTTGTCTGTTCAGGGACCCCCCTGAACAGACTACCGAACACATTGGCAAGTGAACGGACTATAATGGGGTCCGTGTGCTTTCCGCATGGTCTCTGCATGGAACATGCAGACAGGAAAGTAGATCGTGACGTATTTTCCTGTCCGCATGTTTTGTGCAGAGACCGTGCGGAAAGCACATGGACCGCATTATAGTCTATGGCATCCGTGTACTTTCACTGCACACCGCTTGCCAGTGCGTTCAGTAGTCCGTTCAGGGAGGTCCCCATGCAGATGCCCCAAACGGATTACGGACGTAGATGTGAATTAGGCCTTAAGACTGGATTTTGTGCACCAAAGACACTTCGTTATAACTTTTTGTGGACATTTGATAGATAGTAGTCTTTAATAGATTCTGTGATCTTCCAATAATTTAGAATTAATAGATTATGTTTAAAGGGGCTCTATCAGCAAAATCATGTTGATAGAGCCCCACATATGCGTGAATAGCCTTTAAAAAGGCTATTCAGGCACCGTAAATGTTATATTAAACTACCCTCCCCCCGTTTTAAAATAATACCCTAAAAAAGAATGTGCTCTACTTACCGAACGTGCACGCTGGGTGGGCATTCAGGGTGTGTCTTCATCTTCATCCACGTCTCTTCTTCCTCCGATGTCCTCCGGTCCCATCCTCCTCCGGCGCTCGCTCGTGGACACTGATAAAAAAAAATAGCCTGGGCACATGCGCAGTAGCCGTAGTAGAAGCCGCATGCTACTGCGCATGCGCCCAAGCTATTTTTTTTTATCAATGTCCACGAGCGAGCGTCGGAGGAGGACGGGACCCGAAGACATCGGAGGAAGAAGAGGCGTGGATGAAGATGAAGACACACCCTGAATGCCCGCCCAGCGTGCACGATCCGTAAGTAGAGCACATTCTTTTTTAGATTATTATTTTAAAACTGGGGGGTAGTTTAATATAAATTTTACAGTGCCTGAATAGCCTTTAAAAAGCATGATTTTGCTGATAGAGCCCCTTTAAAAATATATTTTAATCCAGACATCATGAGCCTTATACAAATTATGGAATGAAATGCAGATTTTTTTTTTTCTTAAGACTAATTATATATTAACTATTTTTATTTTAGCTGCATTTTTAAAAAGACTGAATGTAAACTGAATTTCCCTTTAAGGGGTCGACATCAGAAAAAATACTATTTTGTGAAGGCCAGAGGCAGTATATAACACTGCAATAAGAACTTGTTAAAAGAAAATGTAATGCACACGCCGGCTTTCGTCTAGGGCATTGGAATGTCCTGTCAGATAACAGTGGCCTTTGGAAGATACTCTACAAATACGGTTTATCCATTGTTAATTTATCACAACACATCAGCACAAAAACCCTGCAGCCTTTATATTTTATTGAGAGAATAGAAATCTCCATTGTGGTGACACCAGATATTCTGATTAATGCTTCTGTATCTTGTAAGCAAGTCGTCTCAGTAATAAATGATATATTACCTAAATCTCCTTAATTAAAACCTCTCTGCTTTGCCTTTTATCGCATGTAAATTGACATCCAGTTTGCTGATACTGTTATTTTTTGGTCTAGTGTAAGCGATTCAGCGTTTTATTCTCTCTGTATTGCATTCCATTATGGATTTATTTATTCATTTTAAAATGAAAAACAAGCATAACTTACACGTTCTTCATGCCGAAAAGGAAACGGAGAGGATTTTTCTTGACTTCTATACTTTATCGCATTGAACTTAAAGTCCCCTCGTACAGTCTGTAAGTGTAACCCGTTATAAATATTACTTGTTTTATTTCCAGATAAAAGAGTCTTGACAAATATGTGCTTCAAGAACGTTCCGGATGTTAGAAATGTAAATAAGATGGACCCAAATGATGATGGTAAGGGCATATGTTTCTTATGAATTACAATTTCTTAATATATGACAAATCTATTCGTGCAGACTACACATTAGACTTAAATTCAATAATTCACATTTTCATACCATTGAGTATTAGACATTCTTACCCCTTCCTGTATGTGCACTTAGACAAAGATCTGTGCATCCTTACCTTACCTTTAATTTGGTTAAAGGGGATCTCTGGGCTTATAAGTTTGATGACTATCAATCAAAGATCAGTGGTGGTCTGAAACCTGAGCAGTATGGTGGTCAAGCCAAGGACAACATCTACAAGGAGTTTGTATGCACTCCCCATGTTTGCATGGGTTTCCTCTGGTTTCCACACACACTTCTAAGATATACAGATAGGGATTATAGATTGTGAGTAGAGATGAGCGAGTAGTATTCGATCGAGTAGGTATTCGATTGAATACTACGGTATTCGAAATACTCATACTCGATCGAACACTACTAGCTGTTCGAAGTTAGGATTTGATGCAGAACTTTGCCAATCAACGCTGGTTCTTCTCTTACCTTTAGAAGTATTCTCCCTGCGCAGCATCCCCGCGTCCTCTTCCGGCTCTGAATTCACTCTGCTTAGGCATCGGGCCTGGGCAGAGCCGACTGCGCATGCCCGCGCATGTGCAGTCGGTTCTGCCCAGGCCCGATGCCTAGCAGAGTGAATTCAAGGCCGGAAGAGGACGCGGGGATGCTGCGCAGGGAGAAGAATCCAGCCCGACCCTCACTCATGGACTTGGTAAGTAGAATTTGATCGAATGTTGCGTACCCCTGAAACGAGCATTTCCCCCCATAGACTATAATGGGGTTCGAAACTCGTTCGAACAGTCGAACAGTGTGCGGCTGTTTGAATCGGATTTCGAACCTCGAACATTTTAGTGTTCGCTCATCTCTAATTGTGAGCCCTATATGGGACAGTGAATGTGTCAGAATCCTGTATTTTGTTAGTCTACCACTAGTGGCTGCTATTCCTCTTACTTTGAAATGTTGTTGTACTTCCACTCCTCACCACTGGAGGCTGCTCTGTTTATCTTAGGACCTATCTGTACCAGTGTGAAATCTTGTTTTCTGTTTGGGCCTATTTATACCCATGAGGCACTGAAGCCTCTGTAGAGTATTGTGACTTGTTTCCAGTCTCCTGCTCCCAGAGGTGTCTTCTCCAGACTCTCTCTACTCCATTGCTTTATTACTCTGATCCTCTACTCATCAGGATGCACCTTGGACTACTACTCTTCAGTGCCTATCTGCTCCTGGCTTATTTTACTGGACTCCAGCCACGTATCTCTGCATAGATATTCGATTTGGTTTAAGTTAGGACACACGGTGGCTCAGTGGTTAGCCTTGCAGCGCAGGAGTCCTGGTGTTCAAATCCCGCCAAGGACATAAAACCATCTGCAAGGAGTTTGTATGCTCTCCCCATGTTTGCATGGATTTCCATCCCATATTCCAAAGACATACTGATAGGGAAAAATGTACATTGTGACAACATGTTCTCACCACCATACTTTGGGATGGGATTAGCAGTATTTTTGTTCCTACACACATGATGCTTAGAAATGAGGACAAAAAGTATAATCTTGGTCTTATCAGACCAGAAAATATTGTTTCTCCTGGTGGAATGCAGTTTTTGCACTGGCCTGCATTAGGATGCAATGTCACATGCATTGTAAACTGATTTCTGGGTCATTCTTTCAGCCATACCACTGAATATGTAGCTATCTAGCTCTTCAGGCCAGATATTTTTTAGCTTCTTAAAGCTTTCACATTGTGGTCTCTGGAATATATATGTTTTCTTACTTGGATTTTAGGATCTAGCTTGTCTCCCACAAATAACTAAATTTAGACTGTGAAATCACCTTGCGGCCTATACCTGTGGTGTTGAGATAAGATCAGCCCTTGGAGACCAAACATGCAATCACATTTTTAGTCACTCAGGAGGAAAAAAAAATGATAAAACTGAAGTAGCTGTAGATTGAAAGATTGCACATGAATAAATCTTACATCTGGCATCTCTGTATTATAAGTCATTAGGTTCAAAGTGTATTTTGGGCACCTTTCTGTTATTCTTCTAGTCAAAATGTTGTCTCCAACTGTGCCGTAGAGGGAAAGGTTTGTTGACCTTTCTTACATCGCTACCAAATAAACACAAGTGTAGATCCAAAAGTTGTGTTTATTTATATGTAAGTATCAGCCCTTGGGTCCCCCGGGCCACTCTATCTACAGGGATAAAATTATCTCTGCGCTCACTCTGGCGAGTTCAATATAAATATACCAAACACTCCATGTTATATTAGCAAGGAATCGTTTATTTATACATGAAGATCAATGTTTCATTCCCCTAAGAGCCTTTCACAGGATCAAAATCCTTTTCATTCCAGTGAAGATTTCCTTGGGGAACAGAGCACTGAACTTCGTCTCGAGCCTCTAATTTTCTATTAATTGAAGGGATGTATACCATGCACTTGTTGCAAGTTCCTTTAAAGTGGATTGGAAGACAGCTATGATATCTTACTTGCTGATTTATACCAGGTTTCTTTGCAAAGTCCTAGAATGAAAAGAAATGGGAGGAGGGAGAGATTCTGCAGCTCAGAACTTTTACATTTATGGCGAAGGCTTGCAAATCAATAGAGAAATCTGAATGACACCTACGGGGTTAAACAGGTTACAATATTCACATCCTTATTTCTTATTAATCACAGTCTAAGTGTAAACATAGATTACTCATTGTGAGATAGAAGCAAGTGTCTGATATTACTTCACACACTTGGTTCCACTTCATGACAATGATAATAAGAGGCTTGTATTACAAGTAAAGCGTGACATTACAAGGAGTTTGTTTCAGGCGAGATGGAATAATTAAAAGCACTCAGACAGAATGCTGAGCAAGGAAAAGAGCAGAATAATGACACCAGAAATATTACGAGCTTATATTGGAGGTGGGCAAGAATGGAAAGGAAGTGAAAAGGAGTTCAAAGAAATATTCTTATATATTAAAAGAATATTAAAATAAAGGGAAGATAAAAAAAAAATGGTTTGGAAAATAAGGCACTAAGTGGAGAAATTGGGTAAGTCCTACTCCCACTACAATACTGGTCCAGTCTAGTGGCAAGACACCCCCTGGACCTTCCTGCAAGACTCCTTGTAAATAGACATCTGGACATTGGAGCAAGAGTCTAGTTTACAGGGACAGCCGTTGAACACAATATAGCCCAAAAAAGTCCTGTTTAGGAACAACTGTTAGAACAGGAGAGCACACATGCTTCTATAAGAGTAAGAAGGGTACTACACAGTCCAGTCATATTAATGTGACCACTGCCTACTTTTGATGTCAACGTTAAATAACCAATAACCACTAATCCCTAGATTAGTGTTAGAGAAGGTGAGGCTTGTGGCTTAGGAGGGTACTGGGAGGGGAGATGTGAGTGATGCACTCATGTCTCCACGCCCACACACTCCTAAGCCACAACAAGCCCCGCCTACTCCCATCATCTCTAACACTAGCCTAGGGAGGTGGGGGTGCGCACGGCACTCTGAAGGCATGTCAATGAGAGAGGACCAGACCGAGAAGAGCGGGGAGCTTCAGCGGATCTGTACAGGTAAGCGGACACCAGGGGGGCTAAGTAGCCAGGGGATTTTTTTTTAATCACTACACAGCATGGGGTCCAAAAATTTTTGGACTCCATGCTGTGTAGTGAATAGGATCATTTTTAAAATACGATCTTTGATTATTATAAAAATCCTATTGACTTGCATTGGGATCGGAATTGGGATTGGGTTCGAATGGAAAATGATCGGAAATTGGATTTTAAAAATGATCCTGAAATTTCAAGATCGGCTCAACCCTAGTGAACAGATGAAATAAAAGAATTTTATGTTTTCTAGTGACTGAAAAATCAAGATATAATGGATTTGATAAGTTGATAAGATATGTTTCTTATTTTATGGGCTCAAGTACTCAAAAAAGACAGGTTACCAATATGAAATAACTAGCATCTGCCCGCGACTTTGTCTGTGGGTTGATGTTGGTGCTGAGATGCTTATATTTAGCCAATTGCTGTTGTGGATGATCAGCCTGCTCCCGCATCTCGGCTCTGCTACATCGCTGCATATGCGCAGCATACTCAGTTGTATGTACATCTATGCATATGGAGAGCGTACTCAGCTGTGCTACAGCACTGCCTAAGCTCTGCTACATCTGACCATTTGGATTAGAGGAGTGTTCTTATGTCAGTGTCTGAGCAGCTTCTGTGTTGGAAACGGCTGAACGGATGTTGCAGAAATTTGCCACAGTTCGATCAGCCTGCTCCCGCGTCTCGGCTCTGCTACATCATGGCATATCCATAGGATACCCAGCTGTATGTACATGTTTGCATATGGAGAGCCTATAGAGGTGTGCTACAGCGCTGCCTAAACTTTGCTACATCGGGCAATTGTGATTACAATGGTTTGGTTATGTGACTGTCTGAGCAGCTTCTGTGTTACAAAGGGCTGAATGGATGTTGCTGAAATGTGCCAAAGTTCTCCCCCTACCCCCATCAAAGGCAGAACAATACATTCCCTGTAGTACTCACTAAAACTCTACACCCGATATACTCCTCTTGCCCACACACAGCCTGCATATTCTTTAGTCTCCTGATCTTCTATGAGGCTCCATTTTCTTCATCTTTCACACTGTCCAGCTTCATCCTATATAGCTCTGCCCACAAAATAGCATGTAGCTCCTCCCACTGCCTAGCATGATCCTATCTGAGAATGGCTCAAGGACCTGTGATGACATCACCACTAAATTCCTTCACTGTGGTCGTGTAGTGATGTAATTTACCGGGATAAAATGTAGCCTATGTTTTAATTGGGGTTCTTATCTATGTATGCGGCAAATTTCATGCAAATCCGTTCAGCCATTTTTGCGTGATTGAGGAACAAACATCCAAACCCACAAACTTTCACATTTATATTAGTAGGAAGGATATAAGGTGCATCCATACATTTTTGGGCTACCATTGTTTTGAGCGTATAAGCAATCCAGGTAAAGCCTGCCCTTGAGTAGTATATCCTGTCATGTGGTACAGTAATTATGAGGATTCCCCAGTAATCTCCCATTTGAAGCAAAAGCAACAGCGCAGGAGCAACTGGCAATTGGCAGCTGTACGTGCTTACTAGTAAGTGGTGGGCTGCATCTGAGCTACTGTTTTAGTACATGCGTGACCTGGAAAATAGCGCATGACAGATGTGGCGGAGATGACCCATCTAAGGGTCCATTCATAAGGAGTAAACGCGCGCTCATTTTGGCAAAATACACGTGTAAAGAATGCACGTGTAAAAATAAGACTCCCATTGAATTCAATGACATTTTTTACACGTGTAAAAAAATATGTCATAAAATGCGAGGCGTTTTTTGACGTGTTTTTTTTTTTTACACGTGTAAAATATGTAATTGAAGTCAATGGGAGTCTTATTTTTACATGTGTATTCGTTAATGTGTATTTTGCCAAAACAAACGCGCGTTTACTCCGTGTGAATGGACCCTAAGAGCATTCAAGTAAGAAAATGGTAGATTGTTAATTATATTGTCTCTCATCCATTACATTGTCACTATAAGGGTCTCATGCTGAAGAAATAGAAGTTTGTAAAGTTTCCAAATTTACTATTAGGGTCCATTCACACGGAGGAAAATGGCGCATTGTTTGGCGCTGAATTTTCCACGCTGAAAAAAAAGCCTCCTATTGATTTCAATGGGCTCCGCTAGCTTCTTTTTTCCGCTAGCGTAATAATAATAAAATCAATAATAATAATAATAATAATAATAATAATAATAATAATAATGCAGCCAGATAGAATAGTCAGATTGTTGCACAATTTAGCATACTGTTATATCTCCGGCAGAAATGTAAATTTTTTTTCAAGTGTGGTCTGATTAGATGCGTATAAAAGTGCTTCTCCCCTCTGCTCTATAAAAAGGTTCTCAAAAGCTGCTTTTGGGTAGTGTACCAGTTGGTGAGAGATTATGGATTGTTAGACATGCCTTTATTACACACCTGAAAACATTGTGCCCAGTTGACAGATTTTGAGGTTATTTCACCCCTCTAAGGCTAAGGCCCCACACAGTGGGCTGCAGTAAAAAAAGCATTGTGGGAAGAACGGTGGCAGTATCGCATGTTGCGATTTCCAAAACTGCAACAGTATCAGTGCATTAGTAAGTGATCATTGATTGATAATCGCCATATCTGCATGTTGTTTATTCATACATTGGGTTCTTAGGCTCCATTCCCACAGAGTAACGCGCTGCTCATTTAGACATGTAAACACGTGTCAGAGCGAGGCGCTTCAAAACATCCCAATGACGTCAATGGGTGCCGGCTTACGCTTGCTACACATTGAAATCAGTGGGATATAAAGCCTCCCATTGATTTCAATGTGTAGCGCGTGGGAACAAATTCACTGACTATAGCAAATCAGCCGCTATCATATATAATACAACCATACTGATCACCAAAACTATAGCAACCTGGCCGCTATCATATATAACACAACCATACCGTTCATCATATTGAACCAGGGGATGTAAATAAAGGGAACAAAAGGTAAAAAAAAAGTAATGGTGACGACCCCATGACCATAAAGGGCCATATAATAGAGAACAGCAAGAAGATTATAGATAACAATAGGAAAAATGTCCTGCAGAAGTCTGGGAAAGCTGGGTGGTGCACAAAATAAAAGCCATCCCACAGCAAATAATCATAATCACATTCAGCCCAGAGATGTAAAGGGCCATGTGGATAGACCGCAATAAATACCCAGAAGGTACATCAATAAAACAGGAAAATAAACCCTGCAGGAACATCAGAAAGCTGTGTGAGTACACAAAAAAGATGATAATGATAAAACCCATCACCCAGAGATAACCAATAATATAATCATAATCACATAAAGCCCACAATTGTAAAGGGCCATGTGAATAACTTTGCCGAAGCTTAAAAAAGCTGGATACTTGCCAGTTTATTTTTTACCCTATTCGAGTGGAAACCACGTGGACCCTATTATAGTCTATGGGGTTTGTGGACTTCCGCTTTCTTAAGTGGATTAGGTTTCCGTTTGGGGTCCCCAAGTGGACCCTTCAAACGCAAATGTGAACTGGGCCTAAAACAATGATAGATTTCTCATACAATTTATCAATAATCTAGAGCAGATTAAGGGCTCATTCACATCTAGGCCCGGTCTCCGTTCTGCAGGTTTCCGTTTCCTGCACAAAACAGAGCAGGAGACGGAAACCTGCAGGACTCTTTCATGCCCATTCATTTTAATGGGTGAAAAAGCTGTCCGGCCGTGAGCGGAGGTGAGTGTTTTGCGCTCTCCGCCGCGAAACCGTTTTTTTAAATCCGGACACAGAGTCGGACATGCAGTACTCTGTGTCCGGATTTTAAAAAAACGGTTTCGCGGCGGAGAGCATAAAACGCTCACGGCCAGACCCGGTCTGTGGTTTCCATCTTCTTGCATGCAGAAGACGGAAAGCTGAGAACGGAGACCCGAACGCAGGTGTGAACCTAGCATAAGCTTAACCTAAATTCTCTAACACTTAGACACTATTAGTAAATCTGGCCCCTGGTTTAAGGTATTTCACAATCACAAGTCATGTAGTCAGATTCGTTGTGTGGTATGTCACACCGGGCACACTACAGCGACGTGTATGGAGAGCCATTCACATGAATTGAGTCTTTTTCCTCTCTTTGTTATGTAATAACAGGTATAGTAACCTGCCTGACCTTAGGATGTGATACGTACTATGCTCCATATGTATTATCACTGAACTGCAGCACTAACTTTAATAGACTCGGCATAAACATCCTATACCGATATTTGTTATTCTCACTGTCGGTTGGATTAATGTAGAAAGTTATCGCAAATGCAGTACGTTTTACCCAAAATATGTTTTGAAGGTTTTTCCAGTTGATCTCCGCTCTGCATGGTATGCACCACTGTCAATAAAGAGGTTAAAATGAAAATCCCCTATTTGAAGATAAGCTGTCACTAATGTTTTGCAGCTGTAGGGGGACCTCACAGCCAATTAAAGAGCGCAGCTCCTGGCAGCAGCCCAAATAAGGAGACCACATGTTGTATTTTCATTGGTCACCTCCAGGGAACAGCAGTTATAGCGGGGCATGTGTTAGCTATTTCCTCTTGTAACAAGGCAGTTTAAGAGCAAGCAAGAAGCAAACAAACAAGTGATTTTATTTGTGCTAAAATGCAGAGATTAAGGAGAATAAAAACTTTAACAGTAGACGGCTGGGCGCGTCGTGGGACATTATAGGGTTAATCAAACTCTTCATTCCTATTCATGCTATTCTATATGCAGCGGATTAATAATTAAAGGAACCCAATTACATGATTTTATGCACACAGTCATAAGTAGACATTGGGGAGCCACATATGGCGCCTATAAAAAGTATTCACCCTGTATGTTCTGAAGTGATCATATTAGTCGACACCTTAATCCAACTGAGAATTTGTGGCTGGACTGAATAAAGCCGCTCCCCACATCGTATTCCAGAGCTTAAAACAAGAGAGCAACACGGCCGTGTTCGTGTATGTAAAGCTGATAAAGAGCTGTTCACATTAGGGTGCATGCACACTACGTAACGCCGGGCGTGTATGAGAGCTGTACACGCCGGCATTACGGCAGACTGCCGAACACTTCCCATTCACTTCAATGGGAGCGCTCGTAACAGCGGCGTTTACGAGCGCTCCCATTGAAGTGAATGGGAAGTGTTCGGCAGCCCTGCTGTAACGCCGGCGTGTACGGCTCTCATACACGCCCGGCGTTACGTAGTGTGCATGCACCCTTAGGCAGCATTGGATGGGTTTCCTCCCACACTACAAAGACATACCAATAGAGAATGTAAATTGTGAGCCCTATATGGGACAGCGACTGACAATGACTATAAAGTGCTGTGGAATATGATGGCGCTATACAAGCAAATGAATAAATGAATAAGAGAATCACGGCTGCAGTTCTTTTATTAAAATATATAAAACAATATCATAACAATAAAACCATAGGACCAAAGATGTACCATAGTGAAATCCCACCCCCTCCCGATTTGTCATGCTGGGTTCACAGACTGCAATTTTTCTGTAAACTGTACATGTAAATGTCCATATCAAGTGGAAAGAGGAGACATTTATACTTTACATATGGGATATCACATAGAGCTGTCAGAAGTATTGAAAAGAAAGGAAGCCAGATGGAGGCGACTATAATAAAACTACATGGGAGGACAATAAATCAAGTTCTATTCTTCACTTGCATCTGTCAGACCTGCATAGTAATTCACAATACGTGGTACATATATGACTGTCGTATGTACTAGTGGCGGCATATACATAGGGGAAGCATGGTATCATTTTCTCCAATGACATGTTATCTGCGCTAGGCCCAAATGGGTTCTCATAGATTTTGAATTGGGGTCCAGGAGCTTCATGTTATATCCCTGGCACTAGCTGAGTATAGGCGGCAGCAATATGCTACAATACATAAGTGCAGGTTACCACATTTGGCAAGAGGGGTCTAGTTGTGAAATGCCATCTTCATATCCTATTGGAACTCATGAAGAGCAGTTTTATACTGTTTGACAATGGGGAACTAAGTTATTTCTGTGCTAATAACTAGAAATCGTACCTGTACATAGGACATAGCTGTTAGCGATGTTGAGATCCTGAATTTGAACCCCACCTGAGATATCTGCGTGGGTTGTGGATATTTTCAGGTTCTTGTAGATACTACATCTTTATGCTACATTAAGGTTCAATGACCTCCTACAAAATTGTCCCATCCGTGTTACAGTATATACTGTGTGTGTGTATATATATATATATATATATATATATATATATATATGTAAGGAAATTAGATTGCAAGCCTACTGTGGACAGGAACTGTTGTAAATTACGATAATCTTTGCACAGGCGCTACAGGATATGTTGGCCCTATATAGAAAAAAGCTGTACTATGCAAAAGATTTAGACGTGGTAAGTAGAGATGAGCGAGTAGTGTTCGATCGAGTAGGTGTTCGATCGAATACTACGGTATTCGAAATACTCGTACTCGATCGAACACTACTAGCTGTTTGAAGTTTAAGGTTCGATGCAGAACCAGCATTGATTGGCAGAATGCTATACATTCTGCCAATCAACGCTGGTTCTTCTCTTACCTTTAGAAGTCTTCTCCGTGCAGCGTCCCCGCGGCGTCTTCCGGCTGGAATTCACTCTGCCTAGGCATCCGGCCTAGGCAGAGCCGACTACACATGCGCGGGCATGCCCTCACATGCGCAGTCGGCTCTGCTCAGGCGTCAGGCCGGGCAGAGCCGACCGCGCATGCGCAGTCGGCTCTGCCTAGGCCCCGATGCCTAGGCAGAGTGAATTCCAGCCGGAAGACGCTGTGGGGGCACTGCGCCGGGAGAAGACTTCAAGGGGAATGCAGCCCGACTGTCACTCGTGGACTTGGTAAGTATAATGTTATCGAATTTTGTGTACCCCTGAAACGAGCATTTCCCCCCATAGACTATAATGGGGTTCAAAATCCGTTCAAACAGTCGAACAGTGTGCAGCTGTTCGAATCGGATTTCGAAACTCGGACATTTTAGTGTTCACGCATCTCTAGTGGTAAGAATGCTTTCAAAAATGGAAGTGATCAAAGTTTACGGTAATTTTGTTAATTAAACAAATTAAGTGAATGAACAAAAAATGAAATCTAAATCCCATCAATATTTGATGTGACTGTCCTTTGCCTTCAAAACAGCATCAATTCTTCTAGATACACTTGCAGACGGTTTTGAAGGAACTCGGCAGGGAGGTTGTTCCAGACATCTTTGAGAACTAAGCACAGATCATCTATGGATGTAGGCTTGCTCCAATCCTTCTCTCTCTTCATGTAATCCTAGACAGACTGGATAATGTTGAGATCAGGGCTCTGTGGGGGCCATATTATCACTTCTAGGCCTTCTCAAAAGGGCTGTCAAACGAAATAGTGATGTGATTTACATTTCCTTTTTGTTCATTCACTTCATTTGGTTAATTGACAATAATAAACTGTCAACATTTTTATTTTGCATTTTTACAGTACTGTCTATAACCCTGGCTGTTAGAAGAGCTGATCTATTTCCAGTTTATTATACAGATTTCAGATTGAATTTACCCTAAATATGCTCTAACGGTAATAGGATTGGGTCCTTCTGGAGGAGTTATACTGGCTCATCATTCCCAGATTATGGTCTTAGGTTTCTTTGAAAACCAGGTATTAATCTACAGGGAGCTGCCTTCCAGTAGGTGGCACTAGGTACAAATTCCTCTTTTTCACCAATGAGGTCTTAATTGTATTCTTATCTACAACTTGCAGGTTAAAGGTTGTACACAGTCATAATACATCAAGGTGCGGAAATTCTAAAAACAGAATACAGGGGCAATTGTTGCAGCTTGTGTTATACATGTTAAAGGGATTCCATGAGGGACATATGTGACATAGCCAAAGGACATGTCACAAATGTCCGTCAGATGTAGGTCCCACCTCTGGGACTTGTAAATACCTTGACAATTGGAGTTCCCAACCTGACAACTATTCACTTTTATATGACCTCTGATAATGCCTGAACCTTCCTACTTGGCTGCTATTGGAAATCCCATAAAAGTAAATGGAGAGAGCCACAGGCTTTGGGGATCCAGACTCTCAAGACAGATGCTGATTTCAGGAGTGGGACCCACATCAATTGGGCATTTACAATGTGAATACCTCAGATAGGAATATTTTTTTAATGGACTGCTACAGAAAACTGTGTCTTGCTACTGAGTATGACATAGTCCTTCCAAATAATACTTATTCTATACAATGATTAATTCACATATATTACATTTAAGGGAAGATGTGGTGCATATGGTAGGGCAATATTCTGCCAACGTTATATGCATTATGTATATACTGACATATATTGGTCAGTTTGCTGCTCTGTAATATAACCATAGGGACTTCTTTAAGTCTTCTTCAAATCTATATTTCATCTTGTATTAATTTGTATTGGTAGATAAATGGTTAAGAGACGTGAGATATGGTTAACTCCCTGTAAGTCATGGTAAGATTCCCAATAAGCACCTTTTATTAATAGTGAAAGAAGGGTAAGCCATGGCAAGTCATTTCTCTTCTTTGATATTAGCCCATAAGCTATCGTAACCCCGTGCGGCAGTGGACACTTGACTACAGACATTATGAGCTTTTATAATGATGAAAATGCCCCCCCGAAAAACAGAAATCTTTGGAAAAAAAACCTATGCAGGTATAATACAGGAGCAAATGGTTTTTTATAGTCTGAATTTCTTGAATGGATTGAACAGTGGCGGCAGTGAGTGTTACTTCTATTGCCTTGTACAATAACAGCGCACTATCAGCTTTTTTTTTTTTTTTTTTTTAATGTAGATTGTGAGCCCTATATAGAGATCACAATGTGCATTTTTCCCTATCAGTATGTCTTTTTGGAATATGGGATGGAATTCCATTCAAACACAGGGAGAACATACTGTACAAACTCCTTGCAGACGTTTTTTTGCCCTTGGCAGGATTTGAACCCCAGGACCCCAGCGCTGCAAGGCTGCAGTGCTAACCACTGAGCCACCGTGTGGCCCCTCGTACTATCAGCTTTCACGATCTGTGCCCCCGGTGAAGAGCTATCGGTGTCGGTACTGTAGCTCTTCACTGTCAGAAGAGTTTCTGACAGTCAGTCTATAGCGCTGTACTGTGAGAGCGGTCGTTGCTTACCGCCCAGCGATGGCATTGAGTGACACAGACGCTGCTATGAGGAAGGGCGTTCCTGACTGTCAAAAACGCCCTTCTGACAGTGAAGAGCTACTGATATACCGGCACCAATAGCTCTTCACCCTGGCCACAAAACGGGAAAGTCGATGAATTCAGCCCACTGTCGGCTTTCTATTGGTATATAAAACTGCATGTGCCCCAGGAGGTGAAAGATCCTCTTTAACACCTGATAGCTATATGTGAATCTTGTATATGAACAATTTCTTAGCCACGGATGACCACTGTAAAGGTTTTGCAAAGAGGTTTTTGTTAAAATAGTTTTGGCTAAAATGTTAACCACATTTTATTGTAAGAACACAGACATATATCATCTTCACCCAAGCAAAGACCCCCTCTCACACCCTTAAAGACCTGGAAGAACCTTATTTGTGTATATAGAAGATTGTATTCCATTGCTGTTCTGTATTATCTATGTTATAGAGGTTTAGTGGATGATACCAGACGTTTTGGTAACAACCTTCTTCAATGGAGATTAAAGACCTGATATGGTTGTGACAGGCTCTGTCAGGAGATATGAATCCCAAGCTGCTGTGGAAAAAACTGCTTTATGGCTTTGACAAGCCCTTATAACATTACCCTTTAACACTTGAGACCAGAGTGCAGATCCACTTATTGTTGGTTTGCCACCAGAACCCAGCATATCAACCCAGCCCTGCAGATAGATAGGTTAGAGTCGACTGAATCAAACTGTATTTTTCGCTTGTGAACCAGTATCTCTTATGTCGAGATATCACTTTTTTTTTAGTGACCTCTTTGGAGCAATGAAAACATTACTGTTACAGATGAGCCAGTAGTGAAATATTGCGTCCCCGCATCGTCATTCGGCAATGAATTCACTCTGCTAGACATCGGACCTGGGCAGAGACGACTGCGCATGCCCGCACTACAAGAAAATGGCCGCTTACAAAGTCAAAGCGGCCATTTTCTTGTAGCGCGGGCATGCGCAGTTGGCTCTGCCCAGGCCCGATGCCTAGCAGAGCGATTTCAGAGCTGGAAGACACCGCGGGGAAGCAGCAAGGAGAAGACTTCTAAAGGTAGGAGAAGAACCAGCGTTGATTGGCCGACTGTATAGCATTCGGCCAATCAACGCTGGTTCTGTATCAAATTTTTCCATTCGAATAGTGAGTGGTACTTGATCGAGTACGAGTATTTCGAATACCGTAGTATTCAATCGAATACCTACTCGATCTAATACTACTCGCTCATCTCTAATTACTGTCGCTCCAAATAGTTAAGTGTCCTTGCCCCCATTTCTGTAAAGAGCTCATGTGCAATTTGACATAAACAGCGATATCTCAGCAATGTACACACTGATTCACAGAAATCTGATTGAATTTGTATGTCATATTCTGACATGCCCTTTAATATAGCAGCCCCTATGGCAGCCATATACTAGTACCTAGACATTGACGTTGATCCAGGGTTTTATATTGACTGCCAGATTGGAGTCGAGAAGGAATTTTTGTCCCCCTGAAATGGAGCAATTGGCATGAGATGGGATCAACACTGGATCAACACTGTAGGGATTGTAGGGTTATAGGTTGGACTTGATGGACTGATGTCTTCATCCAACCTCATCTACTATGTAACTATGACATATGGGGGAGTCAGGAGATGACACTATTTTAATAGCAATCTCCCCTCTCCTTCTCCGCAATATACCTCTGATGAAGCTTCACAAACTAACTAAGGCAAGGGGAAACATGTTAGGTACAGGCTAGAATTAGTTTCCTTACAGTATGTAATGTATCACCAAACAGCAAGCATTGTAATCCACTATTTACTATGAAATATGTTTTTCATGTATTCATTGACCACCCTTTACTTTATTACAGAGAAATTTTGTCTGTCACATTTCCCAAGTAAACTAGAAAACATAAAAGTTTGAATCATAAAGCAGGATTTGAGCTTTTTATTAGGCACATGCTGAACTTTATATTATACTTGTACAACAATATAATTTTATGAAGATTTAGGCACACATATGTTCCATAAAACAACAAAAGAATGAAAACTGCTTCTATTTTAATGGAGAAATCTCTAAAATCTTTACAAATAATTAGCGATTTCATTACAAACACTGGATACAAAAACTACTCGGTTTTTGCATATTTACAGAGTTCTCCAATGTAATTGTGTATTGTTTTCTTGGCTCATGCTATGAAATGTAATGCAATAAATACATAGTTCTTTGCATTATGAGATGTAACAATATTAACCCCTTTGCAACATGCGCCATACTATTACAGAGCGGATGCGATAAGCCGCTGGGTCTCTGCTCAGATGTTGTGGTCCAATGCAACCATGGAATCTGGATGGTCGCTTTCACTTTATATTTATTGATCAGTTGAGATCGCAGGAGCCCCCACCATTATTGTGGCAGCCTGGAGCATTCTGAAGGCTCCCAACCTTCTCATATTAATGCTGCTATTGCAGTCTATGGTACATTACTTAGGGAATTTGCCATAAACTGCGATATAATAGTATTGCAGTCTGCAGTACAGTACAGTGTCCTGGTGGAAAAGTGGAGGTTAAATCAATGTTTTTGTTACTTTTTCTCCCTCAAAAAATGTAATAGAAGGTGATGAAAGTATCATATATCCTATCCTACCAATATTATAAATGTGAAAGTTTGTGTGTTTGGATGTTTGTTAATCAATCACACAAAAGCGGCTGAACGGATTTGGATAAAATTTGGTACATAGATAGTTTGTAACCTCAATTAAAACTTAGGTTACTTTTTATTACAGTAAATGACATGGCTTCATAACTGTTATGAATTTATGTTCACATACTATATTATACTGCTCTTGCTGCCAGCAGGAATATCAGTTAATTGGAGATTGCTGATAAAGCCATGTCTGTTATCTCTGTATGTAAACACACAGATAACCCTGAGTCCATTGTGAACAAGTATTTGCATATTATCTGAATTGCTCCAGGCAGTGCCTTTAATCCAAATTGGCAGTTTGCCAATCTTAAACATGCTGGGAAAAAGAAAATCTAATTTGTCGCAAAATTCTAAAACCACGAGAGCTATGAATGTAGCCAGAAGTCACAGATTTCTCCTCAAGCAGAGCTCAGGGGGATTGAGCAAGCTAGGCATCAAGTGGCTCTTCGAGCAGATAAAACGCGGGAGCATCAATGCTAACAACACGCTCATTATATGGCATCTCAGCCAGCTGCTGAGATGCCGGAACAATCTCAGGCACGGCGAGGAACAAGTTCAGCAGTAGGACAGCTTTAGAAGTGCCGAAACGCCAGAGCAGGCCAACTATCGACAGCAGCAATTTGCTGAATATAGGCTGATCATCGATGTCAACAACCCGCAGACAAAGTCGCAGACAGAGGCTAGTTCTCTATAATGTAGTATCAACCAGAACAAAAACCCTTAAACCTTACACAATTCTGTACACTTAAAGTTAAAAAAGTTACAGGCAGCTCAAAAACTTTTTTATTGGGGCGGAGCCTGACCGTCACTGCGCATGGAGTGCTAGACCTGCAGCTCCTCCGTGCCAAGTGCCAGAAACAAGTCACTTACCTCTCCAGCAGTCACGAAGATGGGCAAAACCGGCAGAGATAGGAGTAGTGATCCTCCGGGTACTCCAATATCGAAGCACACCTCCGGAGAAGTCCACAAATTCTTCAGGAAAAAGAACACACAGTCCCCACAACAGGCGCGCAAGATGGCGCCCGGAGGTACGGATGTGCGGGAGGGAGGGATGGATTCAGACGGAGAAAGTACAGCCAGTCTAGACAAACAGGACTTCTCCGCTAACTTAATCACAAAAACCTATCTGAAGAAGGTTTTAGCACAAGCAATGGCTCCAGTTTTGGCGGAGATCGCCGACATGAGAGCGGATCTCAATAATATTAATAGGAGAACTGAAACTTTAGAGGAAGGATGCAGCGCCATCACTTCACATGCTGCAGCCTCTGCACAACATCTCACACTCCATCACAGGCACCTCAACAGAGCCTATGACATGATTGAGGACCTTGAGAACCGCAATAGAAGACGCAATGTGCGCATAAAAGGACTCCCAGAGTCATATACCCCTGAATCTCTGAGGGAGGTTGTCATGGCGATGTTCACCTCCTTGCTGGGCCCAGAGAGAGCAGCCACTGTTCAGATAGAACGTGTCCACAGGGCGGTCAGGCCAAAACCTAAAGAAGGCGAACCACCACGAGATATAATTTGTGGGCTGTTGTCCTCTGTGGACACCTCTGCTATTTTGTTGGCAGCAAGAGAACAAAGACCTTTGCAGTATGAACAGTACGATTACCAGCTATATCAAGATGTAGCACCCTCTACCCTATCAAAGAGACGTATGCTACGCCCGCTGCTAGAAGCCCTTAAAGAAAAAGGCTTGCCATTGAACATGGCTGTTCCCCTTCGGCCTATCCATACTCAAGCAAGGCCGTCGGATTACAATACGCACTCCCGAGGATCTGGCTTCGGCGTGGCCCACCCTTGACATCCCGCCCATACCGATCCCCTCATGGTTGGCAATACCCGAAGATATTTCGGCATTACCACCTCTGCCGCAACCGGAGATCTTCCAGCATATGGAGACTTCCAGATCCCCGAAATCGAGGAAACTTACAGGCAAACGTCGTGATCAGGACTTACCCTAGCCATCTTCCTAACCAAACCCCTGGGAGCTTTTACTTTGGTAAGAATGCATATATATGCCCAAGCACTTTCATACTAAGGGCAGTGTTGTTCTGAGACTTAAACCTCACGCATGGACTTTGTCTAATTAGCCCTTGCCTCCACTACAATCTGGAGCCCCCTCCCCCACCCATCTCTCCTGTCCCGTATCCCTTATCCCTACCCCCGCCTGACTTGAACCATGTCCCTACCATCACCACTCCATATCATTACCTGTTGTTCCTCGGACACAGAAGTTACTCAGAACTACATTATCTCATCTTGCAAGACCCCAGTTGCTATGGTCTCAGATATCCCCTGCAATATCTCAAGTCATCTGGTATTTGCCTTACAGTTTTTTGTTTGTTAATGGTTTAACGTTTATCTTTCCATTACTGTTCATATATGCTCTGTAATTACTTCTACACGTATTATGAACCCTTTTTTTTTTTTTTTGTATAGATGGTTCGGGCTGACAAATACTGCCTGACGCAGACTATCTCCCTTTGTTTCTATTTTTTGTTTTCTTTCATTGTACCCTAGGGGGGCGCTTCTCCCCGGGTCCTCGGGTCCCCCGGACTTTGTGTCTGCGGGCCTCGGGGTGCTGCTGTTCCCTGGACCCTCCCAGAGAGGGGATATAAACTGTATTTACTTGCATTTATGTGGCATATGCCTTATCTCTTTTTTTTTTTTTTTTTTTTTTTTGAGTCACTCCCGCTCTCTTCCCCTCCCTTTCCAAATATGCCAATGGAGACGGGAGGTTACCACCTTATGTGCACTTCCATGTCCCACCCATTTGGTAATCTAATCTATTTCTATTTCTATGACTCCTTAGTTTAAATTACCAATAACACTTTATAAGTGCATTGAGGTTTTTGCATATTGTATTATAATGTTATTGTATAACCCTGTCATGTCACTCACCTATGTATACCTCCCCTATACATATTAATACGCTTATCCCTCTACACTTATCATGAGGGCTGTAGTCCTTACCTTCACTCATTATGCAAGTACCTCACTCACCCACTCATCCATGTACCCAATATACCCGCACTCTTCCCCTCTCCACCTTTTCATTCTCTCAACAGTCTCCCAAACATGCCCAATATTGCTTAGCTTCCATACAAGCAGAAATACATCTCCTTCCACCACCCCTCACATACTCTCATCCGCTTTGTCACACAAAATTTTACCTCTCCGGAGTAAGCCCAATTTTCGTCTACCTGCCTTCCACATGTTTAGAATTATAAGTGACATAGTTTCTGGCCTTCACGATCAGAACCCTCTCTGTTTCCCTACCATTTGCACTGTCTAAACCCAGACAGCGCGTTTACCACGGTTGTTGAACTGCAGGTGTATCAACAACCCAATTTTCCTCACTTCATACTCTTTTAGTCCCTTATAAGCCACAGGGTTATTTACAGCCTTTCCCTTTTCACCCACGCTATCCCTCCCCTTCTCCCCCCTTCCTTTCTCCTAACCTTCTTATCTTTCTTCTCACCTCTCTACCCTTCTGGCTCTAAATATAACTGTCTCAGATCATGCCCCAGTCTGGGCGTCTACTACCTTGAGCCAACTACCTAAAAAAGACTGGTGCTGGAAATTGAATGAAGCACTCCTGGACAATCCAGAAACAGTTGTGAAAATTAAGGAACATATTCATACCTATTTTGCTTTAAACTCTAATGCGGACACATGCCCCACTATCACATGGGAAGCCCACAAGGCAGTTATCAGAGGGCTACTTATTTCGCTAGCATCTAAAATCAAGAAAGATTCCCAAGCGGCTCTAGACAAAGTTATCTCAGATATAGCAGCTATTGAGAGACTGCGGAAGTCTAGTCAACAAAGGCCATTTAGAGACAACCTTTCACAGTTACGCGAGCAACTAAGGGACATGATCAACTCTCGCACTGCCAAACAGTACTTACACTACCAACATAAGATCTATGCTCATGGAGACAAAGGGGGTAAGCTCATGACCTCAATGCTTCAGAAGAGGAAGACAAAATGCTTCATCAATTTAGTCAAAGATAAACACGGAGTATCACACACCCTGACACCTGACATAGCAAAAGCCTTCTTGTCTTTCTACTCTGATCTCTATAACCTGGACACAAATAGCGCACCCACTGAAACGAACTCAAGTTCTGACAGAATTGAGGAATTTCTCTCCTCTCTTCATTTACCCTCTCTTTCGGAGGAAGATACATCCACTCTTACCGACCCAATCTCCATAACTGAACTCAGAGATACGCTACACAGTTTCCCGACGGGCAAAAGTCCAGGCCCAGACGGATTTCCACTCCAATATTACAAGATTTTTCAAAACGAACTTCTGCCACACCTTTCGCTTTCTCTGAACTCCCTTCTTTCAGGCGCCAAACTCCCAAGACAGGCGCAAGAAGCGCATATTACTCTCCTACATAAAGAGGGGAAAGATGCCACCCTTTGTGGGAGTTATCGCCCCATATCGCTACTCAACCAGGATGTCAAAATCTGGGCCAAAATCTTATCTCACCGCATCAAACACCTCATTCCTAAACTTTTAAACCAGGAACAGTCTGGATTTGTAATGGGAAGGGAAGGTAAAGACAATTCCCATCGTTTACTGCATGCTATTACCTTTGCTCGCAAATCTAACTCCAAGCTAGCCCTCTTAGGTCTAGATGCTGAAAAAGCATTTGACCGTGTCAATTGGAAGTACATGGAAGCGGTTCTACAGAAATTCAAATTCCCGCCCCAATTCATTACAGCCATTTTCACATTGTACGAACAACCACATGCCCGAATCAAAATAAATGACACACTAACCACCTACTTTAACATTAAGAATGGAACGAGACAGGGATGCCCACTCTCTCCCTCATTGTTTATCCTCTCCCTCGAACCCCTTCTACAAGCGGTACGAGACCACCCGGACATACATGGCCTAAAGATTGGCAACCACACGCTTCATTCGGCTGCGTTTGCAGACGACATATTATTTCTAATCTCCAACCCTGATAAGGGTTTCCCACTCATCCTTGTCCTACTACACAAATATGGAGAAATCTCGGGTTATAAAATAAATGTAGAAAAGTCGGAAGTGCTTAACATAAATATACCAAGAAATCAAGCCCAACATATAAAGTCACTGTGTCCGTTCACATGGGCCACCAAATCAATAAAATACCTCGGAATTCGTATACCTTCTGACCCCGCCCTCTTATATGCAGAAAACTTTCAGACACTTCTATCAGACATACGCTCCAAATTAGCTTCCTACAACTCGCTACCTTTTTCCTGGTTTGGCAGGCGTAATCTTCTACAAGTCTACGCCTTCCCTACCATTCTCTATCGACTGCGCATGATACCCATTCGCCTCCCTCCCGGATTCTTTAAAACACTCAAAAGCATCTTTTCAAATTTTTTATGGAAAGGTAAACATCCACGCTTGCCTATCAGACTCTTAATGAAAAAGAGACTAGAGGGAGGTATTGGGCTACCGGACGTAACAGACTACTACAAGGCAATACAACTTAAAAGATGGATTGAATTATCCACCCCTAACCCCTCCATCCTATTTGATGTTTCACTGACTACTTTTGGCCCTGCTTCTCTAGCAGATATGTGGCTCTATGGAAAACAAGGCCATAGATCCAGACAAATTGATCAGCTGTTGTTGGGTGCATGTGAAACATGGAGAGACCTAGGGGATTCTTTAGCACCTCTACATTCCCCCATGATGCCACTAGGACTCCTCCCCCACTGGGCGGGTGCCACTAAATCAACCTATGACACACTCTGGACCCACTTAAGCAAACACACCTTTCTAGATGTCCTGGATTCCTCACACAAAATAGACACTGAGAAACTGCTACAACTGGCAGAACCGTCGCATCCCACCTTTCTCCACAGACAACACATACTCCACACTATCAGGTGTTGGTCGAATTCCTACAAACTCCGTACGAATCTTACAGCCTTTGAGCGTGCCACTCTAGCTCATAACAAACTACTAAGAAGAACTTCTTATGTTCTAACTAAATTCATAAGTCCCCCAAAAACTTACAAACCTGCTTATCTCGCATCTTGGGAAATTGACCTCAAACTTTCTCTTACTGAAGAACAAACTAAACAAATTCTCTCATATTCACATGGATTTTCACCTTGTGTGAGATTGCAGGAAGCGCATTACAAGCTTATTACTAGGTGGTACCGTACGCCTCAATGGCTGCATGACAAGGGACTGTCGGGATCCGATCAATGCTGGAGATGTAAACAGCATACAGGATCACTATTACACATTTGGTGGTCATGCCCCGAAATACAAACCTACTGGACGGACATCCAAAATACTATCAGGGGACTCACTTCGCCTGCCTTTTCACTCACTCCAGAGATGGTCCTTTTATCTCTCGCTTCTGCCGAATATAAACCGTCTAAAAAGAATTTAGTCTCCTACCTCATCCTAGCAGCCAACTCCATTATTCCTCAGAAATGGTTGAGCCCAGATCCTCCTACCAGAACTGAATGGATCAACAAGGTCCATCAGATTGCTCGCTTCGAGGAGCTCTCGAGCTGGCAGTCTAGGAAACATGATAGGTTTTTAAAAACCTGGTCACCTTGGAGAGCCCTCAAACTTAATTAGCATTATTATTCCTCTTCTACGTTGATTCCCTATAATGCCGGCTCGCGCTTTAGACATTTCTCCTAAAATCTCCCCATAATTTTCCCTCTTACTTAGGATACGCCTTGCATCCTATTTCCAGGTGTATAAATGTACCACTGTATCTGATACCAAGACTGAACTTGTTTTTTTTATTTTTCCCTTCTATATTTTGCCCCATGACCACACTTCTCTCTCCCCAACATTTCTGCCTCTTCCTTACTTACTCCTCCACTTTCCTTCCCCCCCCCCTCCCTTATCCTATTTCCCTCTTTTCCTTCTTCCCCCACTCCCAACATCTATTTATCCTCCTCCTGGAACACCTGATTTTCAAGATGTACCCTCCCCTTGCTCGATAATTAATATAGGCTGTATTTGAACCCTTGACTTTATGGATATTAAGATTGACACCCGTTACTATATGTGATACTCACACATTCAGAATTCATTATTTAGCTTTTCTTGTGCTGTTTTCAGAAGTTCATACCCCATGCAATTGTTATCTTGATGTAATCGTTTGTATTAATGTAAAATTTTCAATAAAAATATTATAAAAAAAAAAAAAAACTTTTTTATTCTTCAAAATTTTTAATTTTTGTAAAGTAATTATTAAATGAAAAATACCAAATAAATGTGGTCTCGCCATGATTGTATCGACCTGCAGAATAAAGCTTGTATATGACTTTTAAATCACGGTGAACACAGTAAAGATACTTCCAATTCCACACTATTTAGGCTGTTTATGGCTTATCAGTACATTGTACAGAATATTAAATGATGCCATTATGAGGTACAATTTGTCCTACATAAATAAAAATAAAAATGTTATGACTGTGGGGAATAAAAAACAAAATGCAAAAATGAAATTTTTTTTGTGTCCTTAAGGGGTTAAATGTAATGCTAAAGCACATGAAAATTGATCAAAGAAGAGATATATGCAGGAAGGAAGAAAGAAAAGTGTGTATGTAAAGTCATCTATGGGTAGTTACTGAAGAGTCCCAGAGATACCCATCTATTGACAGCTGTTTTGGGGGCAGTATAGAGCAGGACAAAGCCATGTTTTAGACACCTGTCGCTCCTTGCGTTCTTTACGCAGTTATTAAATATAACTTGATAGACAATACAATGGTGACTATTAGCGATAGTGACAGGAAAATGTGAATGTTTACAGCTTCGGGAGCCATAAGTGCATTTTCCCCTAAGAGTTACTGGTAGCTGCATAGCCCGGAGCTTATACAGTACTGCAGGCTAAAGCCGTACTTGATATCGATTCCAGGTTACATATCACTCCTGTGAGACAGGTCACTTAGAAGACGCAAACACATTGCCATACATGTTACTAGAAGAGAACTTTTTTCGTCCACAGTCAAGCTATCACATGCAAAAGTGTGAGCCAGAGTGGAATGAACATCCAGCTAAGACAGTGTGCTCTAGTACAAGGGTGCTTATGGCCAGTGATGCCATGGTGTACGTCCAACAAGCATCTGGCTATAGCATGCTTGTCTGTCTATGCTACTGATATATACTCTCCATTCAGTAGTAGAGAAGTGGATTGTCGTGTGGGAAAGGGGTTGTGTAAGTAATGGTGCACTGTGTAACAATCTCTGGGATCCTCATACAGTATATTGAAAAAATGGTGGTGTCCTAAGCCCTGTATAACTCTCCCGAGTGGAGGTGTAGAGGTGGTCATGCAAGTATGTGACTATATTCTTTTAGTATATTACAGCAGTGAAACATGTGTATGGCATATTGTGTATGGCATATTGAGATGTTTCAAGAACCAGTCTAACAGATATCTTATAACGACATGTTCCACTTTTAGTGAAGTGCACTGCTCTATTGTACTAGAATGGTGCAAATAGAAATAGTGCACCATGATACTTAAAAATAGTAGCTTTCTATTGGTAAGAATTGACACTTGTTTACTATCTGCTATAAATATCTTATTTAACTGCTTTGTTACTGGGGGAAGTATGTTTTTAATAGAAAGACAGCTAGGTGGGTAGGGTTACCCTCTTCACTAGAGATGAGTGTGTAGTATTTGATTGAGTAGGTATTCAATTGAATACTACGGTATTCGAAATACTCATTCTCGGTCGAATAACACGGCGCTTTTTTTTACACCAATAACTATGCAGGGGAGGTGGGACAGGAATTAGGACAATGTAGGCATTGGAAAAAATGTATACAGTCAATGGGCTCTGTTTTACGCCATGTGAAGGGGCCTTTAGTCTCATTTCATAGAGCATGTTATTCTGGACCAACATGTAATGCACTTTAATTAAAGGAAGTCTATCATTCGGAAAAGTTTTTTTGAGCTAAACACATCTACTTTTACTCTTTTCAGTTGTCCCCGCCGTTTCTATATAAACCGCTTTATTTCTGTATGCAAATTACCCCCACGGAGCACTCCGGGTGTTCCCCAGGGCCTCTGACCACCCCCCACATCATACCTTTAATACTGCCCCTCCACTGCTTGAGCTCTGTCTCTCCTCCTCCCTGATATTGTGCCATGCTCTTACCACAGATCGCGCTGTTTCAGTTTACATATCGCGCATGTGCAGTTCTGCTCAGTCAGAGCGGTACTACGTGTGTCCGAGCGGCCATTTCGTTGTAGTCCACTACACTACGCTCATGTAGTTCTCTGGAGAACTGAGCATGAGGCTAAAAATGTTAATAAAAAAAGTTGTCAATATCATATCTGAGAGGGCCCTACCAATCATCTGGTCTCAGCAGCTGAAACACAGAGAATAGTGCAGGAACCAAACAGCGTCTTTCCCTGTTTAGCTATTGAGTCATTACAGTTTAGCTCCCATTGAAGTAAATGTGAGCTGATCTGCAATGCCATGTCTGGCCACTATATGGAGAACGGCGCTATAGTAGCAGCAGTAACCCATTATTGTAACAGCCCTAGATGCTAAGCCTTTGCGGACAGAGCCCTCCATTCCACTGTGCCAGTCGGTCATTGTTAGTATTATATTTGCTTTGTATATTTTGTGTACTGTGTGTAAACCCTCAAATGTAAAGCACCATGGAATTAATATAATAATGTACAGCTCCATGGAAATAATATAATACTGTACAGCTCCATGGAAATAATATAATACTGTACAGCACCATGGAATTAATATAATACTGTACAGCTCCATGGAAATAATATAATAATGTACAGCACCATGGAATTAATATAATAATGTACAGCACCATGGAATTAATGGTGCTATATAAATAATAATAATAATAATAATAATCAGATGGTCGAAATTGCTGTTGACTTCCAAAGTTACAAACACAAATTCCTTCTCTTATGTGAGTTTGTGCCACATATTGTAGATGTTATTAGGTAAAAGCAATAAATAATACATCTCTTATAATAGAAATCACAAACTACAACCATGTTATATTCACTGTAGAATGAGTTTACTGAACGGTCTTCTTTAAGACAGAGAATATGACCGCTACATGTAAAACATGATGTCTCTCTGGAGGCAGCGCTGCTTCTCTTTTAACACTGAAGATGAACCTGCCAGGGTAAAGGATTTCTACATCAGAAAATTAAAAAGATTTCTCCCTCGATTGCAAATTTTGAAACATAACTTGAATTCCAAGTAGCCGTATCCTTTTATCAAGTGACATTCGCAACATGTTACAGGTGATACCTGTTCTGCTATGTGTCTTATATCAGACGAGAAGCTTTATTTAGGTCATATTCAGCCGTCCTGCTGTAGCCAGGCCTCGAGAGTGCACAGCACAGCCAGAACCACTGCATTATTAAACAGATGTATTTACAAGTGCACATTAACCCCTTCACACATGCTGGTTAATATACTATAAGAATATTGAATTAAGAGAGAGCCTGCACAATGTAACACCTAAAGTCTGCGATAATATAAATAAGCCTAAAAGGTAACTATACAGATTACTATCTATCTATCTATCTATCTATCTATCTATCTATCTATCTATCTATCTATCCATCTAAAAACAAAACAATATAGCAGCACTCTGACACAGCACAAAGGTGATAAGGAACAAAGAAAAAAACATACAAATACTAAAAACTAAATATATAAATAAATTTGAGGTTCTTCATTGTACAGTCATGGCCAAAAGTTTTGAGAATGACACATATTATATTCTCACATGATCTGCTGCCCTCTGGTTTTTATGTGTGTTTGTCAGATGTTTTTATGACATACAGAAATAGAATTGCAATCATATTATGAGTAACAAAAGCTTATATTGACAGTTAGAATGAGTTAATGCAGCAAGTCAATATTTGCAGTGTTGACCCTTCTTCTTCAGGACCTCTGCAATTCTCCCTGGCATGCTCTCAATCAACTTCTGGACCAAATCCTGACTGATAGCAGTCCATTCTTGCACAATCAATGCTTGCATTTTGTCAGAATTTGTAGGTTTTTGTTTGTCCACCCATCTTTTGATGATTGACCACAAGTTCTCAATGGGATTAAGATCTGGGGAGTTTCCAGGCCATGGACCCAAAATCTCTATGTTTTGTTCCCTGAGCCATTTAGTTAGCACCTTTGCTTTATGGCAAGGTGCTCCATCATGCTGGAAAAGGCATTGTTGATCGCCAAACTGCTCTTGGACGGTTGGGAGAAGTTGATCTTGGAGGACATTCTGGTGTCATTCTTTATTCATGGCTGTGTTTTTAGGTAAGACTGTGAGAGAGCCGATTCCCTTGGCTGAGAAGCAACCCCACACATGAATGGTTTCAGGATGCTTTACAGTTGGCATGAGACAAGACTGGTGGTAGCGCTCACCTCATCTTCTCCGAATAAGCTGTTTTCCAGATGTCCCAAACAATCGAAAAGGGGATTCATCAGAGAAAATGACTTTACCCCAGTCCTCAGCAGTCCACTCCCTGTACCTTTTGCAGAATATCAGTCTGTCCCTGATGTTTTTTCAGGAGAGAAGTGGCTTCTTTGCTGCCCTCCTTGAGACCAGGCCTTGCTCCGAGAGTCTCCGCCTCACAGTGCGTGCAGATGCACTCACACCTGCCTGCTGCCATTCCTCAGCAAGCTCTGCACTGCTGGTAGCCCGATCCCGCAGCTGAAACACTTTTAAGAGATGGTCCTGGCGCTTGCTGGTCTTTCTTGGGCGCCCTGGAGCCTTTTTGCCAACAATGGAACCTCTCTCCTTGAAGTTCTTGATGATGCGATAGATTGTTGACTGAGGTGCAATCTTTCTAGCTGCGATACTCTTCCCTGTTAGGCCATTTTTGAGCAGTGCAATGATGACTGCACATGTTTCTTTAGAGATAACCATGGTTAACAGAAGAGAAACAATGATGCCAAGCACCAGCCTCCTTTTAAAGTGTCCAGTGGTGTCATTGTTACTTAATCATGACAGATTGATCTCCAGCCCTTTCCTCATCAACACCTACACCTGTGTTAATGGAGCAATCACTGAAACGATGTTAGCTGGTCCTTTTAAGGCAGGGCTGCAATGATGTTGAAATGTGTTTTGGGGGATAAAGTTAATTTTCTAGGCAAATATTGACTTTGCAAGTAATTGCTGTTAAGATGATCACTCTTTATAACATTCTGGAGTATATGCAAATTGCCATTAGGAAAACTGAAGCAGTAGACTTTGTAAAAATTAATATTTGTATCATTCTATACATATATACAGTATATATCATTCATGACTGTACATATTTGATGAAACAGTAGAAAGCCCAACTGCCCCGACAAGGCAACCTCATTAAGGTAGGACTTTACACTAATACCTCTCCTGGACCCAAGTATGGGTCTGCAGTGTGAACACAGGGCAATGACATACCTCTCCCGGACCAGAATAGGTCTATAGTGTGAACACAATTGAAGTAAGATCCAGAGAATACCCACCTTAAATGGCCTTGGGGAAATGGTTTCTCTGTTCCAAATAAATAGGCCTGTGCAATTGAATGGGAGTGCAACTCCAAGGTTCCCTTTAGTTGGACTTGCACTCCCATTCAATTGCACACGGTAGCTTGCACCTGTTCACATTGGGAGGTGCTGTCTGAATTTTCCTCTATGTATATAGTAAGAGGGGTGTGGTTCCCTTTAGTTGGACTTTCACTCCCATTCAGTTGCATAGTGAATACGCTCAACCAAGCTAAACATACTTTACTATAGTAAGTAATGTATTTCTTAGAAACTTAGAATTATTATCTAATTGTTTAAGGGGCACTTAAGTAACTACATACAGGAGTTTGTGACTATACACATTATTATAAGTGACAGGTGGTGCATAGTTTTTACTAAAGACTGAAGTTGTCAGACTAACCTGATTTGCTTTTATGAAGAGGCGAGTCTGAATAGAGAGGAGGCTGGGGATATAATGGACAGAGGGGAGGCTGGGGATATAATGGACAGAGGGGATATAGTGGACAGGGGAAAGGCTGGGTACATAGTGGACAACAGAAATGCAGGGCTTATAGTGGACAGAGGGGAGGCTGTGGATATGGTGGACAGAGGAGAGGCTGGGGATATAGTGAACAGAGGGAAGGCTGTGGATATAGTGGACAGGGGAAAGGCTGGGGTTATAGTGAGAGGCTGGAGATCTAGTCTTCCTGGACTTTGCAAAGGCGTTTGAGACTCTCCCTCATAGATGTTTAATGGGTAAAATGAAGTCCATTGGCTTGGAAAGTGTAGTTTGTAATTGGATTGAAAACTGGTTAAAGGGTCCGATCCAGAGAATTGTGGTCAATGACTGCAACTCAGAATGATCCTCTGTTATTTGTGGTGTACAACAGAGCTCAGTGCTGGACCCTGGTTATATATGGTATACCCCAGGGTTCAGTACTGGACCCTGTTATATGTGGTATACCCCAGGGTTCAGTGCTGGACCCTGTTATATGTGGTGTACCCCAGAGCTCAGTGCTGGACCCTGTTATATGTTGTGTACCCCAGGGTTCAGTGCTGGGTCCTCTGCTATTTAAAATATTTATTAATGATATAGAAGCTGGGATTAATAGCACTATCTATATTTTTGGAGACAACATCAAGCTATGTAGTACAATAGAGTCTACGGAGGATGTACGTAGGATACAAGTAGTCTTGGGCAAACTGAGTGTTAGGGTATCCACATGGCAAATGAGGTTCAATGTGGATACATGTAAAGTTATGCGTCTGGTTAAAAATAATCTGAATGCAATATATGTCTTAGGAGAAGTAAAGCTGGGAGGGTCACTGGTGGTGAAGAATCTGGGTGTACTTGTAGATCATAGGTTAAACCACAGCATGTAATGTCAGTCAGCTGTTTCTAAGGCCATCAGGACACTGTCTTGTATTAAAAGAAGTATGGACTGATGAGACAGAGATGTAATATCACCACTTTATAAGTCATTGGTGAGACCCCATATGGATTATGCATCTCTGTTATGGTCACCAGTACATAGAATAGATGTGCTAGAGGTGGAAAAAGTTCAATGGAGGACCACAAAGCTGATGAATAAATGAGCCATACAAAAAATATCGGGAGAAGCTGTTCATGTAAAATCCCCTCAAAAGACAAAGGAGATGCTCCCCCATCTGGAGAAAAGCAGGTTTAAAGGGGTTGTCCCATCACAAGGATCCTATCTATACTGCTTGTTAATGTGGATTTAAGACTTTTCCTAAATACACTGCTTCAGCAAAACTGCTTTGTTTGTCCACTATCTTACTTTATTCAATTCATTGTTGACACTGCCCTTGACTTATCTGCTCAAAAGTCAAGTGATGTATCTGCTGCTCTCAGGGGGGAGGGAGGAGGGGCTAAGTGCAGGGAGCGAGCCTGTGTATCTAGCTATTCCTGAGTCTGCACCACGTGACCTAGCTCCCCGCTCTCAGATCGGGGAGAGGAGCTGCTTTCATTTCTGAACTCGTCTTCTGTTCTCCCAGTTATCAGGCTAGCTAATTCAATTGTGTTCATTATGGCAGAGACAGGCAGTCTCTTTATGTAACACAGAATGGAGTTGCTCCTGCCTGTACTTCATAGTCCAATATTGTGAATATAGTGTTTAAGGAACTTTGATGACATCACAGGCCCTTCAGCCGCCCCATAGGATCATGCTATGTGGTGGGCAGAGCTCCACACTAATTTTGGGGTGGAGCTAAACGACAGGTTGCATGTGAAACCCTGCCCACCAAATGATGCAAGAAACCAGGAAGAAAGAAGATTTTACAGCAGTGAAGACTGGTGAGTATGCGACGTGGGAATACCCCTTTAATCTCCTGAGATAACAAGGTTTCTTCAGTGTAAGGACTATAAATCTGTGGAATAGCCTACCCAGGAGCTAGTCACAGCTGACCACTTCTAAAAAAGTTTAGATGCCTTTTTAGAGCAAATAGCATTGATGGTTATGAAATGTATAGACTGTCATGATCCCTGGTTGAACTTGATAGACATATGGCCTTTTTCAACTATTCTATGTAACTATGTAAGGTTCTACTTCTATGGCATATAGGCCTTTAAAGCAAAACCACAAGGACAGATGGCAGCACTGGATACAATAATATATCTGATGTAATGCAGAATGACTGTATGATTGTTGCATAGATAGGCTTCTATATGAAATTAAGACTTTTGCAAACATCCAAAAATGTGGTTAGGCGGTGGACAAAATGGAACATATCAGGGGTGGGAATGATTAAATACAAGGAGGAAGAAAATACAATAATTATTACAAGTCAATGTGTGTTTTTGTTTATGCCAATTCACACTTACTGTCCCTTAAATATAACATTTTAATATAACTTTGAATATGGAAAAAACAGGAATCCTAACCAGTAAAATGAACAATTGTATAGCGCCATTAACTTTACTTACTACTTTTATAATGTAATAGCTTTTGTTTTAAATTTACAGTAATACGATACATGTGTGCAAATAAATGTGCCAAAAATCCAACTACTGGCCCTATAGAACGAATCTTCCTGCAAACTAAATGTGTAAAATCCTAATAGCACTGATGATATGTGACCCTGATATATGAACTGTTTGCTACAGCTGACTGGATTAATTCTGCAGAGATTTGCCAAGTCATCTGATATCATGTGTAGATTGCTGCAAACGTTCTCAGTATCTGGTTCCCATTAGGCATTTAATAGAAAGGATTTTGTACTTATATACATAAAGGTAAATGTGCAATCTATGTATATGACCAAAATTAGTACAATAATATTATACTGCCTTATTCTCAGAACAAGTGCCTAAAGCGAAATAGCTATAGTATGGGATACACACTGCAGCTTCAGTCAAACTGTATCGCAATGTAGAGAGAATAGTGTATAACACTCAGTTATATCTGTCAGTCCTGTAGACTTTGTATGGGCAATAGTATGAAACAAATGTCTAAGGGGGAACCCCTATTATTGTCCTATGAGTGTGTGATCCATTACATGTAACAGCTACCTGGAGAGGAAGAGGACTTCTGGTCATTGACTGTGATTGAGGTCTTGTTTTAGTGAGAAACCTTTGGGTCCCCTTAGGCACCAGGACCAAAATGTCACCTGTACCCCTACAGATATGCAGATGTAGCCACAAACAACCAATTTCCAATTTGGTAAGGATTCTAATTTGCCTTTAAACCTATTTAACATAATATGACAAAATGCAAAATCCTTGAATGACTGCAAACCAGACACCTCATTGGGTATCACATATAGATCAAATGTGTGTGATATATAGATAGATATATATAGATATATATATAGATATATGTATGTCAAAGTGAAAATGTAAAAGAGATTTATCCATCTATCTGATCTATGTGTTTACCATTGATGCAATGCAGATGTAGCATGTACTATAAAAACCCAGTTGTCATACTGCTAGTGCCACATTATACAAGTTCCTATAGACTGACAGCATATACATTTTAAAGACTAGTAATTTGGATCCTGGGGAGTTGGGGGACACCAACCAAAGTCATTTTTTTTCTAAATCTTGACTGCACATAGAATTATAATGCAGAAAAATAAAATAGGTTTTGACAATCTACTAGTGTTACCTTGGTAACTAGAGACACTTAATGACTCCAAAAATCGCAAATTTAACACTATATTTGTCTGTATTGAACAGCACGAGATAATATTCCTGCAAGTACAAAAATCAAGACTCCAAGTTTTAGGCAAGAAACTTTTAAATGGCAGTTATATGTTTTAAAAATATATTTTCTATTCTATGTTCCATCTGTCAATAACATTACACTATACACATCATATAAAATGTGTTGTATTCTGCTCACGAGGTAATAATGTCAGGAATTTTTAGGCTAGGGCTACATTTGTGTAACAATTTTTTTTTTCTGCAAATTGCTGTTGTGTGCTTTTTTTAGGCTCCATTCAGATCATTTACACAGAGATCAATGTTTAAAATAAAATGGTCCATTTCTGTCCTTTTTTTTGATGGACATAAAAGTATGATATAGGGCAGGTTCACACTTGAGTGTGGTCTCCTCGCTTTAGCCAATCCGGCAGGTTTCCATCTTCTTCCCCGTGAAACTAGACAGGGGACGGAAACCCAGTGCTCAGTTTTCAAACCCATTCACTTTAATAGGTTGGCAAAGTGATCACCAGTGAGTGTCTTCTGCCAGTCCGCCGCAAAACCGTTTTTTTTTAGCCGGACACAAAGTCGGACATGCAGGACTTTGTGTCTGGTTAAAAAAAATGGTTTCGCCATGGAGAGGCAGAAGAAGCACCCGGGCGGTCACTTTGCAAACCCATTAAAGTGAATGGGTTTGAAAAATGACTGCAGGGTTTCCGTCCCCTGTCCAGTTGGATTGGTGAAAGCAGAGATCGGGTGATGGTGTGAATCTGCCCATACTAGGTTTTTGTGTCTGTTTCCAAAAATACAATAGAAACTGATCTTTTTATTAACATTGACCTCTACAATAATATACAGCCATCAGCTTGAAATAGTTTTCCTCTGTTTCTTGTGTCTTTTGTAGGATCTCTTACAGGGTTCTCTAGTTTCACTTTGTGGTGTTTTGTACAGATCTTTTATTATTCTTTTTTTCATCTTTTGATGGCAAGATGAACAAAAGAAAAGTATTCTGTCATTATTTTTTGCCGTGTGGCAAATTCTTAGATAACATATTTATCTTATATCATACGTCATTCTGGTTGTGCCAACACCAATAAAGTTTAGTAGGGATTGAGCCTTCAAATCCCAGCAATAGTGCCAAGAATAATGAGTGTATGACAGATAATATCCACCAATATCATAGTCACAGCGACAGGACCCACAAAATTTTCACAAACATGTTTATCACCGAATGGGAATTAGCATTAGCATATTTCCTTCATAGGTTATGAAGGGTTAAACATCAAGTTAATGTATAATATTATTACAATTCTATAGTACAGGTCACAAGTACAAGAAAGTCACAAGTTACAATTTCATTAATATAATTGAAAAACCTAGAAGGGCTCCCGAAAGTTAATTCGACAGCGGTTTTATATGCTGGACATGCTCATGCTTCCAAACACCTACATTAGTATGACAACTCTTAAGAAACCCTTAAGAAACAACATTAGAACACAAGCTACTTCAAGGAATTAAAAGTAACCCTTGCCAAATATCATCATTCTTATGAGACCCTCCTGATTGATAATCCCTGAACCCACAAAGTTGGGCAATCATTAAATGGGTGACAAAAAAAATTGCAATTTGTTAGGAAATATTGTATAACTTGTGACTTCATTATATGTAATATTTGACTTTCCGCCCTAGGAGAGCAAGCAGAGGCGTACTGAATATGTATTCTCTATGGGTCCCAATACAAATCAAACCGAGCTTGCTGCTGTTTCATGCTAGAACACAGGCAGAGTATCCTGGAACTTTTGGGTCACAGCGATCTGCAAATGCTGTCTTTCTGTTTTATTCATGCAGCAACAAATATGTAGCAAACCTTTGAACAATTCATATAAATTCTGGTATAATAATCCATGTACTTAGAAAATATCTCAGATATTTTGATAGACTGCACAAAAACACAGATAAACAGCCAAGCCTGGGCTCACATTTAAAGTGGCCAGATGGCAATGCTGTAGGTAGCAAGAGCAGGAAATCTTAAGATTTGGATCCATGTAGTAAGCCACAGCAAAGAAAGGCAATTATTTCCCTATTATACCTATATGGAAAATGCAATGTAATGTATAGTTGACAATTTTGAAAACGCAGCTTTTCCTCTGCAAATTTTATTTTGCAATGTGTGAATGGAATTAGCCAGAATCCCATCCACTTTACAGGTAATGTAAAACACAGCGTTTTTTTTATATTTTTATTTTTTATGCAGCATTTCTATCATGTCCAAAAGCTGCCTTTTCGTAACGTAGATCCCATACTAAGGATTCATTCACATGGAGGAAAATGATGAGGACTTTGGTGTGGAATTTTCCATGCTGAAAATAAAGCCTCCCATTTCAATGGGTTCTGCTAGGTTGTTTTTTTTACACTAGCCGAATTTTCCGCTAGTGGAAAATTCCACTAGTGGAAAAAAGAGCTAGCAGAACCCATTGAAACCAATGGGAGGCTTTATTTTCAGCATGGAAAATTCCTCACCATTTTCCTCCAAGTGAATGGACCCTAAGGCTGGGGGCCCCACGTTGCAGAAATGCAGCTTTTTTTGTTGCCGTTTTTGAGCCCAAGCCAAGAGTGAAATGAGCAGAAATTAGAAGTGTAAGAACTTCCTATTCATTTCCTATTCCTTTGGTAGCTATTCTTGACTTTGGCTCAGAAAAACATCAAAAAAGCTGCATTTTTTTTTTTTTTTGCAACATGGGGCCTTAGGCTGGGGCCCCATGGGCTGGAAACGCCACAATTTGGCAGCGTTTTACAGTACTTGCAAAGTGGATGGGATTCATGCACGTTTTTTAAAATCACAGCATGTCAATTATATCTACGGAAACGCCGGCAGCTTCCCCGTAGATATAATGTAACAGAAAGTCTGCAGAGGAAAACTCTGTGAACTTTCTGTTCAAAGCAATGCATTAAGAACCGTGATGTGTTCACGCCGTGGTTGTTCCCGCAGCGCTTTAGCGCTGCATTTCCGGCCCATTGGGCCTTAGCCTAAATGTTTTTCTAGACTAGACATTTAAGCCACTTCTTCATTTATAGCGGCTTCATAAAGAGGTATGGGCATTAGAGGACCCCAATTCTCCTAAGTGCATGTTCCAGACGTGCCACTTCTACATATCAGAAATGTATATCATAGACATTTATGGCATAATAACAGGATAAGATAGAAATACCCCTTTAAATGTATTGAATATGATCGCGGGATATTCCTATTGTTACACTTTTTGGAGGGTTTATGGAAATTGATTGATGGCATACTGGTGAATATATCTTTTCTGAACCTGATGTGCTATTACATTCCGGTTCTTTACAGTGAATGCACTATTCTTTCTATCCATTGGAGACCAACAGTATCTCACGGTTTCTCCTCTGCATTGTAATCACTTCTTACAGAAAAGCTTTGGCTGAATTGACTGGGTAAGTCGTAAAACGAAAAAGCAAAACAAAAGCTGGTTCAGCTACAAAACATGTTACCGGCTTGTTCAAACAGAAGGACAAATGGAAACCAATTGTAACTTGACACAGTATCTTGTGCATTGTTTTCACAAGAGCTCCGGTGAGCATGTCCTTCTTGTTTGGACAAGTGCTACTGGTTTCAGAAGGTCAATGAAAGCCTCTGCGATAAGCTGCAGAGTATTACTTGTGAAAAGAAGGAGGAAAGAGAGCGTGGGGAGGGGGCTTCTATTTACATTCAAGATGTGTGAATTACACGTAAAACATATACAGAAGGAAGTATAATAAGGCTATTATAGCACCAACATATTCTGTAGTGTTCAGTTTTATCTCTGCATGGAGATTTTGCTGACAAGTAGAGATCGATATATAATATTAGGGTGTGTGGTCCGGGTTTTTTTCTACAATGTTAGAGCAAATCAGGGTTATAACTACTGAAGAATAAAGTATACAATCCAAAATGAGTATGCAAGTCATTACAATAGGTATACCGTATATAGTATACTGTATATTGGGTTATTAGATGCTGGGGAGAGTGAATAAAGGCTGCAGTTGTGGAATCCGTCACAAGGGTGTATTCACATGGGCTAGTTTAGTAGGATTTTTTGCCATGATTATTGCAACAGTTTCTCAAAATCCAACTGTTATGTGTGAATACACCCTGGAGGGATAGTTACAGAGAAGAGGTCGTTGATAAAAAGGCTTTAGGATCATTTCCACTAACTGTCCATATACTCCCTACAGGGTAGAACTACAGACTCTCATCATGAGAAGATCTGAGGTTAGTGGAGGATAATGTGTATTCTTGACTATTCTGGGTGAATATAATCACCATATGAATGTTTCTAAAAACTTTAGACATGAAAATTGTTGAACCGACATCTGTCAATGCATTTGGATGACTCAACTTTCTGGATTTCATGGGGGCAAGGCATCACTGCATTGACAGAAAATCAATGAGTCAAGTAATAACAGATAGAGATGAGCGAGTACTGTTCGGATCAGCCGATCCGAACAGCACGCTCCATAGAAAAAAATGGATGCACCTGATACTTCCGCTTTGACGTCGGCCAGCCGCTTAACCCCCCCGCGTGCCAGCTACGTCCATTCATTTCTATGCGAGCATGCTGTTCGGATCGGCTGATCCGAACAGTACTCGCTCATCTCTAATAACAGATCATTCCTGCATTAATATGCATATAGATAATAAAGGTAGCAATAAAAGGGGAGGAAAATTATAAAATAGGAAACAAATGGTGAAAACCAGATAGGAGCATCTAATCACGGTAATTTGGGGGGCTTAATGAGGACCGTTCATATCCTCGGGCACATGCGGTTTTATTTACCGCTGTTATGTGCCCCAGGGGAAGAGATATCAGTGCAATTACTGATAGATATTCCCTGTCAGAAAGGTGTTCCTGACAATCTAGCTGGGAACGCCCCTCCTGACAGTACTGTGTGTAGTGCTATACTGTCAGAGGGGGCGTTCTTTACTGCCCACCCATGACGCTGAGTGGTGAGGAACGACACCCCCCCCCCATTACTAGTCTATGGACGAGCACTGTCAGAAGAGGGGTCCTCACTGTTCAACATCACGGCTAGGCAGTAAGGAATTCCCCCTCTGACAGTATAGCTCTATAGACAGGAGGGGCGTTCCCGGCTAGAATGTCAGGAACATAAAATGTCCTCTTTAAATGAGTCTGAGGGGTCTATCCAATCATCTAAAGAGATAGAATTCAGAATCACGTTATAATTGGTTGGGGTCCTTCAGTCAAGTCTAAGAGTGAAGAATATGCAGCACTTAGCATAGTAGTGACCGTGTGATCTGATCGCATAGGAAACTGCAAATGGCCATAGTCAATGGGTCCACACTGCATAGCTGGATCTTGGTGCCAAATTGCACAAGAAAAACTGTGGTGAGGACACAATTGTATATTAGATCTACATACCCTTTGTTCTTAAGTAAGATGTTCAAAACCTTTAGGATGAGGTTACACATTGCAAAAAAGCAGCATTTTCAGTCTTTGTGAAATGCAAAAATGCAAAACGAATGTGATTTCATTTCATTTCTTTCTCACATTGTAAAAACAAAAAGCTGCAGAATTTGCTGGTGGAATTTTCATACACGCTGCGTGTTAATTTTACCTATAAAATAATGGATTATACCCATAGACCCATATGCATAGGATACAAAAATGCAGCAGAAAAACGCTTTGGGGAAAAAAAAACAAAACAAACTTGGTTCTGCCACAAAGCTGTTTGCATCCTGCTACAATTTCTGTGTGCCAGCTACTGACAACAGCTGATCAATGGGGGTGCTGGGTGTTGGACTCTACGAGTCTGATATTGATGACCAGGGTCATAACTTCTGGGGGTGCAGAGGGAGCAGTTCCGGAACCCAGGAGCCTTAGGGGGCCCATAAGCACTGGTATCAGTATTGATATTGCAGCTTCCATCTGGCCCATAAGCCAAGGAGACCCACACATTACCCTAACCACACTAAGGGTGCATTCAGACTACGTAACGCCGGGCGTGTATGAGAGCCGTACACGCCGGCATTACGGCAGACTGCCGAACACTTCCCATTCACTTCAATGGGAGCGCTCGTAAACGCTGCTGTTACGAGCGCTCCCATTGAAGTGAATGGGAAGTGTTCGGCAGTCTGCCGTAATGCCGGCGTGTACGGCTCTCATACACGCCCGGCGTTACGTAGTCTGAATGCACCCTAAGGGTGATTAAACTCCTTAGCACCCATAACCATAACTACCAGGAATTCATTGTAGGGATGAGGAAGGGGGCCCCGGACAAAAGATTGCACCGAGGCTCACAAGGCTTTAGTTACACCACTGATGATGACCAATAATCAGGATGGCTCATCAATATTTTTAGCCTGGAAAAACCTTTTTGAAATCTAAATACAACATATACAGTAACTAAGGAACAGCATTCACTGTTTTTCTGCTTATTTGTAGCAATGGCCATTATCAATATTAAGGTTGTGGCATGAAATGGAGCAGTGTTGTACATTTTAGACTCACCGGGGTGTACTTTACTACCTTAATCTGGCAGCTTTGGGGAAAAATTCTCAGAGACTTAAGTCTGTAGACTTATATACTTTGAAAGTTCAGCTTCAGTGGTGTTTTTCTGACCCTTAGTATACTGCTCTGTCAATGGACATACCATTTGCTAGTCCTGTTAATCCAAAATCTTTCACCAATGCTTAAACCTGCTGTAAAAAATGTATCAAGAGCTCGGCCTGTTTGGGGATGGTAATAGTTTCATGAACATTAGAACATTTATTTTTCTTTTCAACTATTTCTTTCTTTATGAACTCCAGTGTTTACACAGCTTGTCCCGAATTATATTGTAGGAAATTAAATTTCTCTATTTCTCCTACACAATTTGTCACCCCCTTCCTTCTTCCAATCCCCTCGTCTATGATAGCAATTAATAAGTCCGAACCACTAATATAAAGTGCTACCATTAACACTTAGCCCATGCACTCACTAGGTCCTCAGGAGTTAAAGTATATGTTAATGTTTAGCGATGTCCAAGTAGCAACAATCACAAAATAACAACCAATCCTGCAACTTCTGAATGTATTTTATCTAATACAAGGGGTTAAATTGACCAGATCGGTTTTATGCCCTGCTTGTGTCATCATTGCTCTGTAAAAGCATGGCTCAATGGAAGGGGTTAAAGGGATTATGGCAAGAATATAACAATTGTTTTGATATTATCTTAATTAGAGATGAGTAAACAGTGAAATATTCGAGATTCGTTTCGAGTAGAGCCTCGATATTCGACTATTCACTCGAATATTGAATCCCATTATAGTCTATGGGGAAAAATGCTCATTTCAGGGGAAACCACTATTCGACTAAAGGAGAGTCACCAAGTCCACGAGTAGCAGGAGGAGAGTGTTTAGGAGGAGCGCTGTGCAGTTAAAGCGCATGGATCCCAGTATAGTCTATGGGGTCCGTGCGCTTTAACTGCACAGCGCTTGCAGTTGCGCTGATAAAAAGTAAGCTCCCTCGTAACCGCAAGCTTCCAGCTCTCCCGACTAGCAAAGATGAGCAAATCAACGCTGGTTCTGCAGCAGGCTCGTCCTTGCTAGTCGCAAGAGAGCTGGCAGCTTGCTGTTACAAGGTAGCTTACTTTTTCTCATAGGAATGAATTGACCAGTGTTGATTGGCCAGTGTACAGCATTCAGCCAATCAACTCTGGTGCTGCTGGAGGCTCATCTGTGAGGAGGCGGAGTCTAAAATCGGACCACAATGGGGACTGCTATGGTCCGATCTTAGACTCCGCCTCCTCACAGACGAGCCTCCGGCAGAACCAGCGTTGATTGGCTGAATGCTGTACACTGGCCAATCAACGCTGGTCAATTCATTCCTATGAGAAAAAGGCAGCTCCCTTGTAACAGCAAGCTGCCATCTCTCCTGACTAGCAAAGATGAGCCTGCTGCAGAACCAGTGTTGATTGGCTGAATGCTATCAAATATTTATTAGAAATAGTTAGAAGTATTCGATCAAGTACGAATATTTCAAATACCGTAGTATTCTATCAAATACCTACTCACTCATCTCTAAATATCTCTAATCAAGTCAAGAAAATACCAAATAGTACAGCCATGAAACGCACTGGCTGGAAAGACCCCATGAGCATTGCCACTACATTGCACCCTCCTCAACGGTACACCATTTATCAGACTGAAGCTCATCTGAATTTGGACCTTTTTTCATGACAATTAATGACCCTAAAATCATTCATGTTTCTTATCAAAATATATGTTGAATAATAGGAAACCAGGAAACAGCTTGAAAATGGAGGGTTCTTGAATATGTTCTTGAATAAAAATTTCAAGCTAAAATCTTATACACATTGAGGCACTGGGGGAATTATTAATTAAAATTACATTAGTTTTCTGTCGTAGAAAAGGTAAAATTTTTGGTGCAAGCCATTTTTTGCCAACTTTACTCATACCATTTTTCTCAAAAGTGGGCAAGCACAGGGCAGGGACAGGACAGGACCTCTGTATCTGACTCTGGCATAGATTTCCGGTGGACCAAAATTCATCTGAATTGTTTTATGGACATCTGGCTCCAGCCAGGATGAAATTAAGACTAGTGTGTAAAATACTTTTTAAAGACTTTGTCCAAGACCAGACAATGATGACCTATAGTATCCATAGGATAGGCTCTAAATATTAGATTTATGGGTGTCCAACAGCCAGAAGCTGATGACTTGATCCACTTCTTTAGTGTCTGTGTCGTGAAGTGGGGCTGAGCTGCAATAACACAGAATGACAAGTACACCGTGTACAAAACCCTTATATAAGTTTTCCCCAATGTCTTGGGTAGTAAAATAGGCTGTGCATACAAGAAAGTCCTTAGACAGCTAAAAAAAATCTTCATGGAGTAGCGGTAAACTAATAACCCAAAAGTGTCCACATACAGTACATTAAAAAAGTAAAAGAAAGCCTCTATGATATGGTGAGTTCTTCAAAGGGCGCTTGGCAGCCATGTTACTGGCCACAACGATCCGAAATTAAATATATTTAAGAAAAGATTAAAATACCATAGCCTTGTGATCCAACAGTAATGCTAATGTTCAGAAAAAACATTATGACTAAGAGGGCTTTATCCCACTCCCGAGAAGAAACGTGCGGTACAGTACAACATTGACATGGGAGATGTTTTTACTGCCTGATAGAGATCTATTTTATTTTTTTGTATCAATAAAAATGTGATTTCAATAAGTCCTTTTTCTCCCGAGGTGGTTGTGTAATTGAAGAAAGATTTACGTGCAAGCTGTTTTCTCTCAAGCAATTAGCTGGCCGGCCTTACAGCTTACCTCACGGTTGCTGAGAATCTGGCACCGTTGCCCTTACAAATTTTCCTTTATCAAAGATCTCTCAAGATGAAAAACAATCCAGTGTTGAGCAGTGGTCTGAAGGCAGCCTTGTGCATTGTGTTTCCGAGCGCGTCTTCCCTGACCCAAAGTCTAGTCCTGCATTCATGCCAGTGCCATGCTTTAATTATCTAGAAAGTCTATTAATATAAATCTCCCCGACTAGAAATTTATAGTGTGATAAATTAATAGTGACACAATAATACTGCATAGATTTAGCCAAAGTTGAACTTTTTATTGATGAGTAATCGTTTCATCAGCGCCGGTTTATTTCTAAATGGATGCACCGTGTACAGCTTTGGGACTCATTTTAGGTTAGATATTATACTGAAAACTTTAAAACACAAGTCCTAGACACATTCCAAAGCTATAAAGCATTCCGATAGAATTTTCTCGTAAATTGCATCTTTGTATTAAACATTCTCACTCCAGTATGTGCTGAATATGCAGAACTAAATTAGATTATTTTTCACTTCAATGGTTGCTCGGAAACTTGTATATCCAGAACCTCCACTTGAAGGATATTCTGGCCATTATCATTTATGACTTATATATGATATGTCAAGGACTCCAATTTATCATGCAAAGGAGTCCCCTGGCACTCTCCACTAGAATGACTGTTGTATGCATGAGTTGTATTGGGTGGTGGACAAGCATCAGATTGTCCGACGGAACAAAATCTCACCTCGGATGTTCTATAGTCACCTGCTGAGGCTGCAGCTTCCATCTATGTCTCTGAAATCCTGACAGGCTGGCTTTGCACTGAGCTCAGGTCTGAGTGCTAATATTGCTGGTGTCGATCAGTAGTAAGGCCGGGTTCACATGGAGTATTGTGGCTCGTCATTTGGTACGTACACGCCGCGGGATCTTTTGCGGGCCGTATACGCTCCCATTGTTTTCAATGGGAGCCAATACCGTACACGCGGCGCTATTTTGCGGCCGCCACAAAATCACAGCCGCAAAATAGACCCGCGTGTACGGTCCCGATTCCCATTGAAAACAATGGGAGCGTATACGGCCCGCAAAAAAAACCCGCGGCGTGTACGTACCAAATGACGAGCCACAATACTCCGTGTGAACCCGGCCTAAAGCGGAGTTCACACGGGGTTTTTGGACCGGATTTTGAGGTGGAGACCGCCTCAGAATCCGGTCCAAAAAAACAGCTAGCTGCGACTGGATTAGGCCCAAATGAATGGACGCCGTGGCGGATTCAGCCGCGGAATTCGCATCAAGGTAGGGCAGCTCGCTTCTTTTTTTCCGTGAGCAGCAAAAAACTGCTAGTTGAAAAAAAGAAGTGAATGGCTCCCATTGAAGTTAATGGTAGGCGTTTTTTTGGAACCGAATTTTGAGGGGGATTCCGAATCAAAATACAGACCAAAAAACCCTGTGTGAACTCAGCTTAAGGGCATCTTACTCTGCTTACAAGCAGGTCTCAAACAGTGATTCTTAACACAAGCGGTGAGCACTCTACATTTTATTCTAATAGAGTGTGATGGGTCAATTAAATTTACCAAAATATTTCCATTACACCCTAGATAAAATAAGCCATTTTTCCTATTTTAGGCTGAGGCCCCACATGGCAGAAATGCAGGATTTTTTGTTGAAGATTTTTGTGTGTTTTTTTTTTTTTTTTTTGAGCCATGGCCAAGAACAGCTTCAATAGGAATGGGAAATGTATAGGAACCGAATCCAGCTTTTCCACAACCTGGGGCCTCATCCCTAATGTATTTATAATTTTATTTATATTGAGAGATTTTTCATATCATTTTTATTTTTCTAGACAACTCCATTATTAGAGTTGTAGAGCGCAGCCGATCCCTGCAAGTTTTGTTCCTCTGCCTCTCCTTCTGATACTCCAGCACTTTGCGCTATAACCAACTCTGCCCTGCTCCAATTGCTTATACATAAAGTGTAGTAAAGTTGGGGCAACACAGTGGCTCAGTGGTTAGCACTGTAGCCTTGCAGCTCTGGAGTCCTGGGTTTGAATCCCGCTAAGGACAACACCTTCAAGGCGTTTGTGAGTTCTCCCTGTGTTTGTGTGGATTTCCTCCCATTCTACAAAGCCCCTATATGGGACTCACAATCTACAATAAAAAAATAAATAAAAGTATAGTAAAGTAGGTAATATGGCTGAGAGTTGGAGCAGCAGGGAAGCCAGATGAATGAGACTTCCAGCCTCCTGTTTTCTTCAAGATTAAAGACATTGTCCAGGAGGGGGAGGTGAAAAAATAGAAATAGTAAAAAAAATAAAATAAAAAAAAATCACACTCTCCTCTCACAATAGTCACGGTCACTGGGTAGGTCTCAGCGATCTTAGGAAGTGACTCCGGGATGTCACAGGTAGTGATGACACATGCCCTTCATTTAGGTCACAGATTGGCCTCAGCAGTTACGTGTGCTGGGACAACAATGGACTGGGAGGACCAGACCACGCTCGGAGCACTGGAGCACCGGGTACAGATGAGTATCCAAAATGGGCAAACTGGCACAGAATGGATGCAAATAGATGTCAAACATGGAGTTTTATGATTGTTCCTGTAAATAAGACCTTAAAAAGATACAGACTATTATCCCATATGAAAGAATTTAATGGGGGACTTTCCATTGCTTCATCACATCACATACAATATGCCAGTACATTATTTTATCCAAATTTTATTGTGCAGAAAAAAAAACTGTATTACCATGATGTGAATATTTCCAGAAATGTCTTCATTACAGGACCATTTCCAGCAGGGGCGTCAGTATAATTCAGCTTTCTCTACAGGAAAGTTTGCAGACAAAATAATAACTTTCCTACAGGCGGACAGACAGGACGATATCCTGAGTGACACGCACCTGCCTGGGTCTAAAATTAGGCCCTGGACATTTAAATAATAGCCCGTCTGCTGTGGACGAGAGCGCGGCTATCTGCTGTCACTGCTGTCCCCTTTCCGCACAGTAAATTGATAACTGTTGCAGGGACAGAAGGTTTAATGCAGTGTTTGACATCTTATAGAAATAAGCCTCTTAGTCAAGTGTCTACTGGAACGGCACACAGCGCTCCCTCTTTGAGGGTGACCTTTTCACCTTCGTAGTACATCAGATGTTACTTATCCCATTGTGTGGCCTAACCTAAGCCTTAGGACCTTTTAATGCACCTTAATTTAAACAATGTGTTCAACCTCAATGTGACAAACTGTCTGGTGTTTGTTGCTGTATAGGATCTCTGGTGTATTGTAGCATAATAAACACAAACCGGTGTCTCCTTTACTCACTATCAATCCCAAATGTGATCCCAATAACAAAGTAGCTTCTGGTTCCTCTGTAGTGGATGGAACACAATCGAGCAGTCGTGTAATACAGAGAACCTGAGAAACATTGTTTATTCTCCTGCTTGTCATCCATGTACTCACTGCGGGGAAGGACTGCTTAAAAATAAATATACCAAGACTAATTCTGCTTCTTCTCATCCCGAACTCAAAATATAAGTGGGGGAAAGGGGTAGAGGAAAAGGAGATTTTCGGGACTCTGGAACAGAGCAAAATATGGGATTACTTTCCGAAAATAAACTTTATTGTTTTTTATTTATTAACAGTTAAAGGAATTTTCCAAGACTTCAAAGGGGTTTTCCTTAGGATAAGTAATCAATACCAAATCCACAGGGATCAGACCCCCAAAGATAAGACATCATGTGAACTCTGCAGCATCCCTAGTGAATATCAAGCATATTAACTAGGGGCTGTGCTTGGTATTACACTTCAGCCCCATTCACCTGAATGGGACTGAGCTGCAAAAAGGCTGAAAGACAAGAAAATGTGATACCATTGGCCTGTGAAGCTGCACTTATTCAGCAGTTAACCTGTGTCAGACCCCCTCAGATCAGATATAGGTCATCAATATTACAAGAGTGGGGGTCTTAGACTTGGCATGCCCACTGATCAACTGTTTGAAGAGCCAAGCCATGCATCCTATTCACTATCTATTATAAACAGTGCCATTCATATAATAGTGGCTGCACCTGGTACTGCAGAATAATGACGTAGAAGTGAAGTAATAACTACAGTACGTGCACTACTGCTCGCAGCCACTAAAAAATGGATGGTGCTGTGCCTGGTCATAAAACTGTAGCATTGAACTAGTTGACTTGTGGGGTTTTAAAGTATCATGGCCTGTACGGATAGGTGATCATTGTGAAAGTCTCTAAAACCCCTTTAACTCCTATATTTGTAAAGTTCCTGTGCAACTATATTCACCATATTGAAACTTTTGCAAATGTCTCAAGTTTTCCAGTCAGAAAACTACATAAAACAAGGGCCTGACTCCATTTTTAGGTTTCAATCTACACCAATTGAATACTGGGTATATACTGTGTGTAAACAACTCCTTACCAGAAAGGGCACAAGCAGCAGTATGAGCTCCGGGGCTGTGAATAAGAAAGTGTAGCTCCTTGTAGAATTCCTCTGTATAATATCATCTTAATTATAAGCTAAAATCTGTGCGCCGCTGTATTCTAGTTATGTGTTGCCTTTCTTCCGCATTGCTAATGTGGAGCCTTATAAATATGCTAATACTAATATATTATCCATTTTACTATTTTAGGCAGTAGAATATGAAAATAAGGAATGTTTTGCATGTGGCTGTAGTGGATGTGTCTATTATAAAGAGGACATCAGCTCTCCTGATATGTCTGTTTTAGGAAATACTTGTATACCAAGTAACAATACAGAATGATAGATAGGTGGTTACCTACAAAACCCAATAGATCCCATTACAGTTAATGGGGTCTGTTGGACTCCAAAAGTGACCACTGTTAAAGCAGTCCATCTATCGTGTCTGTTCTTTTAAACTTACTTGTGTAGCACCATCAAATTTCTTTACAGACATTCAGTCACTGGCCCACATACAGTAGGACTCACAATTTACACTCAATATCCTTATTTCTTTGGCATGTAGGAAGAAACTCAGGCAAACATAGTGAGAACATACAAACTTCCTGCAGATGTTGCCCATGGCTAGATTTGAATCTAGAAATTCAGTGCGATAAGGCATCAGTGCTAACCATTGAGTCACGTGCACGTGGTCTTTTCCACCAAATTATTTTGGATGCACACTGCAACAGAGTCTCCAATCTGAGACTCCAACGCAGATATGAATGTAGCTTGGGGCGTCTTTACTTGGAGCTCTACATTGTGCTGTTCCTCTGCTGTTCCACCTGGAAATATATGAATACTAAATGTGTTATCATTACATTTATCAATAGGGTGTGTTGCTGCATAATCTGACAGTATCAGATAAGATTGAGCAATGGTATAAGTATGGGCTTACTTTATTGAATAATGGTAACAGCCATTTTCTCTCGTATATTACCAGGAGGATTAACAGATAAATAACACAATGCAGAATTCTAAGAAAAGATGTTTCTGTATTGTTAAATCATGGCAAAAGTAAGTATTGTAGAGTGGACAAGTCCTGTTTAGGCAAATACTATAGTGGCAAGGTGATATATCTCCTGATGTTCTCTTACGTCCTACTATTAAACCAACACCACTTATAAAAAATCCCATTCCTTAGTTATATTCCTGGCTGTAGTGCTAAGCACTGGGGGCTATATTCCCACCGTTGAAGATCATCAGTATATACCACTAGTACCATCTATAAAAAGCGAAGTGATAAATCTGGTCACAAAAGTTGAACTGGCAATATAAAGTATTTCCAATAGGGGATAATATACTCCCAAAAGATATTGCTCATTACAGTTGTACAAAGGTGCCATTCATATACCATGTTGTATAATATATATAGTTACAGGAAGAATATGCAAATATGTTTCCCAGGATGTAAATAGGGAAACACTGCCTTAGTATGCTGCCCTCTATGGGAAGCGCCCCTTGAACATCATGCCTGACTTTCCAACAATCCTTTAATTGCAATGGTATAGGATTTAGCCAAGTCAGTATCATCCCAACATGGTAGTCTCTCCTTAAGGAGTGACAATATGCCCACAATCTGGTCTAGAAGTCTCTCACCTCTGCCAAGTCAGTTCTCCCTAGACTGTGCTGATGAGATCCAATCAGATCGAAACAGTGTCGTCCACAGTTGGGATGATACTGACTTGGCTAAATCCCATACCGTTGCAATTAAAGGCTTGTTGGAAAGTCGGGCATGATGTTCAAGGGAGCTTCCCATAGAGGGCAGCCTACAGAGGCAGTGTTTCCCTATTTAGATTCTGGGAAACATATTTGCATATTTTTCCCATAATCCCCCACAGTGCGGTGAAAATGGCTTTATAAGACTCCATACAACTATATGGTGGTCCCTCCCTAAGGAGTGACAATATCTCTATATATTTACAAACATACAAATTTCCATGTTTTGTTTTGTTCTTATGATGCTAGTGTTTATGTTCTGCAAAGTGAAGGCTTTGCTACTAGACTTTCTGTAACCTAGAAGATGACCATGCTGGTTTCTGTAAGAAGCACGCACCTCCTCGCTAGCTGGCCAGTGTTAACCAGTCACTAAATGTATTCAGATGCTTTCTAATGTAAGACATGCAGACTATTCACCTGGAGGTTTTAGCTATGAAGGAATACAACAAACACGTGGTATTAACCCCAAGATTTCTGCAGAATTCAACACTTATTTAGATTGACACAATCAGCTCTGCTACATCACTGATCAGAAAATACCTTATTCCATAAAACAACAGACTGCACAATTGATATAATGTTTGTTTTCTCTATTATGTTCTTTTTAGCAGAACATATTTGCTTTGACATTGAACATGTCTGTTATTCAGGCTGAAGATTTGGTTAACATTAAGTTAGACAAGTGTAGAGGGAACATTCTGCCTTCTCGCTGTTTGATTCTGGGACATGTTTCAGTGAACAATGCTCTCATGCCAGGGCGTTTTTGTTCTCACAGCCATAAGTGTTGACTTAATTCATTTAATATGTTGGTGGTGATGTGAGATTGGTGAGTGAATTTATTTTCAAGTGCTAGGCTTTGGGTGGTCTTGCCCTCGTGGCTTAAGTACATCTTGGCACAGGTTCCCCTAGAGAGACAGCATTCGCCATGCACTTTCCAGCTCTTACATGAATTGCTATATTTCATATTATTATTAAATAGAAAGCATTACATGACATTTCCTATAAAGCATTTCACTGAATTTAATATGGAAAACACTAGACTAATGTAATGACATTACTTAAATAAAATAATATATATGTAACCCCTACTGTTACGGGGCTAGGACTCCAGGAATTTACTTTAATACCAATTTCATCTAGCAAAATACTAAAATGTAGCAGGGGTTGTGTGGAATTAGTTGTGTAGACCAACATTATGTACTGTCTAATGTAACGTTCTATGTGTGTAAGGGTATATTTACCCTGGATTGTAAGCTATGGAGGAAGACTAGAGCTTAAAGGGATCCTGTCATTGGATACCCTTTTTCTCTTACTAACATATAGGAATAGCTTTAGGACAGGCTATTCTTCTCCTACCTTTAGATGTCTTCTCTGCGCCGCCGTTCGGTAGAAATTCGGGTTTTCTTCTGAATGCAAATGAGTTCTCTCGCAGCACTGGGGGCGGTCTCCAGTGGTCAAAAAGCATTGGGAGAGTCCCCAATACTACGATAGAACTCTCCAGCGATGCCTCCATCTTCTTCTGGAACGCCCTCTCCCTGCGTCTTCTTCCATCCTGGGTTTCAGTCACCTAGACCTCGGGTCTCGTGCAGAGCCAACTGCACATGCCAGTGGCCACAAGAAAATGGCCACTTACTAAGTAAGCTGTGTAAGCGGCCATTTTTTGTAACATAAAATAAAACTCCATTTCACTATATACAGTGTTAGTCTTCTAGTGATAATTATTTTCTAAGCTTATATACAGTAGCACCAACATGTTGTGCATTTCCGTACTAAGCTATCATAATGTCCAACATAAGAAGAGGCCTCTCTGTATCCATCAAGTGCTACTGTATGCTGTATATGTGTCAAGGTATTGTATAGCTTAGCCATAAAGGAGATTTGTTATCAGCTTTACTGCCCATGCACAATACATTATGTATCTATTTAGCACGTCCATTTAAGATATCCTCTAAAAATGAATGCAAAAGAAGTAAAGCCATTTGTATAGGGTTCAGGTTAAACAATGGAATCCTCTTTGTTGGATGGATTGAATGAAGATTTTGTAGACAATTATTGGAAATGAATGCTTGTGCAAATATTCAGTAACCAGTCTGTGTCGCCAATCTCCTGATATACTACATCATCATTCATCAGGTGATCGGCTTAGGAGCAAAAAAATCATTGTTCGCTGGCACAAATCACCCAGCGTAATGAGGGCTGTGCTGCCAGCACATAATAAAAGTACACTCCAGGGGATTGCTTTACCTCCTGTCTATACTCTGCTTCGGCTTGTGTGATCGGCAGGTTTTTACCAGAACTCATCAAAGATAATATTGGCATATCTCTAGAATCACTACGATTCCCGCTGATCTCTAGACCTAAGTAGCAATGTTTCTTGGAGAGTTCTTCGCCACTTTGTCCGTTGTTCACGCTCCTTAGACAGTTCTTTATAGCCTTCTCTTTGGATATCAGCCATTTTCTCTCATTTAATGCTCTAATCCATAAAACTGAACAGATACAAATTTATATTGTGAGCCAGGAGATACCAGAAATAATGGAATTCAGTCCAATGTAAAACTTTTGCATGTTTCGAATAATTTTATCTGGCATTGTATGAGCGTTATAAGGAACCGGCCTGGGGTGAAAGCATTTCTACTGACTATGTGAAGTATTAGAGCAATATTTTTATAAGACCAGGAGATGGATGAGGTAATGGAATATTTCTCATATTTATATAATAGACTTTCCACTATTGTTTCCAACAGACAGATGTTTATTAATCACAGACGGACAAACGAAGATGGAACAGGATAATATCAACTACTTGATCTTCCCATTAACCGTGCGTTCTGCTTACTGTCCGCGCACTGATGGTGTTGTCTAGATGATTTCACACATATTAAGTAACATGCAAATTCAGCACAACGGCCGGCAAATTCATTTACCAGCTAATTGGTACTGTCACACTTCAGTGAACATGACCCATTGCTGGAGGGTTCATCAAAAATATACCCTATATAACAGCAGCATGCGTGCCTTTCCAAACTGGTATTGTGCCACTTTACATTATGCAACAGATGGCACATTAATTTGATGAATTGCAGACAATAAAGGACAGGACAATTATGAAAGGACAGAATATTTAGCAGAGGTGGCCTTACTGGTTTATGGTAAAAAAAAAAATCATCCAATATTGTATCAGAACCATATTTGATCTGTCATATTAAGGGTGCAACTGGTCCCTGGTTCTGGCCATAGTTCTTACTCATGATTGACGAACCTCATGAAATTAATTTTGCAAATGTCCAGAGGTGGAAATTCTATTGTACTCTAGGATGTTTACATACCCCTGAGTATAAGAATCAGAGGACCAGGGAGGTGTGAAAGAAGGGAAAAACATTCAGAATTACCTTTCCTTACCTCTTCTGGGTTCCATGGTGACAATGTCTTTCATTGCCTCCTCTGTGATGTCAGCAGCTCTCGGTCACTGCTGAGGCCTTCATTTGGGCCTCAGCGGTCACATGGGGGACATCACTGTCGTGGCACTTTTATGAAAGCAAACCAGGACTGCTGACATCACAGAAGAAGTTGGAAGATGCTGGGGATATCCAAGAAAGATGAACAGACTCAATGATGGAGTCCTATAGAGGTGAGGAAAGTGAATATGAGTGGTTTTATTTTTTGTTCCTCCTCCTTGGTGTCTCCAATTATTATACTCCAAAATGGTCAGTTAGATGTATTTCCTAGCCTGGGCACAACTCCTGGGAATTGAACTTACAGCATTGTTCTTTGCATCCCACAGTCTTGCACCCACTCTTTACCATAAGTGATGGCTCTTGCAAGACTTCTGAGTCCCCTGTGAATGTAGTGAATGTAAATGGCAAAACTGTTAGGTGAATCCATTTGGCTATTTAAGATGTACCAATTCATCCCAAATGAGAAAAACATGCTTATCTTGTCTATGGCCAAGAATAGAGATTCGGGACCCATCTTGACCAGCAAGAGGGCCTGGATGCCTTTCTTGAAGAGAACAATATAACAGATTATGGGTTCTAGATTTTAAGGACACGTTGATCCAGGGTTTTATACTGACTGCCAGATTGGAGTCAGGAAGGAATTTTTTCCCTGAAATGGGGCAATTGGCATAAGCCTCAAAAGGTTTTTTGCTTTCCCCTGGATCAACACTGTAGGGATTGTAGGGTTATAGGTTGGACTTGATGGACTGATGTCTTTATCCAACCTCATCTACTATGTAACTATGTATCAGTGGTCAGTAATTAATAGCCTATTTGATTAGGTTACAAGAGTAAGTTCGATGGCTCAGTGGTTAGTAACTTATAGTCTGATTAGGATACAAGAGTAAGTTTCATGGATCAGTGGTTAGCAATTTACTTTTATAGTTTATCTGGTTAGGTTGCAAGAGTTACAAGACTAAGTAAGGGTTTGTCAAGCTGATACAATACCCTAAGATCGACTAAGAGCAAGATTTGAACACACTTCTCTAAGTTTGAACAAAGTACCAACTTCAATGAATTTTAATAAAAGCTGGTCATTGTGTATGCAATATCCAGATGCCCTGCCACATGTATTATTCTGTATGATCCACAAGAGGATGTAAAAGCTTAAGTGTGGGGTTAATAACTTCCAGACCAGTAACACATAGACGATTTAGCCAACAACACAAAGTCACAAGGACAGCCTACACATCAATTGATTCTAAAATAAATCTACAGAGGAGGGAAGCAAAGTGTCCAAGATCGGCAAGAAGTGGCGAGGAAATAGTTTGCAGGTTATTTACACCTCAGATAGAATGATTTGTTAATTTAGTGACAAGACGTTGTTAGTCCGATATCAATGCAAGAGGAAATCTTATGCCTCCTCCGTGAAGGACACAGGGGCTGATGAAGCACAGGCAAGGACTAAGCAGACTGGGTGGTCAAGTCTAGGACTACAGAAACAACATGTAAAGTCTGTCAGACGACTTATCTGCTGATCACTATTCCAGGATCTAGACATGATGGAGATTTATTTCTGATTTATTTCTTTATCTAACCTGGTTAGTTATATATTGTAATTGTGAGGAATACATTAGCTGACTGTTTAGAAATATAACTAGCATACTGTATATATAAAACAATAAATCCGATATACTGAACCAGGCACCTATATATCAATCTAGGCATCTCCTGCTTTACAACATGCTATCCCAATGTACATTGGCGTGATATCAGGTTTACTTTTAGCAGAATTTTACCAACATCCTCACTTTGTGACATCATTGAAATGAAGGAACTTGAAAAAGAAGGCCACAAATAATGCAGACAAAATAAATATAATGTTGACCTACAATGGTTGCTAGTAACCATGGCTTACATATTCTGGTCAGGGTCTCTCGAAAACCACCAGGGGGAGTCAATTGCCTGGTGTTCAGCTGCTCCAAAGATACAGTGTGAGGAGAAAGATAAACTGCTGAGCCTGGTGAGCACTAATAAGGAGGTCCTCTGCTTGTACTCCAGAGTACTTTGATAAAACCCATTGGTTGGGCAGTGTACCCCTGAAAGAAAAGCTGGTAGCTGTTGGTGAGCATGTCAGGCCACAGACACACTGCAGCCAAGGCTCATGTGGAAGATGCCATCTTTTCCCATCACACTGAGTGAAATAGGCCACAGTAGTCAGTTGGCAAGAGTTTCCAGAGGGCTGCGTCCAATAACAGGACTGTGAGGTAGTTGCCTCAAAAGATAATGCCAGAAAGTTGTTCTAAGCACTCCAATGCAAGTATGTCAATGATTGGACTATTGGGACAGGGACTTTTTTTTTATGTAGATTGTGAACCCGATATAGGGATCACAATATACATTTATTTTGCCTATCGGCCGGGCATTGGGGTAGATGACGCCATCATCCACCTTCTTCATAGAGCTCTTTCTCACCTAGAGAAACCCGGGAACACTGTGAGAATAATGTTCTTGACTTCTCCAGTGCATTCAACACCATTCAGCTGGGGCTACTTAGGGAGAAGCTGAACCTTGGTGGTGTGGACCATCACCTGTCCAACTGGATCCTAGACTACCTGACAAACCGCCCTCAGTATGTGAGAGCCCAGGACGATGTGTGTCTGACACTGTGATCTGTAGTACGGGGGCACCACAAGGTACACTTCTTGCCCCATTTCTCTTCACACTGTACACTGCTGACTTTAGGCACAACTCATCCAGCTGTTACTTACAGAAGTACTCCGATGACTCTGCTATAGTAGGCCTTATCACTGATGGTGACGATAGGGAATACAGAGACTTAAACCGGGATTTTGTTGAATGGTGCCAGCAGAACCACCTCAGGATTAATGCTGGGAAGACCAAGGAGATGGTGGTGGACTTTAGTAAACGGAGAGGTGCTCCGACCCCGGTGGCTCCGACCCCGGTGGAGATCCAAGGAACATGTATTGAGATAGTCAGGACTTATAAGTATCTGGGCGTGATCCTCAATAATAAACTAGACTGGGCTGATCACCTGGAGGTGCTGCACAGAAAGGGCCACAGCAGACTCTACCTGCTCAGGAGGCTGAGGGCCTTCGGAGTCCAGGGGACACTTCTTAGGGCCTTCTTCTACTCTGTGGTTGCTTCAGCCATCTTTTTTGGTGTGGCCTGCTGGGGGAGCAGTATATCAACCAGGGACAGAAATAGACTTGACAGGCTGATCAGGAGGGCCAGCTCAGTCCTGGGGAGCCCCTTGGACCCAGTACAGGTGGTGGGTGACAGAAGGATACTGTCTATGGTGACCTCCATGCGGGAGAACAAATCCCACCCCATGTATGGGACCCTGATGGGACTCGGCGGCACTGTAAGTGACCGTCTGCTTTACCCCAAGTGTGAGAAGGAGCGCCATCACAGGTCCTTACTTCCAACCGCGACCAGGCTGTATAATCTACATCAAACCAAGCGAAGATCACTCCGTACAGAGAACTAATGATTATGATGATGACCATGAAGTCTTCCTCTTTCTCTTCCGTTTTTTTTTTTTTTTTTTTTCCTTAGCTGCTATGGACTCCTAGTATATCTTCTCTTCTCAGCATAGACGTGCCTACGTCTGTATTATATTACTGTGTATTATCCTGTACCTGTATTACTATGCTGCTGAAATTTCCCCAATGTGGGACTATCAAAGGATTATCTTTATGTTATCTTATTTTCCTGTCAATATGTCTTTGTAGACTGGGAGGAAAGGCATACAAAGACAGGGAGAACATACAAACTCATTGCAGATGTTGTTCTTGGTGGGATTTGAACCCAGGACTCCAGCACTTCAAGGGTTTAGTGCTAACCACTGAGCCACCATGTTTCCCTCAGGACAGGGACTTTTCTCAGAGACAGATGATGCTAGCACTGGTTGTCAATGGCAACTCTGTGATATTATGCATAGGAGGAGAGGGAGTCTCCCTCCCAAAAGGTATATTGCTAAGGACAGGGAAGCTACATACTGACAATGTGTTGGCACCCAGTGAATTCTGTGCAAGTAACTTTTTCCTCTGGTTTTAGAATTACAGTAAAGGCATGAATTTTAACCATTTCAATGTCTGCCTTCTACAGCTATGTTGCTGTAAGATTCATCCGGCATCTTCAGAACATGGGAATAGTAGGATTTAGCCCCACCTTAATGTTTTATCTATTTCTTGTATGTTTCTGAAGATCGAAAAAAAAGCCTGCTTGTCACCGCTCACTATCACCACCAGTACAGCCATACACACTAGTCCAATCCCAGATGAAGGCTTGGACAGGGAGATACACCTTGAGGTAGATACCAGGTAGCCTAAATTATATGATAAGTACATAATACTAGTTACATGTATGTAATGAACTGTGGTTGATACAGAAAGTTTATTGGAAAATTGTACAAGTTTTTATTATGCAAGCAATAACTTTTCTCTCTCCAGATTGGTTTGAAAGTGGGCAACCCCTTTAATACAATATTCTATATTTGTCATCTAGTGTACTTAGCATATTGTGTACTTTACCTGACTTTGCCTACTTTCCTACCACATATGTGATAAACACTTATTATTTTGCCAGTCCCTGGCATATGCCACGCTATTGTTCTTAAATGTTTGCAGTCTTTTGCATCAACCGTCTTCTGTATAGAACTTGTTCAATGCAGCAATTATAAAACAGAAAATAAAATGTTTTCAGAGTACTTAGTGTCGCAAACAAATCAAAGAAGTAGAAACGGAAAAATATAAGACATGAATGTTCAGTAAATTATCCATTTTATTTTTAGCCGGCACAGTTTCCACCTACAGCAGAAGAAAACGCAGTGTTGTGTCATTGAAAAAGAAGACATGGAACAAAGTGCATTCAAAGACAACATTCACCGTGTACATACATTAATGGATTACACAGTGTGTGTTTTGAATAAAACAAAATCAAAGAAAGTCTAAGCAAAGCCAAAAGAATTTCACGAGGTATTTAATTATACTCCTTAAGGTTGGGAAAGTCGAGTGTAACAGTGTGGCATTCTTGGTGGGGGTGAAATACATTGGGAGGACATTTAGCACAGTCTTAAACAATGTGTGGGCACCCAGTGAATTCTGTTCAAGTAACTTTTCCTTCGGCTTTAGAATTACAGTAAAGGCATGTATTTTAACTATTTCAATACCTGCCTTCTACACCTATTTTGCTGTAAAATTCGTCAAGCACCTTCAGAACATAGGAATAATAGGCTTCAGCCCCAGAGCAATGTTTGCTGTTAATTTAGAGGAAAATAAGATGTTGTAGGACTCATCTAACTCCACACATTAGAAGCTTATAGGATACAGTATGTTATATGAAAACCGTGGTCCCTTGGTACAGTATTCAATTGCTTATGGTAAATGGCACGTTTCTATTTTTCTCTGTTCGGAACACATTTGAGCCTTGTTAAGGAAGTATAAGCTGGCCATATGCTTTAGGTTTTGGATGATGTCTTGCAGCTATCCAATGGATGATGGGTTCATTCGTATCCACCAACATTTATTCCCCACAAAGGTGTAATAAAAAAAAAAGTGCAGTGAGTCTGTGTGAACTGACTTATGAATGTCAAAAAGAGTCTGCCATCAGCCAGCCCACAAATGGTCATGCAAGGTCACCATTAACCCTGGCCATAGACATTAGTCAGCCACAGTGCAGCAGATGAAATACACATTCCCTTCAAAATCTGAAGATGTTAAGTACTGCCTCCAGCTCAGAACTGGCAGAAACCAGTGAAACGTAGGTACACCCATTCAGAGAAGTCTGGCCATAAGTGGTCTTCATGGAAAAGTCCTATCTTCAACATAAAAGATATGTGAACCTAGCCTTAGTGTAGGGAGGGGAGCCCGTAGGCTCCCCTGCTTATGTGCCTGAATGCAACTGAACCTACTGAGACCCCTAGAACTATGACACTTTAATGGTACATTCACACTAAGTATACGCTGAGCTGATTCTGAACGTAAAACACGTTCAGAATCAGTGTGTACAAAACAGATCACATTCATTTCAATGGGAGTCAGCATACGAGCGTATCACATTGAAACCAATAGGGAAAAAAGCAGCCCATTCATTTCAATGGGGAGCGCACGTATGCTGGCTCCCATTGAAATGAATGGGATCTGTTTTGTAGGCGCTCATTCTGAATGTGTTTTACGTTCAGAATCAGTCAGCGTTTACTCAGTGTGAATGCACCCTAACTTTGCAATAAACATTATTTTTTACTCTTTTTTTACTCTATTCTGTCCTGTACACAGCTTCAAAGGCAATAGCCCTGTGTGCTGCATACTGGATTGAAACAGACAGATGTCCCAGAGCACATCTTTAGAGAATAATAGTGGTTACAGAAGACAGGAGAGCATCCGATCACTCAAAAGACATGCATGAATTTAATACTAAAAGGTCATCTCAAATTCTGCATAAATTCTTAGATTTTATTGGACACACATGGTGAAAAGGAACAAATGCCTAATTGAAGGCTTGCCCTTAAATTTTCTTCAGAATATTTTCTCGGCAATGAAATCATGTACATTTAATCAATTTGCAAAGAGTTTTCTTATGCACGAGGAAATATTACTTATTAAGCAAAATCCTCAAAAATGTAAACAACATTAGGAAAGTTCTTTGAAGTGCTGTACTGTAAAAGGAAAGGTAAGAGTGCACAGAGAGTTTACACCAACAGAGTATGCATTTCAATGAGAGGGAAAGTTCCTGGGAATCTGGCCTCGGTATGGCCCTGCAGCCTGGAGGTCAGCTACCCTTGTCTTATCCATGTATTAAGGAAAATTGGGATGTATAGATCTTTTAAGACTCTCATATAAAGTGTTTTTCTACTTTTTCCAGACATCTCTTGGTACATAGAGCTCTAAAATATATACTGTATTACTGCATACTGTGCATGGACAACCTTGCAGCTGCTAGTTCTAAGAATACTATGCTATTATCTGGTGGATGTCATATGAGCTTCATTGCAGTACGGTAGAGCTTTTGCATTTTTGTTTATTATTTTTAGGTACAATTTTTTAGTAGTGCACCTGAAAATGTGTGATATAATATTGTACTATTCGCATGGTGCTAGTAAGTAAAAAAAAAAATAGGTGCTAAAAGCATCGCTTTACTTCCCTGCTTCTCTTTAAGTAAAGGAAGATGATGTAACCTTGGATGTAACGCACTTAGGGTACTCATTCAGGTAGGATATGTCTATGCTTCTAGCAAAAATGAGTCAACAGGTTTGGAATGAGCTGGATTTATCCAAGACTTTCCAAAAGTTTTGAATTTGATCCAAAACTTTCAAGGGTCGCCACACACAAATCACTATTATACTCCGGAGTCTTTTCAGACCCCACAGTGTAATAAATGGAGGCCCAGGTGAAGTGTATAAACATAACAAACACTTAAACTTACCTTGCCTCACCTCTCCTTGGCTCCAATGCTCCCTCAGTTTCCTCTTCAAGATTCTTCTGGTCTTCTGGGTTACATTACAGACCCAGGGGACAATGCATTGTGCTTGGTAAGCAGCCAAGAGGTCACAGCACTCTGAACACTGCTGATAATGGGGGTGCCAGGGTGTCAGGCACCCACTGATCTGATACTGGTAACCAATCCTAAGGACAGGTCCCCATTATCACAACCCCTTTATATTAACCAAGGTTTACTAATAGTTCAATAATGTAAACTTAGGGCGTCTGGAAATTCACTAGATTTGTTACAGTGGCTGATGCTGGATGATAAATCTGGGGGATCTTTACACTGTGTAGTCTGTTCATATCACCTTTTTATCGGCTTTTATATATTATTGGTGCATTTTGGTGCATAAAGGCACATTTAAGCCGTACATCCTTTTTCTGAGAATCCACACCCACGTGTCTAGCAACTTGTACAGTTTAGCCCAAACAAAATGTGCCACATGCCTCCAAAATGGGCAAAATTTACACCAGTGTCTAGTCATAACCACAATCTGGGTTAATGTTTTCTACATCTCTATAGACATATAGTTCACTATACACCCTTGTATGTCCCACACATGAATAGTTTTTAACACTCAACACTATTCTCAATATTCTTTGGTTTGGACATTTATTTTAGAATGATTATTATAGAAATATTTGAAACAAAACGGATACCTTGTAATGTCTAATTCAGAGACTCTTTGTGGTTCTCTATGAATGCTTGTGTCCTAGGATCAGCACTAGGTATTACACAGTGTATACATTCTGTCCTGAGTATTGTTTTAGAAACCACTCATATATAGGTGATCGATTACCATCAAATGTATGTCATCATATGGATTTGCTTTTTTTTCACACATCATAAAATACAGTCAATAAGGTGTTACAGCTCATAAAAAAACAGCAAAGAAAGGAAATAAAATTGCAATAATGTACTGTACAAAAGGAATAGGTGTTCTATGCATAAGTGAATTTCCTGTGATAAATAGGGTTGAGCGATTCCGATCCCGATCTTTTCCTGCGGGATTGAGGTCGGAGGTTATCTCAAGATCGGCTCAACCCCAAAAGTGACTTTTCCCATAGAGAAGCATTGACTAGGGTTGAGCGATCGGGATCGGAAAACATTGGATTCCGATTGGCGATCGAGCAAATTTTGCGATCGGTATCGGCTGGAAAATGATCGAAAATGGGATTTTAAAATCGATCCTGAAATCTCAAGATCGGCTCAACCCTAGTGATAAACTTTCTTAATGTACGGTATTAATGAGAAATAGATCATAAGTCTTCATGGGCAGGGTCTACTTTAAGCTCTTTACCCCCCCCCAACAAAAATTGGTAGCAGGTCTTGCAATCTACTGTTTGGCATTCATAATATTGGTGTTTTCTCATGTGGCAGAGGAGCCTCTAGGACCCCTGGATAACTGGGTGATACTTCTAGCCTTGCACCCCCAATAGCTACTCCTCTGCCCTGTCAAAACCTGGTATTAAGCACAGCAAGTGTCACCAGATGCCCCTCCCCTGCTTAGTGGAAGATGCTTACACATGCTCAAGGAAATGATATACTATAAAAGCATATTCTTTGTAAGGACCTTCAACCTGTCGCGCTATACATTGTCTCTAGTTCGCTTGTCTCTGCTAAAAGGTGATTACTACATTCTGTGCATTTACTTACAGCTATGTATCTTCGAGAATGAGCTTGTGATCCTCGTAAAACCAGGCTTTAAAACAACGGTTAATGTAATGCAAATTGTGCTGCTTTTATTCGGCAGAATTACAGACCATGAAATGACTGACCCTGAGACACTGTATTTTCTAATTAGCTTAAAACTACTTGAGTTTGTATATGTTTGTTTTTGCCGACCCAGAAATGTGGCATTGAAGGTTAATTTAACTTGCAGTCTCATATCAATTTTATTAGTTCAATGCATTTAATAATAGGTTGTCTTGCCAAAGATATGTGTAGTAATAATTTCTTCCGTTAATAAAATGTGATATTTTTTTATGATTATAGGCTTTTTGCTTATGAAGCAGGAAGCGTCAATCAGATGAACAACATAATGAAAAGGTTTTTCTGCTAACTGATAAGCTCTTATCAAATAATTATTCGCAACTTCCTCGGCCTAAACTGATGATTTCTAAATGGTCGGGCAATTGCGTAGTTCAATAGGCCAACTTGGTAAGTGCTCAAAGTGAGCTCGGACTGAATGTAGACATCTGACTTGTAAAATAAATTGTATATATTAAGTCAATTGAAAAAGAGCTTACAGTAAAAATAGTATTATTTCATTTCATAGCATGTGCTTTTTAGATAGCTGCTCATTTATTAAGGTACTTGAATGCATTTAGAAATAATGTTACCACAGTATAATGAGGAAAATGTATCAAGTTTGTTGCGGAATGTTTTAATTGCACCACATTTATCAAAATGGTGCACAGAGGGGGGGGCCATGGTATTTGTTTTTAACAGAAAAGGGGAATTATATGCTCAGTTAGGCCTAGTTCACATCTACGTTCGGTATTCCATTTTGGGGAGTCCGTATGGGGACCCCCCTGAATAGAATACCGAATGTAAGTATTTAATGAACTAGTTTCCTTTCCACATGAGTCGTGTGGACACTGCATGGAAACACACAGACCACATTATAGTCTATGGTGTCCGTGTGCTTGTCAATGCGTTCGGAGGTCCCCAAGTGGAATATTAAACGTAGATGTGAACCGGGCCTTATTCTCAAGTGAAATGAATGGAAGATACACAATTACCAATTCAGCATCATATCCACCATAGCCACCTTCGCTAGCAACTCAATCCAACCCTCCCCTCATTGACAGACATTTTATTATCTTTCCCCATTCCTTCTTTCTGGCAGTAGATGTGCACCATTTTCCCTTCTCAGAAATACATATGTAGCAAAGTATCCCCTATGAGTTTTGTTGTGCTCTTTATTGAGATTTTAAGATAGAGTAAGGCTCTATTCACATCTGCGTTCGGGTTTCAGTTTGGGGAGTCCGCTTGGGGACACCCTGAATGGAAATCTATATGTATAAAAAGGGGTTACCTGAGGAAACCCTTGGGCCCCATAGACTATAATGAGGTCTGTATGGTTTCCGCTCGTGAACCCAGAATGGACTCCCCTAATAAAAACCCGAACGCAGATGTGAATAGGGCCTACAATATCACTGGTAGATAGTGTCAGTTATTGGGGTTGTCCAGTTTATCTCTTCAAAGACACACGTGGCTTGACTCCTCTGTTTAAATCTCATTCCCCCCTTCAAACAGCTAAATAGCGGGGGTCCTGAGTGTTGGACTACCACGGATCTTTAAAGTCCCCATGAGCAGAACTTTAAGGCCATAACTATAAGTCTGGAACTGAAGTGGCTTATCTTACGAGAATAAAACTGCATATAAATATTAAAAAAAACCTCTATATCTGGCTGGAGGTATGCCATAAGATGTATTTGATCTGGAGATGGTACTTGTCAGATCTTCTAAGCAAATATTATGTCTTTACTATATACATTCCCCACTTTGGAAGATCATCATATTAACATCAACCTTCTTTTTTTTGCCATTGCCTCTGTTGAGTTGACATAGTGCCACATTCTTATTTGGCCGTTAGTGTAAAGTAAGTAATTGTTTATAATGATGTAAGCAATATGCATCTGATCTTCATATTCTTTGACATGTTATTTGTCTTGGCTGTGCTGAGTGAATTTATTGTGTACTTTGTTTTTATGTGCCAGGTCAACTATTATTTCCTTTTTTCCATTTTAATGAACAGTTACACTTTCTAAACAATTAAAAAGGCTGTATTTGCTATAAAAATTACATTAGATTTCAGGGAGAGGCATAGAGTGACCCTGCACTCCAAACCACTACATTTCCTACATGGTACAGATGTGTCCTTCCTTACCCTTTCTCTTGGCCCAATATATTCTGAGATTTAAGGTGTAAGACTACCAGATTTTAAAAAATACACAATTTTGTAATACTCTTTAGTGAGATGTTTATTAGAGATGAGCGAGTAGTACTCGATCAAGTAGGTATTCGATCGAATACTACGGTATTCAAAATACTTGTACTCGATCAAGTACCACTCGCCGTTCGAATGTAAAAGTTCGATGCAGAACCAGCATTGATTGGCCGGATGCTATACAGTCGGCCAATCAATGCTGGTTCTTCTCCTACCTTTAGAAGTCTTCTCCGTGCAGCTTCCCCGCGGCGTCTTCTGGCTCTTCATTCACTTTGCCAGGCATCAGACCTGGGCAGAGCCGACTGCACATGTCCGCTTGTAGTGCGGGCATGCGCAGTCGGCTCTGCCCAGGCCCGATGCCTGGCAGAGTGAATGAAGAGCCGGAAGACACCGCGGGGACGCTGCAAGGAGAAGACTCACGGAGGATCCAGCCCGACCCTCATTCATGGACTTGGTAAGTATAATTTAATCGAACGTTGCCTACCCCTGAAACGAGCATTTTCCCCCCATAGACTATAATAGGATTAGATATTTGATTCGAGTAGTCGAATATTGAGGGGCTACTCGAAACGAATATTGAACATTATACTGTTCGCTCATCTCTAATGTTTATCTCTTATGAATCTGAAGGGCCACCTTCTGATGGAAGCTGCAGCCTGGAAAGGGTTTTGCTAGTATGTCATAGTATTGCATTGAAGTTGTTTCATGAGAAACAAATTCAAGCCAAGGTTAGAGTGGACACATCTGGACTGTAGTCTTTTTACGTGGCAGGAGTGTCTCACGGTCTCAGAGCATCTGGACATGAACATCTGCACCCTTACACCACTGAGGTTTCTATATATAATATATATATGTATATATTATTTTATTTTGAGTAATGACATCGAGACTAGCATGCTTTGTTAATACATTATTCATAAGTGATAGGAATCCCCAAAAAATGGAGGTTCACAAGACTTGGGGAAATAGAACCTAACTATGTAACTCCATGGTGGTGGAGGAGGAAGTACAAAAAGCCACCAAAGGTAGGAGTCATGGGAAGGGATATGAGATTCAGCAGTCAGCAAATGCAGCGATTGGCACATAGGCAGTGAAGAAGACATCAGAGGAACTTCTAGAGAGGTTACCCTAGGCAGGCTAGCTTAACTAGGAATGGTGGGGCACCATGGCGATCTTTTGACATGGGCCCCCCCTTCCCCGACCAATGTCAAAGACCCCGACCGATCGACATCCCCCTCGCACAATTATGCTCCATAGTGGTCCCTGAACACAGTATTGTGCCCCATATTGGCCCCTGTACACACATTATGATGCCCCCATAGTGGTCCCTGAACACACAGTATTATGACCACATAGTGGCCCCTGCACACACTATTATGTCCCATTGTGGAAACCCATGAACAATTATTATACTCTGGGGCCTTTTCAGACCCCAGAGTACAATAATCAGAGACCCAATGGGGATACAAACATAAAAACCACTGTTACTTACTAGAGATGAGCGAACAGTAAAATGTTCGAGGTTCGATATTCGTTTCGAGTAGCCCCTCAATATTCGACTACTCGAATCGAATATCGAACCCTATTATAGTCTACGGGGGAAAAATGCTCGTTTCAGCGGTAGGCAATGTTTAATCAAATTATACTTACCAAGTCCACGAGTGAGGGTCGAGCTGGATCCTCCGAGCAGTCTTCTCCTTGCAGCATCCCCGCGGCGTCTTCTGGCTCTTCATTCACTCTGCCAGGCATCGGGCCTGGGCAGAGCCGACTGCGCATACCCGCACTACAAGCGGACATGCGCAGTCGGCTCTGCCCAGGCCCGATGCCTGGCAGAGTGAATGAAGAGCCGGAAGACGCCGCGGGGAAGCTGCGCGGAGAAGACTTCTAAAGGTAGGAGAAGAACCAGCGTTGATTGGCCGACTGTATAGCATTCGGCCAATCAATGCTGGTTCTGCATCGAACTTTTCCATTCGAATAGCGAGTGGTACTCGATTGAGTACGAGTATTTCGAATACCGTAGTATTCGATCGAATACCTACTCGATCGAGTACTACTCGCTCATCTCTATTACTTACCTATCTTCGGCTCCGCTGCACTCCCTGCTGATGTCGGCCGTCTTCAATAAAGTACGAGACGTCACATGACCTGGGCCTGTGTCACAATGCATATTGACGCAGGGACGTCACACTAGTAGGCCCGAAGCCTGGACGGAGAGGTAAGTAAATGGGACCTGTTATTCCAGCCTTTAATGTCCTATTAAAAAAAAAAAAAAAATGCAGCGGTAGCGACTGTTACCCCTGCTACCCTGGTAGTTACACCAATAAGCAGAGGGAAAACCAAAGGAGGCATGCTCACCTATATTGACTCTATCTTGAGCTGCTTGCTGTTTCATTCTTTTTTCTATTTCTTGTATTATCAGTTCTTGTTTCCAGTAATATATACATATATCACTTGTGCATTAAGCTTTCTTATTAAATTAAAATTCTTTGATATTTTCTCTGTTCTATCAATGATATCAAATTGAAAAGGACATATACAGGATGTTGAGTAATTGCTGAAAGGTTGGATAAAATAAAATCCCTATTGAGAAATACACATCTCTGTGATTAAAGACTAAATACAAAGCAAGACAAAGGCATTTATTTCAATGGCGTTCTACAAGCGAGCTGGGCATTGTAATACAATTACACTAAAGACTTTCTTCCTGAAGGTCATACACCTCAGACTTGGCCTAACTAAATATAAGAGGATGCAAGATATCTTAACATGGTGCTGCGTGATAGGCATGACAGAGAGCAGAAGAACCACAAAGGCAGATGTTATTTTTAGAGCGCTGCTCCTTCAGAATACAAATTTGCAGCTACAGTGTGGATACATAGTGGAAGGGACAGCAATTTGTCATAATGAATGTCTTGTAAATTTATGGAAATTATGGCAAAGATGATCATAAATTTGCTGATGTTTCTAAAATCACAAGATGTCACATTTCACAAGTGACAAGGCGAAAGTGTGACCTGCAGAACTAAACACTTGAATCCATATTTGAGAAACCTATAGCTCGGCAGTATATAAATGTATTTTATCTGATGTGACTAGGGAGTAAGGCTTATCTCTTCTTATTGGTATTAGAACAAAGTGCCGATCTTAGTGAGACTAGCTAACCAATAGCCTTATGTGTATTTGGCCAACTCTCTCCTGATGGGCAAAGAGAAGGCTAGGACATGTTTGAATGTCAATATACAGGGAGGAATTTACTCTACTTTTTACACTAGTTGTCTGCCCTAAAAGTGGTGCATTTTTTGTGTATGGCTGTTTACACCATAAAATGCCCGACTTTATTAGTTTTCTGACTCGCTCATGAGTTTTTCAAAAAAATGGGCAGAGCAAGGTAGATATGAAGTGGGCCAGGGCAGGGACACAACAGATTTAAGGCCCATTCACATGGCAGAATATGTCACTGATTTTTAGATGAGATCTGCCACCAAATAAGCAGCTGATTCTGCCTTAATTGTGATTCCCATTGTATTCAAAGAGAGGCAGATAATGCAGCAGGGTCCTGAAAAAAATAAGCGTCTGCTCGATTTTGCTGTGGTTTCTGGAGCTGATTTAACAACAGAGATCGCAGCTGAAAGCTACTCTCTGATTAAGTCCATTCATCTGGTCGTAAACAGCAGTGGAAAGCAACAGTGAAATGCCAATGCTCTGGGACAGGGTTGGGATGTCTAGGGCCCACCAGTGGAATTGTTTCTAGAGGCCCACCATCCGGACCCCTGCAGATGAGTTTGTACCAAAACAGCATGTCTACAGGTAATAACAATATCATACTGCTCACCCGCTATATCATGTGCACCACTGCACTACCTAAACCAGCCTCTATACTATGTATGGCAAGAGAGCAGTGTGGCACCTGGAATTGTTAACATTAATATGGCCCATACCACTATGGTACCCACAACTCACTCTCTCTCTCCCTCTCCCTCTCCCTCTCCCTCTCTCTCTCTCTCTATATATATAGTGAGTGAGTAGCACCCAACATGGAAACAATACTGGAAGCTGTGTGTTTTGGTAAACATCTGATCTGCAGGATCCTAACAATCTAAGAGATCAGTGAGGGTCAGGCCCTGCTGATCAACTGTTTGAAGGGACCATTGCACTTTTGCATGCGTCCTCAGCATAGATCTGTTTTGTAGTGACCATGCAATGTAATCACAACCTGTGATTATATCATAGGTCTGCTATAAAATAGATGGAGTGTGCTGTAAATAATGAAGGGGCCCCACACAGTATAATATGCTATACGGTGACCCTCATGCAGGCTAGTGCTCAACACAGTATAGTATGCTGCATAGTGGCTCTAAAACAGTATAATATGCTCCACAGTGGCCCCCATTCAGTATAATATGCTCCACAGTGACCCAAGACAGAGTTACATGTTACACTGTTCTCCCAGACTGCATAATAGGCTCCTCACAGTGGCCCCAAACAGTATAAAATGCTCCCAAGAATCACCCTTAATCCGCTTCAGGTGAACCCCCACGAAATTCGAGGAATATTTGTGAGGTTCGGTACTCTGATTAGTTTTAGTGCTATTATTGTACACGCAGGCTGCCTCAGACTCCAGAGTAAAATTATCGGAGGCCCTGGAGAGGTGATGGAAAATAACAAATACTCTCTTTACCTCACATCTCCATGGCATTCTCGCTTCATCCAGCTGTCTTCAGCATCCTCTTCATCTTCTTCTGCCTCCGCCTTAGGCCACACCCCCCAGACATCACTGCTGCTGGGGCATGCTGATGTCATCATGCCGGTGTGCCTCATGTGACTGCTGGGGCCCAATCACAAATCCCAGCAGTGACGTTTAAGGCATGTGACCTCAGTCACAGGCTGGATGAAAGCCAAAGACAATGCTGGGAGCCATCACAGTCTCAAGAGTGGTGAGTAAGATTTATTAAATTTAATCACCTTCCCTGGGCTTCCAATTATTATACTCTGGGGTCTGAGGTGACCCTAGTGTATAATAATAGCACTATTGGAAAGGAGTCAACAGAATTCTGGGCCCTTTTCAATTAGCAATATGTACAGTCCTATGAAAAAGTTTGGGCACCCCTATTAATCTTAATCATTTTTAGTTCTAAATATTTTGGTGTTTGCAACAGCCATTTCAGTTTGATATATCTAATAACTGATGGACACAGTAATATTTCAGGATTGAAATGAGGTTTATTGTACTAACAGAAAATGCGCAATATGCATTAAACCAAAATTTGACCGGTGCAAAAATATGGGCACCTCAACAGAAAAGTGACATTAATATTTAGTACGTCCTCCTTTTGCAGAGATAACAGCCTCTAGTCGCTTCCTGTAGCTTTTAATCAGTTCCTGGATCCTGGATGAAGGTATTTTGGACCATTTCTTTCTACAAAACAATTCAAGTTCAGTTAAGTTTGATGGTCGCCGAACATGGACAGCCCGCTCTCAAATGATCTGAAAACAAAGATTGTTCAACATAGTTGTTCAGGGGAAGGATACAAAACGTTGTCTCAGAGATTTAACCTGTCAGTTTCCACTGTGAGGAACATAGTAAGGAAATGGAAGACCACAGGGACAGTTCTTGTTAAGCCCAGAAGTGGCAGGCTAAGAAAAATATCAGAAAGGCAGAGAAGAAGAATGGTGAGAACAGTCAAGGACAATCCACAGACCACCTCCAAAGAGCTGCAGCATCATCTTGCTGCAGATGGTGTCACTGTGCATCGGTCAACTATACAGCGCACTTTGCACAAATAGAAGCTGTATGGGAGAGTGATGAGAAAGAAGCCGTTTCTGCACGTACGCCACAAATAGAGTTGCCTGAGGTATGAAAAAGCACATTTGGACAAGGCAGCTTCATTTTGGAAACAAAAATTGAGTTGTTTGGTTATAAAAAAAGGCGTTATGCATGGCGTCCAAAAAGAAACAGCATTCCAAGAAAAACACATGCTACCCACTGTAAAATTTGGTGGAGGTTCCATCATGCTTTGGGGCTGTGTGGCCAATGCCGGCATCGGGAATCTTGTTAAAGTTGAGAGTCGCATGGATTCCACTCAGTATTAGCAGATTCTTGAGAATAATGTTCAAGAATCAGTGACGAAGTTGAAGTTACGCCGGGGATGGATATTTCAGCAAGACAATGATCCAAAACACCGCTCCAAATCCTCAGGCATTCATGCAGAGGAACAATTACAATGTTCTGGAATGGCCATCCCAGTCCCCAGACCTGAATATCATTGAACATCTGTGGGATGATTTGAAGCGGGCTGTCCATGCTCGGCGACCATCTAACTTAACTGAACTTGAATTGTTTGTCCAAAATACCTTTATCCAGGATCCAGGAACTGATTAAAAGCTACAGGAAGCGACTAGAGGCTGTTATCTTTGCAAAAGGAGGATCTACTAAATATTAATGTCACTTTTCTGTTGAGGTGCCCATACTTTTGCACCGGTCAAATTTTGGTTTAATGCATATTGCACATTTTCTGTTAGTACAATAAACCTCATTTCAATCCTGAAATATTACTGTGTCCATCAGTTATTAGATATATCAAACTGAAATGGCTGTTGCAAATACCAAAATATTTAGAACTAAAAATGATTAAGATTAATAGGGGTGCCCAAACTTTTTCATAGGACTGTATATAGCGGTTCAGAAACATGTTTCCCCGATCACTATCACAGTGTAACAGGGCCCTACCATCTCCGGTCATGCTTGCAGGAATTGTTACACCACTTGTTACCAGACCTCCACTAACTATTAAAAAAAGAAGTAGGGTTCACTAAAGGCATGGGATTCACCAGGGACCAGTCCGACCCTGCTCTGAGAAGCTTAGGGGGCAGAAAACAAAGAGAGATCTGAAGATACCCTAGATCCTAGTCCCCCTGTCTCCTAAAATATATACTAGAACAAAGTAGATAGAGGCTCCATTACAAATTTTGCATTGGGGCCCAGGATCTTCTATTTATATTTCTGGAGTTACCCATATGTGTATAAGAAGAGAAGAAGTTGTTGCTACTGTTCTAGAAAAATAGTTAAAGGTCTAAATATATATATATATATATATATATATATATATATATATATATATATATATATATATATATGATAAACACCAAAAATTATAATATAAAGGAATTTTCCTTTACTACCTCACTTAAAGGGGTTGCCCAAATATGGCATGTAAGTGGCATAGAGGGGAGGGGTAATTGTGCTTTGTATACTTTTATATACTTTTTTTATACTATTACATATCACATACATATTTATAACTTTACATATCTATATGAGTTGTTGAAGTAGTAGTCGTACAAAGGCCTTAATGTCAAAAGGTGGCTAAAGTCCTCCTGCATCATAAGAAGAGCCCAGTATTATGTACACATATACATAAATGTTCAATTGCGGGGATCCCACCACTGGGACCTGTACAATTACTAGAGTGGACTCCCAGTGTCTTATGTTTCTTCTCACGACATAACTGCACTTTAAAGTCTAAGAGACTGATGGAAGCCAAGCCCAGAAATCCCACTTCACTGACACTCTATTCAAACACCTTGGATTCCCCATTCGATTGGTTGGCAGGGGATGCTAATGTATTTCTGTAATGTATAAAAAATAAAAAAAGACAACTTTATAAATAGTCTGCATCAGAATTGTTTATGCAGATCTTTGTGTCTACCATGTTACAAACTGAAAACAAACTTTATGTATGGGGTTGAGCGATTGGGATCGGAAAAGATCGGATCCCGTTTGGCGATCGAGTAAATTTCACGATTGCGATCGGGTTCCGATCCTGTCTAAAAAAAAGATTGGGAATGGAATTCAATTGCTCAACTTACCTGCACACTGTTCCTCGTTGTTCTCGCTCCTTTTCTCTCTAATTCACATGTCTGCAGAGCATCGTGTGCGCCCCCGCCTCCCAGGCTAGTGTTACAGATGCTGGGAGAAGGCGGGGCTTGTGGCTTAGGAGAGTGTGGGCGGGTACTGGGAAGAGAGACGTGAGTGATGCACTCACGTCTCCCCGCTGTGTAGTGAATAGGATCGTTTTTAAAATCCGATTTTCGATCATTAAAAAATCCCATTGACTTGCATTAGGATCGGAAATGGGTTCAGGATTGGGTACAGATGGAAAATGATTGGAAATCGGATATTAAAAAGTATCCTGACATCTCTAATTTTACCACAAAAAAACTGGGAAAACTTATTGACTCGAGTATAAGGCGAGGGGGGGGGATATGCAGCAGCTACTGGAAAATTTCAAAAATTAAATTGGTCAGTGTTTTTGGGTGCAGTACTTGCTGGGAAAGGGGAGGGGGTGTTTTGGTTGTCTGTCTGCCCATTCCCTGAGCTTGAGGACTGGGTTCCCCCCCCCCACACACACTTGGAATTAAGTCTGGCTGAATATAGGGTATCTGCAGTGCTCCTATTAACCCCTTTCTAACGGAACAGGAGCACTGAAGATCCCCTATATTCAGTAGACTGGGCACTGTCAGACACAGGATACCTAATGTGTATGTGTTTCACAGTAATTTTCTACTTTTGTGTCTATTTTAGGGAAAGGAGGGATTTAGAACTTTTAATTTTATTATTTTTCTTAAAGCTTCTTTTTTTTCCCACTATTTTATGGGAGGTTCTATACATTGATATTGCTGCTGGTCATAGACCCCCCCCCCTAAAAAAAAAAGGGGACACGTGCAAAGAATTATGGTTGCAGGATAAGGCAACACCTGGATTGATTGTAGTCTGGTACCATGGAGACACTTTAGTCTGCACAGGAACTGTAGGAACAAAATAATGGACATATTTAAAATGATTTGAATAGTAGCTTCACTTTATCGAGGTATTTTTCATGTATTAGGGAATTTTATATAAGTGGTTATGAAGCCTTTAAGCTCACATAATGGACCTTTATCCGAATTAGATCTGTCACATTTCATATCCCAATAATCACAGAATAAATACAATACAATAAATGACTATACACTTCATACTTTATGTCTCCTATAGGTTATTGTGCTCATTATCCTTTCCAACACTTTTACATGCTCTCTTTGTGCTCCCTCCAAAAGAAGTCTTTTCCTAGTATAATGTTTCTCTACCGATAGCCAAGAAATTGAGGCTTTGCAGCGAGCACAGTATCCCGTATAGCTTGGCACTGACTTTCCTCCAGGCAGTTTAACAGCCTTGTATAAAGTCAAGCTCCGCATGTTGCAAAACATTGGTTCTCCCCTCCCTTAATAGAACCTCTGCTAAAATAACCAAGTCTATTTCCAGGGTGATAATCAATGGATTCTATACATTGCTCTCAAACTGCACCATTTTCCAGTAAATGAAAAAATTCGATGAAAAAACCGAGATGACTGTTCTGGCAACACTTCCAGAACTCGAAGCCAAAACACTTCAACTTCATTTCCAACTTAACAAAAAGAAACTTGAGTTGGCATATTAAAAATGCAACTGAATACCAAATATTTTCCCATTTTCTAGGAAATTGTGGAATTTTTTTTCGCTTTATTTTTTAAACAAAAATTTTTACATCCCATTTTAAAGAGACTACGATGCCGCGGAAGAGAATATAGGAATAAATTGAGCATTTAGCGGCGCTCTGAATTGCGATGCTTAAATTAAATTATACTAATCAGATAGATAAAAAGTTGTCTGGAAAACGTTAAACATTAAAAGTAATTTTATACGTTTTTTTTATCTAAGTCCTAAGAAGATTGCAGCTCTTTTATAGTCTGGCAAAATCATAAAACATTGCCACAGTGCCTGTTTTATTGCTATATTTTGGGTACATCTGTGAAGCTTGGCAGCCAACTGAATTCTTTAGAGAGGTTCAAACGCTTTTCAATATTTGGAATTATTTTAATGGCATATTTTGATATATAAGCTGAACTCAGCTGCGGGAGAAAGGTATTCTGAAACAGGAAGGAATGTTAATAATTTGAAGTGGCTGCAAGACTTCCAATGAACTCTGCGCTCGCACAAGTAGGCTGCAGGGATTATCCAGAACGAGATTGGACCATTATTTTTTTCTGCAGAAGCAAAATGATCATAAAAAGGTTTATTTTAAACGTGAAACCTTCACGGCAGAGTCCATGCTACTGATGCTTGATAATATCTTTTAGGAGAGGAAGAGAAAGCCTCAAAGGGCTAGGGACACTTTCTGGTGTTTGAGATAAGAATAACAAGCCAAGTAACTTAAATTCTGTAGGATATTCTTAAAAAGTAGTTGTCTGGTTTAGTGAATTCATGTTTGATACCCATTTAGGGAAGTTTATGTTAATCCTCCATATATATCCCATGAACAGTGTCATTCTCCATTTCCCCTGTGGTGTCGCTACAGGAAATTGAACAATTACTACAAAGTTTTCACACATATCACAGCTGATTTTTTGGGGGGTCCCAACTATGGGAAAGCCAACATTACCTTATAGTTGGAGGAACATTTCTAAGAAAAGAAAATGTCCAATTTTCTCGACTTTATATAAATGTATCACAACTTAGTATACAGTGCGTCACTAAATGTGCACATAAATTAGTTGTGTATTTCTGCTGTCTTAATATAGAGTTACCCCTCGTTACACCTCTGCGTTCCGTGAGGCTGCATGGAGACACCCCCCCCCCCAATCAATATACCGAACACACTGGCAAGCAGTGTGCAGTGAAAGCACATGGACCCCATAAACTGTAATGGGGTCTGTGTGCTTTCCATGCAGTGTCTGCATGGAACATTCGGATAGAAAAATACTTTGTGACCTACTTTCATGTCCGCATGCAGGGCCGCCGATAGGCCAGTACTACTGCTACTGGCGTCAGGGACCCGGCCAAATTTAAAAATGGGGGGGCCCGGTTTTGGCCCGCCACCGTGTGCCGGCCCCCTGGCACCGGCAGCAGTCATTGTATGTCCTGTTTCAACTCAGATCTGCGTCCAGAGGACGCAGATCTGAGTTGAACACATACACGGCTGAAGCAAGGAGCTGACCTGTGTCAGCTCCTTGCTTCGCCGCTGCCACCTCTCTCGCTGACATATATGCGGCTTCAGCCGCATATGCGTCAGCGTCAGCGAGAGAGGCGTCAGCGGCGAAGCGAGGAGCTGACACAGGTCAGCTCCTCGCTTCAGCCGCTGCCGCCGGCTACCCGGCAGTGTAGACGCGATGTGATGACATCACATCGCGTCTACAACTGTGCGCCAGTAAGAGAGAGAGGCACGCAGAGAGCAGCGGCGGAACGAAGGAGAAGGTAAGTGTAATGTGGAACGTGAAACTGGGGGCAGATGAAGGAGAGGACGGCATGACACTGGGGGCAGAGATGGAGGGACATGAATCTGGGGGCAGAGATGGAGGGACATGAATCTGGGGGCAGAGATGGAGGGGACATGAATCTGGGGGCAGAGATGGAGAGGACATGAATCTGGGGGCAGAGATGGGGGGACATGAATCTGGGGGTAGAGATGGGGGGACATGAATCTGGGGGCAGAGATGGGGGGACATGAATCTGGGGGCAGAGATGGGGGACATGAATCTGGGGGCAGAGATGGAGGGGACATGAATCTGGGGGCAGAGATGGGGGGACATGAATCTGGGGGTAGAGATGGGGGGACATGAATTTGGGGGCAGAGATGGGGGGACATGAATCTGGGGGCAGAGATGGAGGGGACATGAATCTGGGGGCAGAAATGTGAGGACATGAATCTGTGGGCAGAAATGGAGGGGACATGGATCTGGGGGCAGAGATGGAGGAGACATGAATCTGGGGGCAGAGATGGGGGACATGAATCTGGGGGCAGGGATGGGGGGACATGAATCTGGGGGCAGAGATGGAGGGGACATGAATCTGGGGGCAGATGAATGGTGTATATGAAGCTGGGAGAGAGACGGAGGGGGACGTATAATTTACGGGTGACTAGGAGGATTATACAGTGTGCGGGCAAATGGAAAATTAATGAGTGGGCGGAGTCAACATAACAGTGGGTGGGGCTAAATTTCATTTTGTCCCTCTTTTGGTTCTTCAAAAGTTGGGAAGTATGGGTACAGGGGGCAATGGAAAGATGTTAGAGGGTGGACAGGGGGGGATTGTTGGGATATCGGGTGTGCGGCACTGCGGAGAGGGAACTGGGGCAATAATATATAATATATAATTTTTTAGCTGGAGAATAATAATGATGTAGGCTGTTTGGGGGTGGGACTTTCACTTTAAAGGAGTGTTCACATTGTGTTTTTGGCCTCCCTTGCTGGGATACATTGGTAACCAGTCACAATCAGCTCCCCACTTATCCCTGCATGGAGAACTGCAGGCCCCCCATTTTTTTTAATGGCCAGTTCTTCGTGCAGGGATAAGCTGATTCTGACTGGTTACCAACGTATCCCGGCAAGGGAGGCCAAAAATGCAATGTGAAAAAGACCTGAGGATTTATTAAGAGGGCTCTTATAAATGGTGTTGGCTTTCTATAGGCGCTGTCACACGTAGCAGATTTTACCTGCAAATAGAATCTGATTAAGCCTTGTAATGCTGCTAAATAAAGGGAAATGTAATACAGAATTGGTATGTCGCAAAATAAGGTAGTTTTAAAATGGCGGGGGAGGGGGGGGCCCAGACACTTAGGCTGTATGGGGCCCCAAAATTCCTGATGGCGGCCCTGTCCGCATGATTCGTACAAGCAGTGCGCAGAAAGCACACGGACCCCATTATAGTCTATGGGCTCTTTGTGCTTTCACTGCACACCACTTGCCAATGCATTCGGTAGTCCGTTTGGGGGGTCCTTATGCAGACTAAACACAGATGTGAATGAGGGGTTAGGCTAAAGTGGAAAAGCTACTTTTTTGCTGCAGATTTTCCTGCATTTTTTGAGCCAAAGAAAAGACTAGATTGAACAAACCAAAGAAGTATATGTGCTTCCTAGATATTTCCTAGTCCTTCAAATAAAAGTTTATAATTTTTACAAACATGAAAAAATTAAAAATTTTGCAGTTTTAAAGACTTTTTGTAGTCATCCTAGTGGTGACTGTATTTTGTCCTAGTCAGTTCCCAATGAATGTAGGAATAACATAAATAGGTGTGTGCCACAGACAGACTTACTTTTGTGTCCATGTTGTAGTTACGGGGAACTACATTATTGTGAGCTGTCAGCAGCCTGATTTGACTTCTTTCCTGCAATGCAGGGGGCAGAAGCTAATGTAGGCTAGAGCCCCATGTAGCATCCTGCAGCAAAAAAGCGCTGTGGGAAAACTACGGTGGCAGGATATTGCGGTTTTTCAAATAGCACTTTGAACACAAAGTTTGCAGATTTCCTCTGCACACTCTCTGCTTCAATTATACCTATAGGGAAACCGTCAGCATTTCTGTAGGTATAATCGACATACTGCAATTTCCAAAACTGCAACAGTTTTGGAAATTTGCAGTGTGTCCTCCGGCGTGTATTTTACTGATGTATTTTACATCAGTGAGCTGTGTATGGTGTAATATTGTCATGTACCAGATAATACTGAATGAATAGGTAAAGCTGTCACCTTGGTTGGTTGTGAACAGTTTACAACTACCATAAGCATGCTGAAACCGATTAGCAGAGGGTTCCTCTCTGGGCTGTATCAGCCACAGGATCCGTATTCACCCTAAGGTTTCAGGACCAGCACCTCCCACGAGGCGACCTGAAGCAAGCGCTTTAGGCGGCGCTATGCCAGGGCCTCAGGGAGGGCGGCATTTTTGGTTACCTAAGCCAGTCCAGGACAAGCTGTCCTGGACTGGCTTAGCACCGAGCGGTGGTTTGGGGAGGCCACTAGAGCAGCGCTGCTCCAGCAGCCTCCTCTCAGGCAGAGAGCAGGTCATCTCCGTGCCTGCTCTCTGCCGGCGAACGGTGCTAAGCCCTGCCCCCTTCATGTCGCCACGCCCCTCCGCTCAGTCACGCCCCCTCCTCCCGGTGGGGGGGGGGCGGCTTTCTGTAGTTCGCCTTGGGCGGCGAAAGGGGCAGGTTCGCCCCTGTTCAGGACCATACCAAAAGGACCAAGGATAGACCCCCAAATGGGTCAAGAGAAAGTTCACACCCTAAAACTCGTAATGCGTTATTGACAAATAAAGAAGACGTTTTGCATTGAACATCCCTGGGTGAAGTGCAGTTCCTTTCTCTTGACCAATTTGGGGGTCAATCCTTGGTCCTTTCGGTATCCACTACACAGTGACTGTTTATTCCAAGGGGGGCCCAAGCTGTAAAATAATAGATTATACCATATGATTTGCATATTGTGTTACTAGACTAGGATTGTGGCGTCTCCCTTCTCTAATAGAGTGGATGCACCCTGAGAGCTTATATTATCCTCGCACACCACAAAGGTCAGGTCTAGACTTCGATCGACTCGACTGGAAGCTAAGAGATGGCAAAGTACTCAAAGTAGATAAAAGGTGAAGGCTCTTTCCAGCATTTCATTGCATTCTGTAGTGTGGCTTACTTATTGATGGTATCTTCCCCTTGCTTTATTAAGCTTCTTGTGGCTTTTTTTCTTGGGTTCGGATAAAAACGCCATGATTGTTATGCAATTATTACAATTGTTTTTGGAATATCATTTCTTTAAGCAAATATTTGTCATGTTTTATTCAGGTTTTTTTTATTAATATAGAAGTCTGCAGAAAATTATTTTTGCAAAAGAGATGAAAAACGCCACAACAAATATACTGAATATGTTGTTAACGCCTAACAACTAATATCTAGCTCAATTTTAGAAAAAAAACATCAAAAAGCACTAAAAAATTCCAAATACACCAGTATTTTTCCAAAAATTTAGTGTGAAATTATTCTGAGCCTGCAGACACATAGATGTTAGTAGAGGCGTCATCTTCATCTTTATTCAGCTACGAAGTCCTAAGGCCGGGTTCAGATGGGGTTTTTTGTTCAGGAATTTGATGCGGAATCCGCGTCAAAATCCTGTTCAAAAAAACGCCTCCCATTGAAATCAATGGAAGCCGGTCATTTTCTTTTTCCGCGAGCAGTTTGTTTCCACTCGCGGAAAAAACAAGCGACATGCCCTTTCTTCAGGCGGATATCACATCTCATTCATCAGCGGTCATTTGCCTTGCAACTCCAGGTGTGGCTAGCCGTTTTTTGGTCCAGAATCTGAGGCTGCCTCTGCGTCAAATTCCAGATAAAAAACTCACGTGTGAACTCAGCCTAAGTGTTCTATCTGCAAAAGAAATTGAACAGAGCTCGATTCTTTTGGGGCTGAAAAGTCAGAACCTATGAGATTGCAATGCAACTCCATTCACGTAGATTAGTGAAGGAGTCGCAGGACAACATGGCGATCTTTGGTTGTTCAATGGGAGTCTCTGTCAATGTCACTGTGTATCCCTAGCTTTACTAATATCAACTGGCTTGTTACTGTAGTGTACCCACATGGACCATACATATGCATACCCAGCAAAGTACAGTATACTCAGGATAACTTTTCCAACAACATTACGTCAATAAACTCACAATAAATTTGCTTCCTCATTTAATCTTTAAACTTCTTTCTTATTCTGTGACTCTAAACCACCTCTATATCTCACACATTTGGAGCAGGTTTTCTACGTCATTAAAATCCAATACTGGGTGATAGATGGAAAAAAGTGTTTGCAGAGGGCAGAGTAAAATCTGATAAACACAATACAAATGGTAATCGGACTTGATAGGGAACTAAAATCCTATAAAGTGTCTTTATATATTCAAGGTTATTGTAGCTCTGTGCTTGAGATGTTTACCAGCAGAGGGAGAATGAATACATATATTTCACAAGGTACAATCTCAAGGCAGAGGGAACCTAGTGGGTCTAAAAGGCAGACAAGAAATAGTCATTAAATCCAGAATCCGGATGAAATAGAAGAAGCTTGCTTGACTTTGCAACTTAATATATAGATTTATGAAGTATATTCCCAAACATATTAATATTGGCCAGCATTATGAAAAACAGCTCCGAATAGATTTCAAGCAAAAAGATGCAAATATTCCTTTCCATTTAAAATCACTTCTATATTCCCATATATGTAGGACACAAATTAATATACATTTATATACTGTACGCTAAGGCCTTTTTACTAAAAGATATGCTTTCTTGGAAAAGATAGAAAAGACCTGTCAGATATGAAAAGCGCAATGATTTAAAGGACCTGCCACCAAATCTGAACAGCCCAATGATGTAAAGGTGCTCATGATGACAAAGAAAAAAGGAGAAAGCATCTTTCTGACGCGTTTTGGAGCTCTAAAGCAGCCCCTTACTCATGGCCTATGAGGGCCACTGCCCTCTGCTGGTCCGGTCCTCTGTCCTTCACATGGCTTCAGAGCGCCCCGCCCCCGCCTCCCACTCCCTAGACTAGTATTATAGAGAAGGCGGGGCTTAGGAGAGTGTGGGCGGGTACTGGGAGGGGAGACGTGAGTGATGCACTCACGTCTCCCTGCCCGCACTCTCCTAAGCTGCACCAAGCCCCACCTACTTCCTGCATCTCTACAATACTAGTCTAGGGAGGCGGGGGGGGGGGGGGGCACAGGGCGCGCTGAAGGCCTGTGAAGGAGAGAGGACCGAACCAAGAAGAACTGGGAGCTGCAGCTGTGCAGGTAAGCGGACACCAGGGGTTTGGAGTTGGGGTTTAATCACTACACAGTACTACATGCTGTGTAGTGAATATGATCGTTTTTAAAATCTGATCTCCGATTATTTAAAAAATCCCATTGACTTGCATTGGGATCGGAATTGGGATCGGGTTCGAATGGAAAATGATCGGAAATCTGATTTTAAAAACGATCCTGAAATTTCAAGATTCAAGCTCCATAAGTAAAAATGCATAGACCGTAGACATCCTGTAACAAAATGTCCTGTATGTGCCATAGCTGTCTATAAATATATAGAAAATCAGGTAATCTGCGGGGATATTTCTTTGTACTGGTTGCTAATTTTCTTTTTGAGCCAGAACAAGAAATGTCACTTTTCATACCACTAAGGGGCCTGTAATTTATGCTCCTCACTGTGAAATAATGTTATCATTACGTGAAATGGCATCTTAATTTGGAAAGTGGGCATATTTCAGAGATTCAGATATTAGAAGTACTTAATAAGCGCAGACTTTTCATTTAAATTAACACCAAAGTCTTACAAGCGTAGACAAAAGGTAGGGGTGGTAATACGTATGCCTGGAGGCTTAAAAAGGACTTCATTTAACTGAGAGAAAGCAGGGTGAAAAGAGGGCATCCACACATCTAATGAAGCCTGTCATCTTCCATTAGCTTCCATAAAGCTGAATCTGTGCAGGGCAGGTTATATTAAGGCCCAGCACCTCTGGGTAATACTAAATAGTACTGAGAATCTACAATGCACGGGTCTCCTAGTCAACCATGTTGGTACCAACATTTAAGGGAAGAAAAGGTCGTAGCTGTATCCAAGCGTTTCCACCTGAGAGGACCCAATGCCCCTCTGCCATATAAGATTGCCCCAATATTATAAGTGATACCTGATAGGCAGGATCCTCTGTTATGGTATGCATTGGGTCCCACTACCATCAACTTACCCCTCTGTTCACACACTGTATTGTACTCAAAATTAATTTCCACCTTCATAACCAAAAACGTCTAGTACTTTTTAATATTGAAAACTCTTAAAGGGGATCCCCACTGTGCACTCAGGATGACAAGACCTGGGCTTCCATTCACTTCAATGAGAGTATCAGATATTGTGCTGTACTCCTCCTCTCCCATTGAAGTAAAAAGAATGTGAATACATCCTGTCTGGCATGGGAACACCTAAATTCAGCCCAGCAGCAGTCAGACCCCGACCGACCATCTATTTATACTCTATCCTATAGATAAAGGATAAATATTCTTGGTGCATAACCTCTCTAATATGCTGCCATGTTTAAGGACAACATATTACAGCTACAGATCCATCCAAAATGGCAACATAATATTGTTTTCCTCCTAGATATGCATAACCAAGAGACATAGTTAATGTGTGCTATGTATTTATGAGTAGATCGCTCTTCCACTTATCTGAGTCTCTCAACCCATGCAGGGATCAATGTACACTGCATTTAATGCACAGTCGGGAGGTCTTGACCTGGAGAGGTACCTTCTAGAAAGGAAATGTCACCTACGAGGGGGAGGCCATATGTAGGACCCAAAATATTAGTGCACATGTGAGCTATGTGTAGCTTAATGGTTCAGTCAAAGCCTATCTACCAGAACAGTGTGTGATACTGGGTCCACTGGTAAAATAAATACATCCTTATCATTCTAACAAAAAGCATTATAAGTAGAGATGAGCGAACAGTAAAATGTTCGAGATTCGATATTCGTTTCGAGTAGCCTCTCAATATTCGACTACTCGAATCAAATATCGAACCCTATTATACTCTAGGGGGGGAAAATGCTCGTTTCAGGGGTAGGCAACGTTCGATCAAATTATACTTACCAAGTCCACGAGTGAGGGTCGGGCTGGATCCTCCGTGCAGTCTTCTCCGTGCAGCGTCCCCGCGGCGTCTTCCGGCTCTGAATTCACTCTGCCAGGCATCGGGCCTGGGCAGAGCTGGCTGCGCATGCCCGCACTACAAGCGGGCATGCGCAGTCGGCTCTGCCCAGGCCCAATGCCTGGCACAGTGAATTCAGAGCCGGAAGACGCCATGGGGAAGCTGCACGGAGAAGACTTCTAAAGGTAGGAGAAGAATCAGCGTTGATTGGCCGACTGTATAGCATTTGGCCAATCAATGCTGGTTCTGGATCGAACTTTTCCATTCGAATAACGAGTGGTACTCGATTCAGTACGAGTATTTAGAATATTGTAGTATTCGATCGAATACCTACTCGATCGAATACTACTCGCTCATCTCTAATTATAAGGAATCTGCCACTAACTACCGAGCCATTCCTATAGTCAGCCAGACCCTGGAGTCCCCAATAAAAAGCAAATAAATAATGAGAGGCTTAGTGAAATAACCACTGAGCAGCCCCTCTAAGGCCATTGAGACAGAAAATGGCACATGGTGTACAAACAAGGTGACTACAAGTGGAGGCAAAACATTCAAGCACATTCAACCAGAACATCACCGTGGATCGTGAATTAGACACATTTCCTTGTAGTTGATCTTCTCTATGCCAAGGAGGCTGTTACAGCCTTCTGAAATGTACCAGTTCTTGCCAACAATCATTGGTGTAAATACTGGGGTAACAGACATAGCAACTACTTATGGGGCCCAACAACTAAAGGTCCATATTGATATTAGGATGCAGGATGTGGAAAAGTGACTGCATCTTGTTACTTTACCGGAACATCATAATGATAGCATGTGATATCATTATAATTATTTTCTTAATACTCATATGCTGTAATGTCACAGTATACAGTGATTTTATTGTGTGCATATTCTCCCTATGCTATGATGTCATAGTCGTCATGATTCCTGTATTGCAACATCACTATGTATATTATCCCTGTACTGTAATATTACTGCGTGCATTATTCTTGTGCTGTGCTACCACTGTGTACATTACTGTGTGCATTAACCTGTACTGTCACACAGGGCCGGCTCCAGGTTTTTATGGACCCTTGGGCGACAGAGCCTCAGTGGGCCCCCTTGTAAAGGAGGTGGGGGAGTCGAGACACTGTGCGTTGCAGATGAAGCGAGTGTCATGCAGGAGTGTGGCGTCACCAACGCCATACCTCCCAATCTTTTAAAGAGTAGAAAGAGGGGCAAAATGTGCAGCGCGCTCTGCGCGCCGCTGCAAATTTGGCTCCACCCACTTTTATGTTGATTCCACCCATTCTCATTCATTTATTATGTGCTCCCACACAGTATAATCCTCCTACAGTCACCTGTAAATTATATGCCCCCCTCCATCTCTCCCCCAGTTTCATATACACCCTTCCTCTGCCCCCAGTTTCATGTCCCCCCTCCATCTCTGTCCCCAGTTTCATCACGTTCTCCCCCTTCATCTGCCCACAGTTTCATGTCCCCCCATCTCTGCCCCAGTGTCATGCCGTTCCCCCCTCCCCTTCATTTGCCCCTTCAGTTTCATTGGGCCCCCTCCATCTCTGTCCCCAGTTTCATGCCGTTCTCTCCCCACCCCCTTCATCTTCCCCAGTGTCATGCCGTTCCCCCCCCCTCCCCTTCATTTGCCCCCTCAGTTTCATTGGGCCCCCTCCATCTCTGTCCCCAGTTCCATGCCGTTCTCTCCCCACCCCCTCCATCTGCCCCAGTGTCATTCTGTTCTCCCCCCCTCCATCTGCCCCAGTGTCATGCCGTTCCCCCCTCCCCTTCATTTGCCCCCCCAGTTTCTTTGGGCCCCCTCCATCTTTGTCCCCAGTTTCATGCTGTTCTCTCCCCACCCCCTTCATCTTCCCCAGTGTCATGCCGTTCCCCCCCTCCCCTTCATTTGCCCCCCAGTTTCATGGGCCCCCTTCATTATGTTTCACCTTAATATGTAATACAAAACAAACACTTACACTCACCTTCTATCACTCACCTTCCATCGTTCCCCCGACGCTCCTCTCTCTCACTCCAGTCACATACGCGATGCAGGAGCTGTGAGATCAGCTCCTGCTTAGCTACGGCCCGGCTTGCGTGTGTAGGCGTGATGTGATGACGTCATCGCGCCTACACACGCAAGCCGGGCCGGAGCTTTAAAGCAGGAGCTGATCTCACAGCTCCTGCATCGCGTATGTATTCCAGCTCATCGGCGGACGGACGCCAATGAGCTGAAATTGTGACAGGCAAGTGCCGGGGGGCCCCCAGAGGCTCTGTGGGCCCCGGCACTTGCCCGACTATGCCGTGCGCTGACGCCGGCCCTGCTGTCACATAACTATGTATATTATCCCTGTACTGCCACATCACTATGTATACTATCTCTGGACTGTAATGTTACTGTGTGCATTATTCCTGTTCTGTGATACCATTGTATATACATTACTGAGTGCATTAACCTGTACTGTCACATCACTGTACCATTACCTGGTACTATGACATCATTGTGTGCATCCCTGTAGTATGACATCATTGTGTGCAACTCTGTACTATGACATAATTGTGTGCAACCCTGTAACTATGACATCACTGTGTGCATCCCTGTACTATGACATCATTGTGTGCATCCCTGTACTATGACATCATTGTGTGCATCCCTGTACTATGACATCATTGTGTGCATCCCTGTACTATGACATCATTGTGTGCAACCCTGTACTATGATGCATCCCTGTACTATGACATCATTGTGTGCAACCCTGTAACTATGACATCATTGTGTGCATTCCTGTACTATGACATCATTGTGTGCAACCCTGTACTATAACATAATTGTGTTCAACCCTGCAACTATGACATCATTGTGTGCATGCCTGTACTATGACATCATTGTGTGCATCCCTGTACTATGATGCATCCCTGTACTATGACATCATTGTGTGAAACCCTGTAACTATGGCATCATTGTGTGCAACCCTCTAACTATGACATCATTGTGTGCATCTGCAACGCTCAGGAAGGCCAGGACTGATCCACATGTGCAGATCTCTGCACACACACCGATCAACAGGGTTTCCAACATTCTCCAGAGAGGGCTGTAACTCAACTCCTCTTCCAGGCCAATCAAGGGAGCTTGATTGGTTCTGAAGGTCACCTGATCATACTGGACACTCCTTTACATTAGCACACTAGGATGATGCAATCACAGACATACATTAAAATGAAAAGTATAGGCAGGTGCAGTTCACAAAACATCCACAAGATAGTGAATTAATAGACCCCCATGTGTGCTGGCTCTTGTGAAATAAATATATTAAATATATAGGAAGGAATGGGGAGATACCTCTTTACCTTATATGCAAATGCCCATACCATCTCGGTCTGCAAGGACTATTAAAGGGAATGGGATGAGCAGTACCGGGACATTACACATCCCTGTACCATAACATCATTGTGTGCATCCCTGTACTGTAATATAATTGTGTGCATCCCTGTACTATGACATCATTGTGTGCATCCCTGTACTATGATATCATTGTGTGCATCTAGTGGTGAGCGAATAGTAGATACAAATACCTGGCTCCCATAAGAATGCATGTTACAGACCGGTAAAGATTCCCTGCGCTTAACCCCTTGGTGTTCGGCTGCTTACACGCATTCCTATGGGAGCGAAGTATTCGACAAATAGTTTCGAATACTATTTGCTCAATACTATAGTGCATCGCTGTAGTTTGACATCATTGTGTGCATCCTTGTACTATGACATCATTGTGTGCATCCCTGTACTGTGGAATCATTCTGCTGGTATCTTGAAACTGAGAAATCCTGTTCACCTATACCTTACAGACACCACAATTTGTGTCATTTCCGATGACTGTAATATGCTGTATTCACATGGGCAGAATATTAAAATGATGGATCCACGTTAAACTACTGCTAGTTAATATAATATGTAATAATGTGCACATTACGCTATCGAAAAAAAAGAACAGCAGGCCGCACTAGTTGGTATTTTAGTGAACAGATTCAGGGTTGATATGTCAGTAACAGGTAATGCTCTAGGACTGTAAATTTCCTTATATCAAGGGCAGGTCTCCCAGAGTAAACATCAGATCTGTAAGGAAGAGGTTTTTTAGCAAATTAAGACACGGTAATCAAAGTAAGACTTTGAGGATTTTCTTAATAAATCATTCATGATTTGAGGGTGGCACATTAATGTGTCATAAATGTAAAGGACCCCTGGGGCGCATACCATGGGGTCTGCTAGAAGAGATTAACAGCTTTGATGTAGTCATTTGTAATCACAGGTTTACATACCAGAAATAATAAAACAAGATCTAAACATTGCAATGTACAAAGACTTTAACCATGAAAGTGACAAGCCTGGTATACATACAGTACAGTGATTTGTTATAAGGTTCCCAGAAGAAAACAGCGCCTGTTACCTTATTTCTCAGTCCAGAATGTCTCCTGTAATGTTAGCTATACATCCATTCATCAAATTTTTCTAAATAGGTGGCATTGTTTTCTCAATTAACTGAGCAGCCATGGGCATTTTTTGGCCAATATCTTTGATTGATGAACACCTTGCTTATTTATGTTTTACGTACCCCCTCCAACAGATGATATCATGTGACACATCTAGAAAAAGGCCATGTACTCAGCAATGTTAATGACTTTTCATGTGCGCCCTGTCTAGATTTGCTGGAGAAAAACCCTAATTTCCCAGGTTGCAATGAACACAACTCTCATCCACAAAAGAATTGATAGGTGCTCGGAATTTGTAACTGTGACATGCAATCAAGACAACTTCATTCACTTGCAACATTTGCAACTGTACAAGACAACACAACACAACATTCCTCAGTTGTGCAACATGGTTGTGTGGCCTCAGCCTTATCCATGGTGGATGAAGGATAAGGCATAAGGGGACCTTCTATAACTATGTTGTCCAAGCAGTCACATATAGGTGTGGGAAAATTCTGTAAAATTAGAAGTATTAGTAGTTTATTTTCATCAATTATCAATATTAAGCAACTGAATGAAGGAGAAATCTGAATCGCCTGAATATTTGATGTGACCGCTCTTAGGAGGAGGAGTCCTGGAAGTGATGATATGGCCCCCGCAGAGCCCTGATCTTAACATCACCCAGTCTGTCTGAGAGTACATGAAGAGGCAGAAGGATTTGACCAAGCCTACAACCATAGAAAATCTGTGCTTAGTTATCCAAGATATTTGTAACAACCTCCTGCCAAGTTCCTTCAAGAATTGTGTGCAAGTGTAGAAGGATTGGTGCTGTTTCAAAGACAAAGGGTGGTCACACCAAATATTGATTGGGATTAAATTTTTCTTTTTTTCATTCACTTTACATTGAAAACCTAATAACCCTTCTATTTTTGAGAGCATTCTCACTTTGCAGCATTTTTGTCACACTTTTACACAGCACTTTTATACAGATGCTATACCTTGTTTAGGAGTTTGTGGTTGTGTCTCTTCTTTTGTGTTTTGGCTGGAGGTGACTACATAAATTAAATATGGTGCCATAATTTATACAATATGGTCTGATGTTTGATGATTTTGCACATTTTATATTACCATTACTATGTAATAAATCTGTCCCAAGGAAAGCACAGCGAACTATTTTCTTGCACCCTATACTTTTTGATCATCAGTAGAGTATCAGTATGAGCGAACAGTAAAATATTCGATATTCGTTATTCGTTTTATAGCAGGAGGTAACTGACCTGTATTCCTGCAAATTTGTGTGTGTGTGGGGAGGGGGGGAACACCCCAAAGAAAAGCTGGTTTGCACGTATATAGCAAGAAGTAACTGCTGTGGATTCCTGCTATTTTGTGGGGGACACCCCTAATAAAAGCTGGTTTGCACATATATAGCAGGAGGTAACTGCTCTCTATTCCTGCAAATTTGTGTGTGTGTGTGTGGGGGGGGGGGGGACACCCCAAAGAAAAGCTGGTTTGCATGTATATAGCAAAAAGTAACTGCTGTGGATTCCTGCTATTTTGTGGGGGGACAGCCCTAATAAAAGCTGGTTTGCACACATATAGCAAGAAGTACGTATATAGCAGGATGTAACTGCTCTGTATTCCTGGAAATTTGTGCGGGGGGGGGGGGCACCCCAAAGAAAAGCTGGTTTGCACGTATATAGCAGGAGGTAGCTGCTCTGTATTCCTGCAAATTTGTGGGGGGGGGGACGACACACCCCCTAATAAAAGCTGGTTTGCACATATATAGCAAGAAGTAACTTCTGTGGATTCCTGCTATTTTGTGTGGGGACACCCCTAACAAAAGCTGGTGTGCACGTATATAGCAACAAGTAACTATTCTGTATCCCTGTTTTCCACCGCCAGTGGAAAGCTGGGCTCCTGTCCCTGCAGTATATAGCTCTGAGAAGAGCTGTTGTTGTTCTTCGGTTTTTCCCTGCCCATCTGAAACTAATGCCTATCTAGCCCTCAGCAGATATGTTTCTCTCCCTATCTCTGACCCCAAATCTGGCGAATATGCCAGCGGCTGTTGTTATAAATGGGAAGTCACATGTTTTCGGCAGCCAATGGGTTTTTTAATTTTTTTTCACTGCTTCTATTATCGCAGTTCCTGTCCCACCTCCAATGCACAGTTATTGGTGCAAAAAATGTGCCAGGGAAGGTGGGAGGGGATACAAATTTTTACTGCGTATGCCTTGTGGTATTCGATTGGGAACGAATACCTCGGATGGCCTGATATTCAATCGAATACCTATTCGATCGAGCGGTGTTCACTCATCTCTAATCATCAGTCATCACAAATTGCTCATCCCTTACTATTTTATGTTTCATGCCCTATAATATCCGTTTTAACTATAATCACTTGGTACTGCACATCAGCAAGGAAACTATGACTAATGTATAAATCCATACATATCCTATAAGACACGTATGACTCTAACAGGATTCCTCTTGTAAAGTCGCAAACATAGGCCAAGAGGTTTTACGAGGACTCTATCGGAAAGCCTCTCATTAGCTTAATAAGCTGCCAAGGCTACAACGTCTACAGACAAGTACTGACTACAGCACATTTCTTCTATTTATCATTCATAAAAACCAGCAATGTGTTATATGTCAAAAGGCCTCTTATATCAATGGGTGAACGAATACAGTAGAGCCCAGCATGAGGGCGGCGATCACAACACTTTTCCATATCCCCAGCAAATACATCAGCTTTTTCATCGTTGTCTTGATCAGTACAAAGTAATTGATATTGATTTAGAGAATTAATGGAGATAACTTGAAAGTAGATGGGTCTTGTAATTAGTGCTGGATCATTGCCCTTCACTGTGTATTAACTTGCAACGTGCAGCAACTTCACTTGCATATTAAATGCTCCCTGCTGCTTCAAGCATTGAAATGCTGAAGTGACTAATAGTAATACATGGCCAAGTCTCCTATTTATAACACTATGCTCCATGTCTGTTCATAGGCATCACAGAGAATAAATTTAGTTAAGCTCCTCGTATTAACCTACGGTACATACCTTATAAATACTTTATACTATATGCTTCCTATCATTTACATCTTTACTATTCATTCTCATTCAAGATTCAAAGCTTGCATTCTGCTGAGCGCGCTCTTTCCCTTACAGCATCATATTATTAGATTATATTGATGTATTCTGTATGTAGCATCATAGACTTTTAGGGTACAGAAGATGACCCGTTCCATTGCCATTGCTATCAAAGAGTATGTTCACACAGAGGATTTTGAATTGGATCCCATCTGAAAATCAGCACCAAATTCTGTTGTGAATCTGCTAATGGAAGACAGAGGTCCTGTTATAGATACATCTGGATGATATTTGTGTACAATGGACTGCTGTGGTTCTGAAGGTCAAAGTAAGACCAACACACCTCAAATAAGTCAAAGTCATATAAATGGGGTTGTTTAGCCAGAAATCACACATTTTTCAAGCTTTACTTTGATGATTAAGATTAAAGCCCCACGTTGCGGAAATGTAGCTTTGTTTGGTTGCAGATTTTGTTGTGGTTTTTTTTTTGAGCCAAAGCCAGGAGTGGTTGAGCAGAAGGGAGAAGTATAAGATCTTCCTAAGTATTTCCCATTCCTTTTGTAGTCATTCTTGGCTTTGGCTCAAAAAAACGCAACAAAATCTGCAACAAAAAAAAGCTGCATTTCTGCAACGTGGGGCTTTAGCCTTAGTAATTATTGTCAAACCTTGTGAGATTTGTTTAACAAATGTTTTTGCAAGGTTTGTCTACAAGTGCTGTTATTGGTTTCGCCAGGATCAGTGACATCACAGAGAAGGTCAGAAAAGCTGGATGATGGTGTAAGACAACTGGGGCTTGTTTTCCACATCTCCTGCTAGCCCCTGCTTATTATATCTGGGGTCTGAACAAGAGCAGGGTTGGAGAGCACAGTACTGCACTAATACTACTTGTCTACATGAGGCCATTGTACTGTATGGTGACACTTGCAGGGCTGTTATTATGTATTGGAACACTGGTAGGGGCAATTATAATGTATGAGAATACCACTCCTGACAAAGGCTCTGTGAGAGGCGGTACATGTGGGGCTTAACCTGTGGTATCCCTCCAGCACCTCTGGTAACCTTTACAAGTTTGGTTTACTATTGCACTTATTTGACTAATATATGTTGATGACTATACCTATCTAAGTTGAATGCATTTATAGTATCAGGTCTATTTTCTGGTGTGTCCTTGCAGCAATTCCTCCATCCTATATGGCCTTATAGGTGTCTGCAATTGTAGAGAGGGACAGCTAAATTATATGGGACATAGCTATTTTAATACATGTACATTAGCAAAAGAATTTGCATATATATATATATATATATATATATATATATATATATATAGTAAGAAAGTTGCTATTTATAATTTTCATATATACACTGGATTGTTATATTATTAATTTTGGGATATCACATGTGGTGGTTTTAGGCTGCATTCACACTGAGTAACACTGGCGTTTTTTGTGCTTATTTTTGCACATAGCGCCGCGTTTGCGCCGCGCTATTTTGCGGTGGCATTGACCGGCGCAAATGCGGCGTATACGCAGCGTTAACGCGGCACTATGTGCAAAAATAAGCACAAAAAAACGCCAGTGTTACTCAGTGTGAATGCAGCCTAAGCTAGGTTTTAATAGAAGTGCTAATAAAGCTTTACATGTGTTCTTAGATCTAGGCAATATGTCTGGTACTTTATTATGCATGCTTTTTTGTCCTTTAGATTATAATGTATGAGGTCACTGATAGGAGTCATTGTACTGTATGGGGAAACATATAAGTACCGTTATAATGAATAGGGACACTAGTTGGGGCCATTACATTGTATGGAGACACTGATAGGGACAATTATAATGTATGAGGACACTGATGGGGTCATCATAATATATGGGTCACTAATGGGTGCCATTATGTATGGGGACATTAATGGGACCCATTGCAATTTATAGGAACACTGATGGGGGCCATATTAATGTATGAAAACCTTCATGGTAGCTATTATAATATATGGGGGCACTTGTAGGTCCATCATAATGTTTGGGGACAGTGATATGGGCCATTATAATGTGTCAGATAATAAGAGTGGAATTATATTGCATGGAACTGGTGATAGGATAATTATACTGTATGGGGCAGTGATGGGGGAGATATCTTTTGTGAGGGCACTGATGGGCCAATATGATGGAGAGGGGTATTGAGGGGGCATTGAACTTTGGGGGATATTAGAAGGGAATATTAATGGGGCTATGCATATTTCTAATGTTGATAAACAGTTCTTATGATAGGTCATGCATTTTTGTCTCAAGGGGTCCTACAGTCTGGACCCCTACAGCTCTTCCACGGCAGTGTGGTTGTCGGTAATATTAGCATGCAAGGAGAAACTCTTATTACTTGATGTAGGATGTGTAGCAGTGGGTTTAGGTACTACAGCTGTGCACATGGCATGGCGAGTGAGCAACTCCTAGCACATTAACATTAACATTACTGGTAGCCATGTTGTCCTGGACCATCTGATCTGCAGGGGTCTGCCCCTCCTCTATCCCACCACAATAAAAATTGCATAGTGCACTTCTCACACTGCTCCTAATTCCCTATAACAGAACCTGTTCTTAAAAACTTGAATCCCACCCTTGTCCCAGTCATTGATGACTAACTTATCTGAAATCACATTGTCCGTGGCTTGTCCTGAGATGTGAATTTGGTGTTCAGTTATTCAGTAATATAAATATGGAATCTAACTGGAAGATTATCAAGGACATTGCAGAACTGTTCTGTACATACAAGACTATTGTATACTCATGCAGGCATAGCACATGCCACATATAAAATATGTACATAGGGAATACAAATTATGGCAGTTCCCAAAAAAAGTTGCCTAGAAATATTCAGAAATTTACATTTTCCTTTAAAACCAGCCTGCGGTGCTGCATGTAATTTGTCTACATTTACTTAAAGCTTTTACTTCCAGGCTTGATTTACTATAAAAAAATGAAGTGATCTTTTTAAAAGAAGGGTCACTGTATTTCAACAAAGTGCTTCATGATTCCATAATGGAAGTATTTAAATGCAGTTAAAATGGCTTTCTGGTACACATTGCTAATAATATTCATTCTTACAACTTATTTAAAAACTCTTTTCTGAATAATATCCAATTTCCCAGATATCATAAAAATAAGAACAAACTGATTTCAGCTCCTGTTGCTGGGTGCGCTAAGGTAGAGAAGATTTTTTGGGGAATTGTTACTCAAATATATTACAGCAAAAGTGATGATGTGATAAAGTGATGGACAGTAGAGATCATGTCCTTAAAGAAGTCAAACAACATAGAAGAAGAACAACATGGCTACTTTCTTCCAGAAACGACATCATTAGAGATGAGCGAACAGTAAAATGTTCGAGGTTCGATATTTGTTTCGAGTAGCCCCTCAATATTCGACTACTCGAATTGAATATCGAACCCTATTATAGTCTATGGGGGGAAAATGCTCGTTTCAGGGGTAGGCATCGTTCGATCAAATTATACTTACCAAGTCCACGAGTGAGGGTCGGGCTGGATCCTCCGTGCAGTCTTCTCCTTGCAGCGTCCCAGCGGCGTCTTCCAGCTCTTCATTCACTCTGCCAGGCATCGGGCCTGGGCAGAGCCGACTGCACATGCCCGCACTACAAGCAGACATGCGCAGTCGGCTCTGCCCAGGCCCGATGCCTGGCAGAGTGAATTCAGAGCCAGAAGACGCCGCGGGGACGCTGCACGGAGAAGACTTCTAAAGGTAGGAGAAGAACCAGCGTTGATTGGCCGACTGTATAGCATTCGGCTAATCAATGCTGGTTCTGCATCGAACTTTTCCATTCGAATAGCGAGTGGTACATGATCGAGTACGAGTATTTCGAATACCGTAGTATTCGATCGAATACCTACTCGATCGAGTACTACTCGCTCATCTCTAGACATCATACCTGTGCATTGTGAGTGATCTTACAACTCGGCTCCATTCAGATCATAGCTTATGGAGAGATGTGGTGCTGTCACAGTTTTTTTTACTAAAACTGTATAACCTCCTTTAACTATTTGTTGACCGCTTATTGACTATGTATACCTGGGCAGCCACTGTTTATCTCTGCCAGGGTGTACCCGTATACAGTATCCTTGCCTAATAGCTATTGCATCAGAGAAGAGGGCTCATTTCTACCGAAATCTAGGAAGCAAGTGATCAGTATGGATGATGTGGATGGCCATATTAAGACTACTAATTTTGATTATCTCTAGCTCTTGTTATCTTTGTAATGATATCTATCATCATTTCACTGTGTAATAACTATAGACATTTTGTACTAAATAATGATAAATGCTTTTTACCTTTCATTTAGTATGGATTGATTGGATTCTGGGTTAGGATATAATAAGATACATAGGAAAATATATGGATACGGAAATCATCTTGTTATGTCAGGAAGTAGAACTATTATGATGTTGCGGGCATGGGGTGTTCCATTAATATATTTTTGCTCAAATACATCTATGACAATTTTTACGTGTTTAATACAATGTATAAATGTAAGGAATTGTATTAGACACATCTCAAAACAGTGATGCTCTGTCTGTAATGTCGCTTAAGCTCTTCAATCTGACTGCCTGTAGTTCTGTGCCAGCGTTACTGCTCAATCTTATGGAAAATTAATAATTTATACCAGAGTTTTCTGTCATGAGTTTGGGAGCTTGTATGGTTTGGGTGATTTTTTGCATCCCATATCCAAGGTTTTGTGTTTCTTGGCACCAATACTACCATAGCACAATCACTCATCTGATCATTCTCCTTGGCTATATAGATCATGGCACAAGTTATTCCTCCTTCATGGAACACAAATCTGCAGGCGATTACATAGCACGTATAGAATCAAGTTTCCAAACAGGTGGGTACTCGTACACATTAAACTGGTTTTCAACCACTGTTAGCAATATACTCTAAATGGTCTGTAGGAAAGGAACTAGAAGAGAGAAGATGGTTAGAGACAGTATACTCTCTAAAGTACCATTTACAAGGGCCTTTGTACAACTAACGGTCTTGGCCAGTAATGGATTATACATTCGAAGGGAAATTTTTACAAAACTAAAAATGGTTATTGAACTTAAAGGGTAACAAAAATATAAAAACAGCTGGAAATGACATAACATAAAAGAGAATCAGTATTGTTGTCTCCATGTTCTCCGTAATGTGCAGGCTCTCTAACAGTCTTCCCAGTCTCTGTTTACATGTCAATAGCATATGACGGCATGCTAGATTACTGGCATTGGGGCTCAGCAAAGGTCACCATGCCAGTAGTATGATCCGTGACTATTGCTGCTATCAATTGGCTATCCACATGTGAACAGAGATTGAGTGAACCATCAGAGAGCCAGTGCTAGATTGCCAGGGCAGCAGAGGCCTTATAAGTCAACAAGTTTTTTATTGAACAACCATATTGCCCATTCCATATTGCCCATATGTATCCACAGAACATATGTTTATTAGAGATGAGCGAGTACTGTTTGGATCAGCCGATCCGAACAGCACGCACGCATTGAAATGAATGGATGCACCTGGTACTTCCACTTTGACACCGGCCGGACGCTTAACCCCCCGCGTGCCGGCTACGTCCATTCATTTCAGTGCGTGCGTGCTGTTCAGATCGGCTGATCCGACAGTACTCGCTCATTTCTAATGTTTATCCATGAGATAGAGACAGTAACAAGCAGAGCATCTTGAACTAGTGAACTAGAGACTTCATGTATTTGTATGGATGTACATTTATCTTAATGGCTGCCATGTCATGTTACATTTAGGGTCAGTGCACACTGAGTTTTTTGGTGCTGTTTTTGTCGCTAAATCCACCTCAAAATCAGGCTCCAAAAAAGCCTCCCAATAGAGTTTTTTGGTCCTGAATTGAGTGCAGAGGCCGCCTTCCAAACCAAAAAACGGCTATCTGTGACTGGATGCCGGTGTAGTGCATACATCCATTCACGGAACTTCACTCCAGATTAGGCCCAAATGAATTATTCCGTGGCGGAAGATAGGGCACGTCGCCTCTTTTTTGTGCAAGCAAAACAAACCCACTCGCTGAAAAAACAAAATGCCGGCTCTCATTGAATTCAATGAGAGGTGGTATTTTAATCTGGAATTTGATGCAGAATCCGCAACAAATTCTGGACCAAAATCCATCATGTGAACTTAACCTTAGCATGCAGCAGACATGTCTGGTATAATGGGCAGATGGTAGCACAATTCCCCAGCCAAATCACGTAATTGTCAGGGTTCTTAGCAATTGTGTACCCATTGCAGCCCTCCTATGAAAAAGGGAATGTGCAACACATAGAATGATTATATATATATATATATATATATATATATATATATATATATATATATTCTAAGATTGCTCATACATTTATGAGGATGAGACGGTCAATTGAAAACTATCCTTGTTCTAAACATTTTTGTTTCATGGTTTCCAATTTTTTTAATCCGTGATGTTAATTGTGTACCTTATACGATCACTTCATTACTATTCTATTTGTAGGAGACAAGAGACACACAAAGGCCCCTTTTAGATTTTTTTTTTAATTCTGTGGAAACATTGAATTTCCATGATCATCATCAATTAGAACAGTAGCTTTCATCCCCCTCCGCACAGCCCAATCAATACCTCATTCATTGGAAACAAGGTGCATTAGCTTGTGATTGTACATTCAGAGGTCCTATCTAGCAGCAAACTTCACATGCTGAGCCGTGTTAGTGTAGGGGGTTTGTAGCAAGCTCTTAAAATGCAAGCACTACAAATTAATCAGCAGCATTGTAGCCATCAATTTCCGCAGCGTCTAATTACAGCCATGTGCCGGACAGAAAAATAAAGCAAGCACTTCATCATGAGAGACACAAGGGGCAGGTCTCGCTGTATCTATGGTTATCTCAAATGGTCACTCAAATTATTTGATGTCCAAAATAGCCAGTAACATTCCTGCTCTCTGTCAAAGACAGTAGATCTGAAAAGTTACCATAGACACCATATCCCCAGTCAAAACAAGAAGGAGCGGAGAGAAAGCAGCTTATACTTGGAAGTGGTAATAGGGCTCCAAAGACGTATAAAAATGATCCATTTATATTCCCTTCATTTGTCTGCAGAGAAACTGCTGATGAGAGTTTCTGCTAAATGAAGAGAGAAAAGTTTTTTTTATTTTTTTAAATCATTTATATAGAGATTTTGAGATGTTATAATTGATTTTTTTTTTTATCTAGCTGCAAAGTCATCTCTGCCCTATTATTAAAAAACTGGGCTGTGCCTTGTTATAACAACTTCCCAGTGGCTTCCATAGGCAGGTGAATGGTTAACACAGCTAAGATATCATAGAAAACCCTTATATATAGCTATTTAGATATACACAGTCCATTCATATTAATGTGACCAGTGCCTGCTTTTGATGTCAATGTTAAATAACCAATTGCAGAAGGCACGTGTCATCAGCCATCTGGGTGCACTCATCACTGTGGAAGGCACGATGGATCAATACAAGTATGTATCTATCCTTGCGGACCATGTTCACCCCTACATGCAAATTGTTTTTCCTTCAGATGATGGCATATACCAGCAGGACAATGTGACATGTCATAAGGTTCGCAGTGTACACCTTTGGCCATCAAATTCCCAGGACTTGAACCCAATTGAGAATCTGTGTGACCACCTCGATCGGGTTGTTCACGTCATGGATGCTCAACCACGTAACCTAGCGCAGCTGACCACGGCACTGGAGCAGGCATGGCTCAACATCCCAGTGAACATCATCACAACATCCCCTCTCTTCCTGCATGTCTCGCAGCGGTCCGCTCTGCCAAAGGTGGTTACTCTGGATTTTGACAGGTGGTCACATTAATGTGACTGGACTATGTATAATGTAGCCATCGAGGTAAATTCCAAATCTCTCTGCTGTCGCCCATGTCTGGTACCTATATCCATATTTTGTTCCTGTTTCTGCAAAATACTGCAAAGCTCGTAATACCATGTACCTGGCAAAACCTTATGTGAGGATGATGTCACCACAGGCCCAAAAGCTGATATACTCCGATATGTAATGGGTGACCTGATTGTGAGATAGGGGTGAACTACGGTCAGTATGTGAGAGAGGGGGCTATAAGGAGCAGACTATTTGAGAAGTATAGAGGTCATTATTTCACGTTTCCCTAGGATGCAGTTTAGTCCCATTCAAGTAAATGGGACTGAGCTGCAATACCAAACACAGCTGCTATACAATGTACAATGCTGTGCTTGATAAATAGTGAAGAGACCGCAGCATTCAGATGAGCACTGTGGCCTTTCAAAAGGCTAATCTGGAAAGAAGTCATAGCCAAAGATAAAAATTGGGTAAACTATTAGCCATAGAATATGGAAGATATGTCATTTTGGCTGTACAGTGAAAGCTGAATAAACAAAATTCATAAGAAAGTCACACAAACACAGTTTTTCTCCAATTGTACCTCATTCTCATTTTTTTTTTTTTTTACAGTTTACCCCAACAGAATCCTAAATCGCATCATTACAAAGTACAATTTTCTCTGTAGCTTGGAAAAAACAGAGAAAAAAGCCAGAAACTCTTCCAAAGGGAAAGTTCAATAAAATTTAACTTTTAATAGTAAATCATAAAAGAAATACAAAAAGTGAGCAAAACAATAAAAAATCTGAAAAAATCCCGCGAAAAAAAACCGCCTGCAAATGTTCAGCCCTTATATGGCTCTGTGAACAGAAAAATAAAAACATTATGAGGTTTGGATGTTGTGGAGTCAAAAAGGAAACTCAAGAAATTTCTCCAGCATAAAGGGGTCGAACACTGTGTCTACAGATGAAACTACTCTATTGCACAACAGACTTGGAAAATAATGAGTTTATTGGCAATGCAAGGGTTTTTACTGTGCTATACATGTGGCGAACAATTTGAAATATGCTGTTAATAGAACAAATTGGTTCTCTCATTTCTACAACAGATTCTCAAATCCAAAACAGTTGTGTACATGAGCCCTAAGCCTCTATTCATACGAACGTTGTTCTCAGCCATGCATTACAAGGCTGAAATAAAATCAATTCATGTGAATGGAGTTTTCACATGACCAATTTTTTAGAACCCATTGAAATGGCCCATTGAAAAGTAGGTCATGCCCTATTTTTTGCCCGTTTTCACAAATCCCTTGATAGATTCAAATCTATTTGGGATCTGGTACACCACAGATGCAAAATGGCAGTGAATAGAGCCTAATATATATGGTCACTTTAATTCACAGGCAGGAACACACAGATATTCACAGTCATGCACGTGGACCTGCACACACTTACAGAATATATGGAGACACACATGCACTTACACACCAATACACACAATCACTACATACAGTACATGCAGCTACTACATACATACATACATACATACATACATACATGCATGAAGAAATACACAAGCACAGAATTTGTGGCTCTTTACCTGATGACAGAAGATCAGGACAGTGTTAGTGGTGGTGTCGGTGGTTTGTACGCCTATACCACTGTAGGTCACCTCAAGGAAACCAGTTGTTACTTGCATAAAAAGCAATCCAGCGTATGAGGGGCCACAGCGGAGATCTAGTAGCACTTACTTGTCTTTTTTAAGGGAATTTAACAGAAATTCCAACTCAAATATATATACACACACCAAATAATCCACGCTGTAGCTTTTTATTTATGTAGCTTTTGTCTATATTCATCTGCATAAAGCCAAACCAAATGGACTAAGAACAAAACAAAATATGTAAATCAGCAGGGAAATGGAAAAGCAGGAAAAGGGAGGAGGAGTGAACATTAAACTAATGCGATTTGATTTTATTTCAACTATGTCCTGTACTTTCCTAGTGCAGATGTAATTTTACCTCTCTTTGGAAATGCATAAGCAGAACTCTCCAGGTTTCAAGCCATTTGCAATACTTGCTGAACTCTCATACTTGTAGCACTTTAGATTAGCCATCATAGTCTTAAAATGAAGTGTCATTTTGGCATACAGCAGGGGGAGATGCAATAATTCTCAGTTTCATTGTTCCAAAATAAGTGCAGCATGACCTTATTAAAATGGAAATCCTGTTTTGAAGTCCTTCATGTTCAAAATCTGCTAAACTCCAGAAATAGATGCATAGAATTTCTATTGCGGGGCTGTGTTCTCAGATCCTTGTGACACTTTGCAGGCCTGACTTTCTGCTGATTGCATTGCTCCTGCCCGTGAACATACATATATACATACATAAACATCATGTTGATTACATTGAATGTCAGAGGACCCCCATCTTGTTCTGATTAGCCCTTATACAATCAATCCAATTAATCTTAGGGCCCAGGTTAGATCGCATTGTATTTCTCCTCGCCTGCTCTCTATCTGTTTTCTGAGTCCTGTGTCTCAAAGGCCTTGTTTGGCCAGATTTCCTGTGCTGCAGATGAACCTAACAAAGGATTATCTACTGATCTATTGTTTCACTCATGTGCCCGCGTGGATTTGCCTACGTATACATGCAGCATATGAAATGAGTTGTATTTTAATTTTGCTCTTTCAAGACCTGGTTTCTAAATATTCATTGTACCTATAAGAATCCGTGTTACTACTTTAATAATAATAATAATAATAATAATATGTGTTATAATTTATTTTTTTTATTAAATTATATTGTTACTACTACTACTACTACTACTACTACTACTACTACTACTAATAATAATAATAATAGATAACCCTTTAGTAGTCCCACCATAGGTAAATTCAGTGTGTTACAGCAACATGGATAATACAGTCATATATCACAAGAAAAAGAACACAAAAAACTCATAGCAGATAGAAAAGATACTAGGAGTCATAGCAACTAAGAAGAAAAGAAAGACTCAGGATCATTTAGTTCTCTGTACGGAGTGACCTCCGCTTAGCCTGATGTTGATTATACAGCTTGACTATGGTTGGAAGGAAGGATCTCCGATAGCGCGCTAAATAATAATAATAATAATAATAATAATAATAATAATTAATAATAATTTATTATCAGTATCATCATCCCCATCAGATGTCAGGAAGTGCATTAAATGGGATGTTCACTGTATATAAAAGCCATTACAATGTGCTACTAATTCAGCTGGCAGCTATTCCTCTCATACACATACAAGCTTGGCTCAGCCAAGCATGCATGTGCTCGCAACAGAAAGAGAGGGGTTATCCTGTGCCAGAGGTGACTGATCTCCTTTGAGAACAAAAGGCCTGGGTATATTGACATTAAAGGGGTATTCCCAAGAAAATAATCATATTTATATTATTAGATAATTAAAATTTAAAAATATATGAGTAGTTAAAAATTCTGCAGAGTTTTAAAGATTTTCTCTAACTTTCTTAGTGGTGACAGTCTGTTGTCTTGATCAGTCGCCAATGGATACGACCACTAGTGCAGAAACTTTCTATGGTCTGGGACTTGTCAGGAACCCAGCTATGATTTTCTTATTGTAGCCGGGTTATCAGGCAGGGAGACTACATGTATCAGAAGATATCCCGGCCACAATATGGCTGATTTTCTGACCCTAGGAATGTCCTCCATTCATGGTCATATCCACTGGCAACCGATCAAGACAACAACTTGCGACCACAGAATATTTAGAACTCTACAAAAAGTTTAATCACTTATATTTGCAAAAATGTTTAACTTTGAATTATCTACAAATTTAAAAATGGTTATGTACATTCGAGTACCCCTTTAACTGTTGTAGCATAGTCAGTGCATCTCAATATACATTTGAGGGTAGAGCAGTATTGCAGAAATTAACAGACTCAGCTAACCCTCATGTAAGGTGTATGGACATCTTAGAAGATAATGTAGGCGGCATTCAGTATTTTCATCATGAGTATCCAGGTGCAGAAGTAGGGTCCCAACCCAAAATCCTCAGTAAGGCTGAGGCCCCACATTACGGAAATGCAGCTTTTTTTGTTGCAGATTTTGCTGTGTTTTTTGAGCCAAACCTAGGAAAGGTTATAAAAGGAATGGGAAATATCTAGGAAGTTCTTATACTTCTCCCTTCTGCTCAATCCACTCCTGGCTTTGGCTCAAAAACACAGCAAAATCTGCAACAAAAAGCTTAAATTAATTTCAGTATTACCACTAGGGTTCAGGTAGTCAGTTGTCTTGATAGTTGCAACTAATAATAATGAATGTGTTTGTGTAGGTTTGTACATTGACCACTTGTCATGTCAAAGTTGCAGCGACGTATGGGTCACAACAACGTCATAATAATAATAACAATTATTATTATTATTGTTTTACTTGCCATGCAGTCTCACACTGTCTCGGATATTTCCGAATCTCTCATAGAATTGTAGAAAAGTGTACTAAGAGTTAAAGAGGAAATTAAGCTATGCCACATTTCTGAATATTTTCATTGAATGATGTAATGGTTCTACTTATAATGTGACAGATGGGTATCTTGAAATGAATATGGCACACAGTGTGGCATATTTTCTTGCATAAATAACGTCTTATTTGCCTAGACTTTGTAACCAGGAATAAGAATCAAAGAAAAATCTAGTATTTCCCCTGGCGGTCTCATCCTCCTAGTTACGACAGTAAATAAATACATATAGGGTTCTATTACACCCTTGCCCCTGTCCGCCCCCCTGAATTTCTATTTTACGTTACTATAATAAAATGTGGAATCAAAGTACAAGCGAAGCATTGTTCTATGTCAGATCTCATACTGAATGTTTTAAAACGGGATCAGTAACACTGTACAGGACTGTAGGTCAGTAGGGAATATAATCCATAATCACACAAGCCCAGGTGCTTGGCTTAATGGCAACCATGAGCCGCGGCATGCAGTTGCTGGGTGTTTAGAATGGACCTTTTAAAGTGGCATGTCTGTTTCTATAGCCGTACGAGCCGTATGCAGATGTTATATAATTAGTTGATATAATTAAGTATGTGCTGAAATTCTATACGATGTGCTCTGTATGGAGGAGAATAAAACTCTACAAACGGCAGTGTATGCTTTCACATCCATTCTTAACACATTGCAGTTGAATGCTGGGAGAGCGATAAGGGTAATAAAATAATGCAGTCGAGATACATTTATGACGTGTTAGAGTAACATAAATATGTACGGCTAGTCTCCATTTTCATGTTGTGTCTACTTTTTACTGTGTACATTCATCTGGAGTTTTATGCTTTGGCCTGCTTTTACGTATATGCAAAGGTACAGTCATTATGACTCCACATAACATTTCTGCCCTAAGCAAAGGCAATGTCATGGCCATCAAATCTAATCCAACAACTTGCATTTTCTAGCCTATATACGCTTGCTTTAATGTCTATTGGACATGTCTGTATGTTTCTACATTAATTGCTGCAGGTTAATATACTTTAGAGGACATACATTTTAGCTCTAAAGATGTAGGATTACTACATTGTAAAGCTTGGGGTATTATTATGTTTAAATATGGCCATACATTTCAGAAAGTTGTTGGCCAAATGCTTGTTTGGCTGACAGCTGTCTCTCCATGTATGCATGCAAACTTGGCTTACCTGGGCAAACAGGTGTTTTAGCACATTATCTCATCTGAGAACAAAGGAATCACTCAACCTCAACATATCTGGATCACTGGAAGAGTAAGGGGGCATTCACATGGAATATTTTGTCACGGATTCTGACACGGAATCAGTGTTAGAATCCGCGTGGAAAAAAAAGTCTCCCATTGACTTCAATGGGTTTCATTTTCCACGCGGAAGTCATTGAAATCAACGGGAGGCTTTTTTTCCATTGATTTCAATGGATTCCGAGCGGCAAACGGAACCCTTGAAGTCAATGTGTGGCTTTATTTCTGTACAGATGCTGATAAGATTTCAGCGCACGGAAACACTATGTGAACGTCCCCTAAGGAGGCCCTCATATACATTAGATGGTTGGCCAGTTCCGCAAGGTTTAATTTAATACATGTGGCCATCTTAAAAGGGTATCGCAAATCTTGTCCCCCCCCCCCCCCCCCTTGCAGAGGCATCCTCTTCATCTGGGGATCCAGTGGAGAATTTCTGTTTGGGTCCCCAATCTTTGTTGTAAAATCATCAGTCAATGAGTGGCCCAGCAGTGATGCTACCTATATGGGGAGGTGCTAGGGGACTGCAACACTGTATTGAATGGTTTGAAGAGTTAACTTGTATATATACTACTCTCACCAGCCTTAATATACATACTGTACTGTGCTGGCTGCTTCTTGGAAATTTAAAGTAATGCATTTACAGTGAATCTTGTTACGCCCTCAAGCTTTTTCACATTATATTCAAGTCTTACATTGAAAATATTGTATGCATTAGGAGTTTCTGACATAAACTCTCCTGGTTCTAGAAACAATTTCCTCATCCCTTTACTGCCTATTTACCTAATAAATTCATTGTTCTTCTGTTTTTCCCCACAGGCTGGCTCCACATGGGCCCCGGAGGGTATTCACTATGTACGTGTATGCCTATCTACTGATTACATTGCATCCTCTCCAGATACATCTAGTAATAATCTATGTGCCATCATCTACAGTCCTATGAAAAAGTTTGGGCACCCCTATTAATCTTAATCATTTTTTGTTCTAAATATTTTGGTGTTTGCAACAGCCATTTCAGTTTGATATATCTAATAACTGATGGACACAGTAATATTTCAGGATTGAAATGAGGTTTATTGTACTAACAGAAAATGTGCAATATGCATTAAACCAAAATTTGACCGGTGCAAAAGTATGGGCACCCTTATCATTTTATTGATTTGAATTCCCCTAACTACGTTTTACTGACTTACTGAAGCACAAAATTGGTTTTGTAACCTCAGTGAGCTTTGAACTTCATAGCCAGGTGTATCCAATCATAAGAAAAGGTATTTAAGGTGGCCAATTGCAAGTTGATCTCCTATTTGAATCTCCTCTGAAGAGTGGCATCATGGGCTACTCAAAACAACTCTCAAATGATCTGAAAACAAAGATTGTTCAACATAGTTGTTCAGGGGAAGGATACAAAAAGCTGTCTCAGAGATTTAACCTGTCAGTTTCCACTGTGAGGAACATAGTAAGGAAATGGAAGACCACAGGGACAGTTCTTGTTAAGCCCAGAAGTGGCAGGCCAAGAAAAATATCAGAAAGGCAGAGAAGAAGAATGGTGAGAACAGTCAAGGACAATCCACAGACCACCTCCAAAGAGCTGCAGCATCATCTTGCTGCAGATGGTGTCACTGTGCATCGGTCAACTATACAGCGCACTTTGCACAAATAGAAGCTGTATGGGAGAGTGATGAGAAAGAAGCCGTTTCTGCACGTACGCCACAAATAGAGTTGCCTGAGGTATGAAAAAGCACATTTGGACAAGGCAGCTTCATTTTGGAAACAAAAATTGAGTTGTTTGGTTATAAAAAAAGGCGTTATGCATGGCGTCCAAAAAGAAACAGCATTCCAAGAAAAACACATGCTACCCACTGTAAAATTTGGTGGAGGTTCCATCATGCTTTGGGGCTGTGTGGCCAATGCCGGCATCGGGAATCTTGTTAAAGTTGAGAGTCGCATGGATTCCACTCAGTATCAGCAGATTCTTGAGAATAATGTTCAAGAATCAGTGACAAAGTTGAAGTTACGCCGGGGATGGATATTTCAGCAAGACAATGATCCAAAACACCGCTCCAAATCCTCAGGCATTCATGCAGAGGAACAATTACAATGTTCTGGAATGGCCATCCCAGTCCCCAGACCTGAATATCATTGAACATCTGTGGGATGATTTGAAGCGGGCTGTCCATGCTCGGCGACCATCTAACTTAACTGAACTTGAATTGTTTGTCCAAAATACCTTTATCCAGGATCCAGGAACTGATTAAAAGCTACAGGAAGCGACTAGAGGCTGTTATCTTTGCAAAAGGAGGATGTACTAAATATTAATCTCACTTTTCTGTTGAGGTGCCCATACTTTTGCACCGGTCAAATTTTGGTTTAATGCATATTGCACATTTTCTGTTAGTACAATAAACCTCATTTCAATCCTGAAATATTACTGTGTCCATCAGTTATTAGATATATCAAACTGAAATGGCTGTTATAAACACCAAAATATTTAGAACTAAAAATGATTAAGATTAATAGGGGTGCCCAAACTTTTTCATAGGACTGTATATGCTTGTAACCCCACAATTATATGTGCTCACTTACAATGTCAGCTATGTTTGCTATTTTATACCATAATCTATTATTTGAAACCATAATATGATATATACTGTTATATATAGTTTTATCATACCCTTTGTGAGAAGGTGACAGGCAGATTACTGGAGTCCCACTATATCAGCCCCAGGTTTCTGATCCAGGGTGGGTCTTGAGTAGGCCTCATCCACGGTGTCCTAGCCCATATTCTCATTACTGGCCCATAAAAGGCTGAAGAGCCTGCACTTCAGGGCATATCCAAGGAGTGAGAGGAGGCGTCTGGGTCTGTCATGTGTTACTTTGAGCCAGGTGAGACTGTATTGTGCTTGTTGGTTTGTGTGTCTGGTTGTTAGTAAGCCACATGTATAGTTAGTTTATTACTACTGTTTAGTTATTTGCTCAGATGAGCAGGATTTTGTTTCTTATTGTTTGCCGAATTTAAGGCTATATTTTATTTTGCTCAGTTTGTGCCTGAAGTCAAGGTTTATTTATTATCCTGTTTTGTTTTTTTTTTGTTTTTTTTTTCAAAATAAACCTATTTCCTGCATACTGTATCTTGAACAGAAGGTTGAGACTTACCCCAATACATGGCACCAACAGGGTTAACATTAAAGGGGTTATGCCATGAAAAGGATTAAAAGTATTTTATAAGTATTTAGAAATAGTTGATCAGTGCAGTTCTGACTGCTAAGACCCCCACCCATCCTGAGAATGGGGCTGTTTTCCTTCATTGTGAATTTAGTCTGACTTCAATGGAAATGCCAAAGACAGTTGAAGTACAGCACTCGGCTCTATCCGGTGAACCCATTGAAGTGGAGAGAACGGATACATCCTCTCCTGCATAGGCATGCCTACATTCAGATCCCCAAAGATCAGCCATTTATCCTTTATCCTATGGATAGAAGATACTTTTCATGGCATAATCCCTTTAACAATGTGTGCTGGATGGAACAATATTTTTATTTTTACTATATTCCTTTTTATAGAATAGCAAATCTACTATTTCAATGCATACTAGCCTTCGAATGTCAATCCTAGCCCTGAGTGACTGAGGCTCTATGGATATGTGCATGGTGAAATGCTCACCAAACATAGTTCATAAATATAATATGAAAAGAATAGTGGCTCTGATGGGTTTGTGAGTCCCATGGATTATATAGATCCGCAAAGACAAGGAACCACCTTCTTTCTTCCGGGTCAGTTCTTCTAACAAAATATGAATAAGTCAGAAGTTAGAGTTGTGAAAAACATGAAAATCAATGTCCATTGTCTTGCTGTGTACATTTTGTTAATCCCTAGGAAGATCTTATAGGTATTGTGTTCTAATGATGTAATAAACAGGCTGTTGCTAAATCCTGTGATATATTATTGTTAGGGTTGAGCCAATCTTGAAATTTCAGGATCGTTTTTAAAATCTGATTTCCGATCATTTTCCATTCTAACTCGATCCCAATTCCGATCCTAATACAAGTCAATGGGATTTTTTTTTTAATAATCGAAGATTGGATTTTAAAAACGATCCTACTCACTACACAGCATGGAGTCTAAAAATTGAACACTTTAATTTTTAGACTTCACGCTGTGTAGTGATTAAAAAATCCCCCGGCTACTTAAGTCCCCCCTGCTGTCCACTTACCTGCACAGAAGCGCTGCCCCTACTGCCCCACGCTGCTCTCACTCCTCTTCTTTCTACTTCGCATGTCTGCAGAGCACCCTATGTGCCCCTGCCTCCCAGGCTAGTGTTACTGATGCTGGGAGTAGGCGGGGCGTGTTGTGGCTTAGGAGAGTGTGGGCGGTTACAGGGCGGAGAGACTTGATTACATCACTCACGTCTCCCCTCCCAGTACTCGCCGACACTCTCCTAAGCCACAAGGCCTGCCTTCTTCCTAGGTCTGTAACACTAACCTGGGAGCTAGGGGCGCTCACAGACCGAGAAGAACGGGGAGCGACAGCATCAGTGGATCTGTGCAGGTAAGTGGACTATTCTGTTTCTAGTGGACTATACTATTCTGTTTATAGTATTTGTGGTCTGCTATTCTGTTTCATCCCTGAAGCAGAAGAATAGATAGACAAGTCAATGTACAGTAATGCAAATGTAGCAGAGTCCAGTATAAGGCACAGCAGAGAGGAAACAGAATAGTAGATACTATCTACTATTCTGTTTCCTCCCTGCTATGCCGTAGGAATGAATGAATGCAGCCAGCGTGCAAGGGGTTAAGCGGCCGGATGCTGACACAGACTGTGTGGCGGCTGCATCCCTTAATTCTTAGGGGAGCGAGCTATTCGAAATGGCAGTTTCGAATAGTACTTCCTCATCTCTAGTAGCTAACATTGTTAACTTTTCACATAATGCTTGGCCAGTAGCAAAGCATTGTGGGAAATAACCTCCGAATTCTCATCACGATCATGAAATTTACTCGATCGCCAATCGAAATCCGATATTTTCCGATCTCGATCGCTCAACCCTAACTACTATCCTACTGGGACATCATAGAGGGGATCACCTACCCGGTAACCATTCTTCTCTATCTGCCAGAGTGGAGAACCTACAAAGAGCATCTCCCATTCTGTTATACAGTATGTTACATGAGGATCATGTAATACCGTATGTAGTGGCTCCTGTACAGGCTAGTAGCATCAGGACTCCTGCAAAGAGAACTAGAGCCAGAACCAGAGCTAATTTCATGTGAGTTACCATTTAGAAAAGGGGCGCCCAGTTTTACTACCTCTTTAAAATGCATATAGTATTTGTGGTTTATGGACAATTTCACACTCCAGTACATTTTATTTTTTTATACAATTCATATATCACCAATATTACCATTTACGAGTTACACTGCTAGATTAAAATGAAAAATTCTTAGCTATTTGGGGGATGTCTGGTTCTAATGTTGGTCACTTTTCCGATTTTATATCATTTTTTTTCCTAAACAAAGTAGAAGACTAGCAATAAACTGAATTGTCTGAAATGAAATACTTTCTGAAATTTCCATCCATGCCCACAGTTATATACAGATATAAGTTCTTTTTTTTTTTTTTTTTTAATAAGGGATCCTGAAATTAATTTCCTCATCTAAAACAGAAGGGGTTTACCACAAAGCCCCTACTCTCCTACCAGTTCCAGTCTAACTTCTGTGTAGCGCACGAACAACTGCCCTCTTTGTTTGGAAATGTCTGTAACATAGACTGCCAGGCTGTCAACTTATAAGGGGATTTTGTGCTTGTGGATAAGAGCAAATCAAGGTGATAAGTTTAAACCACAAAACTCATTTTCACTTGTAACTTTCTTTGGCTTGGAACCAATATCCCTAAAAATGAAAGGCAGTGGGCATTAAATCACTTTAGCACCTTAGCACCTGAATTTTCGATTAAAGGTGCAAACTCTTTTCTTCTTGCTTATTTGCTCAGTGCTGTTCGATTAAACCTAAAGCTGCCATCTAATAGGAAAAGTGCATTATACTTTATGATATTGTAATCGTGCTATGAATCAATATAAGAAGGCTCATATAATGCCTTTTCACTAAAAAGGAAGTTACAAGTGCCCTAATAAAGCTGAGCTAAGGGCATGATAGCACCCACTAAACACCTTCCCAATGTGCATATCGCTCAGCTCAGGAGCACTGTTGTAGTGGAAGAAATGTTGCTGTTTAAAGGGTGTGCACATTTTTGCATCCATTTTAAAATTCCGCCAATATTTCCAAAATAAGATAAAATTAAGAATTTTTACAAGTTATATTGAGTAACAGTTTCCTACCCTTTCTATATACTGATACCATCATACATTGTGATTATCAAGTAGGTTACAGGAAATCATAAGCAAAGACACAGGGCATGCATTAGGATACACAGAGTTCATTACCCTAGAAAACGCTGAATAACTATAGGTTAATTACAGGGTCCCATAGCAAAACTTGTAATAGAACCACACTCTGCCATGACTATCTTAAGTAGCAAGTTCAACTTGAAAAGTGTTCAACTATTTTGGACTCCTTTACAAAAAAGAGATAATATACAAAGTTATGTTACAGTACAAATAACGCAAATAGTGATGGCGCAATACATATAATCCATACAGTGATGTCACAGTACTGGAATAATTCAAACAGTGGTGTCTCAGTATAGGATTAATAAACACAGTGATGCCATAGTGTTGTGACAATGCACACAGTAAATCAGTGATGTCACAGTACAGGGATAATAGACACAGTAACATCATAGTACTATCATAATGCCCACAGTGATGTCACAGTACAGGGATAATAAACACAGTGATGTCACAGTACAGGGATAATAAAGACAGTGATGTCACAGTACAGGGATAATAAAGACAGTGATGTCACAGTACAGGGGATAATGCCCACAGTGATGTCACAGTACAGGAATAATACACACAGTGATGTCACGGTACTGGAATAATTAAAACTGATGTCTCAGTGCAGGGTTAAAAAACACAGCGGTGTCACAGTAGAGGTTTAAGAAAAAAAAAACAGTTATGTCACAGTACAAGGATAATAAACACTATGATGTCATTAAACAGAGATAATACACATGGTGATGTCACTACCATCATAATGCACACAGTGATGTCACAGTACAGGGATAATAAACACAGTGATGTCACAGTACAGGGATAATAAACACAGTGATGTCACAGTACAGGGATAATAAAGACAGTGATGTCACAGTACAGGGGATAATGCCCACAGTGATGTCACAGTACAGGGATAATACACACAGTGATGTCACGGTACTGGAATAATTAAAACTGATGTCTCAGTGCAGGGTTAAAAAACACAGCGGTGTCACAGTAGAGGTTTAAGAAAAAAAAAACAGTTATGTCACAGTACAAGGATAATAAACACTATGATGTCATTAAACAGAGATAATACACATGGTGATGTCACTACCATCATAATGCACACAGTGATGTCACAGCACAGTAATAAACACAATGATGTCACAGTGCAGGGATAATGGAGGCACATATAGTTTCCACATCTTCTTCCATCATCCATACTTCTCACTAATTGGATCCTACATTTCAGTGGAAATGGGTTCCCTTACTTGTCAGGCCCCATAACAGGTACTATGTTTGCTACCCTGGTTGTTGCATGCTTGTATCTCCCCCTTCATCTTGTACAGAGCATCAGAGATCCATTGCCTTAAAGGGGTATTCCCATGTACATAATAATATCTATATCTGTAGTAAATTAAAAGTTAAACATTTTTGCAAATTGGGACTTGTCAGGAACCCAGCTATGATTTTCTTATTGTAGCTGGGTTATCAGGCAGGGACACTACGTGTATCAGAAGATATCCCGGTCACAATAAGGAAATCATTGCTGATTCTCTGACTTTACATTCATGGTTAAAAAATATGTTGGGAATCTGTTCCTTTTGGGACAGAAATACTGATTTAGCAATTAAATCCACATTATGATTAAAAGACTTTATAACTGAGTCGTTCATGATGTTAAGGATGCTGCCCTCTATAGGGTGGTGTACAGAGTGCACTCTGTTCTCTTAATTCCATCCTGGAGAATAGATTTGCATATTTTTTACCCATAATCCCTAGCGGAGCAGGAATGACTTGTAAGTCTCCGTACTGCCTATGTAGGCAAACACTCTCCCTAATGTGGATGAGTGCCCCCATACCCTTACATTCATGGTCGTATCCACTGACAACTGATCAAGACAACAGGCTGTGACCACAAGATATTTAGAGAAAATCTTTAAAACTCTGCAAAATGTTTACTTATATTTACAAAAAAAATTAACTTTTAATTATCTACAAATGTAAAAATAACTATATACATGGGAAATCCCCTTTAAGTGTTAAAATGTTAGCTGCTTGCAGACATCACTAGGTGGAGTTTAGAGACTTACATACAGTATAAGTTATCTATACATTAGTAGGATATTTTTTTTATATGTAGATTGGGAACCCACATACAGCAATCACAATGTACATTTTTGTTCCCCTATCAGTATGTCTTTGTAGAATGGGAGGAAATCCACGCAAACACAGGGAGAACATACAAACTCCTTGCAGATGTTGTTTCTGGTGGGATTTGAACCCAGGACTCCAGCATTGCAAGATTGTAGTGTTAACTACTGAGCCACAGTGTCGCTCCTATGTTAGTAGGATATGTCCACATTGGTCGTATACACTACTGATGTTCTGCTGCAGAATTGCAGGTAGGAAATCTGAAATGCTTCCAGTATGAGAGCTGAACAGATGTCAATGACATGCATTAATAAAGAATCTGTAGCTGAAAGTGACCGGAGCTGTGTATTTTATATCCACAACCTATCAATGTATGCAGCAGCATCGCAAAAGGTGAAGCCTGCAGCAAATCCACAGCAGACATGCTCACAATCTGTGGCAACAATTGCATAGTGTGCTGCAGTATTTGTCACTGGATTTTTCACTCCTGAGCCCTGTGTGTGAATTAGCTTAGGTGACGGAGCTCTATCTCTAATGTAGTGGAAAACCCCTTTAAAAATATTATAGAAAGAATCAGTACGAAATGTTAGATGTAAAAGTCACGGTGTTAAAAAGCGTAAATGCACTTTAAGACGTCCAGTCAATAAATACAAGACAACTATTCTGCGTCTAAATATATATCAATCAGACGAGGCTTTTACTTTAGATAAATTAAAGTCTACTGAAAATAACAGAAGAAAACTCCAGTGAATGCGTCTGATGGGAGCAGATTAAGAGAGTCTGTATCTTTCCAGCTGTTGTTGAACTGTAGCTCTGGAAATGATAACTCGCTAATTGTAATTGTAGCTGTTCAGTCTTAGTTTGCATTTCTCGGCTCCGAGTAGAAAATACTGTATTTTGCCGCTGTCCAGGGTACTGAGTAAACTTGATTAATTTCCCGACACCTGCTTTACGATGCGTTTCTGAACATCAGTTTCATTTGCACAAGAAAAGTCTGGGGAGATTAATAGCACTGTAGAAATGTGCATTACAACAATACATCCAGTTAGACATCTGCTATTATTGTTAAGATGTACACTTGTAAGGGCTATTGGTGAAAAATGTTAGCTTGTTGGTAGCCTGACTGCTGGGACACCAAGCTACTAGAATGTGAGATCTTAGTTCCTCACCCCAACATCAACACAGAGATTAAGTACAAGGAGCAAGAGACAAAAAGAAAGAAGTGTAATGTGAGTTATATGTCTTGTAGACGCAGTGACAGGTGACCGGGCTGCAGCTCTAATCTATCTGAAACATGGAAGACAATGATAACAACTTGCAACAAAGATGTCTGGACCATAAAGAGAAAAGCCTCACAAAAGTACTATGGAGGTTCTTCAAACTGTCATTATTGAAGGCTGTTGCTCTTATCTACCATGAGATCAGAGCAACGGACTTAAACACCAATAGAATGATGCAGATGGAGCTTTCTTCTGTCTTGTTAGCTTATTTTTGTAACAGAAGAGAATGTGCTACCTGCAGATCGTTTTCTTCCGCTAGAAAAGTAGATCAAGAAGATGGAAGAAAACTTTAGACTAAAACCCCATGTAGCATGGTGCAGCCAAAAAAACGTGGAAAAGCATCGTGATTTTTTTTCCATAGTGCTGTTCATAAAAAGTCCACAGAGTTTTGCTCTGCAGACTTACTGCTTCTATTATAGCTATATGGAACATGCCAGTGTTTCCATAGGTATAATTGACATGCTGCGGATATTTTTCTGCAATGTCTGGCTGAGATTAGCCAGAATGTCATCCACCTTGCAGGTCCTGTAAAACAGACAGACCAATGCATTTACGCTACATGTGGCACTGGCCTAAGGGCGGGTTCACATCTGCGCCCGGTCTCCGGTTTAGCCAATGGGTTTGTAAAGGTGACCCCCCTGTGTGCGTCTTCAGCCTGTCCATGGAGAAACCGTTATTTTTAACCGGTCACAAAGTCCTGCATGTCCGACTTTGTGTCTGCCTAAAAAACGGTTTCCCCACAGACAGGCAGAAGATGCACACGGGGGGTCACCTTTACAAACCCATACAAGTGAATGGGCTTGAAATCTGACCGCCGGGTTTCCCTTTCCTGTCTAGTTTCACAGGGCAGAAGGCGGAAACCGTCCGGATTGTCTAAACCGGAGACCGGGAGCAGATGTGAACCCGCCTTTAGTTTGTTTTTTACATTACAGTGAAAAGTGAGGAATGCAGACAGAGAGGGCTACATCTGCTTCAGTTATTCCATCAGCGTTTAAGTCTGTTGCTCTGATCCCAAATTCATGAAGGCAGTGTGAGCCTGGCTTTAGTGAGGATGTTAGTGTAGTGTAAGCTTTTTATTTATCACTAGAGGTATATTTTCATGTGGGCTCATACATGGGGATTACATATATATATATATATATATATATATATATATATATATATATATATATCAGTACTATACCAGTCCCCTATTCTTTACTCTGCCTGCTCATATAAACTGAACTATTACATTACTTTGATGGTAATCTGATATTGGGCTATTTTTGTTGCCTACCAGATTATCAGAATTTCTTTCTGGCTTTCACATGTTAGATTAATGGAATTTTACTTAGGTAAACCTGAAATTAAGACACATATGGAAACCAGTCATGGTTTTTTTTATATACCTTTGCAAATTTGTAGATTGATAATATATGTAGCTGCAATAAATCTGTTTCCAATTTATCATTTGTGGATTTGCCTTCTGTTTCTGGTTAACATCACTTATTGAAGTGGAATGCATCATAAAATCAAAATTTCATCTATTACAATGGTCAAGACTAGAGATGAGCGAACAGTGTTCTATCGAACTCATGTTCGATCGGATATTAGGCTGTTCGGCATGTTCGAATCGAATCGAACACCGCGTGGTAAAGTGCGCCATTACTCGATTCCCCTCCCACCTTCCCTGGCGCCTTTTTTGCTCCAATAACAGCGCAGGGTAGGTGGGACAGGAACTACGACACCGGTGACGTTGAAAAAAGTAGGCAAAACCCATTGGCTGCCGAAAACATGTGACCTCTAATTTAAAAGAACAGCGACGCCCAGCTTCGCGTCATTCTGAGCTTGCAATTCACCGAGGACGGAGGTTTCCGTCCAGCTAGCTAGGGCTTAGATTCTGGGTAGGCAGGGACAGGCTAGGATAGGAAGGAGAAGACAACCAACAGCTCTTGTAAGAGCTAAATTCCAGGGAGAAGCTTGTCAGTGTAACGTGGCACTGACGGGCTCAATCGCCGCAACCCAGCTTTCCCAGGATCCTGAATGGAATACACTGTCAGTGTATTCCCGTATACCCGATATATACCCCGATACCCGTTCCAACGGTGTGCCCCCCCACCTTCACCCCAGAAATACCCTGCAAGTCCCCTAGCAATAGAATTGGGGCTATATACACCCACAATTTTTACTACTGGTATACAGTGCCATTGTCTGACTGGGAATTCAAAGAATATATTGGGAATACAAATACCCTCATTTCTTGCTACTGCCATATAGTGCCAGTGTCTGACTGGGAATTCAAAGAATATATTGGGGTTACGTGCACCCACAATTTTTACTACTGGTATACAGTGCCATTGTCTGACTGGGAATTCAAAGAATATATTGGGAATACAAATACCCTCATTTCTTGCTACTGCCATATAGTGCCAGTGTCTGACTGGTAATTCAAAGAATATATTGGGGTTACGTGCACCCACAATTTTTACTACTGGTATACAGTGCCATTGTCTGACTGGGAATTCAAAGAGTATATTGGGAATACAAATACCCTCATTTCTTGCTACTGCCATATAGTGCCAGTGTCTGACTGGGAATTCAAAGAATATATTGGGGTTACGTGCACCCACAATTTTTACTACTGGTATACAGTGCCATTGTCTGACTGGGAATTCAAAGAGTATATTGGGAATACAAATACCCTCATTTCTTGCTACTGCCATATAGTGCCAGTTTCTGACTGGTAATTCAAAGAATATATTGGGGTTACGTGCACCCACAATTTTTACTACTGGTATACAGTGCCATTGTCTGACTGGGAATTCAAAGAATATATTGGGAATACAAATACCCTCATTTCTTGCTACTGCCATATAGTGCCAGTGTCTGACTGGGAATTCAAAGAATATATTGGGGTTACGTGCACCCACAATTTTTACTACTGGTATACAGTGCCATTGTCTGACTGGGAATTCAAAGAATATATTGGGGTTATAAATACCCTCATTTCTTGCTACTGCCATATAGTGCCAGTTTCTGACTGGTAATTCAAAGAATATATTGGGGTTACGTGCACCCACAATTTTTACTACTGGTATACAGTGCCATTGTCTGACTGGGAATTCAAAGAGTATATTGGGAATACAAATACCCTCATTTCTTGCTACTGCCATATAGTGCCAGTTTCTGACTGGTAATTCAAAGAATATATTGGGGTTACGTGCACCCACAATTTTTACTACTGGTATACAGTGCCATTGTCTGACTGGGAATTCAAAGAATATATTGGGGTTATAAATACCCTCATTTCTTGCTACTGCCATATAGTGCCAGTTTCTGACTGGTAATTCAAAGAATATATTGGGGTTACGTGCACCCACAATTTTTACTACTGGTATACAGTGCCATTGTTTGACTGGGAATTCAAAGAGTATATTGGGAATACAAATACCCTCATTTCTTGCTACTGCCATATAGTGCCAGTTTCTGACTGGGAATTCAAAGAATATATTGGGGTTACGTGCACCCACAATTTTTACTACTGGTATACAGTGCCATTGTCTGACTGGGAATTCAAAGAATATATTGGGGTTATAAATACCCTCATTTCTTGCTACTGCCATATAGTGCCAGTTTCTGACTGGTAATTCAAAGAATATATTGGGGTTACGTGCACCCACAATTTTTACTACTGGTATACAGTGCCATTGTCTGACTGGGAATTCAAAGAGTATATTGGGAATACAAATACCCTCATTTCTTGCTACTGCCATATAGTGCCAGTTTCTGACTGGTAATTCAAAGAATATATTGGGGTTACGTGAACCCACAATTTTTACTACTGGTATACAGTGCCATTGTCTGACTGGGAATTCAAAGAATATATTGGGGTTATAAATACCCTCATTTCTTGCTACTGCCATATAGTGCCAGTTTCTGACTGGTAATTCAAAGAATATATTGGGGTTACGTGCACCCACAATTTTTACTACTGGTATACAGTGCCATTGTCTGACTGGGAATTCAAAGAGTATATTGGGAATACAAATACCCTCATTTCTTGCTACTGCCATATAGTGCCAGTTTCTGACTGGTAATTCAAAGAATATATTGGGGTTACGTGCACCCACAATTTTTACTACTGGTATACAGTGCCATTGTCTGACTGGGAATTCAAAGAATATATTGGGGTTATAAATACCCTCATTTCTTGCTACTGCCATATAGTGCCAGTTTCTGACTGGTAATTCAAAGAATATATTGGGGTTACGTGCACCCACAATTTTTACTACTGGTATACAGTGCCATTGTCTGACTGGGAATTCAAAGAGTATATTGGGAATACAAATACCCTCATTTCTTGCTACTGCCATATAGTGCCAGTTTCTGACTGGGAATTCAAAGAATATATTGGGGTTACGTGCACCCACAATTTTTACTACTGGTATACAGTGCCATTGTCTGACTGGGAATTCAAAGAATATATTGGGGTTATAAATACCCTCATTTCTTGCTACTGCCATATAGTGCCAGTTTCTGACTGGTAATTCAAAGAATATATTGGGGTTACGTGCACCCACAATTTTTACTACTGGTATACAGTGCCATTGTCTGACTGGGAATTCAAAGAGTATATTGGGAATACAAATACCCTCATTTCTTGCTACTGCCATATAGTGCCAGTTTCTGACTGGGAATTCAAAGAATATATTGGGGTTACGTGCACCCACAATTTTTACTACTGGTATACAGTGCCATTGTCTGACTGGGAATTCAAAGAATATATTGGGGTTATAAATACCCTCATTTCTTGCTACTGCCATATAGTGCCAGTTTCTGACTGGTAATTCAAAGAATATATTGGGGTTACGTGCACCCACAATTTTTACTACTGGTATACAGTGCCATTGTCTGACTGGGAATTCAAAGAGTATATTGGGAATACAAATACCCTCATTTCTTGCTACTGCCATATAGTGCCAGTTTCTGACTGGTAATTCAAAGAATATATTGGGGTTACGTGCACCCACAATTTTTACTACTGGTATACAGTGCCATTGTCTGACTGGGAATTCAAAGAATATATTGGGGTTATAAATACCCTCATTTCTTGCTACTGCCATATAGTGCCAGTGTCTGACTGGGAATTCAAAGAATATATTGGGGTTACGTGCACCCACAATTTTTACTACTGGTATACAGTGCCAATTTCTAACTAGGAATTCAAAATGCGCAAGGCTCCCGGAAAGGGACGTGGACGAGGCCGTGGGCGAGGTCGGGGGAATGGTTCTGGGGAGCAAGGTAGCAGTGAAGCCACAGGGCGTCCCGTGCCTACTCCTGTGGGGCAGCAAGCATTGCGCCACTCCACAGTGCCAGGGTTGCTTGCCACATTAACTAAACTGCAGGGTACAAACCTTAGTAGGCCCGAGAACCAGGAACAGGTCTTGCAATGGCTGTCAGAGAACGCTTACAGCACATTGTCCAGCAGCCAGTCAGACTCTGCCTCCTCTCCTCCTATTACCCAACAGTCTTGTCTTCCTTCCTCCCAAAATTCCGAAGCTTTACAGAACAATAACCCAAACTGTCCCTGCTCCCCAGAGCTGTTCTCCGCTCCTTTCATTGTCCCTCAACCTGCCTCTCCACGTCACGATTCCACGAACCTAACAGAGGAGCATCTGTGTCCAGATGCTCAAACACTAGAGTCTCCTCCATCTCCGTTCGATTTGGTGGTGGATGACCAGCAACCCACCCTCATCGACGATGATGTGACGCAGTTGCCGTCAGGGCATCCAGTTGACCGGCGCATTGTGCGGGAGGAGGAGATGAGACAGGAGTTGGAAGAGGAAGTGGTGGATGATGAGGACACTGACCCGACCTGGACAGGGGGGATGTCAAGCGGGGAAAGTAGTGTGGATGTTGAGGCAGGTGCAGCACCAAAAAGGGTAGCTAGAGGCAGAGGCAGAGGTCAGCAGCTTAGGCGAAGCCAGGCCACACCCGGAATCTCCCAAGATGTTCCAGTTCGTACCCAGCCCCGAAAAACTCCCACCTCGAGGGCACGTTTCTCGAAGGTGTGGAGTTTTTTCAAGGAATGCGCCGAGGACAGATATAGTGTTGTCTGCACAATTTGCCTCTCGAAATTGATTAGGGGCTCTGAGAAGAGCAACCTGTCCACCACTTCAATGCGCCGTCATTTGGAATCCAAGCACTGGAATCAGTGGCAGGCAGCAACGGCAGGACAAAGGCCGCCTGCCGTTCACGCCACTGCCACTGCCTCTGCCACTGCCTCTGCCTCTGCCACTGCCACTGCTGACTGTGCTGGCGATGCACTCCAGAGGACGAGCCAGGACACCACTTCATCTGCCTCCGCCACTTTGTTGACTTCTACCTCATCCTCCCCTGGTCCTGTCTTATCTCCTTCTCCTGCACCATCAAAGGCACCATCAGGCGTTTCTTTACAACAACCCACCATCTCTCAGACATTGGAGCGGCGGCAGAAATACACTGCTAACCACCCACACGCGCAAGCCTTGAACGCCAACATCGCTAAACTGCTGGCCCAGGAGATGTTGGCGTTCCGGCTTGTTGAAACTCCCGCCTTCCTGGACCTGATGGCAACTGCGGCACCTCGCTATGCCGTCCCTAGCCGTCACTACTTCTCCCGGTGTGCCGTCCCCGCCTTGCACCAGCACGTGTCACTCAACATCAGGCGGGCCCTTAGTTCCGCGCTTTGCACAAAGGTCCACTTGACCACCGACGCGTGGACAAGTGCATGCGGACAGGGACGCTACATTTCACTGACGGCACACTGGGTGAATGTAGTTGAGGCTGGGACTGCTTCCCAAACTGGCCCGGTGTACCTCGTCTCCCCGCCTAACATTCCTGGCAGGGACACGAGAAGAACACCCCCCTCCTCCTCCTCCTCTACCGCCTCCTCCTCCGCCACCGCCTCCTCCTCCGCCACCGCCTCCTCCTCCGCTGTTAGATTGACCCCAGCTACGAGTTGGAAACGTTGCAGCACTGGCGTTGGTAGACGTCAGCAGGCTGTGCTGAAGCTGATCAGCTTGGGGGACAGACAGCACACTGCCTCCGACGTGAGGGATGCCCTCCTCGATGAGACGGCAATATGGTTTGAGCCGCTGCACCTGGGCCCAGGCATGGTCGTTTGTGATAACGGCCGGAACCTGGTAGCAGCTCTGGAGCTTGCCGGACTCCAACATGTTCCATGCCTGGCCCACGTCTTCAACCTAGTGGTGCAACGTTTCCTAAAGAGCTACCCCAATGTTCCAGAGCTACTGGTGAAAGTGCGGCGCATGTGCGCCCACTTTCGCAAGTCGACAGTAGCCGCTGCTAGCTTAAAATCTCTCCAGCAACGCCTGCATGTGCCACAACACCGGCTTTTGTGCGACGTCCCCACACGCTGGAACTCAACGTTTCAGATGTTGAATAGAGTGGTTGAGCAGCAGAGACCTTTGATGGAATACCAGCTACAAAACCCTAGGGTGCCACAAAGTCAGCTGCCTCAGTTTCACATCCATGAGTGGCCATGGATGAGAGACCTTTGTGACATCCTACGGGTCTTTGAGGAGTCCACAAGGAGGGTGAGCTCTGAGGATGCGATGGTGAGCCTTACAATCCCGCTCTTGTGTGTTCTGAGAGAATCCCTGATTGACATCAGGGATAACTCAGATCACACAGAGGAGTTAGGGATAGCATCCGATCCGTCACAGCTGGAGAGTAGGTCCACACATCTGTCCGCTTCACTGCGTTTAATGGAGGAGGAGGAGGAGGAGGAGGAGGAAGAAGAGTTGTCCGATGATGTGATGGTGATACAGGAGGCTTCCGGGCAACTTCGAATCGTCCCATTGTTGCAGCGCGGATGGGTAGACATGGAGGATGAGGAGGAAATGGAGATTGAACTTTCCGGTGGGGCCAGAGGAGTCATGCCAACTAACACTGTGGCAGACATGGCTGAGTTCATGTTGGGGTGCTTTACAACCGACAAGCGTATTGTCAAAATCATGGAGGACAACCAGTACTGGATCTTTGCTATCCTTGACCCCCGGTATAAAAACAACATCTCGTCTTTTATTCCGGTAGAGGGGAGGGCCAATCGCATCAATGCTTGCCACAGGCAATTGGTGCAGAATATGATGGAGATGTTTCCAGCATGTGACGTTGGCGGCAGGGAGGGCAGTTCCTCCAGTAGGCAACCAAGTTCTCACCGGTCCACACAAACGAGGGGCACACTGTCTAAGGTCTGGGACACCTTGATGGCACCCCCTCGCCAAAGTGCCGCCACGGAGGGTCCTAGTGTCACCAGGCGTGAGAAGTATAGGCGCATGTTGCGGGAATACCTTTCCGACCACAGCCCTGTCCTCTCCGACCCCTCTGCGCCCTACACGTATTGGGTGTCGAAGTTGGACCTGTGGCTTGAACTTGCCCTATATGCCTTGGAGGTGCTGTCCTGTCCTGCCGCCAGCGTCCTATCTGAGAGGGTGTTCAGTGCAGCCGGTGGCATCATCACTGACAAGCGCACCCGTCTGTCAGCTGAGAGTGCCGACCGGCTCACTTTGATAAAAATGAACCACCACTGGATAGAGCCTTCATTTTTGTGCCCACCTGTGTAAAGCACCCCAACATGAAACTCCATGTCTGTACTCAACCTCTCCAATTCCTCCGCATCCTCATACTCATCCACCATAAGCGTTGCACAATTCTGCTAATACTAGGCTCCCTCCAACATGATTTCCCCCAACTCTGCTGGTTAGAGGCTCCCTCCACCCTGATTTCCACCAACTCTGCTGGTTAGAGGCTCCCTCCACCCTGCTTTCCCACAACTCTGCTGGTTAGAGGCTCCTTCCACCATGAATTTGCCCAAACTGGGCTGTTTAGAGGCTCCCTCCACCATGAATTGGTCCAAACTTGGCTGTTTAGAGGCTCCCTCCACCATGAATTGGTCCAAACTGGGGTGGTTAGAGGCTCCCTCCACCATTAATTGGTCCAAACTGGGCTGGTTAGAGGCTCCCTCCACCATTAATTGGTCCAAACTGGGCTGGTTAGAGGCTCCCTCCACCATGAATTGGTCCAAACTGGGTTTTTTAGAGGCTCCCTCCACCATGAATTTGCCCAAACTGGGCTGTTTAGAGGCTCCCTCCACCATGAATTGGTCCAAACTGGGCTGGTTAGAGGCTCCCTCCACCATGAATTTCCCAAAACTTGGCTGTTTAGAGGCTCCCTCCACCATTAATTGGTCCAAACTGGGCTGGTTAGAGGCTCCCTCCACCATGAATTTGTCCAAACTGGGGTTTTTAGAGGCTCCCTCCACCATGAATTGGTCCAAACTTGGCTGTTTAGAGGCTCCCTCCACCATGAATTGGTCCAAACTGGGGTGGTTAGAGGCTCCCTCCACCATTAATTGGTCCAAACTGGGCTGGTTAGAGGCTCCCTCCACCATTAATTGGTCCAAACTGGGCTGGTTAGAGGCTCCCTCCACCATGAATTTGCCCAAACTGGGCTGTTTAGAGGCTCCCTCCACCATGAATTTGCCCAAACTGGGCTGGTTAGAGGCTCCCTCCACCATGAATTGGTCCAAACGGGTTTTTAGAGGCTCCCTTCACCATGAATTGGTCCAAACTTGGCTGTTTAGAGGCTCCCTCCACCATGAATTGGTCCAAACTGGGGTGGTTAGAGGCTCCCTCCACCATGAATTTGCCCAAACTGGGCTGTTTAGAGGCTCCCTCCACCATGAATTGGTCCAAACTGGGCTGGTTAGAGGCTCCCTCCACCATGAATTTCCCAAAACTTGGCTGTTTAGAGGCTCCCTCCACCATTAATTGGTCCAAACTGGGCTGGTTAGAGGCTCCCTCCACCATGAATTGGTCCAAACTGGGGTTTTTAGAGGCTCCCTCCACCATGAATTGGTCCAAACTTGGCTGTTTAGAGGCTCCCTCCACCATGAATTGGTCCAAACTGGGGTGGTTAGAGTCTCCCTCCACCATTAATTGGTCCAAACTGGGCTGGTTAGAGGCTCCCTCCACCATTAATTGGTCCAAACTGGGCTGGTTAGAGGCTCCCTCCACCATGAATTTGCCCAAACTGGGCTGTTTAGAGGCTCCCTCCACCATGAATTTGCCCAAACTGGGCTGGTTAGAGGCTCCCTCCACCATGAATTGGTCCAAACGGGTTTTTAGAGGCTCCCTTCACCATGAATTGGTCCAAACTTGGCTGTTTAGAGGCTCCCTCCACCATGAATTGGTCCAAACTGGGGTGGTTAGAGGCTCCCTCCACCATTAATTGGTCCAAACTGGGCTGGTTAGAGGCTCCCTCCACCATTAATTGGTCCAAACTGGGCTGGTTAGAGGCTCCCTCCACCATGAATTGGTCCAAACTGGGGTTTTTAGAGGCTCCCTCCACCATGAATTGGTCCAAACTTGGCTGTTTAGAGGCTCCCTCCACCATTAATTGGTCCAAACTGGGCTGGTTAGAGGCTCCCTCCACCATGAATTGGTCCAAACTGGGTTTTTTAGAGGCTCCCTCCACCATGAATTTGCCCAAACTGGGCTGTTTAGAGGCTCCCTCCACCATGAATTGGTCCAAACTGGGTTTTTTAGAGGCTCCCTCCACCATGAATTGGTCCAAACTAGGCTGGTTAGAGGCTCCCTCCACCATGAATTGGTCCAAACTGGGGTTTTTAGAGGCTCCCTCCACCATGAATTGGTCCAAACTTGGCTGTTTAGAGGCTCCCTCCACCATGAATTGGTCCAAACTGGGGTGGTTAGAGGCTCCCTCCACCATTAATTGGTCCAAACTGGGCTGGTTAGAGGCTCCCTCCACCATTAATTGGTCCAAACTGGGCTGGTTAGAGGCTCCCTCCACCATGAATTTGCCCAAACTGGGCTGTTTAGAGGCTCCCTCCACCATGAATTTGCCCAAACTGGGCTGGTTAGAGGCTCCCTCCACCATGAATTGGTCCAAACGGGTTTTTAGAGGCTCCCTTCACCATGAATTGGTCCAAACTTGGCTGTTTAGAGGCTCCCTCCACCATGAATTGGTCCAAACTGGGGTGGTTAGAGGCTCCCTCCACCATTAATTGGTCCAAACTGGGCTGGTTAGAGGCTCCCTCCACCATTAATTGGTCCAAACTGGGCTGGTTAGAGGCTCCCTCCACCATGAATTGGTCCAAACTGGGGTTTTTAGAGGCTCCCTCCACCATGAATTGGTCCAAACTTGGCTGTTTAGAGGCTCCCTCCACCATTAATTGGTCCAAACTGGGCTGGTTAGAGGCTCCCTCCACCATGAATTGGTCCAAACTGGGTTTTTTAGAGGCTCCCTCCACCATGAATTTGCCCAAACTGGGCTGTTTAGAGGCTCCCTCCACCATGAATTGGTCCAAACTGGGTTTTTTAGAGGCTCCCTCCACCATGAATTGGTCCAAACTGGGCTGGTTAGAGGCTCCCTCCACCATGAATTGGTCCAAACTGGGGTGGTTAGAGGCTCCCTCCACCATTAATTGGTCCAAACTGGGCTGGTTAGAGGCTCCCTCCACCATTAATTGGTCCAAACTGGGCTGGTTAGAGGCTCCCTCCACCATTAATTGGTCCAAACTGGGCTGGTTAGAGGCTCCCTCCACCATGAATTTGCCCAAACTGGGCTGTTTAGAGGCTCCCTCCACCATGAATTTGCCCAAACTGGGCTGGTTAGAGGCTCCCTCCACCATGAATTGGTCCAAACTGGGGTTTTTAGAGGCTCCCTCCACCATGAATTGGTCCAAACTTGGCTGTTTAGAGGCTCCCTCCACCATTAATTGGTCCAAACTGGGCTGGTTAGAGGCTCCCTCCACCATGAATTGGTCCAAACTGGGTTTTTTAGAGGCTCCCTCCACCATGAATTTGCCCAAACTGGGCTGTTTAGAGGCTCCCTCCACCATGAATTGGTCCAAACTGGGGTGGTTAGAGGCTCCCTCCACCATTAATTGGTCCAAACTGGGCTGGTTAGAGGCTCCCTCCACCATTAATTGGTCCAAACTGGGCTGGTTAGAGGCTCCCTCCACCATGAATTTGCCCAAACTGGGCTGGTTAGAGGCTCCCTCCACCATGAATTGGTCCAAACTGGGTTTTTTAGAGGCTCCCTCCACCATGAATTTGCCCAAACTGGGCTGGTTAGAGGCTCCCTCCACCATGAATTGGTCCAAACTGGGGTTTTTAGAGGCTCCCTCCACCATGAATTTGCCCAAACTCTGCTGGTTAGAGGCTCAATCCACCCTGATTTTCAAAACAAATGTTGGTGCCAACCTCAACTTACTACAAGGGCCAAATTCACTGCTGGTGACAAGCTCTCCTCACTGCAAGTGCCAAATACACATGTTTCAAGGTGTTTTCCTACTGTCAGAGAGGTGGTATTGAGTGTGTAAAGTGTGTAGTTGTTAGGCTGTGATGTTGGGGTAATAGAGGGTCTTTGGTGTGTTAGATGCCCCCAGACATGCTTCCCCTGCTGTCCCAGTGTCATTCCAGAGGTGTTGGCATCATTTCCTGGGGTGTCATAGTGGACTTGGTGACCCTCCAGACACGGATTTGGGTTTCCCCCTTAACGAGTATCTGTTCCCCATAGACTATAATGGGGTTCGAAACCCGTTCGAACACACGAACATTGAGCGGCTGTTCGAATCGAATTTCGAACCTCTAACATTTTAGTGTTCGCTCATCTCTAGTAAAGACCTGAACAGTAAACAGGCAAAATAATCATCATGTATTGCTACGTTATTTATTCTTCCTAAATGTAATTCTACCAGGGAGACATAGTGTTGTTATCTGTGTTATACAACTTGAGTCATTTAGTCATACTGGTTCCATAAGCCTGGTCCACAGGTGGAGAATATTATGTACCGTATCTACAAAACTACAGAGCCTTGTGTTATCTGCAAACACAGATGAAGTACTAAGTCCTCCTTCTACATCATATATAAAACGTTAATCAGTCATGGTCCCACAAATAGTCTTTATAAAAAAAAAAAAAAAGACTACTTTTATTTTGGACATGGTTCTATACTATGAAAACCTCCAAGAGCAGTCTGATCCAACTTCCATGTTCTCTTCTGGTGGATCATCTGAAATATCACATACCTGGCAGTGCCCATGGTTTTGAGAACATCCAGTCTACACATTCATACTCATGACATTATGGAGGATGCTTACATTTAGATGAGGGCTCCATTGTCAGTTTTTGTAACCTGACTTATTTTCTTCATACCTCCCATATCTGTTCCCATCCTTTGGTTGGACTTGATGGACATATGTTGTCCATGGTAGACCCATTTACCTTGTCTGAATGGACAGACAGTTGAGCATCTAATCCAATATTGGAATATCTTTGGCATTCTCATTGACTTTGAATGGACCTACAGTGTGCATGCTTGATATCCACATGGTACATGGAACCCCTATTCTGATTTTAACATTGATATGACATTAATCACCTGTTCTGTTTTCAATCTTTGTAGAGATGAGCGAACACTAAAATGTTCGAGGTTCGAAATTCGATTCGAACAGCCGCTCAATGTTCGTGTGTTCGAACGGGTTTCGAACCCCATTATAGTCTATGGGGAACAGATACTCGTTAAGGGGGAAACCCAAATCCGTGTCTGGAGGGTCACCAAGTCCACTATGACACCCCAGGAAATGATGCCAACACCTCTGGAATGACACTGGGACAGCAGGGGAAGCATGTCTGGGGGCATCTAACACACCAAAGACCCTCTATTACCCCAACATCACAGCCTAACAACTACACACTTTACACACTCAATACCACCTCTCTGACAGTAGGAAAACACCTTGAAACATGTGTATTTGGCACTTGCAGTGAGGAGAGCTTGTCACCAGCAGTGAATTTGGCCCTTGTAGTAAGTTGAGGTTGGCACCAACATTTGTTTTGAAAATCAGGGTGGATTGAGCCTCTAACCAGCAGAGTTTGGGCAAATTCATGGTGGAGGGAGCCTCTAAAAACCCCAGTTTGGACCAATTCATGGTGGAGGGAGCCTCTAACCAGCCCAGTTTGGGCAAATTCATGGTGGAGGGAGCCTCTAAAAAACCCAGTTTGGACCAATTCATGGTGGAGGGAGCCTCTAACCAGCCCAGTTTGGGCAAATTCATGGTGGAGGGAGCCTCTAACCAGCCCAGTTTGGACCAATTAATGGTGGAGGGAGCCTCTAACCAGCCCAGTTTGGACCAATTAATGGTGGAGGGAGCCTCTAACCACCCCAGTTTGGACCAATTCATGGTGGAGGGAGCCTCTAAACAGCCCAGTTTGGGCAAATTCATGGTGGAGGGAGCCTCTAAAAAACCCAGTTTGGACCAATTCATGGTGGAGGGAGCCTCTAACCAGCCCAGTTTGGACCAATTCATGGTGGAGGGAGCCTCTAAAAAACCCAGTTTGGACCAATTCATGGTGGAGGGAGCCTCTAACCAGCCCAGTTTGGGCAAATTCATGGTGGAGGGAGCCTCTAAACAGCCCAGTTTGGGCAAATTCATGGTGGAGGGAGCCTCTAACCAGCCCAGTTTGGACCAATTAATGGTGGAGGGAGCCTCTAACCAGCCCAGTTTGGACCAATTCATGGTGGAGGGAGCCTCTAAACAGCCCAGTTTGGGCAAATTCATGGTGGAAGGAGCCTCTAACCAGCAGAGTTGTGGGAAAGCAGGGTGGAGGGAGCCTCTAACCAGCAGAGTTGGTGGAAATCAGGGTGGAGGGAGCCTCTAACCAGCAGAGTTGGGGGAAATCATGTTGGAGGGAGCCTAGTATTAGCAGAATTGTGCAACGCTTATGGTGGATGAGTATGAGGATGCGGAGGAATTGGAGAGGTTGAGTACAGACATGGAGTTTCATGTTGGAGTGCTTTACACAGGTGGGCACAAAAATGAAGGCTCTATCCAGTGGTGGTTCATTTTTATCAAAGTGAGCCGGTCGGCACTCTCAGCTGACAGACGGGTGCGCTTGTCAGTGATGATGCCACCGGCTGCACTGAACACCCTCTCAGATAGGACGCTGGCGGCAGGACAGGACAGCACCTCCAAGGCATATAGGGCAAGTTCAAGCCACAGGTCCAACTTCGACACCCAATACGTGTAGGGCGCAGAGGGGTCGGAGAGGACAGGGCTGTGGTCGGAAAGGTATTCCCGCAACATGCGCCTATACTTCTCACGCCTGGTGACACTAGGACCCTCCGTGGCGGCACTTTGGCGAGGGGGTGCCATCAAGGTGTCCCAGACCTTAGACAGTGTGCCCCTCGTTTGTGTGGACCGGTGAGAACTTGGTTGCCTACTGGAGGAACTGCCCTCCCTGCCGCCAACGTCACATGCTGGAAACATCTCCATCATATTCTGCACCAATTGCCTGTGGCAAGCATTGATGCGATTGGCCCTCCCCTCTACCGGAATAAAAGACGAGATGTTGTTTTTATACCGGGGGTCAAGGATAGCAAAGATCCAGTACTGGTTGTCCTCCATGATTTTGACAATACGCTTGTCGGTTGTAAAGCACCCCAACATGAACTCAGCCATGTCTGCCACAGTGTTAGTTGGCATGACTCCTCTGGCCCCACCGGAAAGTTCAATCTCCATTTCCTCCTCATCCTCCATGTCTACCCATCCGCGCTGCAACAATGGGACGATTCGAAGTTGCCCGGAAGCCTCCTGTATCACCATCACATCATCGGACAACTCTTCTTCCTCCTCCTCCTCCTCCTCCTCCTCCTCCATTAAACGCAGTGAAGCGGACAGATGTGTGGACCTACTCTCCAGCTGTGACGGATCGGATGCTATCCCTAACTCCTCTGTGTGATCTGAGTTATCCCTGATGTCAATCAGGGATTCTCTCAGAACACACAAGAGCGGGATTGTAAGGCTCACCATCGCATCCTCAGAGCTCACCCTCCTTGTGGACTCCTCAAAGACCCGTAGGATGTCACAAAGGTCTCTCATCCATGGCCACTCATGGATGTGAAACTGAGGCAGCTGACTTTGTGGCACCCTAGGGTTTTGTAGCTGGTATTCCATCAAAGGTCTCTGCTGCTCAACCACTCTATTCAACATCTGAAACGTTGAGTTCCAGCGTGTGGGGACGTCGCACAAAAGCCGGTGTTGTGGCACATGCAGGCGTTGCTGGAGAGATTTTAAGCTAGCAGCGGCTACTGTCGACTTGCGAAAGTGGGCGCACATGCGCCGCACTTTCACCAGTAGCTCTGGAACATTGGGGTAGCTCTTTAGGAAACGTTGCACCACTAGGTTGAAGACGTGGGCCAGGCATGGAACATGTTGGAGTCCGGCAAGCTCCAGAGCTGCTACCAGGTTCCGGCCGTTATCACAAACGACCATGCCTGGGCCCAGGTGCAGCGGCTCAAACCATATTGCCGTCTCATCGAGGAGGGCATCCCTCACCTCGGAGGCAGTGTGCTGTCTGTCCCCCAAGCTGATCAGCTTCAGCACAGCCTGCTGACGTCTACCAACGCCAGTGCTGCAACGTTTCCAACTCATAGCTGGGGTCAATCTAACAGCGGAGGAGGAGGCGGTGGCGGAGGAGGAGGCGGTGGCGGAGGAGGAGGCGGTAGAGGAGGAGGAGGAGGGGGGTGTTCTTCTCGTGTCCCTGCCAGGAATGTTAGGCGGGGAGACGAGGTACACCGGGCCAGTTTGGGAAGCAGTCCCAGCCTCAACTACATTCACCCAGTGTGCCGTCAGTGAAATGTAGCGTCCCTGTCCGCATGCACTTGTCCACGCGTCGGTGGTCAAGTGGACCTTTGTGCAAAGCGCGGAACTAAGGGCCCGCCTGATGTTGAGTGACACGTGCTGGTGCAAGGCGGGGACGGCACACCGGGAGAAGTAGTGACGGCTAGGGACGGCATAGCGAGGTGCCGCAGTTGCCATCAGGTCCAGGAAGGCGGGAGTTTCAACAAGCCGGAACGCCAACATCTCCTGGGCCAGCAGTTTAGCGATGTTGGCGTTCAAGGCTTGCGCGTGTGGGTGGTTAGCAGTGTATTTCTGCCGCCGCTCCAATGTCTGAGAGATGGTGGGTTGTTGTAAAGAAACGCCTGATGGTGCCTTTGATGGTGCAGGAGAAGGAGATAAGACAGGACCAGGGGAGGATGAGGTAGAAGTCAACAAAGTGGCGGAGGCAGATGAAGTGGTGTCCTGGCTCGTCCTCTGGAGTGCATCGCCAGCACAGTCAGCAGTGGCAGTGGCAGAGGCAGAGGCAGTGGCAGAGGCAGTGGCAGTGGCGTGAACGGCAGGCGGCCTTTGTCCTGCCGTTGCTGCCTGCCACTGATTCCAGTGCTTGGATTCCAAATGACGGCGCATTGAAGTGGTGGACAGGTTGCTCTTCTCAGAGCCCCTAATCAATTTCGAGAGGCAAATTGTGCAGACAACACTATATCTGTCCTCGGCGCATTCCTTGAAAAAACTCCACACCTTCGAGAAACGTGCCCTCGAGGTGGGAGTTTTTCGGGGCTGGGTACGAACTGGAACATCTTGGGAGATTCCGGGTGTGGCCTGGCTTCGCCTAAGCTGCTGACCTCTGCCTCTGCCTCTAGCTACCCTTTTTGGTGCTGCACCTGCCTCAACATCCACACTACTTTCCCCGCTTGACATCCCCCCTGTCCAGGTCGGGTCAGTGTCCTCATCATCCACCACTTCCTCTTCCAACTCCTGTCTCATCTCCTCCTCCCGCACAATGCGCCGGTCAACTGGATGCCCTGACGGCAACTGCGTCACATCATCGTCGATGAGGGTGGGTTGCTGGTCATCCACCACCAAATCGAACGGAGATGGAGGAGACTCTAGTGTTTGAGCATCTGGACACAGATGCTCCTCTGTTAGGTTCGTGGAATCGTGACGTGGAGAGGCAGGTTGAGGGACAATGAAAGGAGCGGAGAACAGCTCTGGGGAGCAGGGACAGTTTGGGTTATTGTTCTGTAAAGCTTCGGAATTTTGGGAGGAAGGAAGACAAGACTGTTGGGTAATAGGAGGAGAGGAGGCAGAGTCTGACTGACTGCTGGACAATGTGCTGTAAGCATTCTCTGACAGCCATTGCAAGACCTGTTCCTGGTTCTCGGGCCTACTAAGGTTTGTACCCTGCAGTTTAGTTAATGTGGCAAGCAACCCTGGCACTGTGGAGTGGCGCAATGCTTGCTGCCCCACAGGAGTAGGCACGGGACGCCCTGTGGCTTCACTGCTACCTTGCTCCCCAGAACCATTCCCCCGACCTCGCCCACGGCCTCGTCCACGTCCCTTTCCGGGAGCCTTGCGCATTTTGAATTCCTAGTTAGAAATTGGCACTGTATACCAGTAGTAAAAATTGTGGGTGCACGTAACCCCAATATATTCTTTGAATTCCCAGTCAGACACTGGCACTATATGGCAGTAGCAAGAAATGAGGGTATTTATAACCCCAATATATTCTTTGAATTCCCAGTCAGACAATGGCACTGTATACCAGTAGTAAAAATTGTGGGTGCACGTAACCCCAATATATTCTTTGAATTACCAGTCAGAAACTGGCACTATATGGCAGTAGCAAGAAATGAGGGTATTTGTATTCCCAATATACTCTTTGAATTCCCAGTCAGACAATGGCACTGTATACCAGTAGTAAAAATTGTGGGTGCACGTAACCCCAATATATTCTTTGAATTACCAGTCAGAAACTGGCACTATATGGCAGTAGCAAGAAATGAGGGTATTTATAACCCCAATATATTCTTTGAATTCCCAGTCAGACAATGGCACTGTATACCAGTAGTAAAAATTGTGGGTGCACGTAACCCCAATATATTCTTTGAATTCCCAGTCAGAAACTGGCACTATATGGCAGTAGCAAGAAATGAGGGTATTTGTATTCCCAATATACTCTTTGAATTCCCAGTCAGACAATGGCACTGTATACCAGTAGTAAAAATTGTGGGTGCACGTAACCCCAATATATTCTTTGAATTACCAGTCAGAAACTGGCACTATATGGCAGTAGCAAGAAATGAGGGTATTTATAACCCCAATATATTCTTTGAATTCCCAGTCAGACAATGGCACTGTATACCAGTAGTAAAAATTGTGGGTGCACGTAACCCCAATATATTCTTTGAATTCCCAGTCAGAAACTGGCACTATATGGCAGTAGCAAGAAATGAGGGTATTTGTATTCCCAATATACTCTTTGAATTCCCAGTCAGACAATGGCACTGTATACCAGTAGTAAAAATTGTGGGTGCACGTAACCCCAATATATTCTTTGAATTACCAGTCAGAAACTGGCACTATATGGCAGTAGCAAGAAATGAGGGTATTTATAACCCCAATATATTCTTTGAATTCCCAGTCAGACAATGGCACTGTATACCAGTAGTAAAAATTGTGGGTGCACGTAACCCCAATATATTCTTTGAATTCCCAGTCAGAAACTGGCACTATATGGCAGTAGCAAGAAATGAGGGTATTTGTATTCCCAATATACTCTTTGAATTCCCAGTCAGACAATGGCACTGTATACCAGTAGTAAAAATTGTGGGTGCACGTAACCCCAATATATTCTTTGAATTACCAGTCAGAAACTGGCACTATATGGCAGTAGCAAGAAATGAGGGTATTTATAACCCCAATATATTCTTTGAATTCCCAGTCAGACAATGGCACTGTATACCAGTAGTAAAAATTGTGGGTGCACGTAACCCCAATATATTCTTTGAATTACCAGTCAGAAACTGGCACTATATGGCAGTAGCAAGAAATGAGGGTATTTGTATTCCCAATATACTCTTTGAATTCCCAGTCAGACAATGGCACTGTATACCAGTAGTAAAAATTGTGGGTGCACGTAACCCCAATATATTCTTTGAATTACCAGTCAGAAACTGGCACTATATGGCAGTAGCAAGAAATGAGGGTATTTATAACCCCAATATATTCTTTGAATTCCCAGTCAGACAATGGCACTGTATACCAGTAGTAAAAATTGTGGGTGCACGTAACCCCAATATATTCTTTGAATTACCAGTCAGAAACTGGCACTATATGGCAGTAGCAAGAAATGAGGGTATTTGTATTCCCAATATACTCTTTGAATTCCCAGTCAGACAATGGCACTGTATACCAGTAGTAAAAATTGTGGGTGCACGTAACCCCAATATATTCTTTGAATTACCAGTCAGAAACTGGCACTATATGGCAGTAGCAAGAAATGAGGGTATTTATAACCCCAATATATTCTTTGAATTCCCAGTCAGACAATGGCACTGTATACCAGTAGTAAAAATTGTGGGTGCACGTAACCCCAATATATTCTTTGAATTCCCAGTCAGAAACTGGCACTATATGGCAGTAGCAAGAAATGAGGGTATTTGTATTCCCAATATACTCTTTGAATTCCCAGTCAGACAATGGCACTGTATACCAGTAGTAAAAATTGTGGGTGCACGTAACCCCAATATATTCTTTGAATTACCAGTCAGAAACTGGCACTATATGGCAGTAGCAAGAAATGAGGGTATTTATAACCCCAATATATTCTTTGAATTCCCAGTCAGACAATGGCACTGTATACCAGTAGTAAAAATTGTGGGTGCACGTAACCCCAATATATTCTTTGAATTACCAGTCAGAAACTGGCACTATATGGCAGTAGCAAGAAATGAGGGTATTTGTATTCCCAATATACTCTTTGAATTCCCAGTCAGACAATGGCACTGTATACCAGTAGTAAAAATTGTGGGTGCACGTAACCCCAATATATTCTTTGAATTACCAGTCAGAAACTGGCACTATATGGCAGTAGCAAGAAATGAGGGTATTTATAACCCCAATATATTCTTTGAATTCCCAGTCAGACAATGGCACTGTATACCAGTAGTAAAAATTGTGGGTGCACGTAACCCCAATATATTCTTTGAATTACCAGTCAGAAACTGGCACTATATGGCAGTAGCAAGAAATGAGGGTATTTGTATTCCCAATATACTCTTTGAATTCCCAGTCAGACAATGGCACTGTATACCAGTAGTAAAAATTGTGGGTGCACGTAACCCCAATATATTCTTTGAATTACCAGTCAGAAACTGGCACTATATGGCAGTAGCAAGAAATGAGGGTATTTATAACCCCAATATATTCTTTGAATTCCCAGTCAGACAATGGCACTGTATACCAGTAGTAAAAATTGTGGGTGCACGTAACCCCAATATATTCTTTGAATTACCAGTCAGAAACTGGCACTATATGGCAGTAGCAAGAAATGAGGGTATTTATAACCCCAATATATTCTTTGAATTCCCAGTCAGACAATGGCACTGTATACCAGTAGTAAAAATTGTGGGTGCACGTAACCCCAATATATTCTTTGAATTCCCAGTCAGAAACTGGCACTATATGGCAGTAGCAAGAAATGAGGGTATTTGTATTCCCAATATACTCTTTGAATTCCCAGTCAGACAATGGCACTGTATACCAGTAGTAAAAATTGTGGGTGCACGTAACCCCAATATATTCTTTGAATTACCAGTCAGAAACTGGCACTATATGGCAGTAGCAAGAAATGAGGGTATTTATAACCCCAATATATTCTTTGAATTCCCAGTCAGACAATGGCACTGTATACCAGTAGTAAAAATTGTGGGTGCACGTAACCCCAATATATTCTTTGAATTCCCAGTCAGAAACTGGCACTATATGGCAGTAGCAAGAAATGAGGGTATTTGTATTCCCAATATACTCTTTGAATTCCCAGTCAGACAATGGCACTGTATACCAGTAGTAAAAATTGTGGGTGCACGTAACCCCAATATATTCTTTGAATTACCAGTCAGAAACTGGCACTATATGGCAGTAGCAAGAAATGAGGGTATTTATAACCCCAATATATTCTTTGAATTCCCAGTCAGACAATGGCACTGTATACCAGTAGTAAAAATTGTGGGTGCACGTAACCCCAATATATTCTTTGAATTACCAGTCAGAAACTGGCACTATATGGCAGTAGCAAGAAATGAGGGTATTTGTATTCCCAATATACTCTTTGAATTCCCAGTCAGACAATGGCACTGTATACCAGTAGTAAAAATTGTGGGTGCACGTAACCCCAATATATTCTTTGAATTACCAGTCAGAAACTGGCACTATATGGCAGTAGCAAGAAATGAGGGTATTTATAACCCCAATATATTCTTTGAATTCCCAGTCAGACAATGGCACTGTATACCAGTAGTAAAAATTGTGGGTGCACGTAACCCCAATATATTCTTTGAATTACCAGTCAGAAACTGGCACTATATGGCAGTAGCAAGAAATGAGGGTATTTGTATTCCCAATATACTCTTTGAATTCCCAGTCAGACAATGGCACTGTATACCAGTAGTAAAAATTGTGGGTGCACGTAACCCCAATATATTCTTTGAATTACCAGTCAGAAACTGGCACTATATGGCAGTAGCAAGAAATGAGGGTATTTATAACCCCAATATATTCTTTGAATTCCCAGTCAGACAATGGCACTGTATACCAGTAGTAAAAATTGTGGGTGCACGTAACCCCAATATATTCTTTGAATTACCAGTCAGAAACTGGCACTATATGGCAGTAGCAAGAAATGAGGGTATTTGTATTCCCAATATACTCTTTGAATTCCCAGTCAGACAATGGCACTGTATACCAGTAGTAAAAATTGTGGGTGCACGTAACCCCAATATATTCTTTGAATTACCAGTCAGAAACTGGCACTATATGGCAGTAGCAAGAAATGAGGGTATTTATAACCCCAATATATTCTTTGAATTCCCAGTCAGACAATGGCACTGTATACCAGTAGTAAAAATTGTGGGTGCACGTAACCCCAATATATTCTTTGAATTACCAGTCAGAAACTGGCACTATATGGCAGTAGCAAGAAATGAGGGTATTTGTATTCCCAATATACTCTTTGAATTCCCAGTCAGACAATGGCACTGTATACCAGTAGTAAAAATTGTGGGTGCACGTAACCCCAATATATTCTTTGAATTACCAGTCAGAAACTGGCACTATATGGCAGTAGCAAGAAATGAGGGTATTTATAACCCCAATATATTCTTTGAATTCCCAGTCAGACAATGGCACTGTATACCAGTAGTAAAAATTGTGGGTGCACGTAACCCCAATATATTCTTTGAATTCCCAGTCAGAAACTGGCACTATATGGCAGTAGCAAGAAATGAGGGTATTTGTATTCCCAATATACTCTTTGAATTCCCAGTCAGACAATGGCACTGTATACCAGTAGTAAAAATTGTGGGTGCACGTAACCCCAATATATTCTTTGAATTACCAGTCAGAAACTGGCACTATATGGCAGTAGCAAGAAATGAGGGTATTTATAACCCCAATATATTCTTTGAATTCCCAGTCAGACAATGGCACTGTATACCAGTAGTAAAAATTGTGGGTGCACGTAACCCCAATATATTCTTTGAATTACCAGTCAGAAACTGGCACTATATGGCAGTAGCAAGAAATGAGGGTATTTGTATTCCCAATATACTCTTTGAATTCCCAGTCAGACAATGGCACTGTATACCAGTAGTAAAAATTGTGGGTGCACGTAACCCCAATATATTCTTTGAATTACCAGTCAGAAACTGGCACTATATGGCAGTAGCAAGAAATGAGGGTATTTATAACCCAATATATTCTTTGAATTCCCAGTCAGACAATGGCACTGTATACCAGTAGTAAAAATTGTGGGTGCACGTAACCCCAATATATTCTTTGAATTACCAGTCAGAAACTGGCACTATATGGCAGTAGCAAGAAATGAGGGTATTTGTATTCCCAATATACTCTTTGAATTCCCAGTCAGACAATGGCACTGTATACCAGTAGTAAAAATTGTGGGTGCACGTAACCCCAATATATTCTTTGAATTACCAGTCAGAAACTGGCACTATATGGCAGTAGCAAGAAATGAGGGTATTTATAACCCCAATATATTCTTTGAATTCCCAGTCAGACAATGGCACTGTATACCAGTAGTAAAAATTGTGGGTGCACGTAACCCCAATATATTCTTTGAATTACCAGTCAGAAACTGGCACTATATGGCAGTAGCAAGAAATGAGGGTATTTATAACCCCAATATATTCTTTGAATTCCCAGTCAGACAATGGCACTGTATACCAGTAGTAAAAATTGTGGGTGCACGTAACCCCAATATATTCTTTGAATTCCCAGTCAGAAACTGGCACTATATGGCAGTAGCAAGAAATGAGGGTATTTGTATTCCCAATATACTCTTTGAATTCCCAGTCAGACAATGGCACTGTATACCAGTAGTAAAAATTGTGGGTGCACGTAACCCCAATATATTCTTTGAATTACCAGTCAGAAACTGGCACTATATGGCAGTAGCAAGAAATGAGGGTATTTATAACCCCAATATATTCTTTGAATTCCCAGTCAGACAATGGCACTGTATACCAGTAGTAAAAATTGTGGGTGCACGTAACCCCAATATATTCTTTGAATTCCCAGTCAGAAACTGGCACTATATGGCAGTAGCAAGAAATGAGGGTATTTGTATTCCCAATATACTCTTTGAATTCCCAGTCAGACAATGGCACTGTATACCAGTAGTAAAAATTGTGGGTGCACGTAACCCCAATATATTCTTTGAATTACCAGTCAGAAACTGGCACTATATGGCAGTAGCAAGAAATGAGGGTATTTATAACCCCAATATACTCTTTGAATTCCCAGTCAGACAATGGCACTGTATACCAGTAGTAAAAATTGTGGGTGCACGTAACCCCAATATATTCTTTGAATTACCAGTCAGAAACTGGCACTATATGGCAGTAGCAAGAAATGAGGGTATTTGTATTCCCAATATACTCTTTGAATTCCCAGTCAGACAATGGCACTGTATACCAGTAGTAAAAATTGTGGGTGCACGTAACCCCAATATATTCTTTGAATTACCAGTCAGAAACTGGCACTATATGGCAGTAGCAAGAAATGAGGGTATTTATAACCCCAATATATTCTTTGAATTCCCAGTCAGACAATGGCACTGTATACCAGTAGTAAAAATTGTGGGTGCACGTAACCCCAATATATTCTTTGAATTACCAGTCAGAAACTGGCACTATATGGCAGTAGCAAGAAATGAGGGTATTTGTATTCCCAATATACTCTTTGAATTCCCAGTCAGACAATGGCACTGTATACCAGTAGTAAAAATTGTGGGTGCACGTAACCCCAATATATTCTTTGAATTACCAGTCAGAAACTGGCACTATATGGCAGTAGCAAGAAATGAGGGTATTTATAACCCCAATATATTCTTTGAATTCCCAGTCAGACAATGGCACTGTATACCAGTAGTAAAAATTGTGGGTGCACGTAACCCCAATATATTCTTTGAATTACCAGTCAGAAACTGGCACTATATGGCAGTAGCAAGAAATGAGGGTATTTGTATTCCCAATATACTCTTTGAATTCCCAGTCAGACAATGGCACTGTATACCAGTAGTAAAAATTGTGGGTGCACGTAACCCCAATATATTCTTTGAATTACCAGTCAGAAACTGGCACTATATGGCAGTAGCAAGAAATGAGGGTATTTATAACCCCAATATATTCTTTGAATTCCCAGTCAGACAATGGCACTGTATACCAGTAGTAAAAATTGTGGGTGCACGTAACCCCAATATATTCTTTGAATTCCCAGTCAGAAACTGGCACTATATGGCAGTAGCAAGAAATGAGGGTATTTGTATTCCCAATATACTCTTTGAATTCCCAGTCAGACAATGGCACTGTATACCAGTAGTAAAAATTGTGGGTGCACGTAACCCCAATATATTCTTTGAATTACCAGTCAGAAACTGGCACTATATGGCAGTAGCAAGAAATGAGGGTATTTATAACCCCAATATATTCTTTGAATTCCCAGTCAGACAATGGCACTGTATACCAGTAGTAAAAATTGTGGGTGCACGTAACCCCAATATATTCTTTGAATTACCAGTCAGAAACTGGCACTATATGGCAGTAGCAAGAAATGAGGGTATTTGTATTCCCAATATACTCTTTGAATTCCCAGTCAGACAATGGCACTGTATACCAGTAGTAAAAATTGTGGGTGCACGTAACCCCAATATATTCTTTGAATTACCAGTCAGAAACTGGCACTATATGGCAGTAGCAAGAAATGAGGGTATTTATAACCCCAATATATTCTTTGAATTCCCAGTCAGACAATGGCACTGTATACCAGTAGTAAAAATTGTGGGTGCACGTAACCCCAATATATTCTTTGAATTACCAGTCAGAAACTGGCACTATATGGCAGTAGCAAGAAATGAGGGTATTTGTATTCCCAATATACTCTTTGAATTCCCAGTCAGACAATGGCACTGTATACCAGTAGTAAAAATTGTGGGTGCACGTAACCCCAATATATTCTTTGAATTACCAGTCAGAAACTGGCACTATATGGCAGTAGCAAGAAATGAGGGTATTTATAACCCCAATATATTCTTTGAATTCCCAGTCAGACAATGGCACTGTATACCAGTAGTAAAAATTGTGGGTGCACGTAACCCCAATATATTCTTTGAATTACCAGTCAGAAACTGGCACTATATGGCAGTAGCAAGAAATGAGGGTATTTATAACCCCAATATATTCTTTGAATTCCCAGTCAGACAATGGCACTGTATACCAGTAGTAAAAATTGTGGGTGCACGTAACCCCAATATATTCTTTGAATTCCCAGTCAGAAACTGGCACTATATGGCAGTAGCAAGAAATGAGGGTATTTGTATTCCCAATATACTCTTTGAATTCCCAGTCAGACAATGGCACTGTATACCAGTAGTAAAAATTGTGGGTGCACGTAACCCCAATATATTCTTTGAATTACCAGTCAGAAACTGGCACTATATGGCAGTAGCAAGAAATGAGGGTATTTATAACCCCAATATATTCTTTGAATTCCCAGTCAGACAATGGCACTGTATACCAGTAGTAAAAATTGTGGGTGCACGTAACCCCAATATATTCTTTGAATTCCCAGTCAGAAACTGGCACTATATGGCAGTAGCAAGAAATGAGGGTATTTGTATTCCCAATATACTCTTTGAATTCCCAGTCAGACAATGGCACTGTATACCAGTAGTAAAAATTGTGGGTGCACGTAACCCCAATATATTCTTTGAATTACCAGTCAGAAACTGGCACTATATGGCAGTAGCAAGAAATGAGGGTATTTATAACCCCAATATATTCTTTGAATTCCCAGTCAGACAATGGCACTGTATACCAGTAGTAAAAATTGTGGGTGCACGTAACCCCAATATATTCTTTGAATTACCAGTCAGAAACTGGCACTATATGGCAGTAGCAAGAAATGAGGGTATTTGTATTCCCAATATACTCTTTGAATTCCCAGTCAGACAATGGCACTGTATACCAGTAGTAAAAATTGTGGGTGCACGTAACCCCAATATATTCTTTGAATTACCAGTCAGAAACTGGCACTATATGGCAGTAGCAAGAAATGAGGGTATTTATAACCCCAATATATTCTTTGAATTCCCAGTCAGACAATGGCACTGTATACCAGTAGTAAAAATTGTGGGTGCACGTAACCCCAATATATTCTTTGAATTACCAGTCAGAAACTGGCACTATATGGCAGTAGCAAGAAATGAGGGTATTTGTATTCCCAATATACTCTTTGAATTCCCAGTCAGACAATGGCACTGTATACCAGTAGTAAAAATTGTGGGTGCACGTAACCCCAATATATTCTTTGAATTACCAGTCAGAAACTGGCACTATATGGCAGTAGCAAGAAATGAGGGTATTTATAACCCCAATATATTCTTTGAATTCCCAGTCAGACAATGGCACTGTATACCAGTAGTAAAAATTGTGGGTGCACGTAACCCCAATATATTCTTTGAATTACCAGTCAGAAACTGGCACTATATGGCAGTAGCAAGAAATGAGGGTATTTGTATTCCCAATATACTCTTTGAATTCCCAGTCAGACAATGGCACTGTATACCAGTAGTAAAAATTGTGGGTGCACGTAACCCCAATATATTCTTTGAATTACCAGTCAGAAACTGGCACTATATGGCAGTAGCAAGAAATGAGGGTATTTATAACCCCAATATATTCTTTGAATTCCCAGTCAGACAATGGCACTGTATACCAGTAGTAAAAATTGTGGGTGCACGTAACCCCAATATATTCTTTGAATTACCAGTCAGAAACTGGCACTATATGGCAGTAGCAAGAAATGAGGGTATTTGTATTCCCAATATACTCTTTGAATTCCCAGTCAGACAATGGCACTGTATACCAGTAGTAAAAATTGTGGGTGCACGTAACCCCAATATATTCTTTGAATTACCAGTCAGAAACTGGCACTATATGGCAGTAGCAAGAAATGAGGGTATTTATAACCCCAATATATTCTTTGAATTCCCAGTCAGACAATGGCACTGTATACCAGTAGTAAAAATTGTGGGTGCACGTAACCCCAATATATTCTTTGAATTCCCAGTCAGAAACTGGCACTATATGGCAGTAGCAAGAAATGAGGGTATTTGTATTCCCAATATACTCTTTGAATTCCCAGTCAGACAATGGCACTGTATACCAGTAGTAAAAATTGTGGGTGCACGTAACCCCAATATATTCTTTGAATTACCAGTCAGAAACTGGCACTATATGGCAGTAGCAAGAAATGAGGGTATTTATAACCCCAATATATTCTTTGAATTCCCAGTCAGACAATGGCACTGTATACCAGTAGTAAAAATTGTGGGTGCACGTAACCCCAATATATTCTTTGAATTACCAGTCAGAAACTGGCACTATATGGCAGTAGCAAGAAATGAGGGTATTTGTATTCCCAATATACTCTTTGAATTCCCAGTCAGACAATGGCACTGTATACCAGTAGTAAAAATTGTGGGTGCACGTAACCCCAATATATTCTTTGAATTACCAGTCAGAAACTGGCACTATATGGCAGTAGCAAGAAATGAGGGTATTTATAACCCCAATATATTCTTTGAATTCCCAGTCAGACAATGGCACTGTATACCAGTAGTAAAAATTGTGGGTGCACGTAACCCCAATATATTCTTTGAATTACCAGTCAGAAACTGGCACTATATGGCAGTAGCAAGAAATGAGGGTATTTGTATTCCCAATATACTCTTTGAATTCCCAGTCAGACAATGGCACTGTATACCAGTAGTAAAAATTGTGGGTGCACGTAACCCCAATATATTCTTTGAATTACCAGTCAGAAACTGGCACTATATGGCAGTAGCAAGAAATGAGGGTATTTATAACCCCAATATATTCTTTGAATTCCCAGTCAGACAATGGCACTGTATACCAGTAGTAAAAATTGTGGGTGCACGTAACCCCAATATATTCTTTGAATTACCAGTCAGAAACTGGCACTATATGGCAGTAGCAAGAAATGAGGGTATTTATAACCCCAATATATTCTTTGAATTCCCAGTCAGACAATGGCACTGTATACCAGTAGTAAAAATTGTGGGTGCACGTAACCCCAATATATTCTTTGAATTCCCAGTCAGAAACTGGCACTATATGGCAGTAGCAAGAAATGAGGGTATTTGTATTCCCAATATACTCTTTGAATTCCCAGTCAGACAATGGCACTGTATACCAGTAGTAAAAATTGTGGGTGCACGTAACCCCAATATATTCTTTGAATTACCAGTCAGAAACTGGCACCTATATGGCAGTAGCAAGAAATGAGGGTATTTGTATTCCCAATATACTCTTTGAATTCCCAGTCAGACAATGGCACTGTATACCAGTAGTAAAAATTGTGGGTGCACGTAACCCCAATATATTCTTTGAATTCCCAGTCAGAAACTGGCACTATATGGCAGTAGCAAGAAATGAGGGTATTTGTATTCCCAATATACTCTTTGAATTCCCAGTCAGACAATGGCACTGTATACCAGTAGTAAAAATTGTGGGTGCACGTAACCCCAATATATTCTTTGAATTACCAGTCAGAAACTGGCACTATATGGCAGTAGCAAGAAATGAGGGTATTTATAACCCCAATATATTCTTTGAATTCCCAGTCAGACAATGGCACTGTATACCAGTAGTAAAAATTGTGGGTGCACGTAACCCCAATATATTCTTTGAATTACCAGTCAGAAACTGGCACTATATGGCAGTAGCAAGAAATGAGGGTATTTGTATTCCCAATATACTCTTTGAATTCCCAGTCAGACAATGGCACTGTATACCAGTAGTAAAAATTGTGGGTGCACGTAACCCCAATATATTCTTTGAATTACCAGTCAGAAACTGGCACTATATGGCAGTAGCAAGAAATGAGGGTATTTATAACCCCAATATATTCTTTGAATTCCCAGTCAGACAATGGCACTGTATACCAGTAGTAAAAATTGTGGGTGCACGTAACCCCAATATATTCTTTGAATTACCAGTCAGAAACTGGCACTATATGGCAGTAGCAAGAAATGAGGGTATTTGTATTCCCAATATACTCTTTGAATTCCCAGTCAGACAATGGCACTGTATACCAGTAGTAAAAATTGTGGGTGCACGTAACCCCAATATATTCTTTGAATTACCAGTCAGAAACTGGCACTATATGGCAGTAGCAAGAAATGAGGGTATTTATAACCCCAATATATTCTTTGAATTCCCAGTCAGACAATGGCACTGTATACCAGTAGTAAAAATTGTGGGTGCACGTAACCCCAATATATTCTTTGAATTCCCAGTCAGAAACTGGCACTATATGGCAGTAGCAAGAAATGAGGGTATTTGTATTCCCAATATACTCTTTGAATTCCCAGTCAAACAATGGCACTGTATACCAGTAGTAAAAATTGTGGGTGCACGTAACCCCAATATATTCTTTGAATTACCAGTCAGAAACTGGCACTATATGGCAGTAGCAAGAAATGAGGGTATTTATAACCCCAATATATTCTTTGAATTCCCAGTCAGACAATGGCACTGTATACCAGTAGTAAAAATTGTGGGTGCACGTAACCCCAATATATTCTTTGAATTACCAGTCAGAAACTGGCACTATATGGCAGTAGCAAGAAATGAGGGTATTTGTATTCCCAATATACTCTTTGAATTCCCAGTCAGACAATGGCACTGTATACCAGTAGTAAAAATTGTGGGTGCACGTAACCCCAATATATTCTTTGAATTCCAGTCAGACAATGGCACTATATGGCAGTAGCAAGAAATGAGGGTATTTATATACCCAATATATTCTTTGAATTCCCAGTCAGACAATGGCACTGTATACCAGTAGTAAAAATTGTGGGTGCACGTAACCCCAATATATTCTTTGAATTCCAGTCAGACACTGGCACTATATGGCAGTAGCAAGAAATGAGGGTATTTGTATTCCCAATATATTCTTTGAATTCCCAGTCAGACAATGGCACTGTATACCAGTAGTAAAAATTGTGGGTGCACGTAACCCCAATATATTCTTTGAATTACCAGTCAGACACTGGCACTATATGGCAGTAGCAAGAAATGAGGGTATTTGTATTCCCAATATATTCTTTGAATTCCCAGTCAGACAATGGCACTGTATACCAGTAGTAAAAATTGTGGGTGCACGTAACCCCAATATATTCTTTGAATTACCAGTCAGAAACTGGCACTATATGGCAGTAGCAAGAAATGAGGGTATTTGTATTCCCAATATATTCTTTGAATTCCCAGTCAGACAATGGCACTGTATACCAGTAGTAAAAATTGTGGGTGCACGTAACCCCAATATATTCTTTGAATTCCCAGTCAGACACTGGCACTATATGGCAGTAGCAAGAAATGAGGGTATTTGTATTCCCAATATATTCTTTGAATTCCCAGTCAGACAATGGCACTGTATACCAGTAGTAAAAATTGTGGGTGTATATAGCCCCAATTCTATTGCTAGGGGACTTGCAGGGTATTTCTGGGGTGAAGGTGGGGGGGCACACCGTTGGAACGGGTATCGGGGTATATATCGGGTATACGGGAATACACTGACAGTGTATTCCATTCAGGATCCTGGGAAAGCTGGGTTGCGGCGATATTGAGCCCGTCAGTGCCACGTTACACTGACAAGCTTCTCCCTGGAATTTAGCTCTTACAAGAGCTGTTGGTTGTCTTCTCCTTCCTATCCTAGCCTGTCCCTGCCTACCCAGAATCTAAGCCCTAGCTAGCTGGACGGAAACCTCCGTCCTCGGTGAATTGCAAGCTCAGAATGACGCGAACCTGGGCGGCGCTGTTCTTTTAAATTAGAGGTCACATGTTTTCGGCAGCCAATGGGTTTTGCCTACTTTTTTCAACGTCACCGGTGTCGTAGTTCCTGTCCCACCTACCCTGCGCTGTTATTGGAGCAAAAAAGGCGCCAGGGAAGGTGGGAGGGGAATCGAGTAATGGCGCACTTTACCACGCGGTGTTCGATTCGATTCGAACATGCCGAACAGCCTAATATCCGATCGAACATGAGTTCGATAGAACACTGTTCGCTCATCTCTAAATCTTTGGAATGAAACCCTTTAACTTCTTCCCAACATAACCATGTTTTGCCTTTTTTCAGGTTAGTCTTCTATTCCATACTTTTCAAAAGCTATAACTTATTATTTTTCCATTTACAGACCATTTGAGGGCTTGTTTTGGGGAGAAAACGTACTTTATAATAGACCATTTAATTCCATACAATTTACTGAGTAGCCTGAAAAGTTCTGAATGGAGTGCAAATAGAAAAAAAATAATTAACGTCATTTTATTAAAGTTTTTAATTTTATAGTGTTGTTTTATTTTTATGTTACTTATATTCTTTGCATCAATATGAGCATGATACAAAAAGAAGACTCTGGTACAATCTTTGTAGATTTTGTGCAAACACTCCAATATGTTTATTATATATCCAGATACAAACATGTTTCGGGTCTTACATCAGACCTTCATCAGTTATCTGTTAACATTTAGACAACAATTGAATGAATATCATGTCCACAGAGTATCACAATGCACATACAGAAGTTACAGTATATCTCAAGAGTGCAGGTAAATGCAAAAAAAAGTTTCTGTTCAGAATTCGCAATAAGGGCGGGTTCACATCTGCGCCCGATCTCCGCTTTAGCTAATCTGGTGGGTTTCCATCTTCTGCCCCAAGAAACTGGACAGGGGACGGAAACCCGACGGTCAGTTTTCAAACCCATTCACTTGAATGGGTTTGCAAAGTAACCATCTGTGAGCGTCTTCTGCCTGTGAAACTGTTTTTTTTTTAACCGGACACAGTCCTGCATGTGCGACTTTGTGTCTGGCTTAAAAAAAATGGTTTCATCACGGACAGGCAGAAGATGAACACGGATGGTCACTTTGCAAACCCATTCAAGTGAATGGGTTTGAAAACTGACCGCCAGGTTTCCGTCCCCTGTTCAGTTTCTCAGGGCAGAAAACAGAAACCCACCGAATTGGCTAAAGCAGAGACCAGGCGCAGGTGTATACCCGCCCTAAATAGTAAACTAGTCCAGGAATCAGAGAGAAATAAAAAATACTCCAACAGGATATAAGTCCATGGTGAGACAATAGAGCTATACAGGAATAGTATCTTGCAAGACATCACAAGAAATCAGACTAGAGGACTGGTACCCAGCTTTCTAATACAAAGGACAAAATCACTGCAATAAAACAAATAGAAATGTAACTATACAATCTTACTGGATGTAATAAGGAATAAGGAGCTGTATAAGTTATGATGATGCATAAGATAGGATAAGTGTTTTGTGACAGAACAACCTCTTTAAGTCAGCTGTAGACGTGTTATATACAGCATATGCCTATTAAGCTACTGTCATTGCTAGAAAGAGCAAAGATTCCTGGAAGCAGATCAAGATAAAACTTAGTCTTCCCAATTATTCCATCCATTAAGACATTACTTCACAAAGATCATTTGTGTCTTCTGGAAGGAATACTGCTGTAAGTTATAAACCCCAAATCTTCTGATCATTACTGTGCTGGAGAGGCTGATCCTTATTTATCCAGTAATATAATCCACAATTCACAGGTGACCGGAGGGATTATATAAAATAGATCACACCTGTAGCAATGTAATGATAGAGTTCTGGGTGTTAGCAGAATGGAATATTGTGATTTCAGTAACACTACAATCACCTTATTTATGGAAACTAGCAACAGGATTCTGTGAGCGGAGAAGTGAGCACCTTCTAGCAATTACACATAAAGAACTCCACAAATCAATTCTAAGCTAGCAATTTGCTAAGCATGCAGAGTTTGCAACTTTTCATTATTGCCATGCTTTTAGCTGAACAGTCGAGCAGATGAAAATTGTTAGAAAAGGAAAAGCATGGTTTCAGATGCGCTACCAGAGCCATTTTTTATGTTCAGAGCCATAGCCAAAGAAAGCATTGAACATTCCTGCATCTTGCTGTAGTTTCCTTGCGAATGGGCCAGTGCTAAATGTGGCTTTCCTTTTTACAGCTTGAACTATGGAGATAATGGAGACTAAGTGGCTGGAGCTCAGTACTTGCTAAGTCTCGTCTTTGACAGACCTCCACTAAATAAGTCTTGTGGAATGTCTGGGCTCTCTACCAGTGGACTCTAATAAGTGTTATTAGGTAGGCTTTCAAGCGGCATTGCCACACAGAATGCAGGTGCTAAGGATCGTGCTGTGATATATACCTTTGACATTCTAATCCAGGTAGCCAAGTTCATGCTGGAAAGTTCTGTGCATCGAGCACCACATGTTAGCTGGTGAGGGGGATTTATTTTTTAGTGTGTTAACTTCACTGCTAGAACTTCACATATAAAATGCCTTTATTTGTTCTGAATTAAAGCTTTTAAAATGGCAGTACATAAGAAATATATTTTCTTTTGTATTTTTTTGGACAGAGACATAATATAATCAAGTGAAAATAATGCAATATTGTACAAATCAAGCATTAATAAAGTGCTTAAAGGAGTGTTCCCATCTCAAGGCTCCTATCGATACTGCTAGCTTATGTAAATTGAAAACTTTTCCTAAATATGTTGTTTTAGAAATGCTGCTTTGTTTGCCTGTTATATGAACTTATTCCAACCATTGCTTACACAGTGTTACCATAACCACAGACCTGTAGGACAACTAGTTGAGCTAATTGCTGTTTTCTGATAAAGAGAGATACTGTCCGCTATCTCTCCATGTAAACACACAGATAACACTGAGTCTGCTCTCTATAAGCATGTGCATATTATAAGATCTGCATAAGTATTGTGATCCTTCATAGTGTTGTTTAGTAAGAGGGAGGGATGGATGGAGGGGGGGGCGGTGGAGAAATACAGGAAGTGAAAAGAAGAGACAGCAGGCAAACGGCTGAAACAGTGAGATGGGAAAACTGCTTTAAGGCTAAGGCTCCATGTTGTGGAAACACAGCAATTTTTTGAGCCAAAGTCAGGAATGGATTTAACAGAAGGGAAACATATTCCTTTATATCTTCTATTCTTTTTCAAGCCACTCTTGACTTTGGCTAAAAAAAAACGCAGCAAAATCTGCAACAAAAAACGCTGTATTTCCACAATGTGGGGCCTCAGCCTTAATCATTCTATTTAGAGGGGGTGTCCAGTTTCAGAGAAAAAATGGTCATTGCAAGGGAGGTGTTAAACAAATCAAATCTTAATCCCCACTGCTGTTTCTTTGTGATGACCTATCAGCGCCATGGCACTGGCCTCAGCAGTGTATTGTTGAGGCTGGTGATGGAATGTAGTGCTCACTTCTTTGTAGCAGTTTTTTCCCCACATTTCCTTTAAGGCTTTATATACATGACCATATTAGGACTCCCAATAATGTGCATTACTCTATTGTACCTTGACATACCTTTAATTTCATAGGCTGGCATTTGTTGGATTGCATATACATTTTTTGCATGCTCTTTTAGATGCCATGTTTACAGGGGTATTATATACAAAGCAGAAAAGGTCATCTGACCATATTTCGTGTTGTTATGGCATACTTACTGCACAGACTAAGGTACTAACATATAAGTATATCCCATTATAAAATAAAAATACCATTAGAAAATATTACAAAATAAATTAAAATCAATCTTTGGATTAAAAAAATACAATTAATAAACAAAAACAATGAAATTAAAAAAAATATTTTAAAATTTTTTAAATAGAAATGCGCATCCTTTGAGCTTTTTACAGCTACTGTATATCAAACAAAAATATGTTATGCAAAGAGGAAAGTTTTAAGAACTGACCGGGTCTTAAAGTTTTAAAATGTCCTGCTGAAATATATTCATTGTTAAAGAGGCGTCTACAAAAGGCTAAAGTTCTTTGCTTTTACTTTTCTTACATTTTTTTCTCCATCCATGCAAATAGGACTCCAGGCGTGCAAACCTTGTTGTACACTGATAAATTCATTCCTGTTCATTCCCATTTCTGTTCCACACGACCAAAGCTCTAGTGATTTCAGGAACCCTACAGCTTGCAGCTGAAATTGGATTGCCTCCATATGTTTATTTTCAAAGTCATCTACCGTATGTAATCCTCTTTTAGTAATACATTATACATGTTAATTTGATTTTTTATATGTCAATAATAAACAATAAAACAAACTCAGATTTTAAACACAACTTGTACTAATAGTTGTTCGGTTCAGCTATCGTACACATGACATACTGTCCTACATTCTGGCAATCCATCACAAATCAGAGATTAACAATTGGTGCAAGTAAAAGAAAATACATTTCCTAGTCAAAAGTTTTCATCTTGTTTCTGCATTTGCCTTGTTCAGTCCACTTGTACAACTTATTGTTGCTCTGTACTTTTTCTATATGTTGTGATTGTCGGTCAGGAATGGATGATTGGAGGAACAAATAGGGCATTTTCCCTGGAGCCTCAACCATCTGAAGGAACAGGAAAACCTTTAGGCTGAAGCCCCACACGCTGCAGCAAAAAATGTGGTGTTTTACCCTCCCAGTCTAGCAAATCCCATCCACACATTGCACAAAACTAACCCCAGAGGAAATATTGTGATTTCCAAAACTGTCAAGTTTTTGGAAATCGCAGCATGTCAATTATACCTATGAAAGTGCTGGCATTTTCCCTATAGGTATAATTGAAGCAGAAAGTCTGCAGAGGAAAAACCTGTGGATTTTCTGTAAAAAGCGCTGCGGGATAAACTGCTATGAGTCTCTGATGCTTTTTTTCCCACGTTGCTTTTTGCCTGTGGCCCACTACATGGGGCGTTAGCCTTATAAACTTATCTCCACACCCAGAATCATTTCTCCAACCGGCTACAAAAAGTATTTTCTAGTTATGCCCAATTGAGAGTACCCACATATTTTGTACATGTCTACTTTTCCTATATAAGGCTGCAAAAATAAGTCATGAGAGATCCATGTCCCAAAGCGCACCCATCAATCCTAATTAGACTCTCTTATGAAGTTCCTAATCTTCACGATGACATGCTTGTTTCTGTAGTATGAGGCAATAAGTCATGCTTGCCTGAGGGCAACCAAGTAACTTATGTTCAAGGGAAAGTTATTGTTAATGTGAAGACCACATAAAGACTCAAAGAGCCAAGGATTTTTTCCTTTCTTGCTTTATTTCTGCTCATGTTGTGCTGTAGTGTGTCCTTCTCATGAATTTTGCTACTTATATTATTTCTGTATTATATCTGGCTCTGGACATAACACCTACTGTGCTAACACAGCTAAAAATATAGCGGCTGGCCAGTTGGCTTCCTATTGAACTGTCCTATATGTAAAAGAGATGACATTTAGACTATGAGCATCACTGAGGACAGGAACTGGTATAAAGACTTTCAACATAGAATACTGCAGATGTATATAAATAATTTAAAATAGGAAACAATGTAAAAAAGAAAATAACATTCCCTAACAAATCTCCATCAAGTCAAAGTTTTCCAAAGTTGAGTAGGTTTACCTTTATAAATTGGTCCACAATTGTCCATCCAACAAATCCATAATCATAGCACATGGCTGTATCTTTCCCAGGAATAATTTACATTAAAGTAACACTTCTACAAAAATATTCTCTAGCTCATTATAATGGTACATGATGTAAATTAAAATTTTCTCAATAGTGGCTATATTTGTGAGTTATCCACTCCATTCTAGTTTTAAACTCTATCATATTACCACACTCTGACTCTACAACTCACTTGGACAAGAAGACAGTTTCTCCGTTTAATCTTATATGAGCCTCAACATGAGTTACCACTTAAGGCGGTCTGTCAGTTACAGAGTATTATTGCTGGTCATGTGACACATCTAAGGACCAGGATGAAGTAGATAACTCACAAATACAGTCACAGGTAAGATAATCATGACTACAATTTACATCATGTACATTACTAGTGGGCCACAAGGTCAACATCATAGAATTATCTAAAAATATTAATATAATTTACAGTGAGGTTGAATTGCCATTAGCAAAAGGAAAATATTTAATACTGTGTATACAATAATATAGATCAAACTGATACACAAGATTCTATGTTTGACAATATTATTGATATAAAAAAAAATTAAAACCCAAATAACAATAAAATCAATGTACACCCTAAACATCCAATCCCTTCACATCTTGGTGCTATTGTCCAGCAATCTATTTATTCAATAATTTTATTATTTTACATCCCAGTAGACTATCTAGAGAACGATTTTTCTTGTTTTTAGTATTTTTTGGATCTCTTCATTTACCAGAACCAGTTGGTCAACTCAACCACCAATTCAAGAGTCAGTAGGAAAGTTTCCTTATTCTGTATTATGTGACATTCTGTGTGTGGGCTGTATTCTATACTATAGTATACAAAGCACATAAAATAAAGTACTGTTAATAGAGTAAAATATCTAAACTACACAGACTAGGTTTTATTGGTCATCCATGTTTACCATTTGTATTGCTGTGTTATGTTAACATTGATTTATTTAACCTTCAACAGTGTCTACTTTTACATCCCATTCTGTCAATGGGACATGACTTATAAGGATAGGCACCCATATTCCCACTGGGATCTTTTGTAGTTTGTACTCCTCTGTAAGCATTACATTACTTTCTTCCTGCTGTGAAATAACGCATTGGTATTTGTTACCAGACTAGCAAATCTAATTTAGATGTGAAGTAAAGTATGTCACGCAACTATACTGTATTACGTAAACAAGTGAATCCAGTTACACATCTCTACGACCAGAGAAGATAATTTCACATGTGATTTAAGTCCTCCACTTACCGAGCAAATTGGTTGTGAACTAAATATCTTTGAAATAAATATACTGTGGTATTTAGTGGCTACATGGGTAGTTTGTGTAAGCTAACCTTATAACCTCCATGCTTGCAGGCAAACGTGAAGTTACCAAGCAATGTATTGATCTAACTCATTCAGTAGGCTATAATATATACAGCAGCTAATTGGAAAAAGTTCCTTCATTGCTTTCATGTCTATCATTTTGAAAATGGTTTTTATAGATGAGCAAATTTTTCCAAAATTTGATTCAACAGCTTTGCCAAATTTTCAAATACGATCCGATTTGATCTGAATTAATTTGCGATGGAACAGCTATTTCCTGGCTGCAGAGAGCCTGTATAGTGGTGGAGATCACTGTGCCTTGCAATGATTTTTAGTAATGTCCCACTAGGGGACCTGAACCAGCGATGCACTGATCGCTGGTTCGGCAATATAGACTGCAATACACGTGTATTGCAGTCTATAGGGTAAGTCAGCCTAGACGTCTGGGGAGGATCAACTTCACTTCTGGGCAGGATCAAGCTGGGGGCTACTAAAAGCTCGGGGTTACTGGCCAGACCCCAGGCTGCAGAAGATGCATATTGGCACCCCCCAATCTCACCACAGGGGGTGCTGAGGGGGACATGTAGCATGATGGAACCCCTTGGATACTCCTCCTATAAATTTCTCCTTGCAGATTGTTTTCAATGCGACATGTTCCATTTGAATCATGACTTGTGTATAATAGATCGGTGGAACTTTTTGTATTTGTCTAGACTGTCTTTGGTTAGTTCATATCCAACTAATCTTTTTGAAAAGCCTTTGATTTTTTATTGAATACAGATTCAGTGATCTTCCTAAGTTCTTCCTATATACCTATGTGATGATCCCACCTTCTTGTTCTTGTCTCTCACCCTGGTTTTGGTCCTCCATGTCTGTGTGCATTTGTCAATTCTGATCCTTAAACTTTTCACCAATTCTGACCTTTGCTTCCTAACAGTACTCTAGGATAGTTACACTCATCTGCTTGTGTAGTGCTAAAGCATTGGAAGTGCGGTCATGTTGGTGCAAGCCAGTTGAGGTCAAGGTAAAAGTTAAAATGCTAACACAACATAATATTGAAAGGGTTTTGGGAGACATCATACATTTACTTCTATCACTTTATAGGATATTTTTTATACCACTGCCTCCCCCATACTCTTTTTCTAAATGTAAAGTAATTTGATTAATCTGCCATTTCAAAGAATTGTAATTTACATCAGAATCATGACATCACTGTTAGCCCTGCCCCAGAATCTGGTATCTCGCATGCAAGCTTTGAGAAACAGTTCCTTCACTGTAGTGAATAGTTGCATGTTAGGATGAGTAAGGGCGGGTTCACACCTGCGCCCCGGTCTCCGCTTTCAGTTTCTGTCTTCTGCCGACAGGAGATGGAAACCTGGCAGACCGTGTCCGCCTGTGAGCGCCTGTGAGCGAAACCCTTTTTTATTTTTTTTTAACTGGACACAAAGCCCTGCATGTCCAACTTTGTCTGACTTTCACTGCGGAGAGCTTAAAACGCTCATGAGCGGACACTTTGCAAATCCATTCAAATGAATGGGTTTGAAAAATGACTGCTGGTTTCCGTCTCCTATTCAGTATCTTGGGCATAAGACGGAAACTGAAAGTGGAGACCTGGGGTGCAGATGTGAACCCAGCATAAGCATGTTTTTTTAATATATTTTTTTTTTAAAAAAAGCATGAAGATTTAGATTTAAATAAAAAATTGCCTTTAATGATAAAGCCCCTCATAGCATCCCACAGTGTCAACTGCAGCAACAATGCATCAAGGTTTTCCCTGCAGCGCTTTTCACAGCGCATATTTTCCTGCAAAGTGGGGATGGTATTTTCTAGAATCCCATACACTTTGTTGTGACTATAAAACACTGTGTTTGTTCCGGGCAAACCGTGGCATTTATGCCACATGGGATCCCTGGTCTAAGCCTATAGATTTTATTTTTATGCAAAAATCACTTTGCTTTAATGTAAAGTTTATCATCCATTAATATAAAGCCATCATCCAAACACTGTAAGGAGGCAATCTCAAAGTGATAGAACATGGACGTCTCTAGTGCTTCTGATGTGCACCAGGGTTCAGACCTGACTATACATTTGGATTGTTTATTGGTTTATCTAATTAACCATTGGTTTTATAGATTAAAAGATTCCATACAAGGCCCATTTAAACATACCCCTGAGAATCCTATAGAAGTCCAAGGAGGCGTCATTTACCTTATCCGACTATGAAGTTAATGCAACACTGAGCAAATACCATTAAGAATTTTTTTTCCCTAGTGAACAGGAAAACCAATCTCATCTTCATTCTTACGTCTGACATTTCCCAAGAGAAGTTGATGTATTCCTATCGGATTGGAAGAATCTTGTAAAAACCTGTTTATGATGGATACATTTGTGCAATGGGTTTAGTTTTTTGTCTCTAATTAATGAATGTACCTTGAAGGAAACAGAAGCTTCTAGCGGAATAATTTTTCACTAGGAAAAGTAAAAGTGGGTAATATTGGGGAAGGAAGAGACCTATTATTCCTAATCCCAGTGCTCCAATGAATAGGAGCCGTATTTGTGGATGACTGATTTGGCTAAGCTATGGGAAAAGCAAGGCTTGCCTCGATAAGCTGTGAAAATAGCAGTATTATCAAATCAATTGCACTTGTGTTTTACAAAGATTAATCGCTCATAGGGATTTGGGAGCGGACAAAAAAAAATGATATTTTAGTTTTGCCATGGACATTTGATTTCTTATTTCTGTATTATTTTTTCCATGGGTGCTTAGAAATATATAAACCATAATTTAAAGTTTGAGTTAAGACACCCAACTGTGAAAATGAACATGCAGCAGCATAAATCTATACAGAGCATGACTAAGTGTTTCCAAAACGGTGAGGTAAAATAGACTGTATTTTCAAACAGTGCGTGTCTATATTAATCATTAACTCAATTGTTGTGGTGGCTTTAGTTTGATATCAAACTGTGTCATACTTTACAATATTAAAGGTGAAATAAGCCGCACTTACACAAAGTTTACTTCTTTTTCACAGAAAAGTAACCCATGCTGACCATATAGAATAGATTTGTTTCTTTAGTGCATATGAACTATAAATGCCATGTCAATATGCTGGAGTTTGGCACTACTGATGTCCAGTGATGGGGGGAAACCAGTATCCCACTACCAATTTTTAGCAAGGCAAATGCATATAGTAGTAAATTTGTAATGCTGTTTTTGGTGACCCATGGAATGGCTATGAGTCCATAATATAGACCCACAGGCATCATTGCTCATGGGCTTAGGGTGTACATCAGATTCAAATGAAAGGAAATCTGCATATTAGCAGGATTTCCCAGCCTGAACCCAGTCATGAGACCAGGACTCCTTGCAACAAAAAATAAAGCCCTATTTTTCACTGAAAAAAGATACAAAATTATTGGAATAACTGAAGGAAAAAAATGTTATAGCCATCAAAACCGCATGTATGAAAAAAACCAAAAATGTGTCCGATCTTGAACCAGGGAAAATGACCAGGAAATGGTTAAAAAGATCTTTAGATCCTTCCTTCGATCCTTCCTTCCTTCCTGCCTGCCTTCCTTCCTTCCCTTCCTTCCCTTCCTTCCCTTCTTTCCCTTCTTCCTTCCTTCTCTCTCTCTTCCTTCTCCTTCCTCCTCTTCCTCCTCCTCCTATTCTTCTTCTTCTTACTCCTCCTCCTCCTCCTATTCTTCTTCCTCTTCCTCCTCCTATTCTTCTTCCTCTTCCTCCTCCTATTCTTCTTCCTCTTCCTCCTCCTATTCTTCTTCCTCTTCCTCCTCTTCTTATTTATTTTACCCCATGCTCTGCTCTGGGGAAATTATTTGCAAGTTTGGATCCATTTGGTCCATTTGCAAAACCAAGTAAATGACGTACTAAGGCTTTAAGGAAATGTAAACATTTTGTTAACACGTTTTGCCCTCTTTTTATTTACAAAAAAAGAAACTTTACAACAATGAACACAAGCTGTTTTAAAAGAATCGCATTCTTTCTAACCCATTTTCAATATTTTACATGTTTTCGACAGTTCTTCAGCTCTACCACTGTGCCGGTCTTGCCTGTCAACATGAAAACGAAGCTAGTTTACATCGTAGGAAACTGCCAGGGGTCATTACAGTGAAGGAAATTTCTTACATTGATGTACAAATCAAATTATAAGAAGAAAAAACATATATTACATTCAGCGTGTTTCCATTTCGTGTATATTTTATACTGCTTGATGTCTAATTCCAGGACTGAAAAGAAAGACAGCTATATAAGACTTCGCCCCGTAGGCTTCTAAGGCTGTTGTATTTTTATTTATACTAATCCAATTGTTTTCAGCAAACACATTATATTACATTCCGCTTCAAGCCATTCCAACAGTGTTCATAGGATTTTCACTGAGTTAAATCTCATCTAGTGTATATCTTCAAGCCATATTCGAACCTCATATATTTTCTTAAGCAAGCTGGTCGAATCTTGAGACAGTAAAGCATTCATATGTTTTTTTTCACTGTCAATTATATGGAGGTCAACTGGAAATCCTATTACCATTATCACTAGTGGTACAATTAGTAAACGGATAATAATGAAATGTCAGAACCTGCTCCATATTGCAATAATGACCTTTGCCTTGCACAAATCCCAGTATTCACTCCTACAGTAACTCAGAGCAGTCATAGTGACATTTCCTTTTTTATCAAAGGTGTGAATTGAGTATTGCAAAGGTAGTCTTAATAATCTGCGTATTATTTCATTGAAATGGAGGAAAATATAATAGAGTAATAACACCAGGCTAGGCTGGGTCAACATACTGGAGCTCCCTGATGGACTTGCGTAAAAGCATTGAAAGTCTCCGTAAAATGTTTTTAACTCAGTAAGAAGGAAATGTAGTATATCGTATAGTAATCTATTGTAGAGGACAGCTAATATAAATAGTGGAAATGCTATGCCAGGTCATAGCCAAGCAAAGGATATCCCTGATTTGACAATGCCTTCACCTCATCATATAATTCTTTGGTGGCACAGGTGTTCTCCTAATATGCCAGTCTTGAATATCCTCCCAGTGTATGCAATTACAATAACAATGTGTAACATCTCTGCCTGTTCAGGTCACTGCGCCACCCTCTGCTCGCATGCGGCGGTGCAGGAGGCGTGTGCAGTTTAGTTCCTTGCTTAGAGTTTTTGGCTGCACTGTGTGAACACGGCTCTAGTTCTTTAATTGAATTTGCACCACACCCATCTTCTGCCCTTGTCTGCCTCTGTCCATGAAGTAGTTAAATTTGGTCTTGCCCTGTGATTGACAGCCTGCCTTCCTGTCAGGTCCAGGGCGGGTTCATCCTCCCCTATTTAGTCTTGGCTCAAATTCACACTGGTGCTTGCTATTGCCTCGTGCTTGCTGGCTTTCTCTTGCTGTTTAGTTACTTGTATTCTTAATCCTGACCTTGGCTTTTCCTATTGACTATTCTTTTGGACTTCGATTTGGCACTGCATTGTTCCATTGTTACCGAACCCTGGCTAGCTGACCTCCCTTTGTTGTTGTTTGTCTTGTCTGCATTTTGTGTGCCACATATATAGGAAGGGATCATCTCCAAGTTGCCACCTATTGCGTAGGTTAGGACCTGGCAAGAGGAAGGGACAGTGGGGGGCTTCAGCTTAGAGCTCACTGTCTCTTGTTCCCCTTCCTCCAGGGTTCTCCAGCAGCTTCTGGGGAATTGTCATCAAAGCAATTTCCTAACACAATGCAAAATAATCATAACAAATACAATAGACAGTAGGGGATATAGAGAGAGGATAGCATACTTGAGTATATTGGGTTGCTAATCAGACAGACTGTGAACAAAGTAAAGTACATGAAGATGTAATGTAATGAGGTTGGGGTAGAGGAACTAGAATTAAACAGTCATGAACTGTGGTGAAATAGGAAGGGTAGAAGGTTTACAAAGTGCAAAATATCTACAGTTTCTCAGGATGTTCTCTTACTTATCATCCTGGATAGGATTTTAATGCTAGGAATCCTGAGGTTACTTTGGTGCCAGGGGTAATCTTGATTGACTAGAAGAGGAGAAAATAACCTAGTGACAAGTCAGGTGGAAGAAGCCGTCGGCAGGTGAGCATAGATCAGGTCTGGCAAGGTAGAGCGTGTTCTCAATGAAAAACAGGCTATAGTTTCAGACAAGTGAAGATCATACAAAATAGTAGGCTAGCTTTAGGGAAGACAAGCAGAGTAATCAGGTAATAAGTTGGGTCAGCCAACAGAACACATATGCACTGTAACAGAACCTAAAAGCACTTAATGCTAAGACACAGTCCATTGAGGAAATAGTCCTAAAAGGGGTTGTAGAGTTCCAGCAAATATATAGGATTTGTGTAGTAAAATGTTATATAGTTTTCCAATATACTTTCTGTATCAATTCCCAACAGTTTTCTAGATCTCTGCTTGCTGTCATTGTTTGTTTGCTTCCAGTGGATAAAATTCAGTCCATGGTCATGTGATATACAGTCCATGGTCATGTGATATACAGCCCATGGTCATGTGATGTACAGTCCATGGTCATGTGATATACAGTCCATGGTCATGTGATGAACACACAGGTGCACAGCCTGTTATAGTCACAGCACGGTGATCAAGGCTCTCTCTTGTAAACAAACTGTGCCGCTTTGTGTGCATTGTATGACTGTGGAGTGATTTTTATCTGCTGAAGGTAAGCAGAATGACAACAAGGAGAAATCTAGAAAACCATGATGAACTAATACACAAAGTATAGTATATTGGAAAATTGCATAACTTTTCATTATGCAAAGAATAATATTTTTTTTTTTACTGAACCTGGACAACCCATTTAAGTAGATTGGGTTGGCAGATCATTGGCAGAGGATAAAAATCCTAAATACACAGTTACCCCTTTAAGAGGCTGGTGAATCATCGCTCATATTCTAGAGGAAGAAGCATAGGTCCGGAAGGAAGACAAGATTGGCAAGAAGGACACCAGGCTGCTTGGCTGGGAGTAACATGAGAGCTGGGAATAAGAGAAGAGCCATGGCGCAGCAAAGTATTGGCAGCCACAATGGGTAAGCGTGGCATTATTGTTATCCATAGCTTACTTTCCCATATGTTATAGCAAAGTTATTTAAAGATTCCCTACATGTAAAATTTCCAAATCCTTAAAGTGTGTATTTCCCTGCCCGAGCGCACAGTGCAGTACAAATGGTGCAGGGTATATTATGGAGCGGTCTATAACACTTCTCTTTAGGTTTGTAAATTCCATTTATTCCCCATGAACTAAACATATGCCAGTTAGTCAACAGCTTCTCTTTTCTCTACTGCTGCCTAATAAAGATTGGAGAATTGGCACCTAGATGGTCAAAGTAGCTGAGATAATCCTTTATAAGAAAAATAAAATGGCCATAGTGCAAATAATATGTGTGTGAAAATAACATATATCCTCAGCATTGGGACTGTTAATCCTGTGTTGAAATAAGAATGAGTGGGATTAAGATATCACGGCCTCTTAATCCTCCCATGAGCCAATGTAATACTTGTAAAGTTGGGCTGCATAATCTGTCAATGTATTCATTATGCGATACATATCAATATAATATAATCTATTGAATTACAAGGCCTCTTTTTAATATAATTGAAAGCGTTGTGTTACATTTATTATACAGAATCATTTATACAGTCTTCTCTTCGTTTACTGACATATAGAGGTGCATTGTAATGTGTAGCACAGTTTGTCATATGGTAAATCTTTCAGGTGGAATAATTCAGGTTTATAGTCGAGGGAGCCTTTGAAAAGGTTTCCCCCCCCCTCCCCCCAACCAGTACCTATAGCTGTGTGTCTGTCTGTACGCTGTAAAGATGTTCTTACTTGCCATAGCAGAACTAATAATCATCATCATCATCATCACCACCGGCAGTCTCACAGGCTGGGTCCAATGAAGGGACAAGTCTGGAGATTCCATGTGATGCATGAGAAGGACATAGGTTTGTGGTACGCAGATGAGAGAGAGGGGGCGTTGCTCAGTTGTAGATCATGGTGAGAATTGGACCTAGTATGAGTTCCTGGGATGGAACAAAGAAAGTGGGCATCTGTCCATGGAGTGGAGCCAGATGCTTTGGCATAGATAATGAATCTGAAGGCAATAGAGATGAGCGAGTAGTACTCGATCGAGTAGGTATTCGATCGAATACTACGGTCAGGGGCGAACCTGCCCCTTTCACCGCCCGAGGCGAACTACAGAAAGCTGCCCCCCCTGCCGGGAGGAGGGGGCGGAGCGAGGGGGCATGGCAAAGTACAGGGGGCGGGGCTTATCGCCGTTCGCGGCAGAGAGCAGGCATGGAGACTACCTGCTCTCTGCCTGAGCGTGAGGGGAGGCTGCTGGAGCAGCGCTGCTCCAGTGGCCTCCCCAAACCACTGCTCGGTGCTTGTCTGGACTGGCTTAGGTAACCAAAAATGCCGCCCTCCCTGAGGCCCTGGCATAGCGCCGCCTGAAGCGCTCGCTTCAGGTCACCTCATGGGAGGTGCAGCGCTGACTACGGTATTCGAAATACTCATACTCGATCGAGTACCACTCGCTATTTGAATGTAAAAGTTCGATACAGAACCAGCATTAATTGGCCGAATGCTATACAGTTCATCTCCTACCTTTAGAAGTCTTCTCCTTGCAGCTTCCCCGTGGAGTCTTCCGGCTCTGAATTCACTCTGCCAGGCATCGGGCCTGGGCAGAGCCGACTGCGCATGTCCGCTTGTAGTGCAGGCATGTGCAGTCGGCTCTGCCCAGGCCCGATGCCTGGCAGAGTGAATTCAGAGCCGGAAGATGCCGTGGGGACGCTGCAAGGAGAAGACTTCTCGGAGGATCCAGCCTGACCCTCACTCGTGGACTTGGTAAGTATAATTTGATTGAATGTTGCCTATCCCTGAAACGAGCATTTTCCCCCCATAGACTATAATAGGATTCGATATTCGATTCGAGTAGTCGAATATTGAGGGGCTGCTCGAAACGAATATCGAACCTCAAACATTTTACTGTTCGCTCATCTCTAGAAGGCAACCAAGGAAAGGGGACTTTAGATCTATAATAGGCAAGATAGCATTCGTAACGGCCTCAAAGAGGAGACACAGACAAGCTGCCATTGTAGAAGAAGTGACTTCATTGCATTTTTTTTAGATATTTGATCAATAACAGTATCCATTTTATGGATATGAATTATCAGAACATTTTGTAAAAGTTTTCTTAGGCAGGAACAATATCTGTTGGCTACTATAGAGAACGCTACATAATAGTCTTGCCATACTAATTTTTACATGTTTTTGCAATCTACTCTTTTATATAGCCTGCTGACACAGTGTTATAATACGTGAATGAAACTGTGGAACAGATTTGTATCTGAATAGAGCACATCAAGAGTCACATAATAAGCAATTAAAAGGTCATTAATTCCGTGAAGTTAGGGGGGAGGATTGTGAGAGTGTAGGAGGCAGAGTGTAAAGTACATGGAAACTGTGATCAACCTGTACAAGGCTAATGCATATGGGCACACACAATAAATATATAGCAATGCAGAGAGGCTTTTTAATACACAACAGCACAGGCTTCATCCATTGCCAAACAGGTTTTGCTGCACATCAGTTATACAGAGTTGTGTTGTTTCTATATGTTGCTTTGCACCCTAAAATGGCAGCATGAGCCATGGGCCAATCCCCTCTTTGTGTTGCCTTTGGAGTTAAAAGACCCCTTCATACAGAAGATTCACAAAGCTTGAATGGAGGAGGAATTGGGCCTACCAGTGCTGGACCCCTTCTCTATAGGTCACGTAAGAGCAAACACATCCTCTATTTAATATACAACCTTTATATCCACTTGTTTTCTGTTATTATATGATGTTGGGGGTCTTGACAATACCAAATAAACTGTTTGTCAAGCAGGAATAAGACATCACAGTTATTTTCACTTAGCCCATTAAGGACATCGGGTAAATTTGGGTATTAAGACTTTGTAGCTTTCTTTATATTCATTGCCACATTCCAAAATGTATAACTTTCTTTATTTTTCTGTGAACAGTGCCATATTGGGGCTTATTCTTTGTGAAATAAGTTGTGTTTTTATTTGGTATAGCACAGACAGAACCCAGGAGCGATCTATCAGGCACTCCTCTTGTGTCTGCTACGTCAATATGCCATATTATTGTGGCATTTAGTAATTAATAGTAATTAATATTACTCAATAACTTTAACTAATGTTAAATAATCACTAACTTTTCAACAAACTTTGTACAAAACAATAGTTCAAGAGAATATCAAAGAAAAATGCTCCTTTCTCCACTTATCTGGCTCTGTTCCACCTTACTGTCCCACTAAACCGAGTCTCACTCCGGAAGGATATTGAATTTCATCATGCTAAGGCTAGATGGACAGTAGGTCATAGAAACGTCATGTTGCATGTTGAATTCTATGGAAAGAGGACAAGTGAGTAGGAGTAACTGAGGCACTAAAGAGACTCCGAGCATCTACATAGTAGATTTTCTATCTCACCACAAGGGTATAAGTTACATCAAGCCAGGTCATCAATTCTCTTTAATGTCATGTATGATCCTGCTGATGCTTCTGAGTGTAAGACTTGATTCACATCTGTGTTAAGGATTACGTTCTAGGGGTTCTCTTGGGGACCCCCGAATGGAAACCTAATCTGCATAAAAAAGTGGTTACCTTAGGAAACCCACGGACTCCATAGACTATAATGGGGTCCATGTGGTCTCCACTCGTTTTCCGCACCAAAAATACAGAGAAAAAAGTGCGCTTTTCTCTCCACATTTTTCATGCAGAGAGGGGAATGGAGTCCCCAAACGCAGATGTGAACCAAGCCTAAGAGAGTGGGAAAGAGATTTCGATGAACAGCTTGACCTTGGTGCCATTGATATGGCAGGCATCTTAGCAGCTAGCTTCCACCAAGAAGCGTGGGAAGAAATGAAAATTAGAGATGGAGCATGCAGAGGAAAAAAAACTGCTAAAAATACAAGCCAAATAGTGATATTTCTTATGTATATACACTGTACTATTGAGATATCCATAGCTAGTGAAAGGTTAGGTATGCTTTAAGAGTTAAACCTAGAAACACATACACGGGAAGTTACAAAGCAGCAATCCACGTACAATGCAGGAAGATGGTCGTTACATGAAACTCTAGCAAATCTGTCTTGTATGGGCCTCAAGACAGAAAAACACAGAGTAATTAAAGAAATTACAGAATTGGTAAATGGATAGAAAAAAAAAAGTCTTCATTAAATGGGCATAAAAGTCAGCGCAGACAGGTGCCGCTGACTATAAAAAGAGAAATTCACCATGAAGAGAAAGTGCTAAGTCTTCAGGTTTCTGCAGCATCAGCACAGGGAGCGCACTGCCAAGCTGCAAGCCTTTATGGGAGTGTTTTAACGCCGTCGACCATGGAAACCCTTGCGTGTCTTAATGAATATAAAATCAGTGTGCTTCTTTGAATACGGACACAGTAAAACATCTGGGAGCCAAAATGTTGTTCTAATTTTGACTGTAAAATTTTAATGATGGAAAAGCAGCGTTTATTTAGCATTCATGAGCCCGGAGAATGAATGGTAGGAGCTTTTTAAGAGCGCTTTTATGTTTCATGTGCAGTGTTTCAGAGGAGCATTGTCTTCAGATCCCTAAGTGAGTGGGGAAACATTTAGGGCTGCAGCACTTTATAGTATTACCTCGCTGCTACTCTTGATTCTTCTAAAGGATTAAGAAATCTGACTTGCAGTGTCATAGTTTTGAGCTTTATTCTCTACAGTTTTACCTTTAGGCATGATTTTATAATATGTATATTGGTAAAAAGCAGTGAAGTCGCAAAAGGGTGGAAGGAATTGTATTTACACCAGAATCACGTTGTAAATAGCCTGTTTTATTACTCTGTTACCAATTTCTATAAAAACTCTGAATTCTCATTTACTCTAAATGAAGAAATCTTTTCATGGGTGGAATAAAATCGTATTATGTTTATATACAAAGTGATACAGATAATGCTATCTCCTTTTCTTATATTCTTAATAAATCATGGTGGAAATATAATATACCACAGTTTTCTCATCATTTGAAAGGTATGGGTATACTGTGCATCGGTCTTGAAACAATCTTAGGCTGAGGCCCCACGTTGCAGAAATGTTTCTTTTTATTGCATATTTTGCTGCAGTTTTTGAGCCAAGGCCAGTAGTGGATTAAGCAGAAGGTAGAAATATAAGTAATTACTATATACCAGGGGTGCCCAATACGTCGATCGCGATCTACCGGTCGATCACAATGGACGTATGGGTCGATCGCGGGATGCAGCCAGGGATCCTGGTGTCTCCTTGTTCACAGTCTACTGAGTCTACTGTCAGCCTGCGCTGTGAACAAGCACTCCAGACACTTGCAGGCCGCTCTTAGGGATGGAGGGGGTTGGGGTGCTGCTTGTTCGCAGCGCAGGCTGAGAGTCATCTACGGACACTGACAGGCGGGGCTGCTGCAGCCCCAGCCTGCCAGTGTCCAGAGGTAACTCTCAGCCTGCGCTGTGAACAAGCAGACAGCGGGGATCCCTGGGCGGCCACAGAACGCCGCTGTCTCCTGCTCTCACGATACACCAGGCCCTGCCCATATGCCCGGCCCGGCCCCACCCACAGACACACCCCACCCCGCCCACAGGCCCGTCCCGACCTCACCCACAACAAGTGGGTAGTAGATCTTTTGACTTGGTCATATTATAAAGTAGCTCACATGGTGACAAAGTGTGAGCACCCCTGCTATATACAGTGTATTTCCCATTCCTTTTGTAGCCATTCATGGCTTTGGCTGCAAAAAGCGCAGCATAATCTGCATAAAAAATGCTGTGTTTCTATAACGTGGAGCCTCAGCCTATAGGAGTTTTCCATGCTAAATAATTGATGACCTATCCTTAGGAATGGTCATTAATTAAATTAAACATCAGCGAGGGTAGGACCCCCAGCCTGCACTCCTCACTGATCAGTATTTGGCTGAACACGAAATCCTCTTCACTACTTACCAAGCACAACACAATACATTTGTACAGAGTTTGTACTTGGGAACAAAGTTCAGCCCCTTTGTCTGAATGGAAGTGAGCAACGGACTGATAAATGTGACGTCACATGGTCTGTGTAGTGGAAGATGTGCTCAGGGAGTGCTACTGCCATTTCAACTAGCTGACCTCTGGGGGTCTTGAGTGTTGGATCTAAGGATAGGCCATCAATTTAAAAGTCCCAGAAAGCCCTTTTACGCCGGGACCCTACATGCTGTAAACGCCGCCAGTCCCTGCAAATCTGCACAAGTCCCTGCATTTCATTTTTTCTTGCAGTGCTTTTTGGCTGTGGCCAGCTACGTGGGGCCTTACCCCTTAAAGTATGTAGTGTGCATATATATTTTTTTATGCTTTTTTTTAGCATACAGCATCTGCAGTTTATACGTTCCCCATGTATTTTCTAGATTTATATCCTCTAATATGCATTGCTGTAGGTTTGCGTCTATTTAGTCTCGTATAGCACTGAAAGCGGTGGTCTGATTGGTTTCTTTTGGCAACTCCTTTATGCTTGAATAAAAAAAGGCAACTCTCATGTTCTGGGCAATGTTCTCCTTGAAAAACTTGGGTCCTGGCATATATATGAATGTTGCTTGAATATATATCCCCTACCTATACATTGTTGCAGACCCCTTCACAACAGTGGCATTTCCTAATGGCAAGGGCCCATCTTTGCAGGATGAGAAGTTCTGCCACACTGAAAACATTGTTCAGGAATGATGTGCTAAATATGGCAAAGAGTTCAAGGTGTTGATATTGCACCACATTCCCCAAATCTTGGTCCAATTAAGCAATCCAATCCATAAAGACCCCAGCTATCAATTGCAGTGGATTTGTGTTGCAGATAAAACAGAATACATTTAGAGGCCTTGTGGAGCCTGCAAGCAGGCGGTTTCAATGTCATAACCACCAGCATCTTGTTATGCAAGTGGCATTTACCGTTCCGCACCTGTCCATGGTCCATCCAGACCCTTCTTCATTATTACTGAATACATGCACAATGCTCAGTGGAAACAAAGAATGCACACAAAAAAAAAAAAAAAAAAAATTCTAGGATCCTATATTCAGAATCATAAGATCTTGGCCAGAGTTTAAAGCGTTTCTTGCTGTGGAGGACCTGCCCTGCATTACACAGACCACCCATTGATTTGTAATGTTTAATATTTCCCTGGGGTGGCGCTGCAGGGAACTGAACACTGTCAGACAGATTACAGCTCATCCCTGGGGCCAATCCCTTTGTGATCAGCTTATTTTCAGTGGACCAGTCAAACAAGTATGGATCCAAAGGAAAGAACCCATACAATAATAGATACCTCTAGTCTAGAGATGAGCGAACAGTAAAATGTTTGCTATTCAATATTCGTTTCGAGTAGCTCCTCAATATTCGACTACTCAAATCGAATATCAAATCCTATTACACTCTATGGGGGAAAAATGCTCATTTCAGGGGTAGGCAACATTCGATCAAATTGAACTTACCAAGTCCACGAGTGAGGGTCGGGCTGGATTCTCAGTGAAGTCTTCTCCGTACAGCGTCCCCGCAGTGTCTTCTGGCTCTGAATTCACTCTGTCAGGCATCGGGCCTGGGCAGAGCCGACTGCGCATGCCCGCACTACAAGAAAATGGCCACTTACAGTCAAAGCGGCCATTTTCTTGTAGCGCGGGCATGCGCAGTCGGCTCTGCCCAGGCCCGATGCCTGGCAGAGTGAATTCAGAGCCGGAAGATGCCGCGGGGATGCTGCACGGAGAAGACTTCTAAAGGTAGGAGAGGAACCAGCGTTGATTGGCCGACTGTATAGCATTCAGCCAATCAACGATGGTTCTGCATCGAATTTTTCCATTCGAATAGCGAGTAGTATTCGATCGAGTACGAGTATTTCGAATACCGTAGTATTCGATCGAATACCTACTCGATTAAATACTACTCGCTCATCTCTACTCTAGTCCTATGTAAGCCCACAGATAACATAAGACTTGTACAAAATGTCAAACTCAGTTCTACTATATAATAAATATGGAGGTAACAGAGGTTTTATTTATACACCATTAACCTCTGTGTAACAATGTGTCTTTTTTCATGGCTCTGTCCACCAACAAATAGGAACGTCCTGTACATGTGTTTGCCCCCTTGTCCGTAGAGAAACCCACTTGGTCGTAAGTCTGTGTGAGATCATTGTAAAAACAAGTCTGCTTTTTATGACATGGTAATGTAGTGCAAATGATACTAGACAGGGGTCTTACCATTTGTCCTATTTCTCCAAGCAATGCATTTCCTATGGAAAAACAGACTCAGTGCCGTCCACGCCGCTCTGTGCTAACACGAGGCCTGCTTCTTTTTACATACTTTAGCCTGAGTGGAGTTTTTCATGTTAATGTAAGATAATAGGAAGTCTCAGTGGCAAAGGTGGGATTTTATTTCTATACGAACCTGCAACGCCTTTTGTCATGTGACAGAAAAAAATAAGATTTGGTTTTACATTTCCATAAAGCGGCCATAGAAAATGGAAATTTATATAATTGCTTGAACAAAATGGTATTGAGTAAACTACACCAAAGGGAAGGTAATTGCCGCATGTCTAGGATATTCTGTCAAAGTTCTGTTTGATGACCAGGGCAGCTCGTGTAAACTGAGGTCTTGTTGCCCAGTTAGCAAAATAAAGCTGTCGGGAGGAATCATTGTGCACGATGTGCAGGCTTACGCTGAGGTAATCTTTATTGACTTTCTAAATTGTAATGTGAATAGGAAAATCCATTCTTTGGAATATAAGGGAATCAGTCTACGAAAAGGTCTGATTTAGCTCGTAGGCATGCAAGTATGAATTAACGTTTTTTCATGTTTTATTTCAAGCTAACATCATTTAGGTATACTGTAGCTGGTAAAGCATATACGTTGAGGAGTTACCGACAGAGGCCAGTCCGATCACTGCTTTAATTTTTTAGTAGCTCTAAATCCGGGGCCCCACGGACACGGCGCAGTTTTGCAAATCACAGCATGTCAATTATATCTACAGTTTCTCCATAGATATAATTGGAACAGAACTTTCTGTTTAAAGCGCATTAGGAAGAACCACAATGCGTTGCTGCCGCAGTTTTTCCCACAGTGCTTTATTTCTGTGGGTTGTAGCGTCAGGCCTTAGCCTGGCCAAAAACAGTCAATTTCTGAGGCATCAGACAATGATAAGATAAGATAAGATAAGATAAGATATTCCTTTAATAGTCCCACAATGGGGAAATTTCAGTGATACAGTTTCATAGATGGTACAGTAGTATATAACAAGAGAGAAAACACATAGAAGCTCATGGCAGATAGAGAAATCCTAGGAATCATAGCAACTAAAAAAGAAAGAAACACAGACACACTGCAGGATCATTTAGTTCTCTGTGCAGATTGGTGTTAATAATAATAATTATAATAATAATAATAATACAGCCGACTTGGTTGTAGGACACGAGGAGGGGGGTCACAGCATGTGGATATAACAAGCAGAAATTTTTGCAGAGGTGGGGGACATAGTCAGCTATTATGATAACATGTGGCAGTTCCTTTGGTAGGTGGTGAGATCTCCTGCTCACAGCTGATAGTTCGGTATCTTGCATCAGCACTATTGTCCTTTTAACCACAAAAAATGCCCCAAATGTCCTTCATCACAAGCCCTCCTCCTCCTCCTTACCACAGTGTTCTACTGCCCCAAGGAAGTCAGAGGCCATCCAGGTATACAGGGTGCTGCTCTCTTGCCAAGCTTCCATAACTCCTGGGGTAGGTGGGTGATGGTAGGTTCCCAGGTTGTAACAGTGTCCCACGTGTCCACAGTAATAGAAAGAAATACCAGTCAGCTGTAGCATCTTCACACATCAGCAATTGACGCCAGAAATCATCTCCTTGAATGAAGAAGTCCGCATTTCCATGTAGGTTTCTCTTCCATGCCGCATGTTGAGCCATGCTGTCCTAGCTGGGGGGATGGTAACAGGCACATGTGGAAACCAGCTGAACCAGGTCTTGAGTCCATGCTTTACAATGGAAACAAAAGGAACAAAAAACTCCACAGGGTCTTCCATTCGATTTATAGTTGCTAAATTCATAGTGCTAGATTGCTTGGTTACCGGATTCTTGAAGATATAGAGAAAAAGAGTGAAAAGGAAAGAAAAAGTTTGCTCCCAGCTTGGAGCACTGCATCAAAGGCAGCCAGCCTCTCAGGGGGCGGCGCCTAAAAATGTGTATGGAGCCCCTGATTATACCAAGGGGTTGGATGTCGCTATTTTTGTATTAGCAATCACAGTCCGCTGTTTTGGCCAAAGGTAGTAGGCAAACTCCCTTCTTCCTAATGACATAATTAGATAGACATGTATGCTTGGCTAAACAAGTATTCTTAGACTAAAGGGGCATTCACATGGATAACTCACGGCAAAATAAGCTCTGATAAAAAGACTCACACTGACTTCAATAGGTTCCGTTTTCCGGCGAAACACATTTAGATCAATGGTTAAAAAGCCTCCCATTGATTTCAATGTGTTCCGTGCGGATAATGGAACCCATTGAAGTCAATGGGAATCTTTTTGATTCTGCACTGATTCTGCCGTGAGTTATCGTGGCAGAATCAGTGCCACTTTACTCCGTGTGAATGCCCCCCAAAGGCTCCACATAGCAGGCCACAGCCAAAAAGCATCATGGGAAAAAACGTGGCCGAAACGTATCATGTTTTTTTCCCAGTGCTTTTCATAGAAAATCTGCAGAGTTTTTCCTTGTGGACTTTCTGCTTTAATTATACCAGGATGGAAAATGTCACAATGCTGTAAGTATAATTGAAGTCTCAGCATGTCCGCTATGGATATGTCTGCAATGTCTGGATGGTATTAGCCAGAATCCCATTCACTTTGCAGTCACTGTAAAATGATGCATTTTTTTTCAGCGGCATTTATGCTACTTGGGGTCTGATTCTTATAGCAAGTTTGGTAGCCAGAGCTAATTCATTTGGTAGCCATCTCATATCTATGGTAATTCCAGAGCAGCAGAACTCAGTAATGCCTCGTGGTGTGGTAAGGAAGAAGCGAGCCAGAAAGAAACCCACAATAGGGCCGTGGTATACTGGGTGAGACACAAACTAGGACAAGGGGTCAGTGAGATTCCAAGAGAACAAAGGCAGAAACTGTCAGGCACAGCTGAATGGTACCAAAAAAGAGCCAGAATGTGGTATGACAAGTGTAATAGACCCAAGTGGTTAAAAAGAATAGCAATATATTTCAACCCCATATCAGCGGCGCTTCTACAATCCAGTATCCGAAAAATAAAATCCTTCCATAAGGTACAACATAAAGCACATTTAAAACATTTGCAGTCACGATAAGTCAGTATTTTCCTGGTTCAGATGGGCTTATCTGCAGAGTATTTCAGAATATAAAACAATTCCAGCATGATATTGATTGGACCTTACAAGGTTAATAAGTTCATCAAACTGCAAGAGCAAGGAGTGAAGGTCAATCTTATTCCCACACTGTAAAGGGAACAATATTGAACAATGTGCATATAGCCTTAGACTAAACATATAAACATGTTGTTTTACAACACGGCTGCAGACATAAATCATAACCAGAAGATAAGCTGATCTGGAGAAGTATTAACTATTTACAGCCTTATAGGGATTAATAAAATGATTCAGAATCATTACATTCCAAGTATACAGAGGAGGGAGCAAGTCTGCTAAGTTATCCTACAGGTCAATTACTTTTCTCTGATATACTATATACTATATTAAGCAACATACAACAATTATTCTATTAAAATAATGAAAAACAATGTTCGATGGGATGGTTCACAAACAACCTATGACGAGATGTCGTGCACACTATATACAGTAGAATGATAACAATAAATGTTATAACTGAATTAGACGCAAATGTGACATGTTCTCTATAGAAGGAAGGTGGTCACATCTGAATCACCTCCACTGGCTGACGCAAGGACCTCTGGTCCAAGACTCACTACACTTAGGCCTCGTTCACATCTGCGTTGGATTCCGTCCAGGGGAGTCCACATGAAGCCCCCTCCGAAAAGAATACCGAACACAACTGCAAGCGGTGTGCCAGTGAAAGCACACGGATCCCCATAGACTATAACGGGTCTGTGTGCTTGCCACCAGATCTCCGCCAGGATCATGCAGACAGGAAAGTAGTTCACAATCTAATTTCCTGTCCGCATGATTCGTGCGGGCAGCGCGGGCCAGCACACGGACCGATTATACAGTAGTCTATGGGGTCCATGTGCTTTTACTGCACACCACTTGCAATTGCGTTTGGTATTCCGTTCGAGGGGTCTACATTCAGACTCCCTGGATGGAATACCAACGCAGATGTGAAGGAGAGGTAATACTGCAATAATAAATTATGCAACCATATAAACACTTCTGGAAATATATTGAACCAAGATATAAATTATAAAAAAAAAAGAAAATACAAAAATAAAGCAAAGAAAATATGTTCTTGCATTAAAGGCTTTTCAATGTATCCCAAAGATGGCTTTATAGGTAATGCAAGTCTTTTGTTTGTTCCATTTGCATCTACCTATGAGCGGCTCTGACCTCGATATAAACAGCGAAAGTCATTTTGTTGCTGTCACTGGTAATTGTTAGGTTGAAAAACAAAAAAAATTAAATGTGATAAAAGACTGCCAATGTTATGGCTTAATTTTATTATAATTGCATTACCCACATCTGCAAATATTTCATGTTTATTAAAAGAAATGAATAGAGCTGCCTGGGAAGGGTAAATGGAATGACAGGGTAGATGTGAGGAATCCATCAGAAAGCTGTTTCTCTAGCTTTCAAGCAGACAAGGAGAAATAACATTTCATTCTGGTGGTGTCTCGCTGGCGAATGTATGTGGGCAAACAAATTACAAATGGAAATAGATTTCATTTTGTGCTCGGGTAGCACAAGTCAACAGATGTTGGTGAATTAAATATTAAATCTGTTGCTGTTATTTGTTCACATTTTCGTAACAGACCTTCAGTCACTGAGACCTTCTCTTTCGCTACAATTTGACGGTGATAGACAGCCGGCACATGTGGCGCTCAAAAATTGAGTATTATAACATTTATGAAAGCAAATACGTTAAACAATTATTAAGATTCCATTTGACGTCTTAGTTGTTTATATATATATATATTTATATTTTTTTCTATATTGTATATATTTTTCTAATTTTATTGTGCGCATTGTATACAGACAGAAAATCAAACCAGATGGGGGTCTCCACCTTATTGAGTTTGTCTCCCACATGGCTCTTATTCCTCTTTGTCGGTAGTCTAGATTACCATATGATATGTAATTCTTAGATTATGAGTTCAATTGAGTTGTAAACCCTTCAGGCTTTGCTCTCAATATTTACTTTTATGCCATGTGCTAATGCCTGCTTTATGTCTCGTCCTTCTGTTTTGCATTGCTTATATGCCCCTGTGTTTCTGCCTGTTTTCTGTACATCATTTAGAGAAGTAAATTAGTAAGAAGGAAGCCACTGGGATACATACAATGTGCAATGAAGTGTCACATAAATAGCTATAATGTTACAATGCTTATGATTTTCAGGATACCGTCAAAACATCATTCCCCTTGAACTTTAAAAGGACAAAAACAGAATAGGAAAGAAGAAAATTCGAGTTTTATTTGTCAGTGTAAATGTAGCGGGAGTAACACAAGCTATGGTAAGCTTTGCCCCAAAAGCAGGGACTTTCAGAAATGCTGCAAAAACAACTTCATTCATTTTCCAATCGATATATCAGTCACATTTTCTGCACTATATTCTTTAAAGGGTATCTACCATCACCAAAAGGAATTCAGAACCTGTGGGAGATTTGAGAAATAGTGAAGATAGCTTCTTTGTATCACAACAATGTAGGAGATTGTAGGGTTATAGGCTGGACTTGATGAACTGATGTCTTTATCCAACCTCTGCTACTATGTGACTATGTAAAGCGCAAGCTTGCTATAGAGAAAATCATTTTTTAATCCATATGTCAATATGTCTCTTCAGTGCACTGGTACACAGGGCCACAGCAGACTCTACCTGCTCAGGAGGGCTTTTGGAGTCCAGGGGGAACTTCTTAGGGCTTTTTTCATTAGCCATATTCTTTGGAGTGGCCTGCTGGGGGATTAGCATACCAGCCAGGGATAGAAATGGACTTGACAGGCTGGTTAGAAGGGCCAGCTGTTAGGATTATGCAGAGACTGCGGCCATGAGATGGGCGTCGCTATCTGTTCCTCTGCAAAATCCAGGGTTGCAAGGGTTAACCTGCCTTGCAACAGCCGGGCGTGGTCGACTGGTTGATCGACATGTGTATCAACCAATGGACGCTCGGATTGGGCAGCTGGGCTATTTGCTGGTGACCGCCCCTTGCCTATATAAGGGGACTGGTCTGGACGCCCGGCGCTCTATGATCGCATTCCAAACCCGAAATGATGTGTGTACGTATGTTTGGGTTCCAGCCTGTAAACATTGCCCTAGTTAGCAAAAGACCCCTGAGATAGCAATGCCACTGTTTGTCAGGCAGCATGCTGCCCTGTATGCGTGTGTTTGTGGTAAAACTCTGTAGGGTCAGCTAGCAGTAATTCCCAGACAGGGTGACTGGGAGTGGGCTTGGCAGTAGTTGCCTGGGTGGTTGGGTGGAACTGCCACACACAGGGTTACTTGGTCTCTGGCTAGTCCTGGAGTTCAGGCTAGCCAGCTTGTTTATTGTGCGGCTGCTCTGACTGCACAGAGCTCTGTGAATTGCAACAGAGCACACCTGGTCATTTAATTTAGCTGGCAGTGACAGGAACTGTTAGTCTGTATTCACACCAGGTTGGTTGCAGTAATGGCCCAGAGGGCTCCGTAGGGTTTTATTTGTTTATTTTTTTAATAAACCCTGCTGACCATAACACCAGCTCTGTCCTGGGGAGCCCCCTGGACCCAGTGCAGGTGATGGGTGTCAGAAGGTTACTGTCCGTGGTGACCTCCATGCTGGAGAACAACTCCCCTCCCATGTATGAGACTGTGATAGCACTGGGCAGTACTGCCAGTGACCGACTGCTTCACCCCAAGTGTGAGAAGGAACGCTATCAGAGATCCTTCCTCCCAACCGCAGTCAGGCTGTATAATCTACATCAGGCTAAGTGAAGATCACTCCGCACAGGGATCTAAATGATCCTGAGTCTTTCTTTTTCTTCTTAGCTGCTATGGCACCTAGTATATTTTCTATCTGCTATGAGCTTGTATGTGTTCTTTCTGGAAATATATTACTGTATTATCCATGCTGCTGTAACATACTGAATTTACCCATGATGGGACTATTAAAGGATTATCTTATCTTATCTGACAGAGCTCCTGTTTTTGCCTGTGGTTGCCACATGTCAGGACAAGGGATAAGCAAACCAGTTCACCAGGTTTTTAGAGTTTTCCAAAATTTTTGGGTTTTGATACCCATAAACCACTTTTTTTTTTTTTTTTTTAGCTCAGTGTAATAAGCAGAGGCACAGGTGAGGTACATAAACATAGAAAACAATCATACTCACCTCTTCTGGGCTGTGTCCAGCCTCATGAATGATGTCACAGACCACAGAAAAAATATGCATATGTATGGGGGAGTCAGGCGGCATAGCTGTCAGTCAAGTCATATGGCATATGGATTCCATTAGTATGGGCAGTCTGTTATGAATCCTTTAATGTGTTTTCTCAATCATAATTTCTCTGTTAAATCTGGTTTCCCATTCCTTCTTCTCATACCCTTTCCATACCCTATAAGTGAGTCATCATTGAGTGGTGCTAGAGACTCTACATGGCCATTGCAATGTCCCTTTCACACATCCGTCCGTGTTTGAGTTGAAAACAGTCTGTGTGCAAGTCGTATTTCCCAGCCCAGTCGTGACTGGTGTGAGTATACTATACTGATTTAGGATGCTGTGAGCATCAGAACTACCATAGATTTCTTGTATTCACATGATGCTTTAAGTAAGGTAAAAAGAAAGACATGAAATAGGAATAGTAAAGCCCTCAGGAGGAGAGATTAATGTAATCTCACAAAAAAAATTGAAAGCACCATCTCTTTCAATAGGTGTTAAGAAAGATTTTATGTTAAAGCATACTCTGAGCCCTATTTGTCCTGTGAAATTCAGTGAATCACTCCAGCGACTTTATGGTTTTAGAAAGCATTTTACAGTAGGAACGCGCTGACCATGGCTGTAACCTAATGCTTCCAATTTTGATATTATTAGGCGACTGCTTCAAAGTCTTAGCTTGGCTTTCTTCACCTTGAGCAATGATTCAGCCTTGTATCTAAATACCCTGGACATCACAGAATGACTTGTTGACTGCCCATCCAGCCTAGTTACATCCCTTAGATAACCATCATATCCTACAGAAACTTTCAGCTCACATCTTAAGGGATGTATTAGTATATCTACCAGTAAAGCTATCTGGCTTTGCTTTTTGCAAGCATGGATATGAATCAGAAAAGATTTCCTTAATGCTCCGCATTCTACAACCCTATTCCTCGTTTAACTAAAGAAAATCTTCCAATTGAGCATAAACAAACACAAGCTAAATAAAATATACAGTAATGTGCAAAAGTTTCAGGCAGGTGTGGAAAAAATGCTGCAAAGTAAGAATGGTTTAAAAAAAACGGATGCGGTAATGGGTTATTTTTATCAGTTAACAAAATGAAGTGAAATCCATCAATATCAGGTGTGGCCAACCTTTGTCTTCCATCAATTTTTCTAGGTACACTTGGAGACACTTTTTGAAGGTTGTTCCAAACATCTTGGAGAACTAAGCACAGATCTTCTATGGATGTAGACTTACTCCAATCCTTCTGTCTCTTGATGTAATCCCAGACAGACTGGATGATATTAAGATCAGGGCTCTGTGAGGGCCATATCATCACTCTAGGACAAAATGGTCACACCAAATATTGATGTGATTTACATTTCCATTTTTTCTCATTGACTTCACTATTGACTTCACTTTTACTTTGGTATTTGGACTTGTGGAATTATCATGTGCCAAGAAAATTTGTTGATGTAGTAAAAATGTCCTAGTCTTGTTTCCCCAAAGAACAAATAACATGACTTACTCTTGAGTACAAAATGCAGGGAGAGTCACATTGAACAGAAAGTTCTGATCTAAATGCTAATAATTGAGACTTTGTGAATAGCTGTTTTTCCAGGTAAATGAAGTTACAGGTTCAGTATATTCATGCTAATTGCCTAGGCCAATTAAAGTTTTCAGTTTTTCACAATTAAATACAAGATAATTTTTTTCGAATAAATAATGCTGTAGAATGAATAGGGAAATAACCAGGTTGTAAGTTCACCCATCTCTCACTAGGTAATTGTAGATGCTATGTATTCAAAGAGTAACCCAACGGTGAAACAAGTTCATTTCTCTTCTTTATGCTGAACAATATGATACAATTAGGATGAAAAATAAGGATATAGATACTGTGTATAAGTGTAATTATATAATGTGTGACACGGGAACATAAACCATTCACAATCCAATAATATATTTGTAAAGGGGCTGATTAAAAGAAAAAACATAATACTAAATATGTAACTACACATCACCAAAATGGTCTCCTATCCAGCAAGCAGTAAGGGTAACCATCACATATCCTAAAAAGTCCTTTCCATAATGGAAGTTTGGATGAATGCTACTGAAGGATGAGACCTCCAGATGTGAGTCTTAGGGGTTGTTCACACAGAGTTTTTGGCAGCGGATTTTGACGCAGAATCCGCCTCAAAATCCACTGCCAAAACCGGCTCCTATTGATTTCAGTGGGAGCAGCTTGCTTCTTTTTTCTGCTAGTAAGTAGCGGAAAAAAATAAGCAAAATGACCCTTCTTGCCAGGGATTCCATGGCTGAATCAGCCACGGCATCCGTAGTGCAAGGCTCCCTCCCAATTAGGCCCATTCATTTAGGCCTAATCTGAAGCGGAATGCCGCAACGGGATGTCGATGCACTGCACAGGCTTCCCTTTGTGGCTAGCCACACATAATGATCACGCACAGAATGCAAATTCTGCCATGTGAACATACCCTTAAAGGGATTCTATTAGAATTCCCTTTTTAAACTAAATACACGTAGGAATAGCCTTAAGAAACGCTATTCTTCTCTTACCTTTATTATTCTGATCTGTTCATGAGAAATATCTTTTTTCTTCCTTATGTAAATGAGTTTTCTCTCAGCACTGGGGGGCGTTACTGCTTGAAAACTCTCCAGCATTGCCTCTGTCTTCTTCTTCCTATCGTGTCTTGGTCCAAAAGCACCGACTGTGCATGTTCGTCGGCCATTTTCCTGTGGCTGAACGGGAGAGGCCACAAGATTTCATATTGTAACTTTGCACAGGACAAAATGTCGTAATATGGACGTAATTTGTTAAATACCATGGTAGCAGACATATCAACTACTATGGGGCCTAACAACTAAGGGAACCTAGGGAGTCCTAGGGTTAAATCACTGATAACTATGAGAAGAGATTGGTGAACCTCCCAAAATTTGTTTTGTTTTGGTTTTAGGTGGTTTGGACCCAAGATTTGTTTCAGGGCAAACAAGTTTGGAATGAGCCACACCTTAAATTAGCTTAAAACCTAGTATATAACACTGTCAAGACTCCTAGGAACCTATCTACCAAATTTCTAGCTCCTTAAGGCAAACACAGCCAAAGTTATGTCAAGGTGAAAGTGACATGTATGTCTATGGAAAAACGGATGGTACAAAGTGGATACAAACTCAAGAGTTTAACCATATGCTAACACTCACATTTATACAGTTAACTTTTAAAATTCTCCAAAATTTTCCCTTTTTTGGGGAAAGCTGCGTGTTAGTGTTTTCTTTAGACACACATAGCATAGTTGTATTACAAAAAGTAATGGTTTTATAGAAAAATTAGCTGGTTTTGATGATTTGTAACTGCTACAAGCTTATATATGAGACAAATTTGTGGTTGTGGGCCAAGTCGATGAAGTACGGAGTGATGAAGATTTTTATTTTTTTTTTCTTTTGTAATGCCAACACCGTGGAACTAGCAATGTGAAATAGTGGAATGTGAAGGAGTAAGCCGCAGGAATGGTGGCAATGGCAGTAGCAATGGCAACATGAGTGGCAGTATGGCATGGAGTAATGTGATGTTCTGGGCCACAAAGAAAGATATGATGGTGTATGTTATGACATTGGTGTGTGTTTTCATTCAGTACTGTAATACCTCTGTGTGCATTATTTTTGTATAGTGACTTCACTGTTCTATTATCTCTGTACTGTAACTGTGTGCATTATCCATGTACTGTGACATCACTGCACGCATTATACTGGTACTGTGACATCACTGCATGCATTATACTGGTACTGTGACATCACTGCACGCATTATCCATGTACTGTGACATCACTGCATGCATTATACTGGTACTGTGACATCACTGTGTGCATAATCCTGAACTTTGATATCACTGTGTACATTATTCCTGTACTGTGACATCACCATAGCATAGCCCATCCTTAGGATAGCTCATCATTGAAAGATCAGTATGGGTCCGACACCCACCGCTCTACGGAAAACCAAGCACCGCAATGTATAACAGTAGTTATAGTATAGTATATAGTATAACCGCATAACAGCTGTGGTTGGTTTTGCAGCTTATCCCATTCACTTAAATTTGGATGGCTGCTCATCCCCATTCAATAACTTCTCAATGGATTTTGTTGTCTTTTCTTATAAGTTATCATGCTGCAGAAAATAAAATTAAACATTTGTACATTTATCTATATGTATGAATGATACACTTTCAGTAATACTTAGGCTATGTTCACACTGCAGAAAATAAAGAGGAAATTATCTTCATTTTCCGCCACCCTAATTCAGTTGCAGCTTCCCGCTGCTGAGTAGGCCCAGATCAATGGGTGTAATCCGCAGCCAAAGACTCTGTGGCCGAATCAGTGTGGAATCCACAGCAAGATTGAGCAGAACGTTTCTTTTTTCCATGTTCTTCTGCGATCTCTGCCTCCCATTGAAAATGACCAGAGGTGAAATCCACCTCCAAATTTGCTGAAAATTCCTTTGTGTGAACATATACTTACCATTTTTTACTAAACTGACTTCGACAAAGGAATGGGTTTATGATATCATGAGACACAAGGCTAACCCAACCTCTCTCTGCCAGGGCATGTTCATATTTCAGAAAATAAAAGTAGTTTGAGGCGGACACCCCCCTCAGATTCCTCATCATTTTCTGCATCCCACAGAACTCCCTGCGGCAGAACGCAGAAGCTGAGCTTTGACATTCCACTATGGCTCTATGCCACTAAGTGGACCCAGAAGGATGGATTTAATAAGCCGGGAGTCTCAAGGACTCTGCAATAATCAGCCTTGGAAGCCACTAGAAAATTGAGCAGGACACGTAAGTGAGCAGTGTCCTTCTCTGACCTCTGTCTCCCATTGAAAACAATAGGAGGCACAATTAAGGTGGAATATGCTAATGATTTTGGGATAGAATCCACCACAAAATTAGTGGCAGATTTATCCATGTGAATAGGCTGTTCATAGACAGAACATTATCAACCAGTGGTGGAAGGTCAGATTTAGCCCCACTTCTCATTAACATAAGAAAATCCTTCTTTACAGCAATATTAAATATTATTGTTTGTATAATGAAAAGTTGTACAATTTTCTAATCTACTTTCTGTATCAATTCCTCATAGTTTTCTAGAACTCTGCTTGTTGTCACTCATTGTTTAACCACTTTCCGAACCACCCATTGGGTATATACATCTGGAAGGTGGCTGCCTTGTTTTCACAGGACATACCGGTACATCCAATCAGAACACACCACTGCTTGAGATTGTGCAGCTGCTGATACTGGGAGCTGGCTATAACTTCAGCCGCAGCTCCCATAGAGAAGGCAGGGAAGGTTTATTACCTTCCTTGCTTTCTCTATTCCCGTGTATACACAGCTTTGGGCGCTGCCATGATGCGGCTATCCTCTGATCCGGTGGTCACGTGATCCACCAGTGTCAGCATCTTCTAAGAGCTGCTGGTTCCTACAGGACCCAGATCAGCTCTATAATCTGTATAATAACATTCATGAGGCCGTATTCCTCCTGCGACTGAGGCTAAATGTACCAGCCCCAGTTGCAGGGGAAATCAGTCTCCAATACAAAAAAAAAGTGTTCAGATCTCCCCAAAGGTCTATTATGACCTTATGGGAACACAATCTGAAAAAAAAAAAAATTAATTGAAAAGTTTTTTAAAAAATAATACCCCAATAAAACGCCGTTATTAAAGGTCATAGCCCCATCCCCGATGACACCATATAAAATAAAAAATTACTGTAACAGAGAGAAAAAACTGTTTTATAAAGTTTTTCAGTAGCACTTTGTATTATTAAATATAAAAAAAAGAAAAGTGAAAAAGAAACAATTTCCCTTCTATTTTGTTTAGATTTTCCCAGGTATTTAAAAAAAAAAAAAAAAAACAAGCAAAAATAAAAACAACATAAAAATAAATCCCTACGTGTCACCGAAAAAAAGACACAGAAATTAGCTGCATCATCCAAATGATAAAAAAAACACATAGAAAAAAAACTAAAATGTGTCTTGTCCTGGACTACAGATTGTCCCGTACTGAAGTGGTTAAATTAAGTGGATACATTCAGTCTGTGGTCATGTGATGGACATTCACTGGTCATGGCTGCATAAAGGCAGTGACCGAGTCTGTTGATTTCCCATTGTCACTGATAGCCCGAGCAAATGACCCCTTTATTGTATAATGGCTAAAGTATCGTACTATTGCTACAATATATAACTATTGCAATGCAAGAAGGCATCTAAATGAAAGCACATATTGCTGCATGATAGACTGTTATGTACAATATGGCGGTGAATTAGATGCAGGCCTCTCCTATGCAGACGGTCTGGTTAATAAGGAAACAATAACAGCAGGCATTAAAAATCAAACAGTCGGCAAGAAAGCACAGATGTCCTAGAAAATGTTTATTAAAATATGAAATGTAGCTATCCGCTCAGTGAGTTATACGTTTTACTCAGCGGATAGTAATAAATACAGAAATATGCATCGAATATAGCATCCCTGCTGACTATGGAACCTGCAGTACAATTCAATACAGTAGATTAGCAATGAACATTTCCAATCAAATGCCATTTGTTCTATTGCTGAGTGATTTGCTGCTGACACAAGATAAAAAGCATTCAATACCGGTGACAAAAGAGAGACAGCCTATCTCATTGAATTAATGTTAAACAGATCCTGTGATGAATTGAGACTTAATTTCCTGGCAGTCAATTGGAGAGCAAGATGTAGGACAGACCCATTACTCCTCGCCGTTGCTACTTTGCCAATGGCTCCGATGCAGTATGTGTATTAGTCTCCGAGAGCCACTAATCTACAGATGAAATGCATGAAGAATCCTTTATTAGGGAGACAAAGATCCGGTTTCAGTCTGTCTTCCAGTCTCTATCACATTTCCTTCAGTCTAATGTACTAAATGTTCCTTATTCTACTTCTAAACAAATTACCTCTCCTTTGCCACATTAAATCGGATCAGGCCTGGAAGACTGCATTACAAATGCGGGAAATGTGTGACACATTGGGGCTTTAGAAACCAGTTATAGGTTTCTGCCCATGTGCGCAGCTGTTTGTAATTTTTTTTTCTCCTGTGAAAAACATTGTTTTAATTTTGAGTGAAATGTTTGGAGTCTGGATCCGAAGTCCCGATTCTTATCTCGCAACGGTTCACTGAAAGTAGATGACATCAAGAGTTTAAGAGTTTTGTGTTTGGCCTAAGTGAAAAGTTCTTTATCATGAAGTCTGATGAGATATGTCCTAATTCACTTAGCTGACACAGAAAGATAGTCGTAAGAAACTTTATATGCATGCTAGAGATAAGAAGAAGGAACACGTAACATATTTAGATGGCTTAGATTGCAAGCTCTTTTGGCCATAGCACCTTCTGGTTCTTATTTCTTGCTTTTCCTGATTTACAGTTGTACTTCCTTTATTATATTACATGTCCTGTTATAAAGTAACTTTTCTTCATGATTGGAATTAATTTTAGTTTCTAATAGTTAATACTCCAATGATGTATAAGAGAAAATATCCTTGTACCGTGTTAGCTCCAATGATGTCACTAGTTGAGTCCTGTTACATTTCAATGAAATTCTTTTTAGAGGATACCTGTATTTTATCAAATAATTATCAGTTGACTTTTTCATAAGAAATCCTTTTTAGATGGAAGCCGGTAGAGATGGGCGAACCTCACAAGATTTCTTTTGATGAATATTTGTGAAGGTTCTGCCCCCTGGTTTATTTCAGATCAAACTTTATTCAACACAAATCAAAAGTGATATTATTATACTCTAGAGTCCTCTCAGATCCCAGAAGAGGCCCAGAGGAGGTGAGTAAAATAACAAACACCTTGACTCACCTCCCCTGGGCCTCTTCCAGCCTCAAGCTGATGTCATACATCTAAGATTACTAGAGAGGCCTGTGATTGGGCCTCAGCGGTCATGTGGGAAGTGTCAACTTCAGTGTCGAGACATCAGCGTGCCCCATGTGGGCAGTAGGAATAGGAATGATAGGAATAGGAATAGGAATAGCAGAAACAGAATAGTTTCTAATTTACCCAGTATATTATACTGATGTATAGCCTGGTAGTTGAAACCCTTGAAGTATAATGACTGTACGGTGCCATGCCAGGGTGAACTAGTGGTCCATCTAGCTCAGGGGCCCCTCAGGGCATTCATATGTTCACCTGTGGATCAGTCTGAGCTTGTGTGTTCTTTAGTGACTATGCATGGCCACTCAGTGAAGAGTGGAGTTACGGTGCGAATACTAGCCTTTCATAGCTTTTGTTAGTATCATATTGTGTTGAACTGATTTAAAGGGATCCTATTATTAGAACCCCTTTTTTTCTAACATGTAGAAATAGCCTTAATAAAGGCTATTCTTCTCCTACCTTTAGACGTCTACTCTGCGTTTGGTAGATATTCAGTTTCCTGTCTTTATGCAAATGAGTTCTCTCGCAGCACTGGGGCGGCCCCAGTGCTCAAACAGCACTGGGGGCTGCGAGAGAACTCTCCAGCGCTGCCTCCATCTTCTTCAGGAACCGGCCTCTACACGTCATCTTCTGGCCTGGCTTTCAATCTTCTACACATGCGCAATCGGCTCTGCCAGTGAGCCTCGGGCAGAAACGACCATTTTTTTGTGGCTGCTTGCTACAAGAGCTCACATAAGAGGCGACAAAGAAAATGGCCGTTTGCAGGTGCAGTCGGCTCTGCCCACTGGCAGAGCCGATTGGGCATGCGTAGAAGATTGAAAACCAGGCCAGAAGATGACGTGCAGAGGCCGTTTCCTGAAGAAGATGGAGGCGGCACTGGAGAGTTCTCTCGCAGTGCCCCCCCCCAGTGCTGCGAAAAAACTCATTTGCAAAAAGACAGAAAACGGAATGTCTACCAAACCGCAAAAGACATCTAAAGGTAGGAGAAGAATAGCCTTTCTTAAGGCTATTCCTGCTTGTTAGTAAGAAAAAAAGGGATTCTAATGAAAGCATCCCTTTAATGAGAGATTGCATTAGCTAACTAAAAGGAAGATCAGTTAACTCACATCCATATATACCTTGTAGCAGCTCTTTAATGGAATTCAAATGATTGTTTTACCATATAGCATATTTACGATTCATCTTTGTCAGACCAGTTCCACCATTATAAAGCAGTATGGTGAATTGGCTAACGGAGTTCTGCTTAGGTATATACTCTATATGATGATCACATGCTCAAATAAGATATATGTCTTCTCTAGCCAACCGGAAAAAGCTAATTGCAGACAATGTCATTTTCCTAGCACTGTTGCCAATTTGCTTTATTGAATGGCAGGAATCACATTAGTTGGATTGCTACCAGTTGAATAGTTTTGGCATATCCTACAGATACAGTGTATGCAGCCATTGTATTTGAATCATATTTCAGCATTGTAAGGACAAATAAAGTTCATATATAGATGTAAAGCCACACTTTGAGGCATAATCTAGACTCCTCATCTAGGAGATCATGAGAATAAGAACAGTCTTTATGGATTTGATACAAGGATGTGTTGCCTTTACATTAAGGTGTCAGTATAATCAATAATACCCACTAACTGCGCCACATTTGAGAGTCCAAAGGCAAAAACACCAGAACATGCCCTGTGGTCAGCACTAGAGATGAGCGAACACTAAAATGTTCGAGGTTCGAAATTCGATTCGAACAGCCGCTCAATGTTCGTGTGTTCGAACGGGTTTCGAACCCCATTATAGTCTATGGGGAACAGATACTCGTTAAGGGGGAAACCCAAATCCGTGTCTGGAGGGTCACCAAGTCCACTATGACACCCCAGGAAATGATGCCAACACCTCTGGAATGACACTGGGACAGCAGGGGAAGCATGTCTGGGGGCATCTAACACACCAAAGACCCTCTATTACCCCAACATCACAGCCTAACAACTACACACTTTACACACTCAAAAAAACCTCTATCAAAGTGGGAAAATACCTGGAAACCTTCTTTACTCCCAAAATGGATGGACACAAACCCCAATTTAAGCTCAACAAACAGTAACAACCACCCCTTTAAATCACGTTCCCCATGACAACCACAAATGGAATAGGCAATGGAAATTCCAAAAGCCCTCACCCTTAACTGTCATTTTGAGTGTGTGTGTGTGTGTGTGTGTGTGTGAGATGTGGTAAGACCTTCCAAAATTCACTTTTCTAGCACTTAACATGAGCCCTTCCAAACAATGTTACAGGACCTTAAGCTGAGCTACCAGCAGAGATTGAGGCCCTTGGCATGAGTAGAGCCTTGCACCAGCAGTGTTTTTGGCACTTAGGGTGAGTTGAGCCTTGTACCAGCGTGTGTCCCTTAACATCAGGCGGGCCCTAAGTTCTGCGCTTTGCACAAAAGTTCCACATTAACTAGGCTGAATGGTACAAAGATTAGTAGGCCCGAGAACCAGGAACAGGTCTTGCAATGGCTGTCGGATAACGCTTAAAGCACATTGTCCACCAGCCAGTCAGCCTCTACCTCCTCTTACCCAACAGTCTTGTCCTCCTTCCACCCAAAATTCCCAATCTTCCCAGAACAATAACCCCAACTGTCCCTGCTCCCCAGAGCTGTTCTCCCTTTCTTTGACTGTACCGCAACCTGCCCCTCCATTTCGCGATTCCACGGACCTAACAGACGAGTATCTGTGTCCAGATGCTCAAACACTAGAGTCTCCTCCATTCCATCTCCGGTCGATTTGATGGCGGATGACCAGCAACCCACCCTCATCGACGACGATGAGACGCAGTTGCTGTCAGGGCAGCCAGTTGACATGCGCATTGTGCAGGAGGAGGAGGCGAGACAGGAGTTGGAAGAGGAGGTGGTGGACGACGAGGACACCGACCCCACCTGGACAAGGCGGATGTCAAGCTGGGAAAGTAGTGTGGATGTTGAGGCAGGTGCAGCACCAAAAAGGGTAGCTAGAGGCAGAGACATGTCCAGAGGCAGAGGTCAGCTGCTTTGCCGAAGCCAGGCCAGACCCGGAATGTCCGAAGATGTTCCCTTTTGTACCCAGCCCAGAAAAACTTCCCCATCGAGGGCACGTTTCTTGAAGGTGTAGAGTTTTTTCAAGGAATGCGCCGAGGACAGATATAGTGTCGTCTACACAATTTGCCTCTCGAAATCGAGTAGGGGCCCTGAGAAGAGCAACCTGTCCACCACTTCAATGCACCGTCATTTGGAATCCAAGCAATGGAATCAGTGGCAGGCAGCAACGGCAGGACAAACGTCGCCTGCCGTTCATGCCACTGCCTCTGCTGACAGTGCTGGCGATGCACTCCAGAGGACGAGCCAGGACATCACTTCATCTGCCTCCGCCACTTTGTTGACTTCTCCCTCATCCTCCCCTGTTTCTGTCTTATCTCCTTCTCCTGCACCATCAAAGGCACCATCAGGCGCTTCTTTACAACAACCCACCATCTCTCAGACATTGGAGCGCCGGCAGAAATACACCGCTAACCACCCACCCACGCAAGCCTAGAACGCCAACATCGCTAAACTGCTGGCCCAGGAGAGGTTGGCGTTCCGGCTTGTTGAAACTCCCGCCTTCCCGGACCTGATGGCAACTGTGGCACCTCACTATGCCGTCCCTAGCCGTCACAACTTCTCCCGGTGTGGCGTCCCCGCCTTGCACCAGCACGTGTCACTAAACATCAGGTGGGCCCTTAGTTCCGCGCTTTGCTGCAAGGTCCACTTGACCACCGACACTTGGACAAGCGCCTGTGGTCAGGGATGCTGCTTATCTTTAAGGACAGGCAGGGTGAATGTGGTGGAGTCTGGTCCCGGGGTGCAAACTGAGGTACCCTATCTCCTCTCCCAGGCCAAAATTCATGGCAGGAGTAGACTGAAACCCTACGACGCTGCAACCTCCACCCCAGCTACTAGCGGCAAACGCTAAAACACTGGTGTGGGGAGACGTCAGCAGGCGGTGCTGAAGCTCATCAGCTTGGGGGACAGACAGCACAGTGCCTCCGAGGTCAGGGATGCCATCCTGGCTGAGATGGCATTTTTTTTTCCCTGCTACACCTGGGGCCTGGCATTTTTACGCCTGTGATAATGGCTGGAACCTGGTAGCGGCTCTGGAGCTTGCCAGCCTCCAACACGTTCCATGTTTGGCCCACGTCTAACCTAGTGGTGCAAAGTTTTTTGAAAATATACCCAAATGTACCGAAGCTACTGTTGAAAATGCGGCGCTTGTGCGCCCACTTTTGCAAGTGCACAGGAGTCGCTGCTAGCCTAAAAACACTCTAGCAAGGCCTACATCTGTCCAAACACAGGCTGTTGTCCGTCATTCACACACGCTGAAACCCTACAATACCATATCTTGAGCAGGGTGTGTGAGCTGCACAGACCTTTGATGGAGTTCCATCTACAAAACCCAAGGGTTCCTCAAAGTCAGCTCCCAAAGTTTCTGCACCATGAGTTTCCAGGGGTGGCAGAGTTATGGCTAGGGGCAGAGGCATGGATAGGGATGATGTCTAGGGGTAAAAGCAGTGTGGATGTGGAGGCAAGCTAAGCAGGAAAAACTGGGGGTACAAGCTAAGGCATGGACTGGGGTGATGTCTAGGGGCAAAAGCAGTGTGGATGTGGAGGCAAGCTAAGCAGGGAAAAAGGTGGCTAGAGGCAAAGGGATGTCCAGAGGCAGAAGACAGCTGCATGACAGAAGCTAGACCTGAGCCAGCAAGGCCCAAGATGCCCTCTTTTCTAGCTTCCTTAGAAAAATTCCCCCATCGAGGCCACGTTCCTCGCTGGGGGAGATCATTTCTAAATGTATAGGTCGAGGACAAACTGAGTGTGGTTTACACACTTTGCAATGCGACTCCCCATCTCCCAGGCCTTTCATTCCAGGCTAAAGTACAGCACAACCCACCCACATGCCCAAGGCTTCAACGGCCTCATCTCAAAAATTCTGGCCCAGGAGATGTTGGGGTCCCAGCTTGTGGACACTCTGCCCTTTTTGGGCCTGCTGGCTACTGCGCCACCTCACTGTGCCATCCACACCAGCACTTTTCCCCAAACATGAGGCGGTCCCTAAGTTCAGCGCTTTGCCCAAAAGATCCACGTGACCAGCTACGAATGGACAAGTGCATGCGGACAGGGACGCTACCTTTCAATCTTGGCACAGTGGTTGAATGTACTTGAGGCATGGACCGGGTCGCAAAATGTGGTGGACTGACTTGTCTCCCCACACAACATTCCTGGGAGGAGGGCTGAAACACCACCCTCCTCCGCTGTTAAATTGACCCCAGCTACGAGCTGGAAACGCTGCAACACTGGTGTGGGGAGACGTCAGCGGGCCGTGCTGAAGCTCATCAGCTTGGGGGCCAGACAGCACACTGCCTACAAAGTGAGTCATGCCATCCTCGATGAGACGGCAATGTGGTTTTTGCCACTGCACCTGGGCCCAGGCATGTTGTCGTGTGTTAATGGCCGTAACCTGGGATCGGCTCTGTAGCTTGGCAGCCTGCAACATATTCCATGCCTGGGCCACGTTTTTAACTCATTGCTGCTAATCTTCTGAAAAAGGTACCCCAATGTTCCTGAGCTACTGGTGAAAGTGTGGCGCTTGTGCGGATAGTTTTTAAAGTCTATAGCTGCCGCTGCTAGCCTCTATGCACTCCTACAACGCCTGTACCTGCTGGAACAACGGCTGTTGTGCGACGTCTCCACACTGCTGGCACTAAACATATCATGTGTTGAGCAGAGTGTGTGAGCAGCACAGACCTTTGATGTAGTTCCAACTCCAAAACCCTCAGGTTCGTCAAAGTCAACTCCCTCAGTTGCTCAACCATGAGTGGCCATGGGTGGCAGACTTATGTGAAATCCCATCCCATCCATTGCACTGGACACAAAACATTAGCATGCGCTCAGCACAACTTCGGATATGGCAGCTGCGTTAAGCAGGGTGCAGGGTACAACACAGACCAGGCCCGAGCACCAGGAACAGGTGTTAGAAATACTGCAGCATCCGCCATTTCCTTCCAATTTTGGGGTTTTGGACCCGCCACCGACTTGTCTGGACCTAAGTGGGGATCATGAGACACAGTTGCCATCAGGGCAAGCTGTGGTCATGTGCGGTTTGCAGTAAGGGGCCAGTGCGCAATTGGAAGAGGAGTTGGTGGATGACGAGGCCACCGACCCCACATGGACAGGGGTGATGTCTAGGGGCTAAAGCAGTGTAGATGTAGAGGGAAGCTAAATCAACAAAAAACCTGGGTAGAAGCAAAGGCATAAACTGGGGTGATGTTTAGGGGCTAAAGCAGTGTAGATGTGGAGGGAAGCTAATTCAACAAAAAAAACAGGGTAGAAGCAAAGGCATAAACTGGGGTGATGTTTAGGGGCTAAAGCAGTGTAGATGTGGAGGGAAGCTAATTCAACAAAAAAAACAGGGTAGAAGCAAAGGCATAAACTGGGGTGATGTTTAGGGGCTAAAGCAGTGTAGATGTGGAGGGAAGCTAATTCAACAAAAAAAACAGGGTAGAAGCAAAGGCATAAACTGGGGTGATGTTTAGGGGCTAAAGCAGTGTAGATGTGGAGGGAAGCTAATTCAACAAAAAAAAACAGGGTAGAAGCAAAGGCATAAACTGGGGTGATGTTTAGGGGCTAAAGCAGTGTAGATGTGGAGGGAAGCTAATTCAACAAAAAAACAGGGTAGAAGCAAAGGCATAAACTGGGGTGATGTTTAGAGGTGAAAGCAGTGTAGATGTGGAGGGAAGCTAAGCAGCAAAAACAGTGGGTAGAAGCAAAGGCATGCAAAACTCTACCCTGTTGGAAGACTTATTCCTAGGTCTGGAACACGTTAATGGCCCCCCTGGACAAATTACTGCCACTCAGGGGCCTAGTGTCACCAGGAGGGACAAGTATAGGCGCATGTTGTGGGAATACCTGGCCGACACCAGCTCTGTCCTCTCCGATCCCTCTGTGCTCTACAGCCTACACTTATTTTCTCATCTTTTTTTCTGCACTGCACATCTCTTGCCTGCTTCCTTTGGGATCTTACAAGTGGTGGTCCACTTCCAAAGATGGTAATTTCACTAGACAGTGTAACGGGAGTAGCTGAGGGATCGCTGTCTTAACCACTTTTTGGCACAAAATTAACTTCCAAAGCCAAATATGGTGCAAGTATATGATGCAAGGACACCTACACACCTATCTCTGACACATTGGGGAGTTCACCCTCATGCGCCCTTTTGGCCTGCACCATCATGCGCCTCTTCCCAGCCACTCCACATTTCCCAAGCTTTTCATTGCAGGCAGAAGTACAACACAACCCACCCCCATGCCCAAGCCTTTAACAGCCTCATCGATAAACTGCTGGCCCTGGAGATGTTGGTGTTTGTTTATGCTTCTGGAGACCCAGGCCTTCCGTCAGCAGATGGCAGCTGGGGCACCTCCCTATGCTGGGCCTAGCCGTTACTACTTCTCTTGGTGTGCTGTCCCTGCCTTGCGCCTGCATGTGTCCCATAACATCAGTCGGGCCCAGAGCTCTGCGCTTTGCTGCAAGGTCCACTTGACCACCGACACATGGACAAGCGCCTGTGGTCAGGGATGCTGCAGTGCTTATCTTTAATGACAGGCAGGGTGAATGTGGTGGAGTCTGGTCCCCGGTGCAAACTGGGGTGGCCTATCTCCTCTCCCAGGCCAAAATTCATGGCAGGAGTAGACTGAAACCCTACGATGCTGCAACCTCCACCCCAGCTACTAGCGGAAAACACTGTAACACTGGCGTGGGGAGATGTCAGCAGGCCGTGCTGAAACTGATCAGCTTGGGGGACAGACAGCACAGTGCCTCCGAGGTCAGGGATGCCATCCTGGCTGAGATGGCATTTTTTTTTCCCTGCTACACCTGGGGCCTGGCATTTTTGCGCCAGTGATAATGGCTGGAACCTGGTAGCAGATCTGGAGCTTGCCAGACTCAAACACGGTCCACGCATGGCCCACGTTTTCCAACTTGTTGGTGCCATGTTTCTTTGAAACCTACACCATTGTGCCTGATATACAGGTCAAAGTGGGGCCATTTTCGTAAGTGAGAACTAGCCTCTGCTAGGCAGAAAACATTCAGAGCACACTCCTCTCATCTTCGCACCGTTGGCTGGCGGAGGAAGACGAGGGGGTTGGAGTGGCATCTGATGTCCCTGTCCCACACGAGGCTAGAGGGTGCACTTCAGTGCATCCCATTGCTTCACCACAAATGGTGTGAAGGGGAGTGGAAAATGGAGGAAATGGAGAGTGACCCTTATAGTTGGGGCCAGCAAAGGCATGCCAAGTAACACACTGCCACACATGGCTGACTTCATCTTGGGTTGCTTTTCAACACATATTTCACATCATGAAGAACAAATAATACTGGATTTTTACAAGCCTCGAACCCCGGTCTAGGTCTAATGCCTGTTCCTTTCTTATATTAGGGGAGAGGGAAAAAAAATTACTTCAGTGATACGTTTAGCGTACATAGACTGACTATTAATGTGTATCCCACTTAGTGTTGTTAGGGTTACACACCGTCACAACCTGGCTAAAGCTTCTATAGCTGTTAATAAAGTCAACATAACTTTACGGTATCCAAAAAGACAGCTGGTACCGACAGAGAGCAAGACAAATGTCAACCAAAGCTGTGAGCTCTGAACACCCACAGTGACTTTGGCGTCATCATCATTATAAGGGAGCGGGTGGTAATAAATAACTTGGCAGTGCCTAAAACCCAAAAAGCTTATACAACTATATTTACATTAAGATACACAAATGACACTTTTCAGTAGCATGTCATGAGACAAGCTGATAAGATCTTCCTTTGTGCAGTGCTATTTGAAAGTTAAACGCTGCCTTTATTTTAATTCTGGAGAAGGTGCAGACATTAGATTTAGAACATGTTGTCTTCATTGTCCAAATCCTCTATATAGGTAATGTGTTTTTCGGGCCGAGCTGTCTGGGAACGAGCTGGTGCAGCACTGACAACCTGGGTGAATATGGCAAGAGCCTGAGATGTAGGGTGAATGAATCCCCAAATTATTTGGGGAATTTCCACTCAGAAACTGGCACTATATACCAGTAGCAAAAATTGTGGGTGCACGTAACCCCAATATATTCTTTGAATTCCCAGTCAGACAATGGCACTATATACCAGTAGCAAAAATTGTGGGTGCACGTAACCCCCATATATTCTTTGAATTCCCAGTCAGACAATGGCACTATATACCAGTAGCAAAAATTGTGGGTGCACATAAACCCAATATATTCTTTGAATTCCCAGTCAGACAATGGCACTATATAGCAGTAGCAAAAATTGTGGGTGCATGTAACCCCTATATATTCTTTGAATTCCCAGTCAGACAATGGCACTATATACCAGTAGCAAAAATTGTGGGTGCACATAAACCCAATATATTCTTTGAATTCCCAGTCAGACAATGGCACTATATAGCAGTAGCAAAAATTGTGGGTGCATGTAACCCCTATATATTCTTTGAATTCCCAGTCAGACAATGGCACTATATACCAGTAGCAAAAATTGTGGGTGCACGTAACCCCAATATATTCTTTGAATTACCAGTCAGAAACTGGCACTATATAGCAGTAGCAAAAATTGTGGGTGCACATAAACCCAATATATTCTTTGAATTCCCAGTCAGACAATGGCACTATATACCAGTAGCAAAAATTGTGGGTGCACATAACCCCAATATATTCTTTGAATTCCCAGTGAGACAATGGCACTATATACCAGTAGCAAAAATTGTGGGTGCACGTAACCCCAATATATTCTTTGAATTCCCAGTGAGACAATGGCACTGTATAGCAGTAGCAAAAATTGTGGGTGCACGTAACCCCCATATATTCTTTGAATTCCCAGTCAGACAATGGCACTATATACCAGTAGCAAAAATTGTGGATGCACGTAACCCCAATATATTCTTTGAATTACCAGTCAGAAACTGGCACTATATAGCAGTAGCAAAAATTGTGGGTGCACATAACCCCAATATATTCTTTGAATTACCAGTCAGAAACTGGCACTATATAGCAGTAGCAAAAATTGTGGGTGCACGTAACCCCCATATATTCTTTGAATTCCCAGTCAGACAATGGCACTATATACCAGTAGCAAAAATTGTGGGTGCACATAAACCCAATATATTCTTTGAATTCCCAGTGAGACAATGGCACTATATACCAGTAGCAAAAATTTTGGGTGCACGTAACCCCAATATATTCTTTGAATTCCCAGTGAGACAATGGCACTGTATAGCAGTAGCAAAAATTGTGGGTGCACGTAACCCCCATATATTCTTTGAATTCCCAGTCAGACAATGGCACTATATACCAGTAGCAAAAATTGTGGATGCACGTAACCCCAATATATTCTTTGAATTACCAGTCAGAAACTGGCACTATATAGCAGTAGCAAAAATTGTGGGTGCACATAACCCCAATATATTCTTTGAATTACCAGTCAGAAACTGGCACTATATAGCAGTAGCAAAAATTGTGGGTGCACGTAACCCCCATATATTCTTTGAATTCCCAGTCAGACAATGGCACTATATACCAGTAGCAAAAATTTTGGGTGCACGTAACCCCAATATATTCTTTGAATTCCCAGTGAGACAATGGCACTGTATAGCAGTAGCAAAAATTGTGGGTGCACGTAACCCCCATATATTCTTTGAATTCCCAGTCAGACAATGGCACTATATACCAGTAGCAAAAATTGTGGATGCACGTAACCCCAATATATTCTTTGAATTACCAGTCAGAAACTGGCACTATATAGCAGTAGCAAAAATTGTGGGTGCACATAACCCCAATATATTCTTTGAATTACCAGTCAGAAACTGGCACTATATAGCAGTAGCAAAAATTGTGGGTGCACGTAACCCCCATATATTCTTTGAATTCCCAGTCAGACAATGGCACTATATACCAGTAGCAAAAATTGTGGGTGCACATAAACCCAATATATTCTTTGAATTCCCAGTGAGACAATGGCACTATATACCAGTAGCAAAAATTGTGGGTGCACGTAACCCCAATATATTCTTTTAATTCCCAGTGAGACAATGGCACTGTATAGCAGTAGCAAAAATTGTGGGTGCACGTAACCCCCATATATTCTTTGAATTCCCAGTGAGACAATGGCACTGTATAGCAGTAGCAAAAATTGTGGGTGCACGTAACTCCCATATATTCTTTGAATTCCCAGTCAGAAACTGGCACTATATACCAGTAGCAAAAATTGTGGGTGCACATAACCCCAATATATTCTTTGAATTCCCAGTGAGACAATGGCACTATATACCAGTAGCAAAAATTGTGGGTGCACGTAACCCCAATATATTCTTTGAATTACCAGTCAGAAACTGGAACTATATAGCAGTAGCAAAAATTGTGGGTGCACGTAACCCCAATATATTCTTTGAATTCCCAGTCAGAAACTGGCACTATATACCAGTAGCAAAAATTGTGGGTGCACATAACCCCCATATATTCTTTGAATTCCCAGTGAGACAATGGCACTGTATAGCAGTAGCAAAAATTGTGGGTGCACGTAACCCCAATATATTCTTTGAATTCCCAGTGAGACAATGGCACTCTATAGCAGTAGCAAAAATTGTGGGTGCACGTAACCCCCATATATTCTTTGAATTCCCAGTGAGACAATGGCACTGTATAGCAGTAGCAAAAATTGTGGGTGCACGTAACCCCCATATATTCTTTGAATTCCCAGTCAGAAACTGGCACTATATACCAGTAGCAAAAATTGTGGGTGCACATAACCCCAATATATTCTTTGAATTCCCAGTGAGACAATGGCACTATATACCAGTAGCAAAAATTTTGGGTGCACGTAACCCCAATATATTCTTTGAATTACCAGTCAGAAACTGGAACTATATAGCAGTAGCAAAAATTGTGGGTGCACGTAACCCCAATATATTCTTTGAATTCCCAGTCAGAAACTGGCACTATATACCAGTAGCAAAAATTGTGGGTGCACATAACCCCCATATATTCTTTGAATTCCCAGTGAGACAATGGCACTGTATAGCAGTAGCAAAAATTGTGGGTGCACGTAACCCCCATATATTCTTTGAATTCCCAGTGAGACAATGGCACTGTATAGCAGTAGCAAAAATTGTGGGTGTATATAGCCCCAATTCTATTGCTAGGGGACTTGCAGGGTATTTCTGAGGTGAAGGTGGGAGGGGCACACCGTTGGAACGGGGATTTGGGGTGTATATATGGGGTATACGGGAATACACTGTCAGTGTGTTCCATTCAGGATCCTGGGACAGCTGGGTTGCGGCGATTGAGCCTGTCAGTGCCACGTTACACTGACAAGCTTCTCCCTGGAATTGAAGTGATATGTAACCCCAATATATTCTTTGAATTCCCAGTGAGACAATGGCACTATATGGCAGTAGCAAAAATAGTGGGTGTATATAGCCCCAATTCTATTGCTAGGGGACTTGCAGGGTATTTCTGGGGTGAAGGTGGGGGGGCACACCGTTGGAACGGGTATCAGGGGTATATATCGGGTATACGGGAATACACTGACAGTGTATTCCATTCAGGATCCTGGAACAGCTGGGTTGCGGCGATTGAGCCCGTCAGTGCCACGTTACACTGACAAGCTTCTCCCTGGAATTTAGCTCTTACAAGAGCTGTTGTGGTTGTCTTCTCCTTCCTATCCTAGCCTGTCCCTGCCTACCCAGAATCTAAGCCCTAGCTAACTGGACGGAAACCTCCGTCTCCGGTGAATTGCAAGCTCAGAATGACGCGAAGCTGGGCGTCGCTGTTCTTTTAAATTAGAGGTCACATGTTTTCGGCAGCCAATGGGTTTTGCCTACTTTTCTCAACGTCACCGGTGTCGTAGTTCCTGTCCCACCTACCCTGCGCTGTTATTGGAGCAAAAAAGGCGCCAGGGAAGGTGGGAGGGGAATCGAGTAATGGCGCACTTTACCACGCGGTGTTCGATTCGATTCGAACATGCCGAACAGCCTAATATCCGATCGAACATGAGTTCGATAGAACACTGTTCGCTCATCTCTAGTCAGAACCTAATGCCCCTACCTAGAATAAAGATTGTCAGGTGTTGATGTGCAGTAACCAGAGACCTAAACAGGTCCCTTGTAGAGATGGGAAAACCTCATAATTTTTTTTCTTGACAAACTTCATCACAAACTGGAAGTACTATTATTATATATAATAAGTGGAGGTCAACCAGAGGTGTGGCTATAATATTTACCTAAGGGTATGTTCACATGGAGGAAAAGGTCGTAGAAACCTTTTATGCCATGTGAAAATTCTGTGACGGAGTGTCAATGCAGCTTTAGCATTCTGTCGCAACATCCCGTTTCTGTGTAGGCCCGAATAAATGGGCCTGCACTGGATCATGTCTTGAGCGACAGATGCCATGATTGAGTGGCACCCAATGAAGTCAATGGGAGCCGTTTTTGGCAGCGAATTTTGAGTCGGATTGTGTAAACTAGCCCTTACCATCCTCCTGGCATCTGGTGGTCCATCAGCATTCTGTTCTTGCCTCTATCAGCCTCCTTGCTGATGTCATGTGTCCTAGGGTCAACTGCTGAAGCCTGTGATTGGACCTCATTGATCACACAGGGAATGCCTAGTGTAACTTCTGAGACTCAATCCTAGGCCTTTGCCATGACCCCGGGGCACATAACAAGAACCAGTTGCCAGAAGAGGATGCCGAGGAACCACTTGATGCACTGGGAGTATGTCCATGGGAGGTGTGGCTGTTTTAGTCACCTTATCTCAATTCTCCTGATCTCTCCTCCTGGCATCTGGGGGTGCCCTCAGCATCCTGTTCTTGCCTCTTTTGGCCTATTGCTGATGTTATGTGCCCTGGGGTCAGTGCTGAGGCCTGTTATTGGGCCTCAGTGATCATATAGGGTCGTGATGGTGAACCTATGATACGGGTGCCAGAGCTGGCACTTAGAGCCCTCTCTTTGAGCACCCATCCATGGAACAGATTATATAGTATGGGGGCCACCATGGAGCAAATTATACTGTGTGTGGAGCACTGTGGAGCAGATTGTACTGTGTGGGGGCCACTGTGGAGCTGATTGTACTGTGTGGGGGCCTCTGTGGAGCAAATTGTACTGTGTGGGGGCCTCTGTGGAGCAGAATGTACTGTGTGGGGGCCTCTGTAGAGCAGATTGTACTGTGTGGGGGCCTCTGTGGAGCAGATTGTACTGTGTGGGGGCATCTGTGGAGCAGATTGTACTGTGAGGGGGCCTCTGTGGAGCAAATTGTACTGTGCGGGAGCTTCTGTGGAGCAGATTGTACTGTGTGGGGGCCTCTGTGGAGCTGATTGTACTGTGTGGGGGCCTCTGTGGAGCAGATTGGACTGTGTGGGGGTCACTGTGAAGCAGATTGGACTGCGTAAGGATTACAATAGAGCAGAAAGCTCATATGGCCATATTTTGCAGGTCTGTAATTGTGAGAAATTGTGGATCCGCACAGTATTAAAGTTAAATTGCTGTGTTGGCACTTTGTGATAAATTAGTGGGTTTTCGGTCGCAGGTTGGGCACTTGGTCTCTAAAAGGTTCGCCATCACTGATATAGGGGTTGCCCAATGTGAATGCTGAGGCCCAATCAAAAGCCTTAGCGTTGACTCTAGGGCACATGGCATGAGCCAGAGGCCAGAAAAGGGTGTTGAGGGAAAAGTGAAGCTAGATGAGTCTAACAATTTTATTATGTTGCCGCACTTCCCTCAGATCTCCACTTGTTATACTCTGGTATGAATAGTGATTTGGTTGAACATGAAACTGTTGGCTAATTTGGTTCAAATCTGATTTTCTGCAAATCGGTTCATTCATCTTTAGCCCCCCTTGCAGGAGTGGCCACACCATGGGTGCACCAAACATATCAGTTGCAACCTGACTAAAAGTTGATTTTTTTTTTTTACTAGCAAGATTGCACATAAAAAAAAAATTGCTCTCTATATCAGTAACCTCCCATACAATAGCATATAAGTGGTTGAGAAGTAATTTTGGTGGAAGAAATCTTAAATCTTATGAAACAGAAATCTGCTTGTTTCTAAAAAGTCAGGGTTGGACAACATTGTGCTTCCTCTTTGCTTTGATTTTAGGCTGTTCAGAGGTTAGGGACATCACAATAATCCTACCAAGATATTTGACCTTGTGCAACTCATTTTCCAACCCCTTTGTAGGGCATCTGTACGGTGGACAAGTCCCCTTTAAGATATTCACTGGGACAAACTAAAGTGAATTGTATAAGATAAAAAAAGTCAGTAGCAAATCCTTTCCATTTTAGTTATGATTGTTTTATTCAGTGTAGCTTGTAAACAAAAATTGACTACAATTGATATAAACCTTCCCACTGTGATCGTGCCGAACAGAAAAGCAATAAGGACTATTTTCCCATTTTATCCGCTATAGTTAATGTCATATTTTCAAAGCCATAGAGGACAATGTGTTCGTCTTTCTTCATCATGACCTAGAACGTGACTTGTTTCTCCTACTTGTCGACAGGTAACAGATTTTGTATAAAGTTACTGACCTATTCGTGCCTTTTATACGTACTATAACATTTCACCCTTCTTTTGACTTCTTAAAGTTCAGTTCTCGCTCCTCACATCTCCTATAATTTAGGTCTGCAGTCTCATTACCGAAAAACTCCAAAGCCAAATGTGCCGAGAGAGGAGGAAATAAAGGTGAGTGGAATTAAAGATGTTACAATTAGATAAGTCTATTCTCTTTCTGGAGCCGCATGTTATTTATGTCTTCAGCGAGCAATTACTATATTGGACCTACAGACAGATCAATTCTTGATATGGCACCAAGACATACAGGAAGTAATTCATAGACGTAAACCTTCAAAGCACAAACGATATCCATGTGTTTTACTGCTCATTTACAGCTAAATAAACTAGACATGGAAATAGGCCATGGAAATTTTCTCTAAACAAGTCGGACTTTTCTTTATGTCACTTGTCAGATCCAGCTAATGTCTTTTGAAATCCAAACTTAAAGCCAATAAAATGACTTTGCTGATATGATTGAAAGGCGCTTAGTAAATAAGAGGCTTGTGGTTGACATCTTCAGTGAATTGATATGTCATTTAGAATTTTTTTTCCTAATTACTTTATATTTTACAAAAATGTCCAAGGACAGATAATTTCTCGGATGGATAACATTGAAGCAGTATAACATCTTCTTCTAATTATGCAATTACATTTTCCACAGTACATTGGTATAGTTGGATATTTTATGCAAAATCGGCAACATGCTCCATCAGATACTTGGCAAAGAACTCCACTAAAAGCATTGCTTTGTAATCGCTGGGCCACAAATATGATGCTTGGTATGTATGTTGCTTTTGCAGCTATATATATATTTTTTTTTCTAATATATTTTTTCAAGGACATTTACGATCAATATCAGATAAAGTAGATGAAGGGACTATGTAAGGATAGAAAACTTTTCATAGTGAACCCCAATTATTAGCTTTGCGGAGTGCAGCAGAAGGGGATGTAAAAGTTTGTTCCCGTGTCTCCCCTGCTGATACTCCAACTCTTGGACACATGAACAACTCCGCTCTAGTACATGTAAAAACAGGTGTAGAGTAGGGTTGAGCGATCGTGTTGGGAAAAGATCGGATTCTGATCGGCGATCGAGAAAATTTCACGATCGCCATCGGAATTCCGAGAACGATCTTTTTATGTGGGATTGAGATCGGTGATCTTTTCCCACAATGCTTTGCTTAGCCTTCACACTGAGTATACGCTGTATACTCAGTGTGAAGGCTCAGCTGCAGTTCCATAGGAATGAATGGAAGCAGCCAGCACACAGCCTTAACCCCCTGCGCGCCGGCTGCCTCTATTCATTGTAATGGGAGGCTAAACTAACAACTGTAGCAGCTACTTACCTCTAGAGATGGCTGCTCTGGTGCCCTCCTTCTTCTTGCCTCGCTGCCCCGCCTCCCAGGTTAGTGTTTAAAGCGCTAGGTAGCCGGGGCTTGTGGCTTAGGAGAGTGTGGGCGGGAACAGGGCGGGGAGACATGACGTCTCCCCTCCCAGTACCAGCCCACACTCTCCTAACCCGCCCACACTCTCCTAACAATAGTTAGATTCCATGCTGTATAGTGAATAGGATTGCTTTTAAAATCCGATCTCCGATTAATTAAAAAATCCCATTGACTTGCATTAGGATCAGAATTGGGATCGAGATCGGGTTCGAATGAAAAATGATCGGAAATCGGATTTTAAAATCGATCCTGAAAAGTCAAGATCGGCTCAACCCTAGTGTAGAGCAGAATAGATGACATAATAGAGATTGAAGTGTCAGTAGCAGTGGCTCAGCACAGAGACTTCTGCCCCAATGCTGCAAGTAGCCATGCTAATAACTATAGATCCAGGTAACCTTTATCTATAGAGTAAGAATGTATATAAACATATAATATATAAACAAGTAAGAATGAGTAAGAATGTATATCCAGTGTAGTTAAGACACGGTGAAAGAAGTCTATCACAAAATAACCACTTTAGGATAAGGCCCCACGTAGCGGGTAACAGTAAAAATCCAATGATGGAAAAACCACAGCAGCAATGCATCACGTTTTTTCCACAGAAAATCTACAGAGGTTTCCACTGCAGACTTTCAGCTTCTATTATATCGATAGGGAAACCATCGATATATGTAAAACATGTACAGTGAATTGAAGTTTCTAATCTAATATCTAATCTAGGTTCTAAGTCATTTGTTATATGTTATTTGGCATCTTCATTTGCCTGAATATCTAACAAGTGACTGTAGGCTTTCTTTGTGCCAATAGAAGGAACTTGTTAATTAATATGGTTCTGTGATTACAGCAGCATGGGCACTGCTTAAAATTGTATGGAAGAAGGGAGAGTGAAGATTATCTGTATCTGTAGCATGGCAGACAATGATAATAACAAGGCATAGGTGGAATAAAATGTCTAGAGTACAAATCACGTTTTTTTTTTCCTGCAGAGCTCTTCATTGAAACTCCACAGAAGTTTCCTCTTCTCACTTTCTGCTTCCATTATACTTATTATTATTATTATTATTATTGTTTATTTATATAGCACCATTAATTCCATGGTGCTTTACATTTGGGGGTTACATACAATACACAGAATATACAGGTATATATAAAACTAACAGTGACCGACTGGCACGGTGGGGTAGAGGGCCCTGCCTGCGAGGGCTTACAATCTATGAGGGAAAGGGGGATAGAGACAGAAGGAGAGGGGGAGACTGTTCAGATGGTGGTGTGGTGGCAGTGGTGTTATAGGAGGTTGTAGATCTTCCTGAATAGGTGAGTCTTCAGGGCCTTCTTGAATCCTGTGATTGTGGGGGTCAGTCTTATGTGTCGTGGTAAGGAGTTCCAGAGTATGGGAGATGCACAAGAGAAATCTTGGAGACGGTTGTGTGAGGAGCGGATGAGAGCAGAGCGGAGTAGGAGGTCATTGGAGGATCTGAGGTAACGTGTAGGCAGGTAGCGGGAAATGAGGTCAGAGATATATGGAGGGGACAGGTTGTGGATCGCTTTGTATGTTAACGTTAGTAGCTTGAACTCAATTCGCTGGGTTATGGGTAACCAGTGGAGGGACTGGCAGAGGGGAGCAGCCGATGAAGATCGGGGGGGGGGGGGAGAGGTGAATTAAGCGAGCAGTGCAGTTTAAGGTGGACTGGAGGAGGGAGAGGGTGTTAGCTGGGAGTCCATGGAGAAGGGTGTTGCAGTAATCTAGGCAGGATATTATGAGGGATAGGAAGGATTGAAGGATAGGTCGGGGTCCAGTGTTACCTTAAGGCATCGGGCCTGTGGGACAGGGATAAGTGTGGTTCCATTGACTTTGATAGATGGGTCGCTTGGAGGGGCCATACAGGGTGGGGCAAAGATGATGAACTCCATTTTCTCCATGTTGAGTTTGAGAAAGCGGAAGGAGAGGAAGGAGGCTACAGCCGTTAAACAATCTGGAATTCTGGCCAGCAGAGAGGTAATGTCTGGTACAGAGATGTATATTTGGGTGTCATCAGCATAGCAATGGTACTGAAAACCGTGAGATTCTATGAGTTGGCTCAGGCCAGGGATGTAGATGGAGAACAGGAGGGGTCCTAGGACGGAGCCTTGGGGGACACCTACAGAGAGAGGGCGAGGTGAGGAGGTGGTGTGCGAGTGGGAGACGCTGAATGTGCGGTCAGTGAGGTACCTATAGTGAAACTGCCAGCGTTTCTGTAGGTATAAATGACATGCTGTTATTTCCAAAACCATTTTTACAGTGTTTCTTCCGTGGCCAAACCATGGCGTTTATGTCACATGGGGCCCTGGCTTAAAAGTACTACACATGAAGTTAAAAAACACTTAGAATTTTATATTTTTTTACTGGAAGTGCTCTTTATTTTTGTAATATGATGGTTGAGGTAACACAGTCCCCAGTATAACAATTGTGTTACTGGTCACATAGTTATTATTACACAATTTCTGACCCTTGGCATTAGTTATTTAATCCCAGGAGACAAGTATGTTTGATATTGTTCTTAGCATTTCTGAAACTAATACCAAGTTTCAGGAACACTATGAGGTCCCTGATATTATTTGTACTAAAAAGCCAAGTGCCAGGAAGTCAACCTTTTTTACCCAAAAATATTCACCAGGTTTTGGATGAATTTACCTGTACCAGGTTCATGGCACAAATTCTGGTAATAACGGCTAGTTCACATGGGGATAAGCACCGCGCATTTTGGTCCTAATTTTGACACGGGAAGCCACGTCAGAATAGGACCAAAATGCGCCTACTGCGACTGTCGCGGCTTCTCGCTCCAGAGTAAGCCCAAATGAATGCACCTAGTCCAGAGGGAGCTGCCGCGAGGCAGACGCCACGGCTGAATCGGCCACAGAATACGCCTGAAGAAAGGGCAAAGGGCAGTGCGCTTCTTTTTTCATGAGCGGTAACATACCGCTCACGGAAAAAAGTAAGCTAGCGGTCTATATAGACCTCTATTGTGAGGGGGCGGATTCTGACTTGGATTCAGTGCCAAAATCCGCCGCCTCTTGCCCCGTGTGATTGAGCCCTAGAAGTTCACAAAACAAATACCTGTGAATAAACCCACACAGGTAACAAAAGTGATTGAGTTACAGAAAGGGGATGATCACATCAGGGAGGGTGTTTAAATGATTAAATAGACTTTTTAACTGAGTCATGCATGATGTTAAGGATGCTGCCCTCTAGAGGGCGGCGTACAGAGTGCACTGTTCTCCTAATTACATCCTGGAGAATAGATTTGCATATTTTTTACCTAAGTTACAGAAAGTCACTGTCTGGGGATTTCAGACATAACCTGCCACAAAATCACAATCGGTATTCTTGCTCTTCAACCTTTGCTCTTGACTCTCAGGGATGCTTCATATGTTTCCCGAATTATTAGCAGAAATCTTTCTCAATTCCATCCCCTCAGCTATTGATTGAATTGAAAGGAAGTCACCAGGAAAGGAAATGTCATCATCCAGGGGAAATATTTGGGAGGGGTTTCAGCCTATAACTCAGAGCACTTCACAAACAAAGCCCCTTGAATACTTTGCAATTCATTACATTCATTTTCTCAACGATGTTTGATTTATAATAGCAAACATAGAAATGTGAAACCTTGTTTCCCCAGCACCTATTCAGTACCAATACCAGCTTAGAGGGGTTCATAACTGTTGACAGGATCCCTTTAAGAAACCCTGTTTGGCTTGAATGTTCGTATCACTTCCTTCTATTAAGAGAGATTGAATTTTACTTGCTTGTAAGTGAGAAATGACTGTGCTGACAAGTAGCGCAAGACATTGATGATAATTTAGCAATAAGGTAGCTTACATTTTACAGTTTAATGAAAGTGTCAATAACTGTCAGCTCTGCTTATTCTTATGTATGTACAGCACGCCGCTGATATCATTAAAGTGCTCTCATTGACAGGAAAGAGATGGAACGCACACATTTAGCAAACTTTAACATTACATACAGTAGATAACTCGCTGTGCCATGATATCTTGTCATAGAAGACAACAAAAGCCATTGAAATTTATTGAAAAGTTGAGATAGCATTGGGGGCTACAGTGTAGTTAACACGTTGCGTGTAACATTCAACTTTGCTACATCTGTAAGTAGCTTGGAATGGCAACCTTGTGTTTCAGATGTTTGGATATCTTCCTATCTATTAACAGTGATTTGCCATAATGCATTGTCTAAAATGTAGCTTGGATGACAGAGGGAATGTATCACAAAAGACCAATCATTTATATAAGGTTTTTATTACAAGTCTTTTTTTTTCCTGCCATATTGCAGTTTTATCCAGTTGGCAGCGGTAAAAATAATAAACTGGCACTTCCAGTCTCATGCAGCTTAAAGGGAGCCTGTCAGTGGTAAATTGGTTATATACCTAACCCTGTACCTTATAGAGGGGATTCTATAGTTTCCAAATATGTCTCTATTATTACATTTTGGAACCTCATTTTTATGTAAATCACCATTTTATTAACATGCTAATGAATGGAAAGATCTTTTCCTCTCATTTGTGTACTAATAAAACACAGATTTACATGCAAATGTTTTTCCAAAGAAAAAAAAAACTGTAGAATCACCTCTACAAGGTAACATGACTATGTTTTCACCCAATGTAGTGCCTGGCAGAGTCCCTTTAAGTACTTTCGTAAGTTGAGACTTATCCCACATAGTTATGTCATTATTACTAAAGGATCTGGCTTACGATCAAAACCCTAATCCATATATCCTATTATGATATGATAGAGGAGCATCTCTTGTCTATGTGCTAAAATGAATGGTTCCAATGATTCCTGAAAAGGTGTTATATTCTTTCTTCCTTTGCAGAGATATTCATTTATTTCATAATATGCAGCACCGAGGGCAACACTGCTCTAATAGCCTTCCTTCTCCCCTCCTTTCTTTGTAGTGACAGGGCCAAGGAGCTATGCCGAAATCTCACCTGGTCCAGTGTTCTTGCATTCGCTGCAGCATATTAGAGCAATGTATGGCTGCACAAATTTTCATGGTTGAGGGGATATCGTCACTCCATAGGGAGAGAACCACCATTTAGGTGTGTGGAGTCTTATTAAGCCATGAGCACTCCATTGTGCAAAGGAACATGGGAAGAATATGCAAATCTGACTTCCATGATGTAATTAGGAAGCCTGCACCTGGTAAAATCCCAACATTATTGCAAACAAAGGCCTCTGAGAAGGTCGTCATGATGTTAAAGGGAGCGCCCTCTGTTGGTTTGCTTGACTGAGACTCTGTCTTCCTAATTACATCATGGAAGATAGACTTGCACATTTTCAGTGAGCGCCCTCTATTGGTGTGCATGCATGAGGCACTGACATAATAATTACATCATGGAAGTCAGATTTGCATATTCTTCACATGCAAATTTTCATGGTGAAAGACACCCTTGTTATACAAAGACAACTTGTTATACAAATACCTAGACATGTCCTGCCAAGAGGATGACACCATAGAAGAGCGTCTGATGCTGCAAGGAGGCCCAAAAGAGGTAAGAAAAGGTCTGTATGAATGTTTTGTTTGTTTTTTTTAACACCTGTCCTGGGCCTCACCATATTATACTATGGGGTCTGAATAATAATGTCATTTTTCACTTTGACATAACTTTGTGTTTGTCTTAGAGAGCTTGAAATTAGATAGGTTCCTAGGAGCCCTAAGGGTCAATACACACGGAGTTATTGGGCGCGGATTCTGATGCTGAATCTGCGTTAGAATCTGTGCTGAAAAAAAGTCTCCCATTGACTTCAATGGGTTCCTTTCTCTGCTGGTGGAAAAAGGAACCCATTGAAGTCAGTGGGAGTCTTTTTTACGGTCGGATTCTGCGTCAGAATCCGCGCCCAATAACTCCGTTGGCATTGACCCTAGGAGTATTCTACACTATGTTTTAAAGCAATTTAAAGTGGGCTTCGTACCAAACTTGTTTGTCTCAAAGCGATCCAGGGACATGAGCCATCAAACCCGCAATGAATTTTGAGAGGTTCAACCATCTCTACATAGAACCCTTTCACATGGTCTTATTCAGGTCGATAAATGCAGTCCAAGTATCTGCCATATTTACTAAGTCTAACCTTGGCTCCTAAATTTACTGCATTATGCTGATATTTATAATACTATAAACTTACTACAGCTCTATTGTACTACAGTCACATGATACTGTAGAGCCGTAGTAAACCTGATTTTCCAATATACTTTATGTATCAATTCCTAACTGTTTACTAGATCTCTGCTTGTTCTTCATTCATTCTGCTTAATTGCAGTAGATGAAAATCAGTCCATGGTCATGTGATGTAAGGTAAATGAATGACAGCAAGCAGAGATCTAGAAAGCCATATGGAATTGATACAGAAAGCATATTGGAAAATTGTGCAACTTTTTCTTATACAAACAATAACATTTGTCTTTCATTATTGGTCTGAAAGTGGACAACCCCCTTAAAAATACGAACACATATTAAATAACAGATATATACATAAATACAACAGTTTTTTTTCACTTCCAGTTGTTTAAGATATAATGTATCTCTGTATAGTTCAGATATGAATCCTGTTTAGTATGGGACCATATCCAGACTAGCTGGTTTTAGCGGGCGCCCGATGAATACTGTATATCTTCTACATATTGCTATATATAGCAAATCATGTTTTATGTTAGTGCTTAGAATTTACACTAGTAAAGGATAATTCTACTTTTCTGACATTTGCTATTTACATTAAAAGTTCTGACAGTTCCCCTGCGTATGACGACAAGGAAAATCATTGTATTAACTATACAGACTGCAATATTGTTACCTCCACATGAGATGGCGAAAAGTAACTTCAGAGATGCCGTCCTGCCAATCTCACTTATCCTAAACTAGCAGTTTCTGATAAATCTTTTTAGACTTAAAATAGCCACATTTGTTCACGATAAAACCAGCAGTCCCATCAGAGCAGTCTGTGTGCATGGAATACTGTATATAAAATAGCATATGTCATACAATGTAGGTAAGCTTAGTAGTTTCCCTTTAAAATACATTTGCAGCATTGATTATTTCCATGCCAAGCAAGACACTCTACAGTTGGTATGGATCCATTTTTACTATGTGTTTAAGGGGCGCAGACATGCACAATACAAATCAAAATAGTTAAGTCTATCAGGTTTCTCAAAGCTACTTTAATATTCTTGGCTAAAGCTCAGTAGGACATAGTAGTAACCTGACATAGGACATAGTAAAAACCTATTCACTTTCACAATGCCAAAAAGGCAGAGCTATTTTCCTTAGAAATATGCACTCTGAGGACTAAGAATAAGCACGCACAGACACCATATGTTTTGTTCATTACAACCCCCCTTCCCTGTAAGCATACCCCTCCATGCCGATTAACCTCCAATGGAGTATAACTAAACTGCTGTAATAATACAAGGCGTTACTTCAAAAATAAATCAGATATCTTGTTTAAAGCATTAAATAAAGTAAGGAAATTGTGAGTATTAAAGGCTGAGATAGAGAGGAGCCATGGGATTCTTCAATATAAAGCGATGGATAGAGAGTGGGCTGTTAGAGATTGATGTGCTCGTGGTCACAAGCTTTAATCAAAATTCACCTTCTCTCACTCATTCGAGTGTGTGTGTGTGTGTGTGTGTGTGTGTGTATATATATATATATATATATATATATATATATATATAGATGTATGTGTGTATATATATATATATATATATATATATATATATATAGAGATGGATAAATAGATGGATAGATAGATAGATATTAGAACATAACATCTATTATACCTCTTATACTGTTGTATCGCTCTATATTTACTGTATATATTGTTTTTACAGTTCATTTGGACTAGTGATGGTCCGTGTCAAGACCTTTCAGCAGAACTTTGCCTTTCCATAGTTAGGATAGGGTGCTCCGGATTAGGCCCAAAGAATGGGAGGGAGCCTCGCGCCGTAGCTGAGTCAGCTGTGGAATCTGTGGCAAGATAGGACAGCTCGTTACTAGCTAGTGGAAAAAAAGAAGCGAGCGACTCCCATTGAAGTCATCGGGAGCTGTTTTTGGAGGCGGATTCCGCGTCAAAATCCTCTCCAAAAAACTTTGTGTGAACATACCCTTATAGCTCCAACTACAGCACACTGTGTAAAGGATGTAACTAACAGTTATCATGAGTCTCTAGTGTAGGGGCTTAAATAAGGCTCACAAGCCCTAGTGCAAGCTTCATCTGGTCCCGCTGCATGACCCTTTCCTACCGTATCTGGGACCAGATAAAGACCTCATAACATGTATCCCTTAGAACCCCTCCCTTAGAATTGACTAATAGTAGTAGCATTCGGCAAGTGTGCTCTCCTAGCTGTAGAACAGAAAGGACAGGCAGGTCAGTACAACAAATTCTGTTGAGGATGTCCTATAAATAGGGTTGAGCCGATCTTGACTTTTCAGGATCGATTTTAAAATCCGATTTCCGATCATTTTTCATTCGAGCCCGATCTCGATCCCAATTCCGATCCCAATGCAACTCAATGGGATTTTTTTTATTAATCGGAGATCGGATTTTAAAAGCAATCCTACCCCCTGGTGTCCACTTACCTCCAGAGATGGCTGGTCCTGTGCCCCGTGCCCTCATTCTTCGCCTCACTGCTGCTTTTCTTCCTTCGCTGCCCCCTCCCTGCCAGGTTAGCAGAGTGTGGGCGGGTTAGGAGAGTGTGGGCGGGTACTGGGAGGGGAGACTTCACGTCTCCCCGCCCTGTACCCGCCCACACTAAGCCACAAGCCCCGCCTACCTAGCGCTTTAAACACTAACCTGGGAGGCAGGGCAGCGAGGCAAGAAGAAGGAGGGCACTGGAGCAGCCATCTCTAGAGGTAAGTAGCTGCTAGAGATTTAGTTTAGCCTTCCATTCGAATGAATGAAGGCAGCCGGCATGCAGGGGGTTAAGGCTGTGTGTCGGCTGCTTCCATTCATTCCTATGGAACTGCAGCGGAGCCTTCACATTGAATATACAGCGTATACTCAGTGTGAAGGCTAAGCAATGCATTGTGGGAAAAATCACCGATCTCGATCCCACATAAAAAGATCGTGTTCGGAATTCCGATGGCAATCGTGAAATTTTCTCGATCGCCAATCGGAATCCGATCTTTTCCGAACACGATCGCTCAACCCTACCTATAAATTCACTGGCAGAGTGAATTCAGAGCCGGAAGATGCCGCGGGGACGCTGCACGGAGAAGACTTCTCGGAGGATCCAGCCCGACCCTCACTCGTGGACTTGGTAAGTATAATTTGATCGAACGTTGCCTACCCCTGAAACGAGCATTTTCCCCCCTTAGACTATAATGGGGTTCAATATTCGATTCGAGTAGTCGAACATTGAGGGGCTACTCGAAACGAATATCGAACCTCAAACATTTTACTGTTTGCTCATCTCTATTAGCAGCAGCTTAGGGGTTAGGGGTCAGAAGTCTCATTCCTAAGCCCCCTTGCTGACTCTCAGTTACATGACCAATTCTGCTTTTACTCTGACCCTGCAACCAGAATCGGTGATGTCAGTGGCGTAACTAGGAATGGCGGGGCCCCGTGGCAAACTTTTGACATGGGGACCCCCTCCAACCGACACTGACGCCAAAGACCTTGACTGACCCCCTCTTCCGCACTCTATTATGTCCCTTAGTAAGCCCTGCACACAGTATTATGTCCATTAGTGGCCCCTGCACACAGTATTATCCCCCATAGTGGCCCCTGCACACAGTATTATCCCCCATAGTGGCCCCTGCACACAGTATTATGTCCCTTAGTGGCCCCTGCACACAGTATTATGTCCCATAGTGCCCCCTGCACACAGTATTAACTCAATAGTGGCCCATGCACACAGTATTATGTCTCCATAGTGGCCCCTGCACTGCACACAGTATTATGTCCAGGATTAGCATGTAAATAGGGCCCGTAACGGCCAACTTAAAAAAAAAATGCATCGGCAGCGGCTGTCACCGGGCCCCCTAATGGCCCGGGCCCTGCGGCAGCTGCCTCCGCTGCCTCTATGGTAGTTACGCCCCTGGGTGATGTCATAGAGAGTAAGAGCAGGAGTGACGGCAAAGCACAGAGACTTCCAGCACCCCATTGTGATCTGCAAAAGTAATAATCTGGGACCTAGGGAACCCTCATCTATACAGTAAGAATGTCTATACAGTGTGGTAAATGCATTGTAAAAGCTTTTCTATCCCCACACAGCCCCTTTAAGATCAATACAAGTTTTGATAACTTTTTTTCCAACAAAACTATCGATCTACTGTATGAAACTATATGCACCTACTCAGATCCCTCTGCTCTATAACACGCTGCCTGTAGACCGGACTCAATTTTCAATGCAACAGGGTCCTATTAAGTGAAGGATTCTGCTTTAATTTTGAAAATAGAGGGAAGAAATTCTGACAAAATGTAACCAAAATATTAATTACTCACTTTTCTTTAGTCCTGTGTTTTACTTTTTTTGACTAATTTTTCCTTTATACTGTATGCTACTTTATTAAAAAGCTGAATGTTTTCTATAACTTTCCATGTTAATGTCTTCATGCTGCTTCCATCTCTGACATGCAAAGTGTTCCTTTGATTCAGTCTTTATGGCGGAGCGATTATCACACATTCTTTCCTCTTATTATACAAGCAGGATATGAAAAAGGGGGACCAAGTTATGATTGTTGCCAGACACAACTGCAAATGAGGTCATGGAAATGATTTGAGGGTATCAATTATGGTTTACAGTTAATTATAGCCCATTGATTCCCACTTCCACCCTTATTTAGCTCCCAGTCCCTGTGGAGTCTGTCGCTTTGAAAAATGTAAGCAAAATAGCGCTGAGCTGTCTCAGTGACTGACACTATGATATTAATAAGTTGCACTTTTACTTTCTAGACTGCTAGACACATTGGTTGTGAGCTAGCTTCTATTAGCCAGCTGATGACAGGTGCTTAATAATAAAAATAGATACAAATTATCACTAGGAGAAAAAATAAGAATAATTAAAACAGTTAGCACATGAGTAACAGTGATGTATGACTTTAATAAAGATAAAAACAATGTATTCTTAGCAACAACAGAATAAAGAACTTTAGAGAAAAATACAATTCATTTAAAGATAGACTCAGGGCTCGTTCACATCTGCGCCTGGGACTCCGTTCTTCAGGATTCCGTTTCCTGCACAAAACAGGGCAGGAGACGGAAACCTCCTGGCATCTTTCATACCCATTCATTTGAATGGGTTTGAAAAGTGTCCGGCCGTAAGCGCCGGGGAGCGTTTTCTCCGCGGCGAAACTGTTTTTAAACCGGACACAGAATTGGACATGCAGCACTCTGTGTCCGGTTTTAAAAAAAACGGTTTCGCTGCGGAGAGCATAAATCACTCACCGTCATTCACGGCCGGACTCGGCATGATAGGTTTCCATCTTCTGCACGGACAGTATCCTTCTGTCACCCACCACCTGTACTGGATCTAGGGCGCTCCCCAGGACAGAGCTGGCCCTTCTGATCAACTTGTCAAGTCTATTTCTGTCCCTGGTTGATATACTGCTTCCCCAGCAGGTCACACCAAAAAAGATGGCTGAAGCAACCACAGAGTTGAAAAAGGCCCTAAGAAGTGGCCCCTGGACTCCGAAGGCTCTCAATCTCCTGACCAGGTAGAGTCTGCTGTGGCCCTTTAGTTAAATAACTGAGATTATTCATTCAGGTATCTGGGTTAGCCAGCTGACAACTCCTTCATCAATTGCAATTTAGACCACAGTGGTTGTCAGTTACTGATTTTCTTACCGCACAGTGACATAAGTCAGTACCGAATTGCTCTCTTTTAAATTCCTGTTTCCATTGAGTGCCACTGTTTTCTTAATAAATGAAAAAAGCTAATCTAATCCCTTCATATTGCAGAACCAGACATGATCTATTATTATACCAGCTCCCCTGGAAACAAAGAAGGCTGTTTTACCTAATTGTAGCAGTCTCGAATGCATACAGCTGTGGAGTCCCATCTTGGCACACTGATTTCATATGAGAGACATTTTATGGGTAAAAAGAATAAATGTCTGAGCTTATGTCTCAACCACTGGATACTTTTTTATTCTTTCCTTATACTTCTATGGCATAGACATGTTTTCCATACGGCACTATGGCACATCCAAACAACCTGCTGAGAGATTCAGGGGGTGCTGGAGAGTTATACTGTCATGTCTTTATCAGTTTAGCAATTCAATAAGCCTTTACATTGCATTGAAATGAATAATAAGCTTATGCTGAATATTTGTTAACTTTTATGACATTTTATACATGATGTCCATTTACTTCTCTGTCCAGTGCATTGGTACTTTTGTGTTCAGATACATAGATTGTAGCTATGTTAACGTCTTTTATTGCCGTATGACATCTTATAGAAAGTAACATTTAGTATATCCTGGGACACCACATGGCACTCTGTGTTTCTCAGTATATTCATTAGACATTCTAGTTACAATAGTATGCTATGGAAGAATCATACAAGTCAACTTCACTTATAAACTGGGAATTTTATCTACCTTCTCCCCACTGTACACCAAAAATAATACACACTATCTCACTAAACATCACATATCCTATAGCTTACAGTATCTCCTCTTCTATTCCCCTCCAGTATACCTTGTTATATTTTATGTATCGCATCTCACTAGATACTCAGGAATATAGCTAGTCTCATATAATGCACTCCATACTAGTAAATATAATTGACCCACTTACTCTATCACCAGGTACCATGAAATAAGCTCTACCTATTCCAACCAAATGCCCCTTTTCTCCAAATTCTAGGGATAAAACCAAATAACTCTAACCAGAAAATACCAGGAATTTACCGTAGATTTCATGGAACTTGCTGATTTTCACTTATCTTTTATTAAAGACACTATCTGCTTCTTAAAAGAATGAGTCTGACTGTCTATAGGCATAACAACTGTAAGTACTCCTTACTAAAGTTCATTACGAAGATGTTAAATCCTAGCTTCCTGAAATGTGCGTTGTGGTATATTTATTTTTATGCCTTTTCCTCATGGGATCATCAAATGTGAAAGAACAGTATGTAGATCTATGGTCTCTCATTATCATTCATGGATCAATGAATGATAAAGAAATATAGGATATTAGATAGTTTTGACTGGGCAAACTGGTTAAGAAATAACCATATTCATATTGAAATTTACAAAATTTTCAGGCTCAACCGACAGACCCCAGAGTATAACAATTGGAGGCCCAGGGAGGAACTGAAACATAATAGACAACTGGTCGTCCACACAGCATCTGGTGCATTTACTGGTCACTTCTGGTCTCCTGGGTGACAGCACCTGACTATAAAAATGGCCTAGTTGAGCCGTGTAACCTTCCCCCCAACCTCCTACCCATGGATTCCCAATAAAGACACTGACAGCAGAGGTTTAAAGAATAGGCCACAGCGGCATTTTATTAACCTAACACCTTAAGTGAACCATTAAATTATCATATTCATAAACATATCATGAATGACATTAAACCCACATACCAAACATTGCCTAAATTTACATATCCAAACATAACTCCCCATTTACCTAACCAACCAATCCCAGCTATATCAATCAGGAATCGTATCCCCTCCAAGAAAGAGCAGCCTCTGAAGGCACCACCCCCAAGACACCACCACCTTCTCCAAATATTACCCCCAGCCGTGATTCACCTAGCCCAAGGGCACCAACATCAGAGGCAATTTTGTCCTGGATACCCCTGACCACAGGACTTGTTATCCATCATGGTTTTCCACCAACATGCATGCTACCAAGAGGGTGGAGATGACCCCTTAGTCCTCCACCCCCGTTGTGCCTCCAAAGACCCCTCCTGTGCATGCCGCTATGACAAACTTAATATATTAAGGGAGGGCGGGTGGGACAACCTTCCTCTTTCAACTCCTGTAGAATAATGCCTAACCATCACTAGCCAGCTGTTTACCAAACATGCTTCAAAACCCACCCACTGTCCCTTAAGTGAACCCCACTGAACTTTCTGTAACCTACTGCTCCTCATCCATTTTAAGTTATGTGCTCTTACTCCACTACCCCTTTGGGTTCGCTATGTGGGGGCTATCTTACACATAGGGACTGCTCAAGTTCAATCATAGGCCTGAGCAATCCCCTGGGGCAAGTGACCTCAATCAGAAAGCCGGAAGAGGACTCCAAAGGTGCACCGAATGCAGTGAAGATGCCACGAGATATAAAAGAGGGTGATTATAACTGGTTATTTTATTTCCACACCTCTCCTGGACCTCAACTTATTATACTATGGGGTCTGAAGAGACCTCAGAATATAATAAGAGCACTTACTGTTCGAAACAAGAAAGGAGAACAAACCTTGTGAATATTCAATAATGGAATCTCCCAAGTTTCTCCCATTTCTAGGAACGTATTAGTTCATATCTGTAGCATTCAGAGAAGAGGGGCAATTGGTTAAAATAGATAGAGCTTAGGTGAGCAGAAATCATTTCTTTAAAGGAAAATTCAGTATTAAAGGTATTGATGGCCTATCACCAGTGCTAGAACTAATCCAGGGAATGGAGCTGCTTGCAGAGCTGTGTTCTGTAGTAACTTTACCTCCAGTTCTATTGTTTCAGTTGATTCATTGTTATTTGGAGCTCAGGATTCTTACACTATCAATGAGTGTACCCAAAAGTGGCTAGTTATAAATTTACAAGGGGGGATTCAGGCTTGTTAAATGGATGGTTCGGGCCATAACATAGTTGTTTGTGTTTAGCCATACCCTCTCTCCACCCATTTCATTTTGATCCTGCCCAGGGCCCTTCAAACACAGTGACTCCCTAAACTACTCTCACACAGTATAATGCTACCTTACTGGTGCCCGCACAGTATAATGCTCCCTTACTGGTCCCCACATAGTATAATGCTCCCTTACTGGTCCCCACACAGTATAATGTTCCCTTACTGGTCCCCACATAGTATAATGCTCCCTTACTGGACCCCAAACAGTATAATGCTCCCTACTGGTCCCCACATAGTATAATGTTCCCTTACTGGTCCCTACACTGTATAATGTTCCCTTACTGGTCCCCACATAGTATAATGCTCCCTTACTGGTCCCCACATAGTATAATGCTCCCTTGCTGGTCCCCACATAGTATAATGCTCCCTTACTGGTCCCTACACTGTATAATGCTGCCATGATGGTCCCCACACAGTAAACTGCTCCCTTACTGGACCCCAAACAGTATAATGCTCCCATGATGGTCCCACAAAGTCTAATGTCCCTTTTGAGTCTTTATCTAATCCTTAGTGGCTTGCACACAATGTAATGAACTTTAGGTCACATATAAAGTTATAAAGTGTGGACATACCACCTGATATCAGGGCAGCACTCACCTGATATCTAGATCTGTAATGGTGCAGTATTATAACTGAATCAGCCCCTTGGATAAACCCCTGTGAATATACCTGTGACTATACGATAAGAAGTACTGTTGGTTATCATGAACAAGTGGATAAAGAATTGCAACATTTAATAGGCTGTATTTCTTTGCTTTTCCATACTATCTAGCCTCCAGAGGATGAGGATACGTAATACAATGAATTACAATACAGTTGCTATGTGTCACATTCCTGTCTGTGAAAGTGTTAATAGTCAGCATTGTTATCAATGGTAAGTTAAAATGTAGAAAATTGCATGACAGATTTATCAGCTGTCAGCTAACAAAATGTTAATAGCTAAATACATAAAACCTTATGTGACTTTTTTCCTTCATCTATTCTGCTATCCTGAGCTGCTAGTCTTGGCTAGGTCTATGCAAAAGATCAGTTTTGCAAATAAAACCACCGTTTAATTGTGCTACGGCCAGACGATGGATTGAATGGGATTGTAAAAGCCGATGAAAGATGATGTGCGGTCATAGTGAGAGATTATGTCAACACACTCAGCAAAAGAACCGGCTCAGCTCGTATATTGGGCTTTAAAGCCAGCATTTTCTCCAGAGGGATCAATTTCTTTGGTCTGCCTTTGACTATATCTGTGTTAACTATTGGGATACTCCAAATTCTACTAATGATAACTTCCAGAGCCATTAAGGAACCCTCCATAACTTTTCACTATGACATATGTTTATATTCATTGGCAGTTTTTTGTTCTGTTGCCAAAAATTCAGAGAAGATGGAGTTTAGAGCTGCCCTTTAATTATGTTCTCCACATCATAGAGGTCATTACTTTAAGAGAGAAAATGCTATTTTAAGGGCATTGCAAATAAAACTCATTTGGAATAGAGCCACTATGGCTCAGTTTGCAAAATATTTGAGAAAATTAGACAGTTTTTCAGGAATTTCTCATCAATTCACACTATAAAAATGAGTCTCATTAGTTGGAATTTTGGATTAAGAAAGACTACACCACTGCTCTTCTTAGACAATGTCTGAGCCGCTCCAAAAATATTACTGTCAAACACTTTCCCATAGACAATGCCAACCAAAGTGCTCCCTTTATACCACCGGCCTCATATCCCCTTTTATAAATCTCATCCACAGTGACCACAAATTACAATTTTGGTTGTCCTCTAAAGATAGAAGTCAACGACCTATTCTGATAGTGCCTGATTTTTTTTCTTGAAAATACTAGCAAAAGTACCTTACAATCCCAGTCAGAATGCACTTTATCTGCCCAGTAGATTTTAAAGGGATCCTATCACTCAGACACAATTTTTTCTAGGTACCACATCGGAATAGCCTTAAGAAAGGCTATTCGTCTCCTACCCTTCATCGTCTTCTCTGCGCCGCTGTTCACTTACAATCCCGTTTTTTCACGGTATGCAAATTAGCTCTCTCACAGCACTGGGGGCGGGTCCCAGCGCTCAAACAGCACTGGAGGCGTTCCCAATGCTGCAAGAGAACTCTCTCCAGCGCCGCCTCCATCTTCGTCAGCAGCGTCATCTTCATCCTCTTCTTCTGGCGGTGGCTTGTAACTTCTAGGCCTTGGGCCTTGGGCAGAGCAGACTGCGCATGCCCACAGGCCACAAGAAAATGGCCACTTACAATACTGACGCGGTGGCACTGGAGAGAGTTCTCTCACAGGATTGGGGACACCCCCCGTACTGTTTGAGTGCTGGGGCCCGCCTCCAGTGCTGCGAGAGAGATAATTTGCATACTGAGAAAAAACGGGATTGTAGGTGAACGGCGGCACGGAGAAGATGACGAAAAGTAGAAGAATATTCTTTCTTAAGGCTATTCTGACGTGGTACCTAGAAAAAATTGTGTCTGAGTGATAGGATCCCTTTAATGGTGTTTCTGTATGAAGTATTTTCAGCCAGAACTGATCAACAGACAGACGAGGATTTTGTTAGCTGTTGATGCCAGCTTTCAATAGTTCGATTACTGTCATGTGGAACTGATGTGCTCCATGACCACGTTTCAAGGACTAGGAATGCTCAACTAGATTTTCAGCTTGCAGCTCAAATTTTTACGGGCATATACCCACCATAGCCAGATGCTGATATCTGCTCAAAGTAAGACGCTTCTGAGATCCATCCTTTAGTAGGCCACCACTAGACACAGTCATTCCCATGACATACATTACACTATGCTGATCTGCAGAGGTCCCCACGGCCAATACCATCGTCAATGCCATTAATCAAGCATTGATGGCCTATCCAAAGGGTTAAAAGCACATTTACACTTCTCAATTGGCACTATGAGTAAGTTATTTTGAAGCCGTGTTAACAAAAGTAAATATCAATGATAAAGCCATCACTTCTCATGAAACATCAATTGTGATTGTGATATAAAAATAGTTATTGGTGATGACATGACTGATAAATATAACAGGCCCCAGGTTACATTTACACTAAGGTATTGCTGCCAAGCACACACATGGTGCTACATTGGAAAAAAAACAATATCTGTATACATAGATAAGATGAATCAGCAAAAAATAATAAATATTAACACCATACCATAACTATATGATACCATCATACTCAAACAAAACTACATCACAGCACATTAACTGGCTAAGGCCACCATACCATCTCTGAAAACCACCATACTGTGTCTAATAATCTCCTACAAACTGTGACTATATAACGCCACTATAGATTGACTAAATAACTCCATACAGTGAGTGGATAACACTATCATACCATGACTGGATAACATAGTCATACAGTGATTAAATATCACCATTATACTGTTGCTGAATACTAAAAGTTACATCGCTATTAAAATAATCCCCAACCCATTAATGTTGCCCCTACTCAGTAACAGAGTCCTCCTTAGTGTCCTCAATCTGTAATAGTGCTCTCTTGGTGTCCTCAAGTAATAGTAATAGTTCCACCCATTGGTAATAGTGACCCCACTCAGTAATAGAGCCCCATTTGTGCCCTACTCATTAATAGTGCCTCGTGAAGGTCCCCAGCTCAGTAATTGTTCCTCCTTAATGTGCACACTCAAATAAATGTGACCCCAGTAAGTAATAGTGACCTCTTAGAGCCTCTACATAGTAGTGCTCCTCACTCAGTAATAGTGCGCCAATAGAAAAATTGTAACCTCACTAAGTAACATTGTCCCCAGTCAGTAATATTGCCACCACTTAGTAACAATGCCCCTTTGGTCCATCCTCTCAGCAATAGTGCTGCCTCAGTGCCCTCACTGAATTACAATGCCCCCTTAGTGCACTCACTCAGTAATAGTGCCGCCTTACTTGGTAATGAAGATCCATTATGAGGTTTGGCCAGTACTCTTCTCAGTTCCCCTCCCTATACAAGCACATTAGCATTCCCTGCATGGTGCTCTAAGAAAAAACTTTATGTCCTTATACTTTAAACCTGCTGCCCTGAACTCATTGCTCTCATCTCTAGAGCATGTTCAGCCAAGGCCACAGTGCTTCTGTACTCGGTCCATTGAAACATATTGGCAGGGTGAAGGGATCTCTGTCTCTCTTCTCTCATTGGGCTGTACTGCTACAAGGTTGCCTGCTCTATTTCATTCTTATGCGCCCTGTCGAAATACAACAGTATTATCTCTAAGTCCTGTGAGGACTCCCTTGGTGCTGCACCTATAGTGCCAAATGCACAGCACATATTTGAACATCTCCAGCCAAAGGGACAAGTAAGAAGGGACGTATGTGTAACTCAATATAACATTTCTTTCCATGGTATAACAGCTAGATATAATTTATTTATTTATTTATTATTTATTGCTTGTATATTTATATCCAGAATAAAATTTATTATACATGTTTCTTAAAAATCTAACCAAGTCCATAACCAAGTATTTCCAGGCTCCTAAAATATTCTCACCTTTGCTGCAAATGAAAGTTTCTTATTCACTGAGCAGTATAAGGTCTTTTGTTTATGAGTGCAGAAAATGTCACAGAACCAAGTCCAATTTCTAGAACAGTTAAACAATTATCACGAGTTATGTGTTCTCTGACTTAAGAAAAGGTCAATCAGAAGATCGGCCTTACACAAACTTTATGTGAAAGCATTTTGTTTTCTATTGTAGGGAAACAATAGCTATTTATCGATCAGAAAGTCATTACATTCTGACTGCGGACCTCACTGTACCCTTTATACAGAGAACAAACTCAAATTCTTTCTTTTTTACTAGGTACCTGGAGGAAATTCTTTCATTGTTTAAATACAAGGAGACAAGGGCAAGTGTAAGGGAAAAAAGGGCACTTTGTAATATAGTAAGGAATTAGAATCAAGGCAATCTCCATGCCAAGGATCATAAAGAGTTAAACAGTTAATAATAGCTGATTAGCTCTGGTTAAAAAGGACTTGATGTTTCTACCAAGCAGAAAAACATATTATTGGTTAAAATTATGGCAGTAACATGTAACCAGTGGTACCTTTAGTTAAAGGGTCATATTCTACGCATGAACACATTAAGCAGTAAGTTCACAGTACAGGAATAATACACATAGTGATGTCACAGTACAGTGATAATACACACAGTGATGTCACAGTACAGGAATAATACACAGTGATGTCACAGTACAGGAATAATACACACAGTGATGTCACAGTACAGTGATAATACACACAGTGATGTCACAGTACATGAATAATACACACAGTGATGTCACAGTACATGAATAATACACACAATGTTATCACACTATCTGCTTTCTGCACAGAGCAATGGCAAAATACCAGGGTAATGCATGTAGTAATATGACAATATAAGGATAAGAATGCATTGTATTGGGAATAATGCATGGAGAGATATCAGAATTAGGGATAACGCACACTGGGATGTCACAGTACAGAAATAATTCACCCAGTGATGTCGCAGTACAGAGATAATACACACAGTGATGTCGCAGTACAGAGATAATACACACAGTGACTGAGATCACATCACTGAGATAATATACAAAGTTATATCACAGTACAGAGATAAAATACAGATATAGATTACCATTGCATATATCAGGGCTACATGTTTGGCATATAAGTAGATTTTTTCAGGATATGAGCTGAATATACATATCATACATGCAGGTGAGCCTGCTCCTTTCGCCGCCCGAGGCTAACTGCAGAAAGCCGCCCCCCCCCCCGCCGGGAGGAGGGGGCGGATCGGGGGCGTGGCCGGGTGGATCGGGGCGTGGCCTGGAGGAGGGGCGGGGCTTAGCGCTGTTCGCCGGCAGAGAGTAGGCCCGGAGACTGCCTGCTCTCTGCCTGAGCGTGAGGGGAGGCTGTTGGCCTCCCCAAACCACCGCTCGGTGCTAAGCCAGTCCAGGACAGCTTGTCCTGGACTGGCTTAGGTTAGCAAAAATACCGCCCTCCCTGAGGCCCTGGCATAGTGCCGCCTGAAGCGCTCGCTTCAGGTCGCCTCATGGGAGGTGCGGCACATGCTCACAAGCCCTGGTACAAAAGCTCATCTTGGGCCTCCTGAGCAGCTTCTCCTCACAGAATGTCAGTCATGTCCCATCTGTACATTTTAGCAGCACTTACATTTCTCTTTCCTTCTCTATTTGGGCCCAGACTGCTGTGAAGAGTTTTTCACTTGTGTCTCTGCACACAAGTGTCGTATCATTCCCATCTCCTGTTGGTCCCTCCCAAATAGTAATAATTCCCTTTTTGTGCCACAGCCGCCCTCCACTGAATTCCTCCTTGAGTGTATGCTGCCGTCCAACTGTTGTTTTTGTTAAGGGGTTAGTTTTCTCCTTTTTGAATGTGGAAGGCTGTGTATTATGTCTTCCCACTCCAGTGCACCAGAGGGCAATGGTAATACATTACAGTACACAGACTATAGTCATCAAGCCCCCTGACTTCTGGGACCCAGTTACAGCTTTGTTGACTTTGTCACTCCTATAGTTACGCCAGTGAATAGAGTCCGTTTCCCATGTATTAGGCAGGTGAGTGTCCAACAAGCCATAACTGAACATGGTGTCTTACAATTTCATAAACAGCAGCAAGATAAGATAAGAATTGTCGATGATCCTATGTACACAATGTAGAAGGGGTGGGGAATACTTATTTTTATGACAGGTACCTTTAATGCTATTTTTAATTTTTGTATGTAAAATGATAGACCAATAGTTTCCAGAGGGATACCATAAAGCCCCTGGACCCATACGTTTATCACTGACTTACAGGGCAGCTAAGTATAGTTGGAAATAGTCTGTATTCCTCCATTTGCATATGAGCTTCACTGTATGGACACCAGTATTGCTGCACACCTCTTAGTAATATCACACAGTGGGCTCATCTCTGTGCTGAGGATAATAGTGCATAAAAATCATCATCAGTGCTCGGCTGACACAATGATTGATTCATGGCAAGGGTTTCCATGGTTAAGCAGCAGCAAGCTCAATTCCAAGTGTCAGGTAGAGGGGTGTAAAGCACAATGCCACCACTGAACTTGGAAGTAGTGGAAATATGTTCATTGGAATGATGAATCACACTTCTCTATCTGGCAGTCTGATGGTCAATCTTGATTGTAAAAAAACAATTATTCACATGCTGGGTTAGGCCTGGTCACTCAAGGTTCCAGAGACATTTTGGAAAATTGTATGCTTCCAAACTTTGTAGAAACAGTTTGAGAAAGGACCTATTCTGTCCCAGCATGAGTGTGTCCCAATGCACAAATCAAGGTCAATAGAGGCATGGTTGGGTGAGTTTGCTATGGAAGAACTTAACTGGCCCATATAGAACCCATCAAGCACCATTGGGATGAACTAGAATGGAGACTGCAAGCCAGACTCTCTTCCAACGTGAGTGTCTGACTTCAAAAATTTCCACATACACACTCCAACGTCTTCTAGAAAGCCTTCCCGAAAGGGTAGATGTTGCTTTAGCTGCAAAGGAGGGACCATCTCCATAATAATGCATATGAATTTATAATGGAATGTCATAAAAGCTCCTGTAGGTGAATGTGTAGGTGTCCCAATAGTTTTGTCTGTATAGTGTATGTATAGGTTTTTCTCCAATACATGATCTCATACAGAGTCAGAGATAAACATGGAATTAGTGGTATAAATGCTCACATTTTACCATTCATTACAAGAGCCTAAAGTGTAGCTTAACATTCATCTCACAAAGGACATGAAATGTATAGCAAACAAATAGAAGCATTTGTAATCTGCTTCATCCCATCAGGGCCTCTTAACAGCACTTGTGGATGCAATGAATACACATGTGGCATGGGTACTCATAAAAACATTCCATAATTTGCTATAATCAATGAGCACACTGTGCTTTAAACAATGGCATAACCCAAGGGAAACCCATTAGAGTTTGTGGAATTTCGGAAAGGCTTTAATTGCTTGTTAGTTTGTCTGAGAAAGCAAGCAGCAGGTCTTAAAAATGAATCATAAGCTATCCGAACGTGTGGACAAGTATGTGTTCTATGTGTTAATTGGTATCAACCAATCCACTTTAGGGGCATTTTATTTGCTTAGAATTAGCACCTTCCCTGCTGGACCAGTCAACAACTCATTGTTCTGCTACGCTTTTCCCATATCTCCACAGTGAGAAATATTTCATAATTGAAAGTGAAGCCCAAGAGACATGTGTGCAGACAATACCCAACGCAATCTCTCAGAGGGAACTGTAATCCCTCAGAGGTATTTATTGATGAGGTTCATTAATGGCATGATACTTAACTGTAGAGTTCTAGCCACATGTCTGCAGTGAGGTCTCAGACATCATGAGGCTAATGAGGGAAAAGTCACAGGTATGCAATCTCCAGATTCACTATTATCCATACACTGACCTCTCCAGATTGAGTGAAATAGTTATTTCTTTTACTAATGATTTGAGGAATCCAAATCTTAGACTTGTATAATAAATCCATGTAAACAATAATGATGTACCATACAACCACATATATTCACAATACAGTATATCGAGTAGGGTGCAACAGTTTTAGGCAGGTGCGGAAAAAAATGCTACAAAGTAAGAATGGCTTAAAAATTTAAAAAAAGTGTTAATAGGTTATTTCATCTAAAAAATGCAAACTGAATGAACAAAAGAAAAATCTAAAGCACATCAATGTTTGGTGTGATCAGCCTTGCCTTCCATCAATTCTTGTAGGTACACTTGTAGACAGTTTTTGAAGGAACTCAACAGGGCAGTGGTTGCATACATCTTGCAGAACTAAGCACAGATCCTCTGTGGATGTAGGCTTTATCAAATCCACTCTCTTGGTGTAATCCCAGACAGACTGGATGATGTTGAGATCGGGGCTCTGTGGGGCCGGATCAACACTTCCAGGACTCCTCCTCCAAAGGGCTGTCACACCAAATATTGATGCGATTTTGATTTCTCTTTTGTCCATTCACTTCATTTTAAGTGAGAAAAATAAACTAACTATTTTTGAAAGTGTTCTTACTTGAAATGGGCGAACCGATTGACCAACTAAAATGTCAGCCACAACATGCATGGCACAGTAACAAAACAGCAAACCAGGGGCCAAACGGTGGCTCAGTGGTTAGCACTGCAGTCCTGGTGTTCAAATCCCGCCAAGGGCAAAAAACCATCTGCAAGGAGTTTGTATGGTATCCCCGTGTTTGCATGGATTTCTATCCCATATTCCAAAGACATACTGATAGGGAAAAATGTACATTTTGAGCTCTATGTGGGGCTCACAATCTACAAAAAAAAAAAAAAAAACACAGCAAACCAACATGTCTGCAAGTCATTGTGATGTCCTGGTGTTACCTGGCAGCCTCTCAGCCTATAGTCAGTGGTAGGTGGACACTTAACAGTGCCGGTATTACATACAGTGTATGAGATGCTGTGTGAAGGAACACGAGGCATTTCAGTAATGATGGAAGTAGGGGATGGATGTGTTATTCATCACTGCATGATCCAAAGCAATTACTCCATAAGGGTGAATTCACACTGAGTAAACGCTAGCTTATTCTGAACGTAAAACACGTTCAGAATAAGCGGCGTCTAAAGCAGCTCCATTCATTTCTATGGGAGCGGGGATACGAGCGCTCCCCATAGAAATGAATGGTCTGCTTCTTTCACTCCGTGCAGTCCCATTGAAGTGAATGGGGAGTGCCGGCGTGTACGCTCCGGCATGAGCAGAGCTTGCCGTATACGCCGGCACTCCCCATTCACTTCAATGGGACTGCACGGAGTGAAAGAAGCAGACCATTCATTTCTATGGGGAGCGCTCGTATCCCCGCTCCCATAGAAATGAATGGAGCTGCTTTAGACGCCGCTTATTCTGAACGTGTTTTACGTTCAGAATAAGCTAGCGTTTACTCAGTGTGAATGCACCCTAATACACAGCACAGACTGCAGCAAAACTTGCAATAGAGTTTAGACGGATTTAAACAATTACAGGCAGATAGTGATAGATATCATACATATTAGTGAGGGGGAATATTTTTGTTGTGTGAGCCAGACTGCTGCAGTAATACAGACAGATGACAGCTAACCCTTTCATTGTCCATAATCTAATTTTGTCTGTCTGTTCTGCAATAGAGCATTCTGATCTGTGACTGCCCTCAGAGTGTTTGTCATTAATACCAATGTCAAAGTCAATCCTATTAGTGAATCTTTTCTTAGGTCTGTTTTGCCATAGAGCAATCTCATCTGTGACTGTCCACAGAGTGCTTTACACTGGTTGTAATGACATTGCCAGTCCTGAATCATTTCTTAAGGAATTTTTTGGACAAGAGTTTAATTTGTTTAACATTAAAAAAACATAGAAAACTGTTGTTCTAACAGCAAATCACTGATTCTACCTGAGCTAATCAGAAAAATCTCCATTTCTAAAAGGGCTTTTTTTTTTTTTGTTCTCCCAATAAACAGTGTGATGCAGCCTGCTTATTTATAAAATCCAATAGAATCTCTTTTTTTTAAGTTTTTTTTTTTGGTTAACAAACGGAACAGTGGTGGGTTTGGTGGCAGATACATTTCCACTGCTGCTGGTGTTGGCGGCAGCAACTACAAAAGGCCATCTTTATCTTAATGTGAATTTTTTTCTACATTGACAAATGACAAATCTATGGCAATGTGCAAGATCTGCAAGCAGAAACTTAATGATGTCCTTGCAAGAACAAATGTAAGAACTACATCACTAAATACTCACATGAAAAGGCACAACCATTTTATTTGCCATAATAGACTTGGCAGTTGCACTGACGGGGAAAGTGAGTAAGACCATCCTAGTCCTTGTCCCCGTGATCTTCCTCATAGGCAGGACACATTTACACTTAGTCATTGTTATCACTATCACTAACTATTTCTCCTACTCCTCTGCCTCATATTCCACACCAACATCAGTCATCCATAAGGGAATGTGTGCCCAGGAAACAGCAATATGCATTCAGTTCTGCAACTTAACTCGCACCTGGCTGCTGGTGGTGCAGTCACTGCTGCACCACCTCGTGTATTCCACTGGCCTCGGGCAAGTATCTTTCCTCAAAAAATGTTTTGGAATGTTTTGAATGCAAAAAATTGTAAAAGCGAGTGGCAGTGCGGTATTTAGTTAAGCTAGGCGTTTGTATCCACATAATTCTGACTGTTTACCTTAGAGAGCTAGAAATGGAATAGATAGTTTATAAGGAACCCCGACAGTGTTATACACTATGTTTTATAGATACAGTGTTGGCCAAAAATATTGGCACCCCTGCAATTCTGTCAGATAATACTCATTTTCTTCCAGAAAATGATTACAATCACAAATTCTTTGGTATTATTATCTTCATTTAATTTGTCTTCAATGGAAAACCACAAAAAGAATTGTCAAAAAGCCAAATTGGATATAATTCCACAGCAAACATAAAAGAGGGGGTGGACAAAAGTATTGGCACTGTTTGAAAAATCATGTGATGCTTCTCTAATTTGTGTAATTAACAGCACCTGTTACTTACCTGAGGCACCTAACAGGTGGTGGCAATAACTAAATCACACTTGCAGACAGTTGAAATGGATTAAAGTTGACTCAACCACTGTCCTGTGTCCTTGTGTGTACCACATTGAGCATGGAGAAAAGAAAGAAGACCAAAGAACTGTCTGAGGACTTGAGAAGAAAAATTTTGAGGAAGCATGAGCAATCTCAAGGCTATAAGTCCATCTCCAAAGACCTGAATGTTCCTGTGTCAACCGTGCGCAGTGTCATCAAGAAGTTTAAAGCCCATGGCACTGTGGTTAACCTCCCTAGATGTGGACGGAAAAGAAAAATTGACGAGAGATTTCAACGCAAGATTGTGCGGATGGTGGATAAAGAACCTCGACTAACATCCAAACAAGTTCAAGCTGCCCTGCAGTCCGAGGGTACAACAGTGTCAACCCGTACTATCCGTCGGCGTCTGAATGAATAGGGACTGTATGGTAGGATACCCAGGAAGACCCTACTTCTTACCCAGAGACATAAAAAAGCCAGGCTGGAGTTTGCCAAAACTAACCTGAGAAAGCCAAAAACGTTTTGTAAGAATGTTCTCTGGTCAGATGAGACAAAAGTAGAGCTTTTTGGGAAAAGGCATCAACATAGAGTTTGCAGGAAAAAAAAGAGGCCTTCAAAGAAAAGAACACGGTCCCTATTGTCAAACATGGTGGAGGTTCCCTGATGTTTTGGGGTTGCTTTGCTGCCTCTGGCACAGGACTGCTTGACCGTGTGCATGGCATTATGAAGTCTGAAGACTACCAACAAATTTTACAGCATAATGTAGGGCCCAGTGTGAGAAAGCTGGGTCTCCCTCAGAGGTCATGGGTCTTCCAGCAGGACAATGCACAAAAAACACACTTCAAAAAGCACTAGAAAATGGTTTGAGGGAAAGCACTGGAGACTTGTAAAGTGGCCAGCAATGAGTCCAGACCTGAATCCCATAGAACACCTGTGGAGAGATCTCTTGATGGCAGTTTGGAGAAGGCACCCTTCACATCTCAGGGACCTGGAGTTTGCCAAGGAAGAATGGTCTAAAATTCCAGCAGAGCATTGTAAGAAACTCATTGATGGTTACCGGAAGCGGTTGTTCGCAGTTATTTTGTCTAAAGGTTGTGCTACCAAGTATTAGGCTGAGGGTGCCAATACTTTTGACCGGCCCATTTTTAGAGTTTTGTGTAAAATTAACAATGATTTGACTTTTTTTTTCATTCTCTTTTGTGTTTTTTCATTGGTTCCTAGGAGCCCTAACAGTGTTATACACTGGAGATGAGCGAGTACATGAGCAATAGACTGCTGTGGTCCAACCTTAGACTCCGCCTCCTCACAGACGAGCCTCCGGCAGAACCAGCGTTGATTGGCCGAATGCTGTACACTGGCCAATCAACGCTGGTCAATTCATTCCTATGAGAAACAGTAAGCTCACTCGTAACAGCAAACTGCCAGCTCTCCTGACTAGCAAGGACGAGCCTGCTGCAGAACCAGCGTTGATTTACCGCAGGCTCGTCTTTGCTAGTTGGGAGAGCTGACCGCTTGTGGTTACGAGGGAGCTAACTTTTTATCAGTGCAAGTGCTGTGCAGTTAAAGCACACAGACTGCATAAACTATAATGGGGTCCGTGCGCTTTAACTGCACAGCGCTCCTCCTAAACACTCTCCTCCTGCTATTCATGGACTTTGTGACTCTCCTTTAGTCGAATAGTGGTTTCCCCTGAAATGAGCATTTTTTCCCATAGACTATAATGGGATTTGATATTCGATGGAGTAGTCGAATATTGAGGCTCTACTCGAAAAGAATATCGAATCTTGAATATTTCACTGTTCGCTCATCTCTACTATCTACTATTAATTTTATCTGTACTGTATTAATAGAAATTTATGACTTTATTATGATCTGGTTTATTATGAGGTGCACCAGTCAGTCTACACATATTCTTTAATATGGAAGATGGGTCAGGATGACCTGGAGAGAAGCATGCTACAAGTTTAAGTATTATTGAAAGAATGTATACATATATAGGAAATAAATGTGAATCTATTCATTTCCCTATCAGACACATTAAAGGAGTCAGCCACCTCTGCAGTGGACCTGGTCTTCAGCCTCTTGATAATCAAGGCTTTGGTCATAGGGTTGATTTTTGGCATGTTGTCAGAGGTGAAGTTGCAGTTGAAGTGAAGGTCTAGGGTGCTGGATTTCTCTTTATACGCCCCCCATTAATTAACCGATCAATTAGTAAGCATCGGTGACGCTGGGTTCATACCAGCGTTCGGCACTCCATTATCAGGTTTCCGTCTTCAGAAGACGGAAACCTGTCATGCCGAGTCCGGCTGTGAGCGCTGGTGAGCATTTTATGCTCTCCGTGGCGAAACCGTTTTTTTTTAAACCGGACACAGAGTACTGCATGTCCGACTCTGTGTCCAGTTTTAAAAAAACTGTTTCGCCGCGGAGAGCATAAAACGCTCACTGGTGCTCACGCCCGGACACTTTTCAAACCCATTCAAATGAATGGGTTTGAAAAGATGCCGGCAGGTTTCCGTCTCCTGCTTTGTTTTGTGCAGAAAACGGAAACCTGCAGAACGGACTCCTGGGAACAGATGTGAACGACCCCTGAGGCTATAAACTAGGATTGGGGGCATCACATGACAAGGCAACAAAACTTTTGTCTTGCCAAAATCTGATCTTTCTGTGTTCATTAAATGATCAATATTTCGCCATTGAAGCCAATTTATTTTCTTAATAGAAAACACATTTGGGAGGATTTCATCTTTCATATGAGTCAATTCTTAAACCAATAGATGAATTTAAAGTCAGGTTATAAGCATTTGATTCCACAACATGGAAAATGCCAGAACTTTTGTCGGGGATTGTATAGTTCAGTAATTTAATAATAAAAAGGATTGATGTATGTGTATTATGCATCTGTGTTTAGGGACTGCATTGTCTTTTGGATGTCTATGGATGGGATATTTGATGGTCAATATTCAAGAAAATTATGGCTAATATTCAAGGAGATCAGCTGATTGTAAAAGATGTCTTCCAACAATTAGGGACAACCCAACACAATTCTGACAGAATTGTGAATAAAGCTCTGAACTATACTACAATCTGTAACTCATGATAATTACACGATGTATACGGCGTAATGTATATACAGAGTTACTTAGCCTGTAATTTAGATTATATATGTTTCTTAAAAGCTGTTGCAATATAAATATATGCTTTAACATTGCTCCAATGGCTGAACAACACTCCCTGCTACGTCAACACAATCTTTCTCCCTTTTCCATATATTTTCACAGCTATATGTAGATATGGAAGATGTTTTGAACCATATTCTATGTTTCAACATACCCTACCATCCGTGAAAACCTATGTTCCACAACAACAACAAAAATATTATCCTTTATACACTGATGTCACTAAGGCTTCATGTACACAAAAGTGAAAAAAGCGACCATGCGACATTTTTTAGCAGCCATTACATGGCCATTTTCAGAACAGTGAAAGTCAATGGGATCATTTACACTCCCATTTTATTTAATGGACCTTGGATAACGGCCATAAAAAATTAGGACTCGTCCTATTTTTGCCTGTTTTCACGGTTGGACAGATTCAATGCAAGTCAGCGAGTCGTCTTTAAAATGTATCAGTGGGGTAGGTCATAAAAAAAAGAAGACCGATAAAGTTCACCTGCTTTCTTCTTTAATGGATAATTAAAAGTAGATCACTAATGGATGACAAATGGACATTAAAAAATGGTGGACAGCTGGAAAATAAATGAAAAATTTGCTACAAATGGATGGGAAAAGAACGTTAAAAATGGACCAGTTCATCAATTTTTTGCAATGTGGCCATGTAGCCTAACATTTTTGATTTGATACCTAAAAATATTTTCCAGCCTTAAAATTCTCTCAAAGCAATAAAGTAGTTGACTATGGTGTAGAATAAAAATGGAGGTGAATTTATTACGCCAGTCCCTCTTGCCATTGCATAAACCACCATGCAACAATCAACCATAATACCTGCTTTTCATTGCCTAGATCTACCTTGTGCCACCAAAACACTGGAGTTCCAATGAGACATGAGCACCACAAAATCTCTAAAAGTGTTCAGAATTATTTTTTCAGCCATTTGTGCAATTGTGGCTTTTCTGTAAGATAAGAGCAGATGGACTAGCCTTCACTACCCACATGTGTGAATGAGTCTTGACTATTCATTACACTATTGTCCTTCCTTGGAATACAAAATTTTTCCTTTCCCAGTCTCTACCATCCTTAGTCCCCTAAGATCAGCTTCAAGAACTAATTCATTATTTGCTGCCAAATGCCAGGGGTGGGACTATTGCAACGGCAGTCATAGCAGGAGCTATGGGACCTGTGTCCTTAGAGGGCCTGACAAACCTCCACTGATTTTTTATTTTTTTTGTAATAGGCTGTTACCTGCTAGATTATTCCAGCTTGTAATGCCTGTTATCTACTTACCAAGCTCAGCTCCTGCCCACGACCTCCTCCATTTCTACCCTAGCCTTCAACCTTCAGGCTCTAGGGGCCCCACACATCACGTTTAGATACTAAACAGCACCAGGACGTCAATGACGCTGATTAATGACAGGACATGTTATTCAGTGCACTTGGACCCCTGGAGGCTGAAGAGGAAGCGGAGGTTTCCGCAACAGAGAGATTCAGTACATGACCTGCTGGAGTAATCCAGAGTAAAGGAGGCATTATATCTTGTGGGGACAGTAAAGGAGGCATTATAACATAAGGGTGCTAATAAAGGGAGAATTTTACAGTGTGGGAACTTGAGGGTTCCTGTCAAAATTTTGCTATGGAGCCTGGTCCTTCCTAGTTATAATCCTGCCTAAGGGAGGGTTCACACAATGTTTTTTGGCTCGTAATCTGGCATGTGTACGCCGCGGGAGCTTTTCCAGGCCATATACGCTCCCATTGATTTCAATGGGAGCCGGGATCGTATACGCGGCGCTATTTTGCAGCCATGATTTTGCAACCGCGGCGTACACGTGCCAGATTACAAGCCAAAAGACATCGTGTGAACCCTCGCTTATATAGATGTGTTCTTCCTTACCATTACTCTTTTCTAGACATGTGCCTTTCCTTTCCTTTGTTCCTGGCTTGAGGTATTCTGAGGCATGGTTCACATCTGCATTCGGCTTTACGTTCAGGGAGATCACTTACGGACCACCCAAATGGCAATAAAAAGAGCCATACAATGGCAAGCGCCACTTTTCTCTCTGCATGATTCGTGCAGACACCGCGTGGAGAACACACGGACCTCATTATAGTCTATGGGGTCCGTGTGATTTCTTTGCTAACCGCATTTTAATGCATTTGGTATTCCATTGAGGAGGTCCCCAAATGGAATACCGAACACAGATGTGAACTGGGTCTTAGATGAGCCCTGAAAGATAACGAAGTTTGGAAAAAAAAAAAATTTCACTTGCTATTATCTACAGTATAGCAAAATCAAAACATTTACTTTTTGAAAGTTGGAGATCCCATGCTATTCCTCTGGAAAAAGGCAAATATGAACGATAAAGAAACATGTGGAGAAAAGAGGAAAGGTAAGGAGGGACACATCTGTGCATCCAAAATTTTAATGGGTACCATTGCCACAAGATATGATTTCTGTAATACCGTTTTACAATGAAGAGTAGAACTGCATATGAGCAAACCGTATTTTTGTTCATTTCTATTTTTATGCTTTCGATTCAGGAAAGAAGATAGCTCATGACCCATTTATCTTCACATATGTCAAAAAGTTGAAAAGGTAAGGAAGGACACATCTGTATCTTTTTAGTTTTCGGAGATTATGTCACTGCCTTATATGCATGCATATAGATATGCACATAAAATATCCTTGTATTTCTGTCACCCGTTGGATGTATGTAAATCTCCTTTGCCCCCAGGTTCCTTTCATCTTGGTTCCTTCTGCAGTTAGACCACACTGCAAAATATTTACTTTATGGCAGGGCCACCAATGTCTTACAAATACGTTACTGAAAACAACACCACACCACAAAGGATCTTACAGGAAAGTATTTTGTGCTCGGCGTCTTGAATTTCCAAACACAACTATATAACCTTTCCTATTGACAGACAATTCAATTAGAGTTTTGGCTTTAATTACCATAATGTGTTTCATTCATGTATTCACTTTATACAGTCCATATACATTCTTAGTACACAGTTACCTTGGCATAGAATAGGAAAGTTTAGACTAAAGCTTCAATAGTTGATGAATTTTTTTTTTTAAGTATATTTTATGCAAGTACCAAACTAAGAACAGGCAGAAAAAAATATTTACCAGCTAATTGATTGAATAAATCAGCGCTGGTCTGCTGGAGAGTGTCATACGCCAGGATGGGTCTAATTTCAGACTGGCCTTGATGGTACTTCTAAATGAAAAGTAAAATCTTTGTCACTGATTGCTCGGAAATTATTATTTAATTAATATCTGCATATCCTCGGTAGTAAAAAACACAAAAAAATGGGACACAGTGCCCATACTGATGACTGTACATGACATTATATAGAACGTGACACGCACAAATTTCATGGTAATCTTCTCTCCATATGCAAAATACCAGTTGTTTACATTTATTCTCACATTTATTGGCTTTAAGGCAGTGGTTCTTAATAGAGATGAGTGAGTAGTATTCGATCGAGTATGGTATTCGATCGAATACTAAGGTATTCAAAATACTCGTACTCGATCGAGTACCACTCACTATTCGAATGGAGAAGTTCGATGCAGAACCAGCATTGATTGGCCGAATGCTATACAATCGGCCAATCAACTCTGGTTCTTTTCCTACCTTTAGAAGTCTTCTCTGTGCAGCTTCCCCGCGGCGTCTTCCGGCTCTTCATTCACTCTGCTAGGCATCGGGCCTGGGCAGAGCCGACTGTGCATGACCGCTTGTAGTGCGGACATGCGTAGTCGGCTCTGCCCAGGCCCGATGCCTGGGAGAGTGAATTCAGAGCCAGAAGACGCCGCGGGGATGCTGCACAGAGAAGACTTCTTGGAGGATCCAGCCCGACCCTCACTCGTGGACTTGGTAAGTATAATTTGATCAAATGTTGCCTACCCCTGAAACGAGCATTTCCCCCCATAGACTATATTCAATATTCGATTCGAGTAGTCGAACATTGAGGGGCTACTCGAAACGAATATCGAATCTTGAACATTTCACTGTTCGCTCATCTCTAGTTCTTAACCTTGTTTGAGGTACGGAACCCTCCAGTCTCATATGCACATTCACCGAACCCTTCTTTAGTGATAAATCAAATATGATTTATTTCCAAATTCAAGACATAGGTATATGTTTTTTTACTGGTACACAAAATGAACCGTGCATAGGGCCTAGGGTTCGATCGAACCCTGGTTAAGAACCACTGTTTTAGGGTCTGTTTGCACAGAGTTTTTACAGGCCAATTTTAAAGCATAATCTACCTCAAATTACACATTAAAAAACACTTCCCAGCTTACCCATTCATTTCAATGGAAGTCAATACAGATTTTTTTTTCTAATTTTTGAAATGAATGAGAGGTGAAAATTAGCGCTAGCATTTTTTGAAGCAGTTTTTTCAGAAACAGTTGCAGTATAGTGTTTCTTTCTGCCTCTCATTAATTTCAGTAGATTTTGCAGGGTGGAAACAGCCTAAAGTTATAGTCCCTCTAGCTGAAACAGTCAGCTAGAAGAAAAAACCTGTGTGGACAATTAACCCCTTCCCGACATGCGTCGTAATAGTACGGCGCGTGTCGGGTCTGTAACTATGGCGACCGCCCGGGAGCCGGGTGGCCGTCATAGCCGCCGGGTGTCTACTGCTTTAAGCAGTAGACAACCGGCTCTAATGCCTCCGATCGGTCCCCGGACCGATCGGAGGCATTAACCCTTCCGGTGCTGCTGTCAAAGGCGCCGGAGGCGCCATTTTCCCGGCGGCGCATGGGCGCCGCCATTTTGGCAGGGATCGCTGGCTCCTGGAGCATGCTCCAGGGCCGACGTCATGTTGCCATGACAGCCGGGAGCCTTGTTAAAGGCTCCCAGCCGGTCTGCAAATTCTCTCTTTTGCAGGCTGGTGTATGCAGCCTGCAAAAGAGATGATGATTTTTTGCAATGCATTGCAATGCATTAGCATTGTAATGCATTGCATTAGTGATCAGACCCCCTGGGGTTCAACATCCCTAGGGGGTCTAATAAATGCAAAAAAAAAAAAAAAAAGTAAAAAAAATATAAAAAAATATAAAAAGTATTAAAAGTTCAAATCACCCCCCTTTCCCTAGAACAAATATGAAAGTAATTAAAAACTGTGAAACATATATATGTTAGGTATCCCCGCGTCCGAAATCGCCCGCTATACAAATCTATAAAAATATTTTTCCTGTTCGGTAAACGCCGTAGCAGGAAAAATAGTCAAAAGTGCCAAACCGCCGTTTTTTCACTGTTTTGATTCTGATAAAAATTTGAATAAAAAGTGATCAAAGCAATAACATTTCCCGAAAATGGTAGAACTAAAAAGTACACCCGGCCCCACAAAAAAAAGACGCCCTATGCATCCCCGTACACCTATGTATAAAAAAGTTACGGCCGTCGGAATATGGCGACTTTTAGAAAAAAAAATTTTTAACACCGTTTTGGAATTTTTTTTAGGGGTCAAAATGTAAATAAAACCATATAAATTTGGTATCCCTGGAACCGTACCGAAACACAGAATATAGGGGACATGTCATTTTGGCTGCACAGTGAACGCTGTAAAACCAAAGCCCGTAAGAAAGTCGCAGAAATGCATTTTTTCTTCAAATCCACCCCATTCTGAATTTTTTTCCTGCTTCCCAGTACATTATATAGAATAATTAATGGTAGCATCATCAAGAAAAAATTGTCCCGCAAAAATTAAGACCTCATATGGCTCTGGGAGTGGAGAAATAAAAAAGTTATGGGGTTTAGAAGGAGGGGAGTCAAAAACGAAAAACGAAAATCAAAAAATGCCATCGGTGGGAAGGGGTTAAAAGTTAAACATTTTTAGAGATATAAGGGTATGTTCACACAAAGTTTTTTTGATGTGGAATCCGCCTTAAAAATTAATCTACAAAACCACCTCCCATTGATTTAAAAGGGAGTCACTCGCAGTTCTTTTCCGCTAGCGATTTTTTTCAGCTAACGGAACAAAAATATGACATGCCCTATCTTAACGCATCCATGGTTTCAGACTCCCCCCTGATTCGGCTCATTCATCTGGGCCTAATCAGGAGCAGGATGCCACGACGTGCACTGCACTGCATCAGCCTCCTGTCGCGGATAACTATGTGAAAAAGCCACACGCAGTACCATACACGCGGCGCTATTTTGCGGCCACCGCAAAATCACGGCCGCAAAATAGCACCGCGTGTATGGTACCGGCTCCCATTGAAAACAATGGGAACGTATACGGCCCGCAAATCCTCCCGCGGCGTCTACGTACCAAATGACGAGCCAGAATACTCCGTGTGAACCCGGCCTAACATGAAAACTTCCTTTTATAGCAGATCTTCCTGCCCAAAGTGACTAATAAAGCATCTGTTTGCAACACGTGAAGATTATACCTTAAGTGGCACAAGAATTACTCCCCCTTCTGGAACAATCATCATGCTGTCCTCTTTCCGCAGCAAAGAGGGCAGAGTGACTTGGCAATAAAATACTTAAAGGGAACGCGTCACCAGAAATTTTGATGAGGTTTTCAAACTTTTTCCATGTTATTATCTATATATTAAAAAATTCCTAAAAATCATGCAGTTCTGACTAGACCATGTAATATCCTGAGATTTCCTGTTTTCTGTAGATTTTTTGCAGCAGTCACCTCACTTATCACACTGATGATGATATCTATCATGTATAGCGAGATAAAACACAGAATCCACCAGTCGCAATACAGGATTTCACAATTTATCCTCTTTCTACTGTACACAATGACCTCTGCGCAGGCCACAGATCATGCCTAGGAAATTCTCCCAGGCTCAATAGCTATGCATGGAATCTGCTATAGACTGCAATGCAGTTGTATTGCAGTCTATGGGACTATCAAGCAAATAATTGCAGGTTTAAACTCACTAAAATAGCAAAACAAAAAGTTTTTAAAAATGTATTTAAAAAAACAGAAAAAAAATATCTAAAAGTTCAAATCACCCCCCTTTCCTTGAATACATATAAAAGTAAAGAACTGCTATGAATCACTCAATGTGTCCAAAAATACCCAGTCTACAAACTTATAAAAATATTTTTCCCATACGGTGAACGCTACAGAGGAAAAAAATACAAAAGTGCTGAACCACCGTTTTTTGCTGTTTCACCTCTGTTAAAAATTTTAATAAGGGAGTATTCACACGATGGAACGCGGCGTTGATTCTGACACGTAAACTCGTGTCAGAATCAGCGCTGCAAACCAGAATCCCATTGACTTCAATGGGTTCCGTTTAGCGCGCGTAACACATTGAAATCAATGGGAGTCTTTTTAACCCATTGATTTCAATGTGTTACGCGTGCTAAATGGAACTCCTTGAAGTCAATGGGATTCTGGTTTGCAGCGCTGATTCTGACAGGAGTTTACATGTCAAAATCAACGCCGCGTTCCATCATGCGAATGCCCCTTAAAAAGTGATCAAAGTAATAGAATTTTGCCAAAATGGTGTAACTAAAAAGTACACCTTGTTCCACAAAAGAAGGCAGCCCTATGCATCCCGATACAAAGAAATGTAAAAAAACTTTGTCAGAATGCGGCGACTTTTTTTTTTTTTTTTTTACAAAGTTTTAGATTTTTGTTATGAGGTTCAAATGTAAGTAAAACTATATAAATTTGGTATCCCTGGAATCATACCAAGACACAGAATACAGTTGACTGTCATTTTGGCTGCCCAATAAATGCTGTGAAAATGAAGCCCATAAGAAAATTGCACAGACGCAGTTTTTCTCCAATTCCACCCCATTCTGATTTTTTTTCAGCTTCCCAGTATATTGTTTAGATTAATAAATTCTAACACCATAAGGAAGAAGTTGTCACACAAACACTAAGCCCTCATATGGCTCTTGTTATAAGTTTTGGAAGGTGGGGAGTCAAAAACAAAAAGTGAAAAAAAATTCCTCTTGTGGGTTATCACAATTTACAGCCCCAAAACCAGAACCAGAATGTATATAGAAAAGCAGTATATGTAGTATAAACCTACTGTGAGTGAGGGCCTAGCCATAAGGATATACTTGTGCAAGGGGGTGTCTCCCACCACCTTACAATTGGATTTTTGTGTGTTAATAATCTTTGTATTATTATTTTTTTTATGTAGATTGTGAGCCCCATATAGGGATCACAATGTACCCCATATAGGGATCACAATGTACATTTTTTTTTCCTATCAGTATATCTTTGTAGAATGGGAGGAAATCCACGCAAACACGGGGAATTCATACAAACTCCTTGCAGATGTTGATCCTGGCGAGATTCAAACCCAGGACTCCAGCACTGTAAGGTTACAGTGCTAATCACCGAGCCACTGTTTTGCCCCCTAATAACCTTCGTATTTTGTTCTGCATTTCCTTTGTTGCAGCAATCTTCATTCTAAAAGTTATATTATTTCTATGAAGGAATTCCCAAGCAATGTTACTTCTTTCATTATATATTATAAGGTTGCATTAGAAAGAAACCATATAAGCCATTTATTGTTGCAAGGTGATCAGCATTTGTAGACTATCCATAAGCCTATGGTATTTGGAAATAAAGAGGATCTTGAGACAGATCTTTCTGTGCTGGCACACATATAAAAGATAATAGTCCTGATGTATTGAAACATTAAAACATTAAAGCAAAGGGTACTGTAAAGTACAGACATAGGAGCTGCACATCAAAAGCTTCTCATTAACAGAAGAGACATGCGAGCTTTAAGATCTTCCAGAGCTGCGAGCCAACTTGATGACTCAGTAATTTGGCAAGAAGAAGACTCTGTCCATGCACAAGGTTGTGGTTTTGTAAAGTTTTCATGCAGGAAGCAAGTGATCTAGGTATCTTCCTGTACAGTGTTCAGTATTGACTTGCCCTTGGACAAAGCACAGAAAACAGGAAATGTCATTGAGTTAATTCTACTGAAATTCTAAAACACAATGTAAAGCTCATAATGTCTATATACACATGATAATAGCTGCTAACAATAATAACCAAAGCTGTAGTTTGAGATTAAGGGGCCCCAAAGCAAAATCTGTACAAAGATCTTCATTCCCAATGGTCTCTGCTGTCCTCATTTGGCAGAGGGGGTCCTTGAAATTTCTCAAAGTCCGAGTTTGAAAGCAACTTCAACTTTTTCCCTATGGCTGTTCCACTAATGTTAACAATTATTACTCAGAGAATGGTTGGTTTTGCACACTATGAACAGTCGCACAAAATATGTAGTAAACCGTAACATTTATATTTAGTACAAAAATTCTCTGGCTAGTTAAAGGGTTTGACCCAAGGTTTAATCTTACCCCCTATGCACAGGATAGGGATAACAGACTAACGGTGGTATCACTGCTTGGACTGATCACAAGAATGCACAGCCCACACCCCATTCATTCTCTATGGCACTCTGTAGAGATAACCGAGAACTGTACTCAGCTATCACTGGCAGTTCTATAGGCAGAATGCATACTTGTCTTGCTGCACCATTCAGATGGGGAAGAAATCATTGTTGTGCTTTTTAGGAGCCCCAGCCATTGGACACCCACTGGTCAGTATGTTATACCCTATCCACAGGGGATACAACATGGGCCAACCCCTTTATAGGGTTCATTCTATTGATATGGCAATAATTTAACTGGATAGGCTTATATAGACATAGGGTTTCTTTCTCCTTCTCCATGAGAAATCAAGTTTGGACAGCAGCAAAAGGTAGACGTTCTGATACAGACTTCAAGAAATAAAGAAAAAGCAATTAGTTAAGCACCTATGTCCAACTTAAATTATATCTCTACATCTATTACTGAGGATACAGCAGCACTGTACTGTATTCTACTGGATGTGCACGACTAACAGAGCCTCAATTGACTGATATCTATTTGGAGCACTAGGGGGTGCTATTACAAGTAGCTAATTGTGATATTACTTTACACTATAAGTATTGCCATTTGTATTGATAACTCATCCACTTTAAGGTATAGTGTCCAATTTCTTGTTTATATCTGTCTTATTCTTCACACTTGTCAATAGTTGAATTGGTTCTATATAATATATCTTCTATAACTTTGTTAAAAAAACTATAAACCTTCTAGTAATATTAGTTACTTTCATGGCCTGTTTCAAACTGTTGTAATACCATGTGATTTTAATAGAGATGAGCGAGTAGTACTCGATCGAGAAGGTATTCGATCGAATACTACGGTATTAGAAATACTCGTACTCGATCGAGTACCACTCGCTATTCGAATGTAAAAGTTCGATGCAGAACCAGCATTGATTGGCCGAATGCTATACAGTCAGCCAATCAACGCTGGTTCTTCTCCTACCTTTAGAAGTCTTTTCCGTGCAGCTTCCCCGCAGTGTCTAATGGCTCCTCATTCACTCTGCCAGGCATCGGGCCTGGGCAAAGCCGACTGTTCATGTCCACTTGTAGTGCGGGCATGTGCAGTCGGCTCTGCCCAAGCCCAATGCCTGGCAGAGTGAATGAAGAGCCGGAAGATGCCGCGGGGACGCTGCAAGGAGAAGACTGCACGGAGGATCCAGCCCAACCCTCACTCATGGACTTGGTAAGTGTAATTTGATCGAACGTTGCCTACCCCTGAAACGAGCATTTTCCCCCCTTAGACTATAATGGGGTTCAATATTCGATTCGAGTAGTCGAATATTGAGGAACTACTCGAAACGAATATCAAATCTCGAACATTTTACTGTTCGCTCATCTTTAGATTTTAACATCCATTTTATGACTGCAACACTTGAAACTTCCCTCTACTGAATAAACCTTAAAGAGGTTGTCCAGGCTAAAATTGTATTTTTAAATTAGGTCGGGGGAGATGAAAAAAATGAAAAAAATAATAAATAAAATAACACACTAACCTGTCTCCGGTGCTCTGGTGTTCTCCTAGCATGTTAAACCATTAACACATAGCAGTTCCAAGATTTGTGCTCTTCTGTGGCTTATTGGTTATCTAATAGTAAAATCTATAAAAAGAGTAAGCTGTTATTTCATCAGCACAGTTCCTAACAAAGTTGAGATCTTTTTTAAAAAAAACATCTGTGGTTTGTCCAAAATTTAGTTTTGGGGTTCACCACTCAATCATTCTTATTCTTTGGCTCCAGAAGTCCTTCAGGGCCACTAATGTCACCCAGGAGCCTGGAAGTAGACCCAAGGTGCCTGCTAGGGAGCCCATCCAAAGGGAGTATGACTGATTTGTATCTGTCTGTATCTCCCCTTAAACTCTGGTTACTATCCTCTGGGGTATCTGAAGCGACACCAGAGTATAATAGGAACACTTTCCGTTCTAATTGAACTAAATTAAACTAGCTGGTGAACCTTTGCGAAACAAATCTCTGGAGGTTCAGCTATCTCTCACCTAGTGTAAGCAATGGTACATAAGAAAGCACATAAAAAAGAGGTTATGCAGTATGAGACGTGAAGAGAAGCAAAAATAGCATCAGTCTAGTCCATAGATTATGAATGTTATTGCTGTCTGAGCTGCAGTACCAGACATAACCCATAGACTGAAGTAGTGGTGTTTAAAATGATTAGAATGGACCATACAATTTTATTTAACATCATTAAAGGTTCTTTACTAAGTTTCCTGTCACTTCAGGTTGAATGTGGAATATATTATCAGGGTAAGCGAGCAGGCTATGCTCAGTAATGGCTGTACATTCCTTGCTTCACACATAGTTATTACCACTGTTTGCTATTATTATCTACGATCTGAAAATGGATATTTATTTTCACTTGTGAATCATACCCCAAGGGCCACCTCTAAGCAGATTACTTTGTCAGCTGACATTCCCTGACTGCATTTAGAGACATATATTACCACAGCGTCTTTTTGGCAAATATTTGATCCTTTAATTTCAGAAGTATATATATTTTACAGCTCTAAAATCATAAACATGACCTAAACGGATTTTTAAGATTACTTCTTTGCAAGAAAGAAGATACAATAGCAAAAGTCATGCCAAGAACGTTCTATTGGCGCCAGCCATCCTTTTCTTTTTTTGTAACGCAGTGCTCACATAGGGTTACAGAAATGGATCAGTTTTCTATTTCATTAATATCCTGCAAACCTCCCTACTATACCTACTGTTGCACATAAGGACCTCTTGGCTTTAAAATGATGGAATGAAATAAAACTGCAATTGGGAATTTTCAGAAAATTGTCTGAACTCAAACCGAGAGCCACTTTTTTTGGTTCTCCGTAATAACTTATTTCTTTGAGTCCTCTGTGCTGTTAAGGTAGTCATATGCACCTCTAGATCGGCTTCAGTTGGATCATTGCCTTGTTTAAGGTCTTGCACTGAAGCTTTGAATTTTCTTACGGTTCATTTGTAAATGCAAAATGAAGTAACTTTCTAAATAGTTGATTTTGCAGCAGCAGAGTCTGTGTAACCCCTTTACATAGAAGGTTACCCTGTTGCTTTTGTTAAAAACACCACAGCACACCGCACCTGAGATTCTGAAATTCTCTCCCTTCTCTCCTTACTTTATCCCAGTGTTAGAGATAAAGAAATCACAGTCTTCAGCATTAGGATCTGTGAGCAAAAGAAAAAAATAGAACTCAGTACAAAGATGAGCTGCGGTGATACATTAAAGCTAGTGAATCCATCAGCATCCCAGACATATAGATCTTACATCCAGTATATATTACAGGGAGACCAAAGCCACATGGGAAAGTCTGAAAATAGTAACTGGCTGAAAGCTGCATATAGAAGAATTGGAAGGGGGGGGGGAGCTCTGTAAAACGTATTGAAACTTAGTGCAACTTTATTAATTCAATGGAAATAGTTTTCTTCTGTGTCAAATATACTCATAACCCTTACATATTTGGGTGGGGGATATGTTTCCTACAAGAATATAGCATTTCAAAATTTTAAATGGGTTATGAAAATGTTTAAAATTGCCAAACTATCCATAGGGCCCCATTGAAAAGCCAAGTACCCAGAGCAGTCAGATAAAGCTTCTATCTATTTAGATGCCTTTAAAACACAAATCTAGTGATGTCATTGGTTGCCAAGGACAACTGCTCCACGTTGTAACAAATGTTATTACATATCCACTAATGTTTAACCTGATATTAAAGGATTAGCATGTTGTTTAGCCAATTTTTATAAAAGTTACTAACAAAAATATACAGTTTGAGTAACAACTTACATTTTTAGAATTTTGCTTTTGCAGGCAGTCAAACCCCATGAGATTTTGTGGATATCGGTCACTGTAGAGTTGGATCAATGTTTATTTTACTCCAAAATTATTGATTTGTTGTTCGTTGTGAAAGTACTGCTGAATTCTAAAGACTAAATATTTGTCTGTATGAAGCATCCCCTGTGAGCCATAAATTGGAATTTGCTACTCTCATCGGTTCCCTGAGGAATAATTCCATTAACTTTGTTTGCTGTAAGTCATGTATTGTATATTTCTCTACAAACTAGAAATTATCTGCTTTACCTTCCGCTTTTACTTGCTCCTATCACAAATGTAAAGTAACAAAGCTGTTTCAATATGACTTTGTTTTATCAATTGGTATATATAGGGCTACAGATAAAGCTACTGGACCTAAACAAGGAGACTTAGAGTCAATGCACATGGAGGTTTTTGGCACTGATTTTGACGCTGAATCCACCTCAAAATCAACCTCAAAAAAAGCCTTCCAATAGAACTCTATTCAGAGGCTTTTTTTGGAGGCATTTTTTTGGAGGCGGATTCAGTGTCAAAATCAGCGCCAAAAAACTCTGTGTACACTGACCCTTATGAAACCCCCTGTGATAGTGGGAGTAAATTTCAGGCCTCTTTCATTCCAGTTTGTTTTGCCATAAATGATAGTTCTGAGAGGACATGTGGCCCTGCTATCTCCACACCCCCAGTTGTGAAGGACCTTGGTGTACAACACGTGACATATCTGCTTCTCCAATTATAAAATAATTTTCATAAATTAATAATACAGGTGAATATAAGAATTTTTAGATTGTCAATATTATATATCTTATTAAAGAAAAATGCTTTTATTTCTAGAGATGAGTGAACAGTGAAATGTTCGAAGTTCGATTCGAGTAGCCACTCAATACTCGACTGTTCAATCGAACATCGAACCCCATTATAGTCTATGGGGAATAAATACTCATTTGGGGGAACCACTATTCAACTCAGGAGGGTCACCAAGTCCACTATGACACCCCAGGAAATGTTGCCAACACCCTGGAATGCAACTGGGACAGCAGGGGAAGCATGGCTGGGGGCATCTAACATGCCTAAGTCACTGTAATACGTCGGGATCCCTGTCAGCTTGTGATATGCGTGAGCTGACTTTTTCCCATAGGAATGCATTGACCAGCATTGATTGGCCGAATGCCATACAATGTACAGCATTCGGCCAATCAACACTGGTTCTGCCAGAGGCTCGTCTGTGAGGAGGCAGAGTCTAAGATCGGACCAGAATAGAGACTTCTGTGGACTGATCTTAGACTCCGCCTCCTCCGGCAGAACCAGTGTTGATTGGCCGAATGCTGTACTCTGTATGACATTCAGCCAATCAATGCTGGTCAATGCATTCCTATGCCGAGATGTAGCAGTGCTGGCCGTGCGCTCAATCTCAATAGAAGGAAGGAGGAGTCTTCTTTTGGAGCCTCTTTCCTTTTCTGAATAATCTTCTAATCTTCTTAAACAGAAGACAGCGGTTGAAAGCTTCTCTTCTTTAAAAGTTTTTGTTCAGGAATTGGAGAACTCACGGGGTGGCTGGGGGAGGTGCAAAATAAATAAAGAAGTGTACTCATCTGCCCCTTGCACTCTATAGTCCGCTGCCAGTGCCTTTTCAATCTTTTGCTTGGTCTGCATTGCTGAAAGCCCTGAGATTCATGTGACTGATGAGACTAATAAGTGGCCTCAGCAGTAGTCAGTGAGGAGCAGTGACGTGGGTGAGTGATATTACCGGTCCCTCTCCAGGAACCACTGAGGCTACAGATTGATCTCAGCTGCCAGTTCAGCCTCAGGACTTCCAGCACTGTGGGCCAAGCATGAGATGCAGCGACAGATTAGTATGCTTGTTTTACTTTTTTAGCACCCTGGCCACCCCAGAGGTGGTTCCAATTCCTGGAAACCCCTTTAAGCATTGAAATCCCCAAAAAATAAAAATGAAACCTCTCCTATGTACTAAAGCATCTTTCATATATAGTAGTGGGTAGTTTAGAGGTCATATATAGACTCTTTTTTCTTGAAAAGACATAAAAATTCATACAGAGCTTTTTTGAATGCCAGATTCTGTAGAAATTTGAAGGGACAAATCATGATACATATTTTGGCAGATACCATATTATGAACATTTTTCCCCTAGAAGCATTACTTCTAGAGAAAGCTATCTTAGTAATAAAGTGCTATACAAAGGTACCACACGGCAGCACACAGGGGACCTATAGCTCCATAACAGGGTCATAACTTGTAAAGCCTGAGCCCCATAGCAAACTTTTGACTTGCGGCCCTCCCCACTTACACACAACGCTGTCTTTCCTGGTTCCCAGATGGCCTAACTCCCCCTTTACTGGCCCCCAACATGGCAAAACCCTCTGTATACTGGCCGCATATGGTAAAACCTTTTGTATACTAGCCCACATATGGTAAAACACACCCTTTACTGGCCCCCACATTTTATATTGCCCCATTTACACACAATGTAATGTTGACAGTGCCCCCTTTACCCAGTATAATGTCCTACTGTGGCCCCTCCACACAGCACAATTTAACGTAGTGGGACAACCCTGAATTTTTTTTTGCTTTCATCACCCATAAACTATTAATATACTTTGGGGTCTCTTCAGACCAGCCCCTTCTCACAACACATAATGACACTGACGGGAGCAACATATTGCTGAGTCCCAATTATAGGAAAGAAAATAAGTGAAAAGGCCCAAAGACTTGCATATAGGAAAGGTGAGTAACACTCTTTGTTATGTGTTATCACCTCCTCTGGGCCTCAGCTCATCATGCTTTGGAGTGTGAAGAGACACTCTTAAAGGGATATTCCCACGTCGCATACTCACCAGTATTCACTGCTGTAAAATCTTCTTTCTTCCTGGTTTCTTGCATCATTTGGTGGGTGGGGTTTCACATGCAACCTGCCATTTAGCTCCGCCCCAAATTAGTGTGTAGCTCCGCCCACCAATATTGGACTATGAAGTACAGGCAGCAGCAACTCCATTCTGTGTTACATACAGAGACTGCCTGTCTCTGCCATAATGAACACAATTGAATTAGCTAGCCTGATACCTGAACAGAAGAAATGAAAGCAGCTCCTCTCCCCTATCTGAGTGCAGGAAGCTAGGTCACATGGTGTAGACACAGGAATAGCTAGATACACAGGCTCACTCCCGTGCAATTAGCACCTCCTCCTCCCCCCCCCCCTGACAGCAGGCAGATACATCACTTGACTTTTGAGCAGATAAGCCCAAGGGCCTTATCAACAATGAATTGAATAAAGTAAGATAGTGGACAAACAAAGCAGTTTTGCTGAAGCAGTGTATTTAGGAAAAGTCTTACATCCACATTAACAAGCAGTATAGATAGGATCCTTGTGATGGGACAACCCCTTTAAGTTCTGGATCTCTGCTTACCAATTCCCTCTAGTGCTCACGGTCACCTCTGCTTCTTCTTTGAGCCTCTGGGAGGGTCCATGCAGAATGTTGAATAGCGACAGTGATGTCCTGATGCTGTTCAGTGCCAGATGTGTGATGTGGGATGCACAGGGTCCCCTGGAGGGCTGAAGGGGGAGAAGAGGCAGCCATGGGCAGGAGCAGGTATGAGTAAGTAAGTAGTGGCCATAATCAAGCAGGTAACAGCCTATTAAAAAAAAGTTTGTGGACCCTGTAGGAGCTCCTACGGCTGCTATAGTGGTAGTTACTCCACTGCTCCATAGCACACATCTACAGGGACTCTGAATTTGCCTCTGTACAAATGACATTTACACAGGTCATATGCATGATACATTAAATTCCAACTAATATTTCTCTTTTATATTAGAGGTAAATGTTCATATATAGCCATCTTTCCAGGAAGACCAGCTGTGAAATACATTATCATCATCAAGTGAAAATTATGCAGTCATACTTCAAAGGAACGAACATTATATACCTTTTGTGCTTTGTGAAATTTATGCTACGCTTTCTAGGTGTATTATAATGAAATAACAGCAAACAATACTTCCTGCCTATACGGAGATCACAAAGAATAAAGGATTTAAAAAAACTGCTTCTTTATATTCATTTTTGACATCATCACTTTGGCACATGTCTAAATGTTTACAGATTCTATTAACACTGCATCAAACCACAAGCTCCTTCGGGTTCACTTATAATGGTGATCTTGCCAGTGGAGCCTGGATTGCCAGTAACGGAATGCCTTGCAGGCGTCTCTCTTAGTAAAGGAACTGTATACAAACCTTCATTCCTAATAAAACTACAGTATAACAGGCACTGATGAAATGTAACATTCCTCACGTGGAGACTGATACAGAGAACTTCAAATCCAGAATGGTAAAACATTCAGAATTCGGTCACCATTCTATTATGCCGGAGTTTTTAGGCTAGTGTCACATTTTCTTCTAGAATTTTTTTTCTTCTTACTTTCAGATCATTCATTTATTCATTCTATACATTTGAAATGAATTGGCTATTGTCTAGACAGTGTCACACAGAGCTCATTTCCTGCTCTGACAGCTGTTAAAAAGCTTCCAATAATATTTTATTAATGCTAAAAAGTTTAGGTAAAGAAATGTTCACTTTATTGCATTTTGCCTTAACAGGTTCACCTTTGAATGCAGTTTTATATGTTGATCTAAAACTGGAAAGTAGAAGGAAAATGAGGATCAGGAATTTTAACATGTCTCAGACAATTGGTATGGTGGCTCAGTGGTTAGCAATGTTTCCTTGCTGTACTGGGGTCCTGGGTTTGAATGTGAACACGAACAACATCTGCATGGAGTTTGTATGTCTCCTCTTGTTTGCCTGGGTTTCCTCTAGTTTCTTCCCACATTCCAAAGACTTGAGAATAAAGGTATGTTCGCGCCTGGATTCTACTTGGGTTTCTGTCTCCAAATCTGCTTAAAAAATACAGAGAGAAAAGTTCTTTCCAGTAGGGATTTTCTGTCTGCATTTTTCAGGTGGAAACCCAGTGGACTATAGTCTATGGGGTCTGGGGGTTTCCACAGGTAACCACTTTTTAAGTGGATAAGGATTTTGTCCTTTGGGTCCCCAAGCAGACCCAAAGAATGGAAACCCAGTGTAAGGGAATTGCAATAGGAGCAATTCCCCAGTAGCTGCTGGAAACCCTGGTAAGGGCACAAGAGACAGTGAGCCCTAAGCTGAAGCCCCCCACTGTCCCTTCCTGCTTGCCTAGTCCTATCCTATGTAATAGGCGGCAACTTGGAGACGATCCCTTCCTATGTATGTGAAACACAAAACGCAGGCAAGACAATTAACAACAAAGGGAGGTCAGCTAGCCAGGGTTCGGTAGCAGTCGAGCAATGCAATGCCAAAATCGATATCTAAAACAGTAGTCAATAGGGAAAGCCAGAGGTCAAGAATCAGAATTCACGAATAAACAGCAAGAGAGAAAGCCAGCACACACAAAGCAATAGCAAGCAACAATGTGAATGCGAACCAAGAATAAATAGGAAGGAAGAACCCACCCTGAACCTGATAGGAAGGCAGGCTGTCAATCACAGGGCAAAACAAAACTTAATTCTTAGAGGGTCAGAGGGAAATGAAAGTGAAGGAGACGGGTGTGGTGGAAAATCAATTAACAAGGTGAAGGAATAGGACAGTGTTCAGACAATGCAACCAAAAACTCTAAACAAGTTATCAAACTGCACACGCCTCCTGCACCGCAGCATGCGAGCAGAGAGTGGCGCAGAGACCAGAACAGGCAGAGACGTTATACCCAGATGGGCTTTATAAGTCATTGATGCGGCCCTATCTGAAGTATACAGTTTAGTTCTAGGCACAGGATCATAGAAAGGATGACCTAGATTTGGAGAAGGTTCAACAAAGGGCCAGAAAACTGATAAGGGGCATGGACGACCTCAGTATTGAGCAGAGACTAAGGCTAAGGCCCCACGGGCTGTAATCGCAGCGCTAAAGCACTGCGGAAAGAACCGTGGTGTGTATGCACTGCGGTTCTTTCCGCAGTGCTTTTAAGAAAAAGTTTGCAGCATTTTCCTCTGCGAACTTTCTCTTAACATTATATCTACGGGAAAGCTGCCGGCATTTCCGTAGATATAATTGACATGCTGCGATTTGCAAAGCCACAACGGCTTTGCAAATCGCAGCGTGTCCACGCTGCGATTTTTTCCGCAAAGTGGGCATGGGATTCGCATGAATCCCATCCCCTTTGCTTGTATTGTAAAACGCTGCGATTTTTCCCGCAGCGTTTCTGCTGCGGGCAAATCGCAGCGTTTACGTCCCGTGGGGCCCCGGTCTAAAGGAGTTAAATCTGTCTGGAGAAAAGGCATTTATAAGAGGAAATATGATAAATCCATATAAACACGTAAATGGGCCGAACAAGAAATATGGGAAAAAGCTGGTCCATGTAAAATTCCGTCAAAAGACAAAGGGGCACTCTCTCCGTCTGGAGGGGAAAAAAGGTTTAATCTGAGTAGCAGACAGAGTTTCTTCACTGTACGGACTGTGAATCTGTGGAATAGCCTACCCCAGGAGCTGGGCACAGCAGTCACAGCTGACATTTTCAGAAAAGCCTTTTTACAGCAAAACCGCATTGATGCTTATAGAATTGTACAGAATACTGATTTCCTTCAGTCATTTATCATGCTCTTTCTATCCCTTGGTTGAACTTAATAGACGCTTGTCTTTATTCAACCATACTAACTGTGTAACTATGTAACTGGAGCTTATTGGATAAATGAATAAAGAATATATTGAGGGTACTATGCTGTTTTTGTTTTGTTTGGTGTGTATGCTGTTTAAGCTTAGGGTGCATACTATCTATTTTTTATATACAGTCCTATGAAAAAGTTTGGGCACCCCTATTAATCTTAATCATTTTTAGTTCTAAATATTTTGGTGTTTGCAACAGCCATTTCAGTTTGATATATCTAATAACTGATGGACACAGTAATATTTCAGGATTGAAATGAGGTTTATTGTACTAACAGAAAATGCGCAATATGCATTAAACCAAAATTTGACCGATGCAAAAATATGGGCACCTCAACAGAAAAGTGACATTAATATTTAGTACATCCTCCTTTTGCAAAGATAACAGCCTCTAGTCGCTTCCTGTAGCTTTTAATCAGTTCCTGGATCCTGGATGAAGGTATTTTGGACCATTTCTTTCTACAAAACAATTCAAGTTCAGTTAAGTTAGATGGTCGCCGAACATGGACAGCCCGCTCTCAAATGATCTGAAAACAAAGATTGTTCAACATAGTTGTTCAGGGGAAGGATACAAAACGTTGTCTCAGAGATTCAACCTGTCAGTTTCCACTGTGAGGAACATAGTAAGGAAATGGAAGACCACAGGGACAGTTCTTGTTAAGCCCAGAAGTGGCAGGCCAAGAAAAATATCAGAAAGGCAGAGAAGAAGAATGGTGAGAACAGTCAAGGACAATCCACAGACCACCTCCAAAGAGCTGCAGCATCATCTTGCTGCAGATGGTGTCACTGTGCATCAGTCAGCAATACAGCGCACTTTGCACAAGGAGAAGCTGTATGGGAGAGTGATGAGAAAGAAGCCGTTTCTGCACGTACGCCACAAATAGAGTTGCCTGAGGTATGCAAAAGCACATTTGGAGAAGCCAACTTCATTTTGGAAACAAAGATTGAGTTGTTTGGTTATAAAAAAAAAGGCGTTATGCATGGCGTCCAAAAAGAAACAGCATTCCAAGAAAAACACATGCTACCCACTGTAAAATTTGGTGGAGGTTCCATCATGCTTTGGGGCTGTGTGGCCAATGCCGGCACCGGGAATCTTGTTAAAGTTGAGGGTCGCATGGATTCCACTCAGTATCAGCAGATTCTTGAGAATAATGTTCAAGAATCAGTGACGAAGTTGAAGTTACGCCAGGGATGGATATTTCAGCAAGACAATGATCCAAAACACCGCTCCAAATCAACTCAGGCATTCATGCAGAGGAACAATTACAATGTTCTGGAATGGCCATCCCAGTCCCCAAACCTGAATATCATTGAACATCTGTGGGATGATTTGAAGCGGGCTGTCCATGCTCGGCGACCATCTAACTTAACTGAACTTGAATTGTTTGTCCAAAATACCTTTATCCAGGATCCAGGAACTGATTAAAAGCTACAGGAAGCGACTAGAGGCTGTTATCTTTGCAAAAGGAGGATCTACTAAATATTAATGTCACTTTTCTGTTGAGGTGCCCATACTTTTGCACCGGTCAAATTTTGGTTTAATGCATATTGCACATTTTCTGTTAGTACAATAAACCTCATTTCAATCCTGAAATATTACTGTGTCCATCAGTTATTAGATATATCAAACTGAAATGGCTGCTGCAAACACCAAAATATTTAGAACTAAAAATGATTAAGATTAAAAGGGGTGCCCAAACTTTTTCATAGGACTGTACTGCAATTTTTCTGGTATATGCTTTTTGTTATATCACAGTAGAACCAGACACTGAGATTTCTTACGAGCAGGTGTCTTGGGTAGTGGGGCAGGTCCAAGGATTCAGAAGCCTGTGGCGGGTGTTTAGCAGGTGGCAGCAGAGAGTAAAAGCATAGTCCGGGTCATCAACAAGAGGCCATCAACAAGAGAGCAGCGCAGTACTGTGTGAAATCCAAAGGGAACGTCAGGCAGGCCGAGTTTGTAACAGGAGCAGTAGAGGAGTACAAAACCAGTGTTCAGGAAGCAGAGTTCTAAAGGCAAGCCGGGGTCATAACCAGAAACAGGCACAGGAGGCAAAGGTAGGGTCAGAGGTCAAAGCAAGATGGTCAGAACACAGGCAATCAGGACAGGATGAACGCTTACTAGCAGGACAATAAAGTACAACTGAATAGCCAGCAGTGGTTCGGAGCCTGAGGCCTCCTTAAATAGTCTCCGACCTGACGCTAGGCTGAAAACCAGAAGTCCCCCGTCTGGCTCAGGAGGAGACCGGCAACCCCCACACAAAACTGTGGATGTTCCAGCTTGCCTCCCTAGACCCGGATGAAGGGGACTTGGGAGTGCAGGAAAGAGAGGGCCGGCAGCCTCCGCACAGCGCTGCGGAGGCTCCGGCCCGGTTTCTAACATCAAGCAAGTGACAAAAATTTCTGTACATCACTGTACAATGTGCTGTGAGATGTGAATGAAAATGTTGTAGTGAGATAAAGACCCATACAACATAAAATGCAGTGCAACAAGGTATATCACATTATAAAAGCTTAGATAAGTTTTAGGGACATGCATAATATATAGACAAGACCATGTGGTCTTGAAGAGAAAATCCAGAACTGTTTCATACCATTCCTTTTGTTACCAGTTATTCTGTGCAGGACTTCCCTCTATGGAGAAGTTGCATAGTTAGCAAGAATGCAGAATAAGACTCAAGATTCATGGAAATGCAAAGATGTGAAAAACTAGATCCTTCACACTGGATAAGAAATATAGCTGGTGAAGGGCCACACGGTGGCTCAGTGGTTAGCACTGCAGCCTTGCAGCGCTGGAGTCCTGGTGTTCAATTCCCACCAAGGGCAAAAAAACATCTGCAAGGAGTTTGTATGTTCTTCCTGTGTTTGCATGGATTTCCATCCCACATTCCAAAACACATACCGATAGGGAAAATAAATGAATGTTGTGAGCTCTATGTGGGGCTCACAATCTACATTTAAAAAAGATAGATAGATAGATAGATAGATAGATAGATAGATAGATAGATAGATAGATAGATAGATAGATAGATCTGGGTATAAATCCTGCACCTAAACTAAACCTGAGGTCCTGTGTTAGTCCCTTTGAGCTGCCCTCTGCTTCTGCTATTCTTGCAAATAATGCACGACTGCCGGGTCAGGCTATAGACAGAATGGGCATAGTCTTTAGCCATGAAGCCATACAGGTGCCGTATACACTAGGTCACTTTAATAAAGTGCTGACCCTTTTTGTTGTATTTTCGTACATAAATATATCTAAAAGTAAGTCATGAATAGAGAATCTGACATTTTTATGAACACTGCCGGACTTTACAGGTGGAGCAGAACTCACGTAGTCCTATAACTATGCGGTGATCATACAAAGAGCAGTTCATTTTCTTAAACTATTAGAAGGGTAATCCCAGTGTCCTTGATAATAACCAGTGATAGAAGATGCCTCCAGATGTTACACATTACTCCTATTATATCATTCATTTCCAATGGACCAAAATTCTTTTGTTTTCTCAGTAAGACATAACACAGATGTTGAATGTGATATATTTCCCATACACACATCCAATTATATTATCTTAATATTTTTCATGTTGTGCCCTGTAGCACATTGATCCCGTGCTTGTAAAAATATTAGTAATACAATCACTTCTTTGGCTCGGGCTATAAACAATACCATTTTTATGATGCAAATGCTATTCTATAGACATATTTAAACAAATGGGGTCTGGAATGGATTTCAGAGGTACGTGGTGCCAGCTGGGGGAAAATGGGAATAGCCAAAAGAAAAAAGCTGCATCTCTAGCCATATACATTTCCATTACAAAGCTGAGAACACACACGTGCAGAATAACAAGATTTATATGTATTTGGGGAGTTAACCCCTTGGTGTCTCATGATACAATGATTTTTTTAAAAAATGTTTTCATCCCACGCTTAAGCTTAAAACCAGTTTTTGTTTAATATTTATGTCAACACAGATATTAGGGCTTTAGTTTTGCTGGACAAACTGTATTTTTATGAACCACCATTTTGGAATCCATATGATGCATTAAAAAAACTCTGATTCATTTTATTTTCGTGTGTGGAAATATTTAAAAAAAACACAAAAAAACATAAAAAAAAATCTATTCTTACTATTTGTTGGTACATGCAACTTTTTGATTGCTTTTTATTCCATTTCAGAGGCATTCCATTGCTAAAACTATAGAAATTTTTTAAAAATTTTAAGGTTAAATAATTCATGGTTTTGGTCCTTGCTGACACCATACTAACAATTGGCTGTACATTTTCCTTTCAATTTTTTAACATAATGAAGCATTTTATTGTATTTTTTACTTTCAAAAACTTTCACACATTGTATGAAACTTTGCTTTAGGCTGAAGCCCCACGTTGCGTAAACGCAGCTTTTTTTGTTGCAGATTTTGCTACGTTTTTTTGAGCCAAAGCCAGGAGTGGATTGAGCAGAAGGTAGAAGTATAACAATTTCTTATATATTTCCCATTCCTCTTGTAGCCATTGTTGGCTTTGGCTCAAAAAACTGTAACAAAAAAAGCTGTATTTCCGCAACTTGGGCCTTAGCCTAAAGAATCAGGCCCCACATTGTGGAAACACAGCTTTTTTGGTAGATTTTGATGTGTTTTTTTTGAGCCAAAACCAGAAGTGGTTTGAGCAGAAGGTAGAAGTATAAGAGCTTCCTATATATTTCTCATTCCTATTGTAGCTATTTTTGGCTTTGGCTTAAAGGCTTAGGCTGAAGCCCCCCATGGGGTAAATGCAGCGGTTTTACAGTCCTACGGTTTTTGAAAATCTCCGCATGTCAATTATACCTATGGAAATGCTTTCCATATAGGTATAATGGAAGCAGGAAGTCAACATAGGACAAATATACTGGACAAATACTGATGTGTTAGTTTGCGTACCACTGGGTTACGCAGGCATTTGTTTTCAAATAAGATATAAGCTGAGAAAGTTGGCTGCGAAGTTAGAAGTCTCTGGACCTGCGTGCTATAGGGGACGCCCATGGCGCAGTGTGGATCCCAAGAACTCTCTATCTTCGCTGGCCCGCTTATCCCAGCTGATGCTGGATAGATGATGCTTATAACTCCTGGTGAAGCTTTAACCTGTATATGTTTAATGTAAGCTATGGAGATAATTCTCTGCCTTCGCCAGTTGATGATTTTCTTTTCCAGGCAGATGATGATGTAAGCTCTTAGTGTTGATTCTGTATCTTAATCTTTGTATATTAATCTTTGTAATTGTATTATACAACAGTGTATGCAATATCACACTATCTTCTGTTATTTTATGTAATCACTGATTCTTCATATAATAAAATTAGTAAAGCATTCAGAGTTGCCTTCTTTAAAGCCATACCCGACCCCTTAAAATAGTTGGCAAAACAGCATCCCCCAGAGGCCAGTAATTGGGGTGCATGAAAGCTTCAGAAGCGCTACAGCAAAAAACATACCTTGTTTTTTTTTAGGTGGTTTTGCTGTGGCGACTTAGGCCTCGTTCACATCTGCATGGGTAATCCGCATGGGGACCCCCCCGAATGGACTACTGAATAGGGTTGAGCAATCGTGTTCAGGAAAGATCGGATTCCGATCGGCGATCGAGAAAATTTCACGATCGTGATCGGAATTCCGAACACGATCTTTTTATGTGGGATCTAGATCAGTGATCTTTTCCCACAATGCTTTGCTTAGCCTTCACACTGAATATAAGCTGTATACTCAGTGTGAAGGCTCCGCTGCAGTTCCATAGGAATGAATGGAAGCAGCCGGCACACAGCCTTAACCCCCTGTGCGCCGGCTGCCTCCATTCATTCGAATGGAAGGCTAAACTAAACATCTCTAGCAGCGACTCACCTCTAGAGATGGCTGCTACGGTGCCCTCCTTCTTCTTGCCTCGCTGCCCCGCCTCTCAGGTTAGTGTTAGAAGCGCTAGGTAGGCGGGGCTTGTGGCTTAGGAGAGTGTGGGCAAGTACAGGGCGGGGAGATGTGACGTCTCCCCTCGCAGTACCCGCCCACACTCTCCTAACCCGCCCACACTCTCCTAACCTGGCAGGGAGGGGGCAGCGAAGGGAGAAGAGCAGCGTGGAGCGGCAGCGAGGCAAAGAAGAAGGAAGGCACGGGGCACAGGACCAGCCATCTCTGGAGGTAAGTGGACTAGGGGGGACTAAGTAGCCAGAGGATTTTAAAAAAATCCTCTGGCTACTTAGTGATTCACTACACAGCGTGGATTCTAACAATTGTTAGATTCCATGCTGTATAGTGAATAAGATTGCTTTTAAAATCTGATCTCCGATTAATAAAAAAATCCCATTGACTTGCATTGGGATCGGAATTGGGATCGAGATCGGGTTCGAATGAAAAATGATCGGAAATCGGATTTTAAAATCGATCCTGCAAAGTCAAGATCGGCTAAATCCTACTACTGAACACATTGGCAAGTGGTGTGCAGTGATAACACGCAGTGTGCTTTTCGCATGGTCTCTGCACAGAACATGAGGACAGGAAAGTAGATCGTGAAGTACTTTTCTCTCCGCATCACTCGTGTGGACACCGCGCGGAAAGCGCACAGACCCCATTATAGTCTATGGTGTCCGTGTGCTTTCCCTGCACACCGCTTGCCAATGCGTTTGGTAGTCCGTTGTCCCCATGTGGACTCCCCCGAACGGACTACCGACACAGATGTGAACGAGGCCTAACAGATTTTCCCACAGGGAAGTTCTCCAGTGTGTTCAATGTATGGTTCTGGCCTTAGGGTATATTTAATCACTATATTACGGCAACAAATGTGTCTGGTTTTACCATGAATTGCAGTAGTTCTGCAGCTACAAAAGGTGAAGCATATTAACACTGCTATAACTCCCTGTAGCTCAGTCGCTCCATTTCAATATCCCCTGTACAAGTCAGCCTTATACCTGGATTTGCATATCGATTTACTCTTATCCAGTCATCCGAAACAAACTGCAAATTTTGCAAAAAATTCTAATTTGCTAAGGTGTTCTATCCAGTCTTCGCAGCCATAATAATAGGTGCCACTTCATGCATGACCCAGTACTGTTAACAAATAACCTTAGTGGATGAATGACCTGTAAAGGAAACAGTGGGGAGCTCTGATACGCCACCATTAAATGTTTGGTACATCTTATTAACAGGTGTAACTGTTGTGCTAATTAAACTGCAAACTTAAGATCCAGCTCTGACCCCAGGCAAACCTTCTCCTCGCCAGCAGACTCGCTCAAGCCAAACCTATTAATAAAGTAACCCATTTACTAGCGCCAAAACAACAGTTACTGTAAAGGCATCCATCGGAAATAATTACAGAACTTTTCCCATGTACGGCACAATGTTCAATGGGATTAACGGAAATGTACAAGTTCAGACGAAAATGTAACTGGCCACTTTCCTGGTGTGCTGCAGATTTGTTGCAGAAATATTTGCAGATGTCCCATTAATCTGAATTGTGCTAACAGAAATCCATGGGATTGCCACCAAAACAACCCATTCAGAGGAACTGATTTTCAATTTCAGAATAATCTGCTGCATGTGGATAAAACCTTTAGGATCTGGATACATTTTAAAACAGACAGAAGAATCCAATAAAAAGGCAAAAATGAGGCATCCGATACACCCTGGATTTCACTTTAACCACTTGCATCGCAATCTTTTTTCATTTTTTACTTCTATTTTTATGTTCACAGAGCCATATGAGGGTTTTATTTTTGGGTGACAAATTGTACTTCATGATGGAATTCATTGTGCACACTCGGCTCTGCTACATCTGATGAGCCGGTCAGCCCATCTGATATAGCAGAGCCGAGTGTGGATATAGGAATCCATAGGAATGCATTGGCCAGCGCTGATTGGCCAGAGTACGGAATTCGACCAATCAGCGCTGGCTCTGCCGGAGGAGGCGGAGTCTAAGGTCGGACCTGAATGGAGACTGGTGTGGAGCGATCTTAGACTCCGCCTCCTCCAGCAGAGCCAGCGCTGATTGGCAAGAGTACGGAATTCGACCAATCAGCGCGGGCCAATGCATTCCTATGGATTCCTATATCCACACTCGGCTCTGCTATATCAGATGGGCTGACCGGCACACGGTGTAGTTGAGCAGAACTGGCTCAGCACTGCTAAGTCTCTGCATGGGACACTGGGACACTGTGCACACTCGGCTCTGCTACATCAGATGTAGCAGAGCCGAGTGTGCACACTCGGCTCTGCTATATCAGATGGGCTGACCGGCACACGGTGTAGTTGAGCAGAACTGGCTCAGCACTACTACCAATAGGAATGCATTGGGGGGCGGAGCCTGACCACTGAACGAGACGGCCGCTTGAGAGAGGAGCTCCCGTCACACCGCCTGAATATAGGTACTCACAGCCTTCACTGAAGCCGCAATGGTCAAGCCGCAGAGGGACAAAGCTGGGGAGCGTCCGGAGACCCCAAAAAGTAAGAAACACTTAGGGGATTTGGAGAGATTTATCCGAAAAAAGACTCTGGCGTCTCCCGCGCGCCTCCTCAATATGGCGCCGACGACTTCCGCCCTTGCTCAAGCAGATTCAGATGGGCCCGATGGCTCTGACGGAGAAACCGCCTATGGAGGTATGGATTTATCCGACTCTTCTGACACAGCACCTATATCTCGCACCTATTTTAAAAAGATTTTGGCCCAAACTTTATCTCAGGCCCTCTCCCCTGTGATGAAGGAGCTAGGGGAAATCAAAGCGGAGATGGGACAGATGGGGGGGGCGCCTTGAAACAGTGGAATCCACACAAGCCGCCATTTTGACTTTTTGCAATGCAACCGAAACCTGCTGCAGGCAACAGTTAAATGCACTTAATATTGCTCTGGAGCGCATTGAGGATCAAGAAAATAGGGGGAGGCGTAAGAACATTAGATTTAAAGGCATTCCTGAATCTGTGCTACACCAAGACCTACCCGCTGCAGCTATGAAAGTTTTTACTACTTTATTAGGAGAAGAACAGGCATCCTCCATTTCAATAGAAAGGATTCATAGGGCCCTGCGTTCTGCCCCCTCTTCTGCTGACCCCCCCAGAGATGATATATGTGCCTTACTTTGTTATACTGATATCGCTGCGATACTTAGAGCGGCAAGATCACATAAGGACTTAACCCTTGATGGTGAATCCATCTCACTCTTCCAGGACTTGGCCCCCTCCACCTTATACAAAAGGCGCCTTCTCAAACCTCTAACCACCTATTTGCGGGACAAAAAGATCTTATTCCGCTGGCTTTTCCCATTTGGATTACAATTTCAACATGCTGGCAAACGCTGCACAATAAGGGTACCAGATGATCTACCAGCTGCATGGGCAGTACTTGAAATAGATCCTATATAGATCTCATCCTGGCTCTCGGTCACAGACCAGCACCTGGACTTTCCGAAACTTCCTGCACCGGATAGCTGGACAAAGATATCCAGAGGAAAACCAGCTAAGACCAAGAAACTCCCTCCGTGAATTTCTTTCGTTCCACGACATAACATGTTTGGTTTGATTAGTCATTTTCCACTCTATGTGGTTCTCAATTTATCTATTTTGGTTGCTATCTAGACGTGGCTTGACATGTTACTATGCTTAAGTTTTATGTTAGATATCTTATCTTCAGTGATTTTTATGCATCTTTCATCTGAATGTTAAATTTGTACCTTCAGGCGGTACCGACGATCAGGTTGATCATGCAAAAGACATGGTCTATGTGTTTCTCCGTTTCCCATTTCCCCCTCCTGAGCTCTATACTGAGCTTGTTTGTTCGCCAAGTTTTCTTGTGGTATAAAGTTACGGATTGTTTACCCTTGTGTTTTAGGTCCTATAGTCCTGGGTCTCACTCTTCGACACTAGCTGGTGCTCTCACGAATAATTTGCCTCCTATTATATTTTACAAATATGGCTTCGGTTAAAATTACTTCGTGGAATGTTTGTGGCCTGAACACTCCACAGAAACGGTCTCAGCTATTAGCTTTACTGAAAAAATATAAAACAGATATCTGTTTTATTCAGGAAACCCACTTCAAATCTAGTTCTGTGCCTAAATTACCCATCAAGCATTTTAAGCACTGGTTCCATAGCTGCTATGCTAAGGCGTCTAGGGGAGTCTCTATTGTCATCTCTCAAGCAATCCCTTTCGAACCTATAGTTGTTTGTGCAGACCCAGAAGGGCGTTTTTTGTTTGTAAAAGGCAAAGTGGGCAACCAGCTAGTGTCGCTTGGAAACCTCTATGCCCCGAATGTTAAACAATCCTGCTGGATAGTCCAGACGCTTTCTAAATGTAAAGATTTTGCGGAGGGCATTAGCATTATTGGAGGCGACTTCAATGTTGCACTGTCTCCCACACTTGACTCCTCCACTCTCTCTTCAGTGCATTCACAGAAATCCTTAGCAAGAATACATAGGGCTCTAGGTGACATCGAGGTTGTAGACTCTTGGAGAATTTTCCACCCATCCTCTAGAGATTATACTTATGTTTCATCAGTTCACTCTTCCTCACACCGCTTAGATTATTTATTTGTCTCCAAGTCATGTTTATCTATTTTAACTGCTGTGGACATAGGCTCTTTCACCATTTCAGACCATACCCCCGTTTCTTTATCCATGACCTTGAAGGACCTACCAGTCAAAGCATGGGCTTGGAGACTTAATGAGACGCTCCTGGATGATCCTCGCCATGTAGAAGCCTTGTCCCTCAAATTGCAGCGATTTTTTAACGAAAATCCTGTATCTGATACTTCCCATGCTATTACATGGGAAACACATAAAGCTTACATTCGTGGGGAGCTGATCGCTCTGGGGGCGAGGGTCAAGAGAGTGAAAATGGCTCGTCTAAATGAGCTATTAGCAAAAATTTACACGCTAGAATGCTTACAAAAGCGCTCCCGAGTCTTGTCCACACAGCCTGAGTTGGTTGACTTACGGAACCAGCTACGTGACCACCTCAACGTCCGGCATGCCAGACATTACCAGTACTCCAAATTTAGATACTATGCCCATGGAGATAGAGGTAATAAAATTATGTCACAACTTGTTAAAAAACGAAAGGATTCAGCTTTCATTAATGAAATAACTACAGACCGAGGTCAGACTGTCTCTTCCACGGAAGATATAGCTTCACAATTTCAGGAGTTCTATCAATCCATGTACAATCTATCCCCTGCACTAGACCCAGAAAACCCGGAGACAGTTCATAAGATAGATAGTTTCCTGAAGAAACTGCATCTGCCTTCACTATCTGAGGATCAGAAGTCTGCGCTGTCGCAACCCATCTCCCAACAAGAAGTCCAAAAAACCTTAGCTTCCTTACCGCTAGGTAAATCCCCAGGCCCAGACGGACTCCCAGTAGGGTACTATAAAAAATTTGACTGTATTTTGTTACCCTATCTGTCTCTTTGGTGTGAAGAGATTAGACAGGGGGGTAGGTTACCACCTCAAGCACTAATGGCAACCATTACGATTTTACCCAAGGAAGGTAGAAACTCTACGAAGTGCGGAAACTATCGCCCTATCTCTTTGTTAAATGTAGATGTGAAACTTTGGGCAAAAATTTTGTCCTCCCGTTTGCAGTCTCTTCTTCCAAAACTTATAAATCCCGAACAGTGTGGGTTCATACCTGGCAGAGAGGGTAACCATAACTCTTGTAGGGTAATACAAATTGTCCAATGTGCTCAGCGTGACAAACTGCCATTAGTCCTTCTCGGCACGGATGCCGAGAAGGCATTTGATAGAATTAACTGGCTCTTCCTGCGCCAAGTATTAGCTAGATTTGACATACCCCAGGATTTTATTTCAGCTGTGTTTTCTTTATATTCTACCCCTAGCGCTAGGATTAGAATCAATGGCACTCTGTCGGACCCGTTCACTATCAAAAACGGCACAAGGCAGGGTTGCCCTTTATCCCCTACCCTTTTTATATTCATTATGGAAACCTTGTTACAAGCCATTAGAGACCATCCAGATATCAGAGGCTACACAGTTGGTGCCGAAACCCACTATAGTGCGGCGTTTGCTGACAATCTCTTGCTTTTTGTATCAGACCCTGTTCGCTCTTTCCCGCACATAATAGAATTGTTAGATACTTTTGGACAATTATCCAACTTTAAGATTAACTACTCAAAATCCGAAGCAATGAATATTTCATTATCTATTTCAGAACTTAGAATAATTCAACGACAATCGCCATTTACCTGGCAACCATCTAAACTAAAATATCTAGGTGTCTATATCACTAAGGATCCCAACTCTTTATATCAGGCTAACTATGTTATGCTATTGAAATCTGTACAAAATTACCTTTCAGCCCTTTCCATCCCGTACATATCTTGGATGGGGCGGAAGAATCTGCTTCGCACCTATGTCCTCCCTAAATTCATTTACCTTATGAATATGATACCCATTCACGTCCCACGCTCATACTTCAGGAAAATTAGATCCTTGTTTTCCTCCTTCCTCTGGGGTTCTAAACCGGTTAGGCTATCTTACGATTGACTCATCCGTCCGAAAAAATTTGGTGGGTTTGGCATGCCGGACGTATTGACCTACTATAGGGCGATTCTGCTAAAAAGATGGATCCGCTTACACTCCATCGGTGTTAACGCGCTAGATGTCTCCCTAGAACTCAGCTCTCTTGGCCCTCGCCTCAGGGCTAGTTTATGGGGTCTCACCCCTTGTAATGAAATTCCTTTTAAAATATCTGCTGCTGTGGCGAAGATTTTTAAGGAATCCCATGCAGACGTCCCCCTTATTGGCCACCCACTTCCCTCTGTACCGGGTGATTTAACTCCCTTCCTACTTCGCCCGAAAGCAACAGACATTTCAGAGGCTTGGAAACTCCTGAGTGTATACAAACTCAAAGACCTGTTAGAATGGGATGTATTGCCTAGTCCACTTCTGGAGAGAGCTCACACTTTCCTCCAATTATCCGACCTCCAGAATACACATGCTCTCCTTAAAAAATCCTTTCCGCATCCCCCCCACACGCCGTGGTTTGAATCCTTACTTTCTTTTTCTGACACTTCTAAGGGTATGATCTCTTTGCTCTATACCTACCTGTTAACACATCCCCACTCTCCGAAACCAGCCTATATTAGTAAGTGGGAAAAAGATCTTGGTCGCACATTTTCAGAGCCAGAAATTTCTCATATTCACAGTAAATCCCATGGGTTTTCCCCGTGTATTAGGATCCAAGAGAATTCCTTTAAGATCCTTACAAGATGGTATAAGGCACCCGCTGACCTACAACTTATGAAGTTGAGACAGGATGACACTTGTTGGAGATGTGGGGAGCGAGGTGGATCGTTAGCCCATATGTTTTGGTTTTGTAATAAAATCCAGCCTTTCTGGTTACAAGTCGAATCTATTATACATCAAATAACAAAATGTAGGATCACGCTCTCACCAATTTCGGTTTTACTTTGGTTACCGGCCAACTCTTGGTCACCTTCCAAGAATGATTTAGCCACAATCTTAGTTCAGTCGGCCAAAATACTAATTCCATTACATTGGTTGGAAAAAGAGTCACCTCAAGTGTCTGAATGGTTGAGTAGAATAGATGAAGTAGCTAGGCTAGAAGAACTGTATAGCTGGGAGTTGAGGAAACACCAGTCCTTTGTCAACCTTTGGAAGCCATGGTTCAAGTACCGAAACTGTACCAGGCCACATACTTCTGTTAGCATCAGCTGATATTTGATATTTGATATTACCCAACCGTTTCTATCTAGTAGCTACATGTGCATCCAGCCTTGTCTCTCATGCTCTTTTTCGTTTTTAGCACTGACTTAGTCGCTATGGACCTATCCCTCCCTTACCACCTCTATCCTTCCGCTCCGACCCCCTTCCCCTCCCCCCCTTCCCTTCCCTCCCCCCCCTCCAACCCAACTCACTATATGGTTAACTTATTTTATTGTTTTTGTTCTATGCTCATATTTATGTGCAATGTGCTGATTCATGATTCTGCTTGTATTTTTGTGCATTTGTTCACCTGTACAAACCTTCAATAAAATAAGAATTTGAAAGAAAGAAAGGAATGCATTGGCCAGCCTTCGGCCAATCAGCGCTGGCTCTGCCGGAGGAGGCGGAGTCTAAGGTCGGACCTGAATGGAGACTGGTGTGGAGCGATCTTAGACTCCGCCTCCTCCAGCAAACCCAGCGCTGATTGGTCGAATTCCGTACTCTGGCCAATCAGCGCTGGCCAATGCATTCCTATGGGGAAAAGTTAGCTTGCGAAAATCGCAAGCTGACAGGGATTTCCATAAAATAAAGTGACTTTTATGCCCCCAGACATGCTTCCCCTGCTGTCCCAGTGTCATTCCAGGGTGTTGGTATCATTTCCTGGGGTGTCATAGTGGACTTGGTGACCCTCCAGACTCGGATTTGGGTTTCCCCCTTAACGAGTATATGTTCCCCATAGACTATAATGGGGTTCGAAACCCGTTCGAACACTCGAACAGTGAGCGGTTGTTCGAATCGAATTTCGAACCTCGAACATTTTAGTGTTCGCTCATCTCTAGTCATGACATCTTTCTACCGTTGAATGGTTAATGGTTGACTGCATACTGTATACTGAGTCAGACCAGGACAATTTAGTCCAAATAATAGATAAGCCACCATATTTGTTTTCCAGGACATACCATACATATAACTGAATAGAAATGTTAAATATCTGAATGGAGAATACAACTTCTACATCTGTATTATCAGGAGATTTTTCATTTGAGCTAGAAATGCTCTGCATGATACAGGATTCTATCAGAAATCTTTAAAGTGAGTGAAAAACTTCCCGTGGTGGTTTAATGTGATGACAGAATAGCAGACGAAAGGGGACAATTCTCCCAGAGATTTATGGCCGGTGCAGGCACAGATATCAGTAGGCAGCAGGAAAGCAGTGAACACTAGCGTGTGTTTTGCACATTATCTTAGTATAAACTATTAGCAGCGGTCTAGACATTAATCATACATATCATAATCATTACTCAAGTCCTCTAATACACCTCCAGAGACGTGTATAACATCTTCCCAAACCATAGCCTTGACAATATGAAGAACGCAGCATGTGTTAGGAGGCTTATGACAATGCATTGCTTGCTTTTTAATAAAAAACAGATTGAATAGCAATTTTTTTATAGTCCTTACTTTATACAAATGATAACATTTCCTGATAATCCTTCTCGTACTATATATCATATGCGTATATATGTTTGGCCATAATGGCAGATTCCATTTAAGAAGCTTTCATTCTTGGGTCTTACACTTTCATCACATTTGACCGATAGATTGAGTGTAAGGGAGTTATCTGATGAGTCTGAACAGCAGCCAGCACCATTAGGTAACACAAGACGGTTTCGCTATTCACTCCTACCGGTGCCCACAAACATTTAAGGCTTTGTGGTCACATTTATTAAACGGTGATGGCTCAGGAAGATGATCTCACTCACCTACAGCCCCTATATAATTGACTAATTTATTGAGAGAAATTGGCAGCACGTTTTATTTGCACTTGATGAATCTCATGTGTTATGTTTTTATTGAAAAAAAAATTCTGTGTGGAGGAAATTCTTGCTGACTCAAACGTTATTTTTGGAGGACTTTTTGCTCTCTGGGGTTTGATACATTAGAAGATTACAGTGTTCCAAAATGTTGAGATTGTTTAAGAGTTTGATAACGTGAACCCAAAATAAATAGCTTTACTTTTTACGTAAAATAGTTGAGGAAATGCTGTGCAGATATAGCAGAGCTGACAACTCTACGGCAACTCAAACTGACACGACAAAAGTGTTTTTTTTTTTATTGCTGGCTTTATACAGGAATTCAGATTAAGACTGGGGCCCCATGGAACGGAACTGTCGTGATTTGCCTGTGGCATTTACAGTCAGGGTAAAGTAAAAACCGTGGTGTGGACACATCTCGATTTCCAAAACTGGCACGGAAAGGCCTGCGGTTTCCCCCTAGGTATAATTGAAACAGAAAGTCCACAGAGGAAACCTCTGTGAACTTCCTGTCTAAAGTACTGCAGGAAGAACCGCAATGCGTTGCTGACATGGTTTTTCCTGCTTTTTTTTTTTTTGCGGGATTCCTCATGGGGTCTTAGCCAAATATCGTTTCCTTAGCTTTGAGAGTATTCTATAAAAACTCAACAAAAAATGAGTTCTGCTACATCTAGATAGGAATAGATGAATTCTAATTGTCCCCTCTTTAGAACATAGATGGAAAAACTACTTGATCTCCAGCTGGTACAGTTACTTCACTGACTTGCTTTCAATGTGTAATCTCCCATGCCCCATGGTCTAAACCACTGATTGGTAGAGATGGGTAGACCTCTTAAAGGGATTTTACCATTAAAACCTCTTTTTTTGTGGATAAGACGTCGGAATAGCCTTTAGAAATGCCTTTAGAAAGGCTATTCATCTCCTACCTTTAGATGTGATCTCCGCCGCGCCGTTCCTTAGAAATACCGTTTTTTACCGGTATGTAAATTAGTTCTCTGGCAGCAATGGGGGCGGGCCCCAGCGCTGAAAATGCAATGGGGGCGTCCCCACTGCTGCTTGAGAACATGATCCTGCAACGCCTCTATCTTCGGCTGGATCCTCCCCTTCTCTGTCGTCTTCCTCCTGTGTCAGCTCCGATGCCTGCGCAGTTGGCTCTGCCAGTGAGACACTAGTAGAGCCAACTCTGCATGCCAGCCCGCAGCCATTTTTGGCAGGCCGCTCTTGCTCTTGTAGTTCAATGCAGGAGCAGCCTCCAAAAAATTTGCACTCGGCTCTGCTGGTAGAATCCCTTTAAGGTTTCTTTCGTGTACGGGTTTGGCAGCTCGAGTTCTTCATTCGTTTTGAGTGAAATAAGTTCAGAATGAACACCTTAAATTGGTTTAAAATATACTATAAAATATGCTCTAAGAATCTTTCTATCCAATTTCTAGACACAAAGTTCTGTGAAAGTATATACTCTGAGGTCTCTTTAGACATACCAGGTACTGGTTGCCGTGAAGAAACCCAAAAGAAGTAACAGAAAGTGAGTATAAATATTTTTTTATTTTCTGAAGAAACCCCAAAGCATAATGAGGCGGCCATTTTCTTTACTGCAAAACTAATCTCCATTTTTTTGGTTTCGTAAAACAAAATTAGCAATTTGGAATATTGGGGTCAAACCTGTCTTGTTACGAACAAATTCACCCACCTCTAGTCATTGGCTGTTATTTATTGGATATTGTCAGTCATGGAAAGTAGGTCAATGACCAAGTGTTACTATTGGACTTTGTTAGACAAGTTTTGGACTACTCTCATCTACTGTAAAACGCCACAATTTTTTCCACAGTGTATGTGCCGTGGGAAACTGTGCCGTTTCCGTCCCATGGGGCCCTGACCTAAAACAGCTATTTGAAAACTTGGATTAAGGCTAAAGCCACACGTAACAAATCACAGCTAAAAAAAATTGCAGAAAAAGACCAAAGGGCTGGGGCCTTGGATGTCTTTTTTATTTTCACTGGTGCATCACACCAATGAAAGTTTATGGATCCATGAAAAAAACAAAAACAAATGACATACACAAAATATAAACCATGAAAGAAAAAGTTGATCTGCTTATCACAACAGTGAACAGTTGACCAACCATGGGCATCATATCACCAATAGATGAACAGGGTGGGCTCTGTCCATAAATAGCAAGAAATCTGCATGTGCGCAGATGTGGATGTGTGTATGAGGCCTAAGAGTTAATGGAGGAGCAATCCTACAGTCAATAAGGATATAGTTATCAATAACCCCACAGACAGATATTTCACATTCCGCTATTACGTGAAGTAAATAGTTTAGACGACTTCCAGATCATCAATCCTATTGCTAGTGTATAATATGACAAAGCCGAAAATGAAAATGTGTTTTATTTTTCCTCATTAATACATTCATCCCACCTAACACATTACTCACATTACTTTAATGCTTAACTTAGACAGATGTAAAATACACTACAAGTTCTCGTGACAGATTTATAGTGAAGTCATCACAAGTGTAAAATATGGTGACTGCGGTCATCTGATGATATCATCAGGAACTCGCACAGAGAAAATAAACAACTTATTTAGAGTCATCCATTAGAGCATTTCATCTCTGATCACTAATATGGGCCTCATGTGCAACATTTTACATCAAAATCCCAATCTTCTAGATAGAAACAAAAGCTATGAAGTCATTTTGCGAAATGATATATTTTCTTCATTCTGGAGATAAGTTATATTTACATATTGGCTGATATAGTATTATGTTTCAGTCTAGACTTACAGGTTTGCTATGGTTACATTATAAGTTTATAGGAACAGTATATAGTAACAAAAATGCACCTGTCCTCTAAATTATACGAAAAGGAGTTAAAACAGACAATAGATTACCCCTATGCGAAACAATGAGGTCACCCTCTTGCACCAGTCAGATACATCATTGGTGATCTAGGTTCCTGAAGGGGTAAAAGTAACATTATTCGTGCTCTAGGTCAATGAAAGGGTTTGTAGTTACATCCCACAGGGTTCTTAAAGAGGTTGTCCCATAACAAGGATCCTATCAATACTGCTTGTTAATGTGGATTTAAGACTTTTCCTAAATACACTGCTTCAGCAAAACTGCTTGGTTTGTCCACTATCTTAATTTATTCACTTCATTGTTGACACTGTGTTTCTATGGCAACTGGGCTTATCTGCTCATTCCCCAAGTGATGTAGCTGCCTGCTCTCAGGAGGGAGGGAGGAGGGGCTAAGTGCACGGGAGTGAACCTGTGTCTGTAGCTGTTCCTGTGTCTACATCACACATGTGACCTAGCTTCCTGCTCTCAGATAAAGGAGGGGGGAAATGAGTGCTGCTTTCTTATATAAAACAGTCTAAATCCTAGTGGGCTAAAAGACCTGGTCCCTTAGCCCACTAGGATTTAGCCAACTCTATATAGAACAAGCTAAATCCAAGTGTTATAAGACCTTTGATGACATCACAGGCCCTTCAGTCATCCCATAGGATCACGCTATGTGGTGGGCTACACGCTAATTTGGGTGCGGGACTAAATTGGAGGTAGTCAGACAGTATGGCTTTGCATATGAAATCCCACCCACCAATTGATGTTGAAAACCAGGAAGAAAGAAGTCTTTGCATCAGTGAAGACTGGTGAGTAAGGGACATGGGAATACTCCTTTAAGAAGGGGTTGCAATACTTATGTCAATGGGACATGAGGAGTTAACTCTACACACTGCTGAGATACACTACCATCATAGAATATAAGGGTATGTCATGGTCATAAATTATGTTGGATCTATCCATATATAGTGACAGGAATATCTAAGTTCCTAAGACACACCTACACTATTGACAAAAATGATTCACAATCTCAGACATAGGGGGTTGCACATATTGATGGAAAAGTGGGGTAAGCTAACCCAGATATACAACAAAATATTGAGCGCCAATGATATATCTGTCACGTGGTTTAGAATAAGCATTTCCATTTTTTTTTTTTTTAAGGTTATATTGTAATTAACAGTTTAAGGTGTTATTCCCATTTCAAGGATGTAAGTGCCAACTTATGTTACTTCAAGACTCTTTCCTAAATATATTTCTTTAGCAATGCGGCATCATTTGCCTGCTCTGTGAAATCATGAATTAATTCCTTCCTTGGTTTCTGGCTTGTTATCAGATTTCAGATGATGTGACTCGCTGCTCTCTGGAGGGGAGGGGGGCTGAAATCTCAGGATCAAGTTTGCTTTCTGAACTTTTAACTCCTGCTCTAACAGGTCAGTTAATTGTATTTTGCTGATAAAGGCTCAGACAGTGATCTTATTCAGTTCCAGTTATCTCACATGGATAGGTATTGAGATTAATGCAATCCAATTCCCTATCCAGGCTTCTAGCAACATGAAATAAAGACTTACTATACATATTTGAGGTGCATGCCTGGGGTCCTGTGTGCAAGCCTGCATGTAGTGTGCTCTCTCGAAATCAGTATGTTTTTTTTCTGAGTACTCCAGTTATCTCCCACACTTCAAAAACATCCAAATAGGTTAAATGACTTCCTATGTAATAGACTTTAAAGGGCTGCGGACAATGATAGTGCTATATAAACAACTTTAAGTCTTTGTCATTAACTGACTCAGAGGATGCAATATCTGTGTAATATATGTGGGTGGGGGATGTAGAGTATTTGTTTGAAAACCTCCTTTGTCCAGAGTACCCTCCGTTTCCATTCTCTCTTCTGAACTCTGGACTTGAGGTAGAAGGTGACTTACTCTCCTAGACTCCCTCAGTGGTTCCTCGGGGCTAATGACTTCACAGAAAAATTTGTAAGAGGACTGAAGACACCAAGGAAAATGCACCTAATGCTGCAAGGGAGCCCAGCGAAGGTAAGAGAAGGTGAGTATCTGGGTTTACTATTCTATCACACTTCCTCTGGGTCTCCACTTTTTTCTGTTCCAGAGTTTCAGTTCTCAGGTTCTATGTAAATTTTTGGAAAATTTCTAAATAATCAAGTTTATTAGAACCTGGTTCAGCCATCTCTAGATAAGCTATCCATCCCCCCCCCAAAAAAAATGATGAAGTCCATTGCTCATACTATTGACCTAAAATTATGAGTATAATGTTGCGGAAATGTTGCTTTTTTGTTGCAGATTTTGCTCTGACTTTTTTTTTAGCCAAACCTAGTAATGGGAACTACCTGTGAAGTACTTGTACTCCCCAAAAACTGCATCAAAATGAAAAAAAACAAAACAAAACAAAAAAAAAAACATCTTTTCTGCAACGTAAGGCCTTAATTTAAGATGTCAAAAGCACAATTTTTTTAGTTTTATACATTTTGCAAAAAAAATAAAAAATAAAAAACTGCATATGTATTTATATGCATATATATATATATATATATATATATATATATATATATATATATATATATATAGTTTGTTACCTCTGTTATAGTAGTGATTTTCGCTACAATCATTATCCATTGTTTAATTTTATTTTCACTGTAAAAGCTGTGAAATGGATAGCTGCAGTGATACATCCGCTTGTCATAAATGTGAGGCTCTTATCCTCTAATTGGAACATCTAATCGAGGAATAACAAGTAGAGAAAAGCACGTAGACCCCAACTCACTTCCTTTTCCAACAGAAGAGCAGGAAACGTATTTTTTTCATGCTAAACATTAAAATATTTTCAAATAGTTGCAACTTCTACACTAAAGTGCGGCTCTGCTAAAACATTCATGAGCGTTCAAAAGAGTTCATAAAAAAGGGATTCAAAATAAAAATGGTATTACAGTACAAAGAGTGCTGTGTACTACTGCGGCCAATGTGTAATTGGCAGGTTGCTCTCTTTTCAGGAATGGTATATCCCATAGGATGTATGTCACAACATAAAGAAGGTGTGCTGCTAGAATACCCAGAAGCAAGCACGATTTACAGGAAGCAGATGGACTGGGACATCCTCTTTACTTCATTTTTGCAGCTGATTCCATTTGGGAGTTTAATGCTTCGATGTTGAGACGTTGAGCTGCTTAAGGACATATCGCAGGCCCTCTGCTCTGTATGGGATAACCCCCTAGTCCAAAACCTATCGCACCTTACCTGTCACTGCTTTTCGGAACTTCACAACATGAAGGTATAAATCTTACATCACTCTCCTTTCAACGGGTGCTAAACATTTTCCCTATAGTCAGCGACAGGTGGACACTTTGCTTCACGGGCTCACAACACAGAAGTGTTGGACGAAACGCAGAGAAGGCTCAGTAAGAAATGAAGCAGATTTCCTATTAGAAATGACATTATTTTTTGTAACTCAGCAGGAAGGAATATCCGACAAGGCTTGGTTGAAGCATTAATGGAGCATTTTCCCTTAAGAGGAGATCTACATGAAATGTTTCGAACATCTGGGTATTCTCTCTGCAGAAAAACATCTTACATTCCATTAGAAAAGAGCAAGGAACTTTGGTGCTGTAATTTAATTTGCGGTGATATCATTCACTTTTTTAGGAAGCGAAATGAAATACTTTGTATTTTGGTCTGGCAGACAAGCCAGGGTCCAGGAGATTGTTGTAAAGGGAGACTCATGACATGCTTGATGCATTCTTCTTACAAATACATCATATATCCTAAAACATCCCATAGCCATTAAGTGAAAACATTCATAGTGTAATTTCCCTACACAGCCTCAGAGCTGGACGTCAGGCCACGGTGATTGGCATGTAGTAAAATTCATTTTAGACAAATACATTCACTATTTCTATATTATATGACTTGCATTACATTTTGGTATAATATATTGGCAAGAAAAGATACATTTTATTTCCCTTACAGTGATCTCTAAGGACTCAGTGGACCTCAAGTATGAAAACTGTCCTGAAGAATGTTCTTCAAAGTATCCAATTCATGTTTCATTTCTTAAGTAAAGCCAAATTCTGATTGGTTAATGCTACAAGATTTTTTTTTTTTTTTATAAGGCAGTCCTTTATACTGTATACAGTATAAGACCCATTGATTTCCTTGATAATCATAAACAAGACCACTCTCAGTTCAGGTACAAAGAAAATGTTGTAAATGTAAAGAAAAAATAAATTCATTAAAAAAAACAAATAAGATGTTAATCCTTGTGGGATCAGCACTGAATGGTTTCATTAAAACCAAAATGATACATCATATTAATAATGTAAATGTTTCTGAGAATTTATCTACCCCGTGCCCATCCTTCTTCAGTAACAGTCCAACTTCACCGGCCCCGTACCTGTGAAGTTGCAGGCCGGCTCCTGCACGGCGATATCGCAAGAGCGGACCTGTTCGGGTGACAGCCGGGAGCCTAATGAGGCTCCCAGGCCTGTCACTGCTATATATTAGTATTGCGGCTGGGTCTATGACCAGCCGTAATACTAATATACAGAATGTCCCATAGACGGCAATACAGTACAGGACTTGCAATCAAGTGACCGCAGGTTCAAGCCCCCCGGGGGGGGGGGGGGGGAATAAAATAAAATAGTAAAAAAAAAAAAAAAAGCTTTAAAAATATATAATAAAAATATGAAATAAAAGTTCTAAATCACCTCCTGTCCCTAGAATATACACTCACCGGCCAGTTTATTAGGTACACCTGTCCAACTGCTCGTTAACACTTAATTTCTAATCAGCCAATCACATGGCGGCAACTCAGTGCATTTAGGCATGTAGACATGGTCAAGACAATCTCCTGCAGTTCAAACCGAGCATCAGTATGGGGAAGAAAGGTGATTTGAGTGCCTTTGAACGTGGCATGGTTGTTGGTGCCAGAAGGGCTGGTCTGAGTATTTCAGAAACTGCTGATCTACTGGGATTTTCACGCACAACCATCTCTAGGGTTTACAGAGAATGGTCCGAAAAAGAAAAAACATCCAGTGAGCGGCAGTTCTGTGGGCGGAAATGCGTTGTTGATGCCAGAGGTCAGAGGAGAATGGCCAGACTGGTTCGAGCTGATAGAAAGGCAACAGTGACTCAAATAGCCACCCGTTACAACCAAGGTAGCCAGAAGAGCATCTCTGAACGCACAGTACGTCGAACTTTGAGGCAGATGGGCTACAGCAGCAGAAGACCACACCGGGTGCCACTCCTTTCAGCTAAGAACAGGAAACTGAGGCTACAATTTGCACAAGCTCATCGAAATTGGACAATTGAAGATTGGAAAAACGTTGCCTGGTCTGATGAGTCTCGATTTCTGCTGCGACATTCGGATGGTAGGGTCAGAATTTGGCGTCAACAACATGAAAGCATGGATGCATCCTGCCTTGTATCAACGGTTCAGGCTGGTGGTGGTGGTGTCATGGTGTGGGGAATATTTTCTTGGCACTCTTTGGGCCCCTTGGTACCAATTGAGCATCGTTGCAACGCCAAAGCCTACCTGAGTATTGTTGCTGACCATGTCCATCCCTTTATGACCACAATGTACCCAACATCTGATGGCTACTTTCAGCAGGATAATGCGCCATGTCATAAAGCTGGAATCATCTCAGACTGGTTTCTTGAACATGACAATGAGTTCACTGTACTCCAATGGCCTCCACAGTCACCAGATCTCAATCCAATAGAGCATCTTTGGGATGTGGTGGAACGGGAGATTCGCATCATGGATGCACAGCCGACAAATCTGCGGCAACTGTGTGATGCCATCATGTCAATATGGACCAAAATCTCTGAGGAATGCTTCCAGCACCTTGTTGAATCTATGCCACGAAGAATTGAGGCAGTTCTGAAGGCAAAAGGGGGTCCAACCCGTTACTAGCATGGTGTACCTAATAAGGTGGCCGGTGAGTGTATATAACAGTAGAAAATCATATATCATAAACCACCGGGTTTTTTTTCAATACAAGGTGATCTAAGCAATAGATGTTCCCCAAAATGGTATAACTAAAAAGTACATCTGGCCCCGCAAAAAAAAAAAACACTCTATGCGTCCCCGTACAGCTGCAGGGTCACCTGTCAATGTGGCCTTGCAGCTGTTGCAAAACTACAACTCCCATATAGTAAATATTTTTTTTTCCCTATTTTCCTCCTCTAAAACCTAGGTGCGTCTTATAGTCCGAAAAATAAGGTATGTCTGTATATTGGGTATATCACTTAACAATCTACCTAGTTTATTTTTATATATAGAGACGGCCGTACTAATGCTGTGGCCAGTACGTTGCCAAGGAGAGGACCAGGGCATGGCAGCGCAGTTAGGATTGTCACGGCAGTGCGTGGGGTGGGGGTTCTTTGGAGTTGGGTAAAAGCTGGGGTGGGGGAGACATGGTAGTAATCTCCCTCACCATTTAATATTGTTTTTTGGTTGGTCTGGCTGCCTTTGGGCTCCTGCTGGGTGGTGTCCTGGGTAGTGGTTTTATTATGTTGTGGGAGACTGCCATCTGGTTTTATGGTGCCCCTGAGCCTGTGGTTTTGCAGCTGGGGGTGACTTGGTGTGGTGGACAGTCTGGCAGCCAGATCTATGTAGCTCCAAGGATCTCCTCCTCAACGGGTTAACTGTCATTTTTTTATATATTTCTGATTTTAATATTTTGTTTATTTAGTTATTTAATTAATTATTTATTTCATTGGGGTTATTTACGTTGATATTTTATTTAAGGAGAGGATAGTTAGGTAGGTGGAGTTTACTGGTTATTTATTTAAATGCTTGATAATAAATTGTTTGTACTGTTTGTTCAAAGCAAGAGCCAGGCACCAGACAACTGACCCCAGGACAGAAACAACTAGAGGCATACACTCACCGGCCACTTTATTAGGTACACCATGCTAGTAACGGGTTGGACCCCCTTTTGCCTTCAGAACTGCCTCAATTCTTCGTGGCATAGATTCAACAAGGTGCTGGAAGCATTCCTCAGAGATTTTGGTCCATATTGACATGATGGCATCACACAGTTGCCGCAGATTTGTCGGCTGCACATCCATGATGCGAATCTCCCGTTCCACCACATCCCAAAGATGCTCTATTGGATTGAGATCTGGTGACTGTGGAGGCCATTGGAGTACAGTGAACTCATTGTCATGTTCAAGAAACCAGTCTGAGATGATTCCAGCTTTATGACATGGCGCATTATCCTGCTGAAAGTAGCCATCAGATGTTGGGTACATTGTGGTCATAAAGGGATGGACATGGTCAGCAACAATACTCAGGTAGGCTTTGGCGTTGCAACGATGCTCAATTGGTACCAAGGGGCCCAAAGAGTGCCAAGAAAATATTCCCCACACCATGACACCACCACCACCAGCCTGAACCGTTGATACAAGGCAGGATGGATCCATGCTTTCATGTTGTTGACGCCAAATTCTGACCCTACCATCCGAATGTCGCAGCAGAAATCGAGACTCATCAGACCAGGCAACGTTTTTCCAATCTTCAATTGTCCAATTTCGATGAGCTTGTGCAAATTGTAGCCTCAGTTTCCTGTTCTTAGCTGAAAGGAGTGGCACCCGGTGTGGTCTTCTGCTGCTGTAGCCCATCTGCCTCAAAGTTCGACGTACTGTGCGTTCAGAGATGCTCTTCTGGCTACCTTGGTTGTAACGGGTGGCTATTTGAGTCACTGTTGCCTTTCTATCAGTTCGAACCAGTCTGGCCATTCTCCTCTGACCTCTGGCATCAACAACGCATTTCCGCCCACAGAACTGCCGCTCACTGGATGTTTTTTCTTTTTCAGACCATTCTCTTTAAACCCTAGAGATGGTTGTGCGTGAAAATCCCAGTAGATCAGCAGTTTCTGAAATACTCAGACCAGCCCTTTTGGCACCAACAACCATGCCACGTTCAAAGGCACTCAAATCACCTTTCTTCCCCATACTGATGCTCGGTTTGAACTGCAGGAGATTGTCTTGACCATGTCTACATGCCTAAATGCACTGAGTTGCCGCCATGTGATTGGCTAATTAGAAATTAAGTGTTAACGAGCAGTTGGACAGGTGTACCTAATAAAGTGGCCGGTGAGTGTACATTTATGTTGGTGACACTTTAGGAAGCTGTGATCAAGTGTCAGGTAATATTTGCATGCAATTGTAAAGCAGGCCCCCAGAATGAATTTTACTAGTATGCCTTAGGCACCCCAGTTCATCATTGACTAGAAGAACCTTTCTCTTATGTCTGGTATTATTTCTGGTTATTTTGTTCTAAAGAAAAGTGTGGTATGTGGAAATTGTTATTAAGGAATTATTTCCATCTTGTAAAGTGATGATGTATATCACTTTATAATGGTGGGCGTCTGACATTTGTGTTCCCTAGTTCCCTACCGTTCCTGAGAATCCTAGAGATGCCACCTTATCCACTTTTTTTTAACCTGCCCAGCCACAGCCTGCACAAAGAAAATGAATCCAAAACTGTGGTATCTTCCTTCTAAGATTCAATGAAGATTCCACCAAGTGATGGCATATCCAGCAATACAGTGGAAAAGTATCACAGCACTCCAATCCAAAATATATCTCACATTTGCACAGACAAGGCTATAGCTATAGTAGGTGCAGTAGTAACAGTTGCTACTGGGCCCTGAACCATGAGGGAGCCCCAAAGGTCTCTCTGCCACATAGAATATACCACTTTTCTAGGTAGGTAGGGGCCCTATTACAAATTTTGCTTTAGGAACCAGCAGCTTCACATTGAGCCTCTACAGATATGATCAATATTTGGACCTCAAGGGAGACTTCATATGTTCATGTGATGTTTAAATTATAAATATGCTATAATTTTTTTTAGATAGGAAAATCCCATTAATTCATTACTGTAATTTGACATCCACATCGATCATAATGTTGGGTCTATGCAGTGGACTTAGTAGTATTATAGAGCAGACACCTAACCTAATCTCCTGGCATTGGAACTGGAACTCCATATCTTATTCCTGTGATCAGTATAACTTTTATGCTTTATGCTTATTATATATAGTTATGAAATATGTTTATATTATGACCCATAGTTGGTTACCCTTCTATTCTGTGTTGGATGTGAGATATATTTGTGTAATTTATGTATTTATCTGATGACTAATAAAATGCTATATGTATTTACATATTATTATATGCTGCACTGTCTAATTTATATTGGTGTTTTAATTGCTACATTGCAACACACAATTCTGATACCTTGTAGTACCAGAACATTAGGAGTGGTAGCTATTAATTGATATGTAGGGCTGGAACTGTTGGAGGTGGTGAAAAGTCCTCTTTAAATGGAGCCTTGGAAATTCAACCTGTCGCACAACAACCAAGTCCTCAGCTATGTAGACATAAAAGTAAAACAACTATTAAAGGCAAAGATGAGGCCACAAAACTACAGCTGTGTATATGGGCCCATAGAAATGAATGTACCTGTACCTTGATCTGATAGTGTGCATGAAGCCTGAAGAAGCAAAAACTAAAAATTGAAAATTAGCTATGGAGGAAAGGGGGTAAATGTTTTGTCATCTGATTATGAGGGCACGTGGACATCATAGAATGAGACAGGGTCTGGGCAGATGCTGGTGCCTGAAGCACCTGGGGATGAGGGGGGGCACTTGGGTTTGGCAATGATTGTACTGACAGAGCCATGCGGTAAGTGCAGATTTCATTTTCTGCTCGAATTGTCTCCGATCCCTGCTACTGCCCTACTGCAGTACTGTCAGGGATCCCAGGGAAGTGTGGCTGAGGTCAGAGGAACTAGCAGCGGAAGGTGAAATCTGCATCTACTGCTTGCTCCCCATAAAGCAGTTGGAGGGAGTAAACATAAGAGGGCATTGTGCTGTGTGAGGGATTAAGAGATGTTATATACTGTATATATATATATATATATATATATATATATATATATATATATATACTGTGTATACTGCCAACTTACCCTGATGATAACAACTACTAGAAGCCCAGACCTTAGCTATTATTTGATCACTGGGCTTTCTTCTATTTTGTTCACAAGACAACCCCTTTAATTGTTCTAACTAGACTTGTAAATACATATTCAACCATATTTTATATAGTAATTTTAATACTATATACTTTTTATACTACATACTATACATATACTATGTATTTTTATTTAATCATATATAACTATTATTCTTATTATCTGAATGACAATTAATATGCCTTTAGAAATCAATGACCTATGGCAGATCCCAGAGCTTTCTGTACATCATTATGAGACTATTCATTGGTTCCATTAACACGTGGAGTAAGTGATAGGATTAGACTTTGATACATGTAGCAAATTCTATCCTAATCTATCAAGTGTAGAAAAAAGTCCGAAAAGTGTTTGCAGAATAGCAGCAGGTGGTAGCCTGGAATACAGCACAGCAGGGGCACTGTCTGCCAGTCACAGCCACATTATTCAGCATTTTGACTCCTTGAAAGTTTCAGAATTTCAGGCACGCTGATTTTTGGGGATGTTATTGATGGGAAAGGAAGACGGAATCTTGATTTAAAGAGATCATTTATTTTGTAAGTGAATAATGGAAAATGATAAGAAATGATGTATGTGATACTATCATCTCTAGAGCAGCAGCAGTGGTGTGTCAAAATCCTGTGAAATATGAAATGATTCATGGAACGCCACAATGGAAAGTGTACAGGGTTTAATAATTTAAAGGATGCTAAATATATGAGTTTTATTGTGCAAATCCTGAACTCTTGCAATGGATAAAATGGCATTTTATGTGCAAGAAAGTGATGTAAACATGGTCATGGTCATGGTATTAACCAATCAGGGCGGGTTCACACCAGCGCCCGATCTCTGTTTTGCAGGTTTCCGTTTCCTGCCTGAGAAACTGGACAGGAGACGAAAATGGGTTTGAAAAGTGTCCGCCTGTGAGCGCCCGTGAGCGTCTTCTGCTCTCCGCGGCAGGACCTTGTATCTGGAAGAACGGTTTCGCCACAGAGAGCAGAAGACGCTAATTGGCGCTCACCATCGGACACTGAATGCCGGGTTTCCGTCTCCTGTCGATGGAAGACAGAAACCTCTAAACGGAGATCGGACGCTGGTGTGAACCCGCCCTCAGCAGTTTTACGTAATGTGTTTTACTGAGAGTCAATATTATATTGGGTGCCAACGTCCCATCCCACTTCTCGATTTGGTAAGTCATATGCAGTGGGTTATATCAATATAGTACTTTTCTGTTATTGTGTGGGGGATGTTTGGAGAAAATGTTTTTAGCAATGTGCAAAAGTTTTAGGCAAGAGCGGAAAAATCTGAAAAGTAAGAACACTTTCAAAATTTAATAGTTTATTTTTGTAAATTATCAAAATTCAAAGCTAAATCTAATGATGAAATTAATGTTTGGTATGACCACCCTTTGCCTTTTAACCAGCATCATTTCTTCTAGTAATAAACAAAAGGAAAAAGTCTTTTCAGGTCACCATATCCAGGCTGAGAATACAGATGGAGTGGGATGTAGGAAAAGCTGCCTGGACTCTTATCAGCATACACGTATTGAAATAGAAAGTAAAAGATCCAGTGTCAAACGAAGTCCTCCAGTGAAATTGTATAAAATTTAACCTTTATTCACATGAATAAAAAAGTTACAAAGTAACTTGGTGAAGAGAAAAAAGATTCAACACCAATGTTTTTTAGCTGCTTCACCTTCCATAAAAATTAGGATAAAAAAGCAATCAAAGCAATAGATGCTTCCCAAATTGGTTTAAATAAAAAGTACTTCTGTCCCCACTAAAATACACCTTATACCTCCCTGCACAAAAATATAATTTTTTTTTTTTTTTGCAGAGGTTTGAATTTTTTAAGGGGTGAAAATGTTATAAAAACTATATATATCACCATTTCACAGACCACGTGATATCACCTCTACTGATCACATGGCTTGATCGCAGCTCAGTCCCATTTAAATGTAAGGCATTGTGCTTGGTAAGTACTGAAGACTCTGCTGCAAACATTGCAAACACCACAGTCTCTTCAAACAGCTGGGGCCCTGGTTATCTTTAATTGATGGGTCTACAATTATAAAGCCTGGAATATCCCTTTGAATGTTTTTTTTTTTTTTTTTTTTTTTAGATCCTACTAATATTATGGATGTGAAAGTTTGGATGTTTGTTGCTCGATGTCGCAAAAATGGCTGAGCGGATTTGGATGAAATTTGGCACATAGATGGTTTGTAACCTCGATTAACACATAGGCTACTTTTTTATCCCAGTAAATGACATGGCTTCACGACTGTTATGAATTTATGTTCACATACTATATTACACTGCTTTTGGCAGCAGCCTTATCTCAGCTAATTGGAGATTGCTGATAAAGCCAAGTCTGTTATCTCTCTATGTAAACACACAGATAACACTGAGTCCATTGTATACATGCATTTTCATATTATCTGATCTGCCCCAAGCAGTTTGCTCACAAACCCCTTTAATCCAAATTGGCAGTTTGCCAATTTTACACATGCCCAGAAAAAGAAAATCTAATTTGTCACAAAATTCTAAAACAGCAAGAGCTATGAAGGTAGTCAGAAGTCAACAAAGTTCTCCTCAAGTGGAGCTGAGGGAGATCATTGATGCTAACAACACACTCATTATATGGTGTCCCAGCGAGCTGCTGAGATGCTGGAACAATCACAGGGATGGCACAAGAAACAAGTTCAACAGCAGGCCAGCTTGAATGCTGCTGAAACGCTGGAGCAAGCGGATCTTCAACGCCAACAACACGCTCATTATATGGCATCCCAGCGAGCTGCTGAGATGCCAGAACAATCACAGGCATGGTGTGAAGAACAAGTTCAACAGCAGGACAGCTTGAGAGCTGCCAAAATGCCGGAGTAGGCGAACCATCAACGGCAGCAATTTGCTGAATAAAGGCAGATCATATATGCCAACAACCCGTAGACAAAGTCGTGGGCAGAGACTAGTATATATATATTCATATGCTGCTGAGGCTGAAAATATTCTAATGATAAGGACTCTATACAATTCTAAATGAAGTAGGTGAATGGGGTAGACTACATAGAATACTTGAGATCCTTGCTGCCGCTGTTCACTACTTCTATGTCATAGGCGAAACTCTCTGCATAATGTGATAAAAGGCAGAGAAGTCGTGCTGCTTTTCGGCAGAAATATGGCAACAGTTGTCTTCCCAGAATTTTCTTTTCTCAGACAGCACAATATTTATTTCCATTCCTATATATTTCTGTATTTTCTTTTTTCTCCAGATATCTGGGGAATTGCTTAAGATTATTTATTGTTTTGCTCTGTCAGCCCACAGAAGAATGAGGGCTTGGTCTCAGACAGAATGACTGTGAACCACAAAGTAGCGGTAAAGCTGTTTGAAGTGCACAAATACCAAAACATTGAAGACATAACTGGCTGCGCTCACTGCTTATTTCCCCTAATGGTTTATACATCAGGATTGTATGTGCAGTTCTGTCTGCTCGTGGATTATATATGCATTGTGAGTAAGCAAGCAGATGTGACTGACTGGACGGGAATCCGGCGAGAATATCTATTTTATGAATAGGAGACTCATCTGCACAGTGGAAGCCAGAACGTTGTCCTTGCTTATTTATGTCTTAAACAACTGGGCTGAAATTTCTTCACTAAAATTAAATCAATTTTGGAGCTCAGTAATTTTTAACCAGTGTATGTCTCTAAGAACATTACAGGACTGAGATTTCTGTGAATATACTGCTCAGATTCTACAGTGAGTGATCATTTGTGTCTAGTATCAGACAGGTGCATTGAAATATAGACACGTGAAAATGAGCCAATGGCACGCATATCTTAAAGGAAGACCATATTGATGTTCTGGGGCACTTGGAGAGAGGAAGTCCTTCCCTAAGGGGTTCCATAATCTTTGACTGTGTACTGTCCCTTAATACTAAGAACTTATTAAGTATTAAACTGTGTTCTTGCACTTTATAATTGATTAATGTTGCTGATTGTAAGTTGTTACTTTAACTGAGCTGGGTCTTGGTAGATGGTACATTCCTAAATTTAAAGAAATCTACTCTGGAAGAGGGACTATGTCTGTCCCCTTCTCCGCTGATGGATGTACATGCTGGAGTCACCTGTTCGGACTTACTCAGACATTTACATGTCAGGGCCAATGTCATTACTGCAGTCACGACAGAGATGACCATTTTTGCTCTGCTTTCTTTTTGGGACTAGTGTGCATGTCAGAGACTGCGAGGAATTTTTGAATGGATAAAAGATGGAATGAAAAGAGCCGGAGCTCCAAACCAGTGATATTCCACGCCTGTATATTCGATGGAAGATTGTTGCTTAACTGTTCACCTGCAACTGCAAGGATTTTCATAGTCCCTTATTGTCTCTTAAGTCCTCTATTCTGCATCAACATCAAGGGCACTTCAACCACCATCAGGCGAAAGACTAACTACAGAGAGTATCCCAGGGAAAACTACATTTACCACCATCCATACTGCAGGTCCCCTCGTCACCATTGCACCAGCTCCTGTGGAGTTAAAGAGGCCCAGTGCAGCCACCATTATGAGCCCAACTGTGGTCAACTATTGCTCCCTGCTTTCCTCCACTGGTTTGATGCAATTGGGTGGCAAGAGCCTATTCAGAACTCTCTTCTCCAGATGCCTGAAGAATGGGATCATGCCAAACAGCCATTGCCCTGTTGCACTTGTTCAAAGCCATTGCTGCTGTATACCAGGCACCCAAAAAGTAAAATTCATGCTTCATTCCACACAACCACAGTCCTCATTCTTGATGATGGTTATTGGAATTGAAATAACATACTGCTGAGTACAACTATCTAATCCAGAGTCCTTTCTATGACTAAAAAAGCTAACTGTAGGGTTGTACCAATTGAATTTGTTAGCAATAAGGGTGGGAAGAGTACGCCAAAGGGTCATGGAAGAAAGAAAGCAACAGGTCCTCATTTGCTAGGTACAAAATCTACCAATATACTGAGGGCCCATTTGAATCATTGTCAAGGGGCTGTGTAGCCTTTATACATGCCACTGGAAAGGTAATGTGGAGAAGACTGACAAGAGAGCAAATTATGGTCTGCATACAGAAGAAATAATTAGATCTGTATGCGAATGTATGTGAATAGGGTACAATGGCTTTTAAATCCTCTGTTCTACTCTTGTACTTGAGAGGTTCACCAATGTAAAGTTGTTTTAAAGGGAGTCAACCATTAAAATGCTTTTTTTTTCTCGATAGCACATAGAAATAGCCTTAAGAAAGGCTATTCTTCTCCTACCTTTAGATGTCTTCTCCGTGCCGCCATTCAGTTGAAATCCCGGTTTTCTTCGGTATGCAAATGAGTTCTCTTGCAGCACTGGGGGCGGGCTCCAGCACTCAAATAGCACTAGGGGCGTCCCCAATGCTGCAACATAACTCTCCAGTGACTAATACATATTCATCAGGAATTCACCTCTCTACGCGTCTTCTTCCGGAGCTGAGTTTCAACCTTCTAGGCCTCGGGCAGAGCAGACTGCGCATGCCAACGGCCTCAAGAAAATGGCCACTTATGCTTACTGTGTAGAAGAAGCGCAGAGAGGTGGGTTCCTGAAGAAGATGGAGGCGTCGCTGGAGAGTTCTCTCGCAGCATTTGGGACGTTTCATAAATCAGTAGTACAGAGGAGTAACACTATTGGCTGTCCTTCATTTTGCATTATTTAGCAATTTTAACCTCTGCAATCTCTATCTGTAGATTGCATTTCTCTCTGGGCTTGTGGATGCAGACATTATGTGACAGAGAATCTGCTCCTTAATTCCCTTTCATGCATAAACATCCCCAGGACCACGCAGAACCTATGTAGAGATTACTCTCATTTAATAATGTTAATAAAATCATCTCTAGACCTGTGTTCCTACTTCTATCTCTTTCCCTCTGTCCCTTCCTATTTCCTTTGCATAGACTTGTATAGATATGTATAATCTGAGTCACGTGACCTGAAGTCCATCTCAAGATGAATGCAACAGAAATTTCAGAGTGTAAGTCAGATTATCAGAAGAGGAGCAGAGAAACAGCCTAATAAAAGGAGAATGAAGCATTTTCCTCTGGAAACATTTATGATAAAGTTTCTTTCTGGTTCATTTTCAGACTTCCCAAGTTAACATTGTCTAACTATTAGTAATTATGGGCCATTATTCATATCATAGTTAAATCTATTTCTGGGATTCCGTAAATGATGACCAACACGGTCAACATTCCACCTTTCTCTGATGCACAACAGCTTTCTAGGACTTCTGAATGGCTAACTGTCCCATTTATACATCAAACGGAATCTTTTTCTGACATATCTATGGCAATTCTTGGGCAAGTTGAGCGGCAAAGCTGTGTGGGCTGAAATGTCAGTCAATTTTTAGCATTTTCAAAGATAAAACAAGTTAAGTCTTTACTTTCTGAGAATTCTTTTTTTATTTTAATGGGAGTTACTTTCTAAAGGACTCTCTTGGTGGCTGATGCACTTTAATGACACTTCAAATAGTGCTGCACTATCGTAATGTTCTTTTGTTACAGTAGTTAGAAGTTAGAAACCGAGCAGTAAGACCACCTACGGGCAGCATGAGTCCCAAATCTGAAATAGCATATATTGATTGCTGTGTTAGACTGGAGGAATATAAGATCATGAACTAAAAGTTACTAAAGAACTCTAGAAAATACAATAGAAAGACTGTATCATAGAATTGTGTTATTTGGGAAAAAAAAATACTTTTTGTACAAACCTGATTCATTTTAGTAGTGATTTCTGATCCATGGAGCTCCGAAATTCACAAAGCCTGAAGTTAATTTACGGGTATGTTCACATGGGGTTTTTTGCAGGCTGAAAAAGTCTGTTGCAGGAAGTAAATGTTTTTTTGACACGTTTTCTACATGATATGGTTTTTGGCGTGTTTTTTATCGCAGTTTTTGTTACGGTTTTTGATGCGTTTTTTGCTCAAGCACACTGTATGCAACTTGAAAAATCAAAATAAGCCTGCAAAAAAAAATCTGTGTGAATAAACCCTTAAAGGAATTTATTAAGTGGTTTAGCAAGCATTTTTAAACTTTGAGTGTTTCATTAATTTCTTTTCCAGAAAAGAATGTGCAACTGATAATGAAAAGTGAAAATTGCAATTTTTCCATAGATATGTAATTTCAGTGTCTGATGTGTTGTACCCAACTTGTGTCAGCAGAGACGCATACTCCAAAAACTGGTAAATGGGTATCCTGGGCACAACAGCTTTTGGAGCGTTCATCTCTGATACAAGCTGGGCACAACATATTACACACTAAAATGACGTATTCCTGAAAAAATTGTCATTTTCACCTTCCATCATTAGCTACGTATTCATTTCTGGAAAATTAATAAATGCAACACTTAAGAGTTAAAAATGATCACTGTACCCCTGGATAAATTCCTTTAGGGATGTACTTTCCAAAATGGGGTCATGTGTCAGGGAATTACAATTTACTGGCATTTCAGGGTTCTGCAAAAGTATAAAAGTGTCCACAAACCAAACCATCTAAGTCTGTGCTCCAAAAATCAAGATCGCGCTCCTTCCCTTCTGTGCCCAAACAGCCGTTTATACCCACATACAGTATGACATTGTAATACATGTGGGTTTAAACGCCCTTAAAGGGGTTGTCCCATCTCAAAGATCCTATCTATACTGCTAGCTTATGGGGATTTAAAGGGATCCTATCATTTAAATATATATTTTTTCTAGTTGACTCGTCGGAATAGCCTTAAGAAAGGCTATTCGTTTCCTACCTTTATCCGTCGTCTCCGGCCCGCCGTTCGGTAGAAATACCATTTTTTAACGGTATGCAAATGAGTTCTTTCACAGCACTGGGGGCGAGCCCCAGCGCTCAGACAGCACTGGGGGCATCCCCAATGATGCGAGAGAACTCTCTCCAGTGACGCCTCCATCTTCAAAAGCAACCGCCTCTTCATCTTCTTTTTCCGGCTGGGGTCAGACTTGTGCACCTGCGCAGTCGGCTCTGCCATCGGGACTCAGGCAAAGCCGAGTGCACAGGCCGACCGGCGGCCATTTTTTTGGAGACCGCTTATGCACGCATGCGCAGTACACTCCTTTTCTCCAGATAACTACAGGAGCATAATGCGCATGCGCCTCCAAAAAAATGGCCGTTGGCCTGTGCACTTGGCTCTTGTCTGCGTGCTGATGGCAGAGCCGACTGCGCAGGCGCTAGAGTCTGATCCCAGCTGGAAGAAGACGCAGAAGATGCGGTTGCTGTTGAAGAAGGAGGCGTCACTGGAGAGAATTCCTCTCAGTGCTGCGAAAGAACTCATTTGCATACTGGTAAAAAACAATATTTCTACTGAACAGTGGGCCAGAGGCGACTTAGAAAGGTAGGAGACAAATAGCCTTTCTTAAGGATATTCCGACATGTCAACTAGGAAAAAAAATGTTTAAATGCTAGGATCCCTTTAAGACTTTTTCCTGAATACATTGCTTCAGCAAAACTGCTTTGTATGGCTACTATCTGAGATTATTCACTTCATTGTTTACATCTCGTTTCCATAACCACAGACCTGAGGATGATCTTATCTCTCCGCCCAGGACAAGTGACATAGCTCCCTGCTCTCAGGAGGGGAGGGGGGCTGAGTGCTCGGGAGCCAGCGCAGCACCTCCCATGAGGCGACCTGAAGCGACCGCTTCAGGCGGCACTATGCCAGGGCCTCAGGGAGGGCGGCATTTTTGCTTACCTAAGCCAGTCCAGGACAAGCTGTCCTGGACTGGCTTAGCACCAAGTGGTGGATTGGGGAAGCCGCTGGAGCAGCGCTGCTCCAGCAGCCTCCCCTCATGCTCAGGCAGAGAGCGGGTCCTCTCCCTGCCTGCTCTCTGCCTGCGAATGCCGCTAAGCCCCGCCCCCTCGTTTCTCCCCACCCTCTTTGCTCCACCACGCCCCCTCCGCTCTACCCCCTCCTCGCGAGGGGGGGGGGGGGCGGCTTTCTGTCGTCTTGGCAGGTTCACCCCTGTCGGGAGCAGCTTGTAGTTCTTAACTGTTTATCTCCCTCTTCTAGTTATCAGGTCGGCTGATTGATTTTTAATTTTGCTGATAAGGGCTAATACGGGAAGTCTGTTACCTCTGTATGTGATCACAGACCTAAAATTGAGTTTATTGCAAGCTGACTCCTGGTCCTCTAGCATGTAAATTTGGGATTCTCATCACCTATCAAATCCAGCTCTGCTACATCAGCTTCATATTGTGCATCTTCCAGTGATACTGTGCTAATTTATTTACAACCATGTCCTGATTAGAGATGAGCGAACACTGTTCGGATCAGCCGATCCGAACAGCATGCTCCCATAGAAATGAATGGAAGCACCTGGCACGTACACTTTGCCGGCGGCCGGTTGCTGTGCCAGGTGCTTCCATTCATTTCTATAGGAGCGTGCTGTTCGGAACGGCTGATCCGAACAGTGTTCGCTCATCTCTAGTCCTGATCATGTCTCCACGGACACCAGTAGCTATTAACACTGTGTTCACGGAGTTCCTAACCCTTGGGGAAACCCAATCCCTAATTTGGTAGGGTCTGTTTATAAACATTGGTGCTGCATTAAACCCAGCAAGTGCTGACACTTACATACAGTGGGCAGCTGTCATGGCTTCACAAGGGTGAAATGGTTATATAGGTGTCGATTATCAATCTCCATGGATGTGCCCTGTGATCACAGAGATGTAAGCACTAGATTACAGGATCACACATCTATGTGTGCACAGCGCCAAGGGGTTCACTATTACTAATGTAAATATATCTGAACATGTGCCAATGTATCATTTTAATTTTAACTTTTTTTTTTCTTAAGACCACTTCTAATGAAGAAACAGGTTACACAAGTGGAGCCATCGCATCAATATGCAATGGTTCCATAGAATTAGACTATAAAGAATTGTCACTGTATTCTATAACTGCTTTGTTATAAATAAAGAATTGATAAAAAAAAAAAAAAAAAAGAATTGATGACATCGCAATAGCTTAGAACCCAGCTGATGATGTCACAATCAGCTCCTGCCTGTAAAACAGGAGAAGGACCTGAGCACATTCTCTTTTCTCTTGTGTATCGTGAATGCTAGTTGTGTTGCAAAACTCTGCTAGAAAGCTACACGTGCGAGAATTCGAACGCCCTTTACTGGAGAACACGGTAAGTTTCAACCTATACTATTGATACGTCACAGTGATCAGAAGACAGTGATGGGATTGGGGAATCCAAATACTGAACAACTAAAAGTTTTAGGGTATCTAGCTGGGGTGGGGATACTGGAACCAGTAGTCCAATAGTGACTGAATGGCCACAGATTTCTGAGCACTGCTGTGTGGTCATCTCCTGCAGCTCAGGGCCATGATGTGAATAATGGCATAGGTACAAATATATCATAAGGTAGTGAAATTCATAGGACCTGGTAGCTTCAGGAATCCTTTGGGAAGACAGCTCCATCAAAAACTGTAACATAAAGCAACGCCTTCTGATTTTCTGATAGCCCAGGTTATGTCGTGGTTCTGCTCTGGACTATCAGAATCTGCATTATGTGAAATAAACTAGATTAATAGGAATGAAATGTCGTCTAATCTTTTTCCATGTTGTGTCTCTCTAGTATTTATAGACTCAGGCCTGTAAATATGGCATCTCTCCATGATGGCGAACCAACAACTCCATTACTGATGGAGAATGTGGATGAGGAAAAACAAATCGGCACTCATTCACCTCAAATGGATGAAGAAAAAGGCTATTGCTCTGAACCGCAGGACACTCATGCGCTGACTGGAGTCTCCTACATGCGCTCCGTCATCACCGTAGCGATTATGTCCTTCGTAAGCCTTATACATTACATTGAACGCTTCAGCGCCTCAGGTATGTGGGGGAGGGGTAAACGGTATTACTTCTGGTGGTGAGATTTATCAGGCCCATAGCAATGTGGTGTCTAGAATAGGTCACCCCTGGCCTGGGATTCTTACCAAATGTAATGATCTTTGTGCCTGTTACTGTGCCCACCTATTAGCACAGATCTGTCATAGTGTATAATGATTGTCCTCTCTCTTTCCATGTGACAGGGGTGCTACCGGACCTTCAAAAAGCCTTCAATATGAGCGACAGTGTATCCGGCTTGTTACATACAGGTATATTTTACCATAGAATTATATTCTGTAAATCCCCTGGAAACCGCCATTGTCAGGACTAAACCAATATTCCAGAGTTGTCGGTCAATCTATTCACGGAATTCTTATGACATCACAGAAGAATAAGAATGTGAATATGGATCCCTATTGGTGTAGTTCAGAAAATGGCTGCCTGAAAATCTTTCTTGTTATCTGGACAGGAGGGATTAAATACAGGAGTTAATGTACTAACAATGTCCTTAAGCAATAACTTGTTCCGCTGACACATTGTCCTGATACTTCTTCTCCTTCTCTCCCCTTTAGTATTCATCGCCAGCTATATGCTGTTTGGTCCGGTCTTTGGCTATATGGGCGACCGCTGGAATAGGAAATACATAATGTGCGCAGGAACCTTATTCTGGTCCATTATGACCCTGAGCATCTCATTCGTTCCCAATCAGGTAAAGATATAAATCTCAGCTACTAAATCTCTCTATGACAAGGTACACTTGCCATGCAGGCAAAAAAAAAAAAAAAAAATCACAAAAATTTACTAATTTTTTTTTTCTGTCCCATTTTAATTTTTATTTTTTACAGTATTTCCTGCTCCTCCTGGCAATGAGAGCATTGGTAGGGGTCGGAGAGGCAAGTTTCTCCACCGTTGCCCCCTCCGTTATTGCTGACCTCTTTGTGGCAGACCAGCGTAGTCGCATGTTTTCAATTTTCTACCTGACTATACCTGTAGGCTGGTGAGTATCCTGTGTAAATATACAGACTTTGTGGAGAACTTATGGCCAGATGATCTAGAAATTATAACCACTTCATTTCTCTTACAGTGGCCTCGGATATATTATCGGCTCCAAAGTAGTCAGTGCAGCAGGTGGTGACTGGCACTGGGCCTTCCGGGTAAGTAAAAGGCTATAATCTACTTCCTAAACTTGTCCCTGGTTACTTCCACTAGGTGATGATCCCGCTATTTATATCCTCTATCTATCTATCTATCTATCTATCTATCTATCTATCTATCTATCTATCTATCTATCTATCTATCTATCTATCTATCATACGATGTCTTCTTCCTCCACCACGCAGGTTACCCCTGGTCTGGGCGTCATTGCTGTCCTGCTACTACTTATCTTTGTGAAAGAACCGCCAAGAGGAGCCGCAGACGGGAAGAACAAAAACAAAGCCGTCAGCTCCAATAACTGGATTTCGGATGTGAAGAAACTATTCAAAAAGTAGGTGTTTTCTGTGTAGTGGATGTCGGCAGCGATCCTCCTTGTGTTTTTTATGATTATTAAATCCTTCTTTTTTTCCCTCTCTACAGTCGTAGTTTCTTGTTTTCCACTCTCGGATGTGCGACTGTAGCGTTTGTAGCCGGCGCCATAGGTCTCTGGGCTCCTTCTTTTCTGACACGTGCACGAAGCCTCTTACTAGAGAAGGAGCCTTGTCAGACTGGAACGTGCACCTATAATGACAGGTATGCATTTCTTCTTCCGGTGCTGTGGAATGACTTCTGTTTAGTGTCTTCCTTGAAGATACATTAGATGAAGCTTTCATCATACTGTGCCTTATTAAACAAGGTTGTCTTGCAATTTCTTGAACCTTCTTTACTAACCTCTATAAACACTCTTCTTTGCAGTCTGATATTTGGCGTGCTTACAGTCATCTCCGGCATCCTGGGAGTTCTAGCAGGGGTGGAGATCAGCAAAAAATATAGAAAAAACAATCCCCGTGCAGACCCGTTGGTCTGTGCGTGTGGCCTGCTATGCTCCGCCCCTTTCCTGTTCTTGGCCCTGGTTCTGGCAGACATTAGTCTTGTGGCCACTTATGTAAGTACCTGAGCTATAGATTGTTGTCATCCACTTATTGGATTCTGGATCTATTTATTCCTTTGTACAGTATACTGGCTGTGGACAGGTGTAGTTTTGTACTTACACGTTCCAGCACTTGTATTGTGGCCTATATTAATTCCCCAAATGTTTCACTTCTGCAGGTCTTCATATTCATTGGAGAGACTTTCCTCACATTCAACTGGGCCCTTGTGGCAGAAATCCTCCTGGTGAGTTCTAACAAGCCATGAAATGATATTTTAGCCGTTCTTCTGTCTTCCCTCCGTTACCCATCAGATGCTCCTTCCCGGTAGATTGGGAGGTTTACTTTTTATGTTTTTAATATTTTGTCATTATACTATGCGGTCACTTTGTACAATGGCTCTTGTTTTGGTTTCAATGATTTCCTTCGGCCTACTCACAATATTCTTTTATTTCAGTCAGTGGTTCCTCCTACAAGAAGAGCTACAGCAGGGGCTGTGCAAGTTACTGTGGCCCACCTGCTGGGCGATGTCGGGAGCCCCTACCTCATTGGATTTGTAAGTAGTTGTTACATATTGTTTCCTGAATGTTGTATATACACATCACTATTACCTCACTGGTTCTCTGTGTAAGTATGAGGCCCAAGTTGCAGAAACGCAGCTTTTTTGTTGCAGATTTTGCTGCTTTTTTTAGCCAAAGCCAAGAATGGCGATGAAAGGAATTGGAAATATATAGGAAGTAATTGTACTTTGTACTTTTGCTCAATCCACTCCTGGCTTTGTGTTTCTGTAATGTGCGCCTTATCCTAAAGCTGAGTTTTTCTACCTCCCTCCATGTCCACTCACAAAGTACACATATAGTACATGTACAGCATTGAAACAACAGTATACACACAGCATCTGTACAGCCCACATAGAATATACACACATAGAAATTATATTGAAACAAACTAGTTGTAACTTGCAAGTCTGACAGTAGAACATCAAAGACAAAACCTTCTGGTGCTATATATTAGATTATCTGCTCCAGGTGGATGCCGCACGTCTCCAGCTCCAGCCATTGTATAATACTGGGGCTGCTCATAGTCTGTAGGATGGAAGCTCCTTCTCTATATACAGTGCAGCGCTTCTGCTACCACATGTTTGTCTGGCCACCAGAGTTCCTAACAAGCACATAGCAGTTACTGTTGTGTTCCAACCTTTCTGCTTTTTTTGTATTTTTGCTCTTTACTAACTATACATGTATTATTAATCAAGTATGTATCACCTCTCATCCTCAGATATCTGACCTAATCCATGGAGCAGCGGTAGAAACAACTCTATCAAGGTACCGCAGCCTGAAATACGCCCTCCTGACATGTGCATTCATGGAAGCTATTGGAGGAGCCTTCTTTTTGGTCAACGCCCACTTTATTGAGAGGGACCGCAAGGAGGCAGAAACGGAGTCTGAAGGTGAGTAGAGAATATCTCCATTGTCCTCTCAATTCTCCTGCAGAATTACAATAGAGCCCTGCCTTGGATTCTCATTGGTTCTATAGTCACACATGTGAAATCCAGCATCTTTGTAATATCTGCAGAGCAGTCTGTGTCTTGCAAGATTTGCATGGCTCACTTCTGCTATGAATAACACACTGCCTCTGTGATAATGTTAATCCTCTTCTCTTCATCCCTTAGACTAGCTCCACCATCATGACTGCCACTAGAGGTGAAAACTCTCCTGCAAGACATGAAGGCCACCATATCAGGATATCATGATCTATGACATGGGCAAGCACGGTGGCTCAGTGCTTACTGCTTGCTTGCAGAGCTGGAGTCCTGGGTGGGTGAGAATCCATCCAAGGGCAACACCTGCAGTGAGTTTGTATGTTCTCCCCGTGCTTGCGTGGGTTTTCCCCGGGTACTCCGGTTTCCTCCCACAAAAATTTTGACTGAAGTTAATAAAAAAGTCAGTCAAAAAAAAAAAAAAAAATTGTGTACATGAGTCTTTCTATAATTCTTTACAGAACTTAATAGATCAAAGGATGAATAGACAATTTATTATAAGGGTTTTCCTGGATTACAATAACCTGGCTGCTTTCTTTCAGAAATGGCACCACACCTGTCTATAGGAAGGGATGTGGGACAGCAGGTCACTTTCATTGATTGGAAGGGGCTGAGTTGCAATACCACACACATACTGTGAACAGGTGTAACGCTAGAGGCTTAAGGTGTGGTCTTTGACTTTTAGGCCGGGACCCCATGTGACGGAAACGCCGCGGGAAATCTACGACGTTTTACAGTAATGGCAAAGTGGATGGGATTCTAGCGAATCCCATGCCTACTTTGCGGTAAAAACCGCGGTTTGGACATGCCGCGATTTCCAAAACCAGTGCGGTTTTGGAAATCACAGCATGTCAATTATACCTACAGACTTCATTATGGTAACTAGAAAATACCATAAAACAGGCTTAAATGGGTTCCCAGTGATCAGACTTACATTGTATTCAGGGTATCTGACATACCGTATTTTTCGGACTATAAGACGCACTTTTTTCCCCCAAAATTTGGGGGGAAAAGAAGGGTGCGTCTTATAGTCCGAATGTGGCGCCTGGCATCCGCTGTACTAGAGAGATGGATGCCGGCAAGGGATAGATGCAGGTGCCGGGGCCTGAGACATCGCTGCGCTCCTCTGCCCTGCATGAAGCCAGCAGCGGGAGGAGTGATGCTGCTATTCTGCTCCTCCGTCCCCCCGCCGCTGGCTTCATGCAGGACAGTGGAGCGCAGCGATGTCTCAGGCCCGGCACCTGTACCAGCGTCTATCCCTCCCCGGCATCCGCCTCACTAGTACAGCGGATGCCGGGTCAGTATCGGTGGCCCATTCTCCCCCGGGGCCGGTCCCCACCGGCCCCGTATCTGTGAAGTTGCAGGCCGGCTCCCATAGACGGCAATACAGTTGTATTGCCGTCTATGGGACTTGCAATCAAGTGACCGCAGGTTCAAGCCCCCGGGGGGGAATAAAATAGTAAAAAAAAAAAAAAAAGCTTTAAAAATATAAATAAAAGTTCTAAATCACCTCCTGTCCCTAGAAAAAAATAAATAAATATATATATATATATATATATATATATATATATATATCATATATCATAAACCACCGGGTTTTTTTCAATACAAGGTGATCTAAGCAATAGATATTCCCCAAAATAGTATAACTAAAAAGTACAGCTGGCCCCGCAAAAAAAACACTCTATGCGTCCCCGTACAGCTGCAGGGTCACCTGTCAATGTGGCCTTGCAGCTGTTGCAAAACTACAACTCCCATATATTAAATATTTTACCATTTTTTGCTTCAAATTTTTTTTTCCCTATTTTCCTCCTCTAAAACCTAGGTGCGTCTTATAGTCCGAAAAATACGCCCCCACCTTGAGTGAAGTTAATACAGATGTCAGTGAATAAAATAGAATTGTATCAGAAACTCATTATAATTCTTCATAGACTTTTATAGCAATAGTAAAACATTTTGCAGAATAGCTGCAAAATCTTATAGCCCCTTAATGACCAGGCCATTTTTTGGTTTCACTTTTTCGTTTTTCCCTCCTCACATTTCAAGAGCCATAACTTTTTAATTTTTCAGTTCACAAAGTTGCAGGATGGCTTATTGTTTACGGGACAAATTGTACTTTGTAATGGCACCATTCAATATGCTGTGCAATGTACTAGGAAGCTGGAAAAAAAATTCAGAATGAGGTGCAATTGGCAAAAAATATGCATTTGCGCCATTTTAAAAGGGGTTTAATTTTTACAGCCTTCACTGTTTGGTATAAATGACATGTTACCTGTGTTCTATGTGTCAGTACAAACACGGTGATACCAAATTTATATAATATTTGAAATGTTTTGATTCTTTTTAAAAAATGAAAAACTTTGCAAAATAGAAAAAAAATGGTGTCGTCATGTTCTGACATCTGTAACTTTTTCTTATTTCCATGTATGGAGCTGGGTGCAGTGTCTTTTTATGCGGGATAAGATGACGTTTCTATTGATACCATTTGGGGAAAGATCTGATGGTTTGATCACTTTTTATTCAATTTTTTATAGGAAGCAAAGTGTTGAAAAAAACGCTATTTGGCTATTTTTATTTTTTTTTGCCGCTATGCCGTTTGCAGTATGGAATAAATGTTTTAATATTTTAATAGTTCGGGCATTTTGGAGCGCGGGGATACCTAATATGTTTATGTTTAATGTTCTATATTTACTTTTAGATCTCATCTAGGGAAAGGGGGGTGATTTGAATTTTTATATTTTTTAAATTTTTTAAATACTTTTAAAAACTTTTTTTTCTTCTTTTACATTTATGATCAGACCCCTTAGGTACCTTGAAACCTAGGGGGTCTGATCGCTCATACTATTCACTGCAATACTACTGTATACTACTGTACAGTGAATAGCAATATCGTAGCAGTTCTATTAGACAATGCCTCTGGCATCGTTTAATACAGTGGTTCCCAATACGTTGATCGCGATCTACCGGCCGATCGCGAAGGACATATGGGTCAATCGCGGGATCAGTGTCTGCTTTTTGACTGCGCAGGCTGAGAATCATCTGACAGTCGGGGCCTTGCACTCATTCGTAGTCAGGGCTGCAGCGGCCCCACCTGCCAGTGTCCGGAGATGATTCTCAGCCTGCTTTGTGAACAAGCAGACACCGGAGAGCTGTCTCCTGCTCTCATGCTCCGCCCCTGGCCCACCCGGCCCCGCCCCTGGCCCTGCCCCACCCCCACCCACAAGAAATGGATAGTAGATCTTATCCATTGGTACGCTTCTAAAGTAGCTCACATGCTCAAAAAGTGTGAGCACCCCTGGTCTAATAGAACTAATGCAGGGACAAGCCTGGAAGCCTTCAATAGGCTTCTGGCTGTCATAGCAACCGATCACCGCCCTCCTGTGACGTTCAGGAGGGCAGCGATCGGCGGAAAATGGCGGCGCCATGCCACCTGCACCGTTTACATGCTGCGGTCGCGTTTGACCGCAGTTTGTAAAGGGTTAACAGCAGCGATCGGCTCGGGCACCGACTGCTGCTGTTAGTGGCAGGTCCTGGCTGTATTATACAGCCGGCATCTGCCATGTATGGAGCGAGCTCAGCGTGTGAGCTCGTTCCATACATCCCCATGCGACCCATGCAGTAATAGTACGTCATGGGTCGCTAAGGGGGTAGATATCTTTCCTAAAAGAGTGGAAGCTGTTTAAATTGCAAAAGGGGCCAAGTCTATATTCATTCCCATGGATTTAGAGTGAGAGCTTTTAAGGGGGGTCACGTGAGATCCAGAAGAGGTGTGTATAAGTGGGAACAATTGAGCTACCCTGTTTCTCCAAAAGTATGCCATACCCCGAAACTAAACCCTAGCTTGATTTTGCAGGATTTTTTAAGTAGACTTGAAATATAAGCCCTACTCCAAAAATGAGCCCTAGTTATTACAGTCAGTGCCTCCAGCGCTAGGTTAACTCATTGGCGTCACGGAGACAGAGACTAAGCACACTGTAGCTCCCAACCTTCCAGGACAAGTGCCCTGATACCTCCTGCCATGGCAGTGCAAAATCTGTTCACCCATTCCCAAGTACCGCATTGTGCCTTCTGAATGCCATCTTCCAGGGCCCCCCGCCAGGGCCACTACTATGCTGTGGGCTTGACTATCTAAATGACCAGATGTCAGGTGCCACTCCTGCTCACTCCCACAGATGCAGCCACTCCACTATAGCACATCCCTTTTAGCATAAAGGAGAGGAGATAGAGAGGGTACAGGGCCACTGCCACACAAACTTTTAGAAAGAGAGAGTGCTAGTAAGTTTAAGACCCACTGACCCTGCAACATCAAATGACCGGACACAAAGTCCTGCATATTACTAAAGTATTTTAGTAATATTATTTAAGCAAATTTGGAATGTTTAGGCCGTTTAAGTCATGTTTTCACTTTTGCATTTTTATTTTCAACTCTTTTCCTTCTTCAAGCCATATTATTTTGTTCACAGAGCTGTATGAGGGCTAGTTTTTTGCAGGACAAATTCTACTTTATACTGATACCATTTAATATTCCACACAATGTTCTGGATCTCTTGTAAAAAATAGAAAATGAGGTGGAAACTGCATTTGCATCATTTTCTTATGACAGTGTTTACTATGAAGCTCAAAGGACATGATCACAAAGTTACAGGAAGGTGGACATGTCTATTGATAACCCATTGAGACACATGTAATCTTTGTCTACTATCAATAAATTTATAGGGTTTAGAGGTGCACTTGCTTTTCAGGGTGGACAATCCCTATATTTTATTAACATTTCCAGCTTCAAAACAGATTTTTGTTCCTTCCAGTTCTGGTGATATGTGCATGCATGTGTAGGCCTTAGCGATGTGAATGAGCTCTGCACATGTTGAATTCTTATTTTAGGAGTTGGGGTGCATATACATTTTTGTTTGGTTTCCACGTTTATCAACGTATGTATTTTTTTTTTATAAAACAATTCTCTTTAAATCAAAATTGGATAATGGTGCTTGTTCATATACAGTACCAAGTGGCATTTTGACAATGCTGCAGGTACCTACTTTCAAAAAATATATAGGGGTTGGTATAATTTTTTAACATTGCAATTTAGATTTTATTTGTCCATCTCAAAACTGTGAAATTGCCCTGGCTACCAGAGGTGTAAAATATCCGGATACCTCTGGCAGCGAAAGGGTTAAAATCCGCATGTATGCCGACCCAACAGTGATTTATTTTTCCGAATGTTTGCCACAGATTTTGTAGAAAATATTTGCCATATTTGCACCTATTGTAAGTGTAACAGAACTTATTTACTAGATAATAATTTAGAAATCTTGGAAGAGACAGTGCGACAGGTCTATCCTAACTAGGAGAATCGTGTACAATATGCTTTTACTTTTCAGTTTTGTTTTTCTTATAATGTATTAGAATTTTAATGCATGCCAATGCATTGAGGCAAATTTCTGCAATTGTCCCATTTCATTGAACGGAATTTGACAAATATGTCACTCAAAATAAATAGCTATTTTCTTTATTTGCATTGGAATTGTTGTGTTCAGAATTCATTGTAGTAATGTACAGAACCAAAGTCAGAAAAATGTTGTCTCTGTCCAAATATTTATAGACCTAACTGTATATCCTTTGTGGGGAAGTCAGCTCAGTAGAAGCAGTGGTGCAGACCCAAACAGTCAAGACAGCGACAAAAAATAGGCAGAAAACTGGTTTATTTAGAAAAAAACAGGTAAATAAACCTTGACTTCAGGCACAAAATGAGCAAAACAAAATACAGCCTTAACTTCAGGCAAAAATGAAATAAAAACACAGTTTGTTAAGCAATTGCTCATGAAAGAGGCAATACCCCATATGCGGTCATAATCTGCTGTATGGGTACATGGTGGGGCTTGGAATGGAAACAGTACTATTTGGCTTTTGTAGGGCAGATTTTGCTGGAATATTTTGGGTGCCATGTCGCATTTGTAAAGCCCCTAGAGTACCAATACAATGGAAACCTTCAAAAGTAAACTTGTTTTGGAAAGTACTCCCCTCACAGAACATATCAAGGGATATAGCAAGCATTTTGACCTTACAGCTGTTTCACAGATATTATTAACATTGGGACGTGAAAATGAAAAATCACTTATTTTCCAATAAACCATCAATATAGTCCAAATTTTTTTATTTTTACAAGAGGATAACGGAGAAAAAGTTCCCCAAAGTTTGTTATGCAAGTTCTCCTGAACACAGCAATACCCCATATGTGTTTATAATCTGCTGTATGGGTACATGGTGGGGCTTGGAATGGAAAGAGCGTTATTTGGTTTTGGAGGGCAGATTTTTTCTGGAATAGTTTTCAGGTCCAATTGCGGAGCCCCTAAAGAACCAATACAATGAAAACTCCCAAAAAGTGACTCCATTTTAGAAACTAGACCCCTCAAATAATTATCAAGGTGTACTATCATCTTGATCCCAAGAGTGCTTACTGAAAATTAATATACAAAGTGAAAATTTTAATTTTTAAAGAAATTTGCCATTTCAGTGCCCAATATGTTGCACCCATTTTGTGTCATCAGAGACATACAGTCTTAAAACTATTAAGTGGGCTATTCCGGGTATAAAGAAGTTATATACTGTATGTAGGTATAGACTGCTGCTTGGGCACACAACAGGGCGCAGAAGGGAAGGATCAGTGTGCTTTCTAGCTTTTGGTGTACAGATTTGGATGAATTTCCTGGATGCCATATTGTTTTTGCAGAGCCCTAGAGGTGCCTGTAAATTGGAATTCCCCAAGTAGTGACCCCATTTTGTAGGGGAAATTTTAGAGTCTCTACAAATGTGACATGTGTCCAAAAAACAACAACCTAAATCAGCTGTCCAAAAGTACATAGTGCTCCTTCTTATCTGCACCCTCCTGTGTACCCAAGCGGCAGTTTATGCCCACATGTGTGACACTGGTGTACCCAGGATACCATACTTAATATCATATGTGGGTATAATTGTCTGTTTGGGCACAGAAGAGGAAGGATAGTAGAACCTGCAGACACATAACCCTACTTTGGAAAGTACACCCCTCAAGGGGTCATATCACCAGTTGGTTAAGAATAGTAACATGTATGAATATAATTACAAAAACGTCAAAATAATAAAGAGAAAGTGGTTGTTTGATGTATGCTTTTGAAGCAAATGTCTCACCTCACTGCCGTAGTTAGGTCTAAACTTTCGGGTTGGGACAATTTTGTCATGTCCAGGGCCATCTCATAATCCCAGCAGCAGTCTCAGAGCCTTGATCACACGACAATGACATTGTATGCTCCTGATTACAAATGGAGCAGAACAGCAGTACCAAAATACAGCCAATATACAGGATATAGAGCCATCTGTAAAAAGAAAAGAGAGAGAGAGACACCAAGCGCCAATAGTGTAGTATTCCCGATAAGATGAGGCAATAGACATAAATTAAAGCCCCTTACCTTGTTGTGTTGTGATGTGACAAATCACAACACTATTAGCACACAAAATTAAAGCGTGGTGGCAGCAGCTAGTCCCCTTGCGACAGCCAAGGCTCGCAAAAAATTAAATGTACAGGTGGCCCTCAAAGTCCAAGTCCAATCGGGTAGCAGAGGAGTGGGGTAAGGCGTGCACAAACCAGCTGGACATGAATTCTTCCAGAATCTTTATTGACAAGGCACTACGCATTTTGGGCACAAGCCCTTTCTCATGTGCATATAGATCTGTTTAAATCGTCTGCAGCATCTGACATCTGATGTCACCTGTACATAGAGCCATCTGTGTCTACTGGATCAACTATGTGGTAGCCAGCGTCAGTAGTCTGTCTGCTTATATGCTCTATCCTACCACTGTAACTCTAATGCGGTCGCCAGGAAGTATAGCTTCTTAGTGATATGTCAGAATAAGCAACGTCACCTGATGAGTGGTGCATAACTGTGCCAGGAAACGCATGGGACTAGGGACAACTAGGGTCTTTTGCAAGGGAAAGCTTGGCTCTGCCCTTCTTAGGGTGGGAGTTTTTGGGAGTAAGGATTTGACACTAGGGTGGTAATAGGGTGAATCCCTTCTCCTATGGCATGTCTCCTTCACCACTCTCCCTCCTGTCTTCACAATTGGTAAGACCATTCCAATTATCATATTATTGTATAGCAGCGACAACTAGGTACACATTGTATTTTGTCTATAATATCATTTCCTGCTTATGTGGGATTATGTTCGTGTGACTACCACTGTAGGACATCAATTGTATTTGTTTTTTAAAGGACCATTTTAACATAGGTTTATTAAATGTTAAGTTTTATATTGCATCGGTGCTTGGATACATAAATTTGGTATCCCCAGAATCATACTGAAACATAGAATACACGCCGAAAAACGAAGCCCATAAGGAAGTCGCACCAATGCACTTTTTCTTCAAATCCACCTCATTCTGATTTTTTTTCCAGCCTCCCAGTACATTGTACAGAATAATTAATGGTAGAATCATGAAGAACAATTTGTCCCGCAAACATTAAGATATCCTATGGTTCTGAGAGTGGAAAAATAAAAAAGTTATGGAGTTTGGAAGGAGGGGAGTCAAAAACGAAAAACAAAAATCAAAAAATGCCATCGGTGGGAAGGGGTTAGGTCAGACTATTGAACTACAACACAGTTGTAACCAAATTTTGCAGTTACAGTATGCACTTTACTAAATATCCCTATGATATTACATACCATATGTATTATTATGTATTACACATAGTCCTGCTCACACTCAGCAGGACCCTTAACATGAATACTAAAGAGCAGAGAGCACAAGGTTTTTCAATCAAACTGTAAATAAGAAAGATGGATGAGCTAGATGACAGTTAGGAGCAAAACTGGCAGATGAATACATTAAACATCACGAAAACGTGAAAGATGTGATTTTATTAGGGATCATTGCACTCTTTCCACACATCCCAACCTAGACTGTAGAGGTGGCTGAAAGAAAACATTTATACATACCGTAATATTAGCAATATATGCTTGGAAGACAACCAACACGCACTGCCAGAATAGAGTAAGAAAGGAAATATGTAGAAAATCTGTAAATACATAATGTAAAAAGCATCATCGAAACAACAAAATGGGATCCAATAGAAATAATCCAGATTGTTACTTTATACTCAAGCTATAGTATATTAATACTATGGAACACTATTTATATGGAAATATACATTCTTTTATTTTCATTTTCTCCTTCCAAGAGCCATAACTATTCTTTTATTTCTTGGTCAAAGTAGCTACATAGAGGGCTTGTGTTTTACAGGATGAGTTGTTTTTTGTCATTTAAGAGTACATATATTTTATTGAATAAATTTTGTTATTGCTTCGGGAATGGGCGCGGATGAAAAAAAATTCACCCTTGTTTTCTGCATTACAAGTTTTGAAGACTCTCAATTTCTATATTTCATATCCACTGGTTAACACGGTATAAAGATATATTTTTCCCTATACGAAATGGAGCATACCAGAATCTACCACATATGGAACTAAAGACACTTCTGAAGAAACGGGCACACCTGGACAGTGACATCTTCTTTCTATTTCTGTGTGTCCCCTTTTTTACATAAATATTGATAGGGAAATGAATACGTTCATATATATTCCCTATATGTGTATACATTCTTTCAATAACTTAAGCTTGTAACATGCCTCTCCAGGTCAGCTTGACCCATATTCCATATTAATCAGAATATTTGCAGACATAATGCCGCACCCCATAATAAACAGAGTAATAAAGTGGCTGGAATAAAGTGATAAGATGGTTATTAAAATAGCTTAAGATGAGACTAAGGAAAAACCCATGTCAAAATAGACTTTGTTATGCCACGCGGTAAGGTGACTAAAACGTACACTACGTAATGCGCACTGAGCTAACCTCATCATCAGATGTCAGAACAGTTAGAATATTCATAATTAGGGGCGGGATATTCTTGTAATACTCATGTATAGAAATTGCTGAATCCTAACGGTAAATGATTACTCAATGACACACCCATACACGCCTACCGAGTTAATGATTACTCTATAATACACCCTGTATGTACGCCCACTTCTTTGGGTATAAGAAGAGATGATTTGTTCAATAAACCTTATGCTTTAGCTCAGATTCATCTTGTTTTCTGTGTTGATTGCATCATTGCGAACCTCGAGGTTTGACGTAATTTGGAATCCATCCAATATACTTAAGTGGTCCCATTGAGACCACCACCTTGACAATATGCATCTTTCAGAAATCGTGTTTAAACCATGCCTGACGAAGGGGCCTAATCAGCCTTGAAAGCTTGCAATCTGTGGGCCCCTTCACGCGGCGTAAGCGCTCGGCTCATTCCGAGCCGTACACACGAGCTCTTCTAAACACTTCCCATTCACTTCAATGGGAGCGCATGTAAAGCCGGCTTTACGCGCGCTCCCATTGAAGTGAATGGGAGGTGTTTAGGAGCGCTCGCGTGTACGGCTCAGAATGAGCCGAGCGCTTACGCTGTGTGAAGGGTCCCTGTCATCGTTTTGGTTAGCCATTAAAAAAGGTATCAAGTACTAAAGACTTTAATTTTTTATATTTCCTATCCACTGGCTAACACGGTACAAAGATATATTTTTCCTTATACAAGTTTTCTGTACATTTTTCACATTCTAAGTTTATTCTGTGGGTCAGTATAACAATGGAAATGCCCAAAATGTTTGTGTTTTTTCTGTTAACACCTTTGCACAAAAAATCATGACATCATCCAGATCTCTCGTGGTTGTAATTAACCGAACTTAGTTTTATATAAAATTCTGTGTTGGGGAGAAGGGTGATGTAGCATCTGTTTTCACCTACACATCTATCATGGCCTCTGTTTACTATACTTTAGGGCTGGAAGAGACTCCAGAGTATAATAAATGCACTTCTTGTTCAAATCAAACAAGTTTTGTCCAAAATAAAACAGCGGAGGAACCCTGTGAATATTCAGAAAACAAATCTCATGAGGTTAGCCCATCTGTAATGGGAGCCCATGTCTATTAACTGTTTATAGGCTAATACAACAATCCCCTTTTTACATTACTATCAGTGGATTTGCGTTACGTAGAATATTCTCTGTTTGTCCCTAGCACTGCATTCTGTCTGCTGTACTGGGAAAGACCATAAGCACAATATTAGTAACTGCCTGATTGTAGTATTGTCTGGGAAAGTCACAGTTCAGCAATGTTTATTTGAAGCCAGACACATGTATTACAACCAAGAAATGCAGAGTCTCCGAGACGAACAGTAGTACACATTTTTCTATTCAGACAAGTGTATCATTCTGACATTTCTGAAAAAACAATGATTTCAATAACTCAAGTGTTCCAAATATATTTGTTTTGGCAACGATCCAGACTTGCCCGTAACGCTCCAATATGGGATGGATTATGGTTTCCTTTAAGTATTAAATCCCATTTCTGTGCCAGCTTTTAAAACAGAACCATCTTTCCCAACCAAGGAGGATAAAATAGCTAAGAGGAGGGCTCCTGGGCAGTCATTTCTGTGTAAGACGAATTACATTTTAACATTCCCATGAGTCTTCCAAGAGAAATAGCTTAAGTCTGATCTTCTCTACATTGTAGTCAAGTCGTGACACACAGGAGATAGTTCTACCATTTTATCAATTTTTTTAATTAGTTATTTCTTTTTTCTCAAGGCAACATCGGTTATGTCTCTCCTGCCTCTGCTTCAATGTGACAAAAATGAGAGATTGTGAAATGATGTGTGTCTTGTACGGAGGACTGGCATCGCCATGTTCTATAATTATTTCTGTATTATCAAAATAATTAAGCCAAATGAGTATGACTCAAACAGAACAAAAGGATCTATCTTTCATTACCAACTCCCTAAAGTATCACTTTCTTTAAAAAATGAGCAGTCGAGTATTAAAAACGAATTGTGCATTAATGTCTGGGAGGGACATGGCTGGAAAACTCCGTATATTAACAAGTGAAATATGTAGCTGTGCCAAATTCTATAGACCCAATTTATCTTCCATTAATTGGAGCAAACAGATGAATAATTTCAAAGTTTATTACATTTTTCTGTAGAACTGGTGGTTTATGTTGGAACCTGAGATAGAATAATGGAGGCTCAGTTCATATACAGCATAAAAAATAACATTAATAATGCAGTAAAGGGATTACTCAGGTTTGTAAGTGTTAGGTTTTCTTTGTAGAGTACAGATATTTGAAAGGTCTAGAAAGAAAGCTATTAAAATGCTGTGTTAAAGCTAATGGGTGATAAAAAATTATTATACTGCATATGCAAAGAAGAGCGGCACAGTATTAAAGTAATAAGTAGTAGTACCGATATATATATATATATATATATATATATATATTATATATATTCAACCCACTAAGGCTACATTAACACTGTTTTAGGGCATTAGATACAGTATATATACAGGGTGGCCATAAAATAGCCTCAGGTGTTTGGAGTCCGGTGCAGGCTGACCCAGTGGACGGAATTGCCTGAAAATTTGTATCCGTGCTAATCAAGGCATAGGGAAACGGACGGCATGAAAAAATTTAATACCAGAACTCTCCACCAGGGGATAATGTGGTGCTGTACAGTGAGCTTGCGGTGCAAAATTTTGACCACCGACTAGCATGACTGTTCAATGTGGCCGCCATCATGCATGGTGAGCATAGTCATCCTATGCAGAACGTGCTTGCGTGTAACATCTCTGGTGAGATGCTGCGTACTTCCAATGTGATGCAGTCTTTGAGGTCAGGCAGCGTTTCAACATTCCCCCGTTAAACACGCTCCTTCAAGTGTCCCCACAACCAGAAATCACAAGGAGTGAGATCTGGAGAGTGCGGTGGCCACGCTGTAGGGAATGAGCGGCTCAAAATACTGTCATCGGGAAAATGTGCACAAAGAGTGTTCTTCGCAGGATTTGCGATGTGAGGAGGGGCTCCATCCTGTATGAAGGTGATCGTCTGCTGACACTACCGCTGTTGGAGTTGGGGATCAACAACTGTTTCCAGCATTGTCCGGTACCTCGCTGCTGTGACTGTTGTCTCAGCGACGTTACAGACATTACCCTGTATGCAGGTCTTTCAAATGACGAAAAGCTCTCAGGGCAGCTGTGGCGTTCCCGGCATTCTCATAAAACAACCTCACTAGACGAACATGATCTGGAAAAGAGACAGGCATTGTGACGACTGAGTGAGATTGAGTAGAGAATAGAGATGAGCGAACACTGTTCGGATCAGCCGTTCCGAACAGCACCTTCCCATAGAAATGAATGGAAGCAGCTGGCACGTACACTTTGCCGGCGGCCGGTCGCTCAACCCCCCACGTGCCGGCTACGTCCATTCATTTCTATGGGAGCGTGCTGTTCGGAACGGCTGTTCCGAACAGTGTTCGCTCATCTCTAGTAGAGAATAAGAGACGTTTACTGTACAGCGCCACATTATCCCCTGGTGGGGAGTTTTGGGATTAATTTTTTTTTTCATGCCATCTGTTTCCCCATGCCTTGATTAGCACACATACAAATTTTCAGGCAATTCCGTCCATTGGGTCAGCCTGCACACGACTCCAAACACCTGAGGTTATTTTATGGCCACCCTGTATATCTTGAAAATTTTCCCAAAGTATGTGTCCATTATAATGTAAAATATACTAGCCAGTAATATACTAAAATAGTATCCATTTAGTACACATTTGACCAGTATACTCTGGTACAGTATTATGTAAATTATAATAAAAACCAATGCCAACCACACTTTTTAATACAGTACAATTCTATAGATCTATAGTATAATTGTATACAAACATATAGGCATAGAGTTACCTAGAACTTGGAACATTGCTCATGAATTTATTTTTTTTAACTGTATATTGAAAAGATTCATGACAGCAAATAGACTGTTACATCAAATGTGTCCAGTGCCTAATCACAATGGTGAGCAAAAATTGAAAAATAAAAACCTATAATGTATTGTATACTTATTTATTTTTTGCATAGAAAACAAAACTTGTGAAAAGATACCAAAATAGAAAGGGGTGAGTAGGGATGGAGAAGGGGCAGAAAGAGCTGGAACAGGAGTCAGGAAGGGGATAGGGAAAGTTATCATTCTAAAACATGGAGTATACAAAACAAAACAAGTATCACAGGACAAGGTATGTCAGGAAAGTGGAGAAAAACATTGAGTGACATAATCGTAACGCTCTGTTGTAGAACCTCCATATCACCAACCTAGTGTTACGCAATAGATGTCCCTGGCAACCACACTTCTTCAAAGCCTCTAGCTTATTGTTCAGGGTAGCATTCAGATGGTCTATAGTCTACTCCTCTTTGATCCTAGCGTAGACATTAAAAAGGACCTTTCAACATCTCCACCAATTTTACTTCTTAGCATCTGTTAATAGGCGCTGCTCCACTAATTTCAGTGCAGTTGGAAATATCTCTCTGGCCACCACCATTCCTGAGCACCAACCACACTTAGTTTTGGTTCTTAATGTGCTATATAAGCTCTGTAATGCCAGGCGGGGGGGGGGGGGGGGGGGAGTGATTCAGAGCTCCAATCAGAGGCAGCCAGTGTCAGAGCTTAGAGCCACACTCTTCGTCTGCTCCTGCCTGACACCGCTCTCCTGACAGTACAGAGACTAAATAGCCTATCAGACACCAAAATTAAAAGCACTGCTTGCTCAGGAATGTTGAGGGCTAGAGAAAAAAATTCCAACAGTGCCAAAATCAATGGAGCATCTATTAATGTAAATTTAAACAACTGGATTAGTTGAAGATGGTGAAAGATTCTAGTTAAGTATTTTGAGGGGGGTTGTTTCAGAACTATGAGACATCTCGCTGTGGTGAGTATGTATGCATTGCTGCTTGAAAGGTAAAATATTAAGTAGACACAGGTCAGGGTTTAGGGGGCATGAATCCCAATGACCGATCAGACAATGGAGAACACCTTGTTCCAGGATATCTGAATCTACAGTAACATCCAAAAAATGTGATGCTATGTGCCACCTAGAGAACCACAGCACCATATATATCAAATATCTGGGATATTGGGGTGCAGCATAAGGAGTTTGTGGGGGTATCATACCAACATGTCAGAGACTTATATTGATTCTTATCAATGCAATTCGGAAGGCAGCTTGAATCCAAAGGCGTAAAGATAGGGGTTTCAGTGGTCACAGATGCAAATGAACCCATAAACCAGAAAGGGAGAGGGGAAACAACGGGCCCTTCTTAAACACATGGACAACACTTTGATTTCCTTGTATGTCTGATTGTCTATGTATCGAAAAATCCTTCTCTCCTACATACTGAGATCTATGATACCCAGGCTGTCCACACATGTCACCTATCCTGTCAGGAGATCATTAACCTATTAAAAAGTTTGGGGTGAGATCTGACTTCCATGGGCAACTACCGTATTTTTCGGACTATAAGACGCACTTTTTTTCCCCCAAATTTCGGAGGAAAATGAGGGTGCGTCTTATAGTCTGAATGTGGGTTTGCAGCATGGCCGCGCTACTGCCACCGCTGGTTTTCTTCAGCGGCAGTAGCGCGGCAATCCGCAGGCCCCGGCAGCTAAGACAGTCCCCGACATCTGCTGTAATAGACCGGCGGATGCCGGGGAGTGTCTTAGCTGCCGGGGCCTGCAGATTGCTGCGCTACTGCCACCGCTGGTTTTCTTCAGCGGCAGGAGTGTGACAATACTGCAGGCCCCGGCAGCTAAGACACTCCCCGGCATCCGCCGGTCTATTACAGCAGATGCCGGGGACTGTCTTAGCTGCCGGGGCCTGCGGATTGCCGCGCTACTGCCGCTGAAGAAAACCAGCAGTGGCAGTAGCACGGCCATGCTGCAAACCCACTGCTCCTCCGCAGGTCCCAGCAGTTAGTTAGCCCCCCCCCCCCCGGCCTCATACCTTTAGTGATGCAGGCCGGCTCCTGCACGGCGAGGCCGCAGGAGCCGGCCTGTTCCGATGACAGCCGGGAGCCTAATGAAGGCTCCCAGGCCTGTCATAGATATATATTACTATCGCGGCTGGTCTATGACCCTCCGCGATAGTAATGTATAGAATCTCCCATAGACGGCAATACACTTGTATTGCCGTCTTTGGGACTTGCAATCAAATGATTGCAGGTTCAAGCCCCCTAGGCTGGGGATATTAAAATAGTAAAAAAAAAAAAAAAAAAACAACACTTAAAAAAAATATAATAAAAAATAAAATAAATAAAAGTTCACCTCCTTTCCCTAGAATACATATAAAAGTATAACATTACTGTGAAACATATACATTAGGTATCCCTGTGTCTGAAAATGCCCGGTCTACACCTGGCCCCACAAAAAAAACGCCCTATACATCCCCGTACAGCTGCAGGGTCACCTGTCAATGTGGCCTTGCAGCTGTTCCAAAACTACAACTCCCATATATTAAATATTTTACCATTTTTTGCCTGAAAATTTTTTTTCCCTATTTTTCTCCTCTAAAACCTGGGTGCGTCTTATAGTCCGAAAAATACTTCACTTTTTCCTTGACTCCAGTTTTAGTACATTTCCTCCAATACGTACTGTAATTACATAATTACAGAAAGACAAGTCTTAGGGCATTGATTATCTTCCATGTGCTTCACTTTATGCTGTAAATGACCTTTCCCAGGAGAGAGCTGTCTATCAAAGGATGGTGGGTTAGACTGGGTAACAGTTAGGGGAGGTAATTTATAGCAAAGGGGGAATCCCGGGGAAAAGTTAAAAAAAAAAAACCCACACACCCAAAGCCCTTTTTACCTAATTTACATATGAATGAAACATTTTTCTTGATTTTGGAGCTGCAATGCTGAATAACAAAGGTATATTTGGCAAGTGTTTAAATAGGACCTTTCATCAGATCGGGCACATGCAGTTTTATATACTGCTGGAAAGCTGACAATGCGCTGAATTCAGCACACTATCGGCTTTCCCGATCTGTGCCCCGGGTAAAGTGCTATCGGTCCCAGTACCGTAGGGCTTTGCAGACAGAAGGGCGTTTCTGACACTTAGCCAGGAACGTCCTTCTGCCCCGCGGCGCCTATCGCGCTGTACTGTGTGAGCGGGAGGAACGCCCCCTCCCTCTGCTCACACAGCTTGTCCATAAACGAGTATTATCAGGAGCGGGAGGGGGGAGTTACTCCCTGCTCCACAGTACAGCGTGATAGGCGCCACGGTGCAGAAGGACGTTCCTGGCTAAGTGTCAGAAGCGCCCTTCTGTCTGTAAAGCCCTACGGTACCGGGACCGATAGCGCTTTACCCGGGGCACAGATCGGGAAAGCCGATAGTGCACTGAATTCAGCGCACTGTCAGCTTTCCAGCAGTATATAAAACTGCATGTGCCCGATCTGATGAAAGGTCCTCTTTAAGGATTATTTTGATACAGATTTTCCTGCTAACGCAAACCCTTTAAAAGAGTTTAAGACTTTATATTGATGGTCTATCCTGAAAAAGCCAATAGTATGACCACAACGCAGGGTACAAGCTGTCTGCTTTAATCTTTGTACATGGAGCTGGGTATTGGTCCGCCACTGATCTTCTGATTGTGAACTATCCTAACACTAGACAATTAATACGAAGTTTAGACAAACCCTTTAATATAATTTTAAGCTAAAGTGCAGACATTATACCCATATAGGTTAAATGTCCCCAAAAACCTTTCAGTACATGTACGCAGCAGCAATGGGTTTTCTTTGGATTGATGAGAATGAAAATCATCACAAACAGGCATCCAGGAGATTTATTAGAACACAGGGACTTTGTATTGCTTAGAACATAAATGCATGTTGTACTTGGGAAAGGTCCAGATCTGCTGGCTGTCCTGGCAAAGATTATGCAAACGCAGTTAAATCATCCATAACTCATGTATTCTTAGCATAAGTAAACAAAAATGAAAACATAAAATAATTAGAACGAAGCAATGATTGATGGATGGAAGTTAGAAGTTATAGGATATGTGACTTATAGCTTGTTTTATTTTTGTTGCATATTTTTTACAGAAGTTGGTGCAACTCAACAGAATAGGTTTTTTTTATTACTATTTAAAGGGGTTGCCCAAGATTAAAAACAAACAAACAAACAAAAAAAAAAACATTTATGCAACAGGGGAGGTGTAGAAAATAATGCACTTATACTTACCTGCATCTTCCCGTCTGTTCCTGCACTGGCCTGATCATCTCTTCCGCTTCTTTTACACAGATCGCCCTGTTTGCAATATACTGCTGAAAGTAATGGAGCGATATTTGGCTGCAGCAATCCCATTGATGTGAAATTTACTGCAGCAGCCAGCATACAAACAAAGCAGCGGAGGTGATAGCTGGCCAAGATCAGGAACACAGGGGAAAATGTAGGTAAAAATGCATTTTTATTTTTTACACCTTCTCTGAAACCCCGGACAACCCCTTTAGGCAATTAATGCTCAGTTAACTCACTATGAATACATTAGTTACTGAATTATGGGGGGTTCTTAAAAAATTGTCCAAAGGGACTGAATGTTAACAAACTGCAAAAACTGATACTTACTAGCACTGCTCCAGTGGTCCCCAGCGGTTTTGCTTTTCTAGATTGCAATGATGACATCTTCATCTACCTACAGCTTGTCACCATTACATCCAGTGGCCTCAGGGGTGTACAACATGTGATCACTAGCGGTCAGAGACTGGCTGCAGCAGTCTCGTGTAGACAACAATTTCATCACTTCGGCAAAGTAAGGATAGACTGGCAAGAAGTATTGACATTGTGACACTGGTGGCAGGGGATATATATCGACAATTGTTTTTTTACATCTTAGACAAACCTAGTAAACCTTGTTGATTTAGCATCAACACCGTAACACTGTACATGGATGGTACACTAAGATTTTAGTCAATATTAGTAATGGAAGTGACAGAAGTGCTGTCCTGGATATGCACACTAAGCAACCAGTATTGTCAAGTCAATAAGTCTATATTTTGCTTAACTGGAATAGTTCTACTATACATATATAGTGCTGCCATATGTAACATATACTGTACTACAGATCCAACCATATTGAAACCTACCAACCAACATAATGTGGGGAAGCTAGCTCGGTAGAAGCAGTGGTGCGGACCCAAAGACGGGGACACAAAATAAGCAGCAAACTGGTTTATTTAGAGAAAAACAGGAAAATAAATAAACTTTGACTTCAGCCACCAAATAAATAAAACAAAATACAGCCATAACTTCAAGCAAAAACAAAATAAAAACCTGCTCGTCTGAGCAACTAACTAAACAGAAATGTTAACCTAAGTTATATGTGTGGCTTACTACCAGCCACACAAACAAGACAAGCACAATATTGCCTCCCCAGACTCAGGGTTACAGGACAGACCCAGCCGCCTCCTTTCACTCCATGGATCTGCATTGGAATGCAGGAGCTGCAGCCTTTTTCTGGCCCAGTAATGAGCCAAGGACTGACACGTAGAGCTGAGGCCTACTCCAAATCCGCCCTGGACCACACATAAGTTAAAAACCTGGGGGAGATATAGCGAGATTCCATCACTCTGCCTGTTACCTTACCTATAAAATAATACTACTACCAAAATACCAGAAAACAGTATGACTTATCTCTATATCTGTATTAAAAAGAACACACATAATGTAGCAGTTTTCCAAAACCAGTCCAATAGTATGTAGATTTCCATAAAGCAAAAGAGCATTTTTATTTTGGATACTCAGGGCACAGTATAGATGCCATTGCTGCCCCTTAGCTAAGTAAATAATAATTAGTAAAATGTCAGAAACTGATAAACTGAATGTTCATGGCCTTGGGGCTTTAGTGTTGACAATGCTGCTGAAGGCAATAGCATACGAATAAGACTGTCTGAGGTTGCCATGCAAGAGAAGATGTCAACAGCCCTATAAATAGGTGGTACTGAAGCACATTTACAGATTAGGAAGTTACACTTTATTCGGAATTGTATGTGGATTCCTTTGCTAACTTATATGATGCAATAGGGCTACTGATGGGGCCAATAATATTGAACATTACTCATGTCTTCCTCGTCCTCCATTTTTAGCAGTGACAGGTCTGGACTTTTGTATACAGCTTATATCAGCTGACATGCAAACACTGATGCTACAGTACAAGGATAATGCACAAAGTGATGCACAGTAGTAATATAGCGCAGACAGTGATGTCACAGCATAGGGATAACCCACACAGTGATGTCACAGTACAAGTATACCCAGTAATGCACACAGTGATATCAGAGTAGAGATGTAATGCAGACACTGATGCCACAGTACAAGGATAATGCACAAAGTGATGTCACAGTAGTAATATAGTGCAGACAGTGATGTCACAATACAGGGATAGTAAATCACAGTACAAGAATGACACACATCTACGCTCTGTGTAATGACAGGGATGACTACTGGGCTCCATAGTGAAACTTAAGCTTTTTCTAGCTCCATAGCATTTCCCATTATCCACAGTCACCAGTGGAGATGCCACCATAGTTGTCGGGTGCCATTGTAAAACTTAGACTAAGGCTCCATACCATTTTCCATTATCCATAGTCACCACTGAGTGGAGATGCCACCATAGTTGTTGGGTGCCATAGTAGCGGATATATCTGCTACACGAGTAATTACATCCATGAAACTTATATCTTCCAAGGGCAACATCTAATGACAGGTCCTTGTTTACAGTCATGGACCTTTTCGGTGTACTATCTAAGACTCTATTCTTCTTTTGCTGTATGGTTTTTATATGTGTCATTTTCTGTAAATGTTAGGAAGCAATTGACTTCTAAATAAGAAATTCTTGCCAAGATTTTTAAGTCTTATCTTTCAGTTTAGGGTGAAATTGTCCTTTAAATTAATGTAAATCCGTAAGCATCGGATTATAACTCCTACATTATCAAAAAGTTATTTTCTTGAGAAGCTTTTGTTTATAAGATCACATATTTTAGTTGTCTCTTGTAATACTAAATGACTGACATTATCGGAAGCGCTTGTGTAACATCGCTTAATTTCATTTATATATTTCATGCTACAAATAAGCAGTTTATGTAGTGAAAAACCATTTTCATGGCTGTAAAAATTAGACAATGGGAAAATCCTCCTCTTCTCAGCACACATTGAGCCACAAAATTATGTTGACTTCAGGCTACAGCATTTTTGATGTCTTAATACGGGAACCATAAAGCCGACACTAAGCTGACATCCGTCAGCTGAACCAGAAAATCGCTATGTCCCCTAGTTGATTTTTCTGGCTTTAAGTCACAAACAGACTCTTAGGTCAAGAGAAGAAAATTCTGTACCACAAGCTTGTTTTTGTGTCTGGAAGGTGAAATGAATTTATCATTTAATATCGTTATTTGTTTATTTTATTTACATATATAGCGCCATTACATTCCGATACTATGCCACATGACCTCTCTTTGACCCAAAAATAAAAGTTTTTATTTTTTTTTTAAGTATGTTACATTACTATAGTGAATAGAGATGAGCGAACACTGTTCGGAACAGCCGTTCCGAACAGCACGCTCACAGCACGCTCCCATAGAAATGAATGGAGGCGGCCGGCACGCGGGGGGTTAAGCGGCCGGCCGCCGGCAAAGTCTGCGTGCCAGGTGCTTCCATTCATTTCTATGGGAGCGTGCTGTGAGCGTGCTGTTCGAATTGGCTGATCCGAACAGTGTTCGCTCATCTCTAATAGTGAAGTGTATAATTTAAGTATAATATAAAGGAGGAGATCTATTCTCTTATCTGTCATATAATATGTGCTGTAACAAGAGACATAATGCATACCGAATGTTTTGTGTCTTGTTCTACTGATAAATTATAAGGTTGTTATATTGATAAATTATATGGTCAAATGCTTTTACTTTTCATTCATTTTTTTGCAGCTTCTCTTTTTGGTCTTTTTATTTTATGTAGATTGTGATCCCCATATAGGGGTCACAATGTACATTTTTCCCTATCAGTATGTCTTTGGAGTATGGGAGGAAATCCAGAACATACAAACTCCTTGCAGATGATGATCCTGGCAGGATTCGAACCCAGGACTCCAGCGCTGCAGTGCTAACCACTGAGCCACCGTGTTGCCCTTTTTTTTGGGTCTTTTTGTGTTTGAAAACTCCAGCTTATCCCAATAAGGTGTTTACAATAGGAAAAGTCTTATCAGAACAACTGTCACTCTCAGTATAAGGGCATTATGGAAGGGATCACCTGTTTTCATGAGATCTGTAAAGCACCTTCTGCTCTCATGGACTCAAGCAGTCCTTATAGTACATAGATGGCAATACATCGAAATGTCTCTCAAGTTATAGGGGTTTCCAAACTAAAAATACTAAACCTGACCTAAGGATAGGTAATCAATATCAGATTGTCCAACACCCAGCACCCCCACCGATCAGCTGTTCTTATCAACTAATATAAAGAGAATGAAGCAGGAAGCAGACAGATCCAATCTCTGTGTAGTGGCCAAACCAGGGTATTCCAGATCAGCTCCCATTCACTTAAAAAAGGGCCATTTTTCTAGTGAATCCCATCTGCACATTGAAGAAATATACCAGCTTTGGAAATGCTATGATTTCCAAAAACATTGTGTTTTCGGAAATCACAGCATGTCATTTATACCTACAGAAACGCCAGCAGTTTCCTTATAGGTATAATGGAAGCAGAAAGTCCACAGAGGAAACTATGCAGACTTTCTATGAAAAGCACTGCAGGAAAAACTGCAATATGTTCCAATGCGTTTCTACCCACAGCCCTTTATTGCTGTGGCCCTCTATATGGGGCTTTAGCCTTGATTTATATTGCCCCATTTGCAGCCACTGAGTTGTGTCTTTGTGCAGGAAGCTGATCGCATGGATAAGCTGTTTGCCAATACGGCTTTTACATGAAATTAGTTGTTTGTCAAACTCTGTTATTTTCATACTTGGCCTCTGTCTAAATGTACTAACCTTTGATTGTAAGTTACACTTTCTTTCTTTTGCTAGTTGACCATAGACAGCTCATTTATACTGACTGTTCAATTGCACTACCAGTATAATATTGACATGAGCACTTATAATGCGTCAGTTTTGTATTGATCTTTAATAAACTGTCATAGAGAAGTAAAAAGCCTCAATTTACCTCTGTACACCTTAGATTTCATATATATATATATATATATATATATATATATATATATATATATATATATATGCATATCAAAGTTTCTGTAAAAAATTCCTATATGCTTCATTGTTCTGTGTCTTGATGAATTTTCACTTAGAAGCATCATATGTAAAGCACCGCAGTATAGTCTGTACAGCAGCACAAGGAGCACATATGTAGCTTTGCACTAAAGAGTGATACAATTTCCATATGTAGATGTGTTCTTCCTTATTAAAGATGGGTAAACCTCTGAAGATATAATTCATCCTGAAGCAATCCCCCGATTTGTTTCAGCCTGGATAGAACTGGAAGTGAAATTATTATACTCTCTTCAGATCCCAGTATAATAGATGGAACCTATGTTGCGCCTCCTTGTGGTATCCGGTAGTGTCTCTCTGCCTTTTAGTGGCGTCCGACACTCTCCAGTGATATCATGTGTCTGGAGTTACTACTGACGTTTGCAATTGGTTTTCAATAGAGATGAACGAGTAGTATTCGATCGAGTAGGTATTCGAACGAATACTATGGTATTCAAAATACTCATACTCGTTCGAATACTATTTATTCGCAGTAAAGATTCGATTCAGAACCAGCGTTGATTTTCCGAATGCTATACACTTTATAGCATTCAGCAAATCAACGCTGGTTCTGCAGCACGCTCTAGTCCTTGCTAGTCGGGAGAGCTGGCAGCTTGCGTTAATGCGGGAGCTGACTTTTTCTCATAGGAATGCATTTACCAGCGTTGATTGGCCGAATGCTATACAGTGTACAGCATTCGGCCAATCAACACTTGCTCTGCCGGAGGCTCGTCTGTGAGGAGGCGGAGTCTAAGATCGGACCCCAATGGAGACTTCTGTGGTCCGATTTTAGACTCCATCTCCTCACAGACGAGCCTCCAGCAGAACCAGTGTTGATTGGCCGAATGCTGTACACTGGCCAATCAACGCTAGTCAATGCATTCCTTTGAGAAAAAGTTATCTCCCACATAAACGCAAGCTGCCAGCTCTCCCGACTAGCAAGGAAGAGCCTGCTGCAGAACCAGTGTTGATTTACCGAATGCTATACACTGTATAGCATTCAGCCAATCAATGCTGGTTCTGCAAGACAAGTAAGGGCCGTTTCACATTAGCGCTTGCCTCCCATCCAGTAGGAGTTCACAGGAGGACCCCCCTGAACAGAATATCAGCGCAACTGCTAGTGCCGTGCAGTTAAAGCGCACAGACCCCATAGACTATAATGGGGTCCGTGTTCTTTAACTGCACAGTGCTCCTCCTAAACACTCTCCTCCTGCTATTCGTGGACTTCGTGAATTTCCTTTAGTCGAGTAGTGGGTTCCCCTGAAATGAGCATTTTTTCCCATAGACTATAATGGGATTTGATATTCGATCGAGTAGTCGAATATTGAGGCTCTACTCGAAACGAATATCGAATCTTGAATATTTCACTACTCGCTCATCTATAGTCTTCAGCAGTGACATGGGTACGCCGAGTGTAATGACACTGCCACCTGGAATTTTGTCAGGTCAGTACATGGTTAGTCCGATAGAATGCAGTTGCCAAAACCTTTCTAGAAACTATACAAACCCAAGGGACACTTATATAAGCAGAAATGGCCTGCGATTGGCTGGGGGCAGAAAACCTGGTGGCCTCTGTACAGTGTGAGTAATGCTAAACATAGCCAAGTACAGCCAAGTTTTCTTGGAGAGACTTTGCATTCCTGATCACTACATCCTTCAAATGGAAGATATGAGACCTATCTGTTGTGAACTTATGTCCTTTGGGATAGGTCATACAGTAAGTTGTAATTTTGGGGTAACTCCCTTTAAGAATATTCATGACACAGATGTAATAATATTTATAGTATAAATTATTATTTACTTGTACATTCTAAACAATAATCTTAGAACATAGCAAGTTATTGATTTCAATATTAAGATGGTGGAAAGAGCAAAATGTCAGATACAAAGTTTTTCTCCATTAAATGCTTTGTGAAACTGAAAGTGACCTCTGGAAATGTGCTTAAACCATCAAGTAGAGAGTCAGCATGTTTCACCTCATTGTGTTAGCGTGATATAGGTACCAGGAGCTTTCCCCTAAAATACCTGTTGGTTTCCCAGCAATGCCATGATAAACCCCTCTTTGATGTATGCCATGGTAATCCAGTAGAGAATGGGATACAATTTAGCATTCAATTAACTCCTATTAGACTTCAGTGATCACAGAGGACACAAGGAATTGTGGGTTGTGTTCTGCAGTGTGATGAGGTGAGCAGCTTTTCCTTTGGGAATGTGGAAAAATCAGAACCAGCCAGCTTTCTGCTGACCCACCGACCTTATAAGTATTCAAAAGTGCTGGCTCTTTTCCCAGTCTCTTGCAGATGGCGAGCAAAAGCATGGAGCGTTGTCCTTCCGACTTCCCTGGGGAGAATGTAATAAAATTATAAAGGGGTTATGAAACAAAACAAAAGAAAAAATAGATTAACATAAACTGTGTACTCCGATGGTAAACAGTTCTTAGAGCGTGGGAAATCTGCCAGTCACTTCACATCTAAACATTACACAGGGGTCCTGCGGGCTCCAAAAGCCTCATTTATGGCTCTTTACTTCAATATCATGGCTTGAAATTGTGGTACATTTTTGGTTCAATTTGCACTACTCCTGAATATATATATATATATAGCTATATGAAAACTAGAGATATTCGCTAATGGTTACTCTACTATAGATGTAGGGTTTTTTTTTGTTTTTTTTAATAAAAACCAGTTCATTTACTCTATATTACAGACCTGTGCTGTAAGGATTCATCATACAGAACATATAGACGTCTTTCCACTTGGCTGGAGATTTTTAGTCTCTCTATCCTTTTGCAATGTACTAACACACACTGATATGTTGAGTATCCTACACTATGTGATCAAAAGTATCCAGACAGCAGAATGGGGCGCTCCACAGAATTCACGGACTTTGTACGTGGTCAGGTGATTGGGTGCCACACATCACATAGGTCAATGCCAAACGACACCTCGCTTGGTGTAAGGAGCATAAACATTGGACGATTGAACAGTGGAAAAACGTTGTATGGAGTGATGAATCACCTTACACAATGTGGTGATCCGATGGCAGGGTGTGGGTATGGCGAATGCCCAGTGAACGTCATCTGCCAGCGTGTGTAGTGCCAACAGTAAAATTCGGAGGCGGTGGTGTTATGGTGTGGTAGTGTTTTTCATGGAGGGGGATTGCACCCCTTGTTGTTTTGCATGGCACTATCACAGCACAGGCCTACATTGCTGTTTTAAACACCTTCTTACTACCCACTGTTGAAGAGCAATATGGGGATGGCGATTCCATCTTTCAACATGATCGAGCACCTGTTCATACTGCACGGCATGTGGTGGAGTGGTTACACGACAATAACATCTCTGTAATGCACTGGCCTGCACAGAGTCCTGACTTGAATCCTATAGAACACCTTTGGGATGTTTTGGAACGCCGACCTCATGCCAGGCTTCACCGACCTACATCAATACCTCTCCTCAGTGCAGCACTCTTGGCTGCCATTCCCCAAGAAACCTTCCAGCACCTGATTGAACGTATTCCTGCGAGAGTGGAAGCTGTCATCAAGGCTAAGGGTGGGCCAACACCATATTGAATTCCAGCATTACCGATGGAGGGTGCCACAAACTTGTAAGTCATTTTCAGCCAGGTGTCCGGATACTTTTGATCACATAATGTACAGGTCACTTTTTGCAGGCTTTTTAATTTTTATTTATTTTTTATCATGTAGCAATATTGTATTGAAATGGTTTACATAAACAAATCGAATCCTTGACCCCATCCAAGTAAAGGACAGACACATCCAAATGTTGTAGGTTCAAATCAGACATTAGAAATGAGGCAACCGGCACTCACCATCCTTTAACATTTTCTCTTTATTCCATTGTTCAATAACTCATAGCTTGATGGAGTACAAACAGAGAGATCATTTCAGAATCTTGGGCCAAAATGATCTGCTATGCTGCAAGTACGGTGTCTAAAAAAACCATCCATGTCCCAGGGTTCATTGAAAGAACAGTGCCAAGCAGTTTCTTCTGTTCTTTGTGGTGGATATTGGGTCAAGTATAGCATATCTTCCATTTTGGAATGATTTACTCTATATGAAAACTGTTATCAAATCAAACCAATAATAATTATAGTTGCTTATAAATTCATTAAATTGCTCCACATGGTATTTCGCAGAAGACCTTATGGGGCAATGGGAAGATTGAAGGAATAGAGATATTATTGGCTTAGGGAGATAACTTACTCTGGGATACTACCTAACCCAAATGATGAGATCCATGAGATATCCAAAAAGTAAGGTGGGGGGGATTGTTTCTCCTCCAGTGTTGCTTTATTGTTTTACTGTTTTATTAGTTTCCACCAGTCTGGTCTATCTAATGTAATATTGAGTGTTTCCTGACATCATGCTACATTACAGAACCCCCCCAGCAATACATATAGGGTAGACATATCAAGATAAAATTTTAAAAATACCCCTATAGTTAATACCACTGACTCATTATTGGATACATTACTGAGAATAGATAGAGCCACAGCTTATATATACTCCCTTTCTCTGCACAGAGCATATCTAGAAATCTCTCCCAATGACTACGATGAGTCAGATGCAGTTTATCAGTTTTGCTGTCTATGGTCATGAGATTGCCGTAAACATTGTATCACTAAATTCTTTTGCCATAGCAGAGAAAAATTAAAGGCAAAATGCCAGTCAACATAATCATGTACAGAAAATAGAAAAAAATCACTTAAAAACAAATTATCAAAAACTTACATATTTCACTATCTGGTTTTCATATATAACAATCAATGGTGATACATTCCCTTTAAATCTTATTTGCCACTTTTCTACCAAAGAACTAAATCCATTTGTGACAGTAAACTATAATCTTCTTCAGTGTTAGTTATTTTACAAAATTTAGCATCATCTGTAATACAGTGATAGTTTATGGTGCAAACCTTCCGTAAGATCATTTATAACTATACTGTATACAGGTAGTCCTCGACTTACGACGTTGATCCGTTCTTGCGTGGCGTCGTAAACCGAATTTCGACGTAAGTCGGAAATCTACCATACCGACGCCGCATAGGAACGGATCAACGTGATTTAGTGTGCAGCGGCTCGGAAGACCTATGAGAAAAAGGAAGCTCACTTGTAACAGCAAGCTGCCAGCTCTCTTCCAATGAGAAAGGACGAGCCTGCTGCAGAACCAGCATTGATTTGCCGCAGGCTAGTCCTTGCTAGTCGGGATTGCTGGCAGTTTTCTGTTACAAGGGAGCTCTCATCTCTAGTTGTAACCACGAAACGTCATAACCCGAGACCGTCGTAACCCGAGGACTACCTGTACAATATCCACAGCCTCTCCCAGGTCTGTTTAGAACTTACCTCTTTATCAGATTACATTGACAGGACCATCCCTCATAAGCCTATGCTTATAAGGAGTTATCAAGGTATTTTCATTGATACACTCCAGAATACCATCTCTTAGAAATCCTTTAAAAAATTGGGTATATTCACATCTGCTTCGGAGTCTCTCTTTTGAGCCTCCAACACCCAGTCAGACAGAAATCCTGGACAAAAAAAATCCTGAAAATCTGTCTCTTGTGAAAAAAATAATGGACCTATTTTTGTTATCCATTGCTGTCTGTCACTAGTGTGGAGAGGTCAGCTCAGTAGAAGCAGTGGTGCGGACCCAAACAGTCAAGACAGGGGCACAAAATATGCAGCAAACTGGTTTATTTAGAAAAAAAACAAACAGGAAAATGAATAAATCTTGACTTCAGGCACAAAATGAGCAAAACAAAATACAGCCTTAACTTCAGGCAAAAACAAAATAAAAACCTGCACGTCTGGGCAACTAACTAAACAGAACTGATAACCTAACTATACGTGTAGCTTACTTACAGCCACAGGAACAAAACAGGCACAACTTTGTCTCCCCAGACTCAGGGTTACAGGACAGACCCATACACCTCCTTTCACCTCATGGAACTGCACTGGAATGAACGCAGGAGCTGCAGCCTTTTTCTGGCCCAGTAATTAGCCAAGGATCTATACCTGGGCTGAGGCCTACTCCAGATCCACCCTGGACCACACATATGTCAGAAACCTGATATATCTGGAGTCCAGCACTATACCTGTCATCTTCTCACACTACACAGACCATTTTCCAGTTCTACTGCTCCTCCATCGGAACAAAAAAACGGAGACAACGGCATAGAAGTCAACGCTGGCCAATAATTTCCATGCTCACATTCTGACCCCTTTTTGGAATATTGCCATCACATTTGCTTTGTGGACAGACCTGGATCTTTGAATACTAGAAGTAGGGGTCTATTTCATTAATTCTCTAAGGACTCGGAGGTGTATGCCACTTGGACCCAATGATTTGTCTATTTTAGTCTTTTTAAGATATATCATTTAATTTAACATCTACAAAAATTAAGAAAAATACTTAACGAACTATGAATATTTTTGAATAATGAATAAATGTAAAAAGTAATGAAGATACATTTTTGAATATGTATGAAATATAATAACGTTTGCTCCGTCTTTTATTTTTTGGTGATAGTTGACAGTTGTAATGCGGAGTGGTAATATTACAAGGTAAAGGGTTACAGTATATGCCATAACACAGAGGTTACTTACATGCTGCAAAACTTTTTAATTGGAACACCTGTTTCTTTTTGATGTTACTATAAAATCACTTTTATTGTGTTATACAGCTTCTCCCTAGATAAAGGATCTAATCCAAAAACCTTCAGGCCGGTATGTCACAACACCTACAATGCAGCACAAATTACTAAGAAAAGGCTTTAATTACTTCGTTTTCCATGATGGTTGTGCCACAATTTTGACATTATTTCAACTTTAGTAAGTTACAATAGCTAGGGGAACTATTGTCAGTTATATTATCCACCTGCAGCTGGATTTTAATTGTTTATTATAACTTGACGTAACATAGGCACACCTATACTAGTATAATGTACCAAAAACCGCAGAATAGCAGCTGAAACATCTCACATCTGGGTGGTGACTGTGTTGTATCGGTTACATGCAGTTCTGGACAGATTCTGGTGGCTATTTTAAAGAGCACCATGGATTCAAATACAAGAGCATCCCCCATTAAGAATGTATACTGGACTGTAAATGTTTTTATTACCATGGAAGTCAATGGTAGAAACATAGTATGGAGCTGTATGACATTCTTTATAATTGGTTACTGTATGCCTGCACCACAATGGACCAAGTTTTTCTCTGGGGTATGCAGAAAAATTAAATGCAGTTTGTACAGGGCCTAATCATGGTACTTTTCCCATGTTTTAAGAGGTACTGATGGTTAAAGGTAATGCACGTAGGCTGAAATAATGAGTACGGCTGGATTCACATCTGCGCTCAGTGAGTGCTCGGGGATTTCATTCCCCATTCTGTTTGAAAAATGCGGAGAAAAAAGTTCTGCAAGCAATGAGTAAGGCTGGGTTCACATGTGCACTCAGTGAGTGCTCAGGGATTTCGTTCCTCATTCCGTTTGAAAAGTGTGGAGAAAAAAGTCCAGAAAATAGAACTTTTATTTCCTTATTTTTTGGGTGGAAATCCATTGGATCCCATTATAATAGTTTTTTAAGCAGATTAGGTTTCCGTTTTTTCAGGTCTCCGAGCGTATCCAAATAACGAAAACCCAAGTGCAGGTGTGAACTTAAAGTAGGTCATTAAACCTAGCCTAAGACATACAAGTTAAATTTGTGACCCTGCTTCAAACACTAGAGAAGGGGCTAAATCTGTCACATGGTTTTATGTCATTTTACAGAAATCACTGACCTGAGACCCTGAGAACTGCTAAAAACCTGGAATGTTTACATTGTTTTTACATTGTTTGGACCAATTACTATTGACCCTCTACCCCCCTCCTCCTGGAATTCTATCCCTATGTGCCCTTTTGTACATAAATATGCATCCTTCAGAAATGGTTTTAAATTTGCTTGAGAAAGGAGCCGAGAGTTCTGAGACGTTGTGATCACCTGGAGGCGCTGCACAGAACACAGCAGACTCTACCTGCTCAGGAGGCTGAGGGCCTTCGGAGGCCAGGGGACACTTCCTAGGGCCTTCTTCAACTCTGTGGTTGCCTCAGCCATCTTTTTTGGTGTGGCCTGCTGGGGGAGCAGTATATCAACCAGGGACAGAAATAGACTTGACAGGCTGATCAGGAGGGCCAGTTCTGTCCTGGGGAGCCCCTTGGACCCAGTACAGGTGGTGGGTGACAGAAAGATACTGTCTGTGGTGACCTCCATGCGGGAGAACAAATCCCACCCCATGTATGAGACCTTGATGGGACTTGGCAGCACTGTAAGTGACCGTCTGCTTCACCCCAAGTGTGAGAAGGAGCGCTATCGCAGGTCCTTCCTTCCAAGCGCGACCAGGCTGTATAATCTACATCAGACCAAGCGAAGAACACTCCGCACAGAGAACTAATGATTATGACGATGACCATGAGGTCTTCCTCTTTCTCTTCCGGTTTTTCCTTAGCTGCTATGGACTCCTAGTATATCTTCTCTTCTCAGCTTATGTGTGTCTACGTCTGTAATATATTAATCTGTATTATCTTGTACCTGTATTACTATGCTGCTGTAACATACTGAAATTTCCCCAATGTGGGACTATTAAAGGATTATCTTATTTTATCTTATCTGTCATCATTATTAGCTAGCCATTAAAAAGGTATCAACTACTGAAGACTATCAAGTTTTTTGTTTCTTTATAAGACATACAAGTCTAGTTGGACTCAAGTCCTCTGTTTGGGTTATGTTTAATTTTGTTTTACTAAAGCTACTATCTTTATGGAATCCTACCAAGTCCTGTTTCTTTTCCTACCAAGAGCAAATTATTTTTCTCATTTTTTAAAAGTTCTGGTCAGCAGTTTGGGATCAATGCATTTAGATTGAGTCACACAGAATGGACACGCCACTGAACTTTCACAAGGGAAATTCATAAGTTTCCCTGAAATTGGGCAGATTTTCTGCAGCACACCTGCAGGAATCTCTCAACTTTCAACCTCTACTAGTTTTAGAATTGGGCCTGTGCCCTATACCTAAGTGCCTAGTGACGCCCTTGTTGTTGTTACACAATAACGAAGGGAAAAGTTCCTGTATAAGCGATGAATACTTAGTTTTTTCCATTTTTTGTTTATAAGTAAATTGTAATAAACCCCAAGTATGGCTTCATAGGTAGAATTTTTTAATTTTTTATCTGACAAACAGTACACATATTTGTATCAATAGAACATAGTACACATATTTATCAATAGAAGTCCGACATGTTTCTGTCTAGACTTACACCAAAATTTATAGTGCCCAATATTTTCAACATATTTATCAACACTGTGAGCCAGAAAGAACAGAAAAATATGACAGGATCAAAACTCCTAAAAAACGTGCACCAGAATGTACGTGGTTATAAAGTGTCTAACTTAACATAATTTATGACCCAAAAAAGAACAAATATGGCGCAGATTTTCTTGCGCAAACTATACCAAGTTTAAAATTTCATAAATTTACTGTTTGTAAAATCTGAAATTTACTTTGCGTGCCATAAAGTCCGGTCATTCATCACATATTTGTCTCCTCAGTAAGTGAGAGATGATATGTTTCTGCTTATATTGTGCCAAAAATTGTAGGGTTTTGGATCCGTGCACCAAATATTTGTCCCTTCCATCGTATGCCAAATATTTGTCTCGTGGTGAAGCTCAACACTTTTAGTTGGATGGTATTTGAGTCAGAACTTCGGTGCTTCTAGAAACACTCCATATTTTTGAAGGTCCTTATGTAATGATTTTCGAATATACTAAAAATTTAATGGAAATAAAACTAAAAAATTACATAGCGTTACAATATAACCTACTGCTACTCCGTACAATTTGCTTGTACAGAGGCTGCTTTAGAATTTATCATTGTCAGAGTTCCCAACTTTTATCATGAATCTCCAGCGCCTCTCTTGGTACTACATATGAGAACTTGTATGGCACGTTTTTAGGTGCAATTATTTTAACAAGGTTTTAAGCATAGACACAATTTTTGATCTCTATACAAATTCTGTAAACTTTCTAAAACATCGGGTTTAGTTGTAAAACTTTATTATTAAAAGAAAAAATAGTAAATTTGAAATTTGGATTTCAATTTTAGATATTTTCTCAGCTTAAAGTTGGATAGAGAATTCATTAGTGACTGTATGTTGTTAGATGCTTCCCACGCTCAAAATTCTTCAATTTTCCATTACATGATATTTTCTGAGAATTATAAAAAGGACTACAGTGGTCCCTCAAGTTACAATATTAATTGGTTCTGGGACGACCATTGTAAGCTAAACATATTGTAACTTGAGAACATACAGTACCAGTTAAAAGTTTGGATATACTTTAATATTTCATTGTTTTTCTGTTTTTATTTTGTGTTTTGTAAATTCATATTGTAGACGTGAAACCTATAAAGGAACACATATCCAATTAAATAGTAAATATATCATTGTTAAACTAGAATATATTATATATTTTAGATTATTCAAAATAGCCCCCTTTTGCTTTCATGGCAGTTTTTGCACATTATTTGCATCAGCTTCTGGAGTTAGTCACTTGGAATGGTTGTAAGGGGATTGCTATAGGAGCAATTCCCCAGTTGCTACTGGTGAACCCTGGGGGAAGGGGCACGAAAAGACAGCGAGCCCTTAGCTGAACCCACTGCTTCCCTTACCTACTTGCCTCTCTGCCCTAGGCGGCAGAGGACAACTGGTCGACAAGCCCTTGCTAGATATATGTGATGACACAGAATGCAGACAAGACAACCAACACAGAAGAGGAGTCAGCAAGCTAGAGACACAAAGCAGTGAAAAATCATAATCCATAGAGTAGTCACAAGGGAAGCCATAGGTCAGAAGTCAGTAATACAATAGTAGTAGACAAAGGAGCTTAGTAGGGACAAAGTCTAAAGGACAGAGTCTCAATACTCAGCATGGCTGTGTGGGCTGATGGGCTGAATATAGGAAGCCCAGGACCTGCCCTGGGCTTGACTGGTAGACAGACTGTCAACCACACAGGCAAGGCTAGAATTAACTATTTGTTGAACAGAAGGAAACTAGGTATAGGAGATGGGTGCGGTGGAAATTTAATTACAGAGGAGAGATAATATTGCAGTATTCACACAGTGCAATGAAAAACTCTAAGTAAAGACTCAAACTGATCTCGCCTTCTGCGCCACAGCATACGAGTGGAGGGTGACACAGAGACCTGAACAGGTAGAGACATTGCAGTGGTATTCCAAAAGTTTCAAGAGGTGCAGAACACTTGTTGGCTGCTTTTCCCTTTGCTTTGCAGCCAAATTTATCGCATACCCATAATTGGGTTTTGTGTGGGTAATTGTGGAGGCCATGTCATCTGCTAAGGAACTCCATCACTTTCCTTCTTGGTCAAATTGTCCTTACTTAGCGAGTGGAGGATTGTTTGGGGTCATTGTCCTATTAAAAAAAATAATAATAATGGCCTCATAAGTGGAAACCTGATGATATGGCATTGCTTTGGTAGCAATGCTGTTCATTTGCATTATATATTTTTTTAAAAAATCCCCAACAGTATCACCAACAAAGTATCTCCACATGATCACAAGTTCTTCTTTGTGTTTCACTGTGGGAACCATTAATTTTGGACACCATCTACTTACCATTTCTGCATCTCACAAAAACATGAACTCTTGAATAGAACCAAAAATCCTCTCATCATCCTCTATCCAATTGGTGTCGAGCTGTAGGTGCTGTTAATTTGTGGTTTCTGAGGCTGACACCAGAAGTCAGACCCCTCAGTGGAGTGGTGTTGAAGATAATGCCAACTTCTATGATGTTTTGGTGTTAAGAGGAACCACCATGCACCACAGAGAAAGAGAGATAAAAAGAGAAAGAGATGGCAATCCAATGGGACACGTAAATGATGTATGGAAGGAGAAAAGAAAGCCCCTCACCGCAAGAACAGATTGTCCACCTTGGGATAGCTTCTGGGTACTGTACTGAAGGAATAGGGTATATGACTATACCTGAAACACCAGGCTTGAGTAAGATGGAGCTGTAGTTTCAAGCAATCAATTGAGCTTGATACATACTTGATACATGCAACTATGTAACTATTTTATTGTGTTTTCAAGACCATAATTGTTCAAACCATCCTGTATGTCTTCTTAGGCAGGGAGACAAGATCTTCATTTGCAATACTCATTTGCTTGGCTAAGTCTGACCAGAGATAGGTTGCAGATTATCTATGTGGATTGGTTGTATCTTCAAGTCAATCACATGTGTGGCAGTGTCTGTTACATTGTACGTTGAATGTAGGTTCATGTTACAAAACAGTCCATTGTATCTTGGAAATATTGTAACTTGAGGAACCACTGTATATACTGTAACTAAATAATGGTCTTTGACATGTGTATGATTTAAAGGCATACTGTAAGACTTTCAGTACTGCAAACTTCAATATTACGGTCACATTTTTCCTTTTTCCATGTCCCGAAAATGGAGGAAGACGTGAATCCTATTTGTCTCTACCAGAAAGTAAATAACGTACGATAGAAGATATTGAAGATGAATTTTGTCTCAGCCTCATCTGCAAAGCATTTTAACATCAGATCTCACTTACTGGATTCACAGTGATATACAGACAAATAGAGAGAACAGGTCATCCATAGTCTCTTGGATGGATCTGCTCACTCTCTGGCAAGACAGGTTAATGCAGATTTAAGTGCACATTGAAACTTCGTCAGTTCTAATGTGGTGTATGGCCATACCATCAATGCAAATGTGCTAAGAAAAGCTAGATGTCTAGATTTGGCTTCTTCACCGCCTCAGACGCACAGCTGGGAGCCTGGAAAACAGATGTGAGGTCCAAGCAACGTGAGGTCAAGCTGCATCGGGATCTGCAGAACCACCCCCGTACAATAGCTCTCATCCAGAGAACGGCTTTAGAAGGTAGTCCAACAGTCAGTATTCATTGGACTAAACCCAAATAATAATATCCAAATAGTGCTGGGGGTTCTATTTGTTTTACCTTTCCATAAGACAGATCATTTATTTAGGAATGTATCCTAAATGTAAATGTGTCTAAAATATGGAATTACCCTGCAAGGACAAATGGAAAAGTTTATTTGTGAAAAGACACAAAAACATCTGTAATTAGATGCATTTCCCTTGTGATTATTTTGGTTGGGTATTTTTTTTTTTTTAACAGATTATGTTTTATTAGAAGGGATAAAGAATTCTTCTATGCCAAACTGAATATTCAGACAACGCAAAATAACAGTGTTACTGTACCGAGTACAAAATAGAGTTATTGATGTCATCCAGATTTTCAAGAGGAAGCACTGATGGAGACTGTGATGACTTACACTCACCGGCCACTTTATTAGGTACACCTGTCCAACTGCTCGTTAACACTTAATTTCTAATCAGCCAATCACATGGCGGCAACTCAGTGCATTTAGGCATGTAGACACGGTCAAGACAATCTCCTGCAGTTCAAACCGAGCATCAGTATGGGGAAGAAAGGTGATTTGAGTGCCTTTGAACGTGGCATGGTTGTTGGTGCCAGAAGGGCTGGTCTGAGTATTTCAGAAACTGCTGATCTACTGGGATTTTCACGCACAACCATCTCTAGAGTTTACAGAGAATGGTCCGAAAAAGAAAAAACATCCAGTGAGCGGCAGTTCTGTGGGCGGAAATGCGTTGTTGATGCCAGAGGTCAGAGGAGAATGGCCAGACTGGTTCGAGCTGATAGAAAGGCAACAGTGACTCAAATAGCCACCCGTTACAACCAAGGTAGCCAGAAGAGCATCTCTGAACGCACAGTACGTCGAACTTTGAGGCAGATGGGCTACAGCAGCAGAAGACCACACCGGGTGCCACTCCTTTCAGCTAAGAACAGGAAACTGAGGCTACAATTTGCACAAGCTCATCGAAATTGGACAATTGAAGATTGGAAAAACGTTGCCTGGTCTGATGAGTCTTGATTTCTGCTGCGACATTCGGATGGTAGGGTCAGAATTTGGCGTCAACAACATGAAAGCATGGATCCATCCTGCCTTGTATCAACGGTTCAGGCTGGTGGTGGTGGTGTCATGGTGTGGGGAATATTTTCTTGGCACTCTTTGGGCCCCTTGGTACCAATTGAGCATCGTTGCAACGCAAAGCCTACCTGAGTATTGTTGCTGACTAGAGATGAGCGAACACTAAAATGTTCGAGGTTCGAAATTCGATTCGAACAGCCGCTCAATGTTCGTGTGTTTGAACGGGTTATAGTTCGTGTGTCTGAACCCCATTATAGTCTATGGGGAACAGATACTCGTTAAGGGGGAAACCCAAATCCGTGTCTGGAGGGTCACCAAGTCCACTATGACACTCCAGGAAATGATGCCAACACCTCTGGAATGACACTGGGACAGCAGGGGAAGCATGTCTGGGGGCATCTAACACACCAAAGACCCTCTATTACCCCAACATCACTGCCTAACAACTACACACTTTCCACATTCAAAAAAACCTCTATCAAAGTGGGAAAATACCTGGAAACCTTCTTTACTCCCCAAATGGATGGACACAAACCCCAATTTAAGCTCAACAAACAGTAACAACCACCCCTTTAAATCACGTTCCCCATGACAACCACAAATGGAATAGGCAATGGGAATTCCAAAAGCCCTCACTCTTAACTGTCATTTTGAGTGTGTGTGTGTGTGTGTGTGAGTGTGTGTGTGTGATGTGGTAAGACCTTCCAAAATTCACTTTTCTAGCCCTTAACATGAGCCCTTCCAAACAAAGTTACAGGACCTTAAGCTGAGCTACCAGCAGAGATTGAGGCCCTTGGCATGAGTAGAGCCTTGCACCAGCAGTGTTTTTGGCACTTAGGGTGAGTTGAGCCTTGTACCAGCGTGTGTCCCTTAACATCAGGCGGGCCCTAAGTTCTGCGCTTTGCACAAAAGTTCCACATTAACTAGGCTGAATGGTACAAAGATTAGTAGGCCCGAGAACCAGGAACAGGTCTTGCAATGGCTGTCGGATAACGCTTAAAGCACATTGTCCACCAGCCAGTCAGCCTCTACCTCCTCTTACCCAACAGTCTTGTCCTCCTTCCACCCAAAATTCCCAATCTTCCCAGAACAATAACCCCAACTGTCCCTGCTCCCCAGAGCTGTTCTCCCTTCCTTTGACTGTACCGCAACCTGCCCCTCCATTTCGCGATTCCACGGACCTAACAGATGAGTATCTGTGTCCAGATGCTCAAACACTAGAGTCTCCTCTATTCCATCTCCGGTCGATTTGGTGGCGGATGACCAGCAACCCACCCTCATCGACGACGATGAGACGCAGTTGCTGTCAGGGAAGCCAGTTGACATGCGCATTGTGCAGGAGGAGGAGGCGAGACAGGAGTTGGAAGAGGAGGTGGTGGACGACGAGGACACCGACCCCACCTGGACAAGGCGGATGTCAAGCTGGGAAAGTAGTGTGGATGTTGAGGCAGGTGCAGCACCAAAAAGGGTAGCTAGAGGCAGAGACATGTCCAGAGGCAGAGGTCAGCTGCTTTGCCGAAGCCAGGCCAGACCCGGAATGTCCGAAGATGTTCCCTTTTGTACCCAGCCCAGAAAAACTCCCCCATCGAGGGCACGTTTCTTGAAGGTGTAGAGTTTTTTCAAGGAATGCGCCGAGGACAGATATAGTGTCGTCTACACAATTTGCCTCTCGAAATCGAGTAGGGGCCCTGAGAAGAGCAACCTGTCCACCACTTCAATGCACCGTCATTTGGAATCCAAGCAATGGAATCAGTGGCAGGCAGCAACGGCAGGACAAACGTCGCCCGCCGTTCATGCCACTGCCTCTGCTCACAGTGCTGGCGATGCACTCCAGAGGACGAGCCAGGACATCACTTCATCTGCCTCCGCCACTTTGTTGACTTCTCCCTCATCCTCCCCTGTTTCTGTCTTATCTCCTTCTCCTGCACCATCAAAGGCACCATCAGGCGCTTCTTTACAACAACCCACCATCTCTCAGACATTGGAGCGCCGGCAGAAATACACCGCTAACCACCCACCCACGCAAGCCTAGAACGCCAACATCGTTAAACTGCTGGCCCAGGAGAGGTTGGCGTTCCGTCTTGTTGAAACTCCCACCTTCCCGGACCTGATGGCAACTGTGGCACCTCACTATGCCGTCCCTAGCAGTCTCAACTTCTCCCGGTGTGGCGTCCCCGCCTTGCACCAGCACGTGTCACTCAGCATCAGGTGGGCCCTTAGTTCCGCGCTTTGCTGCAAGGTCCACTTGACCACCGACACTTGGACAAGCGCCTGTGGTCAGGGATGCTGCTTATCTTTAAGGACAGGCAAGGTGAATGTGGTGGAGTCTGGTCCCGGGGTGCAAACTGAGGTACCCTATCTCCTCTCCCAGGTCAAAATTCATGGCAGGAGTAGACTGAAACCCTACGACGCTGCAACCTCCACCACAGCTACTAGCGGCAAACGCTAAAACACTGGTGTAGGGAGACGTCAGCAGGCGGTGCTGAAGCTCATCAGCTTGGGGGACAGACAGCACAGTGCCTCCGAGGTCAGGGATGCCATCCTGGCTGAGATGGCATTTTTTTTTCCCTGCTACACCTGGGGCCTGGCATTTTTACGCCTGTGATAATGGCTGGAACCTGGTAGCGGCTCTGGAGCTTGCCAGCCTCCAACACGTTCCATGTTTGGCCCACGTCTAACCTAGTGGTGCAAAGTTTTTTGAAAACATACCCAAATGTACCGAAGCTACTGTTGAAAATGCGGCGCTTGTGCGCCCACTTTTGCAAGTGCACAGGAGTCGCTGCTAGCCTAAAAACACTCTTGCAAGGCCTACATCTGTCCAAACACAGGCTGTTGTCCGTCATTCACACAAGGCTGAAACCCTACAATACCATATCTTGAGCAGGGTGTGTGAGCTGCACAGACCTTTGATGGAGTTCCATCTACAAAACCCAAGGGTTCCTCAAAGTCAGCTCCCAAAGTTTCTGCACCATGAGTTTCCAGGGGTGGCAGAGTTATGGCTAGGGGCAGAGGCATGGATAGGGATGATGTCTAGGGGCAAAAGCAGTGTGGATGTGGAGGCAAGCTAAGCAGGAAAAACTGGGGGTACAAGCTAAGGCATGGACTGGGGTGATGTCTAGGGGCAAAAGCAGTGTGGATGTGGAGGCAAGCTAAGCAGGAAAAACTGGGGGTACAAGCTAAGGCATGGACTGGGGTGATGTCTAGGGGCAAAAGCAGTGTGGATGTGGAGGCAAGCTAAGCAGGAAAAACTAGGGGTACAAGCTAAGGCATGGACTGGGGTGATGTCTAGGGGCAAAAGCAGTGTGGATGTGGAGGCAAGCAAAGCAGGGAAAATGGTGGCTAGAGGCAAAGGGATGTCCATAGGCAGCAAGGGCAAAGATGCAAAACTCTCCCCTGTTTCAAGAATTTTCCTGACTTTTCCTCCTCCTCCGCTGTTAGATTGACCCCAGCTACGAGCTGAAAACGCTGCAACACTGGTGTGGGGAGACGTCAGCAGGCTGGGCTGAAGCTCATCAGCTTGGGAGACGGACAGCACACTGCCTCTGAGGTCAGGGATGCCATCCTGGATGAGATGACAATTTGTTTATCCCCGCTGCCCCTGGGGCCAGGCTTTTTTGTCTTGTTGGAGGGCTCTGGAGCTTGCCAGCCTCCAACACGTTCCATGCCTGGCCCACGTGTTCAATGTAGTGGTGCAATGATTTTTAAAAACATACCCCAAATTAGCTGAGCTAAGGGTGAAAGTGCGGCACTTGGACACCCACTTTCCCAAGTCTACAGTACCTGGAGCTAGCCGCAATACACTCCAGCAAGGCCTACATCTGCCTGAAGCACCTACTGTTGTGTGAGGTCACCACACGCTCTAACCCTAGATACCGTATGTTCAGCAGGGTGTGTGAGCAGCAGAGACCTTTGATGGAGTACCAGCTACAAAACCCAAGGGTTCCTCAGAGTCAGCTCCCTCACTTTCTGCACCATGAGTTTCCATGGGTGGCAGACTTATGGCTAGAGGCACAGGCATGGATAGGGGTGATGTGTAGGGGCAAAAGCAGTGTGGATGTGGAGGCAAGCTAAGCAGCAAAAACTGGGGGTACAAGCAGCCGGTGGCATCATCACTGACAAGCACAGCTGTCTGTCAGCTGACAGGCTGACTTTCACCAAAATGAACAGACAATGGATAGACTCATCATATACATGTCAGTTACATGACAAATTTAGTGCAATTTGCAAGTCCAAGATGGGTTGGAGATCTGCGGAGAGGAATCTCACCACCTCTTGCGGGTGCCATCATTTGGAAGGCAAGCCCTGGGCTCAGTGGGTGAGAGCAAGCGCAGGATAATCGTCGTTTGGCCTGGCGGCCACTGCCTCTCCCACTGTTGACAGGGCTGGCGCTGCAGTCCAGACCAGCAGCCAGGACACCTCCACATCTGCCTCTGACACTTTGGGGAGTTCACCCTTATCCTCACCTTTTCCTGCCATTTCTCCTTTTGCCCGCGCCATCATGCGCCTCTTCCCAGCAACTCCCCATCTCCCAAGCCTTTCATTTCATGCTAAAGTACAGCGCAACCCACCCACATGCCCAAGGCTTCAACGGCCTCATCTCAAGAAATCTGGCCCAGGAGATGTTGGAATCCCGGCTGGGGGACACTCTGCCCTTTTTGGGCAGAGTGTCTACTGCGCCACCGCACTGTGCTGTCCACACCAGCACTTTCCCCCAAACATGAGGCGGTCCCTAAATTCAGCGCTTAGCCCTAAAGTTCCATGTGACCAGTTACAAATGGACAAGTGCATGCGGACAGGGACGCTACCTTTCAATTTGGGCACAGTGGTTGAATGTAGTTGAGGCGTGGACCGGGTCGCAAAATGTGGTGGCCTGACATGTCTCCCCACACAACATTCCTGGGAGGAGGGCTGAAACACCACCCTCCTCCGCTGTTAAATTGACCCCAGCTACGAGCTGGAAACGCTGCAACACTGGTGTGGGGAGACGTGGCCGTGCTGAAGCTCATCAGCTTGGGGGCCAGACAGCACACTGCCTACAAAGTGAGTCATGCCATCCTCGATGAGACGGCAATGTGGTTTTTGCCACTGCACCTGGGCCCAGGCATGTTGTCATGTGTGATAATGGCCGTAACCTGGGATTGGCTCTGTAGCTTGGCAGCCTGCAACATATTCCATGCCTGGGCCACGTTTTTAACTCATTGCTGCTAATCATTTTAAAAAGGTACCCCAATGTTCCTGAGCTACTGGTGAAAGTGTGGCGCTTGTGCGGATAGTTTTTAAAGTCTATAGTTGCCGCTGCTAGCCTCTATGCACTCCTACAACGCCTGTACCTGCTGGAACAACGGCTGTTGTGCGACGTCTCCACACTGCTGGCACTAAACATATCATGTGTTGAGCAGAGTGTGTGAGCAGCAGAGACCTTTGATGTAGTTCCAACTCCAAAACCCTCGGGTTCGTCAAAGTCAACTCCCTCAGTTGCTCAACCATGAGTGGCCATGGGTGGCAGACTTATGTGAAATCCCATCCCATCCATTGCACTGGACACGAAACATTAGCATGCGCTCAGCACAACTTCAGATATGGCAGCTGCGTTAAGCAGGGTGCAGGGTACAACACAGACCAGGCCCGAGCACCAGGAACAGGTGTTAGAAATACTGCAGAATCCGCCATTTCCTTCCAATTTTGGGGTTTTGGACCCGCCACCGACTTGTCTGGACCTAAGTGGGGATCATGAGACACAGTTGCCATCAGGGCAAGCTGTGGTCATGTGCGGTTTGCAGTAAGGGGCCAGTGCGCAATTGGAAGAGGAGTTGGTGGATGACGAGGCCACCGACCCCACATGGACAGGGGTGATGTCTAGGGGCTAAAGCAGTGTAGATGTAGAGGGAAGCTAAATCAACAAAAAACCTGGGTAGAAGCAAAGGCATAAACTGAGGTGATGTTTAGGGGCTAAAGCAGTGTAGATGTGGAGGGAAGCTAATTCAACAAAAAAAAACAGGGTAGAAGCAAAGGCATAAACTGGGGTGATGTTTAGGGGCTAAAGCAGTGTAGATGTGGAGGGAAGCTAATTCAACAAAAAAAACAGGGTAGAAACAAAGGCATAAACTGGGGTGATGTTTAGGGGTGAAAGCAGTGTAGATGTGGAGGGAAGCTAAGTAGCAAAAACAGTGGGTAGAAGCAAAGGCATGCAAAACTCTACCCTGTTGGAAGACTTATTCCTAGGTCTGGAACACGTTAATGGCCCCCCTGGACAAATTACTGCCACTCAGGGGCCTAGTGTCACCAGGAGGGACAAGTATAGGCGCATGTTGTGGGAATACCTGGCCGACACCAGCTCTGTCCTCTCCGATCCCTCTGTGCTCTACAGCCTACACTTATTTTCTCATCTTTTTTTCTGCACTGCACATCTCTTGCCTGCTTCCTTTGGGATCTTACAAGTGGTGGTCCACTTCCAAAGATGGTAATTTCACTAGACAGTGTAACGGGAGTAGCTGAGGGATCGCTGTCTTAACCACTTTTTGGCACAAAATTAACTTCCAAAGCCAAATATGGTGCAAGTATATGATGCAAGGACACCTACACACCTATCTCTGACACATTGGGGAGTTCACCCTCATGCGCCCTTTTGGCCTGCACCATCATGCGCCTCTTCCCAGCCACTCCACATTTCCCAAGCTTTTCATTGCAAGCAGAAGTACAACACAACCCACCCCCATGCCCAAGCCTTTAACAGCCTCATCGATAAACTGCTGGCCCTGGAGATGTTGGTGTTTGTTTATGCTTCTGGAGACCCAGGCCTTCCGTCAGCAGATGGCAGCTGGGGCACCTCCCTATGCTGGGCCTAGCCGTTACTACTTCTCTTGGTGTGCTGTCCCTGCCTTGCGCCTGCATGTGTCCCATAACATCAGTCGGGCCCAGAGCTCTGCGCTTTGCTGCAAGGTCCACTTGCCCACCGACACATGGACAAGCGCCTGTGGTCAGGGATGCTGCAGTGCTTATCTTTAATGACAGGCAGGGTGAATGTGGTGGAGTCTGTTCCCTGGGTGCAAACTGGGGTGGCCTATCTCCTCTCCCAGGTCAAAATTCATGGCAGGAGTAGACTGAAACCCTACGATGCTGCAACCTCCACCCCAGCTACTAGCGGAAAACACTGTAACACTGGCATGGGGAGATGTCAGCAGGCCGTGCTGAAACTGATCAGCTTGGGGGACAGACAGCACAGTGCCTCCGAGGTCAGGGATGCCATCCTGGCTGAGATGGCATTTTTCTTTCCCTGCTACACCTGGGGCCTGGCATTTGTGCGCCTGTGATAATGGCTGGAACCTGGTAGCAGATCTGGAGCTTGCCAGACTCAAACACGGTCCACGCATGGCCCACGTTTTTCAACTTGTTGGTGCCATGTTTCTTTGAAACCTACACCATTGTGCCTGATATACAGGTCAAAGTGGGGCCATTTTCGTAAGTGAGAACTAGCCTCTGCTAGGCAGAAAACATTCAGAGCACACTCCTCTCATCTTCGCACCGTTGGCTGGCGGAGGAAGACGAGGGGGTTGGAGTGGCATCTGATGTCCCTGTCCCACACGAGGCTAGAGGGTGCACTTCAGTGCATCCCATTGCTTCACCACAAATGATGTGAAGGGGAGTGGAAAATGGAGGAAATGGAGAGTGGCCCTTACAGTTGGGGCCAGCAAAGGCATGCCAAGTAACACACTGGCACACATGGCTGACTTCATCTTGGGTTGCTTTTCAACACATATTTCACATCATGAAGAACAAATAATACTGGATTTTTACAAGCCTCGAACCCCGGTCTAGGTCTAATGTCTGTTCCTTTCTTATATTAGGGGAGAGGGAAAAAAAATTACTTCAGTGATACGTTTAGCGTACATAGACTGACTATTAATGTGCATCCCACTTAGTGTTGTTAGGGTTACACACCGTCACAACCTGGCTAAAGCTTCTATAGCTGTTAATAAAGTCAACATAACTTTACGGTATCCAAAAAGACAGCTGGTACCAACAGAGAGCAAGACAAATGTCAACCAAAGCTGTGAGCTCTGAACACCCACAGTGACTTTGGCGTCATCATCATTATAAGGGAGCGGGTGGTAATAAATAACTTGGCAGTGCCTAAAACCCAAAAAGCTTATACAACTATATTTACATTAAGATACACAAATGACACTTTTCAGTAGCATGTCATGAGACAAGCTGATAAGCTCTTCCTTTGTGCAGTGCTATTTGAAAGTTAAACGCTGCCTTTATTTTAATTCTGGAGAAGGTGCAGACATTAGATTTAGAACATGTTGTCTTCATTGTCCAAATCCTCTATATAGGTAACGTGTTTTCCGGGCCGAGCTGTCTGGGAACGAGCTGGTGCAGCACTGACAACCTGGGTGAATATGGCAAGAGCCTGAGATGTAGGGTGAATGAATCCCCAAATTATTTGTGGAATTCCCAGTGAGACAATGGCACTATCTACCAGTAGCAAAAATTGTGGGTGCACGTAACCCCAATATATTCTTTGAATTCCCAGTGAGACAATGGCACTGTATAGCAGTAGCAAAAATTGTGGGTGCACGTAACCCCAATATATTCTTTGAATTCCCAGTGAGACAATGGCACTGTATAGCAGTAGCAAAAATTGTGGGTGCACGTAACCCCAATATATTCTTTGAATTCCCAGTGAGACAATGGCACTGTATACCAGTAGCAAAAATTGTGGGTGCACATAACCCCCATATAATCTTTGAATTCCCAGTGAGACAATGGCACTATATACCAGTAGCAAAAATTGTGGGTGCACGTAACCCCCATATATTCTTTGAATTCCCAGTGAGACAATGGCACTATATAGCAGTAGCAAAAATTGTGGGTGCACATAACCCCAATATATTCTTTGAATTCCCAGTGAGACAATGGCACTGTATAGCAGTAGCAAAAATTGTGGGTGCACGTAACCCCAATATATTCTTTGAATTCCCAGTCAGAAACTGGCACTATATACCAGTAGCAAAAATTGTGGGTGCACGTAACCCCAATATATTCTTTGAATTACCAGTCAGAAACTGGCACTATATAGCAGTAGCAAAAATTGTGGGTGCACATAACCCCAATATATTCTTTGAATTCCCAGTCAGACAATGGCACTATATACCAGTAGCAAAAATAGTGGGTGTATATAGCCCCAATTCTATTGCTAGGGGACTTGCAGGGTATTTCTGAGGTGAAGGTGGGGGGGCACACCGTTGGAACGGGGATTTGGGGTGTATATATGGGGTATACGGGAATACACTGTCAGTGTGTTCCATTCAGGATCCTGGGAAAGCTGGGTTGCGGCGATTGATCCCGTCAGTGCCACGTTACACTGACAAGCTTCTCCCTGGAATTGAAGTTATATGTAAGCCCAATATATTCTTTGAATTCCCAGTGAGACAATGGCACTATATGGCAGTAGCAAACATAGTGGGTGTATATAGCCCCAATTCTATTGCTAGGGGACTTGCAGGGTATTTCTGGGGTGAAGGTGGGGGGGCACACCGTTGGAACGGGTATCGGGGGTATATATCGGGTATACGGGAATACACTGTCAGTGTATTCCATTCAGGATCCGCGGAAAGCTGGGTTGCGGCGATTGAGCCCGTCAGTGCCACGTTACACTGACAAGCTTCTCCCTGGAATTTAGCTCTTACAAGAGCTGTTGGTTGTCTTCTCCTTCCTATCCTAGCCTGTCCCTGCCTACCCAGAATCTAACCCCTAGCTAACTGGACGGAAACCTCCATCCCCGGTGAATTGCAAGCTCAGAATGACGCGAAGCTGGGCGGCGCTGTTCTTTTAAATTAGAAGTCACATGTTTTCGGCAGCCAATGGGTTTTGCCTACTTTTCTCAACGTCACCGGTGTCGTAGTTCCTGTCCCACCTACCCTGCGCTGTTATTGGAGCAAAAAAGGCGCCAGGGAAGGTGGGAGGGGAATCGAGTAATGGCGCACTTTACCACGCGGTGTTCGATTCGATTCGAACATGCCGAACAGCCTAATATCCGATCGAACATGAGTTCGATAGAACACTGTTCGCTCATCTCTATTGCTGACCATGTCCATCCCTTTATGACCACAATGTACCCAACATCTGATGGCTACTTTCAGCAGGATAATGCGCCATGTCATAAAGCTGGAATCATCTCAGACTGGTTTCTTGAACATGACAATGAGTTCACTGTACTCCAATGGCCTCCACAGTCACCAGATCTCAATCCAATAGAGCATCTTTGGGATGTGGTGGAACGGGAGATTCGCATCATGGATGTGCAGCCGACAAATCTGCGGCAACTGTGTGATGCCATCATGTCAATATGGACCAAAATCTCTGAGGAATGCTTCCAGCACCTTGTTGTATCTATGCCACGAAGAATTGAGGCAGTTCTGAAGGCAAAAGGGGGTCCAACCCGTTACTAGCATGGTGTACCTAATAAAGTGGCTGGTGAGTGTATATGGCTTCCAAATTCTCCTTCAAACTGATTTGTATTTCAATTCATCTGGGACTTTCTACTGTTTATCACTGGCTAACTAGCTTTTAAATTTTTTTCACAGGGATCCTAAATGTCGGGATCACCAGAGATCAACTGTTTTCTGGAGTTTGCCGCTCCTGTCATTGTTTACATGCTAGGTAACACGCTGCTCACTCTTTGTTCTCTTAGTAATGGCAATGATCGGTACTGCAGCAATGTCCTATAGATTAGGGTGCTTCAGTACCCATAACTATCACTACTAAAAATACAGTGAGTGAGAAGTACATCTGGAAACAATTTTGGGACCTGTGCATTTTATCAAATATCTGATCTGTGGAGGTACAGTAGTATTTGTTGGGGTTCGCCTAACAAATGCGCTTACCACAAGCCAATGGCCTTACTTACCAATCCCCACCCCTGCCTACGGCTGCTTCCTCTTCCCCTAATTTCCTCTAGTGGGCCCTAAGCGACATAATATGGGATGCCTGAGGCCCCCTGAGGACAAAAGGGGAAGTGGAGGTGTCCATGAGCAGTAACAGTCATTAGTAAGTAAATAGGGCCCATTACCTGCTGGAGTGACTCCAGCTGGTAACTGCCTAATAAAAAAAAATGCAGCAGGAGCTCACTGGACCCCATGCGGTCACGGGTGCTGTGGTAGCCACTATGGCTGCTATGGTGTTACTTATGCCACTAAGTGAGGGACTTTTAGACTTTCCATGTCAGTCACTAATAGGTCTTATTCTTATTCATCAGCAATTGACTTTCTACATCAGTTGTGGTAGAATAAGGGGTCTCCTCCACAACTGGGCACCTGATACTAATGTCTGGCATTAGCCGATCAACAACCACACCATCTAAGGTGTTATGGAGGTATAGGGCTCACAGGGGTCTGATGCCTAAAGACAGCGGTTGCCTATGTATAATCCTATAAAGCCATGCCCAAGACATGGCCTAAGAAACTGTCTGTAAATAATCGACAAGTGGTACAATGCATTGCACTTTATAGCCAGGATATCACTAATTAATTTAGTCTCAAGAGGGACTAGAAAATAGTACTAAAAAAATTAAATAAAGTTTTAAAAAACCAGCCCAGATAAAACATAGTAACTCATGAATCCTACCATCCGAAATGTTTAATAAAAAATAAAAACTCTACATAACACCTTAGCCTAAATCTTCCCATGTTGTACATTTCTTAAAACATCTAACACCCTATGGATCCCACGTCTTCTCCCTACTTTGGTGTCCTGTTCTCATTTCCACTGCACAGTAAGTGCCAAATTAATACATAATAACTGCAATAACCATATTCAAGGAATTTATTGTAAATTAAAATTGTATTTTTCCCATTAGCCACTCTTCCTTATGGGCGGTCTATAGGCATGACCCTTCTTCTATAGGCACGACCTTTCTTCTATAGGCACGACCCTTCTTCTATAGGCACGACCCTTCTTCTATAGGCACGACATTTCTTCTATAGGCACCACCCTTCTTCTATAGGCATGACCTTTCTTCTTTAGGCACGACCATTCTTCTATAAACACAACCCTTCTATACCTGTTGGTATATGCGGCACCCTAACAATAGCTCAGTACTGGTGAATTAAGTTTGTATTTGGTGGTAAATGTAACAGTATGTTAACAATAGCTAGGTTTCTTGCCCATTATACACTCCAGGAATCATAGAGCATAGTCCTATATAGCGCAAATTAGACATTATTTTACATGTTTGTGATAAAAAGTGATTTATTTTTTTTAGAATCATAACAGCAACTGGTCCATTTATCTCTGTTGACATGAAATATTGCAAATAATATTTTCAGTAGAAGATCTGACAGGTGTTGTGCACGCAATAGAATCAGAATCAATGAAGGATAGTTAAGACACGAGAGTTGTGGGAATCCTGCCTGCTAACCTGCAAGGAGTGTTATGTAGCACTGGCATGTATCCAGGCACAAAAAAAGCCTTGCCTGCATTCAGCTGAATCTGACAGCTCCATAAGGAGACTTATTGTTTCTCCAACACTATGTGAGCGAGTGATCATTGCAGGTGAAGTGGATCGGTGAACACCATAACAGTGTGTTACACAGTGTTTGCTCAACACTGCTGTAGAGAATGTCTGCCAAAATCAGAGCTGGATAGGGAATACTTATCTAGCAACATGCAACTTGCCTTACACAACATAACAATATTTTCATTCATACCTGCAAAGTCTGCAGCACACAAACAGTAAGTTACCTGTGGGATAGAAGCCGAAATAAAACACCCAGAAGGCTCATTTAGCCGGCAGCAACAATACAGTAGCAGCTGAAGATGAAGCACTGGCATGTGTTACAGTCTGTAGGGCCTGCTACTTTGTATATCATATTTTACTTTGGTTACTATTATGTTCATGGTGAAGATGAGTGAACCAAACAGTATCTGGCACAAATTTGGTGGGCTTCATCACCACCAAAGCACTATAGCAGGCCTCAGCAGTGACCCTGTGGTGTGTGGCATTAGCTAGAGGTTGGAAGAGGACACGGCAAGTTGAGGCAAGGTCAGTATGACTGATTAAGATAACATGACTGACATGATTGATTAAGATAACATAATCCTTTAATAGTCCCACCATGGGGAAATTCAGTGTGTTACAGCGGCATGCATAATACAGTAATATATTGCAAGAAAGAAAACATACAAGCTCATAGCAGATAGGAAAGATACTAGGAGTCATATCAACTAAGAAGAAAAGAAGGACTCAGGATCATTTAGTTCTCTGTGCGGAGTGATCTTAACTTAGCCTGATGTTGATTATACAGCCTGACCGCAGAAGGACCTCCAATAGCACTCCTTCTCGCACTTACTTACCTCCCCTTGTCCACCAGTTATTATACTCTGGGATCTGAAGTAACACTGGGCTATGATAATAGCTTTTTTGACTTGTTCCAAACAATTTTGCCCCAAAATGAACCAGACAGCTGAACCTCATGAATATTCCTCAAAAAAAATCTCATAAAGTTCACCCATCTCTAATTCATAATTTTCTGCATAATTTCTCTCACAAAGGACAATTGTCAAGAGCTTGTGAGATAGTTTAAGAGTTCCAGAGATGAGCAAACCGGTACATAAGAAACTGAGTTTATTATTAATTTACCAAAAAATTTGGATTCTTAATTTTGCTGACCATTTTTGTGGTTCCACTATGACATCCTCTGGTGTTCCAGTTTAGCTTTTACATGGGTGGTGGCAGACCAAAACAAATTTTATGTCTAAACCTTGTGAACATTTGTGAATTCAAACTTCTCTGGGCTCCCTCATCTCTAGTAGTTTCACATACTGTTTTTAGTAAAAATTTTACTACAATTTTTTGAGTCAAATTCAGAAATGGATGGAGAAATTTAAGTTCTTACTCTATATTTCTTTCTTTTGGGCTCAAAAATCAGAATGGGAAACTGCCCCAAATCTGTTCCATTTAAAAAACAAACAAACAAACAAAAAAAAAAAACCGCCATGCGTGAAATTACTCTCAACGATTGTTTGGATGATTCAGCTTACATGAAAAAATAGAGAGAATAGAGTAGCTTTATAATGACTCTACAGCCATTTCTAACTGAGATGAGCCAAGAATCAGGGCCTAAGGGTGTGGACTGAAATAGGACCGTGCTATATCGATGGGAAAAAAAGGATTTCAGAAATTGTTTAGTAGTAGTATAATGAAATTGAAATAGTGTCCAATGACTTAGCAGTATATGTACATACCATCACCATGAGCAGTGTCAGACTAGGGTACCTAGTGCCCAACAGTAAAATTCATTGTGAATATATGTACAAATATAACCTGGTGCTTGTTCCTAAAATATTGCCAACATAATTTTTTTTCAGTAGTAGCTTACTGCTTAGCCCTTGCCTCTAATTGTTTCTGTCCTGGGGTCCTATCAGCAGCCTGCTGCTTGGCTCTTATGGCCGTGTGTATTAGGCTTAATGATGATAATTATTAGAGATGAGCAAACACTAAAATGTTCGAGGTTCGAAATCCGATTCGAACAGCCACACACTGTTCGACTGTTCGAACGGGTTTCGAACCCCATTATAGTCTATGGGGGGAAATGCTCGTTTCAGGGGTAGGCAACATTCGATCAAATTCTACTTACCAAGTCCATGAGTGAGGGTCGGGCTGGATTCTTCTCCCCGCGTCCTCTTCCGGCCTTGAATTCACTCTGCTAGGCATCGGGCCTAGGCAGAGCCGACTGCGCATGCCCGCACCCGCGCGGACATGCGCAGTCGGCTCTGCTTTCACTCTGCTTAGGCATCGGGCCTGGGCAGAGCCGACTGCGCATGTCCGCGCGGGTGGGGGCATGCACAGTCAGCTCTGCCTAGGCCCGATGCCTAGCAGAGTGAATTCAAGGCCGGAAGAGGACGCGGGGACGCTGCGCTGGGAGAAGACTTCTAAAGGTAAGAGAAGAACCAGCATTGATTGGCAAAGTATAGCATTCTGCCAATCAACGCTGGTTCTGCATCGAATCTTAACTTCGAACAGCTAGTAGTGTTCGATCGAGTACAAGTATTTCGAATACCATAGTATTCGATCGAAAACCTACTCGATCGAGTACTACTCGCTCATCTCTAATAATTATGCCTAAATATTATTGGCTATTCATAGATTTAAAAAAATCTTTATTTTAACCCAACATCCGCCACACTATATACAGCACAGCTGTGGTGTCATTTTTTTCTGCTTCCTGCTCCATTCTCTTCATTTCAGTTGCTGAGAATAGCTGGTCAGTGGAGGTGCTGGGAATCGGGCTCTACCCAATCTGATATTGACGGTTTATCCTATTTTTAGTCTGGAAAATTCTTTAATGGCTTATATAAACAGTAATAATATACTGGTAAGAAGAGATAGAAGTAGACAGTAGATATATTGATAGAAATAGACAGCAGGACTTTCTCTACAGACACAACGTCATCGCTGTAACATTCTGCACATCCTATACTATGTACTAGTAATATTTCCTAAGCTGTTTCCCTTCTCTGTTGGCTACACAGAAGCTTTCTACTTGGCTTTTAATAACTGGTAATACCATTTAATAGACTGATGGTGGATAATGCATTTTTACAAAATAGAATAATGGTCTAAACATTTTAGTTTATATAGATATAACAATTGGGAACCACAAATGTAATAAAGGCAGAAAAAAACATATTCTAGCACTAAGCATCAATTTTCAGTGTGGGAATTGCTACAGAGGAGTCCAATGAGGTCATTAATTTAACAACCCGAAGCTAAATAATTATACTAAGCTCGGCTCGACAACAAGCCTTAAAAACGGCATTGGAAATGAAAAATGGCCTTAATTATTTTTAGCTGCAAAATTACATTATCAGTAAGTATGGCTGCAGATTACTCAATGTAACATTTCCACTTTATCTGCTTGGATACTGTAGTTTTCACTTACAACATTAACACAGATGTAGTTGGTTAATATATTGTCCTTGTACCATTGTTGTCTTCATATAACAGTATCCTGTTGTATGCCTGCGCTTCTTGTATAGTATAGATAGAGAGGGATATAAAGATATGTTTTCGACATGTGCACATTTCGTCTTAGAAAGGATATGCTATACATATCTGGTAGATGTAAAGAACAATCATATGATATCCACAGATGATTGTCAAGTTGTTCTTTGCAATGACCCTCCCAAATGTACCAATAAGTATTTGGACACCTGTGGTAGAATAGAAAAACAACATTTATTCATGTTTAATAGTTGGTAGAGAATCCACAAGCGGCAATTACAGCCTCAACCCTCGGGGGCATGCTTTCCACAAGTCTTTATATGATGGCTAGTGGTATTTTATTCGGTTCAGCTTGGAGAAGACAGATAAGTTCTTACAGCAATTTTGGGCGACTGCTGCACCCCTTAGTTCAGCGATCCAACTCGATAGGGTTCAAGTCTGGGCTCTGGGCAGGCCAGTCCAGTTGGTTAACCTGATTGTCACTGTAACAAACAATGGTAGACCTCACTACATGACAGCTGGCGTTGTCATCCTGGAGGTAACATTGATCCGACTCATAGAACCGCCATAATGTAGGAAGCACTGTTATCTAAAATAGTGCAATAGGCATTGGCGTTGAGTTTATCATGCACTGGGACCAAGGCATGATGGTCGTGATGCAGATTCATTTGCATGAGTGTCCAAATACTTATTGGTAGACAGTAGTGTTGAGCAAATAGTATTCGTCGAATACCTCGCTCCCATAGGAATGCGTGTTAGTGGCCGTCAAATATTCACTGCGCTTAACCCCTTGGTGTTCAGCCGCTTACACACATTCCTATGAGAGCGAGGTATTCAATGAATAGTTTTCAATACTATTCGCTCAACACTAGTAGACAGTGTATTATTCAGTTGGATACGGACACAGCATACAGCCTTGCAATTGTAGCACCTGAAATATTATATGTGGTCTTATTCATAATAGCATTGAAATTCTGGATGTAAATATTAAAGAGATTGTCCAAGACTTGGGATTGTTAGACTGTCCGTAGGAGAGGTCAATAATATTCGATCGGTGGGAGTTCAACAAATGGTACATGGCAATTTCCTGAAATTTGCACAAATAGGACATTAAGTAAGCCACACAGGCACACAGCACAGAGTGTGCACAAAAGATCTATAGCATAATACAGTCAGAATTAAGTCAATGAGATTTTTTTCAATTGGATTTCATCTATTTCAATGAGAAGGATAAAATTTGCAACACAATCCACAACAAATCCAAGAGAAAATCTACGTGCAGCTTTGGTGCACATTTTAGAGCACATTTTGGTGCAGAAAATACCTAGCATATGTTATTTGGTGTGCATGTGTCCTGAGGGTTGCTGGTTGCATTCATGGTTGCATTCACTAGCAATAGAGAAGAAAGCCCGGGAGGTGGCAGATCCCTGCTCCTGTGTCTGCATCGATGAGAGCTCATACAGTAAAGTGACAGTAAAACACACAGGTACATGCTGGTGTTACCATTCCTATTAATGTCAGGCATTTGGGGTTATTAATTTAGTTTTAGTAACTCAATGTGCCTCACATTAATAGCAGGTAACCCCATCATGTCCCTCACATTAACCTCTGTGTGCCCCATATAAGGGTTACTAATATATGAGACATATGGAGGTAATAATAAAGTGCCTTAATAATGTTTAATGTAATTGTTATTACCTCTATGTCTCTCACATATCAGTACCCCACTCAGATAATGTAACTTTATTGGTATCTATTTTAATTTTAGAAATTTTTCCAGTAGCTGCTGCATTCCCCCCCCCCCCCAGGCTTATACTCGAGTCAATAAGTTTTCCCAGTTTTTGTGGTAAAATTAGGGGTTTCGGCTCGTATTCAAGTTGGCTTATACTCGAGTATATACTGTAATGACTTTTACAAAAAAATGGGTAGGTCTTTCCAGGGAAGGGATATGGCTTTATGTAAAATAGGCTTGACCTAAATGACATACATTCCAAATGCTCCAAATTTTGTCACATTTTTCTGGTGTAAACTAAGCCAACTAAGAGGAGATGTAAAGTTAGGATCATAAAACAGTAGCAAAATCTGCAAGAAAAAAGCTGCATTTCTGCTACGTGGAGTCTCAGCCTAAAAAAAGCAAAAGTAAATCTGCTGTGATAGTATCCCAACATTTAGGGTAATTTCCATATATGACAGTAGAAGGATGATGCTTCGGGACCTAACCAAAAATCATTTCTATAGAGCTTCTCAATATAGAGTTTGGCTAAGTTAACTTTTTAAATCCCCTTCAGTCACATTATCATCTGAATATTCCAGAATATAGAACTTGAATCACTTATAGTAAATTGCATAGTGAGGAAAAATTGATCCATCCTACATTTTCCTCGTATGATGTCAAAATGATGCTTCATGCAGATTAAGATAAATGGTAGATAGTTATCATCTAGGACACGTCAACCTGTTCCTAGGTCAGTCAATAGATCCCATACTGTTCAGTGACATATTAAAGAAAAATCCATGAAATGGAGGTGATAGAAGATTCAGAACTAAGACATTGTTACAGTGACTTTAAAAGTATTTCTACCCTTTACCTCCACCCTACGTATAGCCAATATATTGTATATATATATATATATATATATATATATATATATATATATATATATATATATAGTCACATTAATGTGACCACCTGTCAAAATCCAGAATAACCACCTTTGGCAGAGCGGACCGCTGCGAAACGTGCAGGAAGAGAGGGGATGTTGTCATGATGTTCACTGGGATGTTGAGCCATGTTAACTCCAGTGCCATAGCCAGCTGTGCTAGGTTACACAGTTGAGCATCCATGGCACGAACAACCCGATCGAGATGGTCCCACAGATTCTTGATTGGGTTCAAGTCGAGGGAATTAAACTCCTCCTGGTGCTCCTCGAACCAGGCACGTACACTGCGAGCTTTATGACACATGGCACTGTCCTGCTGGTAGGTGCCAGGTAGATTTCCAATGATATCAGCACAACTGCGGACATATAAGACGGTTGGTTGGTTCCACCAAAGACTGAGTTTTGCCAACTTTATTTTTGTGTCTATGGGGACCTTAAACCCTAACAATTTGGTGATCTAATCTATAGTAAAATATACAACATACGATATAAATACACTAGAACAAAGTACAAGATGATCCCTCAGATGTGTATTTATTTACTGTTGCTTACACATTCAGAAACACTCTACAGAAATTATCACCTTTCGCATCAGTCCCTATCCCCAATGGAGTTTACAATCTAATTTCGGTATCTCAAACATGTACATAACCACTAAGGCTAATTTCATAGGAAGTCTATTAACCTATGTTTCATTCAGAACAACCACATCCCATGCATAATACATGATGGCGCAATAAGCAATACAGTAGCAAAGAGCTATACCGTTATGAACATGCTCTCCAGGCACTTGGCTACAATAGGCCGAAAATGCTGAGCAGCACTTAGGTACGAAAATAGAACTTCTAATATCCTGATGAGGAGCAGAAGAGCCAGACAATTAAAAAGAATCTGTCTCTTAGTTTGGTAGTTGCTATATTTATCCTGTACAAAAGGCAGTTCTTATTGTCATTGGGTCATATAAACTGTTATCATTAATGTTGTATAATCCAATATATAGGGCAGCTCTCACTTGATGGAGGGAATTTATTAACCCCTTCCCACCAACAACATATTTCAATTTTCATTTTTCGTTTTTGACTCCCCTCCTTCTAAACCCCATAACTTTTTTTATTTCTCTGCTCCCAGAGCCATACGAGGTCTTAATCTTTGCCGGACAAATTGTTCTTCATGATGCCGCCATTATTCTGTATAAAGTACTGGGAAGCTGTGTAAAACAGTAGACACCTGGCAGCTATGTTGTCTGCCCAGACGCAGTATAACGGCGGATGTCGGGAAGTTGTTAAAAACATTGTCCAGGCTAATATATATATATATATATATATATATATATATATATATATTCTTTTAGTTAGGCCAAGGGGAGGCCATACAAATTTTATAATATATATATATATATATATATATATATATATATATATATATACATACACACACACGCATATATACTCACTAGTTCCAAAGGCACCAGGTGAAGCTAATGAGACTTTCAATATATAGTATCCCATGTATTTTGCCTCTCTGAGCCTATTGATTCAAGAAGAATCACTTCTGGATAAACATACTCCAGTAGGTCTGATAGTAAGCTCTGATTATTGAATTACATACAATATTTATCAATGTCACACCAGTGCTTTCACTTTGACATTGAACCTAGTGATCCAGATGTCATGCTCCATTGTTTCTTTACTCCAAGATTGTGTATTGCCACACCAAAAAGCCCAGAGAACAGTAACTGTGAGCACAGGAGACGAGGAAGGAGATGAATTGGGGCAATATGGTGGCTCAGTGGTTAGCACTGCAGCCTTGCAGTTCTGAAGTCCTGGGTTCACTAGGAATAACATCTGCAAGGAGTTTGTATGTTCTCCCCATGTTTGCATGGATTTCCTCCCATTCTACAAAGACATACTGATGGGGGGGGAGGGGGGGATGTACCTTGTGATCCCTACATGGGTTTCACAATCTACTTTTTTTTTTTTTTTTTTTTAAAAAGGAAGGAGATGAAGTGACTGAGAGCTGGGTGCTAGCTCTGATCACATGACCGAGGAATGAAATCAATTCAAAAACACGTGGTCCTGCTATAGAGCCACTGAGGAAGTAATCCTCTCTGGAGAACCCCTTTAAATATATTGTCACTGTCATAGACTGTTTCATCTATACCTGAAAATATTTAATCTTTATGTGTATATTTTTAATAACTCTATTATATGTTTTTGGAAATTGTTTTGCTTGTGTATCGCCTATAATATAAAGGTAAGGTAACTGTAATGTGCTGTTATACTGTTGCATAGGTCATTTAGTGGTATGATTTTGTAAGCAATAATTTATTATATATTAGAGATTAAAATGATATCTATAGAATTATCTAGTTGCTTTTTTAGATTTGTGTCCTTTTACATTCCCCTCAATGGCCATAATTTTCTTCACTTGTGATAATATAGTGGTAATATAGCAATGTAAGTTTGAGCCTTGTAGCTTTCTCCTTTATTTCATCTTTCCCGTTCAGTAATTATGAGATATATTCAGTGTCACGTTTTCAAAGCTACTTAAAACATGTGAAGCAGGAAATGTTATACAGTCAAAGATTGAACTGTAGTAAAAACAAAATTTGAGTGCAGTTCAACAGATATTTATTTCACTAGAAGAACCAGTGCTGCATTCCTTGCTAATTTATCCTATTCATTCTCTATGACTCGTAAAGATAATGTGCCAATTTGACTTGCAAAAATGAAGCAAAATATTGTGATGCTTAAAAATAACAGACAAAATAAGTTGTTCTTACAGGAACTCTTAAAGTAAAATAATGTACTTAGAATACATAACTATATACTATATGTATTGCTATACTATATATATATATTAGGTTTTATTCCATATAATATAGGATGTTTACAAAATTTGAGATTTATTACTGGAGGAGGTTATTACAAGGGCTATTCTACACAGTAAAATCCACTATTTATTGGCCCCAGTATCATACCAGCCAAGAATAGAAATAGATTTGACAGGCTGGTTGTAAGGGAATTGCTAAGACAGCAATTCCCAGAACTGTTAAACCCTGGGAGGAAGGGGCACAAGGGACAGTGAGCCCTAAACTGAAGCCCCCCGCTTGCCCTTCCTATTGCCAGACCCTATCCTAAGTAATAGGCGACAACCACGAAGACAATCCCTCCCTGAATACGTGAAACACAAAACGCAGACAAGACGTACAACAACAAAGGGAGGTCAGGTAGCCAGGGTTCGGTAACAAGAGAGCGATGCAGTGCCAAATTGGAGTCAAGAGAATAGTCAGTAGGAAAGCCAGAGGTCAAGGATTAGAGTACAAGAAATATAACAGCAAGAAAAACCAGAAAGCTAGGGCAATAACCGGCACCAGTGTGACTGTGCGCCAAGACTAAATAGGGAAGGAAGAACCCGCCCAGAACCTGACAGGAAGAAAAGCTGTCAATCACAGGCAAGACAGATTAACCACTTAATGAACAGAGGCAACCTTGGCAGAAGACGGGTGTGGTGCAAATCCAATTAAGGACTAGAGCCGTGTTCACACAGTGCAACTAAAAACCTTAAGCAGATTTTCAAACTGCACATGCCTCCGGCGCCGCAGCATGCGAGCAGAGGGTGGCGCAGAGGCCCGAACAGGCAGAGATGTTACAGTACCCCCCCCTTTTATGAGGGGCCACCAGACCCTCACCAGACAAACCAGTTCTAGAGGGATTCTGAGTTTTCCCTGCCTTGTATTTTGGTTCTGCTTGAACCACAGATGCTTGAGAACCAGGCAAACATTTTTTATTCACCTGGCGCTTCTGATACCACCAGGTTTTAATACCAGAGGGGCGTTCCCAACTTTTAGTAGCTGAGACCTTCTCCTCACTGACACAATCAACAGAATGTAAAGCAATACAGTGGGATGAGCACTGATCTCCCCACTTTACCAACTCCTTTTTACCCCAATCCAAAATAGGGTTATGGAGCTTCAGCCAGGGGAACCCCAAAATAACATCAGCAGAGAGATTCTCCATAACAAAAAGGCTTATGACCTCTGGATGTGTAGAACCTACTTGCAAAGAGATCAAGGGGGTTTTAAAACTGACTTTACCCCTGGCCAGTGGAGTAGAATCCGCTCCAGCAACAGACATAGGTGTGTCAAGTGGCAAAAGCTCAATGCCCAAAGATTCAACAACTGAATATTTAATAAAATTTGCTGCAGACCCAGAGTCAACTAGGGCCTTGCCAGAAACAGATCTGTCCCCAGAGGACAGAGACACAGATAACATCATCTTATTGTTATTTCCACCAAATACCTGGTTGCCTGAGTGGTTCTTCTGATTACTACTCAGGCACTGAAGTTTATTCGCAGGTGACAAGGGTCTGATAGAGCAGTCTCGGATGACATGACCAGAGGAACCACAGTACAGGCACAGGTTATTCCTGAGACGATGTTCTCGTCGTGTTCTGGCGTCCACAGCTCCCAGTTGCATGGGTTCCTCACCAGAAGTGACGGGAGGAAAGGTAGGTTTATCAGAGGAGAGAGAGGAAGAGACAGAAAACTTGGAAGCAACAGGCCCTACTCTCTCTTTTAAATTTTCCCGAATCTTACGGTCAATACGGACCGCTAAAGTCATGGCCTTCTCAAGAGTCGGGGGATCTGGGTGACCAACCCAGAGCTCCTTAACACGATCACATAGCCCTTGTTTAAAGTGAGCCTTTAGCGCGGACTCACACCAACCTGCCGTTACACTGTACTTACGGAACTCAGAGCAATACTCCTCTGCAGAGCGTTTTCCCTGCCGCATAGTGATTTGGTCTGGCTCAGCATAGATAGAGCCCAGGGACTTAAAAATTTTTTCCAGATCAACCCACTCCTCAGCCTCAGCAGGGAGTTTAAGGGCCCAAGCTTGTGGGTCCCCCTGTAAAAGAGATATAACCACTCCCACCATTTGGGTCTGAGTAGCATGTGGATTAACACGGAAGTACAGGCGACAAGACTCCCTGAAAGTTTCAAATTTTGCACGGTCCCCTGAGAAACGGTCCGGGAGTAGCATCTTGACCTTATAAGGTGCCAAAACAGCTGGGGATGGTGCAGCAGCCTCAGTTAGGGTCTGAACCTGTTTAGCAAGCTCAGCTACCAGGCCTGTCAATCCCTCCAACTTTGCTGCAAGGCACTGGATAGGATCCATGCTATCTGTAGGGAAGCAATGGATGTAGGTTTTTTCAGGCCGGTTATTCTGTAAGGGAATTGCTAAGACAGCAATTCCCAGAACTGTTAAACCCTGGGAGGAAGGGGCACAAGGGACAGTGAGCCCTAAACTGAAGCCCCCCGCTTGCCCTTCCTATTGCCAGACCCTATCCTAAGTAATAGGCGACAACCACGAAGACAATCCCTCCCTGAATACGTGAAACACAAAACGCAGACAAGACGTACAACAACAAAGGGAGGTCAGGTAGCCAGGGTTCGGTAACAAGAGAGCGATGCAGTGCCAAATCGGAGTCAAGAGAATAGTCAGTAGGAAAGCCAGAGGTCAAGGATTAGAGTACAAGAAATATAACAGCAAGAAAAACCAGAAAGCTAGGGCAATAACCGGCACCAGTGTGACTGTGCGCCAAGACTAAATAGGGAAGGAAGAACCCGCCCAGAACCTGACAGGAAGAAAAGCTGTCAATCACAGGCAAGACAGATTAACCACTTAATGAACAGAGGCAACCTTGGCAGAAGACGGGTGTGGTGCAAATCCAATTAAGGACTAGAGCCGTGTTCACACAGTGCAACTAAAAACCTTAAGCAGATTGTCAAACTGCACACGCCTCTGGCGCCACAGCATGCAAGCAGAGGGTGGCGCAGAGGCCCGAACAGGCAGAGATGTTACACTGGTTCAGTGGTTCTTAACCTTGTTTGAGGTACCGAACCCACCAGTCTCATATGCACATTCACCGAACCCTTCTTTAGTGATAAATCAAATAGGATTTATTTCCAAATTCGAGACATAGGTATATGTTTTTTTTACTCGTACACAAAATGAACCATGCATAGGGCTTAGGGTTTGATCAAACCCTAGTTAAGAACCAATGGGCTGGTAAGAAGGGTCAGCTCTTCCTGGGGAGCCCCCTGGACCCAGTACACGTGGTGGGTGACAGAAGGATACTGTCCGTGGTGAGCTCCATGCTGCAGAATAACTCCCTTCCTATGTATGAGACCATTATCGCACTGGGCAGTACTGTCAGTGACCGACTGCTTCACCCCAAGTGTGAGAAGGAGCGCTATCGGAGATCCTTCCTCCCAACTGGGGTCAGGCTGTATAATCAACATCAGGCTAAGTGAAGATCACTCCACACAGAAAACTAAATGATCCTGAGTCTTTCTTTTTTTCTTAGCCACTACGGTATGACTCCTAGTATCCTTTTCTATCTGCTATAAGCTTGTATGTGTTCTTTCTTGAATATATTACTTTATTATCCATGCTGCAGTAACATACTGAAGCTGATAGCTGTGTCAGTGACACTTGTCATTCATTTAAATGGCGATTGGGTGCGTTCTTTTGCACTCCGTGCCCTTCCTTCACTGTCTGCATGTAAAGATGTCCGACTTTTCAAGCGGACAGAAAAACCTGACATGTAGGTTTTTTCTGTCCTCTTGAAAAGTCGGACATCTTTACATGTGGACAGTGAAGGAAGGGCATGGAGTGCAAAAGAATGCACCTGATCGCCATTTAAATGAATGGCAAGTGTCACGGACACAGCTAGTGTCCGCTCCTAATGTCCGTGCCAGATTTTGAACGGACACTACCTGTCGGACACTGACGGTAATGTGAACGCCCCCTTAGACTGAAAAATCCACATATATTTACTAAAATAATATTATGAGAAATGGAAAAGTTCTCCAGAAGTTTGACTTTATTCAAACAACTGGAAGTTACAACATTTATTATTATTATTATCATTATTATTATATTAATTTAAAAAATATATTTTTTTTTTTCTATCCACTCTGTGTCTCAAAAATGCAAAAAAATAAAAATAAAACAATGTTTCCTCAATTAAAAAAAAAGATAGACACAGTTGTGTAGATTCAATTATATGATGCGTGCCATTACTGGTGACAAGCTGTAAACCTACACAACAAACTGGGAAAAGTGAGAGTAAAATTACCCCGAGAGTGACATTAAGAGTCATGAAACTGAAGGCAAATGTTAATCTACTATGACAGTATTTGACAGCTCCATAATTGTCTTTCACAATTGACTCCAAAACAAATCCCCTTAACGTCACTTATATATCAAAACAGAATACCTGAAGACGTCATGCAATGACCATAGCATGTGTAGAGTCCATAGCGGTGTTCCCTGGCACAGGGTATGAATGCTCGCCATTGTGTTATCATGGCTCAAGTCCTTGCTGTTGCCTTTTGTAAACACTGATGCCATTGAGAATCAAGATACTTCCCTCTGGATTTCCGTTCTACATTTCAGTAGCCTTATAGGAACTAAAGAAAACTTCAGTGCAGTTAGACATTTCTTTATTGGGGTATTTATTGGAGCAAGGGTTTCCAGTGAGTTTGTTTGCCTTGGTGACTAGAAGCATTAAGTATCTCATTTCTTGCCTACATCAACTTTTCAAAGTGGAGTAGTATTTTTTTTTTTTTCAGAATTTTTACGGCCCTGCTCTGACAATTTATGTTGGATTTTTTCCCAGTCCCTTCTGTATAAAAACTCTTTAGCTTAAAATTGACCTTTGACATCACAGACTGCCTGTGTTACTGAGATTTTTTACATACTGTATGTCAGCTATACTAAATCACCAGAAATAAACAATTAGTTCTATCTTCACACTTTTTTAGCAACAGATATTTGTAATGGAGGCTCGGAGAGGTAAGGAAATGCTAACGCAAAGCATATGTTATTTAGCTATTGATACTGGGTAAGGCATATTTACATTGCATTCCAAAAACATGTTCCTTTGGTTTTCCTAAAGCCACTGCCGTTTCATCCGTCAGTCCAAAAATGAATATTGGTTTCCCATGGAATGTTTTTGTATGTGGTAGAAAAGTAGAGTCTGCTGTGAGGAAATCCATTTTCTGCATAGGATGATAATAATAATAGATAAAGATGATGTCGAAGAAAAGAATATTAAAACAGAGTTCAAAAATGCGCCAGTTTTGGTGAAGTTTCCTGAATATTTCCAATGATCTCTTTGTAACAAAGCATTTAGGAACATTTTTGTCTTCCTCTCTTAAAGGGATTCTATCATTAAAACCCTTTTTTTTCTCGTTAACACTTCGGTATAGCCTTAAGAAAGGCTATTCTTCTCCTACCTTAAGAAGTCGTCTCTGGCCCGCTGTTTGGTTAAAATCTGGGGTTTTGTCGGTATGCAAATGCATTCTCTTGCAGCACTGGGGTCGGGCCTCAGCGCTCAAACAGCACTAGGGGCGTCCCCAATGCTGCGATAGAACTCTCTCCAGCGACACCTCCATCTTCATCAGCAACCTCCTCTTTACTCATCTTCTTCCGGCTAGGGTCACACTTTGACGCTTGCACAGTCGACTCTGCCATCGGGCCTCACACACCTGCGTGAGGCCCGATGGCAGAGCCGACTGTGCAGGCATCGAAGTGTGACGCCAGCTGGAAGAAGAGTGCTGTTTGAGCGCTGAGGCCCGCCCCCAGTGCTGCAAGAGAATTCATTTGCATACCGACAAAAACCGGGATTTTAACCGAACAGCGGGCCAGAGATGACTTCTATAGGTAGGAGAAGAGTAGCCTTTCTTAAGGCTATTCCTACGTGTTACCGAGAAAAAAAAGGGTTTTAATGGTAGAATCCCTTTAAGACAATGTAACTTTGGTGAGGATTTATATTGCTGACAACACTGCCTCCCCTTTACACAGCATATGTAATGTTGAGCGAGTGGTGTGATTCACCAGAGCTTCTATTTATTTGAAGAGGAAACAATAGTATTGGATATGAAATAGTCAATCTGTTCTATGAAGGTTCCTGTGACAGCAGATGGCAATTCCTAGCATCTATGGCAAGCTATAAAGCCAAAATTTTATCTATTCACTGATTTATCTCAGCTCTCTGTTTGGGCTCCTTCACACAGTTTTTTTTTTAACTATTGTAATTTTTTGTTTTTAGAAAATCAAATTTCATTTGTTTTTAAAAGCATTTCTTACAAGTTTCTAATTTTGTTTTTATTTTGTGACAAGTTGAACCTGTATAATAATAATAATAATAATAATAATAATAATAATAATACATGTTATTTATATAGCGCCAACATATTCCGTAGAACTGTATAATTTGTAGGGTTTAGATACAGACAAAAAGATACATTACAAAGAAAGTCATTTAACCCCTTAAGGACCAGGCCATTTTTTGGTTTCGCATTTTCGTTTTTCCCTCCTCACATTTCAAGAGCCATAACTTTTTCATTTTTCAGTTCACAGAGTCACATGATGGCTTATTGTTTGCAGGACAAATTGTACATTGTAATGGCACCATTCAATATGCTGTGCAATGTACTGGGAAGCTGGAAAAAAAATTCAGAATGAGGTGCAATTGGAGAAAAAATGCATTTGCGCCATTTTCTTATGGGTTTAATTTTTACAGCGTTCACTGTTTGGTACAAATGACATGTTACCTGTGTTCTACGTGTCAGTACGAACGTGGTGATACCAAATTTATATAGTATTTGAAATGTTTTGATACTTTTTAAAAAATGAAAAACTTTGCAAAATATAAAAAAAAAATTGTGTCATCATGTTCTAACACCTGTAACTTTTTCATATTTCCATGTATGGAGCTGGTTGTGGTGTCTTTTTATGCGGGACAAGATGACGTTTCTATTGATATCATTTGGGGAAAGATCTGATGGTTTGATCACTTTTTATTCAATTTTTTATAGGAGGCAGTGTGTTGAAAAAAACGCTATTTGGCTATTTTTATTTTTTTTGCCGCTACGTTGTTCGCAGTACGGGATAAATGTTTTAATATTCTAATAGTTCGGGCATTTTGGAGCGCGGGGATACCTAATATGTTTATGTTTAATGTTCTTTAATTACTTTTATAGCTGATCTAGGGAAAGGGGGGTGATTTGAACTTTTATATTTTTTTAATTTTTTCAATACTTTTAAAAACTTTTTTCTTTCTTGTTATACATTTATGATCAGACCCCTTAGATACCTTGAAATCTAGGGGGTCTGATCGCTCATACTATTCACTGCAATACTACAGTATTGCAGTGAATAGCAGAATCGCAGCACTTCTATTAGACGATGCCTCTGGCATCGTCTAATAGATCTAGTGCAGAGACAAGCCTGGAAGCCTTCAATAGGCTTCTGGCTGTCATAGCAACCAATCACCGCCCTCATGTGACGTTCAGGAGGGCGGCGATCGGCGAAACATGGCGGCGCCCATGCCGCCGGCGCCGTTTACACGCTGCGGTCACGTTTGACCGCAGTGTGTAAAGGGTTAACAGCAGCGATCGGCTCGGGCACCGACCGCTGCTGTTATTGGCAGGTCCTGGCTGTATGATACAGCCGGCATCTGCCGTGTATGGAGCGAGCTCAGCGTGTGAGCTCGCTCCATACATCCCCATGCGACCCATGACGTACAGTTATGTCAAGGGTCGCTAAGGGGTTAACACAATGGGACTGAGGGCCCTGCTTGCAAGAGCTTACAATCTATGAGGTATAGGGGGTGACACAAGAGGTAGCAGGGGCAGCATTGCTTATACAGAGGTCAGACAATTTTGTAATAGAAATAGAGGTGACTGTCATTACACAAACATAAAAGGACCAGTCAGTGTCCTTTAACATGTGGATGGTGCTTGGACATATAAAGTTAGCCTGAAACGGCATCATATCATGTGGGGTAACCTGTAGTTTTACCTGGAGTCTTTTCCTTAGTTTACATTATACTTTTAGGTAATGTCTGATCTCACTATTTTTTAACTAAAAATTACAGTCAAAAACACAAATAAAAATGCCTTGTAAAATTTTATAAGGCATTTTATCTATGAATTAATTAAAACCTGAACAAGAGATTTGCAAGCAATTTATTTATTTATTATGCTTTTTTTACTTTATGGAACAAAATGCTCTTGAAATCAATCCAAATCTCAGCACGTATGGATTTTTTTAAAAAAAATTACTAGTTACCTACATAACTTAGCAGTTTTAGTGTGTCACTCAATACATTCCTATGGGCATTGGGGATTTGTTGCACAGTTCATACTGTACTATTTCCAGAGATATCATCAGTTGGAAATATAGTCAGTATTGGGAGCAAAATATAACTGCTTATAAATGTCCCAATCCTGAAAATGTATCCTGAAGATATTCCTAGATATAACACAGGTGGAACTGGAACCATGGCATCTCCTCTTTCATACGACACCAGTAGAATGTTTCTACAATTTATATTTAGAGAACTTTTTATAGTGACTCTCACCCGCCCTTATTTTGTCCTCATTATTCACAAGCCCATACACCATAGTCAGTGAGAAGCAGGTACAGATCTCAATAGAGAAGCAAGGGGAAGAACAAAGAAATGCAAGAAACAAATAAAACATCGCTTTATGAAAATGAGTGATTTTTCTGAGGCTACAATTTTCTGACACCTGAAATTTTTTTTACTGTTTTGTTGACAAAGATTTGTCTTTCCTTGAGGACCAGTTATGCTTTTTATTATTACTAATTTTTAGTATGTATGACTTTTTAAACCATTTTTGTTGCTATTTTTTGGGTAAAGCAAAGTAACCAAAACACATTATTTTGTGCGTTGTGTTATATTGTTTCTTTGGCGTTCATCATTCGGGATAAATAATGCTATCTTTGGTTAGTGGGGACTTATACACACATGGGGATGCCTAACATGTATGTATGTTTATTTATTTTAAGGGGTTTTTTTTTGTTTTTTTTTTAATTTTTTTTATTATTTCTTTATTTTTATTTTTTTAAACTTTTTTGGGTGTCGGATCCCCAGTGCAATGTACATTACACATAGGATCCTTATGGGAACAGTGCCTAGGTAGTCAGAAAGCTGTTCCTCGACTTCCTGCCTGCCATAACTACTCCTAACCAGATTTTAAGGAGGAAGAAGGATCAGACTGTTGGATTTTAACATTTCCAGTCCATCTGTTTACAGGGTAGATATGCTACCACTCTGTTGTGTCAGAAGCTTCCAATTCAGCCAAGCCAAGAGTATATCTATATGGGGGAGGGATGTTAGGAATTATACCAGTTATGACTGTTTAGCTAACACGCATCTGACCAGGTTTTTTGTAAGCTAATACTGAATACTGTATCAAAACTGGTACATAGAAGTAGAATAGTTTTCAATGGTAACAAATCAGTTTACTATATTTAATAGGGTCCAGGTATGACTACTACCTAGGCACTACTTTAGCTATGGCCATGCATGCAAAACAGGGCAAACTTCAAGTCAATCAATGGACAATCAGAGCATCTGCATCACAAAAATGACATACTAACATACTGTAAGGTTAACCCTTCTATTAATACTACCAGCACTTGCTTATAGGTACACTATATAATAAGCTAAAGCAACGGAACAATTCTTACCCTAGTTGTGTCAATACCTGAGTTCTTTGACTTATTTAAAGCCACTCATATATTGTATATACAGTACAGACCAAAAGTTTGGACACACCTTCTCATTCAAAGAGTTTTCGGTATTTTCATGACTATGAAAAGTGTAGATTCACACTGAAGGCATCAAAACTACTTAGCAAAAAGTGTGAAACAACTGAAAATCTGTCTTATATTGTAGGTTCTTCAAAGTAGCCACCTTTTGCTTTGATCACTGCTTTGCACACTCTTGGCATTCTCTTGATGAGCTTCATGAGCTAGTCACCTGAAATGGTTTTCACTTCACAGGTGTGCCCTGTCAGGTTTAATAAGTGGGATTTCTTGCCTTATAAATGGGGTTGTTACCATCAGTTGTGTTGTGCAGAAGTCAGGTGGATACACAGCTGATAGTCCTACTGAATACACTGTTAGAATTTGTATTATGGCAAAAAAAAGCAACTAAGTAAAGAAAAACGAGTGGCCATCATTACTTTAAGAAATGAAGGTCAGTTAGTCTGAAAAATTGGGAAAACTTTGAAAGTGTCCCCAAGTGCAGTTGAAAAATCATCAACCGCTGCAAAGAAACTGGTTCACATGAGGACCGCCCCAGGAAAGGAAGACTAAGAGTCACCTCTGCTGCGGAGGATAAGTTCATCCGAGTCACCAGCCTCAGAAATCTCAGGTTAACAGCAGCTCAGATTAGAGACCAGGTCAATGCCACACAGAATTATAGCAGCAGACACATCTCTACAACAACCGTTAAGAGGAGACTTTGTGCAGCAGGCCTTCATGGTAAAATAGCTGCTAGAAAACCACTGCTAAGGACAGGCAACAAGCAGGAGAGACTTGTTTGGGCTAAAGAACACAAGTAATGGACATTACACCAGTGGAAATCTGTGCTTTGGTCTGATGAGTCCAAATTTGAAATCTTTGGATCCAACCACCGTGTCTTTGTGTGACACAGAAAAGGTGAATGGATGGACTCTACATGCCTGGTTCCCACCGTGAAGCATGGAGAAGGAGGTTTGATGGTGATTTCAACAGGACAATTATCCCAAACACACCTCCAGGCTGTGTAAGGGCTATTTGACCAAGAAGGAGAGTGATGGGGTGCTACGCCAGATGACCTGGCCTCCACAGTCACCAGACCTGAACCCAATCGAGATGGTTTGGGGTGAGCTGGACCACAAAGTGAAGGCAAAAGGGCCAACAAGTGCTAAGCATCTCTGGGAACTCCTTCAAGACTGTTAGAAGACCATTTCCGGTGACTACCTCATGAAGTTCTTCAAGAGAATACCAAGAGTGTGCAAAGCAGCAATCAAAGCAAAAGGAGGCTACTTTAAGGAACCTAGAATATAAGACAGATTTTCAGTTGTTTCACACTTTTTTGTTAAGTATATAATTCCACATGTGTTAATTCATAGTTTTGATGCTTTCAGTGTGAATCTACAATTTTCATAGTCATGAAAATACAGAAAACTCTTTGAATGAGAAGGTGTGTCCAAACTTTTGGTCTGTACTGTATGATCGGAGTGGATTCTGCACTGTATATATGCAACCAATACCCCAGTTGTGTCAATACCTAACAGTTCTTTGACTTATTTAAAGCCAATAATAGACTGTATATATGATCGTAGTGGATTCTGCACTGTATATATGCAACCGATACTCTTACCTTTATCTGAAATATCAGAACACGTTTCTCATGGCTTGCTACATTCAGTGCACATTTTTCAGCTTAGTATTCCTCTGGTAAATAAGCCCCGTGATTATCCATCTCTGACATACTATAACTACTTATCTGCTAAACTATTTAGCTAACTGGCTGTCAGTCATACAGTATCCATGCTGTGTGTCTCAGTTTCAAGTTAATATCTAAGATCTGTTTGAAGACCAAACCCGTGCAACTAATACCTAAAATATTCAGTAATTACACTTAATACGAGACAGTATCATATACCACAAAAATAACTGGTAGGAATCAGTTGCTTTTTATTCCTTTACAAGACTGGCACCTTTCCAGAAAAATTATAGATTCACAACTTTATCTGTCTTGTTTTCAGGAAATTGCATATTGGGAGTGATCAATGTACAGCTTTATATAACAGACCAGCCATTCGCAGCTGAGTAAATATAATAAGGAGTTGCGTGCAGAATTAATGAAGTCTGGTTTCCTGGGGATTTGGGCTATACATTGGAATGAGTAGTGGAGTCTCTACAACAGAGCTCTGTGTTAAACAAGCAGGAATACTATGGGTCTTCCAGAGTCTTCTCCTATGGTAATCATGGCCTGACAAACTGTCTTGGAAATACCCGTACATACTGAATTATGTTTGTAGAGGGGAGTGCATATGCTGCTGAGGGAGGTTTATTTTTCTTAATTCCCTGTTGTACAAGTAAATTCCTGGCAACTTTTTAAGAATTTAGGTAAATTTGCGTTAAATTTCTGAGGTCAAAAGATAAATCACAGGATTGGTGGACAATTCTAGAAACATTTTTTTCATTATACAGTATTTGTTTTTAATTTAACTTGTGACTTATTGGGGGAAATTTCTACCCCTGGTTGATAGAATCAGCGCTTAGTTGGTGTTTAAGTTCTACAACCATATACACGTTGAACTTGTACAATTGAATATATTAGAAATATATGGCAACATTTACATATTACTACTTGATAATATATTTACATTGGAGTTAACAGCTGCCTAACTTAAATCTTTTCTATCACAAACGATTCATCATAGAATATTAGTAGCAATGAGAGGAATTCTAACGTGCAGAATGACAAGATATTTCTTAATGTGTTTGCTTGTTACAGTAATTTCACAACTTTATTATGTCGAGGGAATACCTGGTACATGTTTAAACTCCCGGGGACCCCTACTTACACCCCTGCCTCAAAACAGTTTTGTGAGTAGAGAATTCAGTAATGTGGCTAAGATATTCTGCCAACCATGTTTATTTGCTTGAAATCAGGTCGACTTCCCCAATGTATATATGACATGTCCTAGGTATTTCTATGTTCAGGAAATCTCCTAACCAGGTCCCAGGAACCCCATTTTTTTCTGGAAATACTGCTTTGCAACAACTGGTCAGACAGACAGTAGTAGGCTAGATTATAATGTGGCGTGTGTGAAGTGGAATAACCACAAACATACCTTGTCTTATAGACACTTTACAGTCACTATGTAAGCAGAAATGTTTTCAAGTTACTAGCAGTTCTACCCAGCCTAAAGACCAGCTGGCACTTTTTATGCCTAATGTACTCCATCTCTGGGAATCCAGGTAAGAAAGGGAGTTAAGTATTAAATATTTAAACCATACCTCTAGTTATAAAGATGAATAGTAAAACAAGAATTCTGTTTTCTTCTCCACTTTTCAGGCAGTTTTTCTCTCCATCTTAGTCTATGAAGAGAGGAGGGGGATTAGAAATGACACTCAAATAATTGCTGCTGTTACAATCTCCTATTCTAAACTATTTTACTGCTAGGTTGCAGATAAAAGACTATTCCATGTTGTCATACCAGCAGCACAGATATGGGGTATTCTGCCCCTGTGTGCTGGTAGGACAGGCGGAATTTTTAATTAGCAATTAATTATACAATGCTTGACTAGGGCCTATAAGAGGGTAAGAGACCTTCCCCCCCCCACGTGTTTTTTTCTGTCCTGTGGACTAAGGACAGGTGGGGCAGACTCTAGTCCTCCTAGGGGCCGGGGTCAAGGCTAAGTGGTTTTTTCCTTACCTTTTTTCCCCGTTCCTGATTGCGGGGATCCCGGCCTCTTCAGCTTCTTTTCTCTCCTGTGGAAGAGAAGAGGTTAGTTTTAGGCCCTATAATTTGGCTATATCTTTTATTTACTTATTCTAGGCTTGTGGCCTAGTTGGCCCGGGCGGGGGTGCGAGCGTTTCACCCCGCCTCCTTCGACCATGTTGTTGTGGCTGGCTGTTCTTTTCTGGGTGGGTGCACTCTGTAGTAGTGTGTAGCTCCGCCCCTTCCGGCTTCGCCATATTTGTGTGGCCTGGCCGGCTTACACGGGGCGGGTGCACTCTAGCGCTAAGCCCCGCCGCTTCCAGCCATGCCATATTGGCCCCTTAGCACCCCCTCCGGAATGCATGCTCTGGCTTGAACCTGCATCCTTCTCCCCTGTATCAGGGAGAAAATATTTGCAGGTTGCGCACTTCCCGTTTTCCGGGAAAGTGGTTTTTTGGCATTCTAGGGTCCCCTAGAGGTGAGCTCCCTTCTACCAACCTCCTGGAGGTAAGCAGAGCTTTTGTCTTGCGGCAGCGGAAGCCCCGCCCACTTCCGGGTGGGACATTTAAAAGGGGCAGAGGCTGGTCACTCTGGGCCTTAATAGCCTGCTAGTGAGGTTCCTAGTGGTTTTTCTCTCTAGGTGTTATACCTGTTACCACAGCTATTGGTTTGTGTTTCCACCAGCTTTTCTGTAATTGTCACAGAAGTCTGCTCGATTCATTCCGTAAGTAAGGTCTTGCAGTTGTTTTGTTGCCTGTGGTCTAGACCTAAGGTCTTATTTTTTCCGTACAGTCAAATGCACTAGCGACTTCCTAACGTCGTCTACTACCCCTTCTCCGGACGACCACAGAGGACGGAAATCGTCTTCTAAGAGGTGACATTTATCTTGCGCAGATTGCGACATACCTCTTCATGATGGTAAGATGTGTATTTATCCTCTGCAGTGTTATGTGATAGCAAAGAAACATGGAAACGGGGGTTTTCTTTATGTTTCAGAATACCAGTGGTGCATCCCAGACTGGATGGGGAGCCCACATAGACGAGAGGACTGTGCGAGGTCATTGGAGCAGCCTGGAAGCAGAATCTTCCAACCAGAGGGAACTCAAGGCGGTATACCCGGCACTGCTTCACTTCGCTCCCTACTTGAGGGGCAAAGCTCCAACAGATTGTCCAGAGATTAGGTCTCCCAGAGGTTGACCTCATGGCAACCTGACTCAATGCCAAGGTGGAGAAATTCTGTTTGCTGTATCAGGAGGACATTCCCTTGGCAGTGGATGCCCTGTCCATCTCTTGGAGGTTCAGGCTATTTTACATTTTCCCTCCAATTCCCATCATACCCTAGGTATTGCTGAAGATAAGACAGGACCAAGTCCAGGCGATTGCCATAATACCATTCTGGCTAAAAAGGATTTGGTTCGCCCAGCTCATAGGCATGAGTTGGGGCGACTACTGGAGGCTTCCCCCTCTCCAAGACCTGGTCACTCAAGGAGACCTGAGATGCCAGGATCTGGTGAGATTCAACCTGACAGCCTGGAGGTTGACCGGTCCCTATTCCTAGATAGTGGACTGTCAGAGGCCGTTCTGAACACTCTTGCCTGTGCCAGGGCTGAGTCCACAAGCAAGAACTACCGAAGGATCTGGACGATCTTCAGAACTTGGTGTAGTGGATGGAATGTATTCCTTTCTAACCCTCCGGTCAAAATCATCTTGGAGTTTTTGCAGAACGACCTAGACAAAGGGCTATCTCCTTCTACCCTGAAGGTGCATGTGGCCGCTTTTTCCGCCTATCTGAGGAGACGTCTATCTCAACATTCTATCTGCATTACTAAAGGGAGCCATGTGAATCAAACCCTCAGTGTCAGCCCCTGTTCAACAGTGGGATCTCGGAACTGTCCTTTCAGCCCTCTGCGACTCTCCATTTGAGCCGTTAAAGGATGTTGATTTAAATTTTCGGACCTACAAAACAACCTTCCTACTGTTGATTACCACGGCCAAATGGGTTGGTGAGCTCCAGGCCCTGACATTAGAAGAACCTTACACCTCTTTTTTTAAGGACAGGGTACAATTGCGGTTTTTACCAGAATTTAGACCCAAGGTGTCTTCTGTCTCAAACTTAAATCAACTAATTTCATTGCCAGTCTTTTTTCCGGCTCCCTCCTCTCCTGAGGAGGAGAGACTCCATACGCTGGATGTGGTCCATTGCCTGCGGATCTATTTGGAACATACGGAGTCATTTAGGAGGTCAGAGAGCCTTCTGGTGAACTTTGCTGGGAGGTTGAGAGGCTAAACCCTCTATCTCCTCATGGGTTAAGGAGGCCATAAAATTGGCATCCTCTTCTCAGGGTCTTCCTTCTCCAGCTTGCCTTATGGCACACTCCATGAGGGCAGTCTCAAAATCATGGGCAGAGCAAAGGGCGGTGCCCTTGGAACATATCTGTGCGGTAGGCCTCTTGGTCCTCCCATTCCACATTTGTGAAGCACTATAGACTGAGCTCACATTCTTCGGATGCTACTGCCTTCAGGCAGTTGGGTCTTGGGCTCTGTAAGTTGAGGGAACCCTCCCTAAGGGGATTACTTGTCATCTCCCCATATTTGTGCTGCTGGTATGACGACAGGAAATCGTTGACTATGAAGATAGTCTGTTTTCCCTTAGTCATAATAGCAGCACAAGGCTTTCCTCCCTATTATGTTATTATTGTACTTTTGTATTAACATGGGGGGGGGTGTCTCTTGCCCTCTTATAGGGCCTAGTCAAGCATTGTAAAATTAATTGCTAATTAAAAATTCTGCCTGTCCTACCAGCACACAGGGGCAGAAATACCCCATATTTGTGCCGCTGTTATGACTAAGGGAAAACAGATTATATTCATAATCAATGATGATTGAACAGAATGATGCAATAACCAGATGGCAGGAGAATTTCCTCCCTCCATAAAGTTGTACGTGTGAGGCTGAAAATGGAGACAGCCTAGGTGTCTCCCTCCTTCCTAATTTGCTGCTCACTTCTTGTTACCAGGGAAGGTCCGTCTTTAGAACCAGAAAGTGGTTCCAAGTCTATTCCAAGTCACTGTATGTTTATGCACAGATCTGCTGTTCAGTGCTCTGTCTTCACACTGCTCAGAGAGGAATCTAGTTTCTCACAGCTCACAGTGAGTTTAAGGAGTGTGTATCTTCTTCTGACCTGTTTTGGTGGATGGGAGAGTAGGGCAGACTATTCTGTATTGTACATACCCACTGCCTTGGAGAGAAATGCAAAATGTGCTGCACCCATAATGGAGTTATTAGCTGCAGAAAAACTGATAGGAGCAATAACCAAAACCATGTATGAAGGCTTATATAGCCAGAGAACAGTCTTCCTAGTAAAACACTATGGATAGTTCAACATTTGATGAAAACTGAGGAATTACCTTTTAACTGATTTCTAGTTTAGTTAATTAATGCAATTTCTCATTAAACCAATTTAACACAATATAGCATGTTAATAAACAGCATTGAAAGGCTGCAATCCACATCTTCCCCACCTCCCACAGGGTGCCCACACATAGACATAAATAGCATCATTAGCATAACACTTTGTGTTGTTAAGTTATCATGAAATGATATTGCATTTAGAAAAGTTCTTTAACTTCTGATACATTTACATATAGACATTTCTAGCCAAGATGGAAGGTAAGGAGGACCCATCTGTAGATGTTTCGTTTTCCTTACTTGTCCAAATTCTGTAGTTCTGACCTCTCCACATCCTTAACCAAATATATATATATATATATATATATATATATATACACACACGTTAACAAAATTGTTGTTACCCCTTGTCGTATAGTGAAAGAAAAACCCACAATAGTCACAGAAATTACTTGAATCTGACAAAAGCAATAATAAATAAAAATTCTATGAAAATGAATAAAGGAAAGTCAGACATCGCTTTTCGTTTCAATAGAATTTAAATAAATAAATGAATAAAACTCATGACACAGGCCTGGACAGAAATGATGGTTCCCGTAACTTAATATTTTGTTGCACAAACTTTTGGGGCAATCGCTGCAATCACACGATTCCTGTAGCTGTCAATGAGACTTTTGCCCCTCTCAGCAGGTATTTCGGCCACTCCTCATGAGCAATCTGCTCCAGTTGTCTCGGGTTTGAAGGCTGCCTTTTCCAGACGGCATGTTTCAGCTCCTTCCAAAGATGCTCAATAAGATTTAGGTCAGGGCTCATAGAAGGCCACTTCAGAATAGTCCAATGTTTTCCTCTTAGCCATTCTTGGGTGTTTTTAGCTGTGTGTTTTGGGTCATTATCCTATCGCAAGACCCATGACCTGCCACTGAGACCAAGCTTTCTGACACTGAGCAGCCCATTTCTCTCTAGAATCCCTTGATAGTCTTAAGATTTCATTGTACCCTGCACAGATACAAGACACTCTGTGCGAGATTCAGCAAAGCAGTCCAGAACATAACAGAGCCTCCTCCATGTTTAACAGTAGGCACAGTGTTCTTTTCAAGATATTCTTCATTTTTCTATCTGTGAACATAGAGCTGATGTGCCTTGCTAAAAACTTTGATTTTTGTCTCATTTGTCCATAGGACATTTTTCCAGAGGCTTTATGGCTTCTTAACAATTTATATAATTACTTTTGTCAGATTCAAGTTATTTCTGTGACCATTGTGGGTTTTCCTTTCATTAAACGAGGGTTACTAACAATTTTGTCCACGTGTGTATTTATTCGATTAAAGATAGATGGATAGATAGATAGATAGATAGATAGATAAATAGATAGATAGATAGATAGATAGATAGATAGATAGATAGATAGATAGATAGAATAGATAAACTTTTATTAACTTGCAATGCAAGGAACTTAAAGGGGTTGGCCACTTTCTGACCAATATTAAGAGACAAATGTTATTGTTTGTACAATAAAAAGATACAAATTGTTAGATGCCCCCAGGCATGCTTCTCCTGCTGTCCCAGTTGCATTGCAGACGTGTTGGCATCATTTGCTGAGGTGTCATAGTGGACTTGGATTGAGGAAATTCACCGAGCAAACCACCAGGATTTAATTCTCACTAGAGAATAGGTATCTTGCACGTAGGAGCTTTTCAGCAGCAGTAGCAACATCCAATACCTCCAGGAGGTGAAGTGAACACGAATAAAAACAGACCAATGGATGAAAAAGAACTGCGCTTGCTCCAAATCCGTAAATTCAACACGTTCTTTATTATGGCTCTTAATACACGACGCAGCGGGCTGCGTTTCGGGGCTTCCCCTTTGTCAAGTGTATTACCACTGTACACACTTATCCTCACAGATGGATGACTATCCGAGTGAGCTGCAAGTGTTAGCAGTAGCTGGACGTGAAGAATACCTCCTGAGTCGAATGGTGGGTTCCCCTGAAACAAAGCATTTTTCCCCATAGATTATAATAGAGTTCGATATTCAATCGAATAGTCGAATATTGAGCGGCTATTCGAAATGAATAACGAATATCGAATATTTTACTGTCGCTCATCTCTAGTAATTAACAGAATAACATTTTATAGTATTTTTTTTATGTGAAAAGGTTTAGTGTCTTGCTCGGACATGTATTGGTTGGTTGATTCTGTCACTTGGCTTGAATGAAAGTTCAGCATGGGCAAGCTGGACAACCTCCAGTATGAAGTGCCTGGGCAAGCGTATCTATTCACTGTTGGTGAGGATGTAAGATGACTCCATTGCTTTTGTGTTGTAACTACATTGATGTGCATGGCTAGATAATTGTTGGCTGGCACGTGATCATTTCAGTGTCAGATGTTTTTACACAATAGGATCAATTAAATATTTGCTGAATAAGCATTTGTGACCCGTGCACATGTATTTAGACAGCAACAAACTGGATCATGACACTAAAGTTGTGCAATAATTCAACTTTATTCCATACAACTACAAAAAACAGCCCAGTTTAGTGGTTTTATTTCATATATTGAAGGCCCTCAAAGTTGTTCAAACCAATAGTTATGTTTATGACTAAAATTGATCATTTCATTAGTTCAGTCCCGAAAAAAAGTCTTTTCAGTTAAAACAGTTTCCTACAAAAACATAGGGGGATGGAAATGTGCGAGTACCTATGTTTTAGGACAGGGTTAGGCAACCTTCAGCACTCCAACTGTTGTAAAACTACAATTCCCAGCATGCATACTTGCTTTGCTGTTCTTGGAACTCCCATGGAAGTGAATGGAGCAAGTTGGGAGTTGTAGTTTCACAGCAACTGGAGTGCCGAAGGTTGCTGACCCCTGTTTTAGGATATCTACTAGTTCACCAACTGAATTCATAACATGACCAATTTATGGGTACATGATTTTGACTAGATCGATGTATTTGTTTCGTATTTTTAAAGCTGGTTATCCCTTGCCACACATATCAAGATATATTGAACCAAGAGGGAAGATAAGGATGGACACATTAGTACCTCAGTTCTAGGAATATGGATTATCCATAGTTGCTTTATGGTCCCTATGCTTCATTTATCAGAATACTCTTACGAATAGTAATTAAACAGGTACAGAAAATGCAATATATATTAATGGATCTCTGTTTATGCAATTATCTTTTGTATTAGTTTTATCATTGCTGTATTTACACTGATAATATGAACAAGAAAGCGTAAACAATACAGAAAGATTCAATAAATTGAATATCTACCTTTGTCACAGAAATGAAAAGTGGTTTGTGTGTTTGTAATATAAAATAGCTAGCTAAGTCCTGTGATCTCAGCAGCATCAGCACTGATTTAGGCTCTGTATTTGAGTGCACTGATAGGTGATGGGGAAGGGAGAGTGAGCAAGTATTATGTAAGTTTTCATAAGAATGAAAATAGTAACCAAATGATGGATCCACTGCATGATATCTGCCGAAGACAACAATAGCTGCAAACAATTCCTAGGTGGTTGGAATTACAATGGTTTAAAAAATACAGCAATAGTTGACATGTTGTGTGTCCAAAACCTGGAGCATAGGCACTTTGGGATTATTTCTGAAGAGCGTAGATGGGATTTGTTTAACTGCATCCACTACTTTACTTTGCAGTGGGTTACTTGCCAAGAATTTTGCAGTGGCTAACCTTCACATTTGTGTTTTGAGTTTGTTTTAGTTACTTTCCATCAGAAACAAAACAAAACAAAACAAAAAAAATCAAGCCATGGACTGGATGAGAACAAAAAATACAAGGAAAGAGTGCATCCCTTAAACCAACTTCACTCACAGAAAGGCAAAAAAAAGCTTAGTTCTCCTCCAAACCACAGGGTGATTTACCAGCCCAATCAGGGGTGAGATACATGACATGGCAAAAATAGACTTAAATGTGGGTCGCATCCATCTGAGATCACTGGTTGTCGGACTGATAGGCTGTTTAGAAATGTAGAATGCAAAACTGGAACCTATAGTTCCTAAAAGCCCAGGCAATGTGTGCACTGCTCATGACATCAAGTAATATGACCACTCCAAGCTTTATTAAAATGACAATGCGTTTCGGGGTATTACAACGTTCAAAAGAATGCACTCCTTCATCAGATCAGTTCTACTGTAGACTACAGGCTCTCTGCTCTACAGTAGAACTGATCTGATGAAGGGCTGCCCGTAATACCCCAAAACACGTTATCATATTCATAAAGCTTGGAGTGTTCCTATTCCTTGATGTCTTGAATTGCTTGGTCATGAGGAGCCCACATTGTCTGGGCTTTTAGGAACTATAAGTTCCAGTTTTGTATTCTAACATTCAAGCCATGGTGGATTAGCATCCAACTGGACCCTTTCACTAATAATGGCGCCCATCTGGTACCATCATGGAGTCGTTTAATTAGATAATAGAGATGAGTGAGTAGTATTCGATTGAGTAGGTATTCGATCGAATACTACGGTATTCGAAATACTCGTACTCGATCGAGTACCACTTGCTATTCAAATGGAAAAGTTCGATGCAGAAACAGCATTGATTGGCCGAATGCTATACAGTCGGCCAATCAACGCTGGTTCTTCTCCTACCTTTAGAAGTCTTCTCCGTGCAGCTTCCCCAGGGCGTCTTCCGGCTCTGAATTCACTCTGCCAGGCATCGGGCCTGGGCAGAGCCGACTGCGCATGTCCGTTTGTAGTGCGGGCATGCGCAGTCGGCTCTGCCCAGGCCCAATGCCTGGCAGAGTGAATTCAAAGCCGGAAGATGCCACGGGGACGCTGCATGGAGAAGACTTCTTGGAGGATCCAGCCCGACCCTCACTCGTGGACTTGGTAAGTATAATTTGATCGAATGTTGCCTACCCCTGAAATGAGCATTTTCCCCCCATAGACTATAATAAGGTTCGATATTCGATTTGAGTAGTCGAATATTGAGCGGCTACTCGAAACAAATATCGAACCTCGAACATTTTACTGTTCGCTCATCTCTACTAGATAATAGTGCTGTAGCAGCATTATTTGTTCTATAAATGTTATAGAATTTGTAGCAGAGGTTACATTCCACAGATGTGAGGAGAGCCTAGTGCAAATAATTTTCTGATTATTTTTTGTAATTAAATATTTTTGCCCAATTTTATTTCAATTGAATTTTCTGGCAAGTTTTATAAAAATATTCTTAGAGAATAACTTGGACTGAAGATTCTAAAATGAAATTCTGCCTCAGCTAAAGAAAGATGATAATCTAAAAATAAATAATGCAAAATATCTGCTTATCAACAGTCGTACACGTTACAAACCGGTCCTCATTTAATTTCTTTTTACAATGAAAACAGTTTGCGGCTCTTGAACATGAATGATATGATGATCGCGGTTAAAAACAAAAAAAAAATCTTTAGAATTACAGCTTGGTAAGTGATGATCGTGCAACAATGAAACTGTCTAGCAGCGAGGCAGGGCGATACAATGATGGACTCTATCAAGCGAAAGAGTGAGGAGCACTGAAGTGTGTTTGTAATATGAATTTCTGTGCGGAATGACAATGAGTAACGGGTGAAGTGGCTGCTCAATCACACTGCTCGTGAATGAACTTCTAAGCCATTTCAGTAGAGTGAAAATACTGCGCCTGGTCTCTTTTTTTTTATTTTATTTTTTTTATTTCAGGCAAGTCCAGCCGAAGACAGAAAATCTTTAATATTTGTTGGCACATTGTAGCTTTAGCAAAAAAATAAAAATAAATGTCTGAGCTTCCAGAATTAATATAATAATGTTTTTACATGGAATTGGATGGAAAAATAATTTATAGAATATGAATAGAATTCCGTGACATCAAATCTTCTCTTGACGTGGCATATCCTTTCAATTCAGGCAGACGGTGTAATTTATGCAGATCTGTGAGGAGTATTGGCAATTTCCCATAAAGAGTAGTATAGCAGCATACTAATTTATAGGACTTTTTTATACTCCACAGCAGGTTAGCATGCATGGCCATAAATACAATCTCATGTCCTGTAGCATGAGAAAAAACTGAGCATAAGGAATGATTGTTATGGAACGGTTCTGAATGAAGATGTGTAAGGGCTTATATATATTCTAGACAGCTTGGCATACAGAAGGTCAGTATTGCAATAAAGACAGACAGATAGAAATATAAATAAATGGATGGATGGATGGATTGATGGATTGATAGATAAATAGATAGAAAATAATAGATAATAGATAGATAATAGATAAATAGATAGATAGATAGATAGATAGATAGACACCAAAAGTAATGCTAATTAAATTCAATTAAATACATAACACAATATGAAGTTATTCTCATTATTATACTGTATACTATATTGCAACTTTAGCCAACCCCCTATATTCTGCATAGCCCATATGGAAAGATAGCTACAGTACATTTTGTTTCTTCCGTAAGATCACTGTAACGTCTCTGCCTGTTCGGATCTCTGCGCCACCCTCCGCTCGCACGCTGTGGTGCAGGAGGCAGGCTCATTTTGGTTCTTTGCTTAGAGTTTTCCACTGCACTGTGTGAATACCGCTCTGTTACTTCTCCTCTGTTATTGAATTTCCACCACACCCATCTCCTGCACCTTGTTCTCTCTGATCATCAAATGGTTAATTCTAGTCTGGCCTGTGTAATTGACAGCCTGTCTACCAATCAAGCCTAGGGCAGGTCTTCGGCTCTCGTATAAGCCATTAGCCCACACAGCCATGCTGGGTATTGAGACTCTGTCCTTAGACTTTGTCCCTGCTAAGCTCCACTGTCTGCTACTATTATATTACTGACCTCTGGCTTCCCTTTTGACTATTCTCTTGTATTTTGATTTTGTACTGTGTTGCTTGACTGTTACCGGACTCTTGGCTATCTGACCCTCGGCTTGTTGTTGTTTGTCTTGTCTTTGTTCTGTGTTGTCACCTATACAGGAAGGGCTTTGTTGATCAGTTGCCCTCTGCTGCCTAGGTTGGCAAGCAGGTAGGGGCAGCGGTGGGTTCAGCTTAGGGCTCACTGTCTTGTTGTGCCCCTTCCTCCAGGATTTTCCAGCAGCTACTGTGTGCTCCTCTAATTCCCTTACAATCACATTGCAGTTGAAAAATATCTCCAAAATCTCTCCCCTTTCACCACTTCCACCAATTTCTACTATTTGCTGCTCCACTGCTCCAGTGCAATTTGAATCCTTTCTGTTTTCCCAAGCCGTCAGTGCAGTTACTTTCAGCACCCAATATGCTAATTAGAATCAACACAGTCAGGTGGGCAGTCCTGAGTTGGAGCAGACAGCAGGGACCGCCCACCTGAATCTTTATTAGTGTATTTACCGTATTTTTCGGACTATAAGACGCACCTAGGTTTTAGAGGAGGAAAATAGGAAAAAAAAAATTTTGAAGCAAAAACTGGTAAAATATTTAATATATGGGAGTTGTAGTTTTGCAACAGCTGCAAGGCCACATTGACAGGTGACCCTGCAGCTGTACGGGGATGTATAGGGCGTTTTTTTTTTGCGGGGCCAGATGTACTTTTTAGTTATACCATTTTGGGGAATGTCTATTTCTTAGATCACCTTGTATTGAAAAAAAAAACAGGAGGTGATTTAGAACTTTTATTTATTTTATATTTTTAAAGCTTTTTTTTTTTTACTATTTTATTCCCCCCCGGGGGCTTGAGCCTGCGGTCACTTGATTGCAAGTCCCATAGACGGCAATACAACTGTATGTCTCAGGCCCCGGCGTCTATCACTTGCCGGCTTCCGCCTCTCTATTACAGCGGATGCCAGGTGCCACATTCAGACTATAAGAAGCACCCTTCTTTTCCCCCCAAATTTTGGGGAAAAAAAGTGCGTCTTATAGTCCGAAAAATACGGTAATTTCCAAACTATTAGAAATCAAATGTGCTATCCTTTGTATCTATTCAGCAGTGTTTATAACAAATTCTAACAAATCAGCCTATAATTTTTTTTTTTTTTTTCAATGACAATGGTACTCTTTCAAGTTTTTTTTTAAATCTTTTTATGTCTCTTGGAGTCTGGGAACTGTTGTTCTTGCAGGACATAAAGTAGTATATTTCCTTATGTATTTTGCAATATGTACCAGGTTTATTAATAACTTCTATGTTTTCGGCTGCTGACAACCTGATGGATAAGGTGGCTGTTAGGCAGTATATGTCCCAGCTGAAACTTTGACTGAGACTGAGGAATGGATATGTGAGGTCTTATCTATTAGCCTATGGAATAATCATATTTTTCATCTATTTATATATAATTCTGTATAATGCTGTACATGTACCAGTATTAGAGAAAATTACAGTGCATTCACCTTAGGATCCTATTAAGACAACAAAGTTTACCAGTTGTTTGGCATTCATGATCTGTGAAAAAATAGCGCATTGGGTCTGTGAAAAAGTCTAAGTTTCAGCTTGGTAGTGTGAATATACCCTTAGTATGAAGCGTATGTATGTCGTTCACTGATACATTTTATTATGTGCTCTGAGTCGATCCATACAATGGGTATCAGATCAGCTGCCATAATTCTTACGTTTTAGCAAAAATAACAGAAATCTATTTTTATGGGAGAGCCAAGCCCCGAATCTCGGATCTCATAATAAGACAATACAAAAATCATTCCATATACTTGGCAAAGCTCTTTTTACAGCGCAGTATAAAATTCAGGTATTTTCCTGTGTCTGAGCTCAGCCTCCTTTCAGTTCACTGGCAGTTCATTAATTCTTCTGACAGACTCATTACTTTATAAGTTATTAGTTTAAAGTGGGATTTGGTGACATAATTGGATTTTTATCATGATTTATTGTTTGATTTTTTCATAGCTCTCAGATGAATATGCAGACTAGCATTTTTACCTCAAATATTAAGTATGTATAGAGCTGACAATAACCTGCAGGAGTTCAGAATGGTTCTTTGTTTCGGAACGTCTGCCATTGTGACGTGTAGTGCTTACAGTACGGTATGCCGCGCGTTAAATAACACATCTTTGCTTGAAATAGTCATCCGCTTTCATGGTTCTGTATGATTGCTCCATTGGCTTAATATTCTCCTACAGAGATAAGGTGAAGAACAGAGAGAAGGGCATCCATAGAGAAATGGAATTTTCTATAGCATATAATATAGTACTCCATAAGGTATTCGTTCAGTAGCCAACAAACAGCACAAGGACCTGATGCAAGAAAGGTAAGTCAGTTCTTTGAAGGTCAATACTCAAAGTTTAGTCTAGTAAGTAATGTTTCTACAATATACCATAGCCTTCTGCTGTGAGAAACCTCCATGTATTATAAAATACTGTAGACTTCCCTAGTAGGTGAGGGTAGAAGCTGTTCACTTGGTATTGAGGTGGCAGGGGTTTAACCAAGCTTGTAGGCTTTCTTGAAAGGATGAGTCTTTGAGGTCCTCTTGAAGGTCGTGATTGTGAAGAACAGTCTTATACATCATGGTGAATTTCAGAGTTTAAAAGATGAATGAAAGAAAACTTGGAGATCATTGTGTGAGGAGCTACATCTATACCTGAGATGTAGCAGAGCTGTGTGCTCAACTCTGCTACATCTGAGATGTAGTAGAGCTGTGCACTCAACTTTGCTATACCTAAAATGTAGCAGAGCTGTGTGCTCAACTCTTCTACATATGAGATGTAGTAGAGCTGTGTGCTCAACTCTGCTATACCTGAGATGTAGCAGAGCTGTGCGCTCAACTCAGCTACACTTGAGATCGGACCACAATGGAGACTGCTGTGGACTGATCTTAGACTCTGCCTCCTCACAGATGAGCCTCTGGCAGAACCAGCATTGATTGGCCAATTCTGTACACTGTATGGCATTCGGCCAATCAACGCTGGTCAATGCATTCCTATGAGAAAAAGGCAGCTCCCGTATAACGCAAGATGCCAGGGATCCCGACTAGCATATAATGGGCTGCTACAAGATGTGCTTGCAGGTGAAGTTTGAAAGTGATGAGACCTTGCCAGCCAGAGCTAAATGCGAGAGTAAGTTCAATGCAAACATATCGTGGCAGTGCACCATATGCTAGTCGGGATCGCGGGCAGCTTGCGGTATGTAGGAGCTGTCTTTTTCCCATAGGAATGCATTGACCATACTCTTGCTTGTATCTTGGGCTGGCAAGGAAGGTATATAGAGCCCCAAAGAGCTGTTTGAGTAACATTCCTACCTAAATAAAGCTAATTCCTTGCTAACCCTGCCAGTACATCTATCCCTGTCTAGTTCACAGTCTCATATGAACCGACTCTGAAATCCACTATTCATATAAAGTGGAGATCACCTGATTTAGCCAGCCAATTACTTTTTCCAATTTTTTTTTCAATGCCTATGTTTTCCTACTTCCTATCCCACCTCCCCTGCACTGTTATTGGTGTAAAAAAACGCCAGGGAAGGTGGGAGGGGAAACAAATTTTTACTGCGTTTGCTGCGTGGTATTCGATTGAAATTGAATATCTCGAACAGGCTGATATTCGATCGAATACCAATTCGATCTAATGCCGTTCGCTCATCTCTACTAAAGACCTATCCCAAGGGGCTCCGATTCAGGTTCCCATTGTCTTCAGGCCTCTTGAACGATGTCAAAGACTGTTGAGGCCTGTGATTATGACTAAGTGATCTTTGACGTCATACAGGAGGCCCCAAAACCTGCAGTGGTGCCCAGGAAAGGTGAGTTACTACTACATGACATTTTATTGTATGGAAGGTACTTGGGACATTATATTGTATGAAGGGACATTATGGGATATTATACTATGCACACTATAGGACATTCTTCTTCAAGAGGTTGTCCAGGAATTACACAAACTGCCAGGGGCCCAGAGCAGGTATAACATAAAAATAAATATACTCACCTGTCCCTAGCATTCCTGTCTTAACCAGTCCATTCAGTAACCATTGAAGCCAATAATTGGCCTTAGCAGTCAAATGGGGCTCAGAATTTCCAAGGCATGATATTCAGCATAACCCCACGTAAGAAGAGTTGAGAGAAGGTGAGTATAACTGTTTGCTATTTTTTATACTTTGTCACGGCCTCTACCTACTATACTCTGTAGTCTAAAAAGACTCTAGAGTATAACAATTTCATTTTTGGTGAACCACCTGGACCCGAAACAAATCTTTAGAGGTTTGTCCATCTCTTGTTTTGACTATGTAACTTGCACCTTATACCCCTGATAGGTTCAGTTTACACATTTGAATAGATAGATGTGTGCACTAGATCATCTATGTATATAGTTTCATACTCTGTCCTTCACTTCCATTGTAACAAAAATGATACTGTGCAGTATACAATACATGTGGCTGATGATGTGATGTGTAAAGATTGTAGCTAAGATTTTCAGTTTACTTCAAAATACGGACAATGATATATATTTCAACTAAATCTGTACCAAAATGGCACTCTTTTGTAGAAAATATAGCCAATATAACTTTATAAACACATTATACTACATATATGTATCTATTTTTTCCAGGTTTCCATTGATATTTTATCCAGTGTAACCTAAGGTATCTACTATGACACATGGAATTCATTTAGTATCTATTGCAAAATGGATCCATCATATCCATCACGGGTCAGTATGGACAGATCCTTTAATACACTGGCCTGAGTAACTTTCAGAATTGAAATCCACTATGATATTTCTCTTTTCATCCCAACGATATGACTATTTTGACCCAGTTAAATGTTAGACCTGTATTGCTTCTTTGAGTACTAGAATAACAATTGTCGGTGTATTATTTAACACCCAGGCATGTTTTTCTTTAGCTTTTTAATTTAGACTGTAGAGAAACTGAATCACATTTTATTAAATTTAATGTAACACCGCGCTGCCAAGTTCCATCTACAGAATATCGTTCGCAGTTATAAGTCATAAGATACTGAAAATACAGGTTTAACATTGAACGTCCTGACGAGCTGTAATACGTCTCGAGCCGTAGACATAATAAATAATAAAATACTGACCCATTTCTCTGCACCTTTCAAACAAGAACTGCTATTATTTTTGTTAACAGATAGAACTGAAAGAGATGGATTTTCCTGGTTGTCGTAAATGCTTAAACAATGTTAAATTATTTGAAGCAACTTCCTCTCGTAAAGCAGCAAAATCTCATAATGACCACGGCAGGGTTATCAATCAGTATTTTCCTTCAGAAAGCTGACTTAAGACAATATAAATATCCTATTTTTAATCAAGAAATAGTACTGACTATGGCGAGAGTGCTGATTAATCAACAGAAAGGCTCCATGAACCTGCCGCCGTCTGTAAAAAACGACAGTCAAATTGAAAGCAGAGAGGTGAAAGGCGAGTAAATATTTGAAGCAGATTATACTTTCTCTATGTGATCAATCTGAACATTTACCAGTTTCTTACTGATTGAAAATTGTAACTCGAAATACTTTAAAGTTTTAAACTTTTAAAGTATTTAGAGATAACCAGGTCCCGGGAATGGCAGCCAAGAATGGAAGGAGCATCTATGCAATTTCCTAGTTTTATTATTTTTATGGCTCTGTTCACAAATGCATTTTATTCCATCTTTTTAGTGGAATCTGTTGGGATCAGTTGGAATCAATTGAAAATAAAAACAATGAAATCTGTCCAGAAGACCACCTTTTTGAAAAGATCACCCCCTTTTCCAGACCAAATTATCTATGAAATATTGTCTGTGTCATAATAAATATAATGCATACTGCTCATCTTCTTCATGCAGACTAGAGATCACTGAACCAGTTTGTAAAAAGCCAGGTTTGTTATGAATTTTACCAGAATGTAGGGTTTGGATGAACCCGATGTTTTTGGGGTTCACTAACAAATTAATCACTATTATTCTCCAAGGTCTCTTCAGATCTTTTCAGTAGAATAAGTGGGGGCCAAGGAGAGGTATGATAAAAGGGAATGCAAGTCTACCTTATCTCACCTGTCCTGAGCTCCCTTGTGGTGTCCATTGTGTGTTCCCCATTCCTCTTCAGGGCTCTTCTGACCTCTTCTGTGAAGTCAGGAGCCCAGGAGTACTACTTATGCCTATGATTGGACCTCAGCGGTCTTGTGATGTAAGCTGACATCATTATGTTTGTGTCTAAGTGTCTTGACATTTGCATGGCCCACATGACCAAGTTTTGTTCATGTGGTACACACAAGATTGGTCCAAAACGAAACTGTCAGACAAACCTCACAAATATTTATGAAATTAATCTTTGGAGGTATACCAATCTCTAAAGAAGACCTCCTCACTTGGAACACTTTACGCTGCAATTTGGTGCTTATCATAAGGAAGTTTTGCCAAGGGCGTAGCAGTTGCTTAAGGGCCCTGTACACAGGGTGTCCCAAAGGTCCACGTACAATATATAATTAATCTAAACGGCACAAGATAGATAGGGACCCCATTACAGATTTTGTATTGTGGCCGAAGAGCTTTAAGTTCTGTCTGTGGGTTTGACTGTGTGTGTATTTTATTGTGGTCATAGCTCCATCTACGGCCACTATGGTAGTTTACATTTTAAAACTGGTGTAATTTGACTGTATTCAAAAAATGGCACATGACCCTTCCTGAGCTAAAACTAAACGGTTGCTGTTGGGCCTTAGGAACTGCAGTGCAGTAACATGTTAACATAGTTGATAAGGTTGGATGAAAATACAAGTGCATCAATTCTTACCTATAATTTCCCCATCAGAGGGGAAAAAATGCTTCTCAATTCCAAATATGGCAATCAGAATAATCCGTAGACCAACATCTCATCCCCAGTGACTAACATAATATTTTTCTTTCAAGAAAGGCATCCAGTCTTCTCTTGAACTTGTGTAGATCATCAAGTAATATGACATCCTGTGGCAGTGAGTTCCATAGTCTCACCACTCTTTCTATAAAGAAGCCCTGCCTATGACTGTGGTAAAACCTTTGTGCCTCCAGATGTAGACAATGTCTTCTTTTCATGGTTACAAAGCTATCTGTAAAGAGATTATAGGAAAACTCCCAGTCAGACTTTCTCCGTTTTGTTAGCTATAACTATAAATATATAACTATATAACTATCTGTAACTATAGAACTGATATTGATCCTAAAATCAAGACTGTATGTTCGTGAATATAAACATTTTGGTTACACTATGGTATAGTGTTGTATCAAACAGCAAGACTCTATTCACATGATTTTTTTTATCAACTCCTTATTTAGCGATTGGCAAACAGCAAGGGAAAAACACGCAATATATAGCAATCATGGAAGAGCCGCACAATTGCGACATCCAAACTGAGCCAATAATTTTTTAAACATGTTTTTAAGGAACAGAAAAAAAGGTATGGGAGGGAGGGAGGGAGGGGAGATGAATGGTGGGACTGGATAGAAGGGGGGAGGGGGTAAGAGGAAAGAGGAGAAGTAGAAAGGAAACCACTGCAACAGTGTCCAGCTCATCACTTGAGTTTTACAAATCTGATCCAAGGGGGACCAAGTCTTAACGGGGCATTACCAACTGGCTTGTTCAGCAACCTGCAGGCTGTGTGCTTTCTTCACTTCCTGATTTTCTCGGTACATTGGTGGGCGGGGTTTCACTTGTTGTCTCCGAGGCAAAGCTCTGCTATCTCTCTTCATAGCAGTATGTTTGCAGTCAGTAATGAGGGATGGTTGTACATAAATTACCACAGTATCACTGGAAGATGCACAATATGAAGCTGATGTAGCAGAGCTGGATTTGAGTCAGTTTGCAATAAACTCCATTTTAGTTCTGTGTTTACATACAGAGGTAAAGACTCCCTATCTCAGCCGTTATCAGCCAAATTAAATTAACCAGCTGATAACTGGAAGAGCAAGAGATAAACGGCTCAGAAATACAAGCTCCCGAGCACTCAGCTTCCCTTCCCCTATCTGAGAACAGGGAGCTACGTCACTTGTGTGGTGCTGAGAGATAAACAGCTCACAAATACAAGCTCACTCCCGTGCACTCAGCTACCCCTCCCTCCCTGAGAGCAGGGAGCTATGTCACTTGTCGTCCAAGGGGATAAGCTCATCACCAGGCCCGTGGTTATGGAAACGCAGTGTAAACAATGAAGTGAATAAATTAAGATAGCGGCCAAATGAAGCAGTTTTGATAAAGCAATGTATTTAGGAAAAGTCTTAAATCCATATAAACTAGCAGTATAGATAGGATCCTTGAGATGGCACAGCCCCTTTAAGGAAAGAGGTATGTTTGCCCAAGGCCCGACTCGAAATCTCTTCAAATCTGCAAACTTGGTTTACTATGGCCACCCATTCAGAGTGGGTTGGTGGAGCAGTCTGCAACTATTTCTGAGGAATAAGGAACTTGGCGACAACAATAAGCTGAGTCTTTAAATCCCGTTTAGAGGGAGTAAGCTGAGCTTCGGGCAAAACAAGTGCAAGATGGTGCAAAGATAACCTAGACCCGGCTCCACAAATGGATCTAAGTCTAAATCTAAATCTTCAACTACTCTCCAAAACCCATTTAACTCTATTCAAATGATTGGCACTAGGAGTTCACTAAGCCAAGACTTAACAGATCAATGTAGCATCTTTGTGGCACCCATTTTTATCACAGACTCCATTAGCTCAATGAGTGAATCAGGTCTGTGAAACCAGTCTTGATAGTTCAATCCGTGAAAAAAATAGAGCATTCTTTATTTTTTCACAGATCTTGGGAAGCACACATCCAATGAAATTGGTCAATTGAATAGACTGTAACACTCATTTTTCTTTTATATACTACCTTATGACTGCTGTACATTTGATCAAATTTTTTTATCCCAAAAAGTAGTGATAGTTTTTAATCAACTTGGCACATCTCCTCTTAGTTACACCCATTTTTAGACACTTCAGAGACATGCATAAAAGTATTTTTTTTTTTTTTTTTAATATATGGTTGGGAAAGTAACAAACAAGAAAAATGATAAGTAACCAGAGATTCCTGCCCATAATAGTTAGACTAAGTTCACATCACCATTGGAGACTCCACCATAGAAACCACCAGAAATCGATGGAAAGAAAAGTCCTGTTCTCTCCGCTGGTCTTAGTATAAAAATGGCGGAACCCCAAGAGACAGCCGACGAACTCCATTATATTCTATAGGGGAGAGTCATATGCAGATTTGAAATTAACCTTAACAATCTGTAGACAATATTAAACAAAGAAAACATTAACACCATTTCCATTTTCTTTTGTTGATCTATGAATTTTAATATAAAAAAAATCCTCTGCAATCTACTCTTAAGAATAAAGTTTCCTGAAAAAATGTAAACCCATCAATATGCTTCTTAAACGCTAAATAAAGCTGCCACCACGCTAAATTGAGGAACATTTTACATCTTAATCATGATTTAAGAAGAAATTTAAAATTCCGAGAGTTTCTGACAAAGCCAAGTAATAATATTCTACTAATAGGAGGAAGACTTCATAAAAAGTCTGGATGAACTGTGACACTTATGACATAAAACTCAAACCTGCACGCACTAAAATCTGTCCTGTTCTGAAGTACAAAATAGCATTTTTATAGGAAGACACTAATTTCTGTCATTGTAAGGACCTTGAAATCTCCAGGATGTTGTATATTATTTCATATTGCACCGTGAAAAATTCTGAAGTTTTATGCTTAGAAGCATATGGGTATCTGCTGGCGATAGATTCCAGAATATTGTTGTAATATGATTTGTGGGCTAATGGTAAACAGAAAAAGGTAATTTTTCCTTTGTGGTCTATTTGTCTTGTTAATGTTTTCGAAACTCGTTCATGTTTGAAAGGTTGTACAATGTAAAAAATCGCGATCATCAGGAAAATGCTTTAGAGATGCTTTAGACTGAATTCCATTTACCAAGCTTGAGATTTACGGTGTATTGCAGTATGGAGAATTCTGAAATATTCACTCATTTCTATTAATACAGAGGAAGAGAAAGAAGAAAAAAAAATCTGAAAAAAGATGAATATACTATATAGACCACTATACTATATACACCACTGGTGGACCTCCGACAATTGATTACAGTTAAAGGTGGATCGAGGACCTGTAATGTGGGCATGGTTATGATGTTATTTTTTTAACTTTTATTTATTTATTTATTTTTGTACATTGTGCTCCACATAAAGTTATAATGGACCTTTGAGGGGTCCATTATAACATTACTTTGTTGTTGTTGTTGATATCTTCTGTAGCTGGGTCTGGCACATCGGCCCCAGGTACAGGAGGAATGTGGCCTCCTAAAATGAACTGCAGAGCTGATCTGGGCCTTCTAGGACCCAACAGTTTATACACTTCCTGGCTTCCAGCAGATTACATGACTACTAGTCCGGGGAAAGCAGAAACATAGCTGTGTTACGGTGATCTGGAAGGCTTGTATATGTCCAGATGTATATAGTCAATGGCAGTGGTGTAACACCGACGCCGAAGACCTCGACCGACCCCTCCTCCGCACTCTATTATGTCCCTTAGTAAGCCCTGCACACAGTATTATGTCCATTAGTGGCCCCTGCACACAGTATTATACCCCATAGTGGCCCCTGTACACAGTATTATGTCCATTAGTGGCCCCTGCACACAGTATTATGTCCCTTAGTGGCCCCTGCACACAGTAGTATGTCCCATAGTGGCCCCTGCACACAGTATCATCCCCAATAGTGTCCCCTGCACACAGTATTATGTCCCACTGTGGACACCCATAAACAATTATTATACTCTGGGGTCTTTTCAGACCCCAGAATATAATAATCGGAGACCCGGGGAATAAAAACATTAAAGAAAACAGTTGCTTACCTATCCCCCGACTCCTATGCTGTCGGTTGCCGCTCTTGTACTTCTTTAATGACGTAGGACATCACATGACCCGGGAAGCAGGCCGGGTTCATATGACGTCAGAGACATCAAAGAGGTATGAAGGAGGCCTGGCAGGATCATGGAGAGGTAAGTAACAGTGTTTTTTACGTTCCCTTACCTCTCCCGGTCCGCCGATCATAATACTCATGGGTCTGCAAAGACCCCTGAGTATAATGGTAGTATTTGTGGGCCCCGAGGTGTCACTTACCGATCCCGACCCTGCCAATATCGGCAAGTAAATAGGGCCCATAACGGCCTATTTTAAAAAAAAAAAACGCAGCGGTAGCGGCTGTCACCGAGCCCCCTAATGGGCCGGGCACTGTGGCAGCTGCCTCTGCTGCCTCTACGGTAGTTATGCCCCTGGTCAATGGGTGGTTGGCATATGGATAAGAAACACTGCACAGTGTTTTACAAAATTGTAATAACAATGCTTCTTTTATTTGTTCAGCCGCCATTGGGGTTGGTGCTGAACTCAATTCACGCTGACTTAATTTGGTCACCTCTGCTCTTTGTACTTCTGCTAGCCAGCTGCCTGAAGGGGGTACTGTGTATATGCATATGAGAGATTTGTCTTCTTCATTGTTCACACTTTGCGCCATCTATATAGTAGTGACTGCATGGTATTATGGCTGTGTCCCAACTGGGACAACTGTATGCTGCAATACTCTGCACAGCTGCTACTATGTGCATGGAGTGTGGTGTAAATAATAAAGAGGACACAGTCCTTGCGTAAGACCTGTAATGCACCCCTTATCTGCCCAAGTGTTCATTGTCAGACCCCTACCAATATAAAATTGATTAAGGACTACCGTGACCTTGGAAATTTCTGCTAACACTTTAATACCTGGAGAAATTATGTATTTTCTTAATTCAGGATTACTATACGTATTATCGAGTTGCAGGATAATTTGACAATCTTCCATTATAAAATTAAACACAAGAAGAAATACATTTGGTATGACATTTCTATTATTGATGTTCGTATTTATGAATGTCATTCCTTTATTAGATATTCACAGATTTATGGTCTTTTGATTCAATAAAGTATTTGTATTAAATATTTTCCTGGAAATTATCGGGTTGCTCCCGAGTAAATCAATTAATAAAATGATAATATTTTTGGTCCATACTTAGTATGTACTAAGGCCATATTGTAGCACATGTAAATAAATAATAAAGGGCAAGTCCAGAATAGATGTAACTCAGTATAATACAACCTTGTTTGTACACATCCTACAATGTCCTAAGATGAATACTGTTCTGCGATCAGCGTATCCTTGTGTATCAGTAGTCGTCTTGCAGTGCAGTCTATCGATTGCCTTATATTATGCAAAGAACAATATTCTTACCCAACATCTGGTTTTGTTCCACTCCATTTCCTTAAAATAAATTTCCATTTCTGTTGCACTCATTTCCTGCAGCAAGAAAGTGGTTCTGCTGTAGTTGAGTTCCTGCTACAAGCATCCCATTCTGTTCCACTACATTTCCTAGATTCTGTATATGGTCTTGTAACAAACTCCACAAGTGCCATTTACTTCTACCCATTCTTAAGTATTGAAACCCAACACTCAAAGGATGAAAACAATCTTATAAAGGGCACTTGTTCTTCCTATGAAGTACTTGAATCATTTCATTGTATTCCTAACAAAGCTAAATCTTATGGTTTTTGGGTTTTAGGTTTTCATCTTAAAATAGTTTCAGGGCACATTAGTGATGTCATGGAGCTGACGGTGATGGTTGTTGGTGTTCATTGAGTAGAGTAAATTATGACATAGTTAGATGGTATGCCACAAAACTCTACATTGTAAAAACGAAGAAATTTCATAATAAATCAATCACTTGTTTAAAATGTTACAAAACATAATACCTACAGTGGATGGATACAGTAAGATATAGTATATGTATATATATATATATATATATATATATATATATATATACAGTGAAGGAGAGATACATAGCACTAAATCTTTAGGTTGCACTGGACGTTTAGCTCAACTAATCATATGTTCTCTCACTAGATGGTTTGTTGGGTAAAAAATAAACAAATCTATTCTCCAGGATGTACTGTAAGTAGGAGAACAGTGCACTCTGTATGCCGCCCTCTAGAGGGCAGCCTCCTTAACATCATGCATGACTCAGTTAATAAGTCTACTATCATGATGCGGATTTAATTGCCAAATTAGTATTTCTATTCCAAAAGGAACAGATTCCCAGCTATGGACAGTGCTGTTTCGGTCTTTTGGGCCTCCTCAGCATAGCGCAGGGATACTGATTTGACAGAGTGAGAGACTATAGACCAGGGTCAGGGGATAAGCGTACACATTAGGGAGAGTATGTGTGGTTTGTTGCGTTTCTTAGCTGTCTCAAGAACAGATACTAGGACAGGAGCCATTATATTAGGAGAGATAGGCAAGACCATACAAGGACATCCACTGAGTAGGACAAGTATCTTCTTCCTTGTGCAAGGATACACAGGAGGAGCACTGTCAAAGCCCTACAAAATGACCTCCAGTGGGCTACTGGTGTGCATATTTATGGCCAAACTGTAAGAAAATGGCTCAATATGACGGATACAGTGGGACCTGTGCCCATAGCCCAGCACATTGGACCTTGATTGGCATTTACCAGAGAATGCTAGAATTGTAAAGGAGTCTGGAGTTGTGGAGAATGTTAGGGAAGTAGGAAGGGACATCCACAAATAAACAGCAGATAGTGTGACAGCATTAATAAATTCACTATTTAATAATTTATTAATGCTAATTATGCCAGGTAACTCCTAGGGCATTATGATAAGTATGGGGAGTCCTGATCTCTAGGCTGTGTGGGTTGCACTATGGCCAACACTGTCCTTGTCACCAGTTGCATGTCGATAAGGGACCTTATGTGACCAAAAATGTTTAAGAAATTCATGGATATCAATTATACCATAGACCTCTGTGATATGTATCTGTACATGCAACATTGCAAACATGTCAAGTAGCCCAACAGTGTGTCCAGGAGCTCATTGACATCATGTTTAACGTCTGAGAGAAGATCCCCCACAACTGCTGCATTATCACAAGCATGCAGAGACAATGTCAGGAGAACCTACAGACATTGTAAAAATTATGAAAGCAACCATTTCTCTGAAATGCCTTCAGTTTATTACCATATGTCTGCCTGTAGAAACACTCAGCGATTAGGAGTTACCACTGGGAAAGTATCATTCAGACATGAACGCTCACTACTGGGTAAATGTAGTATTACATGCAGGTCATTCATATTAAAGGCTGACATTATACTGTAATACAAGAATGTCCTGTGTGCGTTAGAGCAGGAGCTACACTTCCTTAGTGGTTCTTCACTCTAAGTCCTAAGAAAGGGATCTTTCTGTAGAACACTGGTTCTTGACCTGTAGTACATGTACCCCACAGGGGAAATTGGATTCAGGGAGTACATGTCGCAACTAAAAGCAAAAGTGATATTGATGCTCCCTGATACCATCTCCCGCCCTTATTGTACATCTGCTTAGCAGGTTGAGGGTAAAGCTGCCATGTAGTGAGCATATACCTCCAGAGCCCAATTGCATACCATCCAGAACTGCCTCCATGGCAGTGTTTGCTAGCCAAAAGTGCCCCATAACAGTGAGTGCCAGCCACAAGTGCTTCCACAAGGATCCTTTTTTTAGGCATTTATAAGATTATATATAGGGTTACTCAGTTGGAACTTTTTGCTGCTCGGGGTTATGTGGCTTGAAAAGTTTGAGAGGCGTTTCTTTAGAACAATATGAATGAAGCCAATGGCTGAAAGTGGTTCGCGCTCACTGGTCCTTAGAACAGATAACTAACAGGTTGGATACGGTATGAATCTTTTATTGATGGGTGAACTCCACAACGCGTTTCGAACTATAAGCTCTTCCTCAGGTGCACAAATATTTTAAAACAAAAAATAAAATACACAACAATAATACATACACTAAAAACTTCTGTAGAACATTGATGTATCTATATTATGGAATGTGGAAAGTGGTTGTTTTGATTGAACTATTTTAACCCTTTAGTTACGGCTGTCAGAATATGGAGACTTTTAGAAAAAAAAATTTTTTAACACAGTTTTGGACTTTTTTTTAAGGGGTTAAAATGTAAATAAAACTATATAAATTTTGTATCCCCGGAATTGTACCGAAACACAGAATACAGGGGACATGTCATTTTGGCTGCACAGTGAATGCCATAAAACCGAAGCCCGTAATAAAGTCGCAGAAATGCATTTTTTCTTCAAATCCACCCCATTCTGAATTTTTTTCCAGCTTCTTAGTACATTATACAGAATAATTAATGGTGGCATCATGAAGAAAAATTTGTCCTGCAAAGATTAAGACCTCATATGGCTCTGGGAACGGAAAAATGAAAAAGTTATGGGGCTTAGAAGGAGGGGAGTCAAAAACGAAAAAACAAAAATCAAAAAATGCCATCGGCGGGAAGGGGTTAATTCAGCGGGTATAAAAAAAAATTTTTTAGTTTCTATCTAGTTATCTAGTTGAAAAAGATGCATGTCCGTTAAGTCTAACCTGCAATCCTACATCGACAAAAAGGCAAAGCCCCCTATGAGATGGACGTCAATTATTCCATATTACAGGAAAGTTTCCTTCCTGAAACCAAATGTTAATAATATTTTAAACAACTATATTAACAATTTTTTTCATCCTAATTTTGCTTTTGCCGTTGCTTCTATAAGAGATCCTTATAAGAGCCGTGATCTTTTCACTTCAAGTCAATGCTTCAAAATAACTTTGGCCGCAAATGTTTCTCAGCAAGCGAAGTCTTGTGACATTGTGTCCCATAGGCTTGCAATAGGTTACACAATTGGTTGACTTGCACGTTTGACATGACGGTCCCAAGTGACCATTGCCCTTGAGTAGTAATCAATACAAATCTCATATAACCTTCTGACATTTACAATGAATTCTACTAAAGCCAAAGACAAAAAATAGAAATAGTTCTTCAGCTTGAATTGTCATCTGTACTGCGCCCGCATTGTAGTGCAGAAGTCTTAGTGCCACTGACTTGTCACCTTATTACATGGTGATACAAATATGGCAACAATTAAACATCTCCAATTGCCCTATATAGCACTTATATGCTTAAACCTTTGCGTTGGTATTTCATTTATCTCTGGATACAAGTGAAGAGCTCAGCTAACTTTCACCCTCTTACCTTTGATTTACCGCCCTTATAATAGCCTCTAAAATTGTGCCGTATGGCTATAGTTGTTTTAATCCCAGCTGCATTCACTTTTTCCCATCTGTTTCTGACCCTAGGATTTCTGCACAATGCTGCAGTGCATTTAATTTACAGTGAAAGGGATTAAGATGAACAGAAACAGTATGTTGTATTCAATGGGTAGAATAAGATCTATGGGCTGTGAGATGCAAACCCATGTAGAGCATCTGGGTTCCAGACCAGCACCAGCGTGAGGTTGTCACCTTCTCTCACGTCATTCGGCATAGCTCAGCCTAAGCTAATTATAAATTACCTGTCTTGTATATTTTACTGCTATACAAATACACACAAATTGATGGTATGAATGGGATTAAAGCGTGCAGTCTGACATTTCTTCATACGTGAGAAGCCATATCTTATGCACCATTCTCTGGCTTTGTACACTGTCTACCCCGCCGAAGCTGAGATTCAATTTCCATATCTATTAATATAAACAGACTCCAGTAATGACTCTAGTAATGAAGCTGTTTTGTTCACTTTAACTTCAGTTTAGAAATTCAGCTTCACTTTATCTTCCAGCTCCATGATCTATAGACACTGTATTTTGCTTACTATTTTACATAGCTTTCAGTTGTATTCTTGATATACACAAGTGGACAAAATTGTTGGTACCCCTCTTTTAATGAAAGGAAAACCCACAACGGTCACAGAAATAACTTGAATCTGACAAAAATAATAATAATAACTACATGTTGACAAGCCACAAAGCCTCTGGGTTGTGCTCACAGCCCAGCACTGTGCAGGACGTTGGATTTGCCACAGAACACCAGGATTGGCAACTTTTCCACTAGCACCCTGTGCTCATCACAGATGAACGTAGGTGGAAACCGAGCACATGTGACAGACGTGACAGAGCAAGATGGTTTGTTGCGTCTCTTAGCACAGAGTCTGGAGATGCCATGGAGAGCGATCTGCTGCCTGCAACATCCTTCAGTGTGACCGGTATGGCAGTGGGTCAGTATGGTGTGGGGTAGCATTTCGCCAGAGGTAGCCTGACAGATATTAGTTACCGAGATGAGATCCTCAGACCCCTTGTGAGACCATATTCTGGTGCAGTTGGCCCTGGGTTTCTCCTATTGCAGGACAATGCCAGACCTCATGTCGCTGGAGTATGTCAGCAGTTCCTGCAAGATGAAGGCATTGAAGCTATGGACTGTCCCGCCCGTTCCACAGACCTGAATCCGATTGAGCATATCTGAGACATCATGTCCATCCACCAACATCACGTTGCACCACAGACAGTGCAGGAGTCGGCAGATGCTTTAGTCCAGGTCTGGGAGGAGATCCCTCAGGAGACCATCCGCAACCTCATCAGGAACATGCCCAGGCATTGTAGGGAGGTCATACAGGCACGTGGAGGCCACACACACTACCGAGACTCATTTTGGCATGTTTTAAGGACATTACACTAAAATTGGTTCACCCTGTAGTGTGTTTTTTCATTTTAATTATGGGGGTGACTCCAAATCCAAATTTGATTTCCATTGATGATTTTTGAGTGATTTTGTTGTCATCACATTCAACTTTGTACAGAATAAAGTATTCAATGAGAAGATTTCATTCATTCAGATCTAGGATGTGTTGTTTGAGTGCTCCCTTTACTTTTCTGAGCAATATATATATATATATATATATATATATATATATATATATATAATGTATATCTGACATTTCTATAAGGACTGTATCAAATTTAGAAAATTGTTCAATAATCTCTAAAAGAGTAAGAGTTTCAATTTGCCTTTATTAACCATTCTTTGTATCACTGAGAAAGAGGAATGTAGTGGATACAGTTTTCAATTTATGTATAATGAAAGAACATACAATATAAATGCATCACTACGATCAAATAATGTTCTGGTACGTGACAATAATTGTGTCATTTATCATAGTCACATAGACATCTTCATGGTTGCGGGGATCTCTTATGAATTGCTATCTGCAGGGGGTACTAGAATGTCACTGACGTTCCACTGTAAAATTCCATGAACAAGCAGAGCATTGCCTCCGCACTAGATTATCAGTGTATGTTCTTACCAAAGGAAATGTTAATCTGAATATTTTTTTCATGTTATTTTCACATTCTTCTTCCATTACACCTAAGGTCAGGCTTTCCAATTCTTTTAACGTTAAAAATATGAATCACATGTGACAATAGAACAGACTTGGAAGTTCTTTATAAACATCTTTTCATCAATTTAATTGCTACGTTTTTGATGATATACTTCAAAGTGCATTCAAAACAAATTTCTGAAATATGTAAAACATTATAAAGATAAAGAAGAATCAAAGATACAGATGAAGTAGAGTTAACCCAACATTCTATACAGGGATGAATTACCGCGGTGTAATATCTTATCACAGAAGGCAACAATAGTCAATGAAAAATGTTTTGTTGCTTGTCTTCTATGATAAGATATTATGCTGCGGAAATATATTCCACTGCACAAAGGGTTAACTCATCTACATCTGTATTCAGCTGCATCCTCTAACTATATGGCTGATTTATAGGACAATATGATTAAGGGGCACTCCCATTTTGTGCTGGTATGGCATATCACTCCTGATCAGGTCCTTGGTAGTACTCAATGCTTTCCGATTTAATTTGACATTAACATTTGTTTTGCAGATTACTACAGGCAAAGCATTGCTCTGGCATTTTTTTGTCTATTTAGGGCGACATAGGCGATTATTTAATAACTTAACAGTCCTTAATATTCATGAGTTGCCATCTTGAATCCTTTTTTTCCTCTGATATAGTTTCCTTGATGTATCCTACATTTTCCATCATGTCTTCAAAACCATAGAGCAGGGAGTTGCTCTTCACTTGCTCTGAGTGAATCCTATCAAAGGGGATGCAAATGATAGATCTGTGAAATTCTGTCCCCCAACTTGTGCTGAGTCTTCTTGTGTCCTGTGCAATGGAGGGTGTCTGCTGTCTCCTGTTTGTGAAAGGTTTCTTTGTGGCACTTATTTTAAGAAGTATATGGGTAGAAGCTGTGTGAAGCTGCATGTCATAGGAATACACTGAAGATTCTGCACACAGCACTCAGAAAGATGATGTGAGTCAGGGAGGTTTAGTACGGTTTGACACTGTTGTACCCTCGGACTGCAGGGCAGCTTGAACTTGTTTGGATGTTAGTTGAGGTTCTTTATCCACCATCCGCACAATCTTGCGTTGAAATCTCTTGTCAATTTTACTTTTCCGTACACATCTAGGGGAGTTAGCCACAGTGCCATGGGCTTTAAACTTCTTGATGACACTGCACACGGTAGACAGAGGAACATTCAGGTCTTTGGATATGGACTTGTAGCCTTGAGATTGCTCATGCTTCCTCACAATTTTGCTTCTCAAGTCCTCAGGCAATTCTTTGGTCTTCTTTCTTTTCTCCATGCTCAATGTGGTATACACAAGGACATAAGATAGAGGTTGAGTCAACTTTAATCCATTTCAACTGGATGCAAGTGTGATTTAGTTATTACCACCACCTGTTAGGTGCCTCAGGTAAGTAACAGGTGCTGTTAATTACACAAATTAGAGAAGCATCACATGATTTTTCAAACAGTGCCAATACTTTTGTCTACCCCCTTTTTATGTTTGGTGTGGAATTATATCCAATTTGGCTTTTTGACAATTCTTTTTGTGGTTTTTTCATTGAAGACAAATTAAATGAAGATATTAATGCCAAAGAATTTGTGATTGCAATAATTTTTTGGAAGAAAATGAGTATTATCTGACAGAATTGCAGGAGTGCCGATACTTTTGGCCAACAATGTAGGTGTGGGGCTGTAGGGTATGTGGTCCAAAATCTTTCAGTACTGTGACATCTTCTAATTTACATATTGCTGAATTTTGCACAGAAATGATGGAATTTTTTATTTCTTTGAAATCTTTCTAACTGTACCATTATGTAAAACAATATAACGTTTCTATGAAAACAGCGCTTGTATCTTTCAGTAAATGCAGCGTGAATGTGAATAGTGCTGTAGTAATCCTCCAATTAACGACTCAGGCATTTACACCCTGATTTATGAGTGTATATGGAAATGAACAGACATAATAGGATGCAGGATATATTTCATTGATTGTTCTCGTGACGGCAGCAATAACATTAATGTCTGTGGTAAACTGCAGGTGAAGGAAAAGAAGACAGATTAGGTCAGGATTATAAATATCATGTCTGTCTAATACGCACGACTCCATGATTTATTATTATATGGGATTGACTTATGTGTTGATATTTACTCTGTGCAACATTATTTTATGTATATAGATAGCGTGTGGCTCTCTATGAAGACCTGCACTCACATAAAAAACCAAGTTAATAAAAGAAAAATGTAATTGTTTTCAATTAGGGGAGAATATTTTGATATATAGTTATGTATAACAAAATCTATCCTTGGACCATACATTAAGGACAATAGTAGTGCTATTGTATCATCATTCAAGGGTTCTTCCTATGATAGTAAGGGATGGCAAGTGGGCCCGATCTAGGACCACCACAATCTTTAGACTGAATGCTGCAGCTGCGTGACGATTTCGGGGTGCTCCTTTTATATATACCTACCAACCAGCCTGGATTCAGTCACAAATTTTTGGCTGCAGTCTTGCTGTCCAAGCCGGTAGGTGATATGTTCCCGATTCAAGTCTATCTGTTACCTCCAGTTCAGTGGGGCTTTTTGCTATTTTCTTTGTGGGGCCACAAGAAGGTAGTCATCGTAATACTGGTAGAGCCACAAGTGAGACATGACATTATACTATGTGAGTAGCACAAGGAGGACATGGTTTCATCTAAGAACCATCCTAGTAATGACACTAGTTTGGCTGCATGGGGTTAGTTCACTTTACTTACTCAATATTGCATTCACCCTTCACTGAGGTTGCAAACTGAGCATAAATTACACCCCAACACAGGCCACGTACCCCAGATATATACAGAAAAGAAATGATATTGTGGTGTGAGTACAAAAGGGCTATGTAGGATTGGGAGTGGCAAGGCATCATATGTACATTTTCAGGATTTTCTCCCTATTTCGGTCCACTGAAAATTGGAAGGAATGCTGTGAGGTAAGGGACTTCACAGTATGTCTGACGTTCCACCTCAGACAAATTGAGCCGAGTGACTGTTTGCCCTTGCCCGTCCTGTTGTGCCACTCTGCACCTCAGCTACTGGTGCCTCAGTATGCTCCACCTGCACACTACTCACAGCATGCCCCACCTGCACACTACTCACAGCATACCCCACCTGCACACTACTCACAGCATACCCCACCTGCACACTACTCACAGCATACCCTACCTGCACACTACTCACAGCATGCCCCACCTGCACACTACTCACATCATTCCCCACCTACACACTACTCACAGCATGTCCCACCAGGCACAATACTCACATCATTCCCCACCTGCACACTCTTCACAGCATGCCCCACTTGCACACTACTCACAGCATTCCCTACCTGCACACTACTCACAGCATGCCTCACCTGCGCAGTACTCACAACATGCCTCACCTGCGCACTATTAACAGCAAGCCCCACTTGCGTACTACTCACAGCGTGCTCCAGCTGCACAGTACTCACAGCATGCCCCACCTGCACACTACTCACAGCATGCCCAACCTGCACACTACTAAAAGCATGCCCCACCTGCGCACTACTCATAGCATGCCCCACCTGCACACTACTCTCAGCATGCCTCACCTGCGCACTACTCACAGCATGCCTCACCTGCACACTACTCACAGCAAGCCCCACTTGCTCACTATTCACAGCATGCCCCACCTGTACTGCACACTACTCACAGCATGCCCCACCTGCGCACTACTCACAGCATGCCCCACCTGCACAGTACTCACAGCATGCCCCACCTGCACTGCACACTACTCACAGCATGCCCCACCTGCATTGCACACTACTCACAGCATGCCCCACCTTCACACTACTCACAGCATGCCCTACCTGCAGACTACTCAAAGCATGCCCTACCTGCACACTACTCACAGCATGCATCACCTTCATACTACCCACAGCATGCCCCACCTGCAGACTACTCACAGCATGCCTCACCTGCGCACTACTCACAGCATGCCCCACCTGCGCACTACTCACAGCATGCCCCACTTGCACACTACTCACAACATGCCTCACCTGCGCACTACTCACAGCATGCCCCACCTGCGCACTACTCACAGCATGCCCCACTTGCACACTACTCACAACATGCCTCACCTGCGTACCACTCACAGCATGCCCCACTTGCGCACTACTCACAGCATGCCCCACCTTGACACTATTCACAGCATGCCTCACCTGCACACTACTCACAGCATTGCACCAGTTCACCTAGCATTGAGCCTGCACCATACTTCTTCAATGATAAACAGAAAAAAAAAGTTTCAAAAAAAGCAATGTGTATATGAGAATTTCCCAGATTTCCATTTAACTGTTCATATAAATGACTTAAAATCAATTGTTCTAAAGAGAAACAAGAAATATCTGAACTTATGGCACTAACGGCAGATCACTAAGCTCTGCACCACGCGATCCTGATGAGGTTAGACTTACATTTTATACTTGAAGAAACCTTTCCCTGCATTCCAGCAAATGTAATCATTTACCTGCCCATCCATGTACAATGTAATTAGCTATTGGTTTACAAGTCGCAAATTCATAGAGATACTTGTATATTTTAATTAGTTTTGCTTGCGTTACATGAATTGCTTTGTACAAATGCTTTAACTGGATTAATAGTTATTATACTTGGGAGGGATTTTCCAATTTTCTCTTGGAAATGAGATATATCTTTTATCTGGCAAGAACTGCACTCTCAAAGAGACTATTGTAGCGTTTAATCTTCTCGAGTGCAATTGTTTTTATTTGTGGTCACACTTCACCATCCATTTAATGGCATTTATATAATATTTGTATATGATATGATTACTTAAAAAGAAAAAATGGAACTGGAAATGTGAACAGCAAATCTCATACCATTTGTATTAGTATATAGTGGTCATCACCGCCTGTGCTCCATTGTAAGTCATTTCAATACCAAGGTAGATAGTTTGCAGCTAGGGAAAACTTAGGAGTAAAATATTTAGCATTATTGCTCCAACTTCCCAATTTATACAGTGCTAATGTTGTTCTTCTTAACATACTGTATTTCCCATAGCTGTATATAAATCATAGTCTATGACTGAATGTCTAAAGTGGGAGTCTTTTAGCCTGGCAATAGGGAAAGCAGTATAGCCAGGGGTAGATTTGGCCGTAATGCAACCCATGTCATTGCATGGGGCTTCAGAGATGAAGAGGGGCCACAGTGTTGGGTTGAGTTACAGCTTGTTCGTGTGTGTGTGTGTGTGTGTGTGTGTGTGTGTGTGTGTCAGTAAAGGGGACAATATTCTGTGTGGCGGCCAGTAAAGGGGGTAATATCCTGTTTAGTGGCTAGTAAAGGGGACATACTGTGGAGGGCAGGTAAATGGTGCATTATGCTGTGTGGGGCCAGTGGAAGGACCATTGGGGAATGATACATAGTGTTACTTGAAGCCCCAGAAATGCAAAGTCAGCCCCTGAGTATGGCAATTTGGCACTCCCCTTGACACACAATACCTTCCACATATGCCGCGCCATTCTTCCTCCTTGGTACTGTATACAACTTCCAAAGCACTTAATAAGTATAAGGCTATATTTGCACTGGACAGATATCTAACACAGAAATGTATATAACTGAAATCATGTCTCATTCATCTAAATGAGTGATCAGAATGGACGGGCTGACCTTGTTCCCCAAGCACATCAATGAGCTTTGGGTGCCCATGACATACAACAGATAGTCTGACGCAGTTGTCTTGCCATCACCATTTGACTCATGTATATTGCCAAAGTAACCCCATCCCATTGCAGAAATTCTTTACTACAATAGATAAAATACCTTTAAAAACTGTTGAAATATACTATATATATATATATATATATATATATATATATATATATATATATATATCCGATATCAGGTAGATATATTTTTTACAGGCACCAAGGTATCACAGAGCTTACTACAAAAGAAATACAAGACGTTTAATCAAAACAGTGTTTCTACGCTTTTTTTCCCCCTTTTCTTTTTCATTGTTACTATATGGCATGACAGATGCATTGAAATGTTTGGTATTTTCTCATTGCAGCTTGTGTAGCTCAGTATTCTTGCCACAGCGATATCCCCTTCTTATTGTATCTCTGACAAAATGTCTTTTTGATAGTTCGAGGAAAGATGGTTGAATGGGCCCCTGTGCTGTTGAAAAGCAAATTCGACCATCAGATAAAAATGTCATGGCCGCTGGCTTTATCTCTCTGTGCACACACGCTTCTATAAATTGATTCACTTTGCTGCCAGCCTGTGAAAGAACTTGGCTGAAACTCTCTGTATAACCATTATCCCTCCCTGGCTAACGTTGTGAGGTCTGGACAACCAGCAAGCATCTCCAGTACCTTGTGTTTCTGTTGAGACTGATCAGAGATAAAGCACTCAAGCATGACCCTTATGGGCATTTGTAACTGACAACCATACCACAATATAACATCTGCCAACCATGGGAGCTCCCAATGGATACTTTGAATGATGTGTGTTTTTGAGAGTGGGTGTCAGTGTACAGTAACCTCAACCGCCCTGATGTCTACCAGCAAATAGAACAGAAATTATAGGCAATATTTAGTAAAACGTAATCGAGCTACTGTACCTTAAAGACAGACATTTCCAGTTTTTCGGATGCTTCAAGCATATATTAAAGCATCGTACTTACTGAATACAGCTCTAATGAAAATCAGACAAAGAAAATCATCCGTGAGTTGATAACAGTGTTTATGAAAGCCGCTAGGCTAGGTGCAGACATATTATGTAACTCTTATGTAAGGCTTCTCTTCACTTTCTACATAATACAAAATTACATTTTACATAATAAAAATTATAAGCAGTGGACAGTAGTGTTAGGCGGAGGTACAATATGAATGTCTGAATGATGCCTAATGATGACTGTATACCTTGCCATTACAGACTTAGTGATTTGCTCTGTTAGGCTGGCCTCCTATAACCTATAACATTCTCTTATAAGATTGCTATTGTTATATAGTTCACATAGAAATTTAAAGGGGTTGTCTAGGATAAATTGATTAATCCCTAAACTAAACCCTCTCCACCCACCTAACGTCTAATTTACTTCAATTTTTTAAAAAAATCTATAATTACCCATAACCCTGGAGCGGTCATATGACCACACCAGGGACACGTCCTGATAATCTGGTGATGTTCCATTTCACCGCTTCTGAAACAAAATGTCACCATCACTCTTCCCCCTCCCCTATCCCCATCAATACTTACCAGCCTTCCTGTGTCCGGGGACGGCTTCTCCCCCTCTTCCTGTCTTCTAGTAATGGGCGGAATGGGTTAACCAGGGAGACGGAGGAGGGGGTATGGGGCTAGAAATATGCAGGATCAATAGACTTAGTGAGATAGGGATGGTGTGAGGGGCTAGTAATATGTGGGATTGCTAGTCACTGAGAGAGGGAGGGGCTAGGCTAGTGAGACAGTAAGAGTGGGAGGGGATAGACTTAGTAAGATGGAAGGTTTTATAACAGAGTGAGAGAGGAGGGGGGGCTGAGTGAGAGAGAACTAGTACAGCAGCTACACAGGAACTACAAATGGAAGCAGGAAGCTAACACCATGTAAACAAAGTGAGAATGCCAGCAGCAACCAGAGGCACCCAGAAATCACTCCAAACACTGCTCAAGGTATATGGGTGTACTTATTAGCCCATCACTAGCACTAACAGACATTTCTAAAAAAATATATATTCCCAAAAAACCTCTTTAATAATGTTAGTTCATATAACTGTATATGTATGTATATTGACAAGTTACAGGATGTCCTGTAGTGACTGGTTCGGAAATGCACAAAGAAGTATGGTAGTCCTAACTTCCAGTATACTTATAATGGGTAGGGAGGGTTGCCAATATCAGAATCCGCACAGGGTTCCATTCAAACTAAGGCCATGACTCCCATACATTTGCACATTTAGTTCAGGTTGGCATGTATACGTTATCAATATGGAGAGGTGAGTATGTGGGACCTTTGGTGGTAGCTTATTTTCCATGAGAACAAAGAATAAGATACAGTACCGACCAAAAGTTTGGACACACCTTCTCATTCAATGAGTTTTCTGTATTTTCATGACTATGGAAATTGTAGATTGAAATTTAACGCATCAAAACTATGAATTAACACATGTGGAATTATATACTTAGCAAAAAAGTGTGAAACAACTGATGGGGTGCTATGCCAGATGACCTGGCCTCCACAGTTACCAGACCTGAACCCAATCGAGATGGTTTGGGGTGAGCTGGACCGCAGAGTGAAAGCAAAAGGACCAAGAAATGCTAAACATCTCTGGGAACTCCTTCAAGACTGTTGGAAGACCATTTCTGGTGACTACCTCTTGAAGCTCATCAAGAGAATGCCAAGAGTGTGCAAAGCAGTAATCAAAGCAAAAGGTGGCTACTTTGAAGAACCTAGAATATAAGACATATTTTCAGTTGTGTCACACTTTTTTGTTAAGTATATAATTCCACATGTGTTACTTCATACCTTTGATGCCTTCAGTGTGAATCTACAATTTTTATAGTCATGAAAATACAGAAAACTCATTGAATGAGAAGGTGTGTCCAAACTTTTGGTCTGCACTGTATGCTGAAATTCATCATGCCTGATACTTTCAACCCCAAACATTATCTACAGGGTAGAGTCAGCACATTACCATGCACATAAGATAGTTGGTGAATCCTGACAAAAATTGGTGGATTTGGTAGATTATGATCTTGTGTATGCGCACCTTTACCATCTGCTTCCAAAAAGGTAAAGTCTATCAATAATGGGATTGAAAGAATGACTTTCATAGTAAGATGAGAGAATTACTGGATACACAGGATAGGGCTGGACATTGTATTAGTGTACAGTTTATACAGTTACATCCTCATTCTCTATTACTATGATAGATGGGCACCTATCGCTTGTTCAATAATAGGCTTTTAGGGATGTTAAGGCTTTCCTGATCGATTAGATATGAAATAAGTTGTTTCATTTGTAAATTCTAATCCATTAGTCCTTGAAGAGTATTGACAGGCATCCAGAGCCAGGCAATATAGCCTTCATGAATGTGCCCATGAGAAGACTGCATGGTTTTTACATTCAAGGATTAAAGACTAGAGATGAGCGAACACTAAAATGTTCGAGGTTCGAAATTCGATTCGAACAGCCGCTCACTGTTCGAGTGTTCGAATGGGTTTCGAACCCCATTATAGTCTATGGGGAACATAAACTCGTTAAGGGGGAAACCCAAATTCGTGTCTGGAGGGTCACCAAGTCCACTATGACACCCCAGGAAATGATACCAACACCCTGGAATGACACTGGGACAGCAGGGGAAGCATGTCTGGGGGCATAAAAGTCACTTTATTTCATGGAAATCCCTGTCAGTTTGCGATTTTCGCAAGCTAACTTTTCCCCATAGAAATGCATTGGCCAGTGCTGATTGGCCAGAGTACGGAACTCGACCAATCAGCGCTGGCTCTGCTGGAGGAGGCGGAGTCTAAGATAGCTCCACACCAGTCTCCATTCAGGTCCGACCTTAGACTCCGCCTCCTCCGGCAGAGCCAGCGCTGATTGGCCGAAGGCTGGCCAATGCATTCCTATGCGAATGCAGACTTAGCAGTGCTGAGTCAGTTTTGCTCAACTACACATCTGATGCACACTCGGCACTGCTACATCAGATGTAGCAATCTGATGTAGCAGAGCCGAGGGTGCACTAGAACCCCTGTGCAAACTCAGTTCACGCTAATAGAATGCATTGGCCAGCGCTGATTGGCCAATGCATTCTATTAGCCCGATGAAGTAGAGCTGAATGTGTGTGCTAAGCACACACATTCAGCACTGCTTCATCAAGCCAATACAATGCATTAGCCAGTGCTGATTGGCCAGAGTACGGAATTCGGCCAATCAGCGCTGGCCAATGCATTCTATTAGCCCGATGAAGTAGAGCTGAATGTGTGTGCTAAGCACACACATTCAGCACTGCTTCATCAAGCCAATACAATGCATTAGCCAGTGCTGATTGGCCAGAGTACGGAATTCGGCCAATCAGCGCTGGCTCTGCTGGAGGAGGCGGAGTCTAAGGTCGCTCCACACCAGTCTCCATTCAGGTCCGACCTTAGACTCCGCCTCCTCCGGCAGAGCCAGCGCTGATTGGCCGAAGGCTGGCCAATGCATTCCTATGCGAATGCAGACTTAGCAGTGCTGAGTCAGTTTTGCTCAACTACACATCTGATGCACACTCGGCACTGCTACATCAGATGTAGCAATCTGATGTAGCAGAGCCGAGGGTGCACTAGAACCCCTGTGCAAACTCAGTTCACGCTAATAGAATGCATTGGCCAGCGCTGATTGGCCAATGCATTCTATTAGCCCGATGAAGTAGAGCTGAATGTGTGTGCTAAGCACACACATTCAGCACTGCTTCATCAAGCCAATACAATGCATTAGCCAGTGCTGATTGGCCAGAGTACGGAATTCGGCCAATCAGCGCTGGCCAATGCATTCTATTAGCCCGATGAAGTAGAGCTGAATGTGTGTGCTAAGCACACACATTCAGCTCTACTTCATCGGGCTAATAGAATGCATTGGCCAGCGCTGATTGGCCAGAGTACGGAACTCGACCAATCAGCGCTGGCTCTGCTGGAGGAGGCGGAGTCTAAGGTCGGACCTGAATGGAGACTGGTGTGGAGCGATCTTAGACTCCGCCTCCTCCAGCAGAGCCAGCGCTGATTGGCCGAATTCCGTACTCTGGCCAATCAGCACTGGCTAATGCATTGTATTGGCGTGATGAAGCAGTGCTGAATGTGTGTGCTTAGCACACACATTCAGCTCTACTTCATCGGGCTAATAGAATGCATTGGCCAGCGCTGATTGGCCGAATTCCGTACTCTGGCCAATCAGTGCTGGCCAATGCATTCTATTAGCTTGATGAAGCAGAGTGTGCACAAGGGTTCAAGCGCACCCTCGGCTCTGATGTAGGAGAGCCGAGGGTGCACTTGAACCCTTGTGCACCCTCAGCTCTGCTACATCAGAGCCGAGGGTGCGCTTGAACCCTTGTGCACACTCTGCTTCATCAAGCTAATAGAATGCATTGGCCAGCGCTGATTGGCCAATGTATTCTATTAGCCTGATGAAGTAGAGCTGAATGTGTGTGCTAAGCACACACATTCAGCTCTACTTCATCGGGCTAATAGAATGCATTGGCCAGCGCTGATTGGCCAGAGTACGGAACTCGACCAATCAGCGCTGGCTCTGCTGGAGGAGGCGGAGTCTAAGATCGCTCCACACCAGTCTCCATTCAGGTCCGACCTTAGACTCCGCCTCCTCCAGCAGAGCCAGCGCTGATTGGCCGAATTCCGTACTCTGGCCAATCAGCACTGGCTAATGCATTGTATTGGCTTGATGAAGCAGTGCTGAATGTGTGTGCTTAGCACACACATTCAGCTCTACTTCATCGGGCTAATAGAATGCATTGGCCAATCAGCGCTGGCCAATGCATTCTATTAGCGTGAACTGAGTTTGCACAGGGGTTCTAGTGCACCCTCGGCTCTGCTACATCAGATTGCTACATCTGATGTAGCAGTGCCGAGTGTGCATCAGATGTGTAGTTGAGCAAAACTGACTCAGCACTGCTAAGTATGCATTCGCATAGGAATGCATTGGCCAGCCTTCGGCCAATCAGCGCTGGCTCTGCCGGAGGAGGCGGAGTCTAAGGTCGGACCTGAATGGAGACTGGTGTGGAGCGACCTTAGACTCCGCCTCCTCCAGCAGAGCCAGCGCTGATTGGCCGAATTCCGTACTCTGGCCAATCAGCACTGGCTAATGCATTGTATTGGCTTGATGAAGCAGTGCTGAATGTGTGTGCTTAGCACACACATTCAGCTCTACTTCATCGGGCTAATAGAATGCATTGGCCAATCAGCGCTGGCCAATGCATTCTATTAGCGTGAACTGAGTTTGCACAGGGGTTCTAGTGCACCCTCGGCTCTGCTACATCAGATTGCTACATCTGATGTAGCAGTGCCGAGTGTGCATCAGATGTGTAGTTGAGCAAAACTGACTCAGCACTGCTAAGTCTCTGCATTCGCATAGGAATGCATTGGCCAGCCTTCGGCCAATCAGCGCTGGCTCTGCCGGAGGAGGCGGAGTCTAAGGTCGGACCTGAATGGAGACTGGTGTGGAGCGATCTTAGACTCCGCCTCCTCCAGCAGAGCCAGCGCTGATTGGTCGAGTTCCGTACTCTGGCCAATCAGCGCTGGCCAATGCATTCTATTAGCCCGATGAAGTAGAGCTGAATGTGTGTGCTTAGCACACACATTCAGCTCTACTTCATCAGGCTAATAGAATACATTGGCCAATCAGCGCTGGCCAATGCATTCTATTAGCTTGATGAAGCAGAGTGTGCACAAGGGTTCAAGCGCACCCTCGGCTCTGATGTAGCAGAGCTGAGGGTGCACAAGGGTTCAAGTGCACCCTCGGCTCTCCTACATCAGAGCCGAGGGTGCGCTTGAACCCTTGTGCAGCCTCGGCTCTGCTACATCAGAGCCGAGGGTGCGCTTGAACCCTTGTGCACACTCTGCTTCATCAAGCTAATAGAATGCATTGGCCAGCACTGATTGGCCAGAGTACGGAATTCGGCCAATCAGCGCTGGCCAATGCATCCCTATGGGAAAAAGTTTATCTCACAAAAATCACAATTAAACACCCGATAGAGCCCCAAAAAGTTATTTTTAATAACATTCCCCCCTAAATAAAGGTTATCCCTAGCTATCCCTGCCTGTACAGCTATCCCTGTCTCATAGTCACAAAGTTCACATTCTCATATGACCCGGATTTGAAATCCACTATTCGTCTAAAATGGAGGTCACCTGATTTCGGCAGCCAATGACTTTTTCCAATTTTTTTCAATGCCCCCAGTGTCGTAGTTCCTGTCCCACCTCCCCTGCGCTGTTATTGGTGCAAAAAAGGCGCCAGGGAAGGTGGGAGGGGAATCGAATTTTGGCGCACTTTACCACGTGGTGTTCGATTCGATTCGAACATGGCGAACACCCTGATATCCGATCGAACATGTGTTCGATAGAACACTGTTCGCTCATCTCTATTAAAGACATAAAATTCCTGAGAGTTGATTTAAAGGGGTTTTCTGTCCCGAAGTTGGATTTTCATATTGATGACCTATCCACAGGATAGTATATGTGTACACTCTCCATGGGATAGGTCATCAGTATGTCATTTGTTGGAGTCTGAAAACCAGGTCATCTGTTCTACCAGTCTCAGGTTAACTGGAGCAGTGCAGCATTGCCATTGAATGCATATTGATGGTGGTTCAGATGAACTGCAGTGTCGCTCCAATTACTTGAATAGGAGCCTGTGCTGCACACACCGCCTGTCCACTATCAGCTTCCTGCACCAGGAAACTACTAGACCAGTGACCTGACCCGGGTCTGGATGTTGGACTCCAGGAAACTCCTTTAAGCTAAGGCCCCTCGCTGTGGAAATGTAGCGTATTTTGCTGTGTTTTTTTTTTTACCTAAAGCAAGGAGCAGATTTAACAAAATGGAAATGTCTTCCTTTATATTTTCCACTCCTTTTCATGCCACTCCTGACTTTGGCTCAAAAAATCATAGCAAAATCTGCAACGAAAAACGCTGTGCTTCCGCAACGTGAGGCCTTATCCTGAAGCTGATAATTTTGGCTATTGACATCTACCAATAGGCTTTAGGCTGTGAAGGAAAAAAAGTCAAACAGCCCAGTGTGCAATAAGTTCCAGAAATAAAGATAATAATACGAAGATCACTTACTCATTGGAAGACTGCTAGAGGTATGGAGTAGATTGGATCACACAGTGCACGGGAAGCTTCCCTCGATTGAAGCGTACAAATGAAGACAAAAAGCAGCAGGATTCCCAGCAACGTTTCACTCAAAGTTAAAGTTTAAAACTTAACTTTTATTGGAAATGAAGTACATCTTCATAAAAGAGTCCATACAGATGACATGAGTAGTACCAAATGAGCCTACCTGTTTTGGGGCAAATACGTTAAACTTTAAGTGACACGTTGCTGGGAATCCTGCTGCTTAGAACTTTAGGCATCCACATCCCAATCTGTAAAAAGACCTCTAAATTTTCTTTCAGGTCTATCTAATTCAGCTTAGTTTATCACTTTACACTCATCCAAATGGTTCTTCTTGATAAAAATGGCATAGCAGCAAACAGTTTGGAAAATAAAGGGAAAGACTTAGAGGGCATAATCCTATCTTGAGTATTTCTATTTAGTAAGGTGAAACATTACTTGGTAGAGGTACAGAAGCTATATGTCTAAACCTGACCTTTCTTGTCTACATTAACGTAAAGGCTATGGAGGATTACACACGTTCCTTCCTTCCTCTTGTGGAGTGTCTTAGTGGTCATAGTTGCCCAAGAAAAAGATAGCCCATCTGGGCTGACATCAGACCATGCACAGGCCCATCAAAGTGGCTATACTGACCCTGCACACCGCCAAAAGCACCAATAATTGACTTGTGAGCATCAGAACTGAATGACAGAGCAATGGAAGAAGCTGGCCTGGTCTGATGGCTCAAATCTTATTTTTTTTCTTTTCTGGCTGGCCTGGTGTGTGTTAGTCTTGTCTTGTGAAAGAGAAGACTAAAGAGAAAAATTGCACATAATGGCTTGATAAGCATGACAAAGACTTCAAGGTAATATCTTGCCTCTGCTTTTCCTAGACCTCAGACTGACTAAGCATGTGTGGGATGTGCTGGAAAACAAGTCCAATCCATGGAGATCCTACAATTTACCACAGTACTCTACGTATCTGCTATTAACGTCCCACAGAACACCTTCAGAGGTCAGAGATGAAGTCTATGCTTTTACTTATCAGAGATGTCTTGGGAGCAAAACAATAGCACTATGTTAAAGAACAATTCAGAAGAAAATAACCTTAACTTTCTTAGAATTTCCTAGTCTTAAAAATTGATTCTGTCTTTAAAATGTTGAAGGGAAATGTTCGTTGTTGTACCGTGTTAGCCAGTGGGTTGGAAATATAAAAAAACACGAAAACTTGGTAATCTTCAGTAGTTGATACCTTTTTAATGGCTAACTCATAATGATGACAAATGGCTAACGTTTCGAAGCGCAAGGCTCCTTTGTCAAAGCAAATTTAAAAACATTTTTGAAGGATGCATATATATATATATATATATATATATATATATATACACAGAGCAGGCACAAAGGGTGTTAGATTTCAGGAGGAGGGGGGGGGTTGTTAGTAGTTGGTGAGACAATGTAAGCAATTGGTGGAGACATTTGCTAGAGACAATGTGGTAATTGGTGGAGACAATATAAACACTTACAGGTCCTTGTCAGATCACACACTACTGTAAAAAGACATGAACCCCTGTGATGCATTAATCCCACACTCTAGTGTCCGAAACAATGTCATGAATTTATATTCATGTATGCGTCTTTCTCTCTTAGATCTGAAATTCCCTCTCAAAATCAGAATTTTCATGTCATTGGTAATGTTGTGGTCCCCCCTGCAAAAATGTTTTGACACGGGAAGGTCAGATCTTTGTTCTTTAATAGTATGGCGATGTGAGTTCATGCGCAGTCTAAGTTGCTGTCCGGTCTCTCCAACATACAGATTATCAGTGGAGCATTTGGTACACATAATTAAATACACTACATTGGATGTGCTGCAGGTGAAGGTACCTGGAATGTTATATTCCTTGTTCGAGTTTGGTATCTCTATCCTGTCAGTGGTCAGTATGTGGGGGCAGGTTTTGCACCTCTTATTCCCACATGGAAATGTTCCTGCGTTGGTTGGGGATGTTAGTGAGCTACTGACCATCATATTCCTGAGGTTTGGTGGCTGTCTATAGCACAGGAGAGGGGGGTCCGGAAATATGGATGTTAGACGGTTGTCTTTTTGTAGTAGTGGATGTAGTTTGCGTGTGATTCCTCTCAGCGTCTCCAGGTGGGGGTTATAAGTGACAACCAGGGGCACTCGGTTGTTCTCCTGTTTGGTATTGTATCTTAATAACTCCGATCTTGGTATCCTGGTGGCTCTGGTGATTTGGTTATCAATCGTTCTTGGATGGTAACCCTGCTTCAAGAATGTGTCTCTGAGGACTCCGAGGTGTTCTTCTCTATCTGCAGGGTTAGAGCATATGCGATGGTATCTGATGGCCTGGCTGTACACAATAGAGTTCTTTATGTGTTTCGGATGAAAGCTGTCCCATCCTAGGTAGGTTGGTCGGTCAATCGGCTTCCGATACAGTGATGTCTCAATTTTGTTGTCCTGTATCTTGATGACTGTGTCTAGGAAGTTTATTTCCGAGAAGGAGTGATTGAGCGTCAGGTTGATGGTGGGATGGAATTGGTTGAATAGTTCATGGAAGGTTTTCAGCTGTTGTTCAGACCCAGTCCAAATGATTAGGATATCGTCAATGAATCGGTAGTAGGCCAGGGGCCTAATGGTGCAGGTGGAGAGGAAGTCACTCTCAAGCTTGGCCATGAAGAGATTAGCGTACTGTGGCGCCATTTTGCTCCCCATTGCGGTGCCAGTCTGCTGTAGATAGATACAGTCACCAAAAGAAAAGTAATTGTGGGTGAGGATGAATTTCGTGAGTTTATGGTGTGACTGCACAGCAATGTTTAAATTACTTCCATAAATTACTTCCAATGACTGCTTGTGTTATCAATTGGTAATATAAGGGTCCCTTCACACGGCGTAAGCGCTCGGCTCATTCCGAGCCGTACACGCGAGTGCTTCTAAACACTTCCCATTCACTTCAATGGGAGCGCGCGTAAAGCCGGCTTTACGAGCGCTCCCATTGAAGTGAATGGGAAGTGTTTAGAAGCGCTCGTGCGTACGGCTTGGAATGAGCCAAGCACTTACACCGTGTGAAGGGGCCCTAAGACAGTTGCAAGAAGTTTCAAAAATTAGACTCATAATGCTTAGCCGATGCCAGGACACCTTCTAGTTCAAGAAGTTCAGTATATTAGACATTTTGGGGAATGGTATTCTTATAAATCTGTGGAAAGAGTTTGAGGAAGAGCATTTTGTGTTCCAGCATGACCGGGGCCCTGAACACCAAGCAAGGTCTATAATGATATGGGTGGTTGAGATTGGTGAGGAAGCACTTGACTGTCCTAAATGGAGCTCTGGCCTCAACCTCATCAAAGAAGCTTCCCTCCAAACCAGCCTGTGATAAAGAAGAATGTAGTCATACCATCAAAGAACTTTGAAGATTACAAGTTATGGACTCTTATCCAACATCACTGTTTTTGATCTTACAAATATTCTTCTGGATCAATGGGATGAAAGTTCCCATATACACTCCGGAAAGTGTAATTCATTAACTCCACATTCACAGCCCCTGCTCATCCAAGGTGGACAATGGATTGGTGGCTTGCAGATCTTTTTGTAATACCACTGTCAACTTAAAAAAAAAAAAAATGAACAAAAAAATCTCTAGAATTTGTATCTTTGGAAATGTACATTTTATTATTAACAGGAAGAAGCTGTTCATTGTGTATAATTCATTCCATCAATTTACTTTCCACATAACTGAATAAAAGTCTAATTTAATAAAATTCAATAACGTAATAGAACACATAATGTTGTGCTGATCTTCAAGCCAATATGCTCTCATTGGCAACAACGATCTCTAGAACGTACCGCAGCACAAGCCTACCTGGAACATGTTGCTTATGACTAATCATTACACCATATACAAGACATGTCAGCTGGCCAAAGTTGGAACAACTAGATAATTGTCCTATTTGGACACAGACACACAGACACGGGCCAGCCACATTTTCCAACGTTCTCTTTAGTGATCACAAGTTGATTTCAAGGCTATTATGATTGGATGTAGAGGCCAAATTGCAATCACTTACTATACTATACAGTCATTGCTAGAAAAATACTCAAAATTGCTGGCATTACATAATCACGAAACCAGCATTACTATTATACAGTTCTTAAAGGCAATTTAATGCTACAGCCATTGAAATAGTGATTGTCCATTCCTTTGTCACAGATAACCTTTATGTGACATTATAGCAGGTGCCAATTTGTGGCCTTACATTGTTTTCTTTATCATTATCTGCTTTTTGCTTCAATAGAAAGACATTAGTTAGCTCAAGAGCCGCAGCTTTTCTTTTCCATATTGGCTGCTCTGTGCAAGTCCAGGCCCAACAGATGGAACGATGGACCCTCCTCGCTATAATACTGGGCCGCATTACAATAATCATGTTATTCCTACACAACAGTGTGTATATAGCTGAGTCTTTTAACCACACACTTTTTCCATATAACTACACAACCCCATAGTTCAGATGTAGCATTTAATACTGGATATACTACACATCTTGTCACAGAAAACCATTGAAATGTATTGAGAAAGCTGAGTTACCAATCCATGCCAGAATGTTAACATGTTATTTGTAACACTAAACTTTTGGTACATTTGTACATTGTGGCACAGCAGTAGCAACATACAGAAGTGTCCAACTTCACCAAGAAATACATTTTTGTACAATATAATGACATGCTAAGAAAGACATAGATAAACACATATGGCATATTGCTTTGTTATACAGTATTACTAGAAAAGCTAGTTATCCTATGACACATATATCTGGACATAATATAATATAATATAATATAATCATAAACCCACTTACACACCTACATCCATGAGAGGGATGGGAATTAGCATTTCCAATGCACACAAATAACTGTATTGTACGTCACCATTGTAATCCCACATAATAATGCAACTATCTAATACTATCATACTCATTGAAAGACATGGCAATGACTCTTTTTTTTCAATTACATTTTTAGGACAACAAAAGAATGTAAATAATAGTAAAATAAATGTAACTTTTATTCAAAATATAAATAAAATCTCTGTCCTTGTTCAACCCCTCGTGTGGGTTTCCATTCAGAAAAGCAGCACTTTTCTCTCTGCATGTTACGTGCGGAAACCAAGTGGAAACAACATGGATGCCATTATAGTCTAAGGGGTCGGCAGGTTTCCATAAGTAACTGCTTTTTTATGCGTATAGGTTTCCATTCAGTGGGGTCCCAAAGCGGACTCACTGATCGGAAACCCAAACACAGATGTGAACTGGCCATAAGTATTCCACTCTGTGATGCTAAACTAGATGGGAGGTATGGTGTATTTTAATGCAGCATATCTAGCAAATATCATAAGTTCAAGCTCTCCATGCGGACATCCATAGAGCAAAGAGGCTGGTTACTTTATCAGAGTTCCCCCTACAGAACACACTGTTGAACCCATAAATCGCAGCTCACTAATCCTATGTAAGTAGCAGTACAAGGAGTAGCTATAGTTGTAAGTAGCAGCACAAGGAGTAGCTATAGTTGTAAGTAGCAGTACAAGGAGTAGCTATAGTTGTAAGTAGCAGTACAAGGAGTAGCTATAGTTGTAATTAGCAGCACAAGGAGTAGCTATAGTTGTAAGTAGCAGTACAAGGAGTAGCTATAGTTGTAAGTAGCAGTACAAGGAGTAGCTATAGTTGTAAGTAGCAGTACAAGGAGTAGCTATAGTTGTAAGTAGCAGTACAAGGAGTAGCTATAGTTGTAAGTAGCAGTACAAGGAGTAGCTATAGTTGTAAGTAGCAGCACAAGGAGTAGCTATAGTTGTTTTAAAGCCAACACCCAAAGAGAACCTGTCCCTCATACACCTGAAAGCCTCAAGCTATATTCTGCCTACTATGGTAAGGAACACGTACCATACCCTGAGGAGTCCTTCTGTTATACTCTCCTCCCTCATATATGAAATACAGCGGCCCCCTCCAGCTAATGCGTTTCTGTTGGTTGCTCGCCAGCTCACCAAAGGTATTGGATGAGAATACAGCAACATAGAAAGCCGCAGGGTACTAGTGGTGGAGACTATGCCGTATATGTGTCCACCTGCCACCAAAAGAGGGGAAGATGAGTCCTCAAGGCCTATTATACCCTAAATCACCCTACGCCCGCCATACCCACATGTGCATTGTCCACCTGCCACCAAACGAGGAGAACGATGAGACCTCAAGGACTATTTTACCCCAAACCATCCCCACCCACTCCATGTCCGCACCCCCTCCCTCACTCCAAAGACTACCCCCCACCACCCGCCATACCAACCACTCTCTGCCAAATGTATACTCGGATATGCCAATAAAGGATTTTTTATTTAATTTGATTTGATTTATATACCGAGTCTCCGCCACTCGGTATATACAGCACACTTGCTGGCCAATCTACAGCAGAAAAGTTGTAACCCCATACAGAATTTCTGACTTGTTATCGCCTTAGTGTCTGCACATGGCTTTCACTGTTTTTCACTGGACTGTGCTAACTTTTAGTGGAAAAATGTTGTGCCAGATGTTAGATGAAAGATTTCTTTTTTTGTGTGCAATGTGCTATTTTTGTGGCTCTATCACAGGTTTTCTCCATTGAGTTTAATGGTTAAAACTGTACCATTAAATACACACATGTAAAAAATGTTAAGGTTTCTCGCTGATATGAAATTCTGCTTCAGGATTAGAGTTTTACGAGCAGTAATATCGGTAATGTCCTCTAAGCGAACACAAAGCGGACATGGCACTTGTTTTACTGAACATTTTCTGATGTTCCCTCCAGGACTATGGTACATATATGTGACTAGTATACGCTTTCTATATATTGATTAGAAATAAGCATCCGCTATTGTTAGGAGTTGAGTCATTCATCATAATCCTTTTTCAATGTTGTGCCCTTTTAAAAATAATGGGAAAAAATTACTTTTAACAGTGAAAGCAGCTTAAAAAATAGAGGAGGACTTTAATAGCTGAATATCTCCGTTGTGTGTGCAAAAACGTATTTCCTCTACAATTGGTGGATGTAACATAACAATAAATGTTACATTTTAGAAACTAATAGTGTGGAGGTCATTTATGTCTATAGGGTTGATTTTAGAAAGGTGTAGTCCATATAATGGTTCTCAGAAACACATACATGACCCAAATGACAAGGAGAAATTATGGGGTCTATCAAAGTGAGAGTCCTTATTGATAAAGAAACATTTGCTGGATTAGCTAAAATGATCAGTAATAGTCTAACATTAGGGTTCCCTTACAAGTTGTGTCCTGGCATGCAGGAGTTTCCAGGCTGCACAGGTAACTTTCATTCAAAGCAATAGCAACAGAGCGGGTGCATCCAACAAGTAATGGTAGTCACATGTAGCCCCTGACTGTTGGGTTGTATCTGTACTGTTGCTATTGCTTCAAAAGGAAAGGTGGCCTGGCAATGGAGGCGGCTGGGATGATCCATGTAATATCATAGTAAGTCCTGTTTAAAGGGATATTCCCACGTCGCATACTCACCACTCGTCGCTGCTGTAAATTCTTCTTTCTTCCTGCTTTGTTGCGTCATTGGTGGGCGGGGTTACATATGCAAAGCCAGCATCGAGATGCCGCTGGCCCTGCGTGCGTGCTCATAGATGGTGAGACCAGTCAGTTCCCCAGCCTTCACAATGCAATACAGACCCAGCATCCGCTGTAATAGAGAGGCGGATACTGGGGAGTGTTAGACGCCGACACGGGTGCCTGCAGCATCGCTACGGTCCTGCCCTGCATGAAGCCAGCAGCGGCAGGAGCGATGCTGCTATTCCAGGGGGGGGGGGCGGAGGAGTGGAATAGCAGCATCGCAAAGTACAAACTACCCCCCTCCAGGCTCGCTCCCGTGCACTTAGCCCCTCCTCCCTCCCCCCTCAGAGCAGCAGATACATCACTTGACTTATGACCAGATAAGTCAAGGGATGTGTCAACAGAGAAATGAATAAAGTAAGACTGTGCACAAACAAAGCAGTTTTGCTGAAGCAATGTATTTAGGAAAAGTCTTACATCCACATTAACAAGCAGTATAGATAGAATCATTGTGATGGGACAACCCCTTTAATTGTGCTCCCATGGAGGTGAAGGTTAATGTGTTTAGTGTGGCAGCTTTAGGTAGGTAACTAGAGATGTCCATATTCAGTGTCCGTACCTAAGATATGGAGTGTTATTTAATAGTGTTTGTTCAATACTGTACCTGGTTCACTGACCAATATGCAGCATTGCCATTTATAATGTAGTATGATTGTTGAAAGGCAGCGTCCAGGTGTTGTACCACAGAAGAGTTATTTACGCACCTGCCATTGTATGGCCCAGTGCTAGCTGTTGTTTGATAATTGGGTTATTCTAAAGCAAAACTGAACTGTATAAGAGAGGCCTTTCCAGACAGTAGGTGAAGACAAGGCAGGACAAGGTGCAGATTGGTTCCATTCAGTGATCCGCTCCATGCTGCAGATACCACATAACAAGGAACTGGTGGTCCAGTCCATGAGCATGGAAAGGAATATCCCCTGTGGGAGCAGAAGTGATGTCAGTCCCATCATAGAAAGGTTGTGTAATTGAAGTTGTGTTGCAACATGGTATAAGCAGCAAACTTATTCGGAACAATTTCTACAGTCAAAACCAGTAAAGTTTCAGCCCTTGTATACTATATGAGCATCGGGTGGATTATCTTTCTGATACAAATATATTACATCCCCAGTTCTGTGCAAGGCCAATGGGATTATTATACTGGCAATATTATTATAGACACAACCTGACACATATCCTATATTATTTAACACTCTAACAATGTTGCTTAGTTCTATGCAGTAAAGCCTTATTTACACATCAGTGTTTTGTTCAGTCTTTTAAGCCAAAACCAGTACTGGAGACTTCAACTTGTTCAGTGTTTTCTAACCATTTTGGATTTTGGCTCACAATCACTGATTCAAAATACTTACTTGTCAATGAAACCTATGGCTATGTACAGACGACCAAGGTGTAAAACGGCTGTTAAAATGTCCATTTTTCCCAGCTGCCTTGCACCTGAGGGGTACATGAATCCCTCATACTTTATATAGGTATAATGGAAGCAGAAAATCTGTAGGGGAAACCACTGCAGACTTTCTGTGAACCACTACATGAGGCCGTAGGGGTAGTTCACACGGAGTAAACTGGCATGTATTCTGGCATGTAATTTTACACGTGTGAAATAAGACTCCCATTGACTTCAATGACATTTTATTTGTATTTTGACGTGTATTTTAATGTGTATTTTGACGTGTATTTTGTCGTATTTTTTTTACACCTGTAAAAAAATGCCATTGAAGTCAATGGAAGTCTTATTTCACACGTGTAAAATTACACGCCAAAATACACACCAGTTTACTCCGTGTGAACTACCCCTTAGCCTTAAACAGCTACAGCCACATGACTACATTGTTACAAATTAGAGATGAGCGAACAGTAAAATGTCCGAGGTTTGATATTCGTTTCGAGTAGCCCCTCAATATTCAACTACTCGAATCGAATATCGAACCCTATTATAGTCTATGTGGGGAAAATGCTCGTTTCAGGGGTAGACAACGATCAAATTATACTTACCAAGTCCACGAGTGAGGGTCGGGCTGGATCCTCCGTGCAGTCTTCACCTTGCAGCGTCCCCGTGTCGTCTTCCGGCTCTTCCGGCTCTTCATTCACTCTGCCAGGCATCGGGCCTGGGCAGAGCCGACTGCGCATGCCCACACTACAAGCAGATATGCGCAGTCGGCTCCGCCCAGGCCTGATGCCTGGCAGAGTGAATGAAGAGCCGGAAGACGCCGCGGGGAAGCTGCACGGAGAAGACTTCTAAAGGTAGGAGAAGAACCAACGTTGATTGGCCGACTGTATAGCATTCAGCCAATCAATGCTGGTTCTGCATCAAACTTTTCCATTCGAACAGCGAGTGGTACTCAATCGAGTACGAGTATTTCGAATACCGTAGTATTCCATCGAATACCTACTCGATCGAGTACTACTCGCTCATCTCTATTACAAATCAGTTTAATCATCCCTCCTGCTAATTTATTAAAAATATTTTTAATACACTTCCAATTTACACATAAAGTTTTAAAAAATCTAAAATTCTAAGCTAGTAAATTTCACCAGTAACCTTTACCAAATATGTCTCCATGTAAGCTTCTGGTAACACAAATCAGTCAGATATAGAGGATCACATAGATATTTGGGATATTTTAGTCAGAGACTGATGCTGATTAAATGCCCTGCTAGAAGACAAGGTTAGAAGGTCTCTCCATCACAAGCTGATTTTGGAAACAGAATCTGCAATTATTTCCTTGCATGGTAGAAAATCAGCGTCCTCCTTTGTTAAGCCATTTTTACACATCAGAAATACTTGGTGAGATCTGCTAGCTTCATGCAGCCGCCATCTCTGATCATCAGTCAGTATAATCAACATTAGCAAGCAAAAAAAACAAAAAACATTCCCAGAGTAAAAAAAAGTCTGAATACAGTTACATCATCTGATAACATGGTGACGTGAGGTGACATGGAAGAAGAAAGCTTCTAAAGCTATGAAAATATTGGCTTTGCTTCATCTTCAACGTCAGAAAACAGGTCTCAGGTTACTCCTGCTGTAGAAAAATTGCCATCACTAATGTGTTTTTTTACTTACTATTATTTTTTTACTGAATGGGTCAAATGTATCCGCTGAGCTGCATCCCACCCAATATTAGAAAATGTTAGCAAAAAGCCTTGAAAGGTTACAATTCATGCTCACACATAGACACATATGGGATAGTTAGCATATCACTTAAAGGTATTCTACCATTAAAATCTATTTTTTTCTCGTTGACACATAGGAATAGCCTTAAGAAAGGCTATTCTTCTCCTACCTTTCGTTGTCTTTTCCGGGCCGCTGTTTGGTATCAATCCTGTTTTTTGTCGGTATGCAAATGAGTTCTCTCACAGCACTGGGGGCGGGCCCAGCGCTCAAACAGCACTGGGGGTGTCCCTAATGCTGTGAGAGAACTCTTCAACGATGCCTTCATCTTCTCCAGGAACGGCCACTTCACGCGTCTTCTTCCTGCGCTGGCGGTCAAACTTCTAGGCCTCGGGCAGAGCCAACTGCCAATGCCCGCGGCCACAAGAAAATTGGCCGCTTACAAAGTAAGAAATCGGGAATTTTCTTGTGGCCTGTGAGCATGTGCAGTCGGCTCTGTCCGAGGCCCGAGGCCTACTACTTTGACCTCCAGTGCCGGAAGAAGACGCGTGAAGAGGCCTTCCTGAAGAAGATGGAGGCATTGCTGGAGAGTTCTCTCACAGCATTGGGAATGCCCCCAGTGCTGTTTGCGCGCTGGGACCCGCCCCCAGTGCTGCAAGAAAACTCATTTGCATACCGACGAAAAGCGGGATTTATACTGAACAGTGGTGCAGAGAAGATATCAAAAGATAGAAGAAGAATAGCCTTGCTTAAGGCTATTCCTATGTGTCAACGAGAAAAAAAATTGATTTTAACGGTAGAATCCCTTTAATAATTCAAAAATAAATTAACAAACAATAAAAAGTTTTAAATTTTTTTTTATATTTAAAAAAAATATATAATGTATACAAAAATTAACAATCATGTTAGGTTCTCCCCATGTGCGTATCAGTCACCACTATCCAAAAATAGCAATAATGATCCTATACAGTGAATGCCAAAAAAAATATACAAATTAATGTATTTTGGTCACTTTGCTTTCACAAAACAATAACAATAATAGTGACCCGTAAGTCTTACATACCAAACATTGGTACCAATAAAAAGTACAACTTGTTCCGCAAATATAATAATATTTTATTTGTAAAAGCGGTAAAATGTAATAAAAAATTGTATAAATATGTTATCTCTGTAATCGTAATGACTTGTCGGACAAAGCTACCATGTTATTTTTAATGCAGAGTGAATGCTGCAAAAACAAAATGCAAAAATTATGATAGACTTTACCAGTGCGCTGCCCCAGCCACATTTTACATCTTCAAAATTAAAATCATGCATTAGGGTGCATTCACACTGAGTAAACGCTAGCTTATTCTGAACGTAAAACATGTTCAGAATAAGCGGCGTCTAAAGCAGCTCCATTCATTTCTATGGGAGCGGGGATACGAGCGCTCCCCATAGAAATGAATGGGCTGCTTCTTTCACTCCGTGCAGTCCCATTGAAGTGAATGGGGAGTGCCGGCGTGTACGCTCCGGCATGAGCAGAGCTTGCTGTATACGCCGGCACTCCCCATTCACTTCAATGGGACTGCACGGAGTGAAAGAAGCAGCCCATTCATTTCTATGGGGAGCGCTCGTATCCCCGCTCCCATAGAAATGAATGGAGCTGCTTTAGACGCCGCTTATTCTGAACGTGTTTTACGTTCAGAATAAGCTAGCGTTTACTCAGTGTGAATGCACCCTTATAGTGCAAAGGTTACAAGGTATTTAATACATATATATATATACATATATATATATATATATATATATATATATATAATTAAACTTGAGCCCTTTGACAGCATTCACTGTAAAATAAACTGAGCAGGTGCCATAGCCGCAAGGTGTCTACTATTTTATTCAGCAAAGATCCAGTGGCTTTGCCTGCGATCATAGAAATCTCTGACCACAGGCACTTAAGGCACTTAACCCCTTAGGTACTGTGTTCTTATGCAATCACAGCACCTCAGATTCTCTTTCCTACCTCTAAATGGCTTCCACATGATGAGATTATGGGACTGACCAGTTACTATGGCAGCCAGGATCATTCTGAAGACTTCCAGGCCTGCCACAGCAATATAACTCTTGAAACGTATGAAGGGATTTTGCAATAATCTGCATTGCAGCATTATAAGGGTCAGTTCACACTGAGTATTTTGGTCAGGATTTTGAGGTCGTATTCGCCTCAAAATTCTGACCAAAAAGATGGCTCCCATTGAGCGGGAGCCGCTCAGGTGTTTGCTGAGCGAGATGCTCTTTTTTCAGGCTGTGTTGCCTTGCGATTCAGCCTGAAAACACTCCTTCCTCCCGACTAGGCCCATTCATTTGGCCTAATTCGGAGCGGAGTGAGTGACTGTATGCCGGTGCAGTGCACTAACATTTAGTTGCGGCTATCCGTCTTTTGGATCGGAACCTGAGGTGGCCTCCGCTTCAGGTTCCGGTCCAAAATACCTGTCTGAACTTACCCTTTTTCTGAGGCCACACATTGTGGAAAGGCAGCTACATTTGTTGCAGATTTTGCTGCGTTTTTTTGAGCCACTCTTAGGTAAGGCTACAAAGGAATGGGAAATATATAGGAAGTTCTTACACTTCTCCCTTCTGCTCAATCCACTCCTGGTTTTGGCTCAAAAAACCGCAGCAAAATCTGCAACAACAAAAGCTGCATTTCCACAATGTGATGCCTCAGCATTAGGGTCCATTCACACAGAGTTTTTTTGGCAAGGAATTTGGCGAGGAAAAAATCCACTTCAGGAATTAGGAAATGTTTTTTTTCCTCCAGCACAGTGTATGGACCTTGGTTTTTTCATGACGTTTTTGCCAATTCCAAGTGGATTTTCTGCCTCCTATTGACTGCGTTGGTTTTGCAGGCGGAATCTGCCCGAAGGAAGCTTTTTTTTTTCCGCTAGCGAAAAAAATCCGCTAGCAGGAAAAAATCTGCTAGCAGGAAAAAAAAAATGCTGTTCTTCCCGCAGTGCTTTAAACAGAAAGTTTGCAAGTTTTCCTCTGCAGAATTTCTATTACAATTATATTTACAGGAATGCCGCCGGTGTTTCCGTAGATATAATTGACATGCTGTGATTTCCAAAACCATGCCGGTTTCGAAAATTGCAGCGTGTCCACACTTTGGTTTTAACTCCAAAGTGGGCATGAGATGCGCATGAATCCCATTCACTTTGCCTGTACCGTATAACAGTGCGATTTTTCCTGCGGCGTGATTCTTTTCTTTTTTTCAAAGTCTTGAATTTTTGTAAATGTATTAAAAATTTGAAAAAATATCTAAATTTGGTATTGCCATAATTATATTGGCCAATAGACTATAAGTAACCTGATATTTTATTGGCTGCCAAACAATGTAAATATAAAACCTATAAGAAAAATTGCCCAATTGTGTGTGGGGGGGGGGGAATGTTCCAATTTCACAACAGCCTAACCTTCTTCATGTCACCATTTATTATTCTATTGAATGTATTGAGAATCTGGAAAAAAACACTGTCTGTCCCACATAAAATAAGACCTTATATGACTATATGATATGTGAATAGTAAAAAATTATGACTGTTAGAAGGTGGGTATTAAAAAAAAAAAAATTAAAAAAAAAAAATGGCTGGTCCAGGAAGGGGTTAATAACGCAAGCTAAACTGTTTTCTATTAAAAGTAATAATGATATTATAAAAATGGGGTTTGGGATTTGAGCTTGCAATTTTATTGAAGTCTCTGGAGAAAACAACACAAAATGCAAAGAACAGAGTATTATGTGGTTAACAAACTATGGCTGGAGCTGCAATACTCGGAGATCCTGAGATTGTGAACTACAAATAGAAGGAAAGCAGGAGGTTCTTAGGTTTAGACCTGTGGTTCTTAACCAGGGTTCGATCGAACCCTAGGCCCTATGCACGTTTCATTTTGTGTACCAGTAAAAAAACATATACCTATGTCTTGAATTTGGAAAAAAATCATATTTGATTTATCACTAAAGAAGGGTTGGGTGAATGTGCATATGAAACTGGTGGGTTCGGTACCTCAGATATGGTTAAGAACCACTGGTCTAGACCTATACACTATGAACTAGCAATAAACAGCTACATCAGAGAATTCTGGGACTGTGATAGATATAATAAGGCCACATCAGAACGGTGGGGTACAACACCTGGAACCCTCACGATCATTTATTTAGACAAGTGCTGTGATCTCTTCACTGGTTACTATACACAGCGCAGTACATTGTATAGCAATTGTTCTTATTGCAGATCAGTCGCATTCATTTAAAAGAGAATGAGTCGCCACATAGAAAAGTGAGCAATTGATGTGTTATCCTTGGTCTTTGGAAAGAAAGTGGAGCTGACCCAAGCGCTGCAAGCTCTTCAAAAATCTAATCGAAGGGGATCCCTGGTGTCAGACGTTGATCTATTATTGATAATTATTGATATTATTGATTATATTAGCTATATCCTAAAGGCATATCATCAATATCATAGTCTTAGAAAAACCCTTAAGGCTAAGGCCCCACAGGATGTTCCGCAGCCAAAAAGCATTGCAGAAAAAAATGCGGCGGCAACACATCATTGTTCTTCCCACAGCGCTTTAAACAGAAAGTTAACGGAGTTTTCCGCCGCAAACTTTCTGTTACAATTATATCTATGGGGAAACCACCGGCGTTTCCATAGATACAATTAACATGCTGTGGTACCCAAAACCGCACCGATTTTGGAAATTGCGGTATGTCCGCAATGCAGTTTTTACTGCAAAGTGGGTATGGAATTCGCTTGAATCCCATCCACTTTGCCTGTAATATAAAATGCAGTGGGAAAAAGGCCTAAGGCTGAGGTTCCACTTTGTGGAAGCGCAGCTTTTTTTTGTAAGGAATGGTAGATATATAGAAAAAGAAAAAGGGGAGAAATTTGCTGCCAGCCATGTCTTGCTGTTTGAAAGCAAAATAATTGGGCAATTAAAATACACATGGTCAATCCTTACCTCCACCAACTGCTCTATCTGGGGAGAGTTGGGAAGTCCCCATACATATTAGTGTATTTTTGGTCAGGATTTTGAGGCCATATTTGCCTCAAAATCCTGACCAAAAAGACGGCTCCCATTGAAATCAATGGGAGCAGGTCAGGTGTTTTTTCCAGGAGCTGGAAAAAGAAGCAAGATGCTCATTCTTCAGGCTGTTTCGCCTCACGATTCGGCCTGAAGACACTCCCAACTAGGTCCATTCATTGGGCGTAATCCGGAGCGGAGTGTGCGACTGGATGCCGGTACAGTGCACCGGCATTCAGTCACAGCTACCCGTCTTTTGGACTGGGAGGCTGCCTCAGGTTCCAGTCCATAAATCCCATCTGAACTTACCCTTAGATATCTGACTGATCCTGCTCACAGCAACCAATTTAGCTAAAAATCATCTTCCATATACAGCCACTCTTAGGGCCCTTGCAAACAAGCAAGTCCCATCTGTGAAAAATGGTCAATGTATGGGCTGTAGTCAGGGCCATTTTACCACAATGGTGAACCAAGTGTAAAGCTTTCATAAGTACGCCCTCATCACTACCACTTAGATATACCTGACCCATCCAAATTCTAAAACACCATAAGTGACCCACACATAGTATAATACCTGTTTAGTGGCCCAATACAATATAATGCCCCTCAGTGGCCCATTGTACAGTCAAATACCCCTGTAGTGGTTCCATATAATATAATTGTCCATCACTAGGGTTGAGAGATCGGGATCAAGAAAAATCGGATTTTGATCAGCAATCGAGCAAATTTCACGATCGGGATCGGCTGGAAAATGATCGGAAATTGGATTTTAAAATTGATCCTGAATTCTCAAGATCGGCTCAGCCCTATCCATCACACATTAACTCCCCCCCCCCATGACCCCTCAGACATTAACTTTTCCACCCAAATGGCCCCCTCTACATTTTACTTTTTAGATTATAATTCCCCCTTCAGTTGTCTCATAGTTAATTGTCCCCCTCAGTACATATTGTTCCCCCTCAGTTTCTGCCAGTTATTTGTCCCCCTAAGTATATATTGTCCCCTTCCAGTTGCCCCCACAATATACATTGTCCCCTTCCAGTTGCCCCCAGTACAATTTATCAAAAAAACAAGCAAAATACCAACAAATACTCACCTTTCCCCATTCTCCTGGTCTCTTCTGTCTCTGGTCCATCCCATAGTCATCAGGGAGTAACAGGTGCAATGTAAGTGTTTTTGCATTAATTATACATAGAAACCAAAGCAAAGGTGTGAACATAGCCTTAGATTAGCGTATTCTCCTTTTAAAACCAATACATTACCTATAGAGTTGAGCGAGTACTGTTCGGATCAGCCGATCTGAACAGCACGCACGCATTGAAATGAATGGAAGCACCTGGTGCTTCCGGTTTGACGGCAGCCGGCCGCTTAACCCCCCGCGTGCCGGCTGCGTGCATTGATTTCAATGCGTGCGTGCTGTTCGGATCGGCTGATCCGAACAGTACTCGTTCAACTCTAATTACCTACAGTATACACTAATAACACAGAAAGATGAGGTTACATCTTGTACATCTACTAAAATAAAAGGACTTTGTCATACAGTAGTACCACATAACACAATGAATAATGTATATGGTGAAAAAAGTCTAGGAGGGAAAAACAAGCAATGCAAACCTCTGATATCCAAGATGATTCTTCCACTTCATTACTTGTCTTTTCAATCCCATATACCGATATCTGCAATCAGAACTCGCTAGAGGTTGAAATGTTGTTGGATATCTCACTATCTTTTATATGGCTTAAGCCAATTTCCATGAAATGCAAAGAAGAATAGGATATCAAACCGAGAGTTCAAATTGAATCAACGAAGAGCACAAAGGCAGCAAAGACGACTGCGACGAGTGTTAGATGTCTTCACATACCCCATAGCTAATGCATATTGAAGACGAATGCAAGTAAAATCCATTGATGCAATAAAACTATAGTATTCCAATATATCTATAAGAGGGAAATAGGATGGTTTTCTTTTTTTATCGCATTAAATGGTATGATTTTGGAATAAGGCCGACATAATGAACATGCCTGTATGTATTTCATGCACACGTACCTAGCATGTAATCAGGATTTGTTACATATGGTATGTATATCATCTTTTTCCTGGCTGTTCTAATTAACTCAAAGTTCATAGGTTCAACCTATAGAATACAGTTGCAGAATGCCGAAGAAACCTCTGCTAATAGTTAGAGCCGCGTAAACCCCCCGACTGTCAGGAGAAAGAGATTTATTATACAAGGGGATTTCATATGACAACATAAAAAACATTCCCATAAAGTCACAGGACCCTGCGTATCAAAAATGTCAAAGAGAAATAAGGAGGCTAGTCCATTTTATTTATTACATTGTACCATTATTTTCCATTAAATGTGGTTAAATTTATCAACGGGACAACTTTTTGAGATCCATCTGGACAATCCCAAAGTAAAGAGATCACTGGTAGAGACGAGCGAGTAGTACTCGATCGAGTAGGTATTCGATCGAATACTACGGTATTCGAAATACTCGTACTCGATCGAGTACCACTCGCTATTCGAATGGAAAAATTTGATGCAGAACCGGCATTGATTGGCCGAGTGCTATACAGTCGGCCAATCAACGCTGGTTCTTCTCCTACCTTTAGAAGTCTTCTCCGCTCAGCGTCCCCGCAGCGTCTTCTGGCTCTGAATTCACTCTGCCAGGCGTCGGGCCTGGGCAGAGCCGACTGTAAGCGGCCATTTTCTTGTAGTGCGGGCATGTGCAGCCGGCTCTCCCCAGGCCCGATGCCTGGCAGAGTGAATTCTGAGCCGGAAGACTCCGCGGGGACACTGCACGGAGAAGACTGCTCGAAGGATCCAGCCCGACCCTCACTCGTGGACTTGGTAAGTTCAATTTGATCGAATGTTGCCTATCCCTGAAATGAGCATTTTCCCCCATAGAGTATAATAGGATTCGATATTCGATTCGAGTAGTCGAATATTGAGGGGCTACTGTAAACGAATATCGAATATCGAATATTTCACTGTTCGCTCATCTCTAATCACTGGTGACTTAAATGGGTCCTGATGCTTCATTCAATATCTACAGTATAGGGTATCAGGGCAGGGCATGACAACCACTCCAGTTAAACTCCTGTGGACTCACACCTCTATTCTACTGATCCTGGCATTGAGGCCCCCACTTATCATACATTAATCACCAATCATATGGGTGGGATAATAAGTTTAATATAGGAGAAAATTCTTAGACACACTAGAGGTTGAATATGGATATAGATCTACAAGTAAGAACATCCAGAAAGTCATTACTCCCTTAGAATAAGGCCTCACAGGACATCCCACAGCCAAAAAGTGGCAATACATTGCAGTTCTTCCCGCAGAAAGTTCACAGAGTTTCTCTGTTACAATATCTATGGGGAAACCGCTGCCATTTCTGTCGATATTAATGACATGATGCGATTTCGAAAACCACGCCAGTTTTTATTTGCTAGCATCCCACCCATTTTGCACTTGTTGAAATACACCCCAAATCGCTGTGTTTCTGTCCTTTGGGGCCCCAGCCTTAAACTCCATTACTAGAAGCAACGATACATAGCATCCAGGTCTCTTCTTTTTATGATAGATTTTTATATGTACCCATTGTCTTCTGGTATCTCCAAATCAAACGTTTCCTATGGAGCATACATTTTTATGTAAACTTCTCCTTACTTTAACATTAGGGTTCTATAGAAACTTTTTTGAAGACCCATTAGCCATGAAGAAATTGAGGAATTACTGCAACCCAAACAAAATCTAAATTTTTACTAAACGGTTATAAAAGTTGAGCAACAATTAGGGATGTGAGCACACACCTCTATAGGAACATCCCTACTCCCCTTGTCTCCTATCATGCAAGAAGAGTATGAAAAAGACATGGGACGACCAAAGCATCATCTGAGGCCATCTTCACTATTTTTGATAAAGAACTATATGGATATATACTGTACATATTTTGATAGATCAGATGCTAAAATGTCAATGTCCTACAAGACCACATGCTATAGCAGGGGTAGGGAACCTTGGCTCTCCAGCTGCTGTGAAACTACAACTCCCAGCATGCTCCATTCACTTACATGGGAGTTCCAAGAACAGCAGAGCAAGTATGCATGCTGGGAGTTGTAGTTTTGCAACAGCTGGAGTGCTGAAGGTTCCCTACTCCTGTGCTATAGTAACACCGAAATATGCCCTATTGTATGGTTTATAATATCAACATATTCTATATCACTGAAAAAAACAAGAAGCAATACATACTGTATATGAAAACAATTGCCAAAACCTATAGAATCAGCCCCACTCTGACACTATCGTCTGAGATCCTACAGTACATTAAGGTCAAATATTAGAGAAAAGACTTCATAACAGGTTTTCTTTCAAACATATAATGCTATAAGACACAGCAGGTTGCCAGCCCTGACTATCATCTCCACCAAAACCCATTTCCATAAAGATGATGGGGCTTTTCATATTCCCTGCTCCTGCTATCTAAATGGCGGCATTTTGTGAAATAATATGCTCTGAGTTTGCTAAAAAATTGATGAAACTATCAAATTCCCATCATCTATGTAACAACCTCAAGGACTACAATAACGTGTTCCTGCTCCTCTGTATGTTTTATAACTTTAATCTCTTGCCCGGTCTTACTTATTCCTTACCACCACTCATGCTTCAGTCAGCAAAATGATAGAAACTTCAAATGACTTAATAGAATAAAAGATATCCGAGACCTAAGAAGACGGAGGAGATGCGACAAACCTAAAATAACCTCTGTGCAAGGTTCTGCAGCTGTTCTGGCAACTCATTGGTTAACTCCTAAGAAAAAAAAAGTCCGCGCATCAGATTAATTGAAAAAGCAGCATGTGAACTAGGAAGTATTTTACATGCTTTTGGCTGATTATTCCCCAAGGTTATAAAAATAACCATATGAAACCTTAGATACGTCTCAGCTAATAATTGTTATTGGCACGGTAGATGTACCACTGTTACAAAGAAATGACTGTAAAAATAATAATAAAAAAACATGGCCGAAGAATACCATGTCATATGTCTCTCAGGGTCGTGGGTGTTGAGATAATACAAGAAGGGAAATAAAGATACAGGAAAGGTGCAGGGGGGATATTATTCGTTTCTCGCTCAGGACAAGTTGTTCTCTCTTCACCCCTTGGAGTTATTTTCTCACACAGTTGCTGTTATTATGCCTATAATTTTCTGGCTGCCCATTGCTCCCTTTGAATGCCAGATTATATTACTACCTAATTTCACTCTACAGGAGAGGAGATGAATAAGAATCTTTTATGTATTTCAACCATAAAATACTTTGTAACGTATAACAGGGGTAAAAACTTCAAGCATTCACTACTGATATGGATGGCTAATAACATATAGATTTTAGGCTAAATTCATAGTATTATAAAGATGGACTGAATATTGTGTATGATGGATGTGTCGTTGTATACCAGTACGATATGTACTGTACATGTGAAAAAGTCTACAATTTTTTGTGACTTTGTCAAAAATAGAAGGATTGGTGATAGCCATCACACACAGAACCTGCTCCTCTTACACAGAGATAGACACCAGAATTATAAATGGCACATTGTAGTGGGGGTCCTAACTCAATATTAAACACTAACTGTAAGTAAGTGTTAGTTTTGGGTCCCGCAGGTTACTATCATAGCGCACAGCGCCATCTGCGGGTCAGTCTAACTATCCAGCTTTCACCATACTGAGCATGCTCAGACCTATTGGAGCTGCTCACAAGCTAAGTGCCATTTCTCCCCCACTGAGCATGAGTGGTGAGGTCATGGCCACCGCCCCTATTGGGCGGGGACTTCCCTTTAAATAGTGTGAGCCAACGGCCGCCGGGGGCTCACACTTTGTCTAAAATATCCTCAAAGTCCACGGATTGAATGACAGTAGTTTGCAGGGATAGGCTCCAGTACTCAAGCAGGTTGTCAGTCTAGGCCTCTGTGTGGGGTTCCTCTGCTTCTATCTGGGTGCTGTTAGGACCTGTAAGCCCTGAACTGTCAGCTCTACACCAGGGCTAGGAGCGGTAGATGCCATTCAAGCTTGTGGAGCTGCATCAGGCTTGGTCTCTGAGATAGCCTGTGTTACTGTCTGATTTCATGTATGGTTCCTAGCTGTGTGCGGGAGCACGGGTGTTTGATGGTTCCAAGCTGTGTGCAGGAGCATGCAAACTCCCCTGGTAACTCCAAGCAGTGTCTTGCAGTAGTTCACATTTAGTTCAGGCTGCAGTGTCTTGCAGTAGTTCACATTGAGTCCACGCTGCAGTGTCTTTGCAGTAGTTCACATTGAGTTCAGACATACAGCCGCCCACCATTGGGCCTGTGGACCTCGCTGTAGTGTTCTACAGCTAAGAGGTTCTGTAGTTTAAAATATATATATATATATATATATATATATATATATATATATATACAGAACCATAACAGTAAGGTTGAGCGATCAGTATCGGAAACGATCGGATTCCGATCTGCGATTGAGTAAATTTCACGATAGCGATCAGAATTCCGATCCCGATCTTTTCTGGCAGGATTGAGGTCAGAGGTTATCTCAAGATCGGCTCAACCCTATTCATGTATATATCATTAATAGGGTTGAGCAATCGGGATCGGGAAAGATCGGATCCCAATCGTCGATCGAGCAAATTTCACAATCGGAATCGGCTAGAAAATGATCGGAAATCGGATTTTAAAATCGATCCTTAAATCTCAAGATCGGCTCAACCCTGTGTGTCCCGATTGGTGGAAAAATGGGATAAGGCTGTTGGGTTTCAACATGCACAATCTGTTTATTCTAAGGGAACATAAGCAACCACCATAGGTTTGTATGACCAGTTTACTCCATTGTCCCCACCAGAACACATGCAAACTCAAGATGAGTGTACATGTGTATTGGAAAAAACTCCTATAGTGTACCATACGTGTGAGCTGTTACATGTGTATTAGGGATCAGGAAAGAAATTTCATGGCTGATCGATAATTCAGCTGACAGCTATTAAAAGTATATGGCCACCCTTGTTAACCTAACCATACAGGTAAAAGCAGTAGGCCATCTGTACATGGAGATGGTTCTCAATAACATGCAAAGGTTATATGTTCTCTGGTTTTCATGACCTGAGAACCAAATTGGTTCTTCTCTAGTTTGGTCTTTTCTTCCCAATAAAACTAATTTGGAAAAAAGATAGGAGACTACAAAGAATATGGCCAAAAGAGGAGGACTCTGATCTTGATGTGGACAGGGCTCTGTTCTGAAGAATGCCACAATCTATTCAGACCGGTTGATATCAATGAATTCAGTGGATGACATACTGAACAATTCTTCACCTGCAGGGTGAATGCACATATAAGTTGTGGTAGTCTGACAATAACATGAAGCCACAGCTTGTCCTCGGGGAGCTGTACCATTAATAGGGTTGTCTAAATTGAATATCCACTTAGCTAGGAAGTTGACCCTGGGGGGTTCTCACTGTAAGGTCAGTTTTGCACGGAAGTAGATTTTTGTTGAGAAACCTATCATGATATGAAAAAACAGTGAATACTGTATATTATAGTGCCAACAGGACTATTGGCCATGGGCTACAATTAGCATCTTATTGCAGTCAGAACATATATATATATATATATATATATATATATATATATATATATATATATATATGAAATTTTAGGTATGGGATTCTCTGTTTCTTCTATTTCATGTACTTTAGAATCTGTCCAAGTGGTTAACACTGTTATTTTAAAACACTGTGCTCCTGCATATCGCTGTATGTATGTATGTCTAAAACATTATAAAAACATTAAATATTAAAATCCAAGAAAAATAGTTAGAAAAGGTCTTTCTGTAATGATTTGTAAGCATTGAGAAATTAAAAAAAAACTCTTCAGAAAAACATCCCTTAAGACGGGTTCACTCCTGCACCCGGTCTCCGCTTTCAGTTTCTGCCAACAGGAGACGGAAACCCGGCAGACAGTGTTCACCCATGAGTGCCTGTGAGCGTTTTGTGGTCTCTGTGGCGAAACCTTTTTTTTTTTTTTTTAACTGGACACAAAGTCCTGCAAGACCGACTTCACCGAGGAGATCATAGAACACTTATTGGTGCTCACGTCCAGACTAGAGATGAGCGAACACTAAAATGTTCGAGGTTCGAAATCTGATTTGAACACTCACACTGTTTGACTGTTCAATCGGGTTTCAAACCCCATTATAGTCAATGGGGGAAATGCTTGTTTCAGGGGTATGCAAAATTCGATCAAATTCTACTTACCAAGTCCATGAGTGAGGGTCGGGCTGGATTCTTCTCCCTGCACAGCATCCCTGCGTCCTCTTCTGGCCTTGAATTCACTCTGCTAGGCATCGGGCCTAGGCAGAGCCGACTGCGCATGCGCGGGCATGCGCAGTTGGCTCTGCCCAGGCCCGATGCCTAAGCAGAGTGAATTCAGAGCCGGAAGAGGACGCAGGGATGCTGCGCAGGGAGAAGACTTCTAAAGGTAAGAGAAGAACCAGCGTTGATTGGCAATGTATAGTATTCTGTTCGATCGAGTACGAGTATTTCGAATACCGTAGTATTCGATCAAATACCTACTCGATCGAATACTACTCGCTCATCTCTAGTCCAGACACTTTGCAAACTCATTCAAATGAATGGGTTTGAAAAATGACTGCCGGTTTCTGTCTCCAGTCCAGTTTCTTGGGCAGAAGACAGAAACTGAAAGAGATTGGGCACAGATGTGAACCCGCCCTTATTCAGATCAGATTCCATGTGACAGATTTCAATCTCAACACACAGTGTAATATATAAGGACCTTATTATTTTAGAAAACTAACCTAATAAAGACCATTTTCAGGTTTTTTTTTCTCTTCTACCACAATGTTTGATTAACCTTTTTTTCCTCATTTTTTAATATAAAAGGAAAGAGGGAAGGAGAGGGGAAGAAAAGAGGATGGAGGTAGTGGTGAAGCTCATTCACTCCCGCTCATGATGAGGGGGCACAGAGAAGTTGGTGCTCGTTCTTCATGTGAATGGTTGGCCAGGCAGGTGGATGATAACTCAAGTCAGTTTCACATGTTGTTCCATGTCCTAGACCTGATAGTGAACTGAGCAAGTCTCTGGCATAGTGTGAACAAGAGGAAAAAGAGGAGAAAACAGGGAGCAGATGGTGAGAAGAATGATGGAGGGATGAATCAAATCAAATCAAAGAACTTTAATGGCACATCCGAATAGATATTTGGCATTGCCAAAGCAAGTAAAGTGTGGGGGGGGGGGGGAGAGTTGGGGCTGGGGTGGGAAAGGTGGGTATGGGGGGAGGGTGATTTGGGATATAATAGTCTTTGGGGTCACATCTTCCCCTAGGTTGGTGGCAGGTGGACACATATTGGGCAGCGATCTCCACAGTGGGCTCCTCTTCTCCCAGTAGGATGTAGAATTTCCTCTTCTCATCATCCAATCAGATTAAAACAAGTTGGTGCCAGAGGGAATGGTTGGTATGGTGGGGCGGTGGTGGTGGTGGGGGGGTTGGGACATGTGGGAATGGGTAATTAGGGGGGGCAGGAATGTCAGGGGGTGAATGGGTGATTAGGGGTAACAGTCCATGGGGTTTCATCTTCCCCTCATTTGGTGACAGCTGGACACATATTGGGCGGTGATCTCCACAGTGGACTCCACTTCTCCCAGTAGGATGTAGAGTTTCCTCTTCTCATCTGCAGATGTGAAATCCGGGATGTGGGCAGAGAGTCTTTGGAAGTAGACGGCCCTCATAGCTGAGTATTTGGTGCAATGTAGCAGGAAGTGGGTTTCGTCTTCTAGAGGTCCCTGGTTGCAGTGTTGACACAGTCTGTTCTCCCATGGCTTGTACGTCTGCCTTTGTCTGATATAGAGTCTTGGTTACTCCAGGAATACTAGTTGTTCAAGACTATGCAATATGGGTGGTGTAAGAATTCTGTAAGTTACTAAACAGATTCTAAGCTATTTAGGCCATGGAACAGATGACTTCTGTTTAGTCTGAAGACTACTTGTCAATGTCATTTTGGGTGGTTATCACAAAGAGCCTGCACTGTAATACTTTTGTATAGTACTCATAAATGACAAAGAGCTTTATACATTATATGTCCTTCACACTGATGTACCCAGTGAGAGTTACAATGTAATTTTCATGAAATACACACTTGAGCCTTCTCATAAGGAGATAAGTAACCAAAGCATATTTCTAAATTGTGTGGGGGAAAACTGAGGAAAATGCCAAGGAAACCCATATGACCAGGAGGGGGACAAACTCCATAGAGACACTATAACCTGCAAAAAGTAATGTAAATATATGAAATTCAATAGATTTTGATGGCTCCTTTTTTGTCACCATTAGAGTCTCTGTTCTCATTGGGGCCAACAGTCTACTTTCCCTATCTCAATAACACAAGTCCTGTTTTTTTAATGGTAAGCCATCTTACATATCAGTATATTTTTGGAGTAGGACAAAAAGACACACCTTTGACTTATAGAGACCTTCTATGGATACTGTTTAGTATAATTATGGATACATTTAGTTATTTTGGTCTCAAACTGCCAACTGTATGAAAAAATAAGTTATGTACTGAGCCTATACAGTCAGCCGACTACTTGTTGGATTACCAGCTATCTCTCCCACCTTCCCCCTGACATCTGCTATAAGAGGAGAGCAGGTACACCTCCACACACACATTAGATGGTTGGCCGATCCCAACAAAATCGGCAGGTTTGGCTGACATTTATCGAATGTATAGGTCAAGAAGCGTTGGTTTTCTTTGAAGACACTTACGTGAGCTTGTATTTTGGAGGTGTAATTTTAATTTACAGCATATTATTCTAACATGAATAAGGGTGTCTTCGGGAGCCCTTGTTTATTCAGAAGGGTTATCCTCACCAGCCAGCAGTGCAAACTATGTAGGCTTTGATAAAAAATAATAATTTGCACAAAAAGTCTCCATTGTCTGGAGGATTGTGAATATTCTGGACAGCATGAAGCAATATTTTGCTATCTAAGAAAACCCTCTATGCTCACAGTACAATTAGTCATAAATTATTAATGTTTAGCAAGCTGTAGCTCCTCACATGGATTTATTTTATTATTTTTCTTTTACGACTTCTAGCCTTTCAGAAGATTTGCACATGTTTTCAATAAAACTAGCTGAAAGCTGCATACACCCATATTTCTCCATCGTGACTGTTGATATTTATGTGACTGCTGCCATGGCTCCCTATATACCATTTAGTTTAGAGCACAATGAAAAGAGGTTAGTAGTCAAACCAGTAAAAAAAAATAAAAAAAATAATAATAATATGAAACATTATATTGCTGAAGAAGAGTTATTTTAATAATTGAAAATCATTAAGTGGACAGTATGGGTAACCCATTTTCCCATGCAATTCCTGTCCTCAGGACTATAGCTGTACATAGACCTATACCTAGACCCTCCAGCTTGATCGTGCTAAAGGCCTCTCCTCTGCTATATATTACATAGCACATGGCATGTGGTGGCCATCTTACATATTCCGTATAAGGGCTCTGAAGCTTAAGTTTAAGGCCCCATGGAGTGAGTCGCAGCAAAAAATGCTTTTGTTTCCGAAAACACCGTGGTGAAAATGCATTGCAAGATAAAATGGTAATAATACAATATATGGCAGACTAAAAGGACCACATTAGGTTTAAGCTCCATCTTTTTTTCATTTCCTTCTTTCCTAGCTCCCCTTTGAATGAGCAGAGACACACACAAAAGGCCAAATGGGATTTGACACATATTGTCAAAAAAATGACTGTATCCATAGATCTGACCTTCTGATATGGATCCATTGTAATTCTATAAATAATTACATTTTCTAAAAAAAAAAACTAATAATGCTGGGTTTTCTGGGGCTTACATGTTGAGGACCAATCCTTAGGAAAGTTTGTCAATGATTAAAAGGGGTCTGACGCCTGGACCTCAAGGATTGGCATTGCAGCCCCTTGCCTATGCCAATGACATAACTTTTATCAGTTATACCTACAGCAGCAACTGAGTCCCATTAAAGTGAATGGGGCTGAACTGAACTGCAATACCAAGCACAGCCCCTACACATTGCAAGGAACAGTGCTTGGTATTTAGTAAACTGATCTTTGGACATCCTGGGTGTCAAACCTCCACTAATCACATATTAATGAACTATCTTAAAATAAGTCCTGGAAGACTTGTTAAGGCTAAGGCCTCACATAACGTCCCATAACGTCCCATAGCACTGCGGGAAACCGCTGGCATTTCTGTAGGTATAAGGGCTTGTTCACATCTGCACCCGGCACTCCTTTCTGCAGATTTCCGTTTCCTGCACAAAACAGGGCAGGAGATGGAAACCTGCTGGCATCTTTCAAACCCATTAATTTGAATGGGATTGAAAAGTGTCCGGCCGTGAGCGCCGGTGAACGTTTTATGCTCTCCGCAGCTAAACCGTTTTTTTTTTTAAACCAGACACAGAGTCGGACATGCAGCACTCTGTGACCGGTTTAAAAAAAAAAAACGGTTTCGCCGCGGAGAACTGAAAACGGTCCCCGGCACTCACGGCCGGATTCGGCATGACAGGTTCTATCTTCTGCATGCAGAAGACGGAAACCTGATAACGGAGTCCAAATGCTGATGTGAACCCAGCGTAAGTCACATGCTGCGATTTCCAAAACTGCAAAGGTTTTGGAAATTGCAGCGTGTATTTTCCCAAACTTTGGGGAAGGAATTTGCAAAAATCCCATCCACTAAACAGAGACAGTAAAATGCCACTTTTTTTTCCGCTGCTGAAAGCTAAACCCTGCATTGCTGAAACACAACTAACTTTTTTTTGTTGTTGCAGATTTGTTGCGGTTTTTTGAGTCAAAGCCAGGAGTGGATTGAGTAGATGGTAAAGTATCAGGGCTCATTCACACGGAGTAAACGCGCCGCGCTTTGTGTCGCGTTTACGGCGAATGTACGCCGCGTTTTTTTACGGTGCGCGATCACGCCGCATTAAAGCCGCGTTTACGCGGCTTTAACGCGGCGTGATCGCGCACTGTAAAAAAAACGTGGCGTACACGCGACGTAAACGCGACACAATGCGCGGCGCGTTTACTCCGTGTGAATGAGCCCTTAGAGTTTCTTATATATTCTCCATTCATTTTGTAGACATTCTTTGTTTTGGTTCAAAAAAACACAACAAAAAAAAAGCTCAGTTTCTGCAACGTTGGACCTCAGCCTAAAGCCATTATCTTAAAATTCTATAATGTGATAACCCTCTGTTATATTCTTGAAAATTAATGAAAAGTCTCCTCCTATACAGTCTGACAGTATCAACATGGACCAGAATATGTCCAAAATGAACATGTCATCGATAAGGGAAATGCTAACACCCAATTGTCAATTTATTTACAAATTTTCATGAAGAATTACAGAAGAACTTAACAATGTACAAAAAATGCTCCATAATTGCTATTTGATGTAGAATGACGATATTCATTACATAGGTATGTCAGGGGAGCATACAGGTCATCTATAATGTGACATTCTCAAATTTGGGTATCCTATTATACATAACAACATAAACTATAACAGATTTAAGATTGTTATAATAAGTCAGCAGAACATGTAAAGAATTTATTTCCCGCAAACCATGACCTTCAATTGTTCATGAACATACCTCATGGGACACTTCTAAGTTATTCCGCTGTGGAATCTGATTTTACATTTCTGGAAATCTAGAAGCAAGATAAAGGTTGGACTGGGTCCACTGACTGTAGTTCCATGCTGGAGGCGGTCGTATCGCTGCTTTATCCTTTATAGATATCTCCATTAAATGCTTTGGCTTTTGGCTTTATATCAAATTAGATTTTCATTTAAAGATGATCTAATTTTCTGTGATTGAGCAAAATGAAAACACAATAACATTTTATGTTATGCGTGTTGTGATCTATGTTAGATTTCCGTAGACAAGTGATTTCCTCTTCTACGCTGCAACGAACGCCGCCATGTGAAAGTCATCAATGGCGCGACGTACAGACATAATTAACATTTATTCCACGCCATTATTTTGTTTTTATTAGTAAAATCATATGTGTCGAAATTAAATATTACGTTTCTAAACTACGGTACTGTAGATTATACAGAATAAAGCCTTCTCGTAAAAATGCTCCTTGTATTATATGGCAGAGGTTTATTCCCATTCAGGTTCTGTTTGCAGTGTTAAAAGGCATTATGATAAATTAGAGACTTCATTAGGTAAATGTTCTCGCACTATGTGTAGCAGTGTGAGCTCTGTTTTTGTGTGGCCTTAGGCAAAGATTTACTCTCAATACTAAAAATTTATCAGAAGCTCACTATTGTTTCCCATTCAGTTCTTGCATGTATTATTTCCCCATAATCTCCCAGTTGTAACACCTCTCCAAAATCCTAAACTCTTATTTCTTATTTATGATTATTGTTCCTTTTTTTTGTTTCGCAATTCTATTTACTGGCGTGTACTCTGCACTACTGGAACGATGTAGGTGCATGGCGACAAATTGTACTTAGAAAAGAGCATGCGGTTAATGTACCTTTACTGGAACAATTGTAGATTAGCTAGCTTTATACAATGGGCAGTAAATTTGGGTAGTAATAATAGAATACTGTATCTTTAATTAGAGGTTTACAGGACAGATACAATGTATATACAGGTTCTATCTTCGGTTGCAGTTTCCTGTCTTAGGCACCATATTTTTGTATGCCTGATGCCCTTTGCCCTATGTTTTTCAGCCACTGTACTGTACTGTCGAATGGTTGTTGAACTGATTCCTGTCTTGTCTTGTGGTTTAGGGATTATACTTTGTGCCTCATTGCTTTGGACCGGTCACATGACATCTTAAAAGGATTCTATCATTAGAATACCATTTTTAACTACCGTATCTACTCGAGTATAAGCCGACCTGAATATAAGCCCAGGCCCCTAATTTTACCTCAAAAAACTGAGAAAACTTATTGACTGGAGTATAAGCCGGGGGGGGGGAATGCAGCAGCTACTGGAAAATTTAAAAAATTAAAATGGTCGCAGTTTTTGAATGCAGCAGTTGCTGGGTGCTGGGCAAGGGGAGGGGGTGTTTTGGTTGTCTGTCTGCCCCTTCCCTGAGCTTGAGGACTGTTTTTTCTTCCCCTATTTGGAATTCAGTCTGGCTGAACATAGGGTATCTGCAGTGCTCCTATTAACCCCTTCCTGATGGAACAGGAGCACTGCAGATCCCCTATATTCAGTAGACCGGGCACTTTCAGACACAGGAATACCTAATGTGTTCGTGTTTCACAGTCATTTTCTACTTTTGTATGTATTCTAGGGAAAGGAGGGATTTAGTATGACTTTTGTATGTATGCTAGGGAAAGGAGGGATTTAGAACTTTTCATTTCTTATTTATTTATTTTCACTTTTTTTTCTTTTACTATTTTATTAGCCCCCCCCCCATCATTTGATTGCAAGTATTTGTATTCGTATCTTTTTATTTTTTTTAAATCTTCCTTTTTTTTTTTTTTTTTGCATTAATACATACATTAATACAATACATTAATATTGTGGCTGGTCATAGACCCCCCCCCCCCCCTCCTTAAAAAAAAAAAAAAAAATTTTTTGTTGACTCGCGTATAAGCCGAGGGGGCTTTTTCAGCACAAAAACTGGGCTGAAAAATTTGGCTTATACTCGAGTATATATGGTAAGCCCACATTGAATAACCTTAAGAAGGGCTATTTTTCCCCTACCTTTAGAATTCTTCTCTACGCCACCGTTCGGTAGATATCCCGGTTTTTGTCCTTCCCCCGTGCTCATACAACACTGGGAGCATCCCCTGTGCTGCTTTAAAATTCTCCACCGCTGCCCTCCATCTTGTTCTTGAGACTGCCTCTTCTCCAGCGTCACCACCCAAAAATGTAATTGCCTAGATAACCCCAATAAATCCAAAAAACAATGCACCTTTGCTGCTCCAGTAATCTGCAACCATCCATTTGATTTTCTTGCAGCAATGATACACCATACACCCACGAGACTACTGCAGACATCACTCGGCACAAAACATTGAGGCCAGTGACCACTGCAAGTCAATTCATCTCTAGAACCTTCACAATTTTCTTGCAGAAATGTCTCAGTAGAATTCAATGAGGATTCATCTGACATTTTAAGAAGCTAGGCCATCCTCAAGTTTGTTACAGTGATGTGGTCGTATTTATACCGAAAGAATGAACTATTATGATCAGTCATGTACACAATTGTAATTACAGAACAATGCCGGTGATCCTGTTGCTATCGTAAGACACTTACATGCAGCGCCTTCTTAAACTAAGAGGAGGAAAAGTCATTGTCTTGACAAAGCATTCAATTTACAGAGCAGTATGAGAACCTTCCCTGCTAAATCTGTTTGCTCAGGATGTATCACTAGACGGAATTGCTCATAAAAATGAAGGTAGCAATGCATAAAAAAGATATTCTGCTCCTAATAATAAGATCATTAATAGAGATGAGCGAACACTAAAATGTTCGAGGTTCGAAATTCGATTCGAACAGCCGCTCACTGTTCGAGTGTTCGAATGGGTTTCGAACCCCATTATAGTCTATGGGGAACATAAACTCGTTAAGGGGGAAACCCAAATTCGTGTCTGGAGGGTCACCAAGTCCACTATGACACCCCAGGAAATGATACCAACACCCTGGAATGACACTGGGACAGCAGGGGAAGCATGTCTGGGGGCATAAAAGTCACTTTATTTCATGGAAATCCCTGTCAGTTTGCGATTTTCGCAAGCTAACTTTTCCCCATAGAAATGCATTGGCCAGTGCTGATTGGCCAGAGTACGGAACTCGACCAATCAGCGCTGGCTCTGCTGGAGGAGGCGGAGTCTAAGATAGCTCCACACCAGTCTCCATTCAGGTCCGACCTTAGACTCCGCCTCCTCCGGCAGAGCCAGCGCTGATTGGCCGAAGGCTGGCCAATGCATTCCTATGCGAATGCAGACTTAGCAGTGCTGAGTCAGTTTTGCTCAACTACACATCTGATGCACACTCGGCACTGCTACATCAGATGTAGCAATCTGATGTAGCAGAGCCGAGGGTGCACTAGAACCCCTGTGCAAACTCAGTTCACGCTAATAGAATGCATTGGCCAGCGCTGATTGGCCAATGCATTCTATTAGCCCGATGAAGTAGAGCTGAATGTGTGTGCTAAGCACACACATTCAGCACTGCTTCATCACGCCAATACAATGCATTAGCCAGTGCTGATTGGCCAGAGTACGGAATTCGGCCAATCAGCGCTGGCTCTGCTGGAGGAGGCGGAGTCTAAGATCGCTCCACACCAGTCTCCATTCAGGTCCGACCTTAGACTCCGCCTCCTCCGGCAGAGCCAGCGCTGATTGGCCGAAGGCTGGCCAATGCATTCCTATGCGAATGCAGACTTAGCAGTGCTGAGTCAGTTTTGCTCAACTACACATCTGATGCACACTCGGCACTGCTACATCAGATGTAGCAATCTGATGTAGCAGAGCCGAGGGTGCACTAGAACCCCTGTGCAAACTCAGTTCACGCTAATAGAATGCATTGGCCAGCGCTTATTGGCCAATGCATTCTATTAGCCCGATGAAGTAGAGCTGAATGTGTGTGCTAAGCACACACATTCAGCACTGCTTCATCACGCCAATACAATGCATTAGCCAGTGCTGATTGGCCAGAGTACGGAATTCGGCCAATCAGCGCTGGCTCTGCTGGAGGAGGCGGAGTCTAAGGTCGGACCTGAATGGAGACTGGTGTGGAGCGATCTTAGACTCCGCCTCCTCCAGCAGAGCCAGCGCTGATTGGCCGAATTCCGTACTCTGGCCAATCAGCGCTGGCCAATGCATTCTATTAGCTTGATGAAGCAGAGTGTGCACAAGGGTTCAAGCGCACCCTCGGCTCTGATGTAGCAGAGCTGAGGCTGCACAAGGGTTCAAGCGCACCCTCGGCTCTGATGTAGGAGAGCCGAGGGTGCACTTGAACCCTTGTGCACCCTCAGCTCTGCTACATCAGAGCCGAGGGTGCGCTTGAACCCTTGTGCACACTCTGCTTCATCAAGCTAATAGAATGCATTGGCCAGCACTGATTGGCCAGAGTACGGAATTCGGCCAATCAGCGCTGGCCAATGCATCCCTATGGGAAAAAGTTTATCTCACAAAAATCACAATTACACACCCGATAGAGCCCCAAAAAGTTATTTTTAATAACATTCCCCCCTAAATAAAGGTTATCCCTAGCTATCCCTGCCTGTACAGCTATCCCTGTCTCATAGTCACAAAGTTCACATTCTCATATGACCCGGATTTGAAATCCACTATTCGTCTAAAAAGGAGGTCACCTGATTTTGGCAGCCAATGACTTTTTCCAATTTTTTTCAATGCCCCCGGTGTCGTAGTTCCTGTCCCACCTCCCCTGCGCTGTTATTGGTGCAAAAAAGGCGCCAGGGAAGGTGGGAGGGGAATCGAATTTTGGCGCACTTTACCACGTGGTGTTCGATTCGATTCGAACATGGCGAACACCCTGATATCCGATCGAACATGTGTTCGATAGAACACTGTTCGCTCATCTCTAATCATTAACACTTCAGCCATATAGTCACCATTTTTATGAGATATAACTATTTCCTTTCTTCCATTATCCCGTGTGTAGGAATCACAGTCACATCCATGAAAATAGACAAAAAAGCAGATGTCACTGAGCTGTAATAAGCTCCATGGTGAACGTGTAGTCACCCTGCCATGGGAGGCATTAAACAAATGAACAATGAACCAAGGCTGCCTAGTGTAAAGAGTCATGTAACCGAACAGTAGATAGATGAGAGCATCTCTCCCAGAACAACCACAGTGCCTGTAACCTACAGTATTAAACATACCGATGCATATACTGTATATATATATATATATATATATATATATATATATATATATATATACAGAGTGGCCATAAAATAACCTCAGGTGTTTGGAGTCGTGTGCAGGCTGACCCAATGGACGGAATTACCTGAAAATTTGTATGTGTGCTAATCAAGGCATGGAGAAACGGACGGCATGTAAAAAAATGTAATACGAAAAAAAAATGTAATACGAAAACTCCCCACCAGGGGATAATGTGATGCTGTACAGTGAGCGCACAGCGCAAAACCCGTCTGTCGATACTTGGGGATGTCCCATTTGGACCACCGACTAGCATGACTGTTCAATGTGGCCCCACAACCAGAAATCACAAGGAGTGAGATCCGCGAAAAGTCTTGCGGGCATACCCATACAAATTTAGCCTTCATCACCAACTGCTTCCTCGTGACAATGACAACCGCATGACATTTGCATTAATGTTTCTGGCCAGAGTGGAAGTGGATACCAATTGGCCATGGAATATCCTGTGGAGCAACGAAGCGCATTTTTACCTTAATGGAACGGTCAACACACAGAACTGTTGCATATGGGCCACCGAAAACCCACGTGCGCTCGAGGGGGTTCTGTTGCATTCACCCCAGGTGATCGTTTGGTGTGGGTTCACCTCATCGTTCATGATTGGACTGTTCTTTTTTGAAGATTTGGGCCCAACTGGGGTTGCCATCTATTCCGTCACAGCAGCGAGGTACCGGACAATGCTGGAAACAGTGGTCGTTCCCCAACTCCAACAGCGGCAGTGTCTGCAGACGATCACCTTCATGCAGGATGAAGCCCCTCCTCACATCGCAAATCCTGTGAAGAACGCTCTTCATGCACATTTTGAGCTGCTCATTCCCTACAGCGTGGCCACCGCATCACGTTGGAAGTGCTCAGCATCTCACCAGAGACGTTACACCCAAGCGTCGAGCATGTTCTGCATAGGATGACCGAGCTCACCATACATGACGGCGGTCACATTGAACAGTCATGCTAGTCGGTGGTCCAAATGGGACCAGACGGGTTTTGTGCTGCACGCTCACTGTACAGCGCCACATTATCCTCTGATGGGGAGTTTTCGTATTCAATTTTTTTTTCGTATTAATTTTTTTTTTCATTCCGTCCGTTTCCCCATGCCTTGATTAGCACACATACAAATTTTCAGGCAATTCCATCCATTGGGTCAGCCTGCACACGACTAAAATTACCTGAGGTTATTTTATGGCTACCCTGTATATATATTATATAACATATATATAGTGAGAGAGAGAGAGAGAATTGTAGAGTGGGAATTTGTTATATTTAAGTTTAATGCTTTATATTTACTTTACATCACCATTTTCTTCCATATATCTTGTTTAAAAAAATGTACTGACAAATTCTTATTATTTTATACAATATATTACTGTGCATATTATTTCTAACGGATTTTATGGTACATACTGATGACCTATGTTTAGGATAAGTTATCAATATGTGATCGGTAAGGGTTCAACACTCAGTACCACAACAGATCTGCTGTTTGAAGAGGGCATGGTGCTCACGAGAGTAATGTCCTGCTCCCTGTGCAAATGTTATTCAGTGTGCAGGTCAGGGCTCGTATACATCTGCGCCCGGTCTCCGTTCTGCAGGTTTCCGTTTTCTGCACAAGACAGAGGCAGGAGACAGAAACCTGCAGGACTCTTTCATACCCATTAATTTGAATGGATTTGAAAGATGTCCGGCCGTGAGCGGTGGTGAGCGTTTTATGCTCTCCACCGCGAAACCGTTTTTTTTTTTTTAATCGGACACAGAGTCGGACATGCAATACTCTGTGTCCGATTTTAAAAAAATGGTTTCACGGCGGAGAGCATAAAACGCTCACCACCGCTCACCGCTGCACCCGATCTGACAGGTTTCCGTCTTCTGCATGCAGAAGACGGAAACCACAGAACGGACTGCCAAACGCTAGTGTGAACCTAGCATCACAGTGGTCACATGAAGGCTTCAGCCTGTTCAACCAACTGATCTGTGGGGGTCTAAACCCCATCCATCACATATTGATGAGCTATCATGAGGATAGCCCATCAATATGTAAGTACAAAAATTAAAAATGAAGCAAAGTTGCAAATAGGTTTGATTAAAAATTTTCTTCCAAAATTGTATTGAAAAGTTGTCTTGTGGTGAGGTATTCTTCTCAGAGAAGATGGCCAGAAAAAAACCTGTTATAGGAAATCTCTTCTGAATAAGGGAGCATTTTTTTTTTCAAAGAGCCAATTTGCAGGGGCACAGTTGGGGGGCTGGTGAGGCCTGTACACTTCATTCTAGTGACCAGGAGGGCAACAACAAGACACCCTCCTTTATAGAATGGTATTTAGACAAAGGGCATGTACAGTAAACTTAATATTTCTTCAACTGAAGCCATTTATATACCCTATATAGTTAGGTTTTCTATTAGTCTAGAACCTATTAAAAGGGGTTTTCCAGGCAAATGTTTTATTTTTTATTTTTTTTAATTATATTTTAGAGCTATTAATGGATTAATAAATACACCTATGTACATTTTAGCAGTGTTTTGAGTGATTTTTGGTGTCTCTGGGAGCTCCTGTTATCTTCTGCATTTGTTTACTTGGTTCAGCTTCCTGTTATGTAACTTCCACACAAACTCCCTCTCACCTCACCCCTCATTCCTCTCTCCCTCCTATACACCCCCCGCCCTGTCTCTCTAGTTATCCGGCCCACTACTAGCCCCTCCCTACCTACTCAGCCCCACCCCCGACCCTATTATATAATTATCTCTCTTCCTTCTAGACTTCCACTTTTAGGACCGCTCCTCCTTCTTTTCTGATTCTGCTGATGTGCTATAGTCCCAGCGCTGCTCTGTGCTCCGTAGCTGATGATCAACATCTACTGCGCCTTTACTATCTGTAAAATAATAAAAGCCCCAAGGTTCTGCGATGACAATCTTATGCTGGCACTTTAAAAGCAATAAGAAATAAATAAGTAAAAATCTTTAAAGGTAAAACAGAAAAAGTCCCATAGATTTGATTGTAAAATGTCTGTTGTTCATTGCACCTATATATAGTTCCTGAATACATGCCTGTAGGTGAAAATTAAAATAATAATATGTCGACAACTGGCACGCAAGTCTGGCGTCTGGAAAATCTTTAGCTGATTTTTGCAAGAGACTTGTAAAGAGAAATACTAGCAAGGAACATCACTTATAATTACAGCTCCACATAAAGGTAACATTGGCAACGTCTTGTGCTCAAAGGTTTCTAAACACTTGTATGGGGCTGGAGCACCTCAGTAGACCTTATACACAGGACAGGAGCATGTGGTTATACCATAATGAGAGGAAGGGTATGATGAGGACAATGTGGAGTAGACAAGGGTAATCACAAGAATCCAAAGTAGACAAAGGGAAGAAGAATGTACAAGGCCAAATATAGGTTTCTGAAAAAGTATCAAGTAATCAGAAAGGAATAGTGGTTTAAGTAAATCCTTTTGTAAGCAGGGAACTTTTCCAGAGCATCTCTAACACGTGGAAACATCATTAACGCCTCTGTCATTGAAGGCATCTGCAACACATTGGAGAACAGCAATAAAGAGAGATTAAAAAACATTTTACAGTTCCAGTTATACCTTAAGAGGAATATTGGCTACAGGAACTCAAATATACCAAAGCACTTCAGGCTCAGACTGACCACAATCCTCAGCGTATCAGGAAATGTTTAGTATACGACCAGGGAGAAAAGGGAATTTCTGCCTTGTATTTCCTTGTAACTTGATGTATTATTTGTGGCAGGGAGACAGAGAGCTTTGGTTCACATGGGTAAAATACTCTTGAATATCTTTTCAGAAATCCTGATTTACACCAAACGCTTTTGGAATGAATTGTCTCTATATCCCTGGTTGATAAGTAATTCTGCGTTTCAGGCCAAATATTTTAATCATGAGCAAGTCAAAATGTTGCTTTAGAAACTTGATGTCCCTCAAGCAGAAGTTGGCAAGACGCCATACAAATTGTACGGGTCAGCTGGATACATGCTACTTGTCTGAAGATATGGTGACCTTTTATGGTCCAGAAATGATAAGACAGATCAAAGGATAAAGGTATGATATGCATAAAAATTGTCATGTTAGAAAAGTACACACAGTACAGACCAAAAGTTTGGACACACTTTCTCATTCAAAGAGTTTTCTGTATTTTCATGACTATGAAAATTATAGAGTCACACTGAAGGCATAAAAACTATGAATTAACACATGTGGAATTATATACCGTGTTTCCCCGAAAGTAGTACACCCCCCAAAAGTAAGGCATGGGGGGGAAGGGGGTCTGTTGAATTGTCTAATATAAGGCACCCCCCGAAAATAAGGCATGCCCGACATTGGTGGGCATGGCATAGCTGGGCTTTGGGGCGGGGCTTAGCAGAGCTTTCATGGGTGGGGCTTAGCGATCCACTGACACAGCAGTGGGTTGGATGCCGTGCTCTGTGCTCCGTGTGCACAGCAAAGCCGGCTGCTGCCTCTGCTGTTGTGTCCACTGTCCCTGCTGCTGTAGGACGAGCTCTCCCAGCTCATCCCAGAGGCAGCAGCCAGCATACAGAAGAGGCCGCAGAAGGCTTTCCTGTGCACACGGAGCACAGAGCACGGCTGCTGTGTCAGTGAAGTGGGGATCGCTAAGCCCCGCCCACAAAAGCTCCACTAAACCTCGCCCCTTGAATCCTCACTAACCCCTGCCCGCCACTGCCCAGACGAACAGCAGCACCAGCGCTGCTAGGAAGATGGGAAAGGTAAGTAGGATACCTTCCCCCCCTCTCCTACACTACCTACAACTAGCAGTCACACCGGCGCTCTGCTAAGGAATGTCGGCATGACTGCCGGTTGTAATAAGACGTCTCCCAAAAATCAGACAGGTCCTATATTTAGGGCGACAATTTAATATAAGACACTGTCTTATTTTCGGGGAAACACGGTACTTAACAAAAAAGTGTGAAACAACTGAAAATATGTCTTATATTCTAGGTTCTTCAAAGTAGCCATCTTTTGCTTTGATTACTGCTTTGAACACTCTTGGCATTCTCTTGATGAGCTTCAAGAGGTAGTCATCTGAAATGGTCTTCCAACAGTCTTGAAGTAATTCCCAGAGATGCTTAGCACTTGTTGGCCCTTTTGCCTTCACTCTGCGGTCCAGCTGACTAAACCATCTCAATTGGGTTCAGGTCTGGTGACTGTGGAGGCCAGGCCATCTGGTGTAGCACCCCATCACTCTCCTTCTTGGTCAAATAGCCCTTCCACAGCCTAGAGGTGTGTTTGGGGTCATTGTCCTGTTGAAAAATAAATGATGGTCCAAGTATACGCAAACCGGATGGAATAGCATGCCACTGCAAGATGCTGTGGTAGCCATGCTGGTTCAGTATGTCTTCAATTTTGAATAAATTCCCAACAGTGTCACCAGAAAAGCACCCCCACACCATCACACCTCCTTCATGCTTCACGGTGCAAACCAGGCATGTAGAGTCCATTCGCTCACCTTTTCTGCGTCGCACAAAGACACAGTGGTTGGAACCAAAGATCTCAAATTTGGACTCATCAGACCAAAGCACAGATTTCCACTGGTCTAATACCCATTCCTTGTGGAATGGACAAGGAATCCTTTTTGTCTGGCCTTAGCAGTGGTTTTCTAGCAGCTATTTTGCCATGAAGTCCTGCTGCACAAAGTCTCCTCTTAACAGTTGTTGTAGAGATGTGTCTGCTGCTAGAACTCTGTGTGGCATTGACCTGGTCTCTAATCTGAGCTGCTGTTAACCTGCAATTTCTGAGGCTGGTGACTCGGATGAACTTATCCTCGGCAGCAGAGGTGACTCTTGGTCTTCCTTTCCTGGAGCGGTCCTCATGTGAGACAGTTTCTTTGTAGCGCTTGATGGTTTTTGCAACTGCACTTGGGGAAACTTTCAAAGTTTTCCCAATTTTTCGGACTGACTGACCTTTATTTCTTAGGGCCCCTACAAACGGAGTATACGCTAGCTATGAACGTGTAAATGTTCCGAATCAGCGGCATTTAAAACAGATCCCATATGGGAGCTGGCATATGTGTGCTCCCCATACAAATGAATGGGCTGCTTTTTTCCATTAATTTCTATGGGGAACACACGTATGCCGGCTCCCATAGAAAGCAATGGGATCTGTTTTAAACGCCACTGATTCGGAACGTTTACACGTTCAGAATCAGCCAGCATATACTCTGTGTAAAGGGGCCCTTAAAGTAATGTTGGCCACTCGTTTTTCTTTACTTAGCTGCTTTTTTCTTGCCATAATATAAATTCTAACAGTCTATTCAGTAGGACTATCAGCTGTGTATCCACCTGACGTCTGCACAACACAACTGATGGTCCCAACCCCTTTTATACGGCAAGAAATCCCACTTATTAAACCTGACAGGGCACACCTGTGAAGTGAAAACCATTTCTGGTGACTACCTCTTAAAGCTCATCAAGAGAATGCCAAGAGTGTGCAAAGCAGGAATCAAAGCAAAAGGTGGCTACTTTGAGGAACCTAGAATATAAGACAGATTTTCACTTGATTCACACTTTTTTTGTTAAGTATATAATTCCACATGTGTTACTTCATAGTTTTGATGCCTTCAGTGTGAATCTACAATTTACATAGTCATGAAAATACAGAAAACTCTTTGAATGAGAAGGTGTGTCCAAACTTTTGGTCTGTACTGTATATATATTTAAATTCACTTTAACTATATAGGAGTTTAAAGTATACCAAGTGTCCTCATATAGTTGAGGCAATCATTTTCTGGTCCGGTCTAGTAGTCAACTGCATAAATCCCGGAGATCTGAAGAAAAGTATTGCAATGATGTCAGTGGTTATTAAGTTATCAGAATCCATTTTCAGAAGCCGAGGTTAAACCCATAATACTTGCTGATATCAGCGTGACCTGACAAAACTGGGCTTTAGGCCTCGATCACTTGTTAATAACAATAGCGTATTGAATATCCTTTGCCTTAGAAATAATTAAAGTGTTTTTTCCACAAGTATAACCATGTTTAACCCCTTCTTGCCACAGCCGTTTTTGGATTTTTACTTTCTACTTCCCACCTTCCAGTAGCTACACTTTCTTATGAGTTTTGTTTTTGCAGCGTTTACTGTGTGTGGCCAAAGTGACAAGTTGTCTATATTTTGGAGGTCATTGCGATTACGGAATATTTTTGTTAAGTTTTAACACCTTAAAAAAAACTATGAAAAAGACCTCAGGGGTCTGATCACTAATATATACATGACGTCACTTATATATGTCACCGGTGACGTCCCCCGTCCTTTGCTGTAACCGTGGCATGGACTTACGCAGATAAAGCCCTCAGGTGCCCCTGGACAGTACAGTATTACAGGACAGATGAGTATGTATTTTTCTTATGTTTTACCTTCTCCAGCCTTCTGCCTTAGTTCTGTATTTCATGGACAAACCCTTTAATGGTGGTTTATAAGTGAATGGGTTGTACCCTCTTGATGGTACAACAAATATCTATTTATTACCTAGATCAATTGGCAAGTATACAGCTACTGTGATACTTAACAAGCTACAAAGCCCAAGGCTGTCATGACAGTAGATTGTGCAGAGCATGCTCAACAAGTCTCTCAGGGGTGAAGAGGTTAATATTATCTGTCTCCTGCCCTTTAGGCAAGGCATGCTTTTGCAGTGAAGGATGCTTATTACAGTGGGAACTGACACTGTCTGCATGGCTGACCGTCACCAAACACTGATTTATTGAGACATGTGGCAGACCTGCAGAGCATAGGAATGGCTTCAGCTACAGCAATCCTGTCTTTATTTCCTATCTCTTGTGTATGACAGCTTATCCCACAGATTCACCAACTCCCTGTATGGTCTGCTTCCCTCTGCTGCCTGTCATTTCTGGATTTCCTCCATTGCATCTTATTTGGATGTACCATGCTGTCTGTTGTATTAGCATTTAAAGGGAAACCCAGATTGGCGTGACAGCAACATAACAAGTACTGACTTTGACAGGGACTTTATTTTGCTCCATATTATACTCACCCACACACGTTTTATCGTACGAATGATGAGGCTCTATACATATACATAGTGACCTACACAAAATGATTGTATAATGCTATGCAAAAACTATGCAAAATGTATAACCCAGACTGACAAAAACCTAACACTTGCTTATGTCATTCAAAACATTATATGAGTCCTATACATTATGACAAAGCTATGTTCAGGAAGCAGAAGAAGCTGGCCTATATTTGTGTATATGTTGTATTATGAGCACTGTGTTCTTTCACATTTATATACTTCCCAACTGTCAAAGGACTGAAAGAGGGAGAGAATGTGCGACACACGCCACCGCACAATTATGTGTAGAAAGACCCACTTCCAGCCCTGCCCACTTCTACTTGGGCTTTGCCATGTTTCTTCATGTCAATACACAGTAAAATGTCCCTATAGTGGCCCTGACACACTATGCTCCTACAATATAATGTCCCTCTGAATATGTCCTCACTAGAGATGAGCGAATACCGTTCGATCGAATATCAGACTATTGGACATATTCGATTTCGAATGAATACCAAACATTTGTATCCCCTCACACCTTCCCTGGTGCTTTTCTGCACCAATAACTGTGCAGGGGAGGTGGGACAGGAAAGAGGAAAACGTAGGCATCGAAAAAAATAGGAAAAAGTCATTGGCTGGCTAAATCAGGTGACCTCGGATTTATAAGAATAGTGGCAGCCATGCTTGTGTCATTTGCAGCTTGGAGAGATAGGGAGAGGCATCGTGCTGAGGGTCAGAGAGAAATTTTAGCTTCTGCTAGGCAGGAAATATTCTGAAAACAGCAACACTGCTTGATGAGTCTATAAACACCATCAACTTATAGGTTCATCCTGCAGAAATTTCTCAAAACCGCTTTTTAAGGCTGAAATTCCGTACCACTGGTATACAGTATATACCTGGGCTGAAGCAACAAAATGGGTCTGACACTCTAAACGCTGCTGGGGCAAGTCACAAGTCCAAGATAGGGGTGAAAGAATTACTACTGGCGGTGGCAGGGCTGAATTGGCACAAAAGGGCACACAAAAAAGATCTCCGCTTGTGGGCTGAAGCAACAGAATGCGGCATAAACTTAAAATGCAAGTGCTCCAATCTATCTATAACTCAAACGAAAGCACAGGCACGCAGGTTCTATAATGATGTTACAAGTAGAAGCAAGAGACAGTTGGGGGTCATTGTGTACACTCTATGCCACCAAAAAGGCTAACTGGGGGTGTACTTGCACCCCCTCGCCAAACTCACCCAAACCTCAGCTGGGGAAGCCTCCACTCACCCCAAGGGCCACAGGTCCAACTTCCACACCCAATACGTGTAAGACGCAGAGGGATCGGAGAGGACAGGGCTGTGGTTGGCCAGGTACTCACGCAACATGCGCCTATACTTTTCCCTCCTGGTGACACTAGGCCCTGCAGTGGTGGTTTGGCCAGAGGGGGGGGGGCATTAATGTGTCCCGCATCTTGGAGAGATGTGGACCAGATGGCAGTTGTTAGCCTCTTGGAGGAAATCTCCTCTCTGCCGCCAGCGAGGGTTGATGGAAACATTTCCATCATATTCTGCACCAGGTGCTTGTGGCAATCATTTATGCGATTGTTCCTCTCCCCTACCAGAACGAAAGATGAGATGTTATTTTTGTACCGTTGGTCGAGGGTTGCAAAAATCGAGTATTGGTTGCTCTCCATGATGTGAACAATGCCTTTGTCTCTGGAAAAGCAGCCGAACATGAAGTCAGCTATGTGTTACTTGGAAAGACTTTGCTGCCTCCACCGGAAGGATCACTCTCCATTACCTCTACTTTCAACTCCCCTTCACACCATCCGCGCTGAAGCAATGGGAAGCAATGGGATGCACTGAACTTCCCCGCTAACCTTGTGTGGGACAGTGACATGAAATGCCACTTCATCCTCCTCCTCTTCCTCCATCATCCAATGGTGAGATGACAGGAGTGTGCTCTGAATGTTTTCTGGCTAGCAGCAGCTACTTTAGACTTACGAAAATGGCCGCACTTTCACCAGTATGTCAGGCACAATGGTGTAGGTTTTTAAAAACCTTTGCACCAACAGGTTGAAAATGTGGGCAATGTGTGGACCATGTTCGAGTCTGGCAAGCTCCAGAGCCACTACCAGGTTCCGGCCATTATCACATACGACCATGCCTGGGTCCAGGTGCATCGGTGAGAAAGACATTGCCGTTTCATCGGGGGCAGTGTGTTTTCTGTCGGCCAAGCTGATGAGCTTCAGTACAACCTGCTGACATCTTCACACGTCAGTGCTGCAGTGTTTACAGCTCACAGGTGGGGTCGATGTTGCAGTGGAGGAGTAGGCTTTCTGAGAACTCCTTGCATGAATTTTGGGCTGGGAGAGGAGATAGGCCACCCCAGTTTGCGAGCCGGGCCCAGCCTCCACTACATTCACCCAGCCTGTTATTTTAGAGAAGCAGCATCCCTGACCGCATGTGCTTGTCCATGCATTGGTGGTCAAGTGGACCTTAGAGCAAAGTGCGGAACTAAGGGCCCACCTGATGTTGAGTGACACGTGCTGGTGCAAGGCGGGGATGGCACACCAAGAGAAGTAGTGACGGCTAGGGGCAGCATAGCAAGATGCCGCAGCTGCCATCAGGTCACGGAAGGCCTGAGTCTCCACTAGTATAAATGCCAACATCTCCAGTGCCAGCAGTTTTGAGATGAGGCTGTTGAAGGCTTGGGCATGTGGGTGGGTTGCGCTGTACTTCTACCTGAGAGATGGGGAGTTGCTGGGAAGAGACACATGATGGTGCAGACAAAAGGAGCAGAGGCAGGAAAAGGGGAGGATAAGGGTGAAGTCCCCAAAGTGTCAGAGGCAGATGTGGAGGTGTCCTGGCTGGTGGTCTGGACTGCAGTGCCAGCACTGGAAATAGTGGAAGAGTCAGCGTCGGCAACATTGTCCTGCATTTCCTCTCTCCCACTGAGCCCAGTGCTTGCCTTACAAATGACAGTGCATGGCTCAGTTTTGAGTTGCACAGTGTGCAAATTGCACTCAGTTTGTCCTCCATGCATATGTTGAAAAATCTACACACCATAGAGGGACGTAGCCTCGATGGGTGACTTTTGGGTGAGTGGCTACTGCAGGGAACATCTTGGGCATTGCTGGCTCAGGCCTGGATTCTGTGAAGCAGCTGTCCTGTGCCTCTGGATATGCCTCTGCCTCTAGCCACCTTTTTTGGTGCTGCATTTGCCTCCACATCTACACTGCTTTCCACGCTACACCTCACCCCTGTCCAGGTTGGGTCTGTGGCCTCGTAGTCCACCACCTCCTCTTCCAATTGCTCACTCTCCTCTTACTTCAAACCGCACATAACCACAGCCTGCCCTGATGGCAACTGTGTCTTGTCATCATCACTGAGGCTGAGAAACGCTTGTTGTGGGTCCACAACCACAAAATCGGCAGGAGATGGCGGATGCTGCAGTGTTTGGGCATCAGGACAGAGAAATTCGTCTGTTAGCTCCTTGAATTCGTGAAGTGGTTGAACAGAGTTGAAAAGTGGAAAAGGACCCAAAAACAGCTCCTGGGAGGGGGCAAGGGTGGGATGACTCTGCTGGGAAGATTGGGCATGTTAGGAGGAAGGAGGGGCAGACTCTTGGGTATGAACACGACTGGAGGTAGTGGCTGACTGGCTGGTGGAAAAGCAGCTAGAAGCATTATCCGCCAGCCATTGTAACACCTGTTCCTGGTGCTCGGGCCTCGTCAGCATTGTAGCCTGCACCCTGTTTAACGCAGCTATCAAGTCAGGAATTGTGATGAGTGCATGCTAATCTTTCTTTAGGTTTAAATTTGTGTTTCTGTCCATATTAATGTAGAGGAAAGAAGGTTTCCAAGTATTTTTCCACTTTCATAGAGGTTCTATTGAGTGTGGAAATTGTATAGTTGATAGGCTGTGATAGTGGAGTAATACTGGGACTTTGGCGTGTTAGATGCATGCAGGCATGCTTCCCCTGCTGTCCCAGCTGCATTCCAGAGGTGTTGGCATCATTTCCTGGGGTGTCATTGTGGATTTGGTGACTCTCCTTAGTCGAATTTGGGTTTCCCCTGAAACAAGCATTTTTTCCCTATAGACTATAATGGGATTCGAATAGTCGAATATTGAGGGGTTACTCGAAACGAATATCGAATATTTCACCACTCGATCATCTCTAGTCCTCACAGTATAATGACCCCTGCAGTTGCTCTCACAGTATAATTTCATCTGCAGTTGCCCTCACAATGTAATGTACAGCTCTAGCCTTGTGTCTCCTGAAATATAGAAGGTTTATTCTGTTTTATCACAGTCTACCCCATGGTAAACCTGGAAGTCACATGTGGGTCTGTTTATCCATCTATTAAAAATACAATTTACCTACCTGCTTAAAAGCTTTGTAGGAATTTGGGGATATGTATTATATCTGCTATTTAAGGTAATGGGAATAAATTGTTCCAAATTTAACAATAATCCTATCTAAATTTGGATGTGTGAATATGTGACTGCCGGCAGCTTCCCCTCTGATAACAGTTAATCCCCAGTGATCCCTGATGGGAAAATCTCTGTAATGAGCCTAGGTTAAAAAAAAAAAAAAACATAATGTAAGACAATCTCTTCTTATCTTCTACTCTAGGAATGATTTTTAGATGTTAAAATTAAAGTTGTACTCCTGCACTGGATATTGATGGATATTGATATCAGATACGTGGGGATCTAACACCTAGCACCCCCACTGACCAGCTGTTTGGAACACAGAGTATGGAACCAGCAGCAGACTGCTTCATACACCATGTAGTGGCCGCTCTGTGCTATTGCAGCTCTGCTCCTATTTATTATCCCTTCCCACCAGAGGAATTTTCCGATTATCGTTTTTGACTCCCTGCCTTCCAAACCCTATAGCTTTTTTTATGTTTCCTTTACAGAGCTAAATAGGAGCTTAATGTTTGCAGGACAAATTGTTCTTTTTTCTTTTAAAATGTGGATTGTGAGCCCCATATAGGGCTCACAATGTACATTTATTTTTGTTTCTATTAGTATGTCTTCGGTACAATTCCAAGTTTACCAAATTTATTTAAAACTTTGCAAAAAATTATTTTTATAAAAGTTGCCATATTCTGAAACCTCTAACTTTTTTATATTTCCGTGTATGGATTTATAGGGCGCCTTTCCTTTGTGGTGTTAGGTGTACTTTTTAGTTATACCATTTTGAGGAATGTTGAGGAACGAATTTTGAGGAACCATTTTGAGGAACGTTTTGAGGAATGCGTTGATCACTTTTTATTCAAGTTTTTATCAGAGACAAAAAGTAAAAAAAAAAAAAAAAAATGCCAATTTGGTACTTTTGATTTTTTTTTCCTGCTACGTTCACCGTAAATAAAATGTTTTTATAAGTTTGTAGACCGAGCGTTTATGAACACAGGGATACCTAATGTGTATGTTTTTCACTGTAATTTTTAACTTTTATATGTTTAGAAAAAAAGGGGGTGATTTGAACTTTAATTTTTTTTTCTATATTTTTTAAAACATTTTTTTTATTTTAGTTTATTTTTTTACTATTTATTAGTCACCCTGCAATACAGACTACATTTGGGAGGGGGGTCCTGTGCGAATACTGATAACTGCCATACACCGTCTACCAATAAGTATTTGGACACCGGCACTAGAATAGAAAAACAACATTTATTCCTATACAATAGTTGGTAGATCCCAGCAGATGCTTCCTTATGGATGGTATTGATCGACACAATACTCCCGGATGCCTGGTGAAACTCCTGGTGTATTTGAGCCATCGGTTGGGTGCGGTTTCTCTGGCCAGCACTCGTTGGTCTCTATCGCCCAGTTTCGGGGGTCTGCCGACTCAGGGCACATTCCGACAATCACTGTTCACCTTCCACTTCATAATCACATAGGCCACTGTCGATTTGGGGTAATTCAGTTCGCTTGCTATGCCCCTTAAGGATCGACCATTTCTGTGGTACCCCACCATTACCCCTTTCTTGAAATCGGACAACTCTGAACTTCGTGGTATCTTGCATTTGACTAATGCCAATGCTGTTTCCTTGGCAGAAGGCGTGACGTACATCACAACTGCAGATATCTTCATTTGCATGGGTGTGCAAATACTTATTGTTTGACAGTGTATTTAAAGGCCCGGCTATACTGTCATGGTGGTTGTCAGAAAGGGGTTAATAAACCCCATTGATGTCTATCAGGTTCTCATAAAATTCTACTGCTGCCTTGGTGACATATGTATTTAGAAAAAGACAAACATGATCACATATTTTATAACGTTCGCAAACAACATAAGCTTCTAGTCAAAGACAACATAACATTTGGAGGAAAAATTTAACTTTCATAAAATTGTTGCGGTGTGGCAGAAATGTCACAATGTGAACACAGATAATACATATTGCACAGAACCATCTCTGACTGTTTTTCAAAAATATAGTTTTTTTAGATACAAAAAAAATGATCTTGGATAACCTAGAGTTTGATCCTTGGTCAGAGAAGGAAATGCAAAAACCACAGCTTGATTAAAACCTGTCACACTGATATACAGCTAGTACTTTAAATACAGTGGAAAACACTCACGCACCCCCGGCCCACCAGCTGAATATTGAAATTCAATTTCTGGGAACATGAGTGGGACCAGATTGCTGAAATTTGAAATGTAGCTGCGAGGCCTGGAAAGTATTGTGAAGTAAAATGGTTTTTACAGTGATATATAAAAGCCAATATTCTATCAAACAACTGGTGAAAAACAACTACAATTTGGTGGAAAAACACACAGGACCTTTCATATATAGAAGGAAATGTGGACAAACGACATTTAGGGAAAATGCTAATCTGTATATTAAAAACTCACTTGAATCATATAGCAGTGGAATTACTAAATGTCACACAAAGTTAACACATATATACAGTGTTGGCCAAAAGTATTGGCACCCCTGCAATTCTGTCAGATAATACTCGTTTTCTTCCAGAAAATGATTGCAAGCACAAACTCTTTGGTATTAATCTCTTCGTTCATTTTGCTTGCAATGAAAAAACACAAAAGAGAATGAAAAAGTAAAATCATTGATCATTTTACACAAAACTCCAAAAATGGGCCGGACAAAAGTATTGCCCTCCTCAGCCTAATACTTGGTAGCACAACCTTTAGACAAAATAACTGCGCACAACCGCTTCCGGTAACCATCAATGAGTTTCTTACAATGCTCTGCTGGAATTTTAGACCATTCTTCTTTGGCAAACTGCTCCAGGTCCCTGAGATGTGAAGGGGGGCCTTCTCCAAACTGCCATCAAGAGATCTCTCCACAGGTGTTCTATGGGATTCAGGTCTGGACTCATTGCTGGCCACTTTAGAAGTCTCCAGTGCTTTCTCTCAAACCATTTTCTAGTGCTTTTTGAAGTGTGTTTTGGGTCATTGTCCTGCTGGAAGACCCATGACCTCTGAGGGACACCCAGCTTTCTCACACTGGGCCCTACATTATGCTGCAAAATATGTTGGTAGTCTTCAGACTTCATAATGCCATGCACACAGTCAAGCAGTCCAGTTCCAGAGGCAGCAAAGCAACCCCAAAACATCAGGGAACCTCTGCCATGTCTTCTTTTCTTTGAAGGCCTCTTTTTTTTCCCTGTAAACTCTATGTTGATGCCTTTTCCCAAAAAGCTCTACTTTTGTCTCATCTGACCAGAGAACATTCTTCCAAAACGTTTTTGGCTTTCTCAGGTAAGTTTTGGCAAACTCCAGCCTGGCTTTTTTATGTCTCTGGGTAAGAAGTGGGGTCTTCCTGGGTATCCTACCATACAGCCGACGGATAGTATGGGTTGACACTGTCGTACCCTCAGACTGCAGGGCAGCTTGAACTTGTTTGTATGTTAGTCGAGGTTCTTTATCCACCATCCGCACAATCTTGCGTTGAAATATCTCGTCAATTTTTCTTTTCCGTCCACATCTAGGGAGGTTAACCACAGTGCCATGGACTTTAAACTTCTTGATGACACTGCGCATGGTAGACACAGGAACATTCAGGTCTTTGGAGATAGACTTGTAGCCTTGAGATTGCTCCTGCTTCCTCACAATTTTGCTTCTCAAGTCCTCCGACAGTTCTTTGGTCTTCTTTCTTTTCTCCATGCTCAATGTGGTACACACAAGGACACAGGACAGAGGTTGAGTCAACTTTAATCCATTTCAACTGGCTGCAAGTGTGATTTAGTTATTGCCACCACCTGTTAGGTGCCTCAGGTAAGTAATATATATATATATATATACACACACACACACATAACATACACATAGATAGATAGTTAGATAGATAGATAGATAGATAGATAGATAGATAGATAGATAGATAGATAGATGTGTGTTTCAGAAGAAGATGGAGGCGACGCTGGAGATTTATACATTTGCATATTGATGAAAACCAGGATTTCTACCGAACGGCGGCACGGAGAAGACATCTAAAGGTAGGAGGCTTTAAGGCTATTCCTAGGTGTGATCAAGAAAAAAAAAATGTGATTTTAATGATAGAATCCCTTTAAAACCAAATATAATGCAGGTGGATTTGTAGTACTTTGTAAATTGATATTATAGACTATAGAAGTCTGGAACATTTAATTGACTATAGGGAACAATCATTCCCATTTAGTGTGAATGTACAGTATATACTATAATTCTCTTCTGTCTCTCAGTTGGCAGAGTACATGTTCACGTCAGTCGTCCTCTACCTGAATTATCACTCTGACATTTCTGAAACTTCCTCGAGTCAAGAGATTAATACAGCCTAATTTCTTGTGGCAAGATAAAGGATTCTTATTGAGTGAATATTAAGATGAGCTTGTTTATCACAGGGTAAATGGTTATAGGGAAAAAAAATTGAGACAGGCAGATGTGAGAAAATGTTACACCAGGAGTCGCTGCAAAACAAAGGCATGAGAAGAAACAGAGAAGAGATTCACATGTGGAGAACATTTACAAACTTGTCAAAAAAGCGTTACTCTAGGCTAATATGTCCACCGGATTCCATAACATTGATATAACTAAGGAAAATTTTCTAAACATATTACTATGCTAACAGTTTCCATTCAAGGCCTCAAGCAAAATGCGTTCCTTAGCTATTGCCTTTTATATCCACTATTCCAGAGATCCATCAGTGGTTTAGCTAGGTGGGTCATCACTGGATCCATTGGTGGTTTAGCTAGGTGGGGGCATCACTGGATCCATCGGTGGTTTAGCTAGGTGGGTGCATCATCGGATCCATCGTTGGTCTAGCTAGGTGGGTGCATCATTGGATCCATCTGTGATTTAGCTAGGTGGGTGCATCATCGGATCCATCGTTGGTCTAGCTAGGTGGGTGCATCATTGGATCCATTGGTGATTTAGCTAGGAGGGTGCATCATTGGATCCATCAGTAGTTTAGCTAGGTGGGTGCATCATTGGATTCATCGTTGGTCTAGCTAGTTGGGTGCATCATTGGATCCATCGGTGGTTTAGCTAGGTGGGGGCATCATTGGATCCATTGGTGATTTAGCTAGGAGGGTGCATCATTGGATCCATCAGTGGTTTAGCTAGTTGGGTGCATCATTGGGTCCATCGGTGGTTTAGCTAAGTGGGGGCATCATTGGATCCATCGGTGGTTTAGCTAGGTGGGTGCATCATTGGATCCATCAGTAGTTTAGCTAGGAGGGTGCATCATTGGATCCATCGGTGGTTTAGCTACTTGGGTGCAGACATTACAGTCACAATTGGTTCCCTATGATAACTAAGTTCAACACAGGTGAAATTTCAATTATCCATAGAAGTCTATGGAGAGTTAAGGTGGAGGAGTTGCAACTAGACAGAGAGGGCAATCAGACTGAGTACATAGTCAAGGTGTTTTTTGGATCAGTGGGGGTCCCAGGAGTCAGACCCTCACCAATCATAAAGTTATCTCCTATCCTATCTATAGAAGAAGATTTAATAACTTTGAGTCTTGTTAACAAAAAAAAACTGGGATCGATCTCCGCAACAGTAGAAACACTTCAATGGACTTCATATGAGTAATGAGAACATAAAAATGAGTGACCCAGCAGAACTGTAGGAATAAATGTGAGTTTGTAAAGCAATCTTGAAGTGCCCGGGATGTCCATCTCATGTGGGTATTATTAGGAACTCTTCTCAGTAGTCACATACAAGCATGCCATTATTCCTTTGAAGTCATTTGCATTTTATGAACTATATTTGCAAATAGAATATGTGATTAAATCTACAGTCGTCGGCTGTCTCTATCGTGCTGTGATTTTTCTTAACACAAAGAAATAGCCTATTTTTAGGTGTCGCCTGTAACTTCATGTACTTCTTAATTAGTTCATTAACAAAGACATCAGGAGGCAGATTTGGACTGCTGGGAGGATAATACTGTACTTTACATGCGGTTTTATAACAGCCACTGTTCTTCAAATACAGTTCATGTTGATTCATTTATTTCTTAGCGGTATCTCAGAAGAGAGACAAGGTAGGTATGGAAATGATAGAACAGTGTCAATGTCACTTATGAAACACTTGGCTGTTTCTCCGAAGATACTTTCAACATCTTTATTTAACAACAGCCCATGCGCTTCTTTCTCTCCATTATTTAACCTTGACTATATGTTCAAAGCAACATCGCTTAATACAAAAGGGACGGGGATGAAATAAACACAAAAACCTGCATGTCTCATCACTTCGTCTGCCAACCCCAATACCAAGTTTTATATGAGAGAGAGACGTCCTTTACTGAAAGGGAAAACAAATTGCTAAAGTAATTTGGAGGTGACGATCAAGGTATTACCTGTAGTCTACAGACAGGAAAAGAAGACACTTCGCTGTCTAAATAAGCAGAAGGAATTCATATAAGAGACAATAAAAATGGGAAAGGGTGTAGCCTGGACTCCAGTACCTAACAGGCAGTGACCATTGTAACACTCTGTGTATGATTTATACATCATATGTCAATTAAGCTTTAATAATAATAATAATAAGCTTAATAAGTTAAAATGTAGCATGATCATAAATGCATTTCCCTACATGGGACCTTAACCTAAAAAGGATTCTCAGAACTTATATATTGCTGACCTACCCTTACTGTTCACTGATAAGATATTGTGTTGCAGTTACTTATCAGCATTAAATAAATGTTTGCCCTTCCTGGCATGCACCAACCAAGGTATATGCCCCATCAATCCTCTACATCTACACTAGCTTGTAGCATTGGACGTTTATATACACCCTGGTAATACAGACTCCCACAGCAAATATAGGATATTTATCCATATTAATAATGACCAAGTTCCATACTTGATTGATGTGAGGTTCTTGGCTTTAATCGTGAGTACATTGTGGGAGTAAAGCTTCTGTTCTTGCAGTCTCACTGGTTCTCCATGGCAGAGCTGATGGGTCTTAGCAGACACAGATCAGCTCTGCAAGTTAATATTGTGGATGTTAATATGGCTGCTCTAGTTACAGTGGAGAACTGGAATATATATATATATATATATATATATATATATATATATATATATATATATTGTGAGGGTATGAATCTAGAGGGCGCTGTAGAGTGAGCCAGTATAGACTGAGCGCCCACAACCTGGAGATGGAGACGGGGCGACACAGGCAGGTGTACAAGCCATGGGAGAACAGACTGTGCCAGCACTGTGACCAGGGGGCCCTAGAAGACGAGACCCACTTCCTGCTACACTGCACCAAATACTCAGCTGTGAGGGCCATCTACTTCCAAAGACTCTCTGCCCACATCCCAGACTTCATATCTACATCCTACTGGGAGAAGAAGAGGCCACTGTGGAGATCACTGCCCAATACGTATCCAGCTGTCACCAAACAAGGGGAAGATGAGACCCCACGGACTGTTATACCCCAAACCAACCACCCCACCGCCCCATATAGCGGCCACCAACTAAGAGGAAGATGAGACCCCACGGACTGTTATACTCCAAATCAACCACCCCCCCATACCCACCACTCCCCTGCGACTCCAACTCCCCTCCACACACACACTTTACTAGCTTTGGCAATGCCAAATATCTATTCAGACGTGCCAATAAAGCTTGTTTGATTTGATTTGATTTGATTTTAGTGACCCAAAACAGGGTTAAAAAGGACTCTGACCACGCCCATACTGAAAAGAAAGGGGCTCAACTCCAGCGGGAGTGCACACAGCAGGAGAGTGCTGCTGGTGACCTGCAGGAGCAGGTGGACTGGACCAGTTGGATACAGACAAGAGGTCTGTTCCAAGAAGACTGGAATCCAGAAGGAGCCCAACTCCTCCCTTTGAGCTGCTTGTAGATTGCAGAATAAACAATAAAACAATAAAAACACATACAAGTAAATATAAAGCAGTTTCAATTGATAATGTAAAATGCTTACCAAAGAAGGGCTCTAAGAAATATCCAATATTTAAGACATTGAAGATCCATTTCATTTATGGAGCAATGCTAGTCAATATCGTAGAATGATCGAAACATAGCGTTCCGTGCCTAAAAAAATAACACACTGACATTTTGGACACTGGTCTGCATTAATATGTGTAATCCAAAATCAATAGTGAATCACAAGTATCAGAAAAACAAATATTAACATTTGTCATTCCAGATTGCCAAACACTCATCAATAATGTATCAAGACTGGGGATATCATTGCTACAATCACAGGCTGATAGAAAGGAAACCACATTGTTTATTTGGAAGACTTGTTATATTCTGAATGTAAATAAAACGAGGGAACATTTTGTGCATGTGGAATAGCTTTGAGATGTCGGATTCTGCTTTCTCACAGCTGTTTTCCTCTGGGTGTCCTCGTAAGTCCCACACTAGGAAAATATTGCACATTTGAGCAATTTATGAAACTCTAGTACGGGCAGCTGGTCATGATATACTGATCCGTTCTATCATCACCATAGCATAAAGTATAGAAGAGACTCTGTTATATAAAGAGGAGTACAAAATCTGGGGTTTACAGCACTAATGTTATATGGATTGGTGTCAAGTAAATAGTATTATGTATAACATGTACTATGTCAAATGTCTAAATATTCATTCTTAGTACAGAAGAGATTATGGAGCAGGAGAGCAGCGCACGTGGCCAGGATTGTATTGTTATGTCACAAGATATGATCTGTTGATCTTGTTTATAGAACAGTAGATAGAAGAGCTACTGAACTACATCTTATTTAAGAGAATACTCCAATGAACAGATGGATGCGCACATGAATCATGAACTTAACCTATGAAATGATAAAGACAAGATAAAATCCATGTAGGGGGCCTCATGGTGGCTCAGTGGTTAGCACTGCAGTCTTGCAGCGCTGGAGCCCTGGTGTTCAAATCCCGCCAAGGGCAAGAAACCGTCTGCAAGGAGTTTTTATGTTCTCCCCGTGTTTGCATGGATTTCCATCCCATATTCCAAAGACATACTGATAGGGAAAAAATGTACATTGTGAGCTCTATGTGGGGCTCACAATCTACATAAAAAAAAAAAAAAGATAAAGTCCATGTGGCATGATCGGGGTGGGTTTGGCAATATTCCAATCCATGCCATTGTATGTGCCTTAGGCAGGGTTCACACTACTGTTGGTGTCCGCTCAGAAGGTGTCCGTTTAAAAAAAACAAAAAAAGGACACCCATCATAACAGACACAAACAGCAAATGGCTATCAGTTACTGTCTGCCTCAGGGTCATGTTTGACGCAGACCTTTCCTTTACCCCTCATATTGAGTCACTCGCACGTTCATGTCACCTCCACTTCAAAAACATCTCCAGAATACACCCTTTCCTTACCAGAGATACACTAAAGACACTTACTGTCTCTCTGATTCATTCTCGCCTTGACTACTGTAACTCCTTACTAATCGGTCTTCCCCTCACTAAACTCTCCCCTCTACAATCTATTCTGAATGCAGCGCCAGGCTCATCTATCAGGCTAGACGCTACAGCGATGCCCCCGGTCTGTGCCAGTCACTACATTGGCTGCCTATTCATTATAGAATAATGTTATATTTTATCACCCTCATCCACAAGGCTCTCCATAATGCCGCACCTCCCTACATTTCCTCCCTCATCTCTGTCTACTGCCCAACCCGTGCTCTCCGCTCACTCAATGACCTAACACTTACATCCTCTATTATCAGAATCTCCCACGCTCGTATACAAGACTTCTCCCGAGCTGCACCACTTCTCTGGAATGCTCTACCCTGGACAATCAGATTAACTCCCAATTTCTACAGTTTCAAACGCAAACTAAAGACACATCTTTTCAGACAGGCCTATCACAATCCCTAAGGTAAACCCTTCCGTACTATAATTAGAATCCACAAAATTTAGCCCTCCTCTGTTCCCACTCCCACATTTCCCCACATGACATGATGCCATTTCAGGCTAACTTTATTATGTCCAGGCTCCATCCACATGTTAAAGGACACGACTGGTGACAGCACATAAAGTTTTATGTTTGTGTAATGACAGTCACCTCTATTACAAAAGTGTCTGACCTCTGTATAAGCAATGCCGCCCCTGCTACCTCTTGTGTCACCCCCTCTACCTCATTGTAAGCTCTTGCGAGCAGGGCCCTCATTCCTTTTGTGTGAAATTACTTTCTTTGTAATGTATCTTTCTGTCTGTATTTGAACCCTACAAATTGTACAGCGCTGCGGAATATGTTGGCGCTATATAAATAAAATTTATTATTATATTATACTATAACAGTCAATTACAAGTCCATTGCCCATAGACTTCAATGTTTAAAAAAAAACAGACACTTGCTGTCTGTTTTTTCAAATGGACACATAAGTCCTGCATGTAGGATTTTTTTGTCCGCTTAAAAAATGGACATGTTTGTAAATGGAAACTAAGGGACACAAGATAAAATCCCATTGAAATGACCAACTAGTGTCTGTTGTTAAAATCTTGTACAGACAATAGCCACAGACACTGCTGCATGGACACCAACGGTAGTGTGAACACCCCCTCAGAGATCTGAATTATTTTTTTTTAATTAAATCATCCCCTACATGCTATGGTTGAGTGAATATCAGCTGTTATCTGTAGGAATAATCCCATAGGTATCCGCTCTTATGGGCAAGTCATAAAAATGGGCACTGTACCATGTGGGGCCATAAAAGGAGACAATTTATTTTGTGGGGCCTTTAAAGGGGGCAGTGTACCATGTGGGGGGCATATCAATAGCAGGCAATATACCATGTGGTGTCCAGTTAAGGTGGTAATATACTGTGTGAGACCATACCAAGGGGCAATGAAGCATGTGGGGGCAAGTAAAGGGGCAATGTACTATGTGAGGACAATAAAAAGGGACATTATACTATGTGTGGGGCACGTTAAGAGAGCAATATACTATATAAGGGACCACTAAAGGGGTAATGTACTGTAGGGATCAGTAAGGGTCCATTCACATGGAGGAAAATGGTGAGGACTTTGGGGTGGAATTTCAACGCTAAACAAAAAAAAAGCCTCCCATTGACTAGGAACCCATTGAAGTCAATGTGAGGATTTTTTTTCAGTGCTGAAGTTCCACACCAAATTCCTCACCATTTTCTTCCATGTGAATGGACCCTCAAGGGGGATTTTTTAACAAATGGGTGAGCAGTTTTGGTAAAGTTAGGGCATTGATCAGGGGGCCCCCAAAGTGATAAGTTCATCCTAAACTACAATTGATAGATTGGCATGTCAGCTCTAAGGCTGCCTTCACACGGAGTAACGCTGGGCTTGTAAAAATCCTCATTCACAGCCGTACACGCGAGCGCTGCGAAGGCTCCCGAACACTTCTCATTCACTTCAATGGGAGCGCTCGTAAAGCCGGCGTTACGAGCGCTCCCATTGAAGTGAATGGGAAGTGTTCGGGAGCCTTCCGCAGCGCTCGCATGTACAGCTGTGAATGAGGATTTTTATAAGCCCGGCGTTACTCCGTGTGAAGGCAGCCTAATATTAAGATGATTGTCTATTATTAAAGCTTAAAGTCTACCAAGTATAGACTGTTTTGACAAGAGACACCTATAAATTAAAGGTAATAGCTCTTTTTTTCTTACTAACTAAAACCATATAGCAATATTCATTTTTCTATTCCATTTTTATTTTCTGCACTTGAATTTCGTAATGTTCATTCGCGGAATGCAAATTCCGCCATGTGAACATACCCTTAGGGAGCCTTCACACACAGTAAACGCTCCACGCATTCTGAATGTAAACAGCATACACGTGCTACCCATTGAAATCAATGGGAGGCTTTTTTACCTATTGCTTTCAATGTGATATATTGATAACAATATATACGAGGTAGTTTTAGATCACTTTAACCACATTATTACAGCTATTATTCTATATTTCATATTTATATATAAGCCTTGCAATGAAGTTAAAGGTAAACTTGCAACACATCTTACGTTGGCGCTCCTGGCACCATCCATGGGTGTCCTTGAGGAGAAACCAGCTGTGAAACCACTATCCTACACAAGCGTATAGTAATAAGCACATAGCTTATTCCACCATAGCTGTTTGGCATCTACTCTTAATAGGGTGTAGATACCTTTAGCGTATGCAACAAGACACTGGTGAGAAAATGGAAAGTTGAAGGACGATCTATTATTTTATAGCCCATGAAAATCCATCTCACAGGTCAGACATCACTCTCTCTGTCAACCCCTCGTCTACCGCAGCCACTGAATTCCACCCTAATAAAAAAAACTAATGCCGCCTTGTCCATTTTTCATCTGAGATCTGGTGTGGTTTTCCATTTATCCTCTTTTGTCTGGGTGGCTTAAATGATAGACTTGGCAACTAGAGAATAACCATCATACCAGCGATGGCTCTGAAAAGCTGGAGAATATACAAATTACAGTAAGTGGTTGTAGTTTATCTTGGTGGTGTCTGAGAATAAATTTGCTGGATCACCTTGTGTTTCCCTGTAATGGATCGTTTCGTGCAGGTGTGCAGTCGAAAACTGAAAACAGCCGTGCTTAAGAAAGCAAGAGATACGATGTGCCACTGCATTAAATAAGGTAACAGCACATTAAAAACGCACGGGAGGCTGGCCAGGGTCTGACTGTAGAATTGACTTCAATTCTTACATAAATAAAACCCTCTATTTCCAATTAAATGAGTATGTGTGTACTTTGTGGAGAGAAAGAATCAATCGTGGTTTGGTCTTGAGGCTTCATGTTTGACTCTATGATTGAAAACAAATTGCGAGAAGTAAATTCTATTTCCCCATGCGAAAAAAAAAATTCTCGAAAAGCCAAAATGTGCCAAATACCTCTGCTTTCCATTCCCGAACGACAAAAAAAAAAAAAATAATTATAAAAATTCTGAATCAATGGCAAAGTTGTGGAGTCCAAATAATAATGGTATTTTGATTTAGTTCTCTCTAGGGCTTGGCAAATCTCCAATAGGAATAACGGGGTTTGCCCTGGCATATATTATATACAAATGCCATATTTCCTGGATCTGTAGATATATTTGTTCCAGCTTTAATTTGCTATTTGCTCATGACTGGTATTATTCATGGTTAGATCCCAGGTGGTTTTGAGTAGTCCCCCGAGAAAATGAACAAGACCTTTTCACTCCCTAAATTATTGTATTAGCGTCATTTGATGCTGGCAGTTTATGCAGCTCAGTGCAAATTAGTCTGCAGGTTTCACATTGAATTCCTGCTCGGGAAGAAAATTGCTGTATTTAGTCCTATGCAAGAGCACACAATGAACAGAGAACATGAAGAAGAAGCTTCTTTGTAAGAGATACGCTCTGGTAATGTCGGAGCCGAGCAGTGATTCTAACCTTTCCTATGGCACACCAGACTCAAATATTTATGGTAAAAAGTCTACGCTTTTCGCCCAAGGTGCAATTCTTCTCTCTCCACCCATGTTGTCTCTGTTTCCAACCCTAACTCTCGGTTATTCATTATAAGGCAACTCATGGCATGTGGAGCAGAGGGAAATTTTCTTAAATAAGGTAACGTACGATTCTAAAGGATGCAAGAAGGAAAAGTACAATTCTAGTGGATGCGAAAGGAACCTGAAAATGGTGATCAAACTGTGGCCAGAATTATGGAGATGAGATGGAAATAGATTTGTGATGAAAATTTAGAATAAGGCCGGGTTCACATCTGCACCCCGGCCTCCATTATGCAGGTTTCCGTTTCCTGCCCGAAACTGGGTAGAAGGCGGAAACCTGTAGGCATTTTTCAACACATTCATTTGAATGGGTTTGAAAAGTGTCCGGCCGTGAGCGCCTGTGAGCGTTTTATGCTCACAGTTGGACATGCAGGACTTTGTGTCTGGTATAAAATAAAACGGTTTCGCCACGGAGAGCACAAAACACTCACCGGCGCTCACAGCCAGTCTGTTGGGTTTCCACCTTCTGTCTGCAGACCCGACAGACGGAGACCGGGTGCAGATGTGAACGAGCCGTAAGCTGTAATTTATTAATGACCTTAATGACCAGATCTAATAAAAGGCCTTACCTTATAGTTACACAACAGTGCAAATTGCTGAATTATAATTTCAATGTCCTATGACGGTCAAAGTATATTTCATGTCCTATTTTTGTCTGTACACTGTAAGGTATGAAGGATCCCTGAAATTGACTGCCACTCAGTTGCATTTTTCCGCACCACAGCTGTGTGAATATAGCCTTAAACTAAGGCCCCCACTATAATTAAAAAATGCATCAGGAAATAAGCACAGCCAAAAAGCATTGCATTTTTTTCCACATAATTTTTCAGTGTATTTTTATGTGTTTTTGCTGTTTTTTCTTCCCATATTAAATCTATAGGGCTTGCATTTTTGCATCTAAAATTGAGATGTTATGTCATTGCAGCTTTTCCGCAATGTGTGGATGAGATTAGCTGGTAATGTAAAATACAGCATTTTTTACTGCAGTGTTTCCACAGCAGGCAGAAACGCTTTGTTTTAACAATATAGGGCCAGAGACTAACCCCTCATTTACATCTGTGTTCGTATTCCATTCGGGGGAGTCCGCATGGGGACCCCCCAAATGGAATACTAAATGCATTTGCAAGCGCTGTGCAGTGAAAGCACACGGATCCCCATAGACTATAATGGGGTCCGTGTGTTTGCTGCCAAATCTCCACAGGGAACATGCAACCAGGAAAGTACTTTGCAATCTACTTTCCTGACTGCATTATTCGTGCGGGCAGTGTGCGGCAAGCACAAGGACCCCATTATAGTCTATGGGGTCCGTGTGCTTTCACTGCACAGCACTTGCAAATGCATTCGGTAGACCATTCAGGGTGTCCCCATGCAGACTCCCCCGAACGGAATACAAATGCAGATGTGAACGAGGGGTAAGACCCCATCTTGCTTAAACACATTTCTTAGCTGCAGTTGACTGAATGGGACCTTAGCCTTAAAGGTTTTCTATATCTCCTTCTTAGTGTTGGCAGCCTTTTGTCATGATTGATAGCCAGTGAATACGACCATGAATGTAGGAATTTTCTATTGTCTGTCACTTGTCAGAAACCCCGCTATATTTCCTTATTTTTGTTCTGCCTGATAACCCGACCATGATAAGGAGATAATGGCTAAGTTTCTGTCAAGACCCAGAGCATAGAAGGTTCCTGCATTCATGGCCGTATTCACTGGCAATTAACACCACTAAAATGCTTACAGAAAATCTTTAAAACAATTTTTTAAATTACTTGTTAATTAATGTTTAAAACTTAATGACACAGGCACATACTGTAATTATTAATGATAGATAGATAGATAGATAGATAGATAGATAGATAGATAGATAGATAGGATGATTATAGGGACGGTTTGCATCGAAAGGTCTTTTTTTTTCTTCACTTATTTGCATTTGTAATTTATAATATACAGAAAGTATATTGGAGAATTGTATAACTTTTTATTATACAAACACTAACATCTATCTCTCAATAGATCCGGGTGTGCTCCTCAATAATAAACTAGACTGGGCTGATCACCTGGAGGCGCTGCACAGAAAGGGTCACAGCTGGCTCTACCTGCTCAGGAGGCTGAGGGCCTTCGGGGTCCAGGGGACACTTCTTAGGGCCTTCTTAAACTCTGTGGTTGCCTCAGCCATCTTTTTCGGTGTAGCCTGCTGCTGGAGCAGTATATCAACCAGGGACAGAAATAGACTGGACAGGCTGAACAGAAGGGCCAGCTCTGTCCTGGGGAGCCCCTTGGACCCAGTACAGGTGGTGGGTGACAGAAGGATACTGTCTGTGGTGAGCTCCATGTGGGAGAACAAATCCCACCCCATGTATGGGACCCTGATGGCACTTGGCAGCACTGTAAGTGACCGTCTGCTTCACCCCAAGTGTGAGAAGGAGCGCTATCGCAAGTCCTTCCTTCCAACCGCGACCAGGCTGTATAATCTACATCAGACCAAGCGAAGATCACTCCACACAGAGAACTAATGATTATGAATGTCCTCCTTCTTTCTTCTCTGTTCCTAAGCTGCTATGGACTCCTAGTATATCTTTCTCAGCATATGTGTGTCTACTACTTCTGTAATATTTACTGTGTATTATCATGTATATGTATTACTATGCAGCTGAAACATACTGAAATTTCCCCACTGTGAGACTATTAAAGGAGTATCTTATCTTATCTTATATTGGTTTGAATGTGGCCAACCCCTTTAAATGTACGAGTATGTTCTCTGGTTACATAATATCCCCCCCAGTGTAATGAAAGAAGATACGGCAGTACTTGGCTGAGTGCCGCAACCTCTTCATACATCTGAAAGTCATACCCCCTACTCAATTTAATATTGTCGACCTATCCTAATGGTAGACCATTAACATTTTGATTGTAAAATACCCATTTAATGTTGCAATTACTAAGGAGACAAATGTGCATGGACATTGAAAAAAATACTATTGTTTTGCCTCATAGTTATAAGTCCCAGGGAGATTCCCAAAGACAGATACCATAAAGTAAATTAAATCCTATTAAAGAGTTAAAAATATACTACCGCAAATAATCCTTAAGAGCACAATGGGGGTGAAAAGGAAAAGTCAATATATTTTAGGAAGACAAATTGAGGTAATCTGAAGATTGACTATTTTCTAATTAGGGGATAATCGTACCCATCAGGGAGAGTGTGTGCCTACATAGGCAGTACGGAGACTTACAAGTCATCCCTGCTCCGCTAGGGATTCTGGGTAAAAAAAATATGCAAATCTATTCTCCTGGATGGAATTAGGAGAACAGGGCACTCTGTACGCCGCCCTCTAGAGGGCAGCATCCTTAACATCATGAACGACTCAGTTATAAAGTCTAATATCATGATGCGGATTTAATTGCCAAATTAGTATTTCTATTCCAAAAGGAACAGATTCCCAGCTATGGACAGCACTGTTTCAGCCTATTGGGCCTCCTCAGCATAGTGCAGGGATACTAATTTGGCAGAGTGAGAGATTATTCTGAGAGTCACAGTTTCATATATTGAATGACGTCCTCATACTTTTGAGAGAGCATCACATCCAAGGATATAGAGTAAGACTTACATACAAGAAGTAGCAATGTCATAACACTGTTCAGTGGCCGAGTAACAAGCTACCTTTTTGGAGGCTGGTACTTTAGTAGGAAATACATGGAGGCGCACGCAGCTGCCGGCTTTAAGCTCAGCTAATGCCTGTAAATTAGGGCCGGGCAGGGTAGAGATGTGGCCACACAATCGCACACCAGTAAGACTTGCTACAAAGTGAGTGACACTAAAAGGGGATTTTAATTACAATTTCTCCGGCACATGAATCCAAATGTACAGGAAGAAAAATATCTTTCTCCACATGTCGGAAAATGTGATATCACCCACCCACATGATGTTCCGAGCTGCACGCTGCAGACGTTTCTTTCTATATTGTTGATATAAAGTACAATGCACTCTAGACAGTACCAACATTGCTTATTTTATAGAATAATAATGTATAATAATATTGGTATGATACTGATGAGTGGGGGTGAGACTTACATTACTTTAATGTGCAGGTGCAAGCATTAATGCTAGAAGTCATATTATTCCCTGATTATTGTATTATTATTCATCTTTTTACTGTATATAGATTATATATTTTTTTATATATTTTGCATCTTTACTAGGTCTAGAAAAAAGATAAATTGATCAAAGTCCATATATTTAATTCACATGCTATACTGAAAAAGAGTTATCGCAAATGTACCTAAAGATCTATAGTCCCAGTGCAAAGTGTGCCCACTCCTTTCACAAATGTTTTCTCTCCAATGTTTAGAAATAGAAATAACAGGTCTCAAGCCTTGAAAAATGTAAGATTTCTCCATAAGTACGTCGGATGCCCCAAGGATGGCCAGCCAGAGATTTCCCCATACAAAGACTCAACCTCAGGTGACTTTTAAAGCACCATCCACATATACTTCCTCGAGCGCCAGTCACAGATGTCTTACTGCTTACTTCATGGGGCTAAGCAGGTAACCCCTCGTTCACATCTGCGTTTTGCTATCCATGTGGGGAGTCCGCATGGGGACCCCCCGAATGGAATATCAAACGTATTTGCAAGCGCTGTACAGAAAAAGCACATGGATCCCCATAGATTATAATGTAATCTGTGTACTTGCCGCAAGATCTCTGCAGGGAACATGCGGAGAGGAAAGTACTTCACAATCTACTTTCTTCTCCTCATAATTCATGCAGAGATCTCACAGTAAGCACATGGACCCCATTATAGTCTATGTGGTCCATGTGCTTTTACTGCACACTGCTTGCAAATGCGTTCGGTAGTCCATTCGGGGGTCCCTACACGGACTCCCCAGGTGGATAGCCAAATGCAGATATGAATGTGGGATAAGCTGCACTTAATTTGGGGACTCACCATGAGAGGAACATGTGAACCCTTTGTTTCATAGCAAAGGTGACACTTATCTACAACATACTTTAAACTAAGGTCCCATTCACACGGAGTAAATGCACTTGCATTTTGGCAAAATACACGTGTAAAAAAATACACGTGTAAAAGTAAGACTCCCATTGACCTCAATGACATTTTTTACACTGTAAAAAAAACACGTCAAAATACACATCAAAATACACGTGTAAAATGTCATTGAAGTCAATGGGAGTCTTATTTTTACACGTGTATTTTGCCAAAAAGCACGTGCGTTTACTCCGTGTGAATGGGACCTTAGTTTAAAGTATGTTGTAGATAATTTTTTTTTGAGATAATGACTTTTGGGTTTTCCTTGGCTGTAAGCCATAATCATCAACATTAACAGAAAGAAACACTTGGAAACGTTTCACTCTTTTTGTAATGACTCAATATAATATATTTGTTTTAATTTTTTCAATTAAATTTCTTAAAAAAAACCACTTTTTGATGATATTCTAATTTATTGAGATGCACTAGTATATGTCTATGCCCCAATGGGTGCACAATGTCATCTCAGGCATATGTACAGTGGAAACTCTAGAGCAAACCTGGGCAATGTGCGGCCCGCGGGCCACATCCGGCCCTCTGACTGCTTCTGTCCATCCCGCATAGCTAGTGGAAGGTTTTTCAAGGACCTGTGATGATGTCATCACAGCCTATCATCGGGATAGGCTATGACTCGTTAGTAGGCGGAACCACACGGGACTGTGTGCTTGCTGCAAGCTGCCGGCAATGGAGGCTGCTGGATGATAAAGAGAGAAGAGAGAGCATGTGTGAGCAAGGGGGGGGGACGGGGGACTAGGGACAGATGTAGGGGGGGCAGTTAAACTGAATGCACATGGAAGGTGGACATTAAACTAGGGGGCAGATGTTCAAGGACCTGTGATGATGTCATCACAGCTTATCACCAGGATAGGCTATGACTCGTTAGTGGGCGGAGCCACACGGGACTGTGTGCTTTCTGTAAGCTGCCGGCAATGGGAGCTGCTGGATGATAAAGAGAGAAGAGACAGCATGTGTGAGCAAGAGGGGGGAACTAGGAGCAGATGTAGGGGGGCAGTTAAACTTAATGCACATGTAGGGGGGACATTAAACTAGGGGGCAGATTGAGGGTGACATTAAACTGGGGCAGCTGGAGGAGGATATTAAACCATGGGGGGTAGCTGGGGGGGCATGTCTGCCTCTAGTTGCCACCAGTTTAATGTCCCCTCTAGTTTCTGCTGGTTTATACTGGGGCACCAGGAGAGGGACTTAATACTGTGGGACATTTGGAAGGAAACGTTATAATGTGTGTGTGGGGGTATAATATTAGGGTGACTGTAGGAGGATTTTACGTTGTCAGCGGAGAAGTGGGTGGAGCTAAATTTGCCGCATGGCCCTCTAGAACCATTACAATTTCTCATGTGGCCCCATGGGATAAATTAATTGCCCACCCCTGCTCTAGAGAGAGATTTTATAGAGGGCCACAACTACTCTCTACAACTATGTTTTTGGAATGCGGGTGACAATGTAATACGTGTATCCTACATAAAGATTTATTTAGGCTGTATAGAAAATGAACATATTCCATTGCCACCTAATTCCCCTTAAGATCCTTGATCCATATCCATACCAGACTGTGAATGATATAAAAGGTCTATACTTTGTACTTATGAAATGTCCCTGAGACTACAAAAAGTTCCCACATATCCCTATTTTTCTCTTGTATACAGTAGCATAGATATCCATTTAGCTCTTGATCAGAAGTTGACTTCTTGCTAACTCTGCACCCCTATAAGAATACCCCTGGTTACAAAATGCTTTCAGTTCACTTTTTTGACTTTAAGATAAATTGTAATGGTGGGAAATGCATAGCTAGGCACTGCTCTCGGTGTCACGAAATACTTATGAAATTATAGCCTGCACACATTCTCTTCCAGCTGCTAAAGTGACAGGTAATAGGTACACTTTAAATATACAGCTATTACCTAGACCATTGTTTTTACATGTAATTTTACCATAGTCAGCCAAAAAAAACAGGCAAAAAACAAGAAATCCTAATTGTTATGCTTTCAGTAGCCGAGGCTCAGGAATGAAACCTGTGCAGTCTGACATTTCTACATCCAAATAACAGTGTTTGAAGAGTATGAGCAATTTACTTCAGTAAGGAGGAAAGACAAGCCTAATGGACTCTAGTCTCACCAATAGATTTTGATGTCACACAGATCAAAACAGCTGTCCCAAACACGGGAACAACAGCACTTATGGCCATTACAGGTGCTCCCCGAGTTTTGTTGCATGGGCTATTATAGACACATACTAAAGCAAATATGTAGAGTCAACGTTCCTTTACAAAAAGTAGCTGATGCCGCAAAACTGTGAATATTTTATAGGCAGTATTTATATGGCTCACTTAACCCTTACATGACACAGACCTTTTTCCATTTTTTTGTTTTTGTTTCATTCCAAAAACTGTAACTTTCTAATTTTTCCATTTATGTAGTCATATGAGGACTTGATTTTTGCATGATAAGTTCTACTTTAAAGCAGAAAAAAAATCAGAATGAGGTGAAATTAAACAATAAAAATGCAGTACCGCCATGTTGTTTTTACTGCTTCCACTCTTCGGTAAAAATGTTATGTCAGCTTCATTATCTGGGTCGGTATGATCATGGTGATATCAAATTTATATCGTATTTTTAATGTTTTAATAACTTTACAAAACTTCTACATTTTGAAGAAACTTTTTTTTCTCTGAATCCCCATATTCTGACACCTGTAACTTTTTTATATTTCAGTATATGGAGCTGGTTAAGGTGTCTTTTTTGTGGGATGATATGTAGTTTTTATTCACATCACGACAGGGAATTTATGATGTTTTAGAATATAGAATATTTTCTATTGCATTTTTTGAAGAAACATCAATTCAGCCATTTTGATTTTGATTAGAGATGAGCGAACAGTGTTCTATCGAACACATGTTCGATCGGATATCAGGCTGTTCGATGTGTTCGATTCGAATCGAACATCACGTGGCAAACTCCAAAAAAATTTGATTCCCCTCCCACCTTCCCTGGCGCTTTTTTTGCACCAATAACAGCGCAGGGGAGGTGGGACAGGAACTACGACACCGGAGGCATCGGAAAAAATCGGAAAAGTCATTGGCTGCCGAAATCAGGTGACCTCCATTTTAGACGAATAGTGGATTTCAAATCTGGGTCATATGAGAATGTGAACTTTGTGACTAAGAGACAGGGATAGCTGTACAGGCAGGGATAGCTAGGGATAACCTTTATTTAGGTAGGAATGTTATTAAAAATAACTTTTTGGGGCTCTATCGGGTGTGTAATTGTGATTTTTGTGACATAAACATTTCCCCATAGGAATGCATTGGACAGCGCTGATTGGCCAGAGTATGGAATTCGACCAATCAGCGCTGGCTCTGCTGGAGGAGGCGGAGTCTAAGATCGCTCCACACCAGTCTCCATTCAGGTCCGACCTTAGACTCCGCCTCCTCCGGCAGAGCCAGCGCTGATTGGCCGAAGGCTGGCCAATGCATTCCTATGGGTATGCAGAGACTTAGCAGTGCTGAGCCAGTTCTGCTCAACTACACCGTGTGCCGGTCAGCCCATCTGATATAGCAGATACATCAGATGTAGCAGAGCCGAGGGTGCACTAGAACCCTTATGCACACTCGGCTCTGCTACATCAGATGTAGCAGAGCCGAGGGTGCACTAGAACCCTTATGCACACTCAGCTCTGCTACATCAGATGTAGCAGAGCCGAGGGTGCACTGGAACCCCTGTGCAAACTCAGCTCACGCTAATAGAATGCATTGGCCAGCGCTGATTGGCCAATGCATTCTATTAGCCCGATGAAGTAGAGCTGAATGTGTGTGCTTAGCTCAACTACTCCACCGGCATAGTTGAGCTAAGCACACACATTCAGCTCTACTTCATCGGGCTAATAGAATGCATTGGCCAGCGCTGATTGGCCAGATTACGGAATTCGACCAATCAGCGCTGGCTCTGCTGGAGGAGGCGGAGTCTAAGATCGCTCCACACCAGTCTCCATTCAGGTCCGACCTTAGACTCCGCCTCCTCCGGCAGAGCCAGCGCTGATTGGCCGAAGGCTGGCCAATGCATTCCTATGGGAAGGCAAAGACTTAGCAGTGCTGAGCCAGTTCTGCTCAACTACACCATGTGCCGGTCAGCCCATCAGATGTAGCAGAGCCGAGTGTGCATAAGGGTTCTAGTGCACCCTCGGCTCTGCTATATCTGATGTAGCAGAGCCGTGTGTGCATAAGGGTTCTAGTGCACCCTTAGTGTGCACACTCGGCTCTGCTATATCAGATGGGCTGACCGGCACACGGTGTAGTTGAGCAGAACTGGCTCAGCATTGCTAAGTCTCTGCATACCCATAGGAATGCATTGGCCAGCCTTCGGCCAATCAGCGCTGGCTCTGGAGGCGGAGTCTAAGGTCGGACCTGAATGGAGACTGGTGTGGAGCGATCTTAGACTCCGCCTCCTCCAGCAGAGCCAGAGCTGATTGGTCGAATTCATTGTCCAATGCATTCCTATGGGGAAAAGTTAGCTTGCGAAAATCTCAAGCTGACAGGGATTTCCATGAAATAAAGTGACTTTTATGCCCCCAGACATGCTTCCCCTGCTGTCCCAGTGTCATTCCAGGGTGTTGGTATCATATCCTGGGGTGTCATAGTGGACTTGGTGACCCTCCAGACACGGATTTGGGTTTCCCCCTTAACGAGTATATGTTCCCCATAGACTATAATGGGGTTCGAAACCCGTTCGAACACTCGAACAGTGAGCGGCTGTTTGAATCGAATTTCGAACCTCGAACATTTTAGTGTTCGCTCATCTCTAATTTTGAATTTCTTCCATGGCCTTTACCGTATAAGACAAATGTTTTAGTTTTTGGATGTAGCAATGCCTAATGTGTTTATGTTTACTTTAGTTTTTTAGATTCAAGGAAATGGAGCTGAGCTGTAAAACCAAACACCTATGAAATGTATGGCACTGGGTTAGCGTTCAGTGAAGTGTCAGCTGTGAACACCAGAATGGTGCCACCTCTTCTCAGTTGGGTTCTTGGGTGTCAAACTCCAACCAATCACATTGTGATGACAGATCCTAAGGCTATATCTTACAGTAATAGATGAACTATAGATCCAATATTTAGAATAGACATCTATGTAGAATAATGGAAACTAGCCATGAAAAGGGACCAAAAGTTATGACTGAAGTTGGAACTAAGTTATGTCAGGGGTTGGGGTCAAACAATTCAGCAAAGGATCTGAATGGCTTATGTATTACACCTACAGCTAAGGTTAGGATTTTTTTTACTTATTTAGCTTACTTGTCCATTGTCTTACATTGTCCATCAATGTCCCATATAGGGCTCACAATCTACATTTCCTATAAGTATGTCTTTGGTACGGGGAAAAAACCCACATAAACATGGGGAGAACATACAAACCCCTTTCAGATGTTGTCCTTGGTCAAACCCAGGACTCCAGCACTGCAAGGCTACAGTGCTAACCACTGAGCCACCATACGGCCCTAGGATGAAACTTTTTGACAAAAATAAGATGTGATTCTATAAATTTGATTCTTATAACAAGCAATGGCAGCTCCACCATTTATTGCAATTTATGGCGGTCTCTCTGTCTAGGTATCAGTCTATCTGACTAGTCACCTGAGTCGGATTGGATGTTAGTTCATGGCCATGTTGTTATGCCAGTGGGATTACTGCACTGTAGTAATGAATATCTTAATAGTGTCCCATACCGATATTTTCTGCAAACATCTTACTGTATGCCACCCAATTACCAGTCATATTTTCAGAACAATTTGAAGTTCACAAGGCTGTAAAATATTTTATATAAAACATTGTGAGCAGTGTATCTAATAAAATACGTTATGGTGACTCTGGGGCTACTAAACTGCTTTCACTGTACATATAAACATGAATACCGTACTATCATGGCAATTCTAGACTAGAAGCCTTGGACTGCAGCTATTAAGAATATATTGAAAAAGTAAAACTTGTTGGTGCTATATAAATACCTGTAAATACAATTTTTTTTACAGCTTAAAGGGATATTACAGTCATAACAAAGGAATAAATTATACCTTGTTTTGGGTTGTTGTTGACTGCGGACACCCCTGACAATCATGATAATGATGGTCCCAAGTAGAGATGAGCGAACAGTAAAATGTTCAAGGTTCGATATTCGTTTCGAGTAGCCCCTCAATATTCGACTACTCGAATCGAATATCGAAGCCCATTATAGTCTAAGGGGGGAAAATGCTCGTTTCAGGGGTAGGCAACATTCAATCAAATTTTACTTACCAAGTCCACGAGTGAGGGTCGCGCTGGATCCTCCGTGCAGTCTTCTCCTTGCAGCGTCCCCGCGGCGTCTTCCGGCTCTTCATTCACTCTGCCAGGCATCGGGCCTGGGCAGAGCCGACTGCGCATGCCCACACTACAAGCAGACATGCGCAGTTGGCTCTGCCCAGGCCCGATGCCTGGCAGAGTAAATGAAGAGCCGGAAGACACCACAGGGAAGCTGCACGGAGAAGACTTCTAAAGGTAGGAGAAGAACCAGCGTTGAATGGCCGACTGTATAGCATTCGGCCAATCAATACTGGTTCTGCATCGAACTTTTACATTCGAACTGCGAGTGGTACTCGATCGAGTACGAGTATTTCGAATAACGTAGTATTTGATCGAATACCTACTCGATCGAGTACTACTCGCTCATCTCTAGTCCCAAGTCCCCCATTTGAATGAAGTGGTGGTCAAACAAGTTTTCGGCTACTTATATAAATAACCATACAAATGAATGGAGCGGCAGTGTACATGTATGACTACAAGACAACTTGAGCTTTCCCAGGGCATGTGGACTATAACAGTGCAAGTGTTTTTATTCAGTATACCGTAGTTGTGCCTTCCCCATGTGTACTAACCCAAGGTAGGAAAGAAGACACAAGAGTGTGGCTTTGAATATAACATCAATACAAGATGTACATGATTTAAAAACATGGAATAGGGGAAAGAAAGTATATTTGTCATGAATCTAAATATTTGCATTCCTGCTTCTTCACTCTTTACTGTGCAGTGCTGTTGGGGCAGATTCTGTACAGTACCTGCATTTGCCACATGGCTGTTGCTTTAGGGTTGCTATGCCTATTCGTCAAACTCTGGCTGGGTTTGTTTAGCCGAGCAGAGATTTGTTATGCAGAGCCAATCAGAGCTCCAGTTCAGTATCAAATCAGGGGCTGAGGTAAGATATTTTAACCTGACCTTTTCCTTACTCAGGTGTCTGTGAGTGCATTAGTTTTCTAGGCTCTTTGTTCTCTGAGTTAGCTCCCAGTAGTTTAGCCTGTTTCCTGCAGATTTCTCGGATTACTTATTATGACTAACTGTCTTGGTTAACCCTAGAGATAGGTGAATTGGTTCATACCGAGCTGGATTTGACCCAAATATTCCAAATATTTTTTTTTTAACAAAATGGAACAAATGGAGATTTGCTTGGGGCAAAATAAAATGACTTCTGCATTATACTCATGGGTCTCTTACAGCCCCAGAATATATTAGGAAAGCCCATGGGAGGTGAAATAATAATAATAAAAACCACTCACCTTCCCTTATCTCTTTTGGGTCTTCTCATCACCGTCCAGCGTTCTCCTGATGATGTCTGGTGTTCTTCTGTGATGTCATGGAGTCACCAGTGAGACCTATAAGTGGGCAACCAAAAGTCACATGGGCATGCTGAGGATCTTGACATCATGATGCACTGTGTGCGCATGTGACCAGATAGGCTATATGGAAAGATATTTAAATGCAAAAACATAGTTGCATTTATTATATTTGTAATCTGGTCCCAACAGTCAATTTTGTCAGGGACACAGATATAGAGAACACTAAGATGGCAATCACTACTGATCCCTGGAGCCTGGGGGGGTCTAATGGCCTCTCTACAGCTTATACCACCAGTATTACAGATAGAACATGATAAATAGGGGCCCATTGCATATTTTGCATTATGATCCCGGGGCCTCAAGTTATGCCACTGATTATAACTAGCGGCTATAAAAGTGGCTCAGTGGAAGAGGCCAAATCTAGTAAGGTCCATTTTTAGGCATACAGCCGGGATAATGTTTCATTAACAAATGCAGTGTCCTGTTTATGTAGTTAATGCATTTCCAGAAAAAAGTAATAATGTCAGAGCTGCTCTGCTAATAAAAACAGAACAAGTCAAGGTGTTTGGAAACAAATGTATGATTTAGTAGAAGAATACGCTTTCACAAATAAGGGTGAAATTACATTTCCTATTTTGACAAATAAATTAGACACACATGGAATGTAACATTGGGACATTCGGCACGCACTGTGCTGATCTTAATTTACCGTAAAGTTACAGAAATTAAAATATCTGGTTCTTTCTTCCTTGACGTAAATGTACCTGCACAGATTTTCTAGTCTATACCTAGCATGGATACGCCTGTTTATGTTGCATAAAAGAGAAAAGATTCCACTAATGCTTATTATTTTTTCTACTATTTTATTTATATGTGTCAATGTTGAGAAAAACTAGAGGATATCATCGGCCCAATCATTACTACACCCCTTGCTATTGTAGTAGAGGGGTAGACAGTGTGGTTTGGGTCCACAGACAATGGTCATGGCTCTTTACCACCTTTCTATTATATCTGATTATAGTCAATGTTCTAAAGGATTTCTATTCCTGTAGCTTCCATACAGTTGTACATATGTTTTCCCACTGCTCCATATCCATTGACTTTGGACATATTAGTGGGAAAAAGCTTTTACCTCTCTTAAGGATGGGTGATAATCAGGGCTGGAATACCCCTTTAACTTCTAAGTTGTATGTTCATACAAATCTTATTAGTAATCTATACATACTAAAAAAAATTTTTTTAAATACAATATGTGTGGAAAATATTCTGCTTCAACCTTACACATTGTGAACTCAATTTACCAGGTGTGATATTGGCAAAATATAAGAATATATCATAATGTGAAGAAGCACTGGCAACAAGACTTATACTCATCTAATCTCCTTATCAAGCGTTATAAATATGGGTATGTTCACACTACTGTTATGAGTAGAGATGAGCGAACATTAAAATGTCCGAGGTTCGAAATCCGATTCGAGCAGCCGCACACTGTTCGGCTGTTTGAACAGATTTCGAACCCCATTATAGTCTATGGGGGGAAATGCTCATTTCAGGGGTACGCAAAATTCGATACAATTATACTTACCAAGTCCACGAGTGATGGTCAGGCTGGATTCCCCTTGAAGTCTTCTCCCGGCGCAGCGCCCTGCGGCGTCTTCCGGCTGGAGTTCACTCTGCCTAGGCATCGGGGCCTAGGCAGAGCTGACTGTGCATGCGCGGTCGGCACTGCCCGGCCCGACGCCTGAGCAGAGCCGACTGCGCATTCGAAGGCATACCCGTGCATGCGCAGTCGGCTCTGCCTAGGCCGGATGCCTAGGCAGAGTGAATTCCAGCCGGAAGACACCGCGGGGAAGCTGCACAGAAAAGACTTCTAAAGGTAAGAGAAGAACCAGCGTTGATTGGCAGAATGTATAGCATTCAGCCCCTCATCGCACCTCTCTTGTTTTTGGGCAGTTGGAACCATTTCTTTCTTTCCCTTCCCCCCCGGACTCTCCCCTCCCTAACCCCCTTAAATATGCTCTTTCCTCTCTCCTAGAGAGGGCTGTGTACCCTTAAAACTTATGCCTATTTCTGTCTCTACCTGTTTGATCTGTCATCAGACGTGTAATCGCTATTTTGACATATGTTACATTGGTCATATCATTGTACCTATACTGGTCTATGTCTTGTATTTTTGTTTCTCCCCCCCTTTTTTTCTTTTTTTGTACCCCCGCCCCTTATCCCTCCCTACCTCCTTTGTTTGTTGTGAAAAATTTTTGAAAAACCCCAATAAAAGACTTTGAATTAAAAAAAGAATGTATAGCATTCTGCCAATCAACGCTGGTTCTGCATTGAACCTTGAACTTTGAACAGCTAGTAGTGTTCGATCGAGTACGAGTATTTTGAATACCGTAGTATTCGATCGAACACTACTCGCTCATCTCTAGTTACGAGCATCCATTGCGCTCATCTTATGATGAATGTGGACAATAACGGTAGTAGAATGAGAGACCCAGATGGAGCCCCTTTCGTCTGCGTCCTTTCCCATTGTCTATAATGTGACAGCCGTTTTTTCTGTTTGTTTCCTTTTGTAATGGAAGAAAAAGTCTATTTTTTTGTTCGTCAGAAAAGCAATAAAGTTTCTATCTTGTTTTTTACAAGAGGCTAAATGGTTACCGGCAGAGGGGGCTCCATCTTCATCCGTCAGTTAATGTTTGTTGCTCTTATCTAATAACGGAGAAGAGCAATGGACTTAAATAATAGAAGTGTGAATGTATCTTTAATAGAGCTGAGTTTGTAGATAGGCACTTCTCAATGTGATATTATCTTGTGTTCTGTTGCTTTAGATAGGACTGCTGCAGATAAACTTCCTATATTAAGTCAAAACTTTATCATAATTCACAATTAATACAACCAGGACTCGGAGTGATAAAAATGAGATAGATATGCCATATATTGTATGTTTGTTGCACATAGCCACAGCATTCAGGTAAGCCGGGAGAAACGTATTGCTCCATTTCTAGTTAATAAAAGGAATATCATGTTTCTACAATAACTCTAATGTGGCGATCGATAGCCTATCTGATAATGCCTGTTTTTTTATTGCAACTCCATCTTGTTTAGTGCTGAATAAAACATCACCGTCCTCCCCCCTCTTTACGCTCCGATGCTTGATTGGTGGCCATGCGTGTATAATAGTAGGCTCAGCTCAGTACTGGTCTGTGGGAATCCAATCAGTAAACTAAACAAAGCCACAAGCCAAGAGCTCTTCTATATAGACAACATTGATTAGAGACAATTTTCTGCTCTCGCAATGAAAAAAAAAATCTCCGAGAAAGATAATCAAAATTAAGAGTACCTCAGAGCTGTAATCAAAGTCTCACCTGCTTCAGCGGACTACCGGCCCTATGACTCCCTTTCAAACAGTCCTGGGGAAAAAACTCATGAAATAACAACAAAAATATTCAATAAAAAAATATGTCAATTTGCAGGAAAATCTTCATAATAGTTACAGCAATTGTCCACTTGTAACAATTGGAGGTTGTATTCTGTTGTGCAACTGTACAGTGGCAACAAGGCAAGGAAAACACAAGACGTGTGATGATTTGCCATATGTTTCGAACCATAAGACGTACTTTTTTCCGTGAAAATGGGGATGCATCTTATAGTCCAAATGTAGGGGTGTTTTGACACGGGGGCGCAGAGAAGCGAGGTCGCAGCAATGCCCTACTCATGCAGGCTTACTGCAGCGGCAGGAATGGGATGATGTGCAGGCCCTGGGCTGCAAGGATAGGGTGTCCCAGCAAACCCATCCCAGTATCCACCTTTCTATTACAGCAGATGCCATGTCACCATAGCTACTGGGTCTATAACGTACAGCGGAGACCCGGGGCTAATGCCTGTGATCAGAGTCCACTCTGATCACGGGCATTACTACTTCAAAGCCCCCTCTAAAGTGTGCAAATAGCCCCTGGGGCCGGTCCCCACCAGCCCTGTATCTTTCATGTTACAGGACAGCTTCTCCACGGCACGATTGCAAGAACTGCTCTGTTCCTATGACAGCTGGGAACCTAATGAAGGCTCCCAGGCCTATTTTAGTAATATTACTATTGCGGCTGGTCTATGGTGTAATGCATACAGTCTCCCATAGACTGCAGTCCATGGGACTTGTAATCAAATGATGGGGGGGGCTAATAAAAGAAAAAAAAGTGAAAATAAATAAATAAAAATGAAAAGTTCTAAATCACACTCTTTCCCTAGAATACATATAAAAGTAGAATATCACTGTGAGACACATACACATTAGGTATCCCTGTGTCTGAAAATGCCCGGTCTACAAATCTATAAAAATATTTTGCCTGTACGGTGAACGTCGTAGCAGTGGAAAAAAATCAAAAGTGCCGAATATACACATTCCCCAAAATGGTATCACTAAAAAGTACATCTGGCCTGCAATATTAAATATTTTATCATTTCCTCATCTAAAACCTAGGTGCTCTTATGGTCCAGTGCATCTTATAGTCCCAAAAATACGGTAATTAACTGCTTAGCAAATTCCTTTTTGAAACAAATGTACATTCTATGGCACACATGAAACCGGTAATATCTCTTTAAGGATCAATAACTCAATGAATACATACATATATATATTGTATATATATATATATATATGTATGTATATATATTGAGGAGGGACATACACTACAAAACTGGCGTAGAAATGGCGCATCTTTAGTGCACGCCATGATATGTGATAAATATGCATCATTTCATCCCTTTTCTTCCACTTTCTAAGACAGGAGGTGAAGCGGGCCGGGATCAAAGTGGGCCAGATTTACTATACAATAATTCTGGGAAATGATTAATATCATATATGCCAGTCCTATAAATTACCCCAATTAAGTGCAAGTTTTGTAAGGTCTTCAGTGTAAACAAACCAGGTGTAGGCACAGTCTGTGATCTAATGACATTCAACTGGTGTTCCCATAAAATAGTCAGTAGAAGACAGAAAGGTGGAGGACGCCTCTTACTCCTCTGATGTCTGGGTGTATGTATGGAGATTGCTTGCTGACTTTTCTCCATCCGTTGCTTACATACAATAATCCGTCTTTCCTAAGCAGGCTGCCGGTCCGTATACAATCACTTTCCCTCCACGTGCATTGGACAGTCTAACTGTTTCTTAGTCACACTAGACCAACTTTGCATCACATCAAACGCAACTGCTTCACACTTTCTGCCATTTTGGTGTCAAATTTTACAATCTAGGTTGTCTGAAACATGTCACATCAGAACCTCTATACCCAAGCATTACGACCCAAAAGCAGTGAGCCTTACCTAGTGTACCAAGGAACCAGGGGGCGTTACTTTGAGCGATACCCCTGATTCACACCGCACCAGCACTCTGCTCACGTACATCATTTCTGTGTATGCTGAAGCTAGTCGCTGGCCTCAGTAGTGATGCCTTCATGTATGGCACATGCCCACTGTAGGGATTGTAGGGTTATAGGTTGGACTTGATGGACTAATGTCTTTATCCAACCTCATCTACTATGTAACTATGTAACTAAGGCCAGCAATTGGCTACACGGATCATGTAAATGATGTCCATGATGTCATCGCTGCATCGGTGGGAGCCACCAAAGTGGCTGAGCTGGATTATCTGGGGATTTAATGGGAGAGTAATAGTTATTTCTTTAGTTTATACCATTTTCTTTTCATAGGCAGCTTTCTTAAAATTCCAGACAAACCCTTTAAAAGGCGGCATTCCTTATATAGATGGATCCATTAGAACCAAATTAATGTTGATCTCCAAGAGTAAAATCCTCATAAATGTGACATGTGTGTACATTTCCGTTTCTTCCCATACTTATGGCTTAGTCTTACCACCTTCCTCTCAAGGAGAAGTAAACTCCTCTGTTTACAATGGACTTAAAGTCCTGACATGTGTGTGCACAGGGGTTTATTTAGTAAATGGCAGCCTTCATATAAGGATAAACTGTGCTTTGCTACAGACCAGATGACAAGGCAAATGGTTCACATTTCATCACAGCTCCATCTTTTATGATTGTCAAAAAAGGAACTGAATTTACTATGTAAATACACTTTATATACTGTATGTGAATACATTTAGTTTAAGGCATATATTTTTCTGGCCCCTTTTGTTCCATTTACTATACATGCTCTACATGAGATCACTGTAGCATCCTATTGAGTATTCAGGAACTGAAAATATTGATAGCATATCCTAACAATAGGTCATCATTGTCAGGGTAGTTGAGACCCAGCACCTCGCAGTGGCTTAGGATCAATCATCAATATATTTAGCTGAGAAATCCCCTTTAAGTTTAGTACAATAAAACCACTCAGAGTTTGGATCTTGAGTTAAAATTATTATTATTATTATTATTATTATTATTATTGGGTTACATACAATACACAGAATATACAGGTAGATATAATACTAATAATGACCGACTGGCACAGTGGGGTAGGGGGCCCTGCCCGCGAGGGCTTACAATCTATGAGGGAAGGGGGGGAGACAGAAGGAGAGGGGGAGACTGTACAGATGGCGGTGCGGTGATAGTGTTATTGGAGGTTGTAGGCCTTCCTGAGTTAAAAATAAGGATTGTACACAATTATAGCCAAATGAACAAAGAATGCCTTCACATATTGTTTTTTATGTACTATAATTGTGACCATTTCATGTGGTCAAACAGCGTGAATAAAGTCAAAGATAAGTAAAATGAACCTTTCATATTAGACATGGTATCTGATCTTTAAAGGGATCCAATCATTGGAATCCTATTTTTTCTCCCTAACACGTAGGAATAGCCTTAAGAAAGGCTATTCTACTCCTACCTTTAGATGTCTACTCCATGCCGCCATTGTGTAAGCGGCCACAAGAAAATGACCGTGGGCATGTGCAGTTGACTCTGCCCGAGGCCCGATGGAAGAGCATGCCTAGAAATTTGAAACCCAGGATAAAAGAAGACGCAGAGAGAGGCATCACTAGAAATTTCTCTCGCAGGACTGGGGACGCCCCCAGTGCTGTTTGAGCTCTGGGGAACGCCCCCAGTGCTGCGAGAGAAATCATTTGCATACACAAGAAAACCGGGATTTCTACTGAACGGCAGCGCAGAGAAGACTTCTAAAGGTAGGCTACTCTTACGTGTTAAACAGCAAGTTATATATTAGAAAAACGAAGCCGTTTAATAAAGATTGTTGTAGGAAAAGATTCACCGAAACTTGTATTTGATGAATAAAGGGCCTTGGTGAGCAGATGACTGATGGGATTTGTATTTCTTCTTCATAAATGTGACCTGATGTCTATCAAGGTCATGGTCTTTCATCAGCTCAGTCCTATTATTATTATTATTTATTTATATAGCACCATTAATTCCATGGTGCTTTACATTTGGGGGTTACATACAGTACACAAAATATACAGGTAGATATAATACTAACAGTGACCGACTGGCACAGTGGGGTAGAGGGCCCTGCCCGCGAGGGCTTACAATCTATGAGGGAAGGGGGGTAGAGACAGAAGGAGAGGGGGGAGACTGTACAGATGGCAGTGAGGCGACAGTGTTATTGGAGGTTGTAGGCCTTCCTGAATAGGTGAGTCTTCAGGGCCTTCTTGAAGCCTGTGATTGTGGGGGTCAGTCTTATGTGTCGTGGTAAGGAGTTCCAAAGTATGGGGGATGCACGGGAGAAATCTTGGAGACGGCTGTGTGAGGAGCGGATGTGGGCAGAGCGGAGTAGGAAGTCATTGGAGGATCTGAGGTTACGTGTGGGCAGGTAGCGGGAGATTAGTTCAGAGATATATGGAGGGGATATATTGTGGAAGGCTTTGTATGTTAGTGTTAGTAGCTTGAACTCGATTCGCTGGGCTATAGGTAGCCAGTGGAGGGACTGGCAGAGGGGAGCAGCCGATGAGGATCGGGGGGTGAGGTGGATTAAGCGAGCAGCGCAGTTTAAGGTGGACTGGAGGGGGGCAAGGGTGTTAGCTGGGAGTCCATGAGAAGGGTGTTGCAGTAGTCTAGGCGGGAGATTATGAGGGCCTGGACGAGCATCTTGGTAGTTTCCTGGGTGAGGAAAGAGCGGATTCGGTGGATGTTCTTGAGCTGGAGGCGACAGGAGATGTTGAGGGTTTAAATATGTGGCTTGGAGGATAAGTCAGAGACCAGGGTTACCCCAAGGCATCGGGCCTGTGGGACAGGGGTAAGAGGGGTTCCATTAACTTTGATAGATTGCAATCTACAGCAAAGCCTCGAGCCTGATATTCAGTTCAAGGCTCCTTTAAAAGCTTCTCACTCAGCTCCATAATGTCATGATCCATCAATGTAGCAAGCATAGATTCTGTATCTTCCGGGTATTATACAGGTTCCAGGACTAGCTTCCGGCATCAGGATAGCTGAGTCAGTTACCCCATTTTTCAGCAGAGAATTAAATCCCATCATATGCTATTAATAAAATTGCTAGGATGCAGGGATATACCCAGGGATTTCTATAGGGAGGTCTCCTGGTGACCATACACCCTCAACCACCCATTGTCTAGCTCTACCACTGCTCTCATAAGTCCCAATGCATGAGATCAGTGCAGTGTCACCATTCTACTTCACTAAGACTAAGGAAGCAGCAGCAGAGGAAAGGGTGAGAAAGAGCGCCATAGCCAGCCAGGGTCAGCAACTGGTTGGTTTAACCGTGAAACCACCCTTTTTCCATCATGTCCAATAAAGCTTATGACCAACTGACTAGATTTACAGATCAACCAAATCATCTATGTTCCTGTTGCAGCCTTAAAGGGGTTTTCCAGTCCCCAGGTGATATTTCATACCAATGACCTATCCATGGGATAGGCCGCCAAGGTACTCCAGCTATGTGCTTATTACTTGAATAGGTACACAGCTCCTTTCATCCCGATACTGAGCAGTAGCTTCAGGATATGGCCAGAACAGCTGATCGGTGCAAGGTCCAGGTGCTGGATATCCACAGATCAGGTACTGTGACCTGGATAGGTCATTAGTATAAAACACAATCTATGACTAGACTCACACAGTAACTACAATGTAAAGGTAATTTCCATGTATAGAAAAAAGAGATAAGGATCTTCTAAAGAGAGAGATGTGTTTTTCCTGATGGAAAATCTCCACTGACAAGCATGTCTGTTCTGCTCCCTCATGCATGCCAATGACATATTCTAAAGCTCGTCCATGATTTAAGTTCCAAGAAACATTCACTGAATTTTGTATGACATCTATTAGCAGTCTATTACATGCGGACGACGAGGAGGAGAGCTAATGAATACAACTCTATGTGTCTTTAAAGGCGTAAAATCAATCTCCACCTTTTAGCATTAAGGTGCTATAAGGTCCAAATTCTATGCCGAATAATTTCATCATATATCCTTATACTGGTTCTATATAGTATCAGTACTAGAGATGAGCGAACAGTGTTCTATCGAACTCATGTTCGATCGGATATTAGGCTGTTCGGCATGTTCGAATCGAATCGAACACCGCGTGGTAAAGTGCGCCATTACTCGATTCCCCTCCCACCTTCCCTGGCGCCTTTTTTGCTCCAATAACAGCGCAGGGTAGGTGGGACAGGAACTACGACACCGGTGACGTTGAGAAAAGTAGGCAAAACCCATTGGCTGCCGAAAACATGTGACCTCTAATTTAAAAGAACAGCGCCGCCCAGGTTCGCGTCATTCTGAGCTTGCAATTCACCGAGGACGGAGGTTTCCATCCAGCTAGCTAGGGCTTAGATTCTGGGTAGGCAGGGACAGGCTAGATAGGAAGGAGAAGACAACCAACAGCTCTTATAAGAGCTAAATTCCAGGGAGAAGCTTGTCAGTGTAACGTGGCACTGACGGGCTCAATCGCCGCAACCCAGCTTTCCCAGGATCCTGAATGGAATACACTGTCAGTGTATTCCCGTATACCCGATATATACCCCGATACCCGTTCCAACGGTGTGCCCCCCCACCTTCACCCCAGAAATACCCTGCAAGTCCCCTAGCAATAGAATTGGGGCTATATACACCCACAATTTTTACTACTGGTATACAGTGCCATTGTCTGACTGGGAATTCAAAGAATATATTGGGAATACAAATACCCTCATTTCTTGCTACTGCCATATAGTGCCAGTGTCTGACTGGGAATTCAAAGAATATATTGGGGTTACGTGCACCCACAATTTTTACTACTGGTATACAGTGCCATTGTCTGACTGGGAATTCAAAGAATATATTGGGAATACAAATACCCTCATTTCTTGCTACTGCCATATAGTGCCAGTTTCTGACTGGTAATTCAAAGAATATATTGGGGTTACGTGCACCCACAATTTTTACTACTGGTATACAGTGCCATTGTCTGACTGGGAATTCAAAGAATATATTGGGAATACAAATACCCTCATTTCTTGCTACTGCCATATAGTGCCAGTGTCTGACTGGGAATTCAAAGAATATATTGGGGTTACGTGCACCCACAATTTTTACTACTGGTATACAGTGCCATTGTCTGACTGGGAATTCAAAGAATATATTGGGGTTATAAATACCCTCATTTCTTGCTACTGCCATATAGTGCCAGTTTCTGACTGGTAATTCAAAGAATATATTGTGGTTACGTGCACCCACAATTTTTACTACTGGTATACAGTGCCATTGTCTGACTGGGAATTCAAAGAATATATTGGGAATACAAATACCCTCATTTCTTGCTACTGCCATATAGTGCCAGTGTCTGACTGGGAATTCAAAGAATATATTGGGGTTACGTGCACCCACAATTTTTACTACTGGTATACAGTGCCATTGTCTGACTGGGAATTCAAAGAATATATTGGGAATACAAATACCCTCATTTCTTGCTACTGCCATATAGTGCCAGTTTCTGACTGGTAATTCAAAGAATATATTGGGGTTACGTGCACCCACAATTTTTACTACTGGTATACAGTGCCATTGTCTGACTGGGAATTCAAAGAATATATTGGGAATACAAATACCCTCATTTCTTGCTACTGCCATATAGTGCCAGTTTCTGACTGGTAATTCAAAGAATATATTGGGGTTACGTGCACCCACAATTTTTACTACTGGTATACAGTGCCATTGTCTGACTGGGAATTCAAAGAATATATTGGGAATACAAATACCCTCATTTCTTGCTACTGCCATATAGTGCCAGTGTCTGACTGGGAATTCAAAGAATATATTGGGGTTACGTGCACCCACAATTTTTACTACTGGTATACAGTGCCATTGTCTGACTGGGAATTCAAAGAATATATTGGGAATACAAATACCCTCATTTCTTGCTACTGCCATATAGTGCCAGTTTCTGACTGGTAATTCAAAGAATATATTGGGGTTACGTGCACCCACAATTTTTACTACTGGTATACAGTGCCATTGTCTGACTGGGAATTCAAAGAATATATTGGGAATACAAATACCCTCATTTCTTGCTACTGCCATATAGTGCCAGTTTCTGACTGGTAATTCAAAGAATATATTGGGGTTACGTGCACCCACAATTTTTACTACTGGTATACAGTGCCATTGTCTGACTGGGAATTCAAAGAATATATTGGGAATACAAATACCCTCATTTCTTGCTACTGCCATATAGTGCCAGTGTCTGACTGGGAATTCAAAGAATATATTGGGGTTACGTGCACCCACAATTTTTACTACTGGTATACAGTGCCATTGTCTGACTGGGAATTCAAAGAATATATTGGGAATACAAATACCCTCATTTCTTGCTACTGCCATATAGTGCCAGTTTCTGACTGGTAATTCAAAGAATATATTGGGGTTACGTGCACCCACAATTTTTACTACTGGTATACAGTGCCATTGTCTGACTGGGAATTCAAAGAATATATTGGGAATACAAATACCCTCATTTCTTGCTACTGCCATATAGTGCCAGTTTCTGACTGGTAATTCAAAGAATATATTGGGGTTACGTGCACCCACAATTTTTACTACTGGTATACAGTGCCATTGTCTGACTGGGAATTCAAAGAATATATTGGGAATACAAATACCCTCATTTCTTGCTACTGCCATATAGTGCCAGTGTCTGACTGGGAATTCAAAGAATATATTGGGGTTACGTGCACCCACAATTTTTACTACTGGTATACAGTGCCATTGTCTGACTGGGAATTCAAAGAATATATTGGGGTTATAAATACCCTCATTTCTTGCTACTGCCATATAGTGCCAGTTTCTGACTGGTAATTCAAAGAATATATTGTGGTTACGTGCACCCACAATTTTTACTACTGGTATACAGTGCCATTGTCTGACTGGGAATTCAAAGAATATATTGGGAATACAAATACCCTCATTTCTTGCTACTGCCATATAGTGCCAGTGTCTGACTGGGAATTCAAAGAATATATTGGGGTTACGTGCACCCACAATTTTTACTACTGGTATACAGTGCCATTGTCTGACTGGGAATTCAAAGAATATATTGGGAATACAAATACCCTCATTTCTTGCTACTGCCATATAGTGCCAGTTTCTGACTGGTAATTCAAAGAATATATTGGGGTTACGTGCACCCACAATTTTTACTACTGGTATACAGTGCCATTGTCTGACTGGGAATTCAAAGAATATATTGGGAATACAAATACCCTCATTTCTTGCTACTGCCATATAGTGCCAGTTTCTGACTGGTAATTCAAAGAATATATTGGGGTTACGTGCACCCACAATTTTTACTACTGGTATACAGTGCCATTGTCTGACTGGGAATTCAAAGAATATATTGGGAATACAAATACCCTCATTTCTTGCTACTGCCATATAGTGCCAGTGTCTGACTGGGAATTCAAAGAATATATTGGGGTTACGTGCACCCACAATTTTTACTACTGGTATACAGTGCCATTGTCTGACTGGGAATTCAAAGAATATATTGGGAATACAAATACCCTCATTTCTTGCTACTGCCATATAGTGCCAGTTTCTGACTGGTAATTCAAAGAATATATTGGGGTTACGTGCACCCACAATTTTTACTACTGGTATACAGTGCCATTGTCTGACTGGGAATTCAAAGAATATATTGGGAATACAAATACCCTCATTTCTTGCTACTGCCATATAGTGCCAGTGTCTGACTGGGAATTCAAAGAATATATTGGGGTTACGTGCACCCACAATTTTTACTACTGGTATACAGTGCCATTGTCTGACTGGGAATTCAAAGAATATATTGGGGTTATAAATACCCTCATTTCTTGCTACTGCCATATAGTGCCAGTTTCTGACTGGTAATTCAAAGAATATATTGTGGTTACGTGCACCCACAATTTTTACTTCTGGTATACAGTGCCATTGTCTGACTGGGAATTCAAAGAATATATTGGGAATACAAATACCCTCATTTCTTGCTACTGCCATATAGTGCCAGTGTCTGACTGGGAATTCAAAGAATATATTGGGGTTACGTGCACCCACAATTTTTACTACTGGTATACAGTGCCATTGTCTGACTGGGAATTCAAAGAATATATTGGGAATACAAATACCCTCATTTCTTGCTACTGCCATATAGTGCCAGTTTCTGACTGGTAATTCAAAGAATATATTGGGGTTACGTGCACCCACAATTTTTACTACTGGTATACAGTGCCAATTTCTAACTAGGAATTCAAAATGCGCAAGGCTCCCGGAAAGGGACGTGGACGAGGCCGTGGGCCAGGTCGGGGGAATGGTTCTGGGGAGCAAGGTAGCAGTGAAGCCACAGGGCGTCCCGTGCCTACTCCTGTGGGGCAGCAAGCATTGCGCCACTCCACAGTGCCAGGGTTGCTTGCCACATTAACTAAACTGCAGGGTACAAACCTTAGTAGGCCCGAGAACCAGGAACAGGTCTTGCAATGGCTGTCAGAGAACGCTTACAGCACATTGTCCAGCAGCCAGTCAAACTCTGCCTCCTCTCCTCCTATTACCCAACAGTCTTGTCTTCCTTCCTCCCAAAATTCCGAAGCTTTACAGAACAATAACCCAAACTGTCCCTGCTCCCCAGAGCTGTTCTCCGCTCCTTTCATTGTCCCTCAACCTGCCTCTCCACGTCACGATTCCACGAACCTAACAGAGGAGCATCTGTGTCCAGATGCTCAAACACTAGAGTCTCCTCCATCTCCGTTCGATTTGGTGGTGGATGACCAGCAACCCACCCTCATCGACGATGATGTGACGCAGTTGCCGTCAGGGCATCCAGTTGACCGGCGCATTGTGCGGGAGGAGGAGATGAGACAGGAGTTGGAAGAGGAAGTGGTGGATGATGAGGACACTGACCCGACCTGGACAGGGGGGATGTCAAGCGGGGAAAGTAGTGTGGATGTTGAGGCAGGTGCAGCACCAAAAAGGGTAGCTAGAGGCAGAGGCAGAGGTCAGCAGCTTAGGCGAAGCCAGGCCACACCTGGAATCTCCCAAGATGTTCCAGTTCGTACCCAGCCCCGAAAAACTCCCACCTCGAGGGCACGTTTCTCGAAGGTGTGGAGTTTTTTCAAGGAATGCGCCGAGGACAGATATAGTGTTGTCTGCACAATTTGCCTCTCGAAATTGATTAGGGGCTCTGAGAAGAGCAACCTGTCCACCACTTCAATGCGCCGTCATTTGGAATCCAAGCACTGGAATCAGTGGCAGGCAGCAACGGCAGGACAAAGGCCGCCTGCCGTTCACGCCACTGCCACTGCCTCTGCCACTGCCACTGCCACTGCTGACTGTGCTGGCGATGCACTCCAGAGGACGAGCCAGGACACCACTTCATCTGCCTCCGCCACTTTGTTGACTTCTACCTCATCCTCCCCTGGTCCTGTCTTATCTCCTTCTCCTGCACCATCAAAGGCACCATCAGGCGTTTCTTTACAACAACCCACCATCTCTCAGACATTGGAGCGGCGGCAGAAATACACTGCTAACCACCCACACGCGCAAGCCTTGAACGCCAACATCGCTAAACTGCTGGCCCAGGAGATGTTGGCGTTCCGGCTTGTTGAAACTCCCGCCTTCCTGGACCTGATGGCAACTGCGGCACCTCGCTATGCCGTCCCTAGCCGTCACTACTTCTCCCGGTGTGCCGTCCCCGCCTTGCACCAGCACGTGTCACTCAACATCAGGTGGGCCCTTAGTTCCGCGCTTTGCACAAAGGTCCACTTGACCACCGACGCGTGGACAAGTGCATGCGGACAGGGACGCTACATTTCACTGACGGCACACTGGGTGAATGTAGTTGAGGCTGGGACTGCTTCCCAAACTGGCCCGGTGTACCTCGTCTCCCCGCCTAACATTCCTGGCAGGGACACGAGAAGAACATCCCCCTCCTCCTCCTCCTCTACCGCCTCCTCCTCCGCCACCGCCTCCTCCTCCGCCACCGCCTCCTCCTCCGCTGTTAGATTGACCCCAGCTACGAGTTGGAAACGTTGCAGCACTGGCGTTGGTAGACGTCAGCAGGCTGTGCTGAAGCTGATCAGCTTGGGGGACAGACAGCACACTGCCTCCGAGGTGAGGGATGCCCTCCTCGATGAGACGGCAATATGGTTTGAGCCGCTGCACCTGGGCCCAGGCATGGTCGTTTGTGATAACGGCCGGAACCTGGTAGCAGCTCTGGAGCTTGCCGGACTCCAACATGTTCCATGCCTGGCCCACGTCTTCAACCTAGTGGTGCAACGTTTCCTAAAGAGCTACCCCAATGTTCCAGAGCTACTGGTGAAAGTGCGGCGCATGTGCGCCCACTTTCGCAAGTCGACAGTAGCCGCTGCTAGCTTAAAATCTCTCCAGCAACGCCTGCATGTGCCACAACACCGGCTTTTGTGCGACGTCCCCACACGCTGGAACTCAACGTTTCAGATGTTGAATAGAGTGGTTGAGCAGCAGAGACCTTTGATGGAATACCAGCTACAAAACCCTAGGGTGCCACAAAGTCAGCTGCCTCAGTTTCACATCCATGAGTGGCCATGGATGAGAGACCTTTGTGACATCCTACGGGTCTTTGAGGAGTCCACAAGGAGGGTGAGCTCTGAGGATGCGATGGTGAGCCTTACAATCCCGCTCTTGTGTGTTCTGAGAGAATCCCTGATTGACATCAGGGATAACTCAGATCACACAGAGGAGTTAGGGATAGCATCCGATCCGTCACAGCTGGAGAGTAGGTCCACACATCTGTCCGCTTCACTGCGTTTAATGGAGGAGGAGGAGGAGGAGGAGGAGGAGGAAGAAGAGTTGTCCGATGATGTGATGGTGATACAGGAGGCTTCCGGGCAACTTCGAATCGTCCCATTGTTGCAGCGCGGATGGGTAGACATGGAGGATGAGGAGGAAATGGAGATTGAACTTTCCGGTGGGGCCAGAGGAGTCATGCCAACTAACACTGTGGCAGACATGGCTGAGTTCATGTTGGGGTGCTTTACAACCGACAAGCGTATTGTCAAAATCATGGAGGACAACCAGTACTGGATCTTTGCTATCCTTGACCCCCGGTATAAAAACAACATCTCGTCTTTTATTCCGGTAGAGGGGAGGGCCAATCGCATCAATGCTTGCCACAGGCAATTGGTGCAGAATATGATGGAGATGTTTCCAGCATGTGACGTTGGCGGCAGGGAGGGCAGTTCCTCCAGTAGGCAACCAAGTTCTCACCGGTCCACACAAACGAGGGGCACACTGTCTAAGGTCTGGGACACCTTGATGGCACCCCCTCGCCAAAGTGCCGCCACGGAGGGTCCTAGTGTCACCAGGCGTGAGAAGTATAGGCGCATGTTGCGGGAATACCTTTCCGACCACAGCCCTGTCCTCTCCGACCCCTCTGCGCCCTACACGTATTGGGTGTCGAAGTTGGACCTGTGGCTTGAACTTGCCCTATATGCCTTGGAGGTGCTGTCCTGTCCTGCCGCCAGCGTCCTATCTGAGAGGGTGTTCAGTGCAGCCGGTGGCATCATCACTGACAAGCGCACCCGTCTGTCAGCTGAGAGTGCCGACCGGCTCACTTTGATAAAAATGAACCACCACTGGGTAGAGCCGTCATTTTTGTGCCCACCTGTGTAAAGCACCCCAACATGAAACTCCATGTCTGTACTCAACCTCTCCAATTCCTCCGCATCCTCATACTCATCCACCATAAGCGTTGCACAATTCTGCTAATACTAGGCTCCCTCCACCCTGATTTCCCCCAACTCTGCTGGTTAGAGGCTCCCTCCACCCTGATTTCCACCAACTCTGCTGGTTAGAGGCTCCCTCCACCATGAATTTGCCCAAACTGGGCTGTTTAGAGGCTCCCTCCACCATGAATTGGTCCAAACTGGGGTTTTTAGAGGCTCCCTCCACCATGAATTGGTCCAAACTGGGCTGTTTAGCGGCTCCCTCCACCATTAATTGGTCCAAACTGGGCTGGTTAGAGGCTCCCTCCACCATGAATTTGCCCAAACTGGGCTGTTTAGAGGCTCCCTCCACCATGAATTTGCCCAAACTGGGCTGGTTAGAGGCTCCCTCCACCATGAATTGGTCCAAACTGGGGTTTTTAGAGGCTCCCTCCACCATGAATTGGTCCAAACTTGGCTGTTTAGAGGCTCCCTCCACCATTAATTGGTCCAAACTGGGCTGGTTAGAGGCTCCCTCCACCATGAATTGGTCCAAACTGGGTTTTTTAGAGGCTCCCTCCACCATGAATTGGTCCAAACTGGGGTTTTTAGAGGCTCCCTCCACCATGAATTGGTCCAAACTGGGCTGTTTAGCGGCTCCCTCCACCATTAATTGGTCCAAACTGGGCTGGTTAGAGGCTCCCTCCACCATGAATTTGCCCAAACTGGGCTGTTTAGAGGCTCCCTCCACCATGAATTTGCCCAAACTGGGCTGGTTAGAGGCTCCCTCCACCATGAATTGGTCCAAACTGGGGTTTTTAGAGGCTCCCTCCACCATGAATTGGTCCAAACTTGGCTGTTTAGAGGCTCCCTCCACCATTAATTGGTCCAAACTGGGCTGGTTAGAGGCTCCCTCCACCATGAATTGGTCCAAACTGGGTTTTTTAGAGGCTCCCTCCACCATGAATTTGCCCAAACTGGGCTGGTTAGAGGCTCCCTCCACCATGAATTGGTCCAAACTGGGTTTTTTAGAGGCTCCCTCCACCATGAATTTGCCCACACTGGGCTGGTTAGAGGCTCCCTCCACCATGAATTGGTCCAAACTGGGGGTTTTAGAGGCTCCCTCCACCATGAATTTGCCCAAACTGGGGTGTTTAGAGGCTCCCTCCACCATGAATTGGTCCAAACTGGGGTTTTTAGAGGCTCCCTCCACCATGAATTGGTCCAAACTTGGCTGTTTAGAGGCTCCCTCCACCATTAATTGGTCCAAACTGGGCTGGTTAGAGGCTCCCTCCACCATGAATTTGCCCAAACTGGGCTGGTTAGAGGCTCCCTCCACCATGAATTGGTCCAAACTGGGGTTTTTAGAGGCTCCCTCCACCATGAATTGGTCCAAACTGGGCTGTTTAGCGGCTCCCTCCACCATTAATTGGTCCAAACTGGGCTGGTTAGAGGCTCCCTCCACCATGAATTGGTCCAAACTGGGGTTTTTAGAGGCTCCCTCCACCATGAATTTGCCCAAACTGGGCTGGTTAGAGGCTCCCTCCACCATGAATTGGTCCAAACTGGGGTTTTTAGAGGCTCCCTCCACCATGAATTTCCCAAAACTTGGCTGTTTAGAGGCTCCCTCCACCATTAATTGGTCCAAACTGGGCTGGTTAGAGGCTCCCTCCACCATGAATTTGCCCAAACTGGGCTGTTTAGAGGCTCCCTCCACCATGAATTGGTCCAAACTGGGTTTTTTAGAGGCTCCCTCCACCATGAATTGGTCCAAACTGGGCTGTTTAGAGGCTCCCTCCACCATGAATTTGCCCAAACTGGGCTGGTTAGAGGCTCCCTCCACCATGAATTGGTCCAAACTGGGCTGGTTAGAGGCTCCCTCCACCATGAATTTGCCCAAACTGGGCTGTTTAGAGGCTCCCTCCACCATTAATTGGTCCAAACTGGGTTTTTTAGAGGCTCCCTCCACCATGAATTGGTCCAAACTGGGCTGTTTAGAGGCTCCCTCCACCATGAATTTGCCCAAACTGGGCTGGTTAGAGGCTCCCTCCACCATTAATTGGTCCAAACTGGGCTGGTTAGAGGCTCCCTCCACCATAAATTTGCCCAAACTGGGCTGTTTAGAGGCTCCCTCCACCATGAATTTGCCCAAACTGGGCTGTTTAGAGGCTCCCTCCACCATGAATTTGCCCAAACTGGGCTGGTTAGAGGCTCCCTCCACCATGAATTGGTCCAAACTGGGTTTTTTAGAGGCTCCCTCCACCATGAATTTGCCCAAACTGGGCTGGTTAGAGGCTCCCTCCACCATGAATTGGTCCAAACTGGGTTTTTTAGAGGCTCCCTCCACCATGAATTTGCCCACACTGGGCTGGTTAGAGGCTCCCTCCACCATGAATTGGTCCAAACTGGGGGTTTTAGAGGCTCCCTCCACCATGAATTTGCCCAAACTGGGGTGTTTAGAGGCTCCCTCCACCATGAATTTGCCCAAACTCTGCTGGTTAGAGGCTCAATCCACCCTGATTTTCAAAACAAATGTTGGTGCCAACCTCAACTTACTACAAGGGCCAAATTTACTGCTGGTGACAAGCTCTCCTCACTGCAAGTGCCAAATACACATGTTTCAAGGTGTTTTCCTACTGTCAGAGAGGTGGTATTGAGTGTGTAAAGTGTGTAGTTGTTAGGCTGTGATGTTGGGGTAATAGAGGGTCTTTGGTGTGTTAGATGCCCCCAGACATGCTTCCCCTGCTGTCCCAGTGTCATTCCAGAGGTGTTGGCATCATTTCCTGGGGTGTCATAGTGGACTTGGTGACCCTCCAGACACGGATTTGGGTTTCCCCCTTAACGAGTATCTGTTCCCCATAGACTATAATGGGGTTCGAAACCCATTCGAACACACGAACATTGAGCGGCTGTTCGAATCGAATTTCGAACCTCGAACATTTTAGTGTTCGCTCATCTCTAATCAGTACTAACCATCAGCGTCTTATGAATACAGGTAATAAACAGCGTGTAGGTTGATCCCTAGCTGAGCTAAAAGTCCTACTGACCTTTAAAGATTGAGTTAGCTGTTGGGGCAACACGGTGGCTCAGTGGTTAGCACTGTGGCCTTGCAGCGCTAGAGCCCTGGGTTTGAATCCCACCAGGAACAACATCTGCAAGGAGTTTGTATGTTCGTCCTGTTTGCGTGAATTTCCTCCCATTCTACAATAAGGCATACTGATTGGAAAAAAAAAATGTACATTATGATCTCTATATGGGGCTCACAATCTACATTAAAAAAAAAAAAAAAAGATTGATTTAGCTGGAATTTGGAGTAAGAAGTTTAGAAAAGGGAAAAAGAGGCATTTTTCTCTAGAAAAACAGTATTGCAAAGTTTTCTTTATGTGTTTGCATGCTTTATTCACTTGTATTGATTTTGTTGGAATTGCAGTGCATATTTAAAGGGTCCACAATCGGTAAGTCCTTTTCTCTGCTGCACATTCACCCTGAGTGCAGCCATGACTGGTAGTGGACAGCGCCCCCCTCATATCAGTGGCAGCGATGGAGATCTGTACTTCGCCTATCTCCAACTCCTTGAAGAGACAGTAAATACTTAATATGACTGCTGTCACCAGGCTGATCTGGGTAATCCGCTTCCTCTAGGGGGGCCACCTACATACTGATTAATCCAGCTTCTATTAAGCGCCATAATAAATCTGCATTCATGAATACCAAAGATCCCCCTAGTGGCTGCTGCAGGCAGGTAGAGCTTTATCAACTGAATTGCAATAGACTTACTACTTATTATCTCCTGAAGAGTCAATTTTGTAAGATACTTTAGAGTCTTTTTTTTTTTCAGCTGAAACCTTGGAACATTTTAACATTTTCATTCAAGAAAAAATTGTTAACCAAAGTGTGTTTGCATTTAACAACATATTTTCCCAGTGACAGCTCGGCAATCCCTTTAGTTTATAATCAATAGTCATTTATTTCCCTTACTTTCTCCTCTTAGTGAACGCTGTCTGAATGCTGCAGAGTACAGGCATCTATTTAAGTCTTTCAAAGTTATAAAGTTACTCTAATCCTGCGGTACTGAGATCTCAACCGTCGTCTGAGCGAGAATTATCATGATGCCCTTATTCACACTGTAATGAGCAATGCAGTTTCCATGACAGCAAAGACAACATGTTCTTTTTGACTATTTACATTACATGGCAGATCTCGCTCTCAGAAGGTATCTCTTATTCTTTATCAGTCACTGACTGTTCTTACAATTTTATAATAAAAGCTTTGACAATATATTGCGCTGCTTTCCGATTTTCATTCTTTGTCATGAGTACAAGTTGACATGACCTTGGCCAAGGTCCACTTAATGTAATGACTTCTTCTCCCTATCCAACTTACATCTAGCCATGGCACCGGACACTACCAAAATGATAGCACTAGAGATGAGCGAACACTATTCAAAACAGCACGCTCCCATAGAAATGAATGGACGTAGCGAGGGGTTAAGTGGCCAGCCGGCGTCAAAGTTTGCGTGCTGGCCGCTTCCATTCATTTCTATGGGAGCGTGCTATTCGGAACGGCTGTTCCGAATAGTGTTCGCTCATCTCTAGATAGCACATGTGGTACCCCAGAATAGTAATATGGGAGAACACTACAGGAAAATAAGGTAATTTGAAAGTTAAAGGGTTAATGACTGTATTACCAAGACCATGTGCTAGGTCAGAATGCTGCCCTTGTTGAATGAATGGGTCACTTGGCGGCACACAGCTGACATCCTCGTGTCGCCCGTGCGCCGGCTGTGCCATATATTCACAGACGGCGACTAGCACACGTTTGTGCACAACCCTCCTTAGGCTTCATTCACATGACCAAGTGATTTTCATGGCTGCCAAACAGTCATGAAAAGCATCCATTTTTCATAGCCATCTGGCACCTAAGGGCCCCCATTAACAGATATTTAATGCTGCCTTGTGAATATAGCTTTAGAAAAGTCCCTGTCCCTGTAAGTATTCCCATATCAAGGATCATATTCAGACTTGTAGCTGAAGTTAACTGATGTGTTTTACTTGATACATTACTTTTATCTATTGTGCGTTGTTTGCCAGATACAGCTAAATTCCTCATCTCATTGTTTGTACCTGGTTGCCTAGGTTCCAGACCTGATCACAGGTTGGGTTGATTTCTGGCCATGTATATTTTCTTCTTTCACTCTCACTTCATATGACTTTCAGCTTTTAAACACTGATAAGGGCGACAAAAGTCTCTTTAGCAGTATCCGTTAAACAGTCAAGTTAATGGGATCCTATCATTAAAACTCAATTTTTTTCTCACTAACACTCCGGAATAGCTGTAAGAAAGGTTATTCTTCTCTTACCTTTAGATGTCTTCTCTGCGCTGCCGTTCGGTATAAATCCTGGTTTTCATCAGTATATAAATGAGTTCTCTCACAGCACTGGTGGTGGGCTCCAGCGCTCAGGTGTCTTCCTCTGGTGCTGGCTTCAATCTTCTAGGCCTTGGGGCTAGGGCAAAGCTGACTGTGCCCGCTGGCCACAACAAAATGGCCGCTTACACAGTATTGTAAGCAGACATCTTTTTGTGGCCGGCGGGCATGCGCAGTCAGCTTTGCCCTAGGCCCGAGGCCTAGAAGTTTGAAGCCAGCGCCAGAGGAAGATGCGTGAAGAGGAGGTGTCTGAAGAAGATGGAGGCGGCGCTGGAGAGTTCTCTGGCAGCATTGAGGACGCCCCCAGTGCTGCAAGAGAACTCATTTGCATACCGCCAAAAAACGGGATTTATCCCGAACGGTGGTGCGGGGAAGACATCTAAAGGGAGGAGAAAAATAGCTTTTCTTAAGGCTATTCCAACGTGTTAGTGAGAAATAATTGAGTTTTAATGATAGGATCCCTTTAAGGAAGGACCTCAAACTGGTTCACAGCTATAGGGATTGAGGAGGTAGCAATTGTTACCCAGCCCTGGAGCCTAAAAGTGACCAAAGGCCTGTCTATAATATAAGAAGACAAAAGTAACACAGATAGCACATGCCAAGTCGGGCCCCATTACAAATTTTGCATTCAGACCTGGGAGCTTCAAATTATACCTCTTGCCACAGAAAGCTGAGTATGATTTTTTTTTCTACAAAAAGTAGAAGTTGTTTGACACTTCCTAGGTTCCATGATGATCTTTATGTCCTGGTTGCTCTCAACACAGAAAAAAAGTCACTTCTGTAAGACTGTTCTGCCAAAAAAGACTTTATCGGTGAATGCTTTACTCACAGACCCCGGGGATATAACTTCAGGGCATCAGTTTCACCTTCTGGGACAGGTCACTCTTTGGCCAGTGACTGAGTGAATGGTTCTTTGCTGCTTGTCCAGAGGGGCCAGTAGATAGAGATTGGCCAGAGATCTGGGCATTTCTAGAATGGGAGTGGTAAAGTATCCATGATGTGAATATTTCTTATTTAAATTTTTTTGCAATTACTCGATCAACAACCCCTTTAAGCATAAATCTTGTAAACACTTCGAATGTTTCTCCAGTTTAATACATTACCAAAGTTGAAGGCGCTATATAAATAAATCTGTTGACTGTAACGCTACTGAATTACTTGTATATCCTAGAATCGTAGAAGACATATTCAGTGTTTATGGATAGGATCATGTCATTATTCGCATTTAGCAAGTACTTGATATTTGGTGCACAGATGTCCTCAGGAGTTATATTCCTGGGGTCTGTGAATAAACTATTCACCAATTAAGTCCTTTTTGGCTTTAAAGTCTTGCAAAAATCACACGTTTTTTTTCTTTTTTCCTCTGGTACCGAAGTATTGAGTCAATCAATAGCAGCGACTGTGCTATTTTATAAGGATCTTTGTATCATCCTGTGAATAATTGAACATTTTGCTTCACTGAAAGCCATGGAGGTCACCTTCCGCCATCACATAGGCTTTTCTACTTGGCTGTCATTTGGGGATGTTAGTTTTTTATTAACAAGATGAATATAATATTCTGTTAGCTGATAATATTTATTCTTTCATCTTTAATAAAGGTATAGTACTCATCGCTGTGTACAATGAGAGATCATTGTATATCAGATTCATTTGTAAGTGAAAAGTTTTAGGTTTTCTAAAGGGAAGCGCTGTAGTCTAATGTAAAGGTCGCCTGTAGTCAGGACACTGAAGTCATTGTATTTCTAATATCTACTTGAGCTCAGTTTGATATCTTCATTCTGAGGTCATCTCTTATCTATGGCTTTTACTTCCAACTTGCTATTTTGTTTAAAACTGACATTTGGGACTATTGTATGATCACTAGATATATGTGTTTCAGCCTCTAAATAGACAAATCTGCCATTTCAATTCCTGAACTGACTTTATGACATTGAGTCAGGCCTTAGGCTAGGTTCACACCTGCGTTCGGGTGCAGATGTGCAGACCTGCAGAACGGAAACATACTCCACCTAAAAAGTGGCTAGAGGATGTATTCATTTTTGGCAACCATTTTGCAACCATTTTGCTACTGTTGCATTTTTGATGACCAAGTGTCATCCATTTTGCATCTGTTTTTATTGAACCATTAAAGGAATCATGAATTTCATTGGTCTTTCTTTTTTGACTTAACACACTGTTGTTTTTTTCCCTGACATAGAATTTACATCCATTATTTGGTCATCAAAATGGACAAAGATAGGGCATGTCAAGGCAAACCCTCTTTCCGCAAAGCCATGATCCCTTATCAGATGAGTTATGAAGTGTCTAAACCATTCATACATCTGGTAGAAGGCATGTGTGACAGTTTTTGGCACAGTTTTCTGCTACATTTTCATTAGTAAATCTGATCTATTGTAACGTTTCTGCCTACTTGGGTCTCTGCACCACCCGCCGCTCGCATGCTGCGGTGCAGGAAGTGTGTGCAGTTTGATTCCTTGCTTAGAGTTTTTGGTTGCACTGTGTGGACACAGCTCTAGTCTGTAATTGAATTTCCAGCACACCCGTCTTCTGCACCTTGTTTGCCTCTGTTCATGAAATGGTTAATTCTAGTCTGACCTATGTGACTGACAGCCTGTCTTCCAATCAAGCCTAGGGCGGGTCTTTAGCTTCCTATATACAGGCCATCAGCCCACACTGACGTGCTGGCTATTGACTTTGTCCCTGATAACTGTCTCCTCTTCTACTATTATATTACTGACCTCTGACCTCTGGCTTTCATTATTAACTATTCTTTTGGACTTTGATTTGGCACGGCATTGCTCGATGGATACTGGACCCTTGGCTAGCTGACCTCCCTTTGTTGTTGTTTGTCTTGTCTGCGTTCTGTGTTGTCACCTATACAGGTAGGGCCCGTTGCCCAGTTGCCGCCTATTGCCCAAGATAGGACCAGCAAGCAGCAAGGGACAGTGGGGGGATTTCAGCTTAGGGCTCACTGTCTATTGTGCCCCTCTCCCCAGGGTTCGCCAGCAGCTACTGGGAAATTGCTGTTCCTATTGCAATTTCCTTATATCTATTGTCTTTATTTAGGGGCCTCCGTTGCAGATTCAAAAAAAAATCACAGAAAAAATAACGTAGTAGATTGTACTACTATTGCAAATGACAGATGCCATAACTGAATCCTAATGAACCCCATTATAGTTAACTCATTTATGTCAGTCATACAACAGAAATTGTCTAACTTTCCAGTTTTCTGTTCCTTAAAGGTAAAATTTTTTATAAGAAAATACTCACCTAAAACCATCTTCTGTCTTTTTTCTCTTGCAATTAAGTAAGGACTCCTAAAGCTACATAAGGAAGAGGCCCAACGGCGCGGAAACGTAGCTTTTTTGTTGCAGATTTTGTTGTGGTTTTTTGAGCCAAAGCCAAAAATGGCTACAGAGGGAACAGAGAATATATAGGAAGTTCTTATACTTCTCCCTTCTGTTCAATCCACTACTGAGTTTGATACAAAAGAAGCTGCGTTTCCGCACCGTGGGGCCTCAGCCTAAAAGTCCCTGCACTGTAAAATTGATAAGAAGTGAGGGGCAGGAGGGGGCAGGTGCTGCAGACTATTTATGAATTACCACCTGAGTCTTTCATTCACAACAGGTATTACTCAGCAATTTATTTTAATTGATGGGTAGCTCCTGCACCTACAAGACTACCTCTGCCCTGACCAATTGATTGGGACGCCTTCCCATCCATGGTCTACATTAATCTAATATGTACGCTCAGCTTTACTTTAAAATATCAGGGTGGGGGGCTCATCAAGACCTGTGTATTGTATAGTGGTCCTGGTAATCCCTGCACTGCTGGAGAATTAGCCTGACTACCTGTCATAAATAAAGCGCCTTCTTCGCTGGACTATGTATCTACAATGACATCTATGCAAGCTCGTAGCTGGTGTAGATTTCAGGCGTCATTTTAATATAAATCCGGCCATAATTTACTCAACAATTTAAGAAAACCCTAAATGATGATGGGGAAATATTGACCTATAGCGGAGGGAATATGTACTATAGTTAACAAAACCTTGTAGGAAGAAGGATGCGTATAAAACGGCGTGTATGGTGTGGACACAAAGTTTACTTTACCTTGTTTCACCATTGAAAACAAATTAAACTTTGGATCAATACTCGTGTATTATCCCCAGATGAAACGTTCCGCACATTTTATTGATGCTGCATAAACATAAATTAATAAAGCTTGATGTGGAGCAGATTATGTAAACGGCGTGATACCTGCCATACCGGGTTCAAACTCTTTAATTTTGCTCGGTTGTCATGGCAGCGCAAGAACTAGACTTGTGTGACAGTTCCGTTTAACAATGAAGTCACATTGTTACATTAAATAGGAGTAATAGCTCCTCTACAGGATATAACACCTCCTGACGGAGCACATCTTCATTAAAAAGGTAATGTTTTTCACTTAAAGCGTTGACATACATACCAAAGAAAATAGCTGGAATGACTACCTCGAAAAGTCACAGTACGAAACTGGATGTGTGATGTGCTGTAAGAACCTGGATTATTTATGGCATAGGGGACCCCTACTGTAAAGTAGAAGGATATTAAAAGCTGCTTGGAATATTATGACTACATAAAAGCACAACGCCGCAGTATACTTGTACAGGTCAAGGTGACAATATTGTCTATTATTTATAGTAGGGGGCTATATTGTTCAATATAATGCAGACCTCAGCTCCTGCGGAATTACTTAAGAATGGATGTGGCACTGTATAATACATACTGCTGACAAACCTCTAAGATGAACTACACCGGCGATAGAACTGCCTGATAGATGGGCCCTAAGATTGATAATTGTCCCTCATCCATGAACATCCAGAAGGAAAATCTGTAGTGTTTGTGACTGAATTCCACAGATTGTGCGGTTTTGGTGTGAAATTCCTAGCAAAGTAGCTGCTGGTTTTCCTATAAGTACACCCTGAGCGAAATACGTAGTGAAAACCCACAGCATGCAGATGTGTCCTCCCATACCAGACACCCAATGGTTGTGCTGCAATTGATAGCTTGCGAAGGGTTTTCTTAGCATGTTGGGACGTTGTATTGAATTGGTTTCATGAGAAATTCCCAAATTGAAAATAAAAAAATCTATAAATTGTCATGCTGAGGATTCCAAATCTACATGTCAATTCATGCTGCAGGTGTTTTTTTTCCCCCTAAAATCTCATTGACTGTGCAAGTACTGCCAAATGCTGTGCATGTGCTGCCTTAAATCTGCAGTCTTAAATCCACACAGTTTTTTCCCTTGCGGATGTGCAATAAGCATGAAACACCCACACATCTCTGTATATAAATGTGATATACAGATGTGTCCTCCCTTACCTTTCCTCCAGGCAGGATATGTCCAGATTAGGGTTGAGCCGATCTTGACTTTTCAGGATCGATTTTAAAATCCGATTTCCGATCATTTTTCATCCGAACCCGATCTTGATCCCAATTCCGATCCCAATGCAAGTCAATGGGATTTTTTTATTAATCGGAGATTGTATTTTAAAAGCAATCCTACCCCCTGGTGTCCACTTACCTCCAGAGATGGCTGGTCCTGTGCCCCGTGCCTTCATTCTTCGCCTCGCTGCTGCTCCACGCTGCTTTTCTTCCTTCGCTGCCCCTCCCTGCCAGGTTAGGAGAGTGTGGGCGGGTTAGGAGAGTGTGGGCAGGTACTGGGAGGGGAGACGTCACGTCTCCCCGCCCTGTACCCGCCCACACTCTAAGTCACAAGCCCCACCTGCCTAGCGCTTTAAACACTAACCTGGGAGGCGGGGCAGCGAGGCAAGAAGAAGGAGGGCACTGGAGCAGCCATCTCTAGAGGTAAGTAGCTGCTAGAGATTTAGTTTAGCCTTCCATTCGAATGAATGGAGGCAGCCGGCGCGCAGGGGGTTAAGGCTGTGTGTCGGCTGCTTCCATTCATTCCTATGGAACTGCAGCGGAGCCTTCACACTGAATATACAGCGTATACTCAGTGTGAAGGCTAAGCAATGCATTGTGGGAAAAATCACCGATCTCGATCCCACATAAAAAGATCGTGTTCGGAATTCCGATGGCGATCGTGAAATTTTCTCGATTGCCGATCGGAATCCGATCTTTTCCGAACACAATCGCTCAACCGTAGTCCAGATATGTCATAGCACAGTGGCTCAGTGGTCAGCAGGTTGACATGCCACGCTGGAGTCCTAGTTTAAATCCAACCAAGGACATCATCTGCAATCTCTATGTTTGTGTGGGTTTTCTCCACACTCCAAAGACATAGTGATGTAGTGATAGGGAATGTTGATTGTGAGCCCTATGTGAGTGGTTGACAATGTGTGTAAAGCGCTGCAGAATCTGTTGCCGTTATACAAGTAAGCAAAATGAATAAGTAGAAAAGATAGCATTTAAAAACAATACTGTTGTGTGATATTGTACCATTAAGTGATATCTACGCATGTTTTGTGAATTGTAGAATGTTACAGGTTTTGCTAACATGTTGCAATATGATATTAAATTAGGTTTGTGACAAATTTGGGTCCTTCATCTTTTAAAAACTTATGACCTACCTTTAAAATCATCAATGGTAGAGAAAGAGAGGTCTTACTGTTGGGACCCCACAAATCAGCTGTTTTTCGAAACATACAGTTCTCAGCATTGTTTACATTGAAATCTATGTAGTAGCCATAACCACTGCTACTGAAAGAATGGCAAGTGAGTAATGTAGTACTCTAGACCCAAGACCTGCATGCATTGGAAAACAGATTATTTTAGGGGTCTTGACAGTCAGACCCCCCTAATCTGAAATTGATAGCCTATCTTGAGCAAAAGCCATTGATTTTTAAAAGCTGGATAACACCTTTCAAACCATATTATGACAATTTTTTTCCATTGGCAGGCATTATATGGTATGACATGAATTTTATGTTGCTATGCTTCTGTTGATATACAGAGTTATTGGGTTAACCGTAAATATTCCTTTATGGTTTTCTAGCTGTTTACGCCAATGAAATGTCATCTTCGCCCTTCTAGAAGTCTCTGTCATTATTAGGAATAAGATTTCAAACCTTATTCACACTTTTAAGTTAGTATTCCATATGTAGGTTACAGAGTTCAATTAAAACTGTGAAAACTAATTAAGTAAATTAGTAAATAAATTAAGTAGTGTTACTTCTTTTTATAATAATAATTTAAAGCAGTATTCTGACATTGGACCTCTCTGAGCTGCAGTATGGTGAGTGTGAGTGCGTTACCTACCTCTTTGCATTACCGCCCCTGTTTGGTCCTCCCACATGTCATGTGATCAACAGACTAAGTCTTCAGAGCTGATAAGAGCCAAGATGTGAGTCTCAGACATGGAGAGAGGAGAAAATTACTTTTAGTCCACATGGGAGACGTACGATGAGCAAATTCTCCATACTGTAGCTTACAACTGGTGGGATTAGGGTAAGTTCACACAATGTAACATTGAGCGTGATCTGGCACGTATACGGCGTGTCAGAGTTTGCGCACCGTAAAAGATCCCATTGATTTCCCTTTGATTTCAATGGGAGTTAGGAGCGTATACGCCGCGTTATATAATGCGACATATACGCTCCTAACTCCCATTGAAATCAATGGGAGCATTTTGAGTGCGTCATCTGCCGGCACGTGTATACGTGCCAGATCACGCTCAACGTTACCTCGTGTGAACTTACCCTTACACTGTAGACACTGAAGGCCAGTGCCCATGAATAAAGATAACTCAGATTACAGAAATGTAAGCCTTCTAATGTTCTGATTTTGAATATTCATTATTTTTTCAGTTTTTACCATTAAAACCCATAATATTGAAAAACAGTATGGGGTGATTTATCAAAACCCCTACTACTGTTTCCTGGTGTAAAAAAAAAGGGTGTCCAATTATCCACTGACTCTCTGGTATTTTTCATCATTCCTATTAACTATTAACTCTTTATTTTCTTGTGTTTTGTCTTAAAAGAATGGACTTGTCCTTTCCATTTAAATCTATTCCATAGGGCAGTGGATTTAGATGTTAGAGCTACTTTAAAGGAAACTGTCATGTTGAGGATATTTCAGCTTTCTACAGAACAGGAGGAATTGAGAAGATTGACTTAAAGTTCATACTTGTGCTTGGGTTTCCATTCTTCGGGCCCGCAAACCCCGTAGAGTATAATGGTGTCTGCCAGATTTCTACCCAGTTTCAGCCCGAAAAATGTGAATTTTTCAAGTGGAATAAGGAACGGAATCCCTGAGTACTCACCAAGCATAGATGTGAACCCAGCCTGATATATAGTTTTATACCAGAAGATTCAGTCTTTCTATGCATCCTTACATTCTATGCTGTTTATCACTAAGAATAGTCACCTATAGAACTCCTAAGTAGGGATTACAGTAAATTAATAAAATTATACTGAATCGTCTCCAAAAAATTATACATCAATCTGTTGAGTTCCTGCAGATCAGATTCCATGTTCACTGTGACCACTTTCCTTCAAGGAACAGATAGTATTAGAAATAAGTCCATTTGTGAAACTTCAGCTTGTCTGTAGGAACATTCTCTATTACTGGGACATATTTACAGACAATGAAGACAATCAGCAAAGCGTGTGCCAAAAAGACACTCTCTCAGCCCTAGTTTGGCTTGAGCATAGCCATATTTAAGCTGAACAGGGTTCCTAAAACCACTTCTAAAGCAGATAAAGTTACTTTATTTATTTTTCGCCTTCTCATAAACTGTTAGTTCCTACACTGAACACAACATCTTTCCTTCTGTTCCGGATTCTGCTTCCTCCTTATGCACTGCAGAAAACACTTATATGACACAGCTCTCCGGGGATAGAGTAAACCACTTACCATATTACATTTAGTTTAGGTCTTCTACAACTGTTTTACTTGGCTTCGGCCAAAACAACAAAGTTCTGCCAAAACATGGAGGCTGCGACTGACCGACCCCACCACAAAGTTAACTCCTAAAGTGGTTAGTAGAAAATTAACTTAATACTATATGTCTTAGGGAGCCAGCGAGACCTAATCCCACAAAGAAGCGCAATCCAACTGGACATTTAAGAAGCACATTGAAATGTATCATTCCATAAAATGTCAGCAGTGTTTTTATTATTTTATGTTCTTATGTTCCTCTTCATGTTGCTTAAAGGGAGTCTGTCACCAGGAATCTCAGTATTAAACCAGTCACAGTGGTGGCAAATTATTATTGCTATTGTCACCAGGGCGTATTATCCAACTTTACCAGACTTCTGAAGGGCAATCACTTCCTTTACCATACTGTACTTCCTCCATACCACTAAAACCAGCTCAACTTGTAGCAAACATTCAGCATTTATTCCAGAGAAACCAGTATAATGATGACTTGTTATAATAATCAGAATTAATATTTTTTAATCTAAAGGAAATCATCCCGATTGTAAAGAACAGAGGTGGTAACCTTGTGTTGTGCAAGTGTTCTGCTGTGAAAGGGATGGGTGAAATTCAGAAAAAAAACATGACATCAGGAGGAGGAAGAAAGTGGATTATGCAAAAATCCTGAAGGATATACATTAAGGTAGCAAAACTAGTCCAAAACTGGGTCTCCAAGCAGGAAAATTAGTGAAAGACAATGACAATATAGGCAATATTAGGCTACATTCACATGACCGAGATGCAAAACAGCCAAGAAAAATGTCCATTGTTCACCGCCATTTTGCGCCTGAAGGCCATTTTCACAGATTCTTTTTACATTTGAGTGTATTTTGGGATATAGGGAAATAGATAAACATAGAAAATGTCTCATTTTTTGATGGGCCGTGGTCACAAAATGTCAAAAAGTCAGTCCTCTAAATAGTTCTTATTCAAATGCATTGTATTTCATACAGCCACGTGACAGCTGTTAAAAAACGGCCATCACATGACCTGAATTTTCTAGGAATGAGCTGAACAACCGTATTGAACAAAAGATTGACATTTTATAATGAATCAATGGTACAAGTAAGGGCTTGTTCACATCTGCACCCAGTCTCCGTTCATGCAGGTTTCCGTTTCCTGCACAAAACTGAGCAGGAGATGGAAACCTGCAGGACTCTTTCATACCCATTTATTTGAATAGGTTTGAAAGCTGTCCGGCTGTGAGCGCCGGTGAGCATTTTATGCTCTCCGCCGCAAAACCGTTTTTTTTTTAATCGGACACAGAGTCGGACATGCAGGACTCTGTGTCTGATTTTAAAATAACGGTTTCATGGCGGAGAGCATAAAACGCTCAACGGCGCTCATGGCCGGACCCGGTCTGACAGCTTTCCGTCTTCTGCATGCAGAAGACGGAAACCTGAAAACGGACTCCGGGCGCTAGTGTGAACCTAGCGTCATGTAAGAAACTAATTTTCTTATTACAGCCAAGACAATATACATTGCAACAGGAGCAGAGCAGCAGTAATACTGCATGACCGGCATATAACGTACAGAGTCTTCTGCTTCTGGCTCCATTGTATAGTACCGGGCCCTTTGAAGCAGTCCCAAACAACTAATGGGTTTGGGTCTTGCTGCCGGGTCCCCCAAACAGATATTAATAGTCTGTCCTAACGATTGGCCATAAAAATATTTTAGAAAAACCCCACTAAAGGGGTGAAAAAAATCACATGCTGGCTGCCTTAAGGTACCTCTAGGTGGAGCATGAGCACTTAATGGGTTCTATATTATTATTGACTTCTTATGCATTATACGTACTATGTAGAATACTTCTAACCTCTCAGTAATGGTGCATGAAAAAATAAATAAATAAACAGCATTTTAACTTTAACCTTATGGCTATTTATACATATTACAGCCCTGTATCAGAAAACTAAACTCTAACCACTATAGAGATGTACTAAGAAATATTTAAACACATTTAGATCAATTAATTAGTATTGAAAGGATCAATGCCAGCAAGCAGAGAATATGCATATTGTCAGGGTAAGGGTACATTCATACTGCTGGCATTGAAGTCTATTGTTCTGATCCACCACTGGGACAGAGTAATGGACTGAAACACCCACCCTTCATCTGCATCAGTCTCCATTAACTGTAATGTAAAAAACAAACTGGAAGACTTCTTCCATCTTTTTGTTGGCATGTCAAAGGAAAGACAAAGATGCTCTAACAGTGCTTCGAGACCCAAGTAGAAGGAGGGTTCTCTGTCAGTCATTCTGTAGGGGTTTCAGTATGTTGCTCTGATGGATCAGAACAAGGGACTTGAATGATGGCAGTGTAAACCTAGGCTTATCTGGTAAAAAACGGTTTTGTTCTTATGCTAATAGTAACATGAATATTAATACTGCTGCTACTACTATTATTATTTATGTATTTATTATGCTTACTTATATAGCGCCATCCTATTCCACAGTGATTTATAGACATTGACAATCACTGTCCCATATAGGCTCACAATGTACATTTTTCCCTATCAGTATGTCTTTGGAGTATGGGAGGAAACCCACGCAAACACAGGGAGAACATACAAACTCCTTGCAGATGTTGTCCTTTGCAGGATTCGAACCCTGAACTCCAGCGCTGCAACTATTACTACTAAATGATACAAAATAATAATAATAATAATAATAATAATAATACAATAGCAATATTAATATATGCTAATATAATGAAGATGATGATTATGAAGAAACAATAGTAACAATAATAAGAAGAATATGGTAAACAACATAACAGCTGTAGATACATAGATGTACCAGGACTGCACATATTAATATTCCATATTTATGGAGCAATTTTTTCGAGCCTAAATTATTTTCACACACAGATAGTTTATTATTTGAATTAGCTGTTCTTCCACGGTACAGGGAGCTGTAATTATTTCTTTGCATTCTGGAGTCTATTTTTCCAGATACATATTAGTCTTGCAGATCTTGCAGTTACTTTTTAATTCATTTTACACTGTTTTTATTACATTTGTAAGCTGAGATGCATAAAGCGATCCACAGTCATATGAGAAGCTCGGGGGTTATATGACTCATCCAGGCAGCAATTACCTTCCAAACAATACGGTCAAATGGCCTGAACCTGACAAAATTAGCAAAGGATGGAGGGTCCGGCAGCCCTTGCCAGAAAACTATTTAAAAGGAGATCAGCAAGGGCTAGACAGCAGGTAATTTTAGAAGGCAATAACGTAGGAGAAGTGAGTAGTGAAGGAAGAGAAATCTTACTAATTCTTTGTGAAGGGGACCTTTTCATTAAATGACGGTCGTCTAGCTGAAGCAATGGATGGGCACAGCGGAAAGCGTTTTCCCCCCTTTCAAATGTCATTGTAAAAAAGTTGCTAACTGACTGCTTTTGTAATTACAGTGACGGCACAAACCCTGGCAGCCTTTGAAAAGCCCAGTCCAACATCTGCCATTTATTTGACCTAAATTATATTCCTGAAATTAAGTTGAAATGTATCTTAGGGCACATATGTAGGACTGGAATATGCACCGCATGTATACCGTTACATGCTTTTCAGAAAAGGTAATGGACTGCCGTGAAATGACTGACCTCTGACCTGTGCCAAGAATGCGGATATATTGAATGCTCGAAAACAGAAAGGCAAGATATTCATAAATATAAAGGCTGGATGTAAAATGAGCTCGGAACGCGCACAGAGACCCTGTAGGGAGGCACACAGAGTCCCTGCTGCTCCATACTATGAAAACTTTGCAATCCGCCACTCTATGATACCTTCATGGGGCACCGTATTCCTATGGTGCTCTCTCCTAGATGTTATATATCAAGGAATGAGCCAGTAGGTTTCTATAAGAGCCATGCTATGGCACCCAACCAATCGAGAAACTTAGAATGAATTATAGATATAATAATTTATCCGAAATCCAGCTGTAAACCTATTTCTTGTCTATACAGGTACAGTGGAAACTTTCCAGATAAGAATATTTCATTAGATTCACTTGAAGTCCTATGAAAAAGCTTTAATGGGTTCTCACGAGTATGACACAAATCTCTCAAAGGAGTTGTCAGAGATGTTTCAACAAATGGATGGACACAGTATAAAATAGTGAAATTCATTACACTGCAAATGTCCTGCTTTTTCATGGTCACTGTTCCACACCAATGGAGTAACTAAAGTCTTGTGGGCCCCGATACAATCTTTGGTCTGGGACCCACTACCTCATCCCTACAGTGAATTCCTGATAGTTATGGTTACAGATGCTAAGGAGTTTAATCAACCTTGGTGTAGTTGGGTAATCTGTGGGTCTCCTTGGCTTATGGGCCAGATGGAAGCTGCAATCTCAATACTGATGCTAGTGCTTATGGGCCCACTAAAGCTCCTGGGCCCCTATGCGAGTGCACCCTCAAGTTATGCCCCTACTCCACACCCTGCCAGTTCTGCAGCAAAGCTGTCACATACATCATTCATATGACTGCTGGAGCCAAGCACTAGTCCCAGCAGTAATGCTGGCATGTACGGTACGGTAAGTGGTCAAAAAGACCAGTGACTGGCCGCAACAGTTACGTGAATGATGGAAGTAACGTCTTTCCTGCAATTCCAGCAGAGACCAGAGTGGTGGGCAATGGATTTTGCATTTTACGCTTATTTTTTTTAATTAAAAATTCCAGACAACCCCCTTAAATGTTGAATGTTTTCCTCTCTTCTAAGAAACTGAATCTCTAGCAAGTGATATATTACAGGGGTAATGGACTGCAGAAGTATTATTATTGCCATAGGCAGGGGCAGGATTTCGTTTTTTACTCAGTGACATTAATATATAATATATTGCTGGAGTTTATCACGCAACATAGAAGAAGTAGGTTGAACTTTTTCAATTCTACTAAACTACTGCATGAAACTATTTCCGTCGGTTAGAACTCGGTGAAAGGTGGACTTAGCCTTTGAGAGTCTCAGCGTGATGTGCTAATTCATTGACTTCGAGCCAGCAGCAAGCTATCCCCAAAAGCTTGGTATTTTCCATTCTTTGTTGAGTTTTACAAGTTATATCCTACAGCAAGAACATTCTTCCCTCGTCTTCTAATCCAGATTGCAAGGAAGCTCAGCATGAGCCATTAGCAATCTGATTTATCAGTGTATTCCATCATTAATCATCTCCTGGTGACAAAATGATAATTACTTCCATTCTGGTACATTAACCATTTTAATGCTACGAGAGACTTCAGCACATTGCATTGGAAAACGTTTAGGATCCCTCAAGCTATGAATGGCTCATAAGGTTTACAAATGAGGTTCCAACACCATGCTGAACTTTTTCAACTACATGATGCAACAGTGTCTGGTCCAGATAGTATTTATTTCTATGTCATCAAATATGAACCTATATATTATGCATAAAAGTTAAACAATTATTAATAAGTAATCCTCACTCTAACACTGGGTAGAGGTGGCCATCTTGATTCTTTTCTGGGACTGTCTTCATTGTTGGTGTCCAGGTCAGACTGAACCTCCAGAGTACCATAAGATCCTCTGGTGTGCCAAAGCTCTGACGCAATAATGGGCTCCACAGGTCCAATGGAAGATAACCTAATTTGGAAGCATTTAGGGTCTAATTCCTAGAGGTTGTATCTGCTTGGCCCAATACACCTCTGGCGTAGAGCAGTAATATATAAAATCAGAAGTTGTTAAGCCATTCCCCTTGACTAAGACTGGTCTTTAGCTGAAGATGGAGCAGATCATCATAAGATTAGCACATTATTTTTACAGGACCTTTGTGTTAGAATAATGTAGGAGATTGAGCAGACTGCCAGTCAGGGCAATTATATTTCTTGCTCAGTTTTAGCTTTTAGTTCTTGCTTTAGTATTTTTTTCATGGCTCTCTTCTGGACCTTTGACTTCATAAGTCCAGGTGATCCACTCTTAACACTGCAAGAATGAAAGCCGCCATAATGCTGATCCACTTCCGGTACTGTAGTCACAGGACCACAAGCAGCAAGGCACTGCATGAACTGCTGGGTCCTATAGAACTCAGAACAGCTCTGGAGTAAGAGATAAGAGGCTGAATTCCTCCGGTAACTTGGACTAGTTACAGAAACCGTTACAGGAGAAATCAGCAAAAAAAAAAAAAAAAAAGGAAAAAAAGTCACAGGTTCTAGCCTCACCTCAAGCAACACAAAAATAATTGATACTTACATAAAAATGACCATATTTAAGAGGGAACACTATCTGAAGCTAAAGCCCCATGGGACGTCTCACAGCAAAGACATGCTATGGGAAAAACCGTGGCGGCAACGATTTGTGGTTCTTCCTGCAGCATTTTAAATAGAAAGCTCGAAGAGCTTTCCTCCATGGACTTTCTATTACAATTATACCTCTGAGGAAACCATTGGCGTTTCTGTAGGTATAATTGACATGCTGCGATTTCCAAAACCGTTTTGGAAATCGTGGAATGTCCGTATGGTGTTTTTTACCGCAAAGTGTGCATGGGATTCACTAGAACACTTTTCCCGTGGTGGGCAAATAGCATCGCTTCCGGCCCGTCGGACCCCGGCCTAAATAAAAAATTTAATAGCATAAAAAAGTGAAAAAAAACCCCTTTCCCCTACATTTTTTTTTACACTTTCTCAGATATTAAAATAATAGAAAACATTGAAAAATAAAAACAGCATGAAAATAAAGCCCTATTTATCAGCGAAAAAGAAACCAAAAATTATTTGAAAAATCCAAAGGAAAAAATGTTATTTTTTATTGTTTACATAATATATTGACAACAGTTTTCATCTAAAGTATTTTCTCCACTTAAACTGTAACGTAAATCTAAACATTTTATATATATACCTATACACAGTATGCATACATCAATATATATTTAGTGTGACCACCCTTTGCCTCCAAAACAGCATGAATTCTTCCAGGTATACTTTCACAAAATAGCGTGAATTTATCAACATATCTACACCAATTTTTTCCAGGCCCTTTCTTCCCCCAAAGATTTGACATAACCCCATTCTGCGCCTAGATATTGGTTTGTTCCAATCCTTCCGTCTCTTCATGTAATCTCAGACAGACTGGATGATGTTGAGATCAGGGCTCTGCGGGGGAGGGGTCATATCACTTCCAGGACTCCTCCTCCAAAGGGCGGTCACACCAAATATTAATATGATTTAGATTTTTCTTTTGTTCATTCACATCATCTTGTTAAATTACAATAAACTATTAACACTTCTATTTCTAGAGCCATTCTTAGTTTGCAGCATCTGCCATACCTGTCTATAACATTTACTCAGTACTGTGTAAAAGTTGATATAAAAGCAGATAACTTGTGACTTGTGTATAACTATATTGCCTGCAGTAAACTCTATTTTGCAATGGTGTTGACGTATTTTCTATCATTGTCCCTTTTTATTAGACAATTATCAGTTTAATATTTTTGGTTTCTCAAATTATTAAACGTAAAGCTCTAAAATGGACGTCTGTGTTTTTTATTGTGCATTTGGGACCGAAGTTAGGAAATGAAACTTATGGCAAGGTTATTGTGATGAGGACAAAGAGAATCGAATTTGGAAACATAGCTTTTTAATTAGCCAGATGTTGCGAGCTCTGTAGGCATTATCCTGGTGCTCGTCCTGTGCACTATCCATGTCACTCGTTCCCAAGTCACTCACGTTCATCGATCTCATTTTATAGCTGAAATAATGTGTCCAGGGAGCAATACTCAAAGGCAATGGCTGCAAGTGAAGATTAGAAGCAGTGCGAGGAATACTTGTTATTGTAACACAAGACTTACACTATAAAACATAGCAGTGAAGGATCCGTCTGTAGATTGTGCACAGTCTGACTGAGAAACATGTCAGTATTACCTAGTAAAACTTACATAGCATTAAAGGACGGAAGGTTTTTTTAGATCCATTTTCTATCATTTTATTTTTTACACAGCAAACTATTGGAGGAAGCCTGGAGGTTGGAAGTTGCACTACTTGAACTTGTCATGGTGGTTATAAACTCCACCAATTCTTCCAACTCTCCTCCTGGACTAGTACATGCTAATGGGTATATACCAATGTATATACTGATGTATATACTGTATGGTACTATATGTACATCCTGATGTATATACTGATGGATAGTATACCTGATAGTGGCACGTCCCATACTGAAGCTAATGGGAGTTGGAGTGCCCATTGTGATAGTGCATGGATAAGATTCAGGGCTAACGTGTGCAGCAAACAGGGTAACTGATAACTTTATTTGAGATAGCATAAAAGGCAACAGTGTAAAACTCAATAAAACTTGTTGAATTAAAAAAAAAAAAAGGCAACAATGTCCACTATAGGAATTATAGTTTTGTACAATAGCTTTAGCCCCGTGAGTTGATGGTTCTCCCAGTTACAACCTGTGCTTTTCCTTAGCAAGGTATCCTCCACTTTTTTTCTCTCTCTTTCTCTCTAATACGTCCCAAAGGCTATCAACAAGTGGTCCTGAGGCTCGGGTACTGTATAAATGAGGTCAGACTGCCTTTCTTTTTCTGACTATGGCTGAGTTGGCTGAGGGTTCAGGATTTTCGCTCAGTCTCCCTATTCCTTCTCTGCACAACCTCACTTCTCCAGGGCTCAAAGAAAACTCTGACTCGACCTACAACTAGGACTTTCTGCAGGGGTCATACTAAAACTCTATCCTCAGAGTGGCACAGCGAATTAAGGAGACAAACACACATTACCTATGAACTATGTACAAATATCATGAAAACATAAGATATACACTGCAAATTAAAGGGGTTCCGTCACCATTTTACGGAGGTCACCTACAGAAGACCACCACAAAATGGCCAATGGACATGCTCTGCCGGCTGTTCCATCAGTCATTTTGCGGTGGTCTCCTGTAAGTATAGGAGGAGGATGTCTGATGGAGCAGAAGAAAGGTGGCGATGAATGAATGACAACTGAGAAGTTCCAGCAGCGAAGACCATCAAGATGTTGAAGTATACATGTTTAGCACTAACCCAGTGGGATGTTGTGTATATATACAGTATATATATATATATATATATATATATATATATATATATATATATATATGCATTTTTATTTACTGTATTACTAGATTTATATTATACTTTTCCCCATTATACTTTTTTTTTTTTTTTTTCCCAATTTCCCTTTATTCTGTCTTGGACCTTATAGATTTTAGAGTATGACTTCATTTTGTCTGCAGTGCAGTGAAGACTTTTCTTCTACAATAAATCCCACGTACCTCCGAAGAATTGTTAGTCTATAACATAAGGACTGTCCATTTTGTTCCACAGACAAATACTTCACTTGTAAGTAGATGTTTTCTTGCACGCAGCCGAAATATTTGTCATTTAGCTTTTATAGCTACTCCTGACATCTGTCTAATAAGATTTCCAAGGCCCCAAATCACGCACCAAACATTTATTTTCTTCTTTTCTCAAACTATAAAAGTTCTTGGATTTTTCGTTAGACTTTGTTGCAAGCGAGCAAACTTTATGTAATGTAACCACAGCTTTTCACAATGAACCTGGGAAATATTTACATCTTTTGGCAAAGTTAAAGGCTTTATCCAAGACCATATATCTAAGTGTAATACAGCAGGGCAACCTACCCTGAGGGAAAGCAAACTTTATGAGGTAAGGAGGACCACCTAGACCTCAAGAGCCCTGGTTCCCTGTGTACTCGCCATAGTGTTTTAAGTGGTTTGGATGCATATTTGAGGTTTGTGGGCTATTTGTAAAAACATATATCTCAGTTTACTTCCATATTTTCTGCCTTAGCTTAATAGCAGGGTTTTGGTTCTAGGAGATGAAGTTTGGATTGTGAAGTTTATTCCCATCTGTAAATCGTCCTTAAAATTCAACAAAAACTCTAGCGTTCATTTGTTTTTGCTCGTGGTGATCTGTATTTGAAGGGTTACATATAAACTAAGGCATTCTGCAGCTGTAAAATCTTAAAAGAAGAAAACCGTGTTTGCTCCAGAGTCAGGGAACGCCTTTCTGTTTCCCTTTTTACAAAAAACAAAAATGAGAACAGATCCTCGGTAAGGCGAGAGGAGGACAAATGTTTCTGTCTTTTGTCGTGAGATGAAAAATTAAACTTTTTAAGTTAGTGTTTATAGAGTTTTATTCCCCATGAACATCATCATATTAAAGGTGCTTTCCTAAAGTTAACTGTTGTCCTTAGGATAGGTCTTCAGTATTTGATCGAAGGAGGTCTGACACCCAGGACCCCCAACAGATCAACTACTGGAAGAAACTGTAGTGTTTCAGGGAGGATGCGCCCTGGCACTGAATAACAAGCGCTTCACCATACATTGCATAGGGACTGTGCTTGGTATTGTAGCTCACCCCTTTCACTTAAATGCGACTGAACTGTAAACAGGCCACATGGTGAATGAGATTGACATCACCGACCTGCGAACAAGAAGAAGTACTCTCCCAAGCACTGCTTCCATTTCAAGTAGCTGATTGGTGGGTACTGGACCTCTGCCAATCAGATATTGATAACCTATCCTAAGGAAGACCCCTTTGACCCTTTCCTGACATATGTATTTAAGTATTAAACAGCAAAGACCTGGCGCTGATACCCACAATCTGTGCCTGCATAGATTTCCGGCATTAAAGCCTCCAGCTCCTCAGTCAAAGCTGAACGTCCCCATGTTTCTGCCCCCTCACGGTGTCCACACTACCATTGATGACCGTCAGCAGTGTCCATAGCTATTGTCTGTTACAAGATTTTAGCAACGGACACTAGCTGTTCCATTAGAAATCGGTTAAAATTTACATTAATTTCAATGGGATTTAGTCTTCTGTCCATTAGTGTCCATTTATACCAATCCATCAGAAGCGGACAAAAAATCCTACATGCAGGACTTTTGTGTCTGTTTGAAAAAAACAGATGGCAATGGGCAACATGGTGGCTCAGTGGTTAGCACTGCAACCTTGCAGCGCAGGAGTCTTGGGTTTGAATACCGCCAGGAGCAACATCTACAAGGAGTTTGTATATTCTCCCCGTGTTTGCGTGGATTTCCTCCTATTTTACAAAGACATACAGACAGGAGAAAAAAAATGTACATTGTGATCACTATATGATGCTCACAATCTACGTATTAAAAAAGAAAAACCGGATAGCAAGTGTCCATTACTTTTTTTTAACTTTGAAGTCTCTGGGCAACGGACTTATAATGGACACTAACTGTGTTTACTGTTCACTATTCTGTGTCTGGTTTTGTCTGCGCATGCTCAGAAAGCAAGAAAATGGTATAAAAAACACTAACTGACAATAACATTGTTAGTGTGTCCGTTTTTTTTTTTTTTTTTTAATTGATCCATTAAATGGATCAGTTAAAAAACTGGACTCATTAACATCAGTTAGTGTCCATTATGATAGGTGTCTTTTTTTTTTTTTCTACAAACACTTTCATAATGAAATTCACCGATAGTGTGAACCCTGCCTAATCCTGCATATATGGGTAAAGCACAGCACAACTGATGCATATAAAGGCACTGTATATAGTACGCCTTCTTGTATCCTATATATATATATAGGCATTACACAGTACGCTCTCGTTTTCTGGTGTTTATGTGCATTATATAGCACCATTTCACCTGATCCATCAAAGGACATAAAAATCCTAGATCAGGGGTAGGCAATAGAGATGAGCGAATACTATTCAAAATGGCAGTTTCAAATACAATGCTCCCATAGGAATGAATAGGAGCGGCCAGCGCGCAGGTGGTTAAGCGTCGGCTGTGTCCATTCATTCCTATGGAGCGAGGTATTCAAAACGGCCATTTCGAATAGTATTCGCTCATCTCTAGTAGACAACCTTCAGCACTCCAGCTGTTGTAAAACTACAACTCCCAGCATGCATACTTGCTCTGCTGCTCTTGGAACTCCCATGAAAGTGAATGGAGCATGCTGGGAGTTGTAGTTTCACAGCAGCTGGTGTGCCGGATGTTGTTGAACCCTGCTAGATGGGCGGATGCAAACAGAAAACTTTCTGTTTGTACATCAATGATTTCAATGTTGAAATCAAAATTAAAGAATATTTAGATGGAAACGAAAGCCGTATGCTGTGTCCATTTCAGTCTAAACAATCAAAAATGCATCCTCCATTGTTACCTATGAAATAACTGGTACTGTATCCAGGCGGTGAGTGTCAGATCAGATTCACACTTCTGGACTGCCTAAAATCTTCGTGTAGACCTGGGTCCTTGGCAGCCTAAATCATTGTATATTTTCCACACATCCCTCCTCTTCTTTCATCCTGTAGGGTCACTATATGTGATACTGAATATTGCTCAGCAGTGAAGATATTACCATGTAACAGAAATCCTTCTAATGTTACCGGAACGTTGTACAACCTTAGCTGACTGGAGCCGCAGGCGTGAAATTGTTGTTTTCTCATGACAGTTACAGTATGTCGAGCTGCTTTTATTTTCATTTTCCAGCAGCTTCTTTGATCTTATATAAGAGCCAAAGCTTTAGCAGCTGGTATTCCTTTTAAGGGATGTATATTGAAGTCTGCGCTGTACAAGTATAACTTATTCATCACAATATGCAATGGTAACCTAATACAAAAGAAAACCCAATTATGTGGATGGATGGATGAATGGATGGATGGATGGATGGATGGATGGATGGATAGATAGATAGATAGATAGATAGATAGATAGATAGATAGATAGATAGATGATAGATAGATAGATGATATATAGATAGATAGATAGATAGATAGATGATAGATAGATAGATAGATAGATAGATAGATAGATAGATAGATAGATAATAGATAGATAGATACTAGATAGATAGATAGATGATAGATAGATAGATAGATAGATAGATAGATAGATAGATAGATAGATGATAGATAAAGATAGATAGATAGATAGATAGATAGATAGATAGATAGATAGATAGATGATTGATAGATAGATAGATAGATAGATAGATAGATAGATGATAGATAGATAAATAGATAGATAGATAGATAGATAGATACTAGATAGATAGATGAATAGATGATAGATAGATAGATAGATAGATAGATAGATAGATAGATAGATAGATAGATGATAGATAGATAGATGGATAGATAGATGGATAGGTTGATATTACAAAAATATTAAACATAACTATAATTCATTTTTGTAGCTGACTTTTTCAGACCCATTTGTGTTATAAATTAATATAGGTAAAAAATATGCAAATCTATTTTCCTGGATGTAATTAGGAGAACAGTGCACTGTGTGTGCCGCCCTCTAGAGGGCAGCATCCTTACCATCATGCATGACTCAGTTAATAAGTCTACTATCATGATGCGGATTTAATTGCCAAATTAGTATTTCTATTCCAAAAGGAACAGATTTGATAGATCAATATCAATAATTCCATGATGCTAATCTCCCATGGATATTGTGTCAGTATGCAGTACACTACAGATAGTATAGTATGGTATACAGAGGATATACACAATGTACAGGCAGCTTATAAGGTACAAAAACGGACCCATTTTGTAGGAATTCTTAAGGTATCTCAAGGGTCTCTGTGAAAACCCTAATAAAAACCCATCTCACAATGTTCTTTAAACCTTCATATAACAATGTGAAATAACAAAGAGGAATTCCACATTTAGGACCTCCATCAAATAGCTGAAGTGGAAAGTAGCTTAAAAGTTAGTCCATGTGTTTAGTGAACTCTGCCAGTCCATTCAGTGCATAGGCAGCACATTCATTCAGTTGGCGCCATGTTATACTTTATTTCTCCTTAGGTAGTGATCGTTTTGCCAGGTCTCATTGGTACAGCACTCCTTTTTATAACTTAGTTTTTGTTTATTTAAAAAAAAAAATCTGTTACAAAAACATAACACAATGTAAAATAAAAGGCTTTTATAGCATAAGGAGACTGAGTGTATGGTAATGTAAATATATAGTAAATACATATTAGTCCAAGGAGTCTACAGATGATGCCTTGAATGCTATTCTTATGTATACTGGATTCCTTCTGTAGTAAGGGAGTTTTCAATACTTTTTGAAGACAAGTATTAGCAGTCAGGATCTTCATAAGAAACTCCATAGTAACGTCATCCTTAAATCAGTGGATGAAAAAGTCCTGCATACACAACTTCTTTTACGCTGGGTTCACACTAGCGCCCGGAGTCCATTCTGAGCTTTCCGTCTTCTGCATGCAGAAGACGGAAACCTGTCAGACCGAGTCCGGTGAGCATTTTATACTCTCTGCGGTGAAACCGTTTGTTTTTTTTAAATCGGACACAAAGTCCTGCATGTCCTACTCGGTTTCCGGTTAAAAAAAAACCGGTTTTGCCGTGGAGAGCATAAAACGCTCACCGGTGCTCACGGCCAGACACTTTTCAAACCCATTCAAATGGATGGGTTTTAAAAATGCCTGCAGTTTTCCGTCTCCTGCCCAGTTTCGGGCAGGAAACGGAAACCTGCAGAAAGGAGACCGGGATATAGATGTGAACCCGGCCTTAGTTTACAAACAATGGACACCTCTATTTTAGCAGTCTGCTTGTCTGTTGTTATGGTCCTCTGACGGACCAGAACAACAGGAACCTGATGCATGTGTGAACCTAGTATAACAGAGAATTGACTCTTAAAAATAATAAGAAAAGTAACATTAAAGGTAATATTGTGCCTACACTCTTTAATTAGATTATTTTTAGGTGGGAGGGGGACCTTTTAACTGAAACAGATTATCCAAAGATTGTTTTCTGATAGCGTCCATAGTTAAAATACCCTTCCATCAATACCTAGATGCTTGTTCATTTTTGTATAATAGCCACTAGCTTCTCAGACTATTCACGCCATGCTTCAGTAGCCTTAGACACTCTGCTTCCTTTTGAATGGACCCACAAAGAGCAGGCCCAGTGTGCATAGAATAGTCTAATCCCTGCGTTTGGTAATCCGTTCAGGGAGTCCGCATGGGGAACCTCCAAATGGACTAGCTAATGCATTTGCAAGCGCTGTGCAGTGAAAGCACATGGACCCCATGGGCTATAATGGGGTCCGTGTGCTTGCCGCAAGATCTCTGCACAGAACATGAGGACAGAAAAGTAGATTGTGAAGTACTTTCCTGTCCACATTTTCCCTATGGAGATATTGTGGCAAGCACACAGACCCCATTATATTATATATTATAGTCTATGGGGTCCGTGTGCTTTCACTGCACACCACTTTCCAGTGTGTTTGGTATTCTGTTGGGGTGGTCCCCATGCAGTCTCCCCCGAACAGAGTACCAACGCAGTTGTGAACGAGGGGTTAGAGGCAGTTGTCCACTTATAGAAATGAACAGGGGACTTGGAATCTGAGAAACAGCACAAAAAAGATTTCAAGGTTGGGGTCCGACGTGGCATAAATGCCAAAGTAGTTTTACAGTCCCTACAAATCCCATCCACGCATATACGCAGCGGAAATCGCAGCATGTCAATTATACCTATGGAAATGCTGATGGTTTCCCTGTAGGTTTAACGGAAGCAGAGAGTCCTCAGTGGAAACTTCTGCAGACTTTCTGTGAAAAGCCTCAAGGCGTTGTCGCCATGTTTTTCCCCACAGCGTTTCTTTGCTGCAGCCCGCTACGTGGGGCCTTAGCCTAAAGGAGTACTGTAGCTAAGCTTTACGCATTTATTTCACATAGGAGGTTCACTTCAAGTGCACATAAAAAGGAACAAAACCTAGTAGATAACAGTAATAGGTGACTATTACACTGAATTATGGGTCTTTAAAGTTACAGGTCTGTAGGCCTGAGGCTGCACCACTGCCATGTTCTTCTGAAATAAATCTTATGCTTGTGTTGTCTTTGTTCATAGTATTGTGATTGGGATTCAAACTAGCATTGACATCTACTCTATACCGACCCCCTACTGCCCGGATTAGAGACTATTATGCATTAATATGTAGACAATGATGCAGATACCTTCTAATGCTTACCTGCAGGATCTCATAGATTTGCAAATTCCCAGTGGTTGTCTTGCACACCTGTCAGCAGAATACAAGCTGCCATTTATAGTCCGGAAAAACTCTTTAAACTACAATATAAGTACATATGGGATGAAACATTAAAATGCTGTAAATCCCCTAGAGAAAGCCTGATAGACTCCCCATATGGGCTTTGAGGGAAGAAAATATACACGCTCTGTTCTACCGTATTTTCCAGCGTAGTTGTATTTTTTTCTGCTCATCTAAATCCAAACTGCAGTCGTAAAACTGAAAAGGTAGTTTGTTCCCACAGGATCCTTTTATGCTAATGCTGAGTAACAGTTTTAACATTTGGTTAGATGCTTTTGCAATGTTCACAGAATCCTTTATAATCCTGTAAGAAAGCAATCTATTTCTTCACTTCTGGCTCTAGAGGAATTAAAGTGGAATTAGGTGTTTAACGTGTGATAATCCAGCTGTTGATGGACTACAACTACCAGCAAGTAAAGATATTGCAGCCAAACTACAGCCTGATATGAAGTCTCCAGACTAACAATCTAACCCAATGTCAGACTGGGGCCCCATTTCAGAATATACTCATATTCAACGTTCAGTAAATTGCTTACACAGTAACTTCTCACTACAGTACTCTGATATCTGAAAATGCACTGAATCGAGACTGCTAGCCCAACTGTATCGGAGAATCAGTCCTCCGACCGTCAAGGATTGCTACAATCAGCAGTGGGACACATCGGGGTCTCAGAATCTGCTCCCCTAATCTGTCTCTTTCATCCCGAATACTGCAGGGTCCTAAAAGTCTAAGAGATGTAAGAGATCAGTAGTGGTTCAACACCAGGGCTACCTGCTGATCAACTGTTTGAAGGTCCCATGACTCCTTCACTATTAACATTGCACAGCATCTGTTTTATAATCACCATGCAATGTTATTAGAGACTGTAATATCAGTGGACGGCTGCTATAAAACAGATGGCATGTGATGTGAATAGTGAAGGGGTCCCACACAATATAATATGGTCAGAAATGGCTCCACACAGTATTGTATGCTCCACAGTAGTTTCCACTGCTCCTGGGCATCCTCGCTCCATCCACTGTATGAACAGATTGGTAGTAGGAATGTGGGACCACTGCTCCATTGACTTTGTAGGACTGGCAAAGATATAGCTGATCTTGTGATTGCTTGGGGTTACAAACTAACACTTAAAGGGAACTTGTCATTTGGAAAATGCAGTCCAATCTGTATTCAACATGTTATAGAGCAGATAGCTCTATATTGCTGGACATCATATTTGTCAGCACATAGTGCAAAACAGATGTAGGTTAATGGGAAAAGAGTCAGTATAACTTGTTATTTATCCTTTACCTACGCTGAGAAGTCAAGATGGCGGCCCTGTGAGTGATTGACAACTTTTCTTGTATGACTGTTCATATGGAGCTATAAATTACTAATACAACCACCTATAGAGATTTCAATGGATGAATGACATGTTATTCTGAATTTCTTTTTCTATAAACCATACCAAAGAGGGTAAAAAATATGCAAATCTATTCTCTAGGATGGAATTAGGAGAACAGTGCACTCTGTACGCCACCCTATAGAGGGCAGCCTCCTTAACATCATGAACGACTCAGTTATAAAGTCTTTTAATCATGATGTGGATTTATTTGCCAAATCAGTATTTCTGTCCCAAAAGGAACAGATTCCCAGCTATGGACAGCGCTGTTTCGGCCTATTGGGCCATCCTCAGCATAGCGTAGGGATACTGATTTGGCAGAGTGAGAGACTATAGACCAGGGTCAGGGGACAATCGTACACACCATACCAAAGAGTCAGAGAGAAGGAGATCCACCTGTTTAAAAATAGAGCAACAAGCGCAGGCTGCTATGGTAGTACCATCTGCCAGTCCACCCAAAGTTCACAGTGGTCAAGTACTGCAAAAATTGTCCTTCCATCACTAGAAGCTATCATTTGCATCAACATCATGGACACTCCAACTCCCTTCAGTCTAAAGACCACATAAGGACATGGCCTGGGGAAAGACTAGCTCCCACCTCTGCACCAGCCCAAGAGGAGAGCTGAAGGAATCTAGTTAAGTTTATTAGCCTCCATGACAAGTACAAGTTTGAACACTACTACTCCCAAGCGTTGAGTTCCTCCAACCTATTGCTGCACATCATATTTGTCAGCCATTACAGCAATGTAAACTGAGCCTTATAGAAGTATAGCTAGTGGTTAAACACAGTACCGGTATAATTGAAAAATGTCTTTCATGTGTCTGAAGCGCCACATAACAAACACAGTTACCTCTCCTGGCTCCGAAAGGCTTCAGGCCTACTTGGTGATGTCCCAGACATCACATGGGCCGGGGCTTGCATCCTTATGCATTGCTACACAAGCCTCTGCTCACATGACGTCCCGTACGTAATTGAAGATGGCTAACATCTGCAGGGAGTGCACCAGAGCCAGGGAGAGGTAAGTAATATTGTTTTTTTTTTATGTTTGTATCCTCCTCTGGGTCTCTGACTATTATACTCTGGAGTCTGAAAAGAGGGAGGGGGGTGAGGGTGGGGGTGGTGAGAGCATTCCCCCTAAAGATTTTTCCCAATTTGAGCACTGATTATAACCCTTGTGTATGTGCCCTCATTCAATTTGTGCATATACAGAACTGAGCTTCTACATATGTATGTTTAATGGCTACAATCTGTATAAATGGTGGCTTCTATTATTTACCTTAAAGATATGTTCAATTATATTTGCATTTCCGTAGATTTGTTTATTTCTAAAACTATATAAAATTCTAAGCTAAACGGCAAATATTAACAGGAAAGATTTTCATTACAACAGCTCCGCAGCATTAACTAGTTCCATCCCCTCCCTCTAATCTATGCAATTATGCAAAGAAATAAAATCCATTGTGTTATTGTTAGCAGAATTGAAATTTGCATTGCTCTACTTTAATTAAAGCAGTCTATTACACATGTCAGTCAGTGTATCAGCACACATCCCCAAGGGACTAGAAGGCGTTTACTGTGGTAGGATACAATGGAAGGAATTTATATAGGAAACAATACTATAAATCAGGCCAAAGTCTAATTACCTTACGGCATATTGCTATTGCCAATGTACTGCTGCAGGTAATTTGTAGCTACATTCACTTGCACCTCAATCTGATAAAGGCCAATAACACTCTTACTGGCACATGAATATTATAAGCACAAGAGAGTTTTGTTCAATAGATTCAGGTTTGCAGCCTTCTCCTCCTCCCAGCCTGTAAATCACAATATAATTTATTGGGGGTAGCAGCGACTCGGTGAGAAAGCTCGGTGCCAGTCTGATAGCTGTATAGAAACAGTAGCAGGCTTCTGAAATTAATTCTTTCTTTCGGAGAGCTTAATCTGTTGATAAATTAGTCTGCCTTACCTGTCTATTAGGGCTATTATGGTTGTAAATACCGTATCCTTCTATAGGGCATCTGTGGCCTAGTATTCCCAATCTGTTCTTATTCAATGGTTTTATGGATATTTCAATCAAAAGGTTAATATAGTAAACACAATTTTCTACTATTTGCCAGTAGTGTAATATAGGTGTATAAAAGCATTCAACAGATTCGTAAAGGGAGTCTATCAGTGTCCTAGATATTTTAAACTGTTCCCATAGTGCTGTAGATGCTTTAGCAGAATAAAAATAATACCTTTCTTATGTTTCAGAACCCCGTGAATGAAGAGAAAATCACTTTTATTCTTTATTCAAATGAGGACTTTAAAGCACAGTGGGAGTTTTCTTCTATTACTGAGCACTGTTGTATCATCACTAAACATGCCCATCCTGAGATTCAGCTCCTCACCCTGGACAGTGTGAGTTGATCCTCCCAGAGTGAGTTGCTCCTTCCACTGTCCAGGGGGATGAGTTGAATGCAGGATAGGCATGTTTAGTGATGATGCAGCTGTGCTCAGTGAAAGAAGAAAACTCGCACTGTGCTATAAGATCCTCATTTGAATAAAAAATAAAAGTACTATTTGTATGTATCCCTGGGGCTATGAAACATAAGAAAGGTATTGTCATTATTCTTCAAACAACATCTACAGCACTATGGGAGCAGTTTAAATTATCTAGGGAAAGTGACAGACTCCCTTTAATGACTTTTTTAAAGTCTTGATTTACACTGAAATGTTTGAAATACTTAAAGGATATCTAAAATTATTTTTAAAAGGCCTCATAAATGAACAGTAAAGGTGAATATAAGAAACTTTGTAAAATATCTTATTAATTAAATATGTTTTCCTCCACTTCTTAGGCTGTTTCTTGGAGAGAGGGACGTGTGAGGTAGCGCTTTTGACTCCACTTTATCATTCATGATAAGACTCTACCATTGCATAGAATGAAGCAGCACATTGATTGACAGACCATTCTTCCCCCTGACCCTCTTCATAGATTTCTGTGTGAGGTTGAAATCAGAGAAGATAAGAAGAAGAGCAGCTTATTCAGTGGTGAAAGAAACATGCATGTATTTTTTTTAACAAGACATATTGCATAGGTTCTTATATTCATATGCACTATTCATTTATAGAGATGAGCGAACACTAAAATGTTCGAGGTTCGAGCCGCTCACTGTTCGAGTGTTCGAACGGGTTTCGAACCCCATTATAGTCTATGGGGAACATATACTCGTTAAGGGGGAAACTCAAATCCGTGTCTGGAGGGTCACCAGGTCCACTATGACACCCCAGGAAATGATACCAACACCCTGGAATGACACTGGGACAGCAGGGGAAGCATGTCTGGGGGCATAAAAGTCACTTTATTTCATGGAAATCCCTGTCAGTTTGCGATTTTCGCAAGCTAACTTTTCCCCATAGAAATGCATTGGCCAGTGCTGATTGGACAGAGTACGGAATTCGACCAATCAGCGCTGGCTCTGCTGGAGGAGGCGGAGTCTAAGATCGCTCCACACCAGTCTCCATTCAGGTCCGACCTTAGACTCCGCCTCCTCCGGCAGAGCCAGCGCTGATTGGCCGAAGGCTGGCCAATGCATTCCTATGCGAATGCAGAGACTTAGCAGTGCTGAGCCAGTTCTGCTCAACTACACATCTGATGCACACTCGGCTCTGCTACATCTGATGCACACTCGGCACTGCTACATCAGATGATGTACATCTGATGTAGCAGAGCCGAGGGTGCACTAGAACCCCTGTGCAAACTCAGCTCACGTTAATAGAATGCATTGGCCAGCACTGATTGGCCAATGCATTCTATTAGCCCGATGAAGTAGAGCTGAATGTGTGTGCTAAGCACACACATTCAGCTCTACTTCATCGGGCTAATAGAATGCATTGGCCAGCGCTGATTGGCCAGAGTACGGAACTCGACCAATCAGCGCTGGCTCTGCTGGAGGAGGCGGAGTCTAAGATTGCTCCACACCAGTCTCCATTCTGGTCCGACATTAGACTCCGCCTCCTCCAGCACAGCCAGCGCTGATTGGCCGAAGGCTGGCCAATGCATTCCTATGCGAATGCAGACTTAGCAGTGCTGAGCCAGTTCTGCTCAACTACACATCTGATGCACACTCGGCTCTGCTACATCTGATGCACACTGGGCTCTGCTACATCAGATGTGTAGTTGAGCAGAACTGGCTCAGCACTGCTAAGTCTCTGCATTCGCATAGGAATGCATTGGCCAGCCTTCGGCCAATCAGCGCTGGCTCTGCCGGAGGAGGCGGAGTCTAAGGTCGGACCTGAATGGAGACTGGTGTGGAGCGATCTTAGACTCCGCCTCCTCCAGCAGAGCCAGCGCTGATTGGTCGAGTTCCGTACTCTGGCCAATCAGCGCTGGCCAATGCATTCTATTAGCCCGATGAAGTAGAGCTGAATGTGTGTGCTTAGCACACACATTCAGCTCTACTTCATCGGGCTAATAGAATGCATTGGCCAATCAGCGCTGGCCAATGCATTCTATTAGCGTGAGCTGAGTTTGCACAGGGGTTCTAGTGCACCCTCGGCTCTGCTACATCAGATGTACATCATCTGATGTAGCAGTGCCAAGTGTGCATCAGATGTAGCAGAGCCGAGTGTGCATCAGATGTGTAGTTGAGCAGAACTGGCTCAGCACTGCTAAGTCTCTGCATTCGCATAGGAATGCATTGGCCAGCCTTCGGCCAATCAGCGCTGGCTCTGCCGGAGGAGGCGGAGTCTAAGGTCGGACCTGAATGGAGACTGGTGTGGAGCAATCTTAGACTCCGCCTCCTCCAGCAGAGCCAGTGCTGATTGGTCGAGTTCCGTACTCTGGCCAATCAGCGCTGGCCAATGCATTCCTATTGGAAAAAGTTTATGTCACAAAAATCACAATTATACACCCGATAGAGCCCCAAAAAGTTATTTTTAATAACATTCCTACTTAAATAAAGGTTATCCCTAGCTATCCCTGCCTGTACAGCTATCCCTGTCTCTTAGTCACAAAGTTCACATTCTCATATGACCCGGATTTGAAATCCACTATTTGTCTAAAATGGAGGTCACCTGATTTCGGCAGCCAATGACTTTTTCCGATTTTTTTCGATGCCCCCGGTGTCGTAGTTCCTGTCCCACCTCCCCTGCGCTGTTATTGGTGCAAAAAAAGTGCCAGGGAAGGTGGGAGGGGAATCAAATTTTTTTGGAGTTTGCCAAGTGATGTTCGATTCGAATCGAACACATCGAACAGCCTGATATCCGATCGAACATGTGTTCGATAGAACACTGTTCGCTCATCTCTATTCATTTATTAAAAGTTGATTTATAACTGGAAGTACACCTTTTCTATTTGAAGGAATTATCCATATACTGTATCTCAACTTATCGCCTATCTATAATATAGGTGGTAAGTTTTTAATCATTGGTGATCCTACTGGGATCTGATAAGACTAATGGCCAGAAGCTTAACTTAAAGCTCCTGGGCTCCAATGAAACATATGTAGTGTGACCCATACTTATCATGTGCTTTCTATAATAGATGTGTCTTCTTATGTTGTAGAGAGGTCTTAATAGGTAATTTAATTTTCTCATTTCACATTCCCATTAATGACTAAAATTTGGTCCTGGCCCAAATTGCCCTGGACAGCCGACCTGATCTAGCAGTGTGGGTTGAGACCAACAGGTTGTTCCTTGGCACTTTGTGTCTCACATTATCATGTCAGCAGCACCTTGTATAGGTTTTATCTGTGTGCATTTGAAATGCTGACATTCACCCCAATTATGGACTGTATATAGGTCAATGGGTGCCTTATTATATCATTTTAACCTGTGCTCTTTCTATCATATACTGCAATGGGGCCTGTCTACATCCTGCACAGCCATGTATCATCTGGTATTGGGTAATTGTGCCCTTTTTACTTCTATATGTTTTATATATGTATGTAATTATATACCTAAGTCACTGAAGTGTGTGAGTAGCCCCAGGTATACCAGTTGGGCCACATATATGCTTTGGCATGTACAATACTGAATATCCTTAATGCTTATAAATGTCATTTCTGTCTTGTCAATAAATTGATTTTTTTTTTTTTAAGTTTTAGAATACTTTTGTCTTTTTTTGACAACATACAATTCCAGTTCAATCTGGAGCTATGTGGGATAGCAATGCAATTGTACGAGCATGAAACCACAACCAACAATTGAATTAGTGCAGTAAAAGGTCACCGGCTCATAGCAATTACATACAAGCTGCAGTTTGATCAAATACCATCACAGACTGCAGTATAAGTGACTGGGAACTTGCAGGAGGGCGGCTCTGCTCCAGTAAATCACTACATCATCTTAAAATGTCAGAGGTCTAGATAAACGAAAGCCATCAATAACAGCTTTTATGGGTCTTGTCTACACTGCTGCCCTGCTTGAAGTTCACTTTACGAGGGGATTAGTACAGACACTAACAGAACCATTGTTAACATATGCTGATAAGGATCAGTTGTCACTAGAAACCTGCACATTTTCACCAGAATCTTAAATCCCTATTTTCACTGTTATGTTTAATGGTTTGTAATGTCTGCAACTACACAGGGCCCCAGGAGTGAACATTCAGCAGTATACACTGACAGATGGAGCCACAGTGGAAAGATGTATAGATAGAATAGAAATTGGGAGTTTAAGTAATGCAACATGGAAATTGTGTATATTCTGAACACTATAGTAATTTCACCCACTCAACAGTCTTTGGTATTGTAACCATTCTGCACATTAAGGGCTCGTTCACATCTGCGCCCGGTCTCCGTTCATACAGGTTTCCGTTTCATGCACAAAACAGAGCAGGAGACGGAAAGCTGCTGGACTCTTTCATACCCATTCATTTGAATGTGTTTGAAAGGTGTCCGGCTGTGAGCGCCGGTGAGCGTTTTATGCTCTCCGCGGCGAAACCATTTTTTTTTAAACAGACACAGAGTCGGACATGCAGTATTCTGTGTCCGGTTTAAAAAAAAATGGTTTCGTGGCAGAGAGCATAAAACGCTCACCGGCGCTCACGGCCGGACCCGGTCTGACAGTTTTCCATCTTCTGCATGCAGAAGACAGAAATCTCAGAATGGAGTCCGGGCGCTAGTGTGAACCCAGCGTAACAGCTGCTTTGGAAATAGCAATGTACAATGAAAGCAGTTGGAATAATAAGTCATATTTGCTATATAGCATCTTTCATACTGTATACTATATTACTATTCTTTTGTTGTTAAAGGGAACGTCTAATCGAATGATCTTATGATACACTGTCATTATGAATACATGTGAAAAGATTACAATGGTGAGGTTGGAACACAATTGATTTCCATGTTAAAGGATCTGTTGTCCCCGAATTTCTCTGTTCTAATAAAGGTGTGTATTCCCGATGCAGACAAATAACTCTATAGCATCTTTTCTTAAAACAGTGAGCATAGTGTGCAGTGTATGGGCTTGGTGGTTACAGTCCCATAAGGGTCCATTCACACAGAGTTTTTTGGAGCTGATTTTGACACTGAATCCGTGTGAAAAAAAAGCCTCACATTGACTTCAATGGGTTCCTTTTATCGCTAGCCACTAAGCTTTCCTCTTCAGCCTCCAGGGAGCCCTCTGCACAGCACATTACGTCATCATGACATGACATGCAATGCACAGGGGTCATTGAAGGCTGAAAAGGCTTGTAGAAGTGTGGATCAGTAAGTGATTCAGCCAGTTCTTCCAGTTACATCCGGATTGCAGAGAAAAGTTGTGCCCCAACCTGGTACTGCTTCCTGCTCTACCAGTATCCTACTTGTAGACAACATTGAGTCTATGGCCTAAATGCTGCATGGGTTAAAGTAATTATCAGTACTTACCTGTTCTTGGGCCAATGTATTGACATCATCTGTACTTAGCATTAGCTTAAATTAGCATTTAAGCTAATGAAACTAAGAGCACAGACTGCTCAGGATTCAGGAACAGTAGGAACTAATGGAACAATTGCAACGGTACCAGAATCATTAGGGCAACACCTACTCAAGGATACAAAGAGTTAGAGGTGGTGAAAGGTTCCTGTAGCCCTATATACTAATGCAATGATAGTGTAAATGCACAATAGGCAATCTGCCTGTCCTCACTTCTACTTCCAGTGTACACGTTGCATGTATATAGCAGAGTCAGGCAGAGCGTGGGCTGAATAAATATTTGTGGGAATAAAATAATTATAAACAGAGAAATCAAACCCACAATGAAATCTCGGTTTCAGAAAGATAAGGTCATGTCCCGAACACTGTAGTGCTTGCTATGTTCATTGTTCGTGCAAAATAAATATTTTTTTCCCATTATGGATCATGGCCATGGCTAAAAATGAAGATGGCTCATAGCAAAACGTGCAGTGTCCTCCACCCTTCTACTTGCTGGATGAAAAACTGAACTTCAGTTATACATTTGCTGTGTGAATAACAGCAGATAAACAGCATTATTGTTATTCCATATAACTACAGCAGTAAGTAAAGAAGATGCAGTAGGTTCAGAATGTGTACAAGCGGCAGTGATCTGTTAAAATATCTAGCACAGTGTCCATATTAACGCCATATTAATGCCATAGTGTAGAGCGCTGCAGTGTCGCCCAAAGGGGTCACTGATAAGGACTTTGCTGCTTTACTGATACATACCTTTATACTATTTTGCTTTCTTTTCTACTGTTCATCAATTACTATTTGTACTTTCCAGACATTCATAAGTTAAATAATAATTTCTGTGTTGCTGTGAAAGTGGGAGTGGCTTATGCTCTGGATTTCTAGAAAGTGGAAGGAGTTTAGTAGTTACTATGAGCCCCCAGACTTAGTCAGTGAGTTACTTCCTAGGAGTTAGATTGTTGAGGAGCATTTTCAACTTTTCAGTCCAGCTAGAGCAGGACTGATTCAACTGTAGCATGAGGTCCATGTAATGGACCTTATCCTCACAGAACCAAGCTTTTCTTAACTTCTTGTAAACTGAACATCTCCACAGCTGTACTGTGCACAATAGGAGTTCACAATAAAAATGTGCCTAGAATTTTACCAAGAGTGTTTGGAAAGGAGAACTAGGAGTTCCCAGGGGTCACCACACAGTGCCAGAGGACTGAAGAAGAGGTGAAAAGTAATAGCCGCTCCTGTACAAGTGTATAGTAAAGATGAGCGAATCAGTTTGTAAACATCCAGTTTTGTTACAAATTTTCCAAAACATTTTGTTTTATTCACCAACAAATCATTTTTAGACTCCGGTGGACAAAATAAAATAAAAGAAATGATGATCACCTTTCCTCAAGAGTCTTCTTTCCCAGCATCTTGTCATCACCCATGGTCTCTTCTAGGATCTTCCCCAAACACCCTGGGGTCACCACTGAGGCTTAATCACAGGCCTCAACGGTCCGCTGACATTAAACACAAGGAACATGCTGCAAGCAACAACTGGGTCTGTAGGAAACTGGGAATACTCTATAGCCTAGACCACAGTCTCCCAGAATTGCCTCAATGTATAATGTGACCGTCACTTGTCTCAATAATGTGCCTTTTTTTAATTCAGTAACCTTGTCAGTAGAGATGAGCGAACAGTGTTCTATCGAACTCATGTTCGATCGGATATTAGGCTGTTCGGCATGTTCGAATCGAATCGAACACCGCGTGGTAAAGTGCGCCATTACTCGATTCCCCTCCCACCTTCCCTGGCGCCTTTTTTGCTCCAATAACAGCGCAGGGTAGGTGGGACAGGAACTACGACACCGGTGACGTTGAAAAAAGTAGGCAAAACCCATTGGCTGCCGAAAACATGTGACCTCTAATTTAAAAGAACAGCGCCGCCCAGCTTCGCGTCATTCTGAGCTTGCAATTCACCGAGGACGGAGGTTTCCGTCCAGCTAGCTAGGGCTTAGATTCTGGGTAGGCAGGGACAGGCTAGGATAGGAAGGAGAAGACAACCAACAGCTCTTGTAAGAGCTAAATTCCAGGGAGAAGCTTGTCAGTGTAACGTGGCACTGACGGGCTCAATCGCCGCAACCCAGCTTTCCCAGGATCCTGAATGGAATACACTGTCAGTGTATTCCCGTATACCCGATATATACCCCGATACCCGTTCCAACGGTGTGCCCCCCCACCTTCACCCCAGAAATACCCTGCAAGTCCCCTAGCAATAGAATTGGGGCTATATACACCCACAATTTTTACTACTGGTATACAGTGCCATTGTCTGACTGGGAATTCAAAGAATATATTGGGAATACAAATACCCTCATTTCTTGCTACTGCCATATAGTGCCAGTTTCTGACTGGTAATTCAAAGAATATATTGGGGTTACGTGCACCCACAATTTTTACTACTGGTATACAGTGCCATTGTCTGACTGGGAATTCAAAGAGTATATTGGGAATACAAATACCCTCATTTCTTGCTACTGCCATATAGTGCCAGTTTCTGACTGGGAATTCAAAGAATATATTGGGGTTACGTGCACCCACAATTTTTACTACTGGTATACAGTGCCATTGTCTGACTGGGAATTCAAAGAATATATTGGGAATACAAATACCCTCATTTCTTGCTACTGCCATATAGTGCCAGTTTCTGACTGGGAATTCAAAGAATATATTGGGGTTACGTGCACCCACAATTTTTACTACTGGTATACAGTGCCATTGTCTGACTGGGAATTCAAAGAATATATTGGGGTTATAAATACCCTCATTTCTTGCTACTGCCATATAGTGCCAGTTTCTGACTGGTAATTCAAAGAATATATTGGGGTTACGTGCACCCACAATTTTTACTACTGGTATACAGTGCCATTGTCTGACTGGGAATTCAAAGAGTATATTGGGAATACAAATACCCTCATTTCTTGCTACTGCCATATAGTGCCAGTTTCTGACTGGGAATTCAAAGAATATATTGGGGTTACGTGCACCCACAATTTTTACTACTGGTATACAGTGCCATTGTCTGACTGGGAATTCAAAGAATATATTGGGGTTATAAATACCCTCATTTCTTGCTACTGCCATATAGTGCCAGTTTCTGACTGGTAATTCAAAGAATATATTGGGGTTACGTGCACCCACAATTTTTACTACTGGTATACAGTGCCATTGTCTGACTGGGAATTCAAAGAGTATATTGGGAATACAAATACCCTCATTTCTTGCTACTGCCATATAGTGCCAGTTTCTGACTGGTAATTCAAAGAATATATTGGGGTTACGTGCACCCACAATTTTTACTACTGGTATACAGTGCCATTGTCTGACTGGGAATTCAAAGAATATATTGGGGTTATAAATACCCTCATTTCTTGCTACTGCCATATAGTGCCAGTTTCTGACTGGTAATTCAAAGAATATATTGGGGTTACGTGCACCCACAATTTTTACTACTGGTATACAGTGCCATTGTCTGACTGGGAATTCAAAGAGTATATTGGGAATACAAATACCCTCATTTCTTGCTACTGCCATATAGTGCCAGTGTCTGACTGGGAATTCAAAGAATATATTGGGGTTACGTGCACCCACAATTTTTACTACTGGTATACAGTGCCATTGTCTGACTGGGAATTCAAAGAATATATTGGGGTTATAAATACCCTCATTTCTTGCTACTGCCATATAGTGCCAGTTTCTGACTGGTAATTCAAAGAATATATTGGGGTTACGTGCACCCACAATTTTTACTACTGGTATACAGTGCCATTGTCTGACTGGGAATTCAAAGAGTATATTGGGAATACAAATACCCTCATTTCTTGCTACTGCCATATAGTGCCAGTTTCTGACTGGGAATTCAAAGAATATATTGGGGTTACGTGCACCCACAATTTTTACTACTGGTATACAGTGCCATTGTCTGACTGGGAATTCAAAGAATATATTGGGGTTATAAATACCCTCATTTCTTGCTACTGCCATATAGTGCCAGTTTCTGACTGGTAATTCAAAGAATATATTGGGGTTACGTGCACCCACAATTTTTACTACTGGTATACAGTGCCATTGTCTGACTGGGAATTCAAAGAGTATATTGGGAATACAAATACCCTCATTTCTTGCTACTGCCATATAGTGCCAGTTTCTGACTGGTAATTCAAAGAATATATTGGGGTTACGTGCACCCACAATTTTTACTACTGGTATACAGTGCCATTGTCTGACTGGGAATTCAAAGAATATATTGGGGTTATAAATACCCTCATTTCTTGCTACTGCCATATAGTGCCAGTTTCTGACTGGTAATTCAAAGAATATATTGGGGTTACGTGCACCCACAATTTTTACTACTGGTATACAGTGCCATTGTCTGACTGGGAATTCAAAGAGTATATTGGGAATACAAATACCCTCATTTCTTGCTACTGCCATATAGTGCCAGTGTCTGACTGGGAATTCAAAGAATATATTGGGGTTACGTGCACCCACAATTTTTACTACTGGTATACAGTGCCATTGTCTGACTGGGAATTCAAAGAATATATTGGGGTTATAAATACCCTCATTTCTTGCTACTGCCATATAGTGCCAGTTTCTGACTGGTAATTCAAAGAATATATTGGGGTTACGTGCACCCACAATTTTTACTACTGGTATACAGTGCCATTGTCTGACTGGGAATTCAAAGAATATATTGGGAATACAAATACCCTCATTTCTTGCTACTGCCATATAGTGCCAGTTTCTGACTGGGAATTCAAAGAATATATTGGGGTTACGTGCACCCACAATTTTTACTACTGGTATACAGTGCCATTGTCTGACTGGGAATTCAAAGAATATATTGGGGTTATAAATACCCTCATTTCTTGCTACTGCCATATAGTGCCAGTTTCTGACTGGTAATTCAAAGAATATATTGGGGTTACGTGCACCCACAATTTTTACTACTGGTATACAGTGCCATTGTCTGACTGGGAATTCAAAGAGTATATTGGGAATACAAATACCCTCATTTCTTGCTACTGCCATATAGTGCCAGTTTCTGACTGGGAATTCAAAGAATATATTGGGGTTACGTGCACCCACAATTTTTACTACTGGTATACAGTGCCATTGTCTGACTGGGAATTCAAAGAATATATTGGGGTTATAAATACCCTCATTTCTTGCTACTGCCATATAGTGCCAGTTTCTGACTGGTAATTCAAAGAATATATTGGGGTTACGTGCACCCACAATTTTTACTACTGGTATACAGTGCCATTGTCTGACTGGGAATTCAAAGAGTATATTGGGAATACAAATACCCTCATTTCTTGCTACTGCCATATAGTGCCAGTTTCTGACTGGTAATTCAAAGAATATATTGGGGTTACGTGCACCCACAATTTTTACTACTGGTATACAGTGCCATTGTCTGACTGGGAATTCAAAGAATATATTGGGGTTATAAATACCCTCATTTCTTGCTACTGCCATATAGTGCCAGTTTCTGACTGGTAATTCAAAGAATATATTGGGGTTACGTGCACCCACAATTTTTACTACTGGTATACAGTGCCATTGTCTGACTGGGAATTCAAAGAGTATATTGGGAATACAAATACCCTCATTTCTTGCTACTGCCATATAGTGCCAGTGTCTGACTGGGAATTCAAAGAATATATTGGGGTTACGTGCACCCACAATTTTTACTACTGGTATACAGTGCCATTGTCTGACTGGGAATTCAAAGAGTATATTGGGAATACAAATACCCTCATTTCTTGCTACTGCCATATAGTGCCAGTGTCTGACTGGGAATTCAAAGAATATATTGGGGTTACGTGCACCCACAATTTTTACTACTGGTATACAGTGCCAATTTCTAACTAGGAATTCAAAATGCGCAAGGCTCCCGGAAAGGGACGTGGACGAGGCCGTGGGCGAGGTCGGGGGAATGGTTCTGGGGAGCAAGGTAGCAGTGAAGCCACAGGGCGTCCCGTGCCTACTCCTGTGGGGCAGCAAGCATTGCGCCACTCCACAGTGCCAGGGTTGCTTGCCACATTAACTAAACTGCAGGGTACAAACCTTAGTAGGCCCGAGAACCAGGAACAGGTCTTGCAATGGCTGTCAGAGAACGCTTACAGCACATTGTCCAGCAGCCAGTCAGACTCTGCCTCCTCTCCTCCTATTACCCAACAGTCTTGTCTTCCTTCCTCCCAAAATTCCGAAGCTTTACAGAACAATAACCCAAACTGTCCCTGCTCCCCAGAGCTGTTCTCCGCTCCTTTCATTGTCCCTCAACCTGCCTCTCCACGTCACGATTCCACGAACCTAACAGAGGAGCATCTGTGTCCAGATGCTCAAACACTAGAGTCTCCTCCATCTCCGTTCGATTTGGTGGTGGATGACCAGCAACCCACCCTCATCGACGATGATGTGACGCAGTTGCCGTCAGGGCATCCAGTTGACTGGCGCATTGTGCGGGAGGAGGAGATGAGACAGGAGTTGGAAGAGGAAGTGGTGGATGATGAGGACACTGACCCGACCTGGACAGGGGGGATGTCAAGCGGGGAAAGTAGTGTGGATGTTGAGGCAGGTGCAGCACCAAAAAGGGTAGCTAGAGGCAGAGGCAGAGGTCAGCAGCTTAGGCGAAGCCAGGCCACACCCGGAATCTCCCAAGATGTTCCAGTTCGTACCCAGCCCCGAAAAACTCCCACCTCGAGGGCACGTTTCTCGAAGGTGTGGAGTTTTTTCAAGGAATGCGCCGAGGACAGATATAGTGTTGTCTGCACAATTTGCCTCTCGAAATTGATTAGGGGCTCTGAGAAGAGCAACCTGTCCACCACTTCAATGCGCCGTCATTTGGAATCCAAGCACTGGAATCAGTGGCAGGCAGCAACGGCAGGACAAAGGCCGCCTGCCGTTCACGCCACTGCCACTGCCTCTGCCTCTGCCTCTGCCACTGCCACTGCTGACTGTGCTGGCGATGCACTCCAGAGGACGAGCCAGGACACCACTTCATCTGCCTCCGCCACTTTGTTGACTTCTACCTCATCCTCCCCTGGTCCTGTCTTATCTCCTTCTCCTGCACCATCAAAGGCACCATCAGGCGTTTCTTTACAACAACCCACCATCTCTCAGACATTGGAGCGGCGGCAGAAATACACTGCTAACCACCCACACGCGCAAGCCTTGAACGCCAACATCGCTAAACTGCTGGCCCAGGAGATGTTGGCGTTCCGGCTTGTTGAAACTCCCGCCTTCCTGGACCTGATGGCAACTGCGGCACCTCGCTATGCCGTCCCTAGCCGTCACTACTTCTCCCGGTGTGCCGTCCCCGCCTTGCACCAGCACGTGTCACTCAACATCAGGCGGGCCCTTAGTTCCGCGCTTTGCACAAAGGTCCACTTGACCACCGACGCGTGGACAAGTGCATGCGGACAGGGACGCTACATTTCACTGACGGCACACTGGGTAAATGTAGTTGAGGCTGGGACTGCTTCCCAAACTGGCCCGGTGTACCTCGTCTCCCCGCCTAACATTCCTGGCAGGGACACGAGAAGAACACCCCCCTCCTCCTCCTCCTCTACCGCCTCCTCCTCCGCCTCCTCCTCCGCCACCGCCTCCTCCTCCGCTGTTAGATTGACCCCAGCTACGAGTTGGAAATGTTGCAGCACTGGCGTTGGTAGACGTCAGCAGGCTGTGCTGAAGCTGATCAGCTTGGGGGACAGACAGCACACTGCCTCCGAGGTGAGGGATGCCCTCCTCGATGAGACGGCAATATGGTTTGAGCCGCTGCACCTGGGCCCAGGCATGGTCGTTTGTGATAACGGCCGGAACCTGGTAGCAGCTCTGGAGCTTGCCGGACTCCAACATGTTCCATGCCTGGCCCACGTCTTCAACCTAGTGGTGCAACGTTTCCTAAAGAGCTACCCCAATGTTCCAGAGCTACTGGTGAAAGTGCGGCGCATGTGCGCCCACTTTCGCAAGTCGACAGTAGCCGCTGCTAGCTTAAAATCTCTCCAGCAACGCCTGCATGTGCCACAACACCGGCTTTTGTGCGACGTCCCCACACGCTGGAACTCAACGTTTCAGATGTTGAATAGAGTGGTTGAGCAGCAGAGACCTTTGATGGAATACCAGCTACAAAACCCTAGGGTGCCACAAAGTCAGCTGCCTCAGTTTCACATCCATGAGTGGCCATGGATGAGAGACCTTTGTGACATCCTACGGGTCTTTGAGGAGTCCACAAGGAGGGTGAGCTCTGAGGATGCGATGGTGAGCCTTACAATCCCGCTCTTGTGTGTTCTGAGAGAATCCCTGATTGACATCAGGGATAACTCAGATCACACAGAGGAGTTAGGGATAGCATCCGATCCGTCACAGCTGGAGAGTAGGTCCACACATCTGTCCGCTTCACTGCGTTTAATGGAGGAGGAGGAGGAGGAGGAGGAGGAGGAAGAAGAGTTGTCCGATGATGTGATGGTGATACAGGAGGCTTCCGGGCAACTTCGAATCGTCCCATTGTTGCAGCGCGGATGGGTAGACATGGAGGATGAGGAGGAAATGGAGATTGAACTTTCCGGTGGGGCCAGAGGAGTCATGCCAACTAACACTGTGGCAGACATGGCTGAGTTCATGTTGGGGTGCTTTACAACCGACAAGCGTATTGTCAAAATCATGGAGGACAACCAGTACTGGATCTTTGCTATCCTTGACCCCCGGTATAAAAACAACATCTCGTCTTTTATTCCGGTAGAGGGGAGGGCCAATCGCATCAATGCTTGCCACAGGCAATTGGTGCAGAATATGATGGAGATGTTTCCAGCATGTGACAGTGGCGGCAGGGAGGGCAGTTCCTCCAGTAGGCAACCAAGTTCTCACCGGTCCACACAAACGAGGGGCACACTGTCTAAGGTCTGGGACACCTTGATGGCACCCCCTCGCCAAAGTGCCGCCACGGAGGGTCCTAGTGTCACCAGGCGTGAGAAGTATAGGCGCATGTTGCGGGAATACCTTTCCGACCACAGCCCTGTCCTCTCCGACCCCTCTGCGCCCTACACGTATTGGGTGTCGAAGTTGGACCTGTGGCTTGAACTTGCCCTATATGCCTTGGAGGTGCTGTCCTGTCCTGCCGCCAGCGTCCTATCTGAGAGGGTGTTCAGTGCAGCCGGTGGCATCATCACTGACAAGCGCACCCGTCTGTCAGCTGAGAGTGCCGACCGGCTCACTTTGATAAAAATGAACCACCACTGGATAGAGCCTTCATTTTTGTGCCCACCTGTGTAAAGCACCCCAACATGAAACTCCATGTCTGTACTCAACCTCTCCAATTCCTCCGCATCCTCATACTCATCCACCATAAGCGTTGCACAATTCTGCTAATACTAGGCTCCCTCCAACATGATTTCCCCCAACTCTGCTGGTTAGAGGCTCCCTCCACCCTGATTTCCACCAACTCTGCTGGTTAGAGGCTCCCTCCACCCTGCTTTCCCACAACTCTGCTGGTTAGAGGCTCCTTCCACCATGAATTTGCCCAAACTGGGCTGTTTAGAGGCTCCCTCCACCATGAATTGGTCCAAACTGGGCTGGTTAGAGGCTCCCTCCACCATTAATTGGTCCAAACTGGGCTGGTTAGAGGCTCCCTCCACCATGAATTTGCCCAAACTGGGCTGTTTAGAGGCTCCCTCCACCATGAATTTGCCCAAACTGGGCTGTTTAGAGGCTCCCTCCACCATGAATTGGTCCAAACTGGGTTTTTTAGAGGCTCCCTCCACCATGAATTGGTCCAAACTGGGGTGGTTAGAGGCTCCCTCCACCATTAATTGGTCCAAACTGGGCTGGTTAGAGGCTCCCTCCACCATGAATTGGTCCAAACTGGGCTGGTTAGAGGCTCCCTCCACCATGAATTGGTCCAAACTGGGGTGGTTAGAGGCTCCCTCCACCATTAATTGGTCCAAACTGGGCTGGTTAGAGGCTCCCTCCACCATTAATTGGTCCAAACTGGGCTGGTTAGAGGCTCCCTCCACCATGAATTTGCCCAAACTGGGCTGTTTAGAGGCTCCCTCCACCATTAATTGGTCCAAACTGGGCTGGTTAGAGGCTCCCTCCACAATTAATTGGTCCAAACTGGGCTAATTAGAGGCTCCCTCCACCATGAATTGGTCCAAACTGGGTTTTTTAGAGGCTCCCTCCACCATGAATTTGCCCAAACTGGGCTGTTTAGAGGCTCCCTCCACCATGAATTGGTCCAAACTGGGCTGGTTAGAGGCTCCCTCCACCATGAATTTCCCAAAACTTGGCTGTTTAGAGGCTCCCTCCACCATTAATTGGTCCAAACTGGGCTGGTTAGAGGCTCCCTCCACCATGAATTGGTCCAAACTGGGGTTTTTAGAGGCTCCCTCCACCATGAATTGGTCCAAACTTGGCTGTTTAGAGGCTCCCTCCACCATGAATTGGTCCAAACTGGGGTGGTTAGAGGCTCCCTCCACCATTAATTGGTCCAAACTGGGCTGGTTAGAGGCTCCCTCCACCATTAATTGGTCCAAACTGGGCTGGTTAGAGGCTCCCTCCACCATGAATTTGCCCAAACTGGGCTGTTTAGAGGCTCCCTCCACCATGAATTTGCCCAAACTGGGCTGGTTAGAGGCTCCCTCCACCATGAATTGGTCCAAACGGGTTTTTAGAGGCTCCCTTCACCATGAATTGGTCCAAACTTGGCTGTTTAGAGGCTCCCTCCACCATGAATTGGTCCAAACTGGGGTGGTTAGAGGCTCCCTCCACCATTAATTGGTCCAAACTGGGCTGGTTAGAGGCTCCCTCCACCATTAATTGGTCCAAACTGGGCTGGTTAGAGGCTCCCTCCACCATGAATTGGTCCAAACTGGGGTTTTTAGAGGCTCCCTCCACCATGAATTGGTCCAAACTTGGCTGTTTAGAGGCTCCCTCCACCATTAATTGGTCCAAACTGGGCTGGTTAGAGGCTCCCTCCACCATGAATTGGTCCAAACTGGGTTTTTTAGAGGCTCCCTCCACCATGAATTTGCCCAAACTGGGCTGTTTAGAGGCTCCCTCCACCATGAATTGGTCCAAACTGGGTTTTTTAGAGGCTCCCTCCACCATGAATTGGTCCAAACTGGGCTGGTTAGAGGCTCCCTCCACCATGAATTGGTCCAAACTGGGGTGGTTAGAGGCTCCCTCCACCATTAATTGGTCCAAACTGGGCTGGTTAGAGGCTCCCTCCACCATTAATTGGTCCAAACTGGGCTGGTTAGAGGCTCCCTCCACCATGAATTTGCCCAAACTGGGCTGTTTAGAGGCTCCCTCCACCATTAATTGGTCCAAACTGGGCTGGTTAGAGGCTCCCTCCACAATTAATTGGTCCAAACTGGGCTAATTAGAGGCTCCCTCCACCATGAATTGGTCCAAACTGGGTTTTTTAGAGGCTCCCTCCACCATGAATTTGCCCAAACTGGGCTGTTTAGAGGCTCCCTCCACCATGAATTGGTCCAAACTGGGCTGGTTAGAGGCTCCCTCCACCATGAATTTCCCAAAACTTGGCTGTTTAGAGGCTCCCTCCACCATTAATTGGTCCAAACTGGGCTGGTTAGAGGCTCCCTCCACCATGAATTGGTCCAAACTGGGCTGGTTAGAGGCTCCCTCCACCATTAATTGGTCCAAACTGGGCTGGTTAGAGGCTCCCTCCACCATGAATTTGCCCAAACTGGGCTGGTTAGAGGCTCCCTCCACCATGAATTGGTCCAAACTGGGTTTTTTAGAGGCTCCCTCCACCATGAATTTGCCCAAACTGGGCTGGTTAGAGGCTCCCTCCACCATGAATTGGTCCAAACTGGGCTGGTTAGAGGCTCCCTCCACCATGAATTTGCCCAAACTGGTCTGTTTAGAGGCTCCCTCCACCATTAATTGGTCCAAACTGGGCTGGTTAGAGGCTCCCTCCACCATGAATTTGCCCAAACTGGGCTGTTTAGAGGCTCCTTCCACCATGAATTGGTCCAAACTGGGTTTTTTAGAGGCTCCCTCCACCATGAATTGGTCCAAACTGGGCTGGTTAGAGGCTCCCTCCACCATGAATTTCCCAAAACTTGGCTGTTTAGAGGCTCCCTCCACCATTAATTGGTCCAAACTGGGCTGGTTAGAGGCTCCCTCCACCATGAATTGGTCCAAACTGGGGTTTTTAGAGGCTCCCTCCACCATGAATTGGTCCAAACTTGGCTGTTTAGAGGCTCCCTCCACCATGAATTGGTCCAAACTGGGGTGGTTAGAGGCTCCCTCCACCATTAATTGGTCCAAACTGGGCTGGTTAGAGGCTCCCTCCACCATTAATTGGTCCAAACTGGGCTGGTTAGAGGCTCCCTCCACCATGAATTTGCCCAAACTGGGCTGTTTAGAGGCTCCCTCCACCATGAATTTGCCCAAACTGGGCTGGTTAGAGGCTCCCTCCACCATGAATTGGTCCAAACGGGTTTTTAGAGGCTCCCTTCACCATGAATTGGTCCAAACTTGGCTGTTTAGAGGCTCCCTCCACCATGAATTGGTCCAAACTGGGGTGGTTAGAGGCTCCCTCCACCATTAATTGGTCCAAACTGGGCTGGTTAGAGGCTCCCTCCACCATTAATTGGTCCAAACTGGGCTGGTTAGAGGCTCCCTCCACCATGAATTGGTCCAAACTGGGGTTTTTAGAGGCTCCCTCCACCATGAATTGGTCCAAACTTGGCTGTTTAGAGGCTCCCTCCACCATTAATTGGTCCAAACTGGGCTGGTTAGAGGCTCCCTCCACCATGAATTGGTCCAAACTGGGTTTTTTAGAGGCTCCCTCCACCATGAATTTGCCCAAACTGGGCTGTTTAGAGGCTCCCTCCACCATGAATTGGTCCAAACTGGGTTTTTTAGAGGCTCCCTCCACCATGAATTGGTCCAAACTGGGCTGGTTAGAGGCTCCCTCCACCATGAATTGGTCCAAACTGGGGTGGTTAGAGGCTCCCTCCACCATTAATTGGTCCAAACTGGGCTGGTTAGAGGCTCCCTCCACCATTAATTGGTCCAAACTGGGCTGGTTAGAGGCTCCCTCCACCATGAATTTGCCCAAACTGGGCTGTTTAGAGGCTCCCTCCACCATTAATTGGTCCAAACTGGGCTGGTTAGAGGCTCCCTCCACAATTAATTGGTCCAAACTGGGCTAATTAGAGGCTCCCTCCACCATGAATTGGTCCAAACTGGGTTTTTTAGAGGCTCCCTCCACCATGAATTTGCCCAAACTGGGCTGTTTAGAGGCTCCCTCCACCATGAATTGGTCCAAACTGGGCTGGTTAGAGGCTCCCTCCACCATGAATTGGTCCAAACTGGGTTTTTTAGAGGCTCCCTCCACCATGAATTGGTCCAAACTGGGCTGGTTAGAGGCTCCCTCCACCATGAATTTCCCAAAACTTGGCTGTTTAGAGGCTCCCTCCACCATTAATTGGTCCAAACTGGGCTGGTTAGAGGCTCCCTCCACCATGAATTGGTCCAAACTGGGGTTTTTAGAGGCTCCCTCCACCATGAATTGGTCCAAACTTGGCTGTTTAGAGGCTCCCTCCACCATGAATTGGTCCAAACTGGGGTGGTTAGAGGCTCCCTCCACCATTAATTGGTCCAAACTGGGCTGGTTAGAGGCTCCCTCCACCATTAATTGGTCCAAACTGGGCTGGTTAGAGGCTCCCTCCACCATGAATTTGCCCAAACTGGGCTGTTTAGAGGCTCCCTCCACCATGAATTTGCCCAAACTGGGCTGGTTAGAGGCTCCCTCCACCATGAATTGGTCCAAACGGGTTTTTAGAGGCTCCCTTCACCATGAATTGGTCCAAACTTGGCTGTTTAGAGGCTCCCTCCACCATGAATTGGTCCAAACTGGGGTGGTTAGAGGCTCCCTCCACCATTAATTGGTCCAAACTGGGCTGGTTAGAGGCTCCCTCCACCATTAATTGGTCCAAACTGGGCTGGTTAGAGGCTCCCTCCACCATGAATTGGTCCAAACTGGGGTTTTTAGAGGCTCCCTCCACCATGAATTGGTCCAAACTTGGCTGTTTAGAGGCTCCCTCCACCATTAATTGGTCCAAACTGGGCTGGTTAGAGGCTCCCTCCACCATGAATTGGTCCAAACTGGGTTTTTTAGAGGCTCCCTCCACCATGAATTTGCCCAAACTGGGCTGTTTAGAGGCTCCCTCCACCATGAATTGGTCCAAACTGGGTTTTTTAGAGGCTCCCTCCACCATGAATTGGTCCAAACTGGGCTGGTTAGAGGCTCCCTCCACCATGAATTGGTCCAAACTGGGGTGGTTAGAGGCTCCCTCCACCATTAATTGGTCCAAACTGGGCTGGTTAGAGGCTCCCTCCACCATTAATTGGTCCAAACTGGGCTGGTTAGAGGCTCCCTCCACCATGAATTTGCCCAAACTGGGCTGTTTAGAGGCTCCCTCCACCATTAATTGGTCCAAACTGGGCTGGTTAGAGGCTCCCTCCACAATTAATTGGTCCAAACTGGGCTAATTAGAGGCTCCCTCCACCATGAATTGGTCCAAACTGGGTTTTTTAGAGGCTCCCTCCACCATGAATTTGCCCAAACTGGGCTGTTTAGAGGCTCCCTCCACCATGAATTGGTCCAAACTGGGCTGGTTAGAGTCTCCCTCCACCATGAATTTCCCAAAACTTGGCTGTTTAGAGGCTCCCTCCACCATTAATTGGTCCAAACTGGGCTGGTTAGAGGCTCCCTCCACCATGAATTGGTCCAAACTGGGCTGGTTAGAGGCTCCCTCCACCATTAATTGGTCCAAACTGGGCTGGTTAGAGGCTCCCTCCACCATGAATTTGCCCAAACTGGGCTGGTTAGAGGCTCCCTCCACCATGAATTGGTCCAAACTGGGTTTTTTAGAGGCTCCCTCCACCATGAATTTGCCCAAACTGGGCTGGTTAGAGGCTCCCTCCACCATGAATTGGTCCAAACTGGGCTGGTTAGAGGCTCCCTCCACCATGAATTTGCCCAAACTGGGCTGTTTAGAGGCTCCCTCCACCATTAATTGGTCCAAACTGGGCTGGTTAGAGGCTCCCTCCACCATGAATTTGCCCAAACTGGGCTGTTTAGAGGCTCCCTCCACCATGAATTGGTCCAAACTGGGTTTTTTAGAGGCTCCCTCCACCATGAATTGGTCCAAACTGGGCTGGTTAGAGGCTCCCTCCACCATGAATTTCCCAAAACTTGGCTGTTTAGAGGCTCCCTCCACCATGAATTGGTCCAAACTGGGCTGGTTAGAGGCTCCCTCCACCATGAATTTCCCAAAACTTGGCTGTTTAGAGGCTCCCTCCACCATGAATTGGTCCAAACTGGGCTGGTTAGAGGCTCCCTCCACCATTAATTGGTCCAAACTGGGCTGGTTAGAGGCTCCCTCCACCATGAATTGGTCCAAACTGGGTTTTTTAGAGGCTCCCTCCACCATGAATTTGCCCAAACTGGGCTGTTTAGAGGCTCCCTCCACCATGAATTGGTTCAAACTGGGCTGGTTAGAGGCTCCCTCCACCATTAATTGGTCCAAACTGGGCTGGTTAGAGGCTCCCTCCACCATTAATTGGTCCAAACTGGGCTGGTTAGAGGCTCCCTCCACCATGAATTTGCCCAAACTGGGCTGGTTAGAGGCTCCCTCCACCATGAATTGGTCCAAACTGGGTTTTTTAGAGGCTCCCTCCACCATGAATTTGCCCAAACTGGGCTGGTTAGAGGCTCCCTCCACCATGAATTGGTCCAAACTGGGGTTTTTAGAGGCTCCCTCCACCATGAATTTGCCCAAACTGGGGTGTTTAGAGGCTCCCTCCACCATGAATTTGCCCAAACTCTGCTGGTTAGAGGCTCAATCCACCCTGATTTTCAAAACAAATGTTGGTGCCAACCTCAACTTACTACAAGGGCCAAATTCACTGCTGGTGACAAGCTCTCCTCACTGCAAGTGCCAAATACACATGTTTCAAGGTGTTTTCCTACTGTCAGAGAGGTGGTATTGAGTGTGTAAAGTGTGTAGTTGTTAGGCTGTGATGTTGGGGTAATAGAGGGTCTTTGGTGTGTTAGATGCCCCCAGACATGCTTCCCCTGCTGTCCCAGTGTCATTCCAGAGGTGTTGGCATCATTTCCTGGGGTGTCATAGTGGACTTGGTGACCCTCCAGACACGGATTTGGGTTTCCCCCTTAACGAGTATCTGTTCCCCATAGACTATAATGGGGTTCGAAACCCGTTCGAACACACGAACATTGAGCGGCTGTTCGAATCGAATTTCGAACCTCGAACATTTTAGTGTTCGCTCATCTCTACTTGTCAGCACTTACCTACCTCTAAGTTGTATTATTCTACTTGGTTTATCTCTGGACTAAATCTAACAGTAACTCTAGGTTCACACCTGCAGTTGGGTTTCTATTTTTGGGTCTGCTTGGGGACTGAAAAATGGAAACCCATCCCCTTAAAAATCGGTTATCCACGGAAACCCCCGGACTCCATAGATTATAACGGGGTTTATTGGGTCTCTGCCTGAAAATGTGGAGAGCAAAGTCCTGCTTGCACATTGGTCATAGCTTCCAGATTTTATGGGTCTTCCCATCTTTAACTATACTCTAGTACTAAATAAGGAACAGCTTTGATATCAAACTGCCCAATACTTTTATGTGGGTCTAGCCACTCTTGTCAGTAAGTCTCCCTGACATGCTACAACTGACCTACTTTTCTTAGCTTACCCTAGTGACTTTTTGATACAGTATTAAAAGTTTGCTCAGTATATTGTACGTTGAGCTGATACAGATTTGTACAACTTTCATTTTGAAAATTCAAAACTATTTTTAAAATTCCACATTGGGTTAGATTTATTAAGACTGAAGTTTTATACACCCATCTGTGTAAAGGGCCTAACATATGCAAGGTTCACCTGATTTATTCCGGCCTCACGCCTATCAGACGCACGCCCATGTACCAGTATACTAGAAATTGCTGTAGATTTACTTTATAACTCACTCAAGAAAACTGGTGTGAGTTATAATAACATGTCAAGGAATGTGGCGAGCGAGGCAAAGAACGGGGAAAGGGGTTCACATTTGGTGCAAGAAATGTGCACCACAATATCACCCGCCTTCGCCAAAACACTGGCACAAACGAGATACTAAATTCCACTATTACATCTGTACATACACATAGTAGCTGTGGCTGGCTCCCACCTACTGTCTGATATATGAATTATTTTATTATGTAATGTCTAGAGATGAGCGAACACTAAAATGTTCGAGGTTCGAAATTCGATTCGAACAGCCGCTCAATGTTCGTGTGTTCGAACGGGTTTCGAACCCCATTATAGTCTATGGGGAACAGATACTCGTTAAGGGGGAAACCCAAATCCGTGTCTGGAGGGTCACCAAGTCCACTATGACACCCCAGGAAATGATGCCAACACCTCTGGAATGACACTGGGACAGCAGGGGAAGCATGTCTGGGGGCATCTAACACACCAAAGACCCTCTATTACCCCAACATCACAGCCTAACAACTACACACTTTACACACTCAATACCACCTCTCTGACAGTAGGAAAACACCTTGAAACATGTGTATTTGGCACTTGCAGTGAGGAGAGCTTGTCACCAGCAGTGAATTTGGCCCTTGTAGTAAGTTGAGGTTGGCACCAACATTTGTTTTGAAAATCAGGGTGGATTGAGCCTCTAACCAGCAGAGTTTGGGCAAATTCATGGTGGAGGGAGCCTCTAAAAACCCCAGTTTGGACCAATTCATGGTGGAGGGAGACTCTAAAAACCCCAGTTTGGACCAATTCATGGTGGAGGGAGACTCTAAAAACCCCAGTTTGGACCAATTCATGGTGGAGGGAGCCTCTAAAAACCCCAGTTTGGACCAATTCATGGTGGAGGGAGCCTCTAACCAGCCCAGTTTGGACCAATTAATGGTGGAGGGAGCCTCTAAACAGCCAAGTTTTGGGAAATTCATGGTGGAGGGAGCCTCTAACCAGCCCAGTTTGGACCAATTCATGGTGGAGGGAGCCTCTAACCAGCCCAGTTTGGACCAATTCATGGTGGAGGGAGCCTCTAAACAGCCCAGTTTGGGCAAATTCATGGTGGAGGGAGCCTCTAAAAAACCCAGTTTGGACCAATTCATGGTGGAGGGAGCCTCTAATTAGCCCAGTTTGGACCAATTAATGGTGGAGGGAGCCTCTAACCAGCCCAGTTTGGACCAATTAATGGTGGAGGGAGCCTCTAACCACCCCAGTTTGGGCAAATTCATGGTGGAGGGAGCCTCTAACCAGCCCAGTTTGGACCAATTAATGGTGGAGGGAGCCTCTAAACAGCCCAGTTTGGGCAAATTCATGGTGGAGGGAGCCTCTAACCAGCCCAGTTTGGACCAATTAATGGTGGAGGGAGCCTCTAAACAGCCAAGTTTTGGGAAATTCATGGTGGAGGGAGCCTCTAACCAGCCCAGTTTGGACCAATTAATGGTGGAGGGAGCCTCTAACCACCCCAGTTTGGGCAAATTCATGGTGGAGGGAGCCTCTAACCAGCCCAGTTTGGACCAATTAATGGTGGAGGGAGCCTCTAAACAGCCCAGTTTGGGCAAATTCATGGTGGAGGGAGCCTCTAAACAGCCAAGTTTTGGGAAATTCATGGTGGAGGGAGCCTCTAACCAGCCCAGTTTGGACCAATTCATGGTGGAGGGAGCCTCTAAACAGCCCAGTTTGGGCAAATTCATGGTGGAGGGAGCCTCTAAAAAACCCAGTTTGGACCAATTCATGGTGGAGGGAGCCTCTAATTAGCCCAGTTTGGACCAATTAATTGTGGAGGGAGCCTCTAACCAGCCCAGTTTGGACCAATTAATGGTGGAGGGAGCCTCTAACCACCCCAGTTTGGGCAAATTCATGGTGGAGGGAGCCTCTAACCAGCCCAGTTTGGACCAATTAATGGTGGAGGGAGCCTCTAACCAGCCCAGTTTGGACCAATTAATGGTGGAGGGAGCCTCTAACCACCCCAGTTTGGACCAATTCATGGTGGAGGGAGCCTCTAACCAGCCCAGTTTGGACCAATTCATGGTGGAGGGAGCCTCTAAACAGCCCAGTTTGGGCAAATTCATGGTGGAGGGAGCCTCTAAAAAACCCAGTTTGGACCAATTCATGGTGGAGGGAGCCTCTAATTAGCCCAGTTTGGACCAATTAATTGTGGAGGGAGCCTCTAACCAGCCCAGTTTGGACCAATTAATGGTGGAGGGAGCCTCTAAAAAACCCAGTTTGGACCAATTCATGGTGGAGGGAGCCTCTAAACAGCCCAGTTTGGGCAAATTCATGGTGGAGGGAGCCTCTAACCAGCCCAGTTTGGACCAATTAATGGTGGAGGGAGCCTCTAAACAGCCAAGTTTTGGGAAATTCATGGTGGAGGGAGCCTCTAACCAGCCCAGTTTGGACCAATTAATGGTGGAGGGAGCCTCTAACCAGCCCAGTTTGGACCAATTAATGGTGGAGGGAGCCTCTAACCAGCCCAGTTTGGACCAATTAATGGTGGAGGGAGCCTCTAAACAGCCAAGTTTTGGGAAATTCATGGTGGAGGGAGCCTCTAACCAGCCCAGTTTGGACCAATTCATGGTGGAGGGAGCCTCTAAACAGCCCAGTTTGGGCAAATTCATGGTGGAGGGAGCCTCTAAAAAACCCAGTTTGGACCAATTCATGGTGGAGGGAGCCTCTAATTAGCCCAGTTTGGACCAATTAATTGTGGAGGGAGCCTCTAACCAGCCCAGTTTGGACCAATTAATGGTGGAGGGAGCCTCTAACCACCCCAGTTTGGGCAAATTCATGGTGGAGGGAGCCTCTAACCAGCCCAGTTTGGACCAATTCATGGTGGAGGGAGCCTCTAACCAGCCCAGTTTGGACCAATTCATGGTGGAGGGAGCCTCTAAACAGCCCAGTTTGGGCAAATTCATGGTGGAGGGAGCCTCTAAAAAACCCAGTTTGGACCAATTCATGGTGGAGGGAGCCTCTAATTAGCCCAGTTTGGACCAATTAATTGTGGAGGGAGCCTCTAACCAGCCCAGTTTGGACCAATTAATGGTGGAGGGAGCCTCTAACCACCCCAGTTTGGGCAAATTCATGGTGGAGGGAGCCTCTAACCAGCCCAGTTTGGACCAATTAATGGTGGAGGGAGCCTCTAACCAGCCCAGTTTGGACCAATTAATGGTGGAGGGAGCCTCTAACCACCCCAGTTTGGACCAATTCATGGTGGAGGGAGCCTCTAACCACCCCAGTTTGGACCAATTCATGGTGGAGGGAGCCTCTAAACAGCCCAGTTTGGGCAAATTCATGGTGGAGGGAGCCTCTAACCAGCCCAGTTTGGACCAATTAATGGTGGAGGGAGCCTCTAAACAGCCCAGTTTGGGCAAATTCATGGTGGAGGGAGCCTCTAACCAGCCCAGTTTGGACCAATTAATGGTGGAGGGAGCCTCTAACCACCCCAGTTTGGACCAATTCATGGTGGAGGGAGCCTCTAACCACCCCAGTTTGGACCAATTCATGGTGGAGGGAGCCTCTAAACAGCCCAGTTTGGGCAAATTCATGGTGGAGGGAGCCTCTAACCAGCCCAGTTTGGACCAATTAATGGTGGAGGGAGCCTCTAAACAGCCCAGTTTGGGCAAATTCATGGTGGAGGGAGCCTCTAACCAGCCCAGTTTGGACCAATTAATGGTGGAGGGAGCCTCTAAACAGCCAAGTTTTGGGAAATTCATGGTGGAGGGAGCCTCTAACCAGCCCAGTTTGGACCAATTAATGGTGGAGGGAGCCTCTAACCACCCCAGTTTGGGCAAATTCATGGTGGAGGGAGCCTCTAACCAGCCCAGTTTGGACCAATTAATGGTGGAGGGAGCCTCTAAACAGCCCAGTTTGGGCAAATTCATGGTGGAGGGAGCCTCTAAACAGCCAAGTTTTGGGAAATTCATGGTGGAGGGAGCCTCTAACCAGCCCAGTTTGGACCAATTCATGGTGGAGGGAGCCTCTAAACAGCCCAGTTTGGGCAAATTCATGGTGGAGGGAGCCTCTAAAAAACCCAGTTTGGACCAATTCATGGTGGAGGGAGCCTCTAAACAGCCCAGTTTGGGCAAATTCATGGTGGAGGGAGCCTCTAACCAGCAGAGTTGGGGGAAATCAGGGTGGAGGGAGCCTAGTATTAGCAGAATTGTGCAACGCTTATGGTGGATGAGTATGAGGATGCGGAGGAATTGGAGAGGTTGAGTACAGACATGGAGTTTCATGTTGGGGTGCTTTACACAGGTGGGCACAAAAATGACGGCTCTACCCAGTGGTGGTTCATTTTTATCAAAGTGAGCCGGTCGGCACTCTCAGCTGACAGACGGGTGCGCTTGTCAGTGATGATGCCACCGGCTGCACTGAACACCCTCTCAGATAGGACGCTGGCGGCAGGACAGGACAGCACCTCCAAGGCATATAGGGCAAGTTCAAGCCACAGGTCCAACTTCGACACCCAATACGTGTAGGGCGCAGAGGGGTCGGAGAGGACAGGGCTGTGGTCGGAAAGGTATTCCCGCAACATGCGCCTATACTTCTCACGCCTGGTGACACTAGGACCCTCCGTGGCGGCACTTTGGCGAGGGGGTGCCATCAAGGTGTCCCAGACCTTAGACAGTGTGCCCCTCGTTTGTGTGGACCGGTGAGAACTTGGTTGCCTACTGGAGGAACTGCCCTCCCTGCCGCCAACGTCACATGCTGGAAACATCTCCATCATATTCTGCACCAATTGCCTGTGGCAAGCATTGATGCGATTGGCCCTCCCCTCTACCGGAATAAAAGACGAGATGTTGTTTTTATACCGGGGGTCAAGGATAGCAAAGATCCAGTACTGGTTGTCCTCCATGATTTTGACAATACGCTTGTCGGTTGTAAAGCACCCCAACATGAACTCAGCCATGTCTGCCACAGTGTTAGTTGGCATGACTCCTCTGGCCCCACCGGAAAGTTCAATCTCCATTTCCTCCTCATCCTCCATGTCTACCCATCCGCGCTGCAACAATGGGACGATTCGAAGTTGCCCGGAAGCCTCCTGTATCACCATCACATCATCGGACAACTCTTCTTCCTCCTCCTCCTCCTCCTCCTCCTCCATTAAACGCAGTGAAGCGGACAGATGTGTGGACCTACTCTCCAGCTGTGACGGATCGGATGCTATCCCTAACTCCTCTGTGTGATCTGAGTTATCCCTGATGTCAATCAGGGATTCTCTCAGAACACACAAGAGCGGGATTGTAAGGCTCACCATCGCATCCTCAGAGCTCACCCTCCTTGTGGACTCCTCAAAGACCCGTAGGATGTCACAAAGGTCTCTCATCCATGGCCACTCATGGATGTGAAACTGAGGCAGCTGACTTTGTGGCACCCTAGGGTTTTGTAGCTGGTATTCCATCAAAGGTCTCTGCTGCTCAACCACTCTATTCAACATCTGAAACGTTGAGTTCCAGCGTGTGGGGACGTCGCACAAAAGCCGGTGTTGTGGCACATGCAGGCGTTGCTGGAGAGATTTTAAGCTAGCAGCGGCTACTGTCGACTTGCGAAAGTGGGCGCACATGCGCCGCACTTTCACCAGTAGCTCTGGAACATTGGGGTAGCTCTTTAGGAAACGTTGCACCACTAGGTTGAAGACGTGGGCCAGGCATGGAACATGTTGGAGTCCGGCAAGCTCCAGAGCTGCTACCAGGTTCCGGCCGTTATCACAAACGACCATGCCTGGGCCCAGGTGCAGCGGCTCAAACCATATTGCCGTCTCATCGAGGAGGGCATCCCTCACCTCGGAGGCAGTGTGCTGTCTGTCCCCCAAGCTGATCAGCTTCAGCACAGCCTGCTGACGTCTACCAACGCCAGTGCTGCAACGTTTCCAACTCGTAGCTGGGGTCAATCTAACAGCGGAGGAGGAGGCGGTGGCGGAGGAGGAGGCGGTGGCGGAGGAGGAGGCGGTAGAGGAGGAGGAGGAGGAGGGGGGTGTTCTTCTCGTGTCCCTGCCAGGAATGTTAGGCGGGGAGACGAGGTACACCGGGCCAGTTTGGGAAGCAGTCCCAGCCTCAACTACATTCACCCAGTGTGCCGTCAGTGAAATGTAGCGTCCCTGTCCGCATGCACTTGTCCACGCGTCGGTGGTCAAGTGGACCTTTGTGCAAAGCGCGGAACTAAGGGCCCGCCTGATGTTGAGTGACACGTGCTGGTGCAAGGCGGGGACGGCACACCGGGAGAAGTAGTGACGGCTAGGGACGGCATAGCGAGGTGCCGCAGTTGCCATCAGGTCCAGGAAGGCGGGAGTTTCAACAAGCCGGAACGCCAACATCTCCTGGGCCAGCAGTTTAGCGATGTTGGCGTTCAAGGCTTGCGCGTGTGGGTGGTTAGCAGTGTATTTCTGCCGCCGCTCCAATGTCTGAGAGATGGTGGGTTGTTGTAAAGAAACGCCTGATGGTGCCTTTGATGGTGCAGGAGAAGGAGATAAGACAGGACCAGGGGAGGATGAGGTAGAAGTCAACAAAGTGGCGGAGGCAGATGAAGTGGTGTCCTGGCTCGTCCTCTGGAGTGCATCGCCAGCACAGTCAGCAGTGGCAGTGGCAGAGGCAGAGGCAGAGGCAGTGGCAGTGGCGTGAACGGCAGTCGGCCTTTGTCCTGCCGTTGCTGCCTGCCACTGATTCCAGTGCTTGGATTCCAAATGACGGCACATTGAAGTGGTGGACAGGTTGCTCTTCTCAGAGCCCCTAATCAATTTCGAGAGGCAAATTGTGCAGACAACACTATATCTGTCCTCGGCGCATTCCTTGAAAAAACTCCACACCTTCGAGAAACGTGCCCTCGAGGTGGGAGTTTTTCGGGGCTGGGTACGAACTGGAACATCTTGGGAGATTCCGGGTGTGGCCTGGCTTCGCCTAAGCTGCTGACCTCTGCCTCTGCCTCTAGCTACCCTTTTTGGTGCTGCACCTGCCTCAACATCCACACTACTTTCCCCGCTTGACATCCCCCCTGTCCAGGTCGGGTCAGTGTCCTCATCATCCACCACTTCCTCTTCCAACTCCTGTCTCATCTCCTCCTCCCGCACAATGCGCCGGTCAACTGGATGCCCTGACGGCAACTGCGTCACATCATCGTCGATGAGGGTGGGTTGCTGGTCATCCACCACCAAATCGAACGGAGATGGAGGAGACTCTAGTGTTTGAGCATCTGGATACAGATGCTCCTCTGTTAGGTTCGTGGAATCGTGACGTGGAGAGGCAGGTTGAGGGACAATGAAAGGAGCGGAGAACAGCTCTGGGGAGCAGGGACAGTTTGGGTTATTGTTCTGTAAAGCTTCGGAATTTTGGGAGGAAGGAAGACAAGACTGTTGGGTAATAGGAGGAGAGGAGGCAGAGTCTGACTGGCTGCTGGACAATGTGCTGTAAGCGTTCTCTGACAGCCATTGCAAGACCTGTTCCTGGTTCTCGGGCCTACTAAGGTTTGTACCCTGCAGTTTAGTTAATGTGGCAAGCAACCCTGGCACTGTGGAGTGGCGCAATGCTTGCTGCCCCACAGGAGTAGGCACGGGACGCCCTGTGGCTTCACTGCTACCTTGCTCCCCAGAACCATTCCCCCGACCTCGCCCACGGCCTCGTCCACGTCCCTTTCCGGGAGCCTTGCGCATTTTGAATTCCTAGTTAGAAATTGGCACTGTATACCAGTAGTAAAAATTGTGGGTGCACGTAACCCCAATATATTCTTTGAATTCCCAGTCAGACACTGGCACTATATGGCAGTAGCAAGAAATGAGGGTATTTGTATTCCCAATATACTCTTTGAATTCCCAGTCAGACAATGGCACTGTATACCAGTAGTAAAAATTGTGGGTGCACGTAACCCCAATATATTCTTTGAATTCCCAGTCAGAAACTGGCACTATATGGCAGTAGCAAGAAATGAGGGTATTTGTATTCCCAATATACTCTTTGAATTCCCAGTCAGACAATGGCACTGTATACCAGTAGTAAAAATTGTGGGTGCACGTAACCCCAATATATTCTTTGAATTCCCAGTCAGACACTGGCACTATATGGCAGTAGCAAGAAATGAGGGTATTTGTATTCCCAATATACTCTTTGAATTCCCAGTCAGACAATGGCACTGTATACCAGTAGTAAAAATTGTGGGTGCACGTAACCCCAATATATTCTTTGAATTCCCAGTCAGAAACTGGCACTATATGGCAGTAGCAAGAAATGAGGGTATTTGTATTCCCAATATACTCTTTGAATTCCCAGTCAGACAATGGCACTGTATACCAGTAGTAAAAATTGTGGGTGCACGTAACCCCAATATATTCTTTGAATTCCCAGTCAGACACTGGCACTATATGGCAGTAGCAAGAAATGAGGGTATTTGTATTCCCAATATACTCTTTGAATTCCCAGTCAGACAATGGCACTGTATACCAGTAGTAAAAATTGTGGGTGCACGTAACCCCAATATATTCTTTGAATTCCCAGTCAGAAACTGGCACTATATGGCAGTAGCAAGAAATGAGGGTATTTGTATTCCCAATATACTCTTTGAATTCCCAGTCAGACAATGGCACTGTATACCAGTAGTAAAAATTGTGGGTGCACGTAACCCCAATATATTCTTTGAATTCCCAGTCAGACACTGGCACTATATGGCAGTAGCAAGAAATGAGGGTATTTGTATTCCCAATATACTCTTTGAATTCCCAGTCAGACAATGGCACTGTATACCAGTAGTAAAAATTGTGGGTGCACGTAACCCCAATATATTCTTTGAATTCCCAGTCAGAAACTGGCACTATATGGCAGTAGCAAGAAATGAGGGTATTTGTATTCCCAATATACTCTTTGAATTCCCAGTCAGACAATGGCACTGTATACCAGTAGTAAAAATTGTGGGTGCACGTAACCCCAATATATTCTTTGAATTCCCAGTCAGACACTGGCACTATATGGCAGTAGCAAGAAATGAGGGTATTTATAACCCCAATATATTCTTTGAATTCCCAGTCAGACAATGGCACTGTATACCAGTAGTAAAAATTGTGGGTGCACGTAACCCCAATATATTCTTTGAATTACCAGTCAGAAACTGGCACTATATGGCAGTAGCAAGAAATGAGGGTATTTATAACCCCAATATATTCTTTGAATTCCCAGTCAGACAATGGCACTGTATACCAGTAGTAAAAATTGTGGGTGCACGTAACCCCAATATATTCTTTGAATTCCCAGTCAGAAACTGGCACTATATGGCAGTAGCAAGAAATGAGGGTATTTATAACCCCAATATATTCTTTGAATTCCCAGTCAGACAATGGCACTGTATACCAGTAGTAAAAATTGTGGGTGCACGTAACCCCAATATATTCTTTGAATTCCCAGTCAGAAACTGGCACTATATGGCAGTAGCAAGAAATGAGGGTATTTGTATTCCCAATATACTCTTTGAATTCCCAGTCAGACAATGGCACTGTATACCAGTAGTAAAAATTGTGGGTGCACGTAACCCCAATATATTCTTTGAATTCCCAGTCAGAAACTGGCACTATATGGCAGTAGCAAGAAATGAGGGTATTTGTATTCCCAATATACTCTTTGAATTCCCAGTCAGACAATGGCACTGTATACCAGTAGTAAAAATTGTGGGTGCACGTAACCCCAATATATTCTTTGAATTCCCAGTCAGACACTGGCACTATATGGCAGTAGCAAGAAATGAGGGTATTTGTATTCCCAATATACTCTTTGAATTCCCAGTCAGACAATGGCACTGTATACCAGTAGTAAAAATTGTGGGTGCACGTAACCCCAATATATTCTTTGAATTCCCAGTCAGAAACTGGCACTATATGGCAGTAGCAAGAAATGAGGGTATTTGTATTCCCAATATACTCTTTGAATTCCCAGTCAGACAATGGCACTGTATACCAGTAGTAAAAATTGTGGGTGCACGTAACCCCAATATATTCTTTGAATTCCCAGTCAGACACTGGCACTATATGGCAGTAGCAAGAAATGAGGGTATTTGTATTCCCAATATACTCTTTGAATTCCCAGTCAGACAATGGCACTGTATACCAGTAGTAAAAATTGTGGGTGCACGTAACCCCAATATATTCTTTGAATTCCCAGTCAGAAACTGGCACTATATGGCAGTAGCAAGAAATGAGGGTATTTGTATTCCCAATATACTCTTTGAATTCCCAGTCAGACAATGGCACTGTATACCAGTAGTAAAAATTGTGGGTGCACGTAACCCCAATATATTCTTTGAATTCCCAGTCAGACACTGGCACTATATGGCAGTAGCAAGAAATGAGGGTATTTGTATTCCCAATATACTCTTTGAATTCCCAGTCAGACAATGGCACTGTATACCAGTAGTAAAAATTGTGGGTGCACGTAACCCCAATATATTCTTTGAATTCCCAGTCAGAAACTGGCACTATATGGCAGTAGCAAGAAATGAGGGTATTTGTATTCCCAATATACTCTTTGAATTCCCAGTCAGACAATGGCACTGTATACCAGTAGTAAAAATTGTGGGTGCACGTAACCCCAATATATTCTTTGAATTCCCAGTCAGACACTGGCACTATATGGCAGTAGCAAGAAATGAGGGTATTTGTATTCCCAATATACTCTTTGAATTCCCAGTCAGACAATGGCACTGTATACCAGTAGTAAAAATTGTGGGTGCACGTAACCCCAATATATTCTTTGAATTACCAGTCAGAAACTGGCACTATATGGCAGTAGCAAGAAATGAGGGTATTTATAACCCCAATATATTCTTTGAATTCCCAGTCAGACAATGGCACTGTATACCAGTAGTAAAAATTGTGGGTGCACGTAACCCCAATATATTCTTTGAATTACCAGTCAGAAACTGGCACTATATGGCAGTAGCAAGAAATGAGGGTATTTATAACCCCAATATATTCTTTGAATTCCCAGTCAGACAATGGCACTGTATACCAGTAGTAAAAATTGTGGGTGCACGTAACCCCAATATATTCTTTGAATTACCAGTCAGAAACTGGCACTATATGGCAGTAGCAAGAAATGAGGGTATTTATAACCCCAATATATTCTTTGAATTCCCAGTCAGACAATGGCACTGTATACCAGTAGTAAAAATTGTGGGTGCACGTAACCCCAATATATTCTTTGAATTCCCAGTCAGAAACTGGCACTATATGGCAGTAGCAAGAAATGAGGGTATTTATAACCCCAATATATTCTTTGAATTCCCAGTCAGACAATGGCACTGTATACCAGTAGTAAAAATTGTGGGTGCACGTAACCCCAATATATTCTTTGAATTCCCAGTCAGAAACTGGCACTATATGGCAGTAGCAAGAAATGAGGGTATTTGTATTCCCAATATACTCTTTGAATTCCCAGTCAGACAATGGCACTGTATACCAGTAGTAAAAATTGTGGGTGCACGTAACCCCAATATATTCTTTGAATTACCAGTCAGAAACTGGCACTATATGGCAGTAGCAAGAAATGAGGGTATTTATAACCCCAATATATTCTTTGAATTCCCAGTCAGACAATGGCACTGTATACCAGTAGTAAAAATTGTGGGTGCACGTAACCCCAATATATTCTTTGAATTCCCAGTCAGAAACTGGCACTATATGGCAGTAGCAAGAAATGAGGGTATTTATAACCCCAATATATTCTTTGAATTCCCAGTCAGACAATGGCACTGTATACCAGTAGTAAAAATTGTGGGTGCACGTAACCCCAATATATTCTTTGAATTCCCAGTCAGAAACTGGCACTATATGGCAGTAGCAAGAAATGAGGGTATTTGTATTCCCAATATACTCTTTGAATTCCCAGTCAGACAATGGCACTGTATACCAGTAGTAAAAATTGTGGGTGCACGTAACCCCAATATATTCTTTGAATTCCCAGTCAGACACTGGCACTATATGGCAGTAGCAAGAAATGAGGGTATTTGTATTCCCAATATACTCTTTGAATTCCCAGTCAGACAATGGCACTGTATACCAGTAGTAAAAATTGTGGGTGCACGTAACCCCAATATATTCTTTGAATTCCCAGTCAGAAACTGGCACTATATGGCAGTAGCAAGAAATGAGGGTATTTGTATTCCCAATATACTCTTTGAATTCCCAGTCAGACAATGGCACTGTATACCAGTAGTAAAAATTGTGGGTGCACGTAACCCCAATATATTCTTTGAATTCCCAGTCAGACACTGGCACTATATGGCAGTAGCAAGAAATGAGGGTATTTGTATTCCCAATATATTCTTTGAATTCCCAGTCAGACAATGGCACTGTATACCAGTAGTAAAAATTGTGGGTGCACGTAACCCCAATATATTCTTTGAATTACCAGTCAGAAACTGGCACTATATGGCAGTAGCAAGAAATGAGGGTATTTGTATTCCCAATATATTCTTTGAATTCCCAGTCAGACAATGGCACTGTATACCAGTAGTAAAAATTGTGGGTGTATATAGCCCCAATTCTATTGCTAGGGGACTTGCAGGGTATTTCTGGGGTGAAGGTGGGGGGGCACACCGTTGGAACGGGTATCGGGGTATATATCGGGTATACGGGAATACACTGACAGTGTATTCCATTCAGGATCCTGGGAAAGCTGGGTTGCGGCGATTGAGCCCGTCAGTGCCACGTTACACTGACAAGCTTCTCCCTGGAATTTAGCTCTTACAAGAGCTGTTGGTTGTCTTCTCCTTCCTATCCTAGCCTGTCCCTGCCTACCCAGAATCTAAGCCCTAGCTAGCTGGACGGAAACCTCCGTCCTCGGTGAATTGCAAGCTCAGAATGACGCGAAGCTGGGCGTCGCTGTTCTTTTAAATTAGAGGTCACATGTTTTCGGCAGCCAATGGGTTTTGCCTACTTTTTTCAACGTCACCGGTGTCGTAGTTCCTGTCCCACCTACCCAGCGCTGTTATTGGAGCAAAAAAGGCGCCAGGGAAGGTGGGAGGGGAATCGAGTAATGGCGCACTTTACCACGCGGTGTTCGATTCGATTCGAACATGCCGAACAGCCTAATATCCGATCGAACATGAGTTCGATAGAACACTGTTCGCTCATCTCTAGTAATGTCTAATTTAGTCTGTATACAGTATATATATATACCCTCTGATTGTAAAGTGCTGCAGAATATGTTACTGTCATATAAATATAAATTATTATAATTATAATTACTTTTATTATTTTCTAATAGCAATTCTATGTACGCTTGATGATTGTGACTACTACAAGACTTTGGCCGATATGGTAATACAACAATAATCAGTATGAAGAGACAGCTCTGTGCCTTTGTATTCAGAGTGGTAACATTTTGTATTATAGATATATAAAGAAATTGCAGAAAACAAGGCACAGCAAGAGCAATAAACTATGGACAGACAAGCAATCAAATGTAATCACACAAAAAGTACAATGTGTCCCTTATATTACCTTGTAATGAATAAAACCCTGGGTCTATTTCATACGAGATTTGTACAACAGGTCTTTATGGAACATCTATGCATGGATATGTGGCACTTCATTTCTGTATGCAAGAAAATACATTAACTGAAGTGTTGGAATCAAATTAAACTTTCTACATGTTAATATAATGATGATATATGTAAGCTCCTGGGCCCCGCAGCAGAATCTGTAATGGGGGCCCATTCCAACCCTGTGTCTTTTAGGATAATGTTATATTTCATGTCAGACCATTGGGGCCCCCCAAGATTCAGGCCCTGGTCTCAACTAATGCCACTGTGATGTATTATTTATTTATTTTGCTTACTTATATAGCATCATCATATTCCGCAGAGCTTTACAGATATTGACAGTCTCTACAAAAGTAGCAAAAACAAGGGAACAACACTCAATTATACCAATATGACCACTGTACCTGTTCAGTATATATGAGTATGAGCCAATGTAGATGCACGGATAAACCCAGATCAGCCACTGGGAAACCAAAGCCACAAAAAGATGATAAAACACCCAGCATTGACAGTCACTGTTCCATATAGGGTTCACAATTTATAGTCCCTATCAGTATGTCTTTGAAGAGTGGGAGGAAACCCACACAAACACTAGGAGAACATACAAACTCCTTGCAGATGTTGTCCTTGGCAGGGTTCAAACCCAGGATTCTGTGATTATGATATTAGAGTCAAAGCCTGGTTACAAGAAGAGATATGATTGTGGCATCTGGGTCTGTAGATCCTGCATTCTTGTAGGTTGTTAAAGTTGGCATCCTAGCTGGTCCCATAAATACTTGATAGGTGATAAATCTGGCGACTTCACACCAAGCAAGTGTTGCAGTTTGGCGGACATATTCTTGGCATGCTCTTGATGTGTGCATTATCTGGCTGATAAATCCTGGTTGGAAGTCCTGCCATGAGAGCCAACATTTGTGGTGTGAAGGTGATAGGCAGAGTGCTGGAGTTCCAATCTATCAGCCCCAGATTTCTGACCTATATGTGGTCCAGGGTGGGTTTGGAATAGGCCTCAGTCCCAAGTGTAGGTCCTGGGATCATTACTGGGCCATAAAAGGCTGCAGAGCCTGCACATCAGGGCAGATCCTGGGAGCGAGAGGAAATGCCTGGGTCTGTCCTGACACTGTGAGTCTGCTGAGACTGTCTTGTGCTCTTTTTGGTTGATTCGTGTGGCTGGTAGTAAGCCACATGTACAGTTAGTACTTATTGTTTAGTTGGTGCTGCTACCAAGCTACCTTCCCCACAGTGGCCAAAGGATGACAATGTCTTTACAGCTCCTTGGAATATGTTGACACTACAAAAGCATATACATCATATTTGACTACCTGTAGAAACTCAGAGATGAGACAATTTTTGGGCATGAACATGCCACCTTTTCACAGATCACACTCATTAAACAGGTGACATCCCCATCACATAGACATGACTCCTCACCCTGGATATACATTTACTGTAAGTGTTAGGACTAAGCACAGGAAATATTCATGGAACATTACTTTCCAGGTGGCTTCTGCAGTGCCCAGATAATAAAATATAATAGATAATAAATAAAGATAATAAATATTCAAGTAATTATAACAGCTTGTAATATTGTTGTAAAGAAATTTTGGACTTTTTTTTTTATAAATTCTCTGTGATGGTAACAATATTTGCAAACAACCTCGTTCTGCCCCATTCTGCCCTCTTTACTTGTTGTATCCAGTTATGAAATAATGAATATACTATATACAGAGATATTTCCCCTGTGGTCCATACTGAAAACCTCGCAAAACAAACATTCCCTGAACAAGCTCAATATGTGCTGAAATGAGCAGCCACTCATAGCTCGGATCCTTTTTTGAAGTAGTTAGACAAATTGAATCCAGGATAAGGAGAAGTGGCTATAAAACTGATGGATGCCTCCAATTTGTGACTGTTTAGTCTGAGCTGCTCCAGGATTCCAGAGAGTGAGGCTCCCACTGTAGAGAATTAACATAGTGAATTTTTTGTTGCTGAATTATATCCTTTAGGTCATGGATGGTTATCAAAAAGGAAGAGGCCAGGCTACTGCACCCAATATGGAAACTGTTAACAAAGAAATTGTTCAGGTTTTTTTTTCCATAGAATGTTCATAGAATTTGAAATATGGGACACGTAACAAGACAAGGTGAAAAGATTCTTCTGCTCACAGCTAGTTAGCTCCAGAGACCTGCCTATATGATTATGTGATCTATAGTAATAATTAGTATAATTATTCATCATTTGTGTACTATGATTTGCATACAGTAGATCCCACATATTCTGCTGTACAAAGATTAGACGGTTTTATATCAGTCCCTGATCAGTATACATTTGTAACAGAGTGTAGTTTTGCCAATGTAGCAAGTTGAGTTTGTAGTTTAAATTCTAGCTCTTTTTTGATCCTTCAATACAGACCAATCCTCTGATTCCGGCACAGTTGGATTTTTTCTGTAGCGCCCATGGTAGCTGACCAATCAATGGCATTACTTTCAGCAGCCAATATGCTAGTTAGGTAGGCTCTCTGTTGTCAGTTGAGCGCACCTAGAGATATTGGGCGCGGAAACTAAATAGAAATGTTAAATTGGGAATGATGGAGACTACAGAAAAAAATCCAACTGCATGAGAATCAGTGGATCAGCACCTGTTGGAGAAATCTAAGAATTGGTGGAGATGGTGAGTTTTAAGGTAACTCTTATCTATGGATTCCCATTGCAATATAGTTAAATGTGGAGAGATATTTTACATTACAATAAATTTAAATTCCAAAAGCTGAATGAAAAATTCATCCCTGATTTCATGCACAGTATGGTAATACTCATAAGCGGTCCCTTTGACCTGTCAATATGTTTCAGAGTGCTCATGGAAACTGGAGTGCATGTATCCTTAGGGGAGAAGATAGTGCCATAGTTTAGTTTGCCATATGCCTTCAATAGCTGTCAGCCGACAGCCTTTCCTGCCAACTTTTCCATAGTCAGGGGATAATAACACTCCTTAGGGAGTGGGGACCTTTACAGGCGTATGGAGACTTACAAGCCATTTTTGCTCCACTGGGAGATTATGGGAAATATATGCAAATTTATTTTCCAAGGTGTTTTTGTACCATGTTAGCCAGTGGGTGGGAAATATAAAAAATAAAAAACTTGAAAGTCTTCAGTAGATGATACCTTTTTTAATGGCTAACTGATAATGAAGACAGATATAACTAAAAACAATTTATGTACAACAGAACACACAGGGATACAATATTAGGAGAGAGGGGGGTAGAGTCTTATTGGTATGTACAAGTAAACAAATACCCAGTTCCCACGTCAGTGATTTCTGTAGGATGCCATGAACCCATGTGAAAAGTTCATTCCATTCTCCAGAGTGTTAAATAGGGTCATGCACTTGTACTCATAAATCCGTCTGTTCTCCTTGGATTTAAACTTCTCTCTTAAAATCAAAATTTTCATGTCATTGGTGATATTATGATCTTCGTTGCAGAAATGTTTTGACACAGGAAGGTCCATTCTATGTTCTCTAATTGTATGGCGATGTGTGTTCATTCTCATTTTGAGCTTCTGACCGGTCTCTCCAACATACAGATTTTCAGTGGAACATTTGGTGCATATTATTAAATACACTACATTAGGTGTGTTACAGGTGAATGTACCTGGGATTTTATATTCCCTGTTAGAGTTTGGTATCTCTATCCTGTCAGTGGTCAGTATGTGAGGGCATGTTTTGCATCTTTTCTGTCCACATGGAAATGTTCCTGTATTAGTTGGAGGTCACAGTGAACTGCTAATCACCATATTCCTGAGGTTTGGTGGCTGTCTATAGCACTGGAGAGGGGGGTCTGGAAATATGGATTTTAGACGGTGGTTTTTTTGCAGTAGTGGAAGTAATTTGTATGTGTTTCCTCTCAGTGTCTCCAGGTGTGGGTTATATGTGATGACCAGGGGCACCCGATTGTTTTCCTGTTTGGTATTGTATTTTAATAAATCCGATCTTGGTATTCTGGTGGCCCTGGAAATGAGTAATAACCTATAATAGCCCCTATGCAACAAGCATTAACTTCTCTATGGGTGCATTCACACTGAGTAAACGCTAGCTTATTCTGAACGTAAAACACGTTCAGAATAAGCGGCGTCTAAAGCAGCTCCATTCATTTCTATGGGAGCCGGCATACGAGCGCTCCCCATAGAAATGAATGGGCTGCTTCTTTCACTCAGAGCAGTCCCATTGAAGTGAATGGGGAGTGCCGGCGTGTACGGCTCGGCATGAGTAGAACTTGACGTATACGCCGGCACTCCCCATTCACTTCAATGGGACTGCTCGGAGTGAAAGAAGCAGCCCATTCATTTCTATGGGGAGTGCTTGTATGCCGGCTCCCATAGAGATGAATGGAGCTGCTTTAGACGCCGCTTATTCTGAACGTGTTTTACGTTCAGAATAAGCTAGCGTTTACTCAGTGTGAATTCACCCTTTAGGGGGATACTGCTCATTGCTACGGGATACTGTTCGTTGCATAGGGGCTATAGGGGTTAATGCTAGTTGCCTAGGGGCTATAGGGGTTAATGTTCGTTGTATAGGGGCTAGACCTAGGTCCACAGGGTGTACTGGACACTTATGCTCATTGCTTAGGAGTTTCTTTACTTACCTGTAGCAATGTCAGTGAAGTTCCCCTTCATCCACTTCAATTCTCCGGGTCTTCTGTGCAGCCCTGTGAAGAGAGGACTGCCTGATCTCACGAGAACTCCTGAGATCACGCAGCAGAAGCAGCTTGGATACTGTCCACTGCTAACTAGACAGTGTTAGACTGACATAGCTGCTTTCTTCATTGTCAGAAACGCCCTTCTGACAGTGAAGTCCTTAATAAACATACAGGGCAACAGAAATAACTGGGCTCAGAGCTCCAAAATGAGGGGGGCTACAGACATAATTCAAAGTGCACCAGAGTCTGTACAGCTGCATCTATAACATAGGGCAGAAAGCTGCACAGGCTTGATGTGGTGAAAGGTCCTCTTTAAAGGAGCTGTTCTAACAGGCAGCGAACAGAGGCACTGTTTTCCTAATTACATCCTGGAAACCAGATTTGCATATATTTCCCATAACTTTTCCATACACATACATATTTTGTTACATTATTACAACCTTTCATCAGTCACATAGGTCATCACTACATTCAACACATATAGTCTCCGTTTCATTAGTAAGGTTGCTATTTCAGCAAGATATTAGACAAATTATGCATAACGGTATCCAGAATTAAAGGGATTGTCCATTTTCAGACAAATATTGAGAGACAAATGCTATTGTTTGTATAGTGAAAATTTATACAATTTTCCAGTATACTTTCTGTATAAATTTCTCACAGTTCTCTGGAACTATGCTTGCTGTTATTCATTCTGTTACACCCCGTGGATACAAGTCAGTCCATGGTGATATGATATACAGTCCATGGTCATGTGATTTACGGTCCATTGTCATGTAATGCACACACAGGTGCACAGCTCGTTATAGGCACAGCACAGTAATCAGACATCTGCCTTGTAATGAGCTGTGTACCTGTGTGTCCATCACATGACCATGGACTATATATCACATGACTATGGACTGTATATCATATCACCATGGACTGATTTTTATCCACTGGGAGTAAGCAGAATAACAGCAAGCAGAGATCTAGAAAAAAGTGAGGAATTGATACAGAAAGTATATTGGAAAATTGTACAAATCTTTATTATACAAACAATAACATTTGTCTTTTAAAATTGATCTGAAATTGGGCAAACCCCTTTAACTGATTGGTTTGGCTAAGAAATGCTGATTCTCATAGAACCAATTCAATAGTAATACATTATCACAAAATGCTAATGAAAGTCAGGAAAGATTGAAATTCGCCCCCACCCCTACAGGATGGCCATACATAGGGGCACATAGAATAGTAATCATATCCCTTTGGTTTGAATTATGACAAATCATGTTGCTTTTAGAAAAGTTGCTTAACTTATGAACTCATGTTCATCCAAGTTGTCAAAGTACAACTACTTATTAGACTCCATTAGATATTGTTTACTTGTATATTTTAGGGCAGCATGGTGGTTTAGCGGTGGTTTACCCCACTGGGGTTCTGTGGGTTTCCTCAGAATTATATTGTGAGATAAGCGTACAGTCTGAATCATCTCAATCTGTATACAGTGTTTATACAGAGTCCAGTCACATTAATGTGACCACCTGTCAAAATCCAGAATAACCACCTTTCGCAGAGCGGATTGCTGCAAAGTGTGCAGGAAGAGAGGGGATGTTGTGATGATGTTCACTGGGTTATTGAGCCATGCTAACTCCAGTGCCGTGGTCAGCTGCAGTCAGGTCACATGGTTGAGCATCCATGGCGTGAACAACCCAATTGAGGTGCTCCCACAGATTCTCGATTGGGTTCAAGTCCGGGGAATTTGCTGGCCAAGGGAGTACAGTAAACTCATCCTGGTGCTCCTCCAACCACGCACGTACACTGCGAGCTTTATGACACGTCACATTGTCCTGCTGGTAGATGCCATCATCCTGAGGAAAAACAATTTGCATGTAGGGGTGAACATGGTCCGCAAAGATAGATGCATACTTGTGTTGATCCATCGTGCCTTCCACAATGATGAGGGCACCCAGATGGCTGATGACACGTGCCTTCTGTGATTGGTTATTTAACATTAACATCAAAAATAGGTAGTGGTCACATCAATATGACTGGACTGTGTATGTGTCGACACTATGTAGAAATATAAATAATACTAATAATTGTAGCAGCATGTAGTATTACAATACTGCAAACATGAAGGCCATTTTTGAAAACTGAGGCCTTGAGGAACGAAAAAATATATTGACGGAATTAGAATATACATGCTTGATCTACTTGTGCACAGGCTGAACATGTTACATGTTATCTACTTTGCTAAGAAAACAGTTCCCCAGGTAAGGATTTCTGATTACCATACCAATGTATATCAGTATGATATTTTACAATTCCAGAAATGTAATCCACCCTTCCGTTCAGAAGCATAAACTGTTTCCCTGAAAATATATTACAGGTACACTGAATTCTAAAAACAATCTCGGCAGAATTTGTTGGTTGATTGGATGTTAACCCCATATTTCGGTGTCCTGGGTATAGAGTTATCTGTGATTATAATTTCCCAGGAGTTTCTGGTAAGTGGTAGTTACAACTTAGACACCTTGAACAGATGGAAAGCCGACTCTGCTTGATTGTAACATAAACAGCAGCGAATCTACGGCTCAACTCCCTGTCCTGTTCATAAATTACATCAAAAGTAACCGGGTTAACATATGAGAGTAAATGACATCATTGACTTGTCTTATGTTTGGACAATCTTACAAATGTGTCATGAAACAAAGCTGTGCGCCCGCACAGATTCTCACGAACTGAACAGTTGTGCTGAGATGTGAAGATGTCAAGTTAAAATATAGTGTTGTAATGTAAAATGTCCTGTTTATTTGTTTTAAACCGACTGATCTCATCAAAATCCCTTTGTGGACATGACGTGTGGCGGAAAGGTAGTGTCGATTGACATTTGTTTATGTGCATTGTGAGAAACTTTTCATTTCAATCATAGTTTCTTTAAGGGAGGCTGGAACGGTTGTCATTATTGTCTACAGGATGGAAATGGATGGATATGGATTGTTGGCGTAGATCATGAAACTGAGAGCTCTGCTTAGGGAACTTTTCAATAAACCCAGTCATCATGTGAAATCTTTTACTTTGTCTTACAATAGTAGCAGTAAATAATTAAAAGATTAAGTTATTTTTAGTATTCAATAGCAAAAAAAAAATTTTTTTAATTTTTTTACTAATATACGTGTTTCAACTTTAAAAAAAACAGCAAAATATTTTCAATATTTAAGGGGGTTGTTCCACTATTAGAATTGTATTTATTTATCTTACTTATATAGTGTAGTCATATTCGGCAGCGCTTTACATACCTTGTCAGTCAGAGTATGGGAGGAAACCGGAGTGCCTGGAGGAAACTCACACAAACACAGGGAAAATATACGAATACTTTGCAGCTGTTGTCCTTAGCAGGATTTGAACCCAGGACCCCAGCTCTGCAAGACTACAGTGAGAACCACTGAGCCACCCCGAATTTATAATCCAACCATTTCCATTCATACAGGGGTAAAGGGAATGCCATTCTCATATTGTATGGGTGGTTCCAGCGTCAGTGTCTGTAAATCAAAATATAAACATAGTATCCTTGCTGATAGGCTTCATCGAAGTATTCTATTTTGTAAATATAGCACATTGTCTCCATGGTTACAGACTACAAACAAACTCCTTGTGTAGTCTGGTGCTGCAGTCTGGTGTTACTCTCCAATTTCTTTGGTTCAGGGCCAGACACATTTTTATTTTATTTTTTTTTTTCGTATGTGCATTTTTGGTTGTTATAACATTTTTTAGAATTTGGGTTTTTCAACTAATTGCTGTGCCTTTTTTCACACATAGGGCTTTATTTTTATTTTTGCATTTTTTTTTTTTTTAAATCCAGGAATATCTAATCAAAAGAGAAGGGAAAACATGTCTGTTTCTCACTTTTCACTTTTTTTTTTTAATACAATAGCATAAAGTGGTACTAAAAAACTCCCCGCTTCTGCAGCAAACCAATTTCTTGCAGCTGCTTAAAACTGTAAGAGTGTAATGGTACGTCCTTGCAGGACAAGAAAGGGACCACTGAGACTTATATAGTCTATGGACGGTCTGGAAGAGATTAATGGCTTCAAACGTCTAGGAATCGGGCCTAGGGCAAAGCTGACTGTGCATGCCCACTGGCCACAAGTCGACGGGTATGCGCAGTCGACTTTGCCCTAGGCCCGAAGCCTAGATGTTTGAAGCCCACCCCCAGTAGAAGACGCATGCAGAGCCCATTCCTGTAGAAGATGGAGGCGGCACTGGAGAGTTCTCTCACAGCACTGGGGACGCTCCCAGTGCTGTTTGAGCGCTGAGGACTGCCCCCAGTGCTGCGAGAGAACTCATTTGCATATCGGCGAAAACTGTGATTTCTGCGGAACGGGAGAAGACATCTAAAGGTAGGAGACAAATAGCCTTTCTTAAGGCTATTCCTACATGTTAGCAAGAAAATATTAGATTTTAATGGTAGAATCCCTTTAAAGTTTTCAAAAGTAGCACTCACTTTTCTTCCTTTTTTTATGTTTGATGTGTTTCTTAACATTTTTACAATCAAGTATAATTAAAAATTGCAAAACATTGTAGATCACGAAGAAGAATGATGTAAATGTTCTGTCTTTGATGGCTGGTCCATTGTACCAAGAAGCCCTTCTACCTCTTATATCTCCCTATTTCCTCATAGATTGTAAGCTTTTAGCGAACAGGGACCGCACTCCTATGGTTTAATATGTTCATTTCTTTGTCACATTGTAATGTCTGATACTGTCTGTTCATATACCTCTGATCTGTAAAGTGCTGCTGAATATAAAAATAAAGTAATAATAATAATAATAATAATAATTTTATTGTTATTTATTTTGACAAGTTAATTATTATTATTATTATTATTATTATTATTATTATACCATTAATTCCATGGTGCTTTACATTTGGGGGTTACATACAGTACACAAAATATACAGGTAGATATAATACTAACAGTGACCGACTGGCACAGTGGGGTAGAGGGCCCTGCCCACGAGGGCTTACAATCTATGAGGGAAGGGGGGTAGAGACGGAAGGAGAGGGGAGACGGTTCAGATGGTGGTGCGGTGATAGTGTTATTGATATTAGAATTGCACTGGTGCGTCCTGATTTTCTTGAAGTCTTTCTTGAAGCTCCTTCTCTTGAAGCCTCACCATTCTTAAGTTCATGTACGTTATTTTATTTCTTTTTAAACGTTATATGCTTTATATTTCATCTATTGAAGTAGAAATATTCAGAATTAGTTCTAGTAGGACAAGCATATGTTAGAAATAATAACCCAGTACAGTATGATATTCATTTTACATGCTTACCCTATTGTTACTTTGATTGACAGTATCATTTTGTATGGCTTTCTTTTTCCATATAAGTGTATAAAATATATGAGAACCATGACATAGGAGACAGACTTGTCTTTGACACTTATGCTTTTAGCATTCAAAAAAAAATATCTATTTTTCTCTTTTCCAAATCAAATATCTCCTTGTTGGTATTACTTTTTAGTTCCTTTTAGAAAAATATTTCAGAAATTCCTTTCCATGCATGGCTGACTATAACTAACATTAAAAGCTGTTTCGTACACATCACAGGCTGAGCTGCCCGCTTCAAAGTACCAGATAAATATATGAATTTAAGATGGAATGATAGGTTTTCTATTAATGGAGCGGTAGATATTAAGTGAGATCAGCTTTCTACAAGTCCTACACACAAAGAAGTGGTCACTTGTGCAGATGAGATAATCGATTCAGCGCAAATCATATTTTTTAGGAATTTCTCAAAAGTTTTGGGTTTTGAACACTTATAATCTGCGTTGAAATGAGATATTCAGCACATCCAGGGCATGGCTGCCGCACACTGGGACCTGACAATCTTCATGTTCTGGGAATAGAACTGGATGGAAACTATAGGTAAAAATGGGTGTTCGTACAGATGTAGCCTGCACTAAACAGCTCATTGGCATATAGATGGCAGCAAGATTGACACAAAAAAGATATGTCCATTATGTCAACAACGGCTCGTACAACAGCATGTAAGTGATTTAGGCTAAGGCCCCACGTTGCGGAAACATAGCATTTTTTGTTGCAGATTTTGTTGCGGTTTTTTTGAGCCAAAGGGAATGGGAAATATAAAGGAAGTTTTTATACTTCTACTGCTTTTTAATGTTATACTTCTACTTTTCCTCCCTCAATCCATTATTTTGCCTTTGGCTCATAAAACTGTAACAAAATCTGCAACAAAAAAGCTACATTTCTGCAAAGTGGGGCCTCAGCCTGAAGCCAAGGCTGAACTGGTTGGAAACGCTGTGATTTGCCTAGCATTTTACAGTACTTGCAAAGTGGATGGGATTCATGCGAATCCCATCGCCACTTTGCGGAAAAAATCGCAGCACGGACACGCTGGGATTTCCAAAGCCATCTCGGTTTTGAAAATCGCAGCATGTCAATCATATCTACAGAAACACCGGCGGCATCCCTGTACATATAATTGTAACAGAAAGTCAGCGGAGGAAAACTCTGTGAACTTTCTGTTCACAGCGCTGCGGGAAGAACCACAATGGGTTCACGCCATGGTTGTTCCCACAGTGCTTTAGCGCTGTGTTTCTGGCCCATGGGGCCTTAGCCTAAGATGGGATTTTGGTACTGGTGGACTACCTTTGAAATTCTTTCCTGATAAATCTCCTCCATGGTTTATAGATTTGGTGTATTCCTGAGTGCTATGTCTGAAGGCTCAATTCCAGATATGTGGCATGGCCATAAACAACTCATACAATAATGTGAGTACTCATCACTTGTCAGTACCCAGTTCCTTGATTTACTAGATGACTGTAGCTATGTCTGACAATTACAGCAATGGCGTGATCATATCAGTCTATAGAGTCCATAAGTTTAGTTGACTGGCAGTAACCCTTTCAGTTCCATTTTTCTCTACAGTCTCCCTTATTTGACCTAATACTAACCTACCGCTTTTTCATTTAAGGGTTAATGATCTCTGGCCAGGGTAGTGGGCCATGTTGGACAAACTGTACCATAAATCTTGCAGGGGAACAAAGATTTATGATTTATTTGGATTTAGATTGCCAGACATTACAATAGATCACAGTGAAAGGGACCTGTTGGTTCCCTCTCTCCATAGGCCCCATAGCAACTGCCTGCTTTAACTCCTTGCCATATTGAGTAGCCTGTAATATGGTAAATTGTGGCTATCAACTTCTTCTCCTTTAAAGACAGGATGGATACACTTCTGCACATCTATATGAGAGTCTAAGGGTAATGATAAGGCCTCACGTTGCAGAAAAGGTGCTTTTTTTGTTGCATTTTGCTGTGTTTTTTTTTTGTTTTTTTTTAACAAAAGCCAGGAGAGGATTGAGCAGAAGGGAAAAGTATAAGGGTGCATTCATACAGAGGAAAATGGCACTGAATTTGGTGTGGAATCCGTGTCAGATTCAGCGCTGAAAAAAAAAAGCCTCCCATTGACTTCAATGGGTTCCTTTTTCTCCTAGCAGAAAAACCTGCAACAAAAAAGAAGCGTTTCCGTAACTTGGGCCTTAGCCTAAATGCGGAAAATCTGTTGACCAATTTAAGACACAACATCAACTTCTTAAAATATATAATAAGAATCCTACAAGGAGTTAGAAAGTAAAGATAAAACAAAGTTAAAAATATAGAAAAGTAAAAGAAACTTTAATATTACAGTTGAAGTTTCATAGAGCAATAAACTTTCACTTGCACATAATGCAATAGTAATCCATCCCTAGGCTGTGTGTGTTGAATGCTCCACTGGACAGCTTACCTCAAGTGCTCATAAAAAGTAAATTTTTATACATTTACTATCAAACGCTCCATAACCCAAAATATACAACATCTCTCATCTTGCTTGTGCTGCCTAATAAAAAGCAGCCAGTAGGTATCCCTGCATCCGCCTTGCAGCCTCAGCTCTTACATCACGATTGATTTGTAGCAAGTTTTAGGACATTTTAAAAGCCCAAAGGGAAAGTACAATGTCTATGAAATATAGGGGTCAAGTTCTAGGAAGGCAGGGGCAACTTATATGCTTCTTTTTGATGTCAGTTTACAAGAAAATATCTCTCGAAAGCCTGCGATATGTAAAATGGGCTAGATGTAAGATGGATAGATAGGGCCACCAGCAGTCACATGGGCACACCGAGTATCATGACGTCATGTGATCCTGGCAGATGACGTCACAGTAGAGCGCCAGGCATCACCTGGAAAGCATAGGATGCAAGAAGGACCAAAAGAGGTAATGGAAGGTGAGTATGAATGTTTTTCTTACTTTTTTCACCCCCCCCTCCCCCCGAGGGACATTTTAGCCATTTTAGTTCCGCCATTCTAGTTTGTCCAAGACGAATCTCCATTTGTTCGGTTTTGTAAAAAAAAATGCACAATTTGGAATATTTGGGTTGAACCCAGCTCGGTATAAATTGATTCGCCCATCTCTACTAGTAATTACAGAACCAGATTATTCCTTCTACTTTATTTCTACAGAGTTTTCCCTTTTCTTTACATCTATACAATATGCACGTACATGAGATCATCTTGTGCTATTGACCAGCATAGTCATGTGTGTCACTGTTACCAATCAATGTCTGATGTAGTCCATGCAATTATGTAGAATGTAAGGTACATAGTGATTGAAACCTGAACTGTGACTTTTAGATGTACATGTACTTTACCTTGATTGTGCGAAGGTCTTCTGAGAATAAAATGAAGGAGCTAGATATGTGCAAACATTGTTCTGCAAGCACAGACAAGTGTTTTTTAGTAGATACAGATGTATTCTTCCCTACCTTTCCTCTTAGATGGACGTGATGTCCAGCCTCTCAAAACAACATGATGTCACAAAATTCTGTCACTGATGTCCATTTGATAGGTGACTGTGTATGGCCACCTAATGGTTGTATTTTGAAATGCGTCCCGTTAAGAGTTCTGTTGGTATATTGTATTGAAATGGTTTCATGAAAATCTGTAATCCTTAAACCTGATAAAAGGTAGTGACTGTGCAAAAGTAACAAAACATCTATACTCCACCATTTGACACCCTGTGGTTCCACTCCTATGTTGTCATATATGCATTTCTCCTCTGCAGTCAATTCCTGAATGTTCTTGTGCCACATACCGCAGAGACCAGTGATGGGGTGCAGTGGTGACAAAGCTATACAAATATACATGTCACTGCTATACCCATGTAAATAAATTCCAGCATATAGGACCAGACTACGGTGCTGAAGGCATCTGCGGGTCACATTGTTGAGTATAGTTCTTTAGTTATTTTACTACAGTCCTTCTCTTTGGGCATTTTTTTTCATTATTCAGACAACCCCTGAACCAAATGTAAAGCATACATCCAATTGTAGAACAACTTTCCAGAAATGAAGAGGACAGGTGACTATAAGAAGTTTTGTAATATATATCAGACTGATTCTTCCTCCTTTCCTTCACACAGTTTTTATCTCTAATACCATCCATATCCAGCCTCACACACAGAAGTCTATGGAGAGAGAGGGGGAGGAGGAACTACTCCATATTCATCCTCACACACAGAAGTCTATGGACAGAGAAGGGGAGGAGGAACTACCCCATATCCAGCCTCACACACAGAAATCTATGGAGCGAGAGGGGGGAGGAGGAACTGCTGGCAGTAAATGATACATTGATAGATTGATAGAATACTATATTACTAGGTACAGTGGAGTCAAAAGAGATATCTTAGTTACCCCCTCCATAGACTTCTATTTTAGCCTGATAATTTGAGAAAACAGCTTTTTTCGTTCTTATTAATAATAATAATATAATAATAATAATAATAATAATAATAATAATAGTAATAAATTTTATTTATATAGCACCAACATATTCCACAGCGCTGTACAATTAGTAGGGTTCAAATACAGACAGAAAGATACATTACAAGAAAAGTCATTTCACACAATGGGACTGAGGCCCTGCTCACAAGAGCTTACAATCTATGAGGTAGAGGGGGTGACACAAGAGGTAGCGGGGGCGGCATTGCTTATACTGAGGTCAGACAATGCTGTAATAGAGGTTACTGTCATTACACAAACATAAAACTTTGAGCTGTCACCAGTCATGTCCTTTAACATGTGGAAGGTGCTTGGACATATAAAGTTAGCATGAGATGGCATCATATAGTGTGGGGTAATGTGGGAGCGGGGACAGAGGAGGGTTAAATTTTGGGGATTCTAATGACGGTACGGAAGGGTTTACATTAAGAAATGTGATAGGCCTGTCTGAAAAGATGTGTCTTTAATTTGCGCTTGAAGCTGTAGAAATTGGGAGTTAATCTGATTGTTCGGGGTAGAGCATTCCAGAGAAGTGGTGCAGCTCGTCTTGTATACGAGCGTGGGAGGTTCTGATAATAGAGGATGTAAGTGTTAGGTCATTGAGTGAATGGATAGCACAGGTTGGGCGGTAGACAGAGATGAGAGAGGAAATGTAGGGAGGTGCGGCATTATGGAGAGCCTTGTGGATGAGAGTGATAACTTTATATTTTATTCTATAATGAATAGGCAGCCAATGTAGCGACTGGCACATGAGCTTGGTCACTGAATTCAGAATAGATTGTAGAGGGGAAAGTTTAGTAAGGGGAAGACCGATTAGTAAGGAGTTACAGTAGTCAAGGCGAGAATGAATCAGAGAGACAATAAGTGTCTTTAATGTATCTCTGGTAAGGAAAGGGCGTATTCTGGATATTTTTTTGAGGTGGAGGTGACATAAGCGTGCAAGTAATTCAATATGGGGAGTGAAGGAAAGGTCTGCGTCAAACATGACCCCGAGGCAGCGGGCATGCTGCCTAGGAGTTATAGTAAGGCCTGAGACTGCAATGGATATATCAGGGACAGATCTATTAGACGGTGGAAACAGTAGTAGTTCAGTCTTAGGGCCCCTTCACACGGCATATACGCACACTTCCCATTGAAATCAATGGGCTCTGTTTTGAAGTGCCACACTCGGACACGTGTATACGTGTTTAAATGAGTGGCGCGCTTACGCCATGTGAAGGGGCCCTTACACGTGTAAAAATACACGTGTAAAATTTAGTTAGCCATTGAGTTCAATGGCATGTTCGTATGACATGTGTCTTTTTGCGCACACGTCTACGAGCGTGCAAAAAGACGCACGTTATACGAACATACCATTGAACTCAATGACTAACTACATTTTACATGTGTATTTTTACACATGTAAAATGTACAGAATACACTGAGCGTAGATAGAATATATGGAGCATAAACTCCATGTGAAGGGGCCCTTAGAGAGATTTAGTTTCAGATAGAGTGAAGACATGATATTTGAGACAGCAGAAAGATTGGTGTTCTGCATGAGTGCAGGGGTGATGTTACGGGAAGATGTGTATAATTGGGTGTCATCAGCATAGAGATGGTACTGGAAGCCAAATCTGGTGATGGTTTGTCCAATGGGGTCTGTGTAGAGATAGAACTGCAGGGGGCCTAGGACCGAGCCCTGAGGAACCCCAACTGCAAAGGAAAGAGGGAAAGAAACAGTCCCTACAAATGATACACTGAAAGTGCAGTCTAAGAGATAAGAGGAGAACCAGGAGAGCGCAGTGTCCTTGAGGCCGACTGAGCGGAGCATAGTGAGGAGGAGTTGATGGTCAACAGTGTCAAAAGCTGCAGAGAGGTCCAGAAGAATAAGAAGAGAGAAGTCACCATTGGATTTAGCCATTAGGAGATCATTGGAGACTTTTGTGAGGGCTGTTTCAGTAGAGTGCAGAGCACGGAAACCAGATTATAAGAGGTCAAGCAGAGAGATAGCGGATGAAACGAGAATAGACCATGTGTTCCAAGATTTTAGAGATGAAGGGGAGGTTAGAGACAGGTCGATAGTTAGCAGCACAGGATGGGTCGAGGGAGGGGTTTTTCAATTGCGGGGTTATAACAGCATGCTTGAAAGAGGATAGGAAAATTCCCGAAGAGAGAGAGAGAGGTTAAATATTTTAGTAAGGTAAGTGGTGACAGCAGGTGACAGAGATTGGAGAAGGTGTGAGGGGAAGGGGTCAATACTGCAGGTTGTCGGGCGAGATGAAGAAAGTAGCTGAGAGACTTCCTCTTCTGTAACAGGTTCAAAAGATGAGAATAGACAGTCTGAAGTACAGTTGGTGAGGGGATCATTGCAATGGTAGGTGTGGGAATCAATGCCACCGGTGGATTGGGCAGTAATTTCCTGAGGGATCGTATAAATTTTATAATGGAAATAAGTGGCCAGGTCATCAGCACTAAGGTCTGTGAATGGCGTCTGCACCTTGGGTGTGAGTAAGGAGTGGAAAGTTTCAAAAATCCTTTTAGGGTTGCTGGAGAGAGAAGAGATGAGAGCCGTGAAATAGTCTTGTTTGGCGAGGTAAAGGGCAGAACTATATGTTTTAAGCATAAATGAGTTAATGAGTTCTATTGCAAAGTTTCTTAGATCCACTTGTACTAAAAGTTCTTTTATAACTGGAGATATTCTTTAAGCTAAGGGTAAGTGTGGACATATTTGTTTAACAAGCAGAAACATTCCAGATAACTAATAATTCTGAGTACCGAGTTCATATTTTGCTCATTAAATTTTCTCGGAAAAGCCTAACATTTTAATGTTCTTTAGTATAGACAAAATTACAGTAAAAAAAAGAAGCACAAAATAAACAAAAAGAAACAAAATCAAATATTAATCTAAAAAAATCCCTGCAATGTTTATTAGGAGAGTTTGCAGCAGAAAGACAGTCTGCTTGAGTACTGGACCGAATTCTGTTCAACTGTTTTGGCCCCTTTAGTATTAAGGTTTTTCATGCTTCATAAAACTTTCTTTTCCCACTTTTCGCTCTATCCAGAGGGTCCAGTGATGATGTAGCACAAATTCTCAGGATGTATTACATTTAGATTCTATTATGAGTCTTCTGCATCCAAAACTAATAAAGGATCAGCAGCGCAGGACATGTGTTTTAGATTTCTGCGAGAGATGTGCTAATTTCCTCCGAGAACCTCCAATAAAGATTGACAGACAGTGAACAGATGAGACAGACCTAAATCTGAACACAGGCAAACAATGTGCACACATCCAAGTTTATAAAGATGATTATTACACTGACTGCTCACAATGGATAACATCAGGTATAACCTCATTCATTACTGCGGGAGTCTATGGGAAAGGTGAAGAATACTAAAATGATCATTTAGTATATTTCATCTGTTAACATAACAACAGATGTCATGCTTGTTTTCCTTGGAAAACTTGCACTATAGACCAAACGCCAAGAGACCTTTTCAACACATTGCACTTTTCCCCAGTGAACAAAAGAAATTTCTTTTTTGACACATAGAAAGCATTGGCTCCCCTTAGACACCATGACCTATGCATGTTCATAGATGTGGCCTCACAGCAAATACCTGGAACTTCACATGTCTTTGATATTACTCCATAGCTAGACTAGTCTGGAATTACTCATGTTAAATGTTTATTAAGCATTAAAGTGTTTCTATGATAAAGATATTGAATCAACTAGTTTAAAGGGGTCTTCTATTAAGAAAAAATTATATATATATATATATATATATATATATATATATATATATATATATATATATATATAACCATATTTACTCCTGTGTACCTGTTGCAGCCTTCTACACGTCTGACTGCTCAAGTCAGTTGCCTGGCATGCAAGGAACTCAAGGTGTTGAGTAATGGAGCAATATAAGTATTGATACATTTCTAGTGCCTTATATTTTGCTCATTACAAAGGTCAGGCTTTAAGAAATGTGTCTACCATTAGAAGATAAAGCATAATGGAATACTTCTCACAATATCTAACACACATCTGCACCCATGTATCTTCATTTCACTTATGTGGTAATACGTTCACCTATTAAAGGATATCTATATAAAAACAAAACAATAAAAACCTTGTGACACAACAAAGTAACATGTCAGTACTCAGAAGTTTTGACTGGTAGGGGTCTCGGTGCTAAAACCTCTATATTACCTACAAAATTACCCTTTGGCAGATACCCTTCATCGAGGTCTCTTCATAGGAACTACATCTGAAAATGAAATATAAGCAAGAGAGGTTAGCATTTTGATAAATTAGGTGCAACATTCAACCTCCAATGTACTGTAATAAGCATGGAGCAGCAGGGAGTAGGCTACAAAAACACCAGCCCTTAAAGGAAACCTGTCATCAGATTTGGGGTGATTATACCACTAGCATTTATTTTTTATCATTTATATCTCTTACATGTATAGAACCAAGATATTCCACAGCACTTCCTTATGCCTCTGCGATTTACAATATCAATTCCATCTACCCCTTCATTGTAAAGTTTAAAGAGATTCTAACATTAGAATCCTTTTTTAACTAAATACACGTCGGAATAGTCTTAAGAAAGGCTATCCTTCTCTTGCTTTTCTTTTTCTCATCCGCACCACCGTTCCTGAGAAATTTCTTCTTTCTTCCATATGTAAATGTATTTTCAGACGGCGCTGACGGCGTTCACCTTTGCTCAAACAGAACACGGGACGTCCCCTGTGCTGTCCGAAAACTCTCCATTGATGCCTCTGTCTTCTTCTCCTGACCGCCTCTTTGCCGAGTCATTGGCCAAATCATCAGCCAAAAGCATTGACTGCGCGTGTCCGTCAGCCATTTTCCTGTGGCCTCATACACAGGCAACCGTTTGGCCACAGGAAAATGGCAAATGGACATGCGCAGTGAGTGCTTTCGGATCAAGTCACGGTGAAGAGGCGGTCTCGAGAAGAAGAGGGCATTGCTGAAGAGTCTTCAGGCAGCACAGGGGACACCCCCTGTGCTGTCTGGGGACTCATTTGCATACGTTGAAAGCTGGGAATATGAACGAAACTGCAGCGCGGAGAAGAATTCTAAAGGTAGGGGAAGAACAACCTTTTTTTAAGGCTATTCCGAAGTGTATTTAGTTAAAAAAAGGGGATTCCAATAATAGAATCCATATAATAGTGTTTAACTTGCTGGAGATGAGTACAGGACTAATCTCTGATATTGCATCATTGAACAGAACTCTTTTCCTAATTTGAGCACCCCTCTGGTGGGCCTGGCGCATGTTCTAACTGGGCAGGCACTATAAAGCTGTATTGTCCTGAGGCACAGAAGATAATCTCTGGATTCATGTCCTACAAGGTGAATGTTACTAAACTTTAAAACTAAGAAACATACAGAATTGATATCATCCCCTTGAGACTGTAAACCCAACTGCATAAGGAAATCCTGGTGTTTAGTGGCAGCCAAACTAGTAATAGATTTCCCATAAAACAAGCACTTTTCTTAAAATTCCCCTAAAAAAAGTGGTTTGCTCCATTCCTTGGTTGTGTCCAAGTTTTAGTCGGTGGTAGCTTTGATGTGCTGTGTAGCGCCAGTCTTAGCCCATTGTTAGTGCTCAGCGGTCTGTGTGTAAACTGCAATGGATCAGGATAAATAGCGACAGGGAAGTAAAAAAAATAAAATAAAAAATCAGTTTGATTTAGACAACATGTAATTTTGTGATGACAGATTCAATATAAACAATATTTTTTGTCTTTTTATGATCCTCGCTACTTCTATACATTCTGTAATGTTGCTTTTATGCTGTCACATTAGACTTGCACTTTGAAAGCCTTGTGTTAATGTGCATGTAGCTCAGTAAGTGTTCCTGCTCCTTTAAAGAATAAGAGAATGTGCAACCTCGGTTTTATTGACTGAAGTTTAAGAACTCTGGTTTACCATGTGAAGACAGATGCGAGTTCAAATAACCATTGCTAAAACAGTTTGCTTTATTTTAGATGAAAACCCAATGTTCCATTAGGGAGCTGGCATTTATGGATATAATTTATAATGCTATCATAAAATGTTTCTATTTTTCTCTGTTTTGGGTAAAGCCTTTGGCATGCCTTCAATATTTCCCTTCACAACTTGGGTGTATTAAAATGGTAGATTATGGTACGGTTGCAAATTTCAAATGCATTATAGTGTGTGGTTTCTGCAAAGTTACAGAGAGCTAGAAACTTGAGAATAATAATGAACCGGCGCTCATAAAATAATTCCCATTCTTCTGGCTTCAGACTCTCAACTCAGGAAGACAACATGTTGACTCTTAACCCCATACCCGATGCCTCTGTTCAGAGGACATTTTGAACTATTTTGAACTGTTTTGTCAGGGTTGGACACAAGCCACAGCCACAAACAGATCTTGTTCCTATTGTTTTTTTCATTCCACCTACTTTCGAGAACAGGAGAACTCCTTTGAGACGACCACCCAAAATTATAATGGTCTTCTATAGATGGCTATCACAAAAAAAAATCCAGCATACAGATGGAGCCAAGTTTAACTTGAAATTTTGCTGCAACACGTAATTCAAAACCATTGAAACCAGCAAAATGAAGTTTAGTCCAAATGTTTATTTAGCATCTAAGAGTCAAGTTTAAGGGACGCTCCGGTCATTCTGAACGTAAAACTCATTCAGAAAGAGCGTGTAAAAACCAGATACCATTGATTTCTATGGGTGCCGGCATACATGCTCTACCCTTTGAAATCAATGGGAGGCTTTTTTCCTATTGCTTTCAATATGATACGCGCGTATCACATTGAAAGCAATAGACCCAAAGAGAGAAAATCAACCACACATTAAATTAATAAACCAATAATAAATCTTTATTGATATCCACTAAAAATGTGAAACATAAACAAAAAAAAATATATAATATGACAACAATTACAATGGGGGTAGGTAGAACTACATATACCAGTTACCAGCACAGTATACAGAGCGGTGGGAAGCCAATAAAGAATTTCAAACAATCTATTGAGGATGAAGTTCCCATGCAAAGTAATAGTCTGTAATGGTAAAAGACTCCCCATAACAATGACCATATCCACATAGTAAAGTAAGGAACACCACCATCACCAAAAAAATAAGCATAATTGGCTAACCACCACACATACCTATACTGTTCAGGAATGCGCGGCACGCATTTCACCAACACTCAGGTGGGCCTTTGTCAGGGAATTCATTCATATCCTGCAATGAACCTGGGCTTCAAAAAGGACAGTAGCTTGGACTCTAGGTAAAAGGCTGCATACCACTTGGCCCTGGTTAACTTGACCTGAGCTGACTATGGGCGATCACCATTTACTAGCTATAGTACTAGTGTCTATCTATGCTTCTATACACCGCTAGCACACTGACCAAGTACACATTCTTGAGCATGAAGCCTTACTGTATGCAAGAAATGTAACTTGAAGCTCCTGGACCCCAATGCAGAAGATGAAATGGGCCCCCGCTCACCATGTACTAGCTATAGTACTTGTGTCTTCTTATGATGTAAGAGGTCTTTGGGCCCCTTGAGGCCTCTAAGCCCAGTAGCGATTGCTGCTACTTGTCAGTTTAAAACAAAAGAAAAATATTTGGGGGAGAACTGCTGGGATACTTTCAGTTTGATGTTTCTTAAGGCGATAGATAGATAGATAGATAGATAGATAGATAGATAGATAGATAGATAGATAGATAGATAGATAGATAGATAGATAGTCAGAAAGTCAAGTTAAAGGGAAAGTGGATGCAATTTTCTAGGTCCAAGCTACTGTCCTTTGGAAATAATCAAGAAAACTGTGCAGCACCCCAAAAATAAAATGCAATATAAATTATTATTCGCCTACTGGAAAGGTTTGAAAAAGGTTTTGAAAGAGACCAAGCTATCATGTATGGAATAAAGATTCTCTCTGCATGGTATTTTTGGAGTGTTGCACATTTTTCTGTTTCTCTGGATTGATGAAAGTTACAAAATGTTCTATTTCAGTTGAAAAAAAAAATAACTCATAAATTGGTGTCACCAGCATATCTCAAAAACAGTGAGGCAGGGTCATGTCTACCCCTTTGTAGCATCTCTTCTCTTTACAACAGTCTGTAAACGTCTGGGAAATGAGGAGATGAGTTACAGGAGTTTTGGGAGAGAAATGTTGTCCTATTCTTGACTGATGTAGGATTCTAGATCTTCAACAGTCCTAGGTCTACTTTGCTGGATTTTTCTTTTTGAAATGTGGCAAATGGTTTCTATTGGTGGAAGGTCTAGACTGCAGACAGGCCATTTCAGCATCTGGACTCTTCTTCTGTGAAGCCATGTTATTGTGATGGATTCAGTATGTGGTTTAGCATTGTCTAGATGAAATATATGAGGCCTTTCCTTAAAAAGACACTGTCTAGATGGGAGCAGATGTTTTTCTAAAACCTCTATGTACTGCTCAGCATTGATAGTGTCATTCATTATGTGTAAGCTGCCAATGCCATATATACTAATTCAATCCCATACCATCACATATGCAGGTTTTTGAACTGTGTGTTGATAACAGTTTGGATGGTCCCTCTCATCATGAATCCATAGGACATGGCATCTGTGGTTTCCATAAAGAATTTCACATTTTGATTCATCTGACCACAGTACAGTTTTCTATTTTGCCTCAGTCTATTTTTAATGAGCTTTTGTCCAGAGAAGACGGTGGTGTTTCTGGATTGTGTTGATATATGGCTTCTTCTTTACATGATACAGTTCTCATATGGCCAGGCACAGGATTGTGAGGAGAAAAAGGAGGAAATGGTTAAACTCCTGAGACACATATACAAGCATAAGTGTAACTTGAAGCACCTGGACCCAAATGCAAAGTATGTAATGGGGCCCCCATATCTACCGTGTTTCCCCGAAAATAAGGGGACGTCTTATGACAACCGGCAGTCATGCCGGCACTTCTTTAGCAGAGCGCCGGCATGACTGCTGATTGTAGGTAGTGTAGGGGAGGTATCCTACTTACCTTTCTCATCTTCGCAGCAGCACTGGTGCTGTTGTTCGTCCCGGCAGTGGCGGGCAGGGCTAAGTAAGGCTTCCGGCGATCGCGCCGGAAAGCCTCACTTCACTGACTTTGCAGCCGGCTAGATGCTCTGCACTGTGCTCCGTGTGCACAGTAAAGCCGGCTGCTGCCTCTGCTTCTGGAATGAGCTGAGAGAGCCGACTCCTCGCAGCATTTGCACAGCGGGCATCTCACAGCTCATCCTACAGAGGCAGGGACAGTGGATACAACAGCAGAGGCAGCAGAGTTCAGCAGGCTGCAATGGTTTTTGATCATGCCTTATTTTCGGGGGTGCCTTATATTATGCAATTCAACAAACCCCACCCCCATGCCTTACTTTCGGGTAAGCACGGTATAATACTGGTGTCTTCTTATATTGCCTTACTCTATTTTAGATGAGCTTTGCCCAGTGAAGATGGCAGTGTTTCTGGATTGTGTTGATAAAAGACCTCTTCTTTTCATGATATAACTTTGACTTTCATTTGAGGATTGCATGGTGAATGGTGTGAATAGACAAAGATTTCTGGAACTATTCTTTAGCCCATTCTGGAAGTATTCTTCAACATTGTCTCCAATACTGACTGTTGGACTTGTCACACGTGTACATAGATTTCTCCATATTAGCTGAATATTTTGATGATATTATGTACTGCAGATGGTCGTGTATTCAAAATCTTTGCAATTTTATCTTGAGGAACATTTTTCTGCAATTGTTACACAATTTTTAGATGCAATCATTCACATATTGGGGAACCTCTGACCATCTTTACTGCTGAGAGACTCTGCCTCTCTAACATGCTGGGTTTTTTATACAAAGTCATGTGACTTAGTTGAAAGTTGACCCCCCAGCTTTACCACTCGTACCGACTCCTCTTCCAGTCTGTTTCTAGCCCTGTTCCAATTTTTTTTTAGATATTTTGCTGCCATCAAGTTCTAAATGAGTTAATTTTATATGATTAAATGGAAAAATATCTAACTTTCTACTTCTAATAAATGAATAAATGAATAAAAGATGAGATTTCCAAATCATCACATTAGAGTTTTCTTTACATATAGCAAACCATCTTAGCTTTTTTCAAGATGGATAGATAGAGGCTCTTGTGAGGGAATATATGTAACGTTTTTGACTCCAGATCTCAATTACATTTTTCATCGTTTAAATTGGACGCTAATGAAATAGTATATCTTTTTCTCAAGGGCTCTTATGAGGGCACATGTATAATGTTTTTGGCTTCAGGTTTCAAAGTTTTTTCATTGTTTAAATTAGACACTAGTAGAGAAGTAATCTTTTTGGTTTGCAGCTATACCTAATGGCATGGCAGGACTGGTTTACTGCTGTGCATCCAATGGGAAGGACCCCCTTTCAGTTGGTGCTGTAATACTTTGCTTTTTGATTTTCACTTATCCAGCCTGAGCTATAGTTCTGCCCAGTGAGCTGATTGGCAGTGTAAACAATGGTGGTAATAAGCACAGTAGGAAAAAGGGAGGTGGGAAAACACAACCTACTTACGGAACCTTCTTTGATGTGATGTGATCTCAATTCACACCGCTGATGTGCTAGGAGATTCTGGAAATCTGTATACTGAAAGTCTTTTGTGGGAAAAGTCGAGGAGCTTTCTAGTTTTTGTTGCCAGGTAAGGAGTCGCCAACCATATAGTCTGCCTTGACCAAGATATTTAAATACAAGGCTAAGACAGTGAATTGAATCGTTGGAGAGAATCCTAGCTTCAACTCACTGGATCGCTGTGCTAGGCAAATGTTTGTACAGAGTTTTGCAAGTTATATATGTGCAGAAAACAACATGATGAATGTATATGAACAGGGAGAAAATGACATCTATTTTAATAGGCTTTTAAGGGAAATGAGTCTTGAACTTGTGAATTTTCCGAGCAAGAACAGTGATATTTGTGTTCATTCTGTTTATTCTACATATGATTCTTGCTTTGCATTCGCAATGGAAAGAGACTTCAAGATTTGTAGGACTTTCCAAAAACTACATTTTTGTGGTTATAGAAGCATAGAGTGAAAATGTATAAACTCCCTATTAACACCTTCCCTTAAACTCAAACTGTGCTTTTATGATTCCTTTTAATAAAACACTACTTTTCATGTTAGTCTCCTTTCAGAAGGCTAATCCTCTGAAAAACAACCAGGAAGTCACGGCTCCCTTGCAGCTGCTCAACAACCTGTCTATTTTATTTTTAACCTTCAAATTAGGAAATATCTCATTTATTCAATGAATAAAGTTCTGAGAACTAACCTTTACTAAGCTAGAAATGAAGCAAAGCAAATGAAATAGTAAGGTGTCAGCCAGCCTTAAGAAAATCAATGATGCCTTCAGTCCTAGGCTACCTTTTCCACTGCTTATATGGAAACCACTTAGTCAAAGTCAGCACCTCCTTGTGGCTGAAATATGGCAAGACCGAAGGATGTAATTTGACATGATGTGAAAGCAGTTTATTAAAGGGATCGTCCAACTCATTTGAAAGGAATCCCGGATATGCATTAAAGAAGGAAAAAAGTTCACTCTCTTTTCACCCACATACATAGCAGTCTGTTCCCTGCTGTTGCTGGTTCCTTTTGAAATTTGTAGACGATGTTCCCTTTCTGGGCAGATGACCATAGAAGCCAATGTATAGTCTCAGCTGTGACAAGTACACGGAGGGCCCCGGACAAAAGTTTGCACTCGGGCTCATAAGACACTTGTTACGCCACTGGTTGGCTGTCCTATCTGAAATTGGTCAACATTAGAGATGGGCGAGTAGTGAAATATTAGAGATTCGATATTCGTTTCGAGTAGAGCCTCAATATTCGACTACTTGATCAAATATCGAATCACATTATAGTCTATGGGAAAAAATGCTCGTTTCAGGGAAAACCACTATTCGACTAAAGGAGAGTCACCAAGTCCACGAGTAGCAGTAGGAGAGTGTTTAGGAGGAGCGCTGTGCAGTTAAAGCGCACGGACCCCATAGACTATAACGGTCTGTGTGCTTGCAGCGCACTGCCCGCTTGTCTGTGAGGAGTCTAAGATCGGACCACAGCAGTCTCCATTGTGGTCCGAACTTGGACTCCGCCTTGTCACAGATGAGCCTCCAGCAGAACCAGCGTTGATTGGCCGAATGCTGCACACTGTATTGCATTCGGCCAATCAACGTTGGTCAAAGCATTCCTATGAGAAAAAGTCAGCTCCCGCATAACTGTAAGCTTCCAGATCTCCCGACTAGCAACGATGAGCCTGCTGCAGAACCAGCATTGATTTGCCGAATGTTATACAGTGTATAGCATTCGGCCAATTAACGCTGGTTCTGAATCGAATCTTTACTGCGAATAGTGAGTAGTATTCGAACGAGTACGAGTATTTCAAATACCATAGTATTCTATCGAATACCTACTCGATCGAATCCTACTCGCTCATCTCTAGTCAACATAAGTCTAATGTATATTGTTTGTCACCGATCTTAAAACTGCACAAATGAAGATAACTGTTATCAGACGGCCAGATTTCCCTATAAACATACATGGACTGATCAACCCTGCTGGTATATTTATTTCAAAAGTCAGACACAGGGCCATCCCATGTGTCAGTCAGACTACCTTACAATAACGGTAAACTTAGCTTTTGCCTATAAAAACTCTGGATATCTGAATTCTTTGAACAGTGTTCACGTTCTTGGGATGTAACATCTGAGGTTTATATATTGACATCTATTATATTATTGATAATGAATGAAAGCAGAGAAAATAAATGAATGTCAATCAACACTAAGAAAATAGCTGTGTATCTACTACATTGTATGGCACCAATCCTACTAATATTATAAGTGTGAAAGTTTGTGTGTTTGGATGTTTGGATGTTTGTGAGTTTGGATGTTTGTTCCTCAATCACGCTAAAACGCCTGGACGGATTTGCATGCAATTTTCCACAAACATAGTTTTCCCTTAGGATTGAGTCACAGGTTACTTTTGGTGCCACTAAACAACATGGCTTCCTAGCAGGAGACTCGCAAAAGCAGGACTCCTAGCCCCAGCTATAGACTCACACACACTGCCTGGCATTTCCTGCCTCAACCTGCCTGCACACTCCTTACTGTCACCTCAGGAGTAGCCCTCACTCTACTCACTCACATAACACATCACATTGTCTGTATCACTACATACACAACACATCACATTGTCTGTATCACTACATACACACTCACACACACTGCCTGGCATTTCCTGCCTCAACCTGCCTGCACACTCCTTACTGTCACCTCAGGAGTAGCCCTCACTCTATTCACTCACATTTACATATAGCTTTCCACTATATAACACATCACATTGTCTGTATCACTACATACACAATATAACACATCACATTGTCTGTATCACGACATACACAATACAACACATCACATTGTCTGTATCACGACATACACAATATAACACATCACATCACATTTCCTAGCCCACCAAACTTTTTAAAGCACTTTTACAGTTTCACACGTCTGTGTCCGCCCAATTCTCAAATCACCGCAGACGAAGTCGCGGGTAAAAGCTAGTAGGTTATAAAGCAGCATAACATATATTTCTGCAACAAAACTGTGATAGGCTATAACTGGGATCATATGTTTGAGGCCACTTGTTATCTTTGAAAGATGAAAGTGAAAGTTTTATATCTAATCCTGAATGGGCCTTAATGTGTCACCAGAACCCAGCATATCAACCCACAGATAGATAGATTAGAGTCACCTGAATCAAAATATGGCTTTCCCTTGTGTATCAGTGCCTCTGTTCCCGAAATAGACATTTTTGTCAATATGCAAATTAGCTCTTTGGAGCAATGATGGCACTAAAGAGGTAAGGGGCAAATAGCTCACTTACATATTAACAAAACCAAACATATATTAGGATCAGGATCACAAGTAGCAAACACTGTTTGATACAGGTAACCTATCTACCTGTTGGGTTAAATTTTGGTGGCAGATTCCTTTAAACAGGATTATAATTCTTCCTGCAGTAAATATTGCATATTATTGGATCTGGCATAACAAGGTGAGAACTGGAAACACAAAGAGATGGATGAGAACACGTATATGTACTTAGATGTCATAAACTTTACTATGGCCTTTGTGTCTTTCAATGAGAGTGATTGTCTTCTACCACCTAGTATGGCCTTCACCTGTAGAATATCTCAGGGCTGCCCTTATATAACTATTGACATAACTAGAACATTAATCCAAGTCCTAATCATGCCTTGGGGTTGTGTTTGACTCAGACCTTTCCTTCACCCCTCATGTTGAATCACTTGCACGCTCATGTCACCTCCATCTCAAAAACATCTCCAGAATACACCCTTTCCTTACCAGAGATACATTAAAGACACTTATTGTTGCTCTGTTTCACTCTCGCCTTGACTACTGTAACTCCTTACTAATCGGTCTTCCCCTCACTAAACTCTCCCCTCTACAATCTGTTCTGAATGTAGCGGCCAGGCTCATCTATCAGTCTAGACGCTACAGCGATGCCTCCGGTCTGTGCCAGTCACTACATTGGCTGCCTATTCATTATAGAATAAAATATAAAGTTATCACTCTCATCCACAAGGCTCTCCATAATGCCACACCTCCATACATTTCCTCCCTCATCTCTGTCTAACGCCCAACCTGTGTTCTCCGTTCACTCAATGACCTAACACTTACATCCTCTATTATCAGAACCTCCCACGCTCGTATACAAGACTTCTCCCGAGCTGAACCACTTCTCTGGAATGCTCTACCCCGGACAATCAGATTAACTCCCAATTTCTACAGTTTCAAGCGCAAACTAAAGACGCATCTTTTCAGACAGGCTGTCACGGTACTAGTGGTACAGGATCAGGAGTCCAGTCGTCGGGTAATGCAGAGGAGGCTGGAGACAGCAGGTGGATAGCCCACAGGGGTCTGAGGCAGTAGTCCAAGAGCAGATGAGTAAAGACCAGGTAGAAGTCTATAGTCTTTCAGGAGCTGTAGTAAAGCTACGGTGAGCTTGCAGCCAGCAGGTGAGGTTCCAAGGAACTGAAGAAGATCTCGCAAGGAGGTCTCCTGGGTGTTCAGGCTGTATCCGGAATAAACAGAACACAATACCAACACAAACAGGAAGTGTCAGAGTCACCTATATATAGCCAGTCCAATCAAGGTAAATACAGGGCGGGTTCAAATCATTAGCAGCAGCTGATGAGCCTCAGCAGTAGGCTCCACACAGAAGTCCAACAGGCCATGATTCCACAAGCCTGATAGCTCAGGTAGCAAGGAGACACTGAGCAAGACAGCAGGTCACAGGTTCAAATCCTGACATCACTCCCCTCCTAACGGCGACCTCTGGGCGCCACAGGACCTGGTTTTGTCGGGTACTGCTGATGGAAACGTCTAATCAAACGAGGAGCATTAATGTTAGATACCGGTTCCCATGAATTCTCTTCTACACCATACCCTTGCCATTTGATAAGGTATTGTAGTCGATTTCTGGATATACGGGAGTCCAGAATTTTTTCCACGACAAATTCTTCTTGTCCATCCACTTCTACTGAATCTGGAGGTTGAGAGGACCGTTCAGGAAATGGATTGGACGTAGCAACTTTCAGTAGAGACACATGGAAAACAGGATGAATTCTCATTGTTTCTGGGAGTTGTAGACGTACCGCCAGAGGACTAATTATTTTAGAGATCTTATAGGGTCCAATAAATTTCTGTCCCAGTTTGGGTGAAGGGACCTTCAGCTTAATATTCCGGGTAGAAAGCCATACTCTATCCCCCACTTTGAATTCAGGCGCTGGTCTCCGATGTTTATCTGCTGCTTTTTTATATCGCTCCTGAGCCGCTCCCAATGTTTCTTTCAACATTCTTAGATTTTGTTGTAGTGATGTGATTCTATCTGTAACTGCTGGAATTAGCGGAGCAACCGGATTTTTGGGGAGAATACTTGGATGGTATCCTAAGTTTGCAAAAAATGGTGTTTGTTTTGTTGAAGAATTCTGAGAGTTGTTATAAGAAAATTCAGCAAAAGGTAATAGGTCTACCCAGTCATCCTGTAAATGACAGATGTAACAGCGCAGGTATTGTTCTAGCGTCTGGTTTGTACGTTCCGTCTGGCCGTTAGTCTGGGGGTGATAAGCAGTTGACAGGTGGAGCTCAATATCTAACGATGTACAGAAACTTCTCCAGAATTTAGATGTGAATTGTACCCCACGATCCGAGACCACTTCATCTGGTACACCATGAAGACGGAAGATGTTATGGACTATTAAGTCAGCAGTTTCTTTGGCTGAAGGCAAACCAGTACAAGGGATGAAATGAGCTGCTTTTGTAAGTCGGTCCACAACTACCAGTATCGATGTCTTTCCTTTGGAATTAGGCAGATCCACTATGAAGTCCATTGAGATCGAACTCCAAGGTCGTACTGGAATGGACAATGGCTGCAGCAACCCCATCGGTGAGGAACGTGATGGTTTATACCGGGTACAAGTATCACAAGAGAGAACATATTTTTTCACATCTTCTAGACAGCTAGGCCACCAGAAGAAACGGGATAACAATTCATATGTCTTCTGTACTCCCTTGTGTCCTGCTAGTCTGGAATCATGTACAAACTGTAGGATCCTCAGCCGCATTGCTTCCGGTATGTATAGACGCCGTCCATCAGTCCATACTTGATTCCTAAGGAATAGATGTACATCCCTTGACGGTTGTGCTAGAAATGGATCAGTGTCATAGGCCGCTTTTAAGTCCTCGAGCAAATCACCTTCATGGATAATACCTACCACCCTTGCCTCAGGCACAATGGGAGTAGGTGGAATTGAAGGATTAGAATCACTAGAAAACATTCGTGACAAAGCATCTGCTTTTCCATTGCGGGATCCTGGTCGAAATGAAATTGAGAAATTAAAATGGTTCAGGAACAGACTCCATCGGGTCTGACGAGGGGAGAGGCACTTGGCTGATCTGATGAACTCCAAGTTACGGTGATCAGTTAGAACTAGTATCTGTTGTGAAGCTCCTTGTAGATGGTGTCTCCACTCTTTAAATGCCGAAACAATAGCAAGTAACTCTTTGTTCCCCACATCATAATTCTTCTCTGCAGAAGACATCCGCTGAGAGAAGAATGCACATGGATGTAACAGCTTCTTCTCACCTGATCTTTGAGAAAGGATGGCCCCAACCGCACAATCCGATGCATCTACTTCAACTACAAAAGCAAGTTCTGGATCGGGATGACGTAGTACTGGGGCTTTGGTGAATTTAATTTTTAAACGAGAAAAAGCTTCATCCGCTTGTGGAGTCCAGGAAAAGTGGGTCTTCTTTGTCAGCTCTGTAATAGGAGCTACAATTTCTGAGAAATTTTTAATAAAGCGTCTGTAAAAATTAGAGAAGCCAATAAATCTTTGCACTTCTTTCACAGTCTTAGGAGTCGGCCAGTCGATAACTGCTTGGATCTTTCTGGGATCCATACGCAATCCCTGAGAAGAGATGATGTATCCTAGGAACTGAATCTCTTCCCGATGGAACTCACATTTTTCCAATTTGATGTAAAGTTGGTTTTCCCGCAATCGTTCCAATACACGTCTTACATGCTCCTGATGTTCTTCTAGAGATCCAGAGAAAATTAGTATATCATCTAGATAAACCACCATGAATTGATCTAGTAAATCTCTGAATATATCATTAGCTAGATGTTGGAAGGTAGCCGGAGCATTGCAGAGCCCGAATGGCATTACCAGACTTTCAAAGTGTCCATATCGTGTACGAAAGGCGGTTTTCCATTCATCACCTGGCCTTATCCGGATTAAATTGTAAGCACCCCGTAGGTCCAATTTGGTAAAAACCTTTGCTCGTTGAACTTTCTCCAATAGTTCGGGAATCAGAGGCAATGGGTAACGGTTTTTTACTGTAATTTTATTAAGTTCTCTGTAATCCACCACTGGCCGTAATGAACCATCCGATTTCTTAACAAAGAATATAGGAGCCCCTGCTGGAGAAGATGATGGCCGGATAAACCCTTTTTTCAAGTTCTCGTCAATGAAGTCCTTAAGGGCATTTAATTCAGGTCCTGATAATGGGTATATAGTCCCAAAAGGTATGGGTGCTCCAGGAAGCAATTCTATTGGGCAGTCGTAAGGGCGGTGAGGTGGTAGTTTGTCAGCTTCCTGTTTATCACAAACATCCTTCAAATCCTCATATACTGTTGGTAACTGATGCTGTTCCTGGTCTTGAGTAGAGACTGTAATGGTTGGTTCAGGTTGATCCTTTACCTCATTGTCTTTTGGGGGAAAACTCAGCATCTTAGTTCCCCAATTGATGGAAGGATTCTGTTTCTGTAACCAAGGTAGGCCTAAGATGACTGGAAAGTGTGGAGAAGAAATGAGTAGAAATGAGAGAGTTTCACGATGCTGAGGTTCAATGTGAATCTCCAAAGGTACAGTTTCCTGGTCTACAGGTCCTGAACTCAGGGGAGACCCGTCCACAGTCTCCATCACAATAGGTGAATGTCTCTTAGATGAATGTATTCCATGTTTCTGAGCAAAACCCAAGTCCATGAAATTTCCGCTAGCCCCGGAATCTACCATAGCTGATGTAGAGATCCACACGGAGTTGATTAGTAGTTTAAGAGGGACAAAGTAATGTGAATCCTTGTTCTCCTTTTTAACCTGAGAGGTCACTGATGATATGTAATGGACACTTTCTCCAGCTGATTGTTCCCCCTCTGAAGCTGAAGATTCCTCATTGGATGCATCGGGATCCATTACAGCGGCCACTGTTCTCCGGGGGCGATTCGCAGAGCGGCTTGGGCAATTTATAAGGAAATGTCCCGACTTTCCACAGTATAAACACAGATTTTCTTTGAACCTATGTTCTCGTCGCTCTGCACTCTCCCGTTTCTGAATCGCATCAATCTGCATCGATTCTGGTTGGGATTCTCGGGACTGCTGATCAGATGATTTTTTATAACCCAGTGGCAATGTGGTAGTATATTGACTGGTCATGCGGTTTGCATAGCCCCATTTCTCTTGTCGACGTTCTGTCAGACGAGTATCAATCTGAATGCAGTGATCAATAAATTCAGAGAAGACTGAAGGAGTTTTTGCTCGTGCTAGTTCGTCTTTAATACTACTAGAAAGTCCACTCTTGAAAAGTGCTAGTCTTGCGGAGTCATTCCAGCTAGTATCCACAATCCATCTCCGGAATTCCATGGCATAATCCGCAACAGAACGTCTGCCTTGCCGCAACGTTAATATGGTGGTCTCTGCTGTAACCATTCGGTTGGGGTCATCAAACATCCCTTTCATGAGGTCCATGAAGTCTTTGTAGTTATTTAGGCAGACGTCATCGGTTTCAATTAGCGGATTTGCCCAGGCAATAGCTTTGTGTGTTAACAGCATAATGACGCACAACACCCTTGATCTCTCAGTTGGATACTGGTTAGAATGTGCATCAAAATACAAATTGCACTGGTTTACGAATCCCCTGAACTTATCCCGATCACCATTGAATCTAAATGGCGGCAATCTTGGGGATGGAGCAGAGGTGGGAATCAGGCCTTGTGCATCCAGCTGTGCAATACGTGCTGTGACCGTATTCATGGATGTCTGCAATTCCTGCAGAGCTTGGCCTTGCATAGCGATTTTACCAGTGGTCAGTTGATCAAAAGTTTCCCATTGGTGCTTCATATCTTGGACCTCCGTATACATTGCGCCCAAGGCAGCTTGTACCTTTTTGAAGCGAGCCTCCCAAGCTTCTTTCCCAACGGACTCCATTGTAGGTGTTGGTATCCTGTCACGGTACTAGTGGTACAGGATCAGGAGTCCAGTCGTCGGGTAATGCAGAGGAGGCTGGAGACAGCAGGTGGATAGCCCACAGGGGTCTGAGGCAGTAGTCCAAGAGCAGATGAGTAAAGACCAGGTAGAAGTCTATAGTCTTTCAGGAGCTGTAGTAAAGCTACGGTGAGCTTGCAGCCAGCAGGTGAGGTTCCAAGGAACTGAAGAAGATCTCGCAAGGAGGTCTCCTGGGTGTTCAGGCTGTATCCGGAATAAACAGAACACAATACCAACACAAACAGGAAGTGTCAGAGTCACCTATATATAGCCAGTCCAATCAAGGTAAATACAGGGCGGGTTCAAATCATTAGCAGCAGCTGATGAGCCTCAGCAGTAGGCTCCACACAGAAGTCCAACAGGCCATGATTCCACAAGCCTGATAGCTCAGGTAGCAAGGAGACACTGAGCAAGACAGCAGGTCACAGGTTCAAATCCTGACACAGGCCTATCACAATATCTAACGTAAACCCTTAACCCTCCTCTGTCCCCACTCCCACATTTCCCCACATGATATGATGCTATCTCATGCTAACTTCATAGGTCCAAGCTCCATCCACATGTTAAAGGACACGACTGTCGATGGCTCATAAAGTCTTATGTTTATGTAATGACAGTAACCTCTATTACAAAAGTGTCTGACCTCTGCATAAGCAATACCGCCCCTGCTACCTCTTGTGTCACCCCCTCTACCTCATAGAGTGTAAGCTCTTGCGAGCAGGGCCCTCAGTCCCATTGTGTGAAATGATTTTCTTTGTAATGTATCTTTCTGTCTGTATTTGAACCCTACAAATTGTACAGCGCTGCGGAATATGGTGACGCTATATAAATAAAATTTATTATTATTATATTATTATCATTTCTCTCCTCCAGCTCTCAATCCATTACTGACTGGTAAGTAAACTGGTTCTGTTAGGGAATTGCTTAGATGACAATTCCTCAGTAGCTGCTGGGGAACCCTGGAGGAAGGGGCACAAGAGACAGTGAAAGATCGGATTGCGATTGGCGATCAAGCAAATTTCACAATCGTGATCGACTGTAAAATGATCGGAAATCGGATTTTAAAATCGATCCTGAAATCTTAAAATCGGCTTAACCCTAACTCCTACCTACAGTCCTTCCAAGAAAACCTATAGCAGCTACAATAATACCAAAATTGTGATAGTCTCACCACCTCCTATGGGTACACTTGCTCACAGTGGGATGTTCTAGTAGTCAGACCCCCATCCTTGGATAAGGGAATAAATTGTAGTTCCCCTTTACGTTGGCTATACACTTTCAATAGCTATTTTTATTCAGATCTTTCTAAGGAACTTTTCATACACATGCATTTCAGTTTGTCTTAAGAATAGGGGTTTAAGGCATGTTTTAATTAATGCCAAACACATGGGAGGAGAGGGAGTCTTCCACCATGCAGGTGTGCCTTTGTTTATAGGTGTCGTTGATAGAGTTGCTTGTAAGTTCCTTATTCTGTTTTGCAGAAGAGTTCACAGTAATGAAGGGAATTGTAAAAACTGTTTTCAGAAGAGTCTTTTGCCAGGTTTGCACATCATTACAACTTTCAATCTTTGCTCTGTGTAAATATGTCCATGATCAGACTACAATCTTCTCATGTGAACAGGGATTTGCTAACAACAATTATGAAACTGTAAGTGAAAGAACTCTCATACTAACTATTGTTTATAGTTACAATGCTCCATATACATACTGTACTGAACCCATTGATAGTATTGTTGATCCGAGCTCATTATGGGTAGAAAATCTGCCCGTGTAAAAAGAAAAAACCCTTAATTTTTAATCAGTCCATCTAATAAAATTCATAAATTGGATGGAAATATACCGATAATCTGTCGACTGCAATCTCATATAACCCCAAACATATTAACGAGAGACTATAAAGGGAACTAGTTTACTATCTTGCATATGTTTGGTAAAAATAGCAAGCCACAAGCAGATGCAAGGCGCTGTGTCTGCATAGTATCTTCCATGCTATGCCATGTGTCAGATGTACATATAGTCTCTTTTTTTCTCCAGTATGAAACAGTACAGCAGCTTACATGATTTCATACAGGAACATTGAGCTAAAAATGAATACTGCGTAGCAAACTTTTTTTTTTTTTAACAGGAGCGTCTTTGTATCACGGATACAGATTGTATGCCAATACAATAACATCCTTCCTCCTAATGTAAACCCAAAGACATTGCAACATACAATGTGAAAAGACTAGAGATGAGCGAACACTAAAATGTTCGAGGTTCGAAATTCGATTCGAACAGCCGCTCAATGTTCGTGTGTTCGAACGGGTTTCGAACCCCATTATAGTCTATGGGGAACAGATACTCGTTAAGGGGGAAACCCAAATCCGTGTCTGGAGGGTCACCAAGTCCACTATGACACCCCAGGAAATGATGCCAACACCTCTGGAATGACACTGGGACAGCAGGGGAAGCATGTCTGGGGGCATCTAACACACCAAAGACCCTCTATTACCCCAACATCACTGCCTAACAACTACACACTTTCCACATTCAAAAAAACCTCTATCAAAGTGGGAAAATACCTGGAAACCTTCTTTACTCCCCAAATGGATGGACACAAACCCCAATTTAAGCTCAACAAACAGTAACAACCACCCCTTTAAATCACGTTCCCCATGACAACCACAAATGGAATAGGCAATGGGAATTCCAAAAGCCCTCACCCTTAACTGTCATTTTGAGTGTGTGTGTGTGTGTGTGTGTGTGTGTGTGTGTGTGATGTGGTAAGACCTTCCAAAATTCACTTTTCTAGCCCTTAACATGAGCCCTTCCAAACAAAGTTACAGGACCTTAAGCTGAGCTACCAGCAGAGATTGAGGCCCTTGGCATGAGTAGAGCCTTGCACCAGCAGTGTTTTTGGCACTTAGGGTGAGTTGAGCCTTGTACCAGCGTGTGTCCCTTAACATCAGGCGGGCCCTAAGTTCTGCGCTTTGCACAAAAGTTCCACATTAACTAGGCTGAATGGTACAAAGATTAGTAGGCCCGAGAACCAGGAACAGGTCTTGCAATGGCTGTCAGATAACGCTTAAAGCACATTGTCCACCAGCCAGGCAGCCTCTACCTCCTCTTACCCAACAGTCTTGTCCTCCTTCCACCCAAAATTCCCAATCTACCCAGAACAATAACCCCAACTGTCCCTGCTCCCCAGAGCTGTTCTCCCTTCCTTTGACTGTACCGCAACCTGCCCCTCCATTTCGCGATTCCACGGACCTAACAGACGAGTATCTGTGTCCAGATGCTCAAATACTAGAGTCTCCTCCATTCCATCTCCGGTCGATTTGGTGGCGGATGACCAGCAACCCACCCTCATCGACGACGATGAGACGCAGTTGCTGTCAGGGCAGCCAGTTGACATGCGCATTGTGCAGGAGGAGGAGGCGAGACAGGAGTTGGAAGAGGAGGTGGTGGACGACGAAGACACCGACCCCACCTGGACAAGGCAGATGTCAAGCTGGGAAAGTAGTGTGGATGTTGAGGCAGGTGCAGCACCAAAAAGGGTAGCTAGAGGCAGAGACATGTCCAGAGGCAGAGGTCAGCTGCTTTGCCGAAGCCAGGCCAGACCCGGAATGTCCGAAGATGTTCCCTTTTGTACCCAGCCCAGAAAAACTCCCCCATCGAGGGCACGTTTCTTGAAGGTGTAGAGTTTTTTCAAGGAATGCGCCGAGGACAGATATAGTGTCGTCTACACAATTTGCCTCTCGAAATCGAGTAGGGGCCCTGAGAAGAGCAACCTGTCCACCACTTCAATGCACCGTCATTTGGAATCCAAGCAATGGAATCAGTGGCAGGCAGCAACAGCAGGACAAACGTCGCCCGCCGTTCATGCCACTGCCTCTGCTCACAGTGCTGGCGATGCACTCCAGAGGACGAGCCAGGACATCACTTCATCTGCCTCCGCCACTTTGTTGACTTCTCCCTCATCCTCCCCTGTTTCTGTCTTATCTCCTTCTCCTGCACCATCAAAGGCACCATCAGGCGCTTCTTTACAACAACCCACCATCTCTCAGACATTGGAGCGCTGGCAGAAATACACCGCTAACCACCCACCCACGCAAGCCTAGAACGCCAACATCGCTAAACTGCTGGCCCAGGAGAGGTTGGCGTTCCGGCTTGTTGAAACTCCCGCCTTCCCGGACCTGATGGCAACTGTGGCACCTCACTATGCCGTCCCTAGCCGTCTCAACTTCTCCCGGTGTGGCGTCCCCGCCTTGCACCAGCACGTGTCACTCAACATCAGGTGGGCCCTTAGTTCCGCGCTTTGCTGCAAGGTCCACTTGACCACCGACACTTGGACAAGCGCCTGTGGTCAGGGATGCTGCAGTGCTTATCTTTAATGACAGGCAGGGTGAATGTGGTGGAGTCTGTTCCCCGGGTGCAAACTGGGGTGGCCTATCTCCTCTCCCAGGCCAAAATTCATGGCAGGAGTAGACTGAAACCCTACGATGCTGCAACCTCCACCACAGCTACTAGCGGCAAACGCTAAAACACTGGTGTGGGGAGACGTCAGCAGGCGGTGCTGAAGCTCATCAGCTTGGGGGACAGACAGCACAGTGCCTCCGAGGTCAGGGATGCCATCCTGGCTGAGATGGCATTTTTTTTTCCCTGCTACACCTGGGGCCTGGCATTTTTACGCCTGTGATAATGGCTGGAACCTGGTAGCGGCTCTGGAGCTTGCCAGCCTCCAACACGTTCCATGTTTGGCCCACGTCTAACCTAGTGGTGCAAAGTTTTTTAAAAACATACCCAAATGTACCGAAGCTACTGTTGAAAATGCGGCGCTTGTGCGCCCACTTTTGCAAGTGCACAGGAGTCGCTGCTAGCCTAAAAACACTCTAGCAAGGCCTACATCTGTCCAAACACAGGCTGTTGTCCGTCATTCACACACGCTGAAACCCTACAATACCATATCTTGAGCAGGGTGTGTGAGCTGCACAGACCTTTGATGGAGTTCCATCTACAAAACCCAAGGGTTCCTCAAAGTCAGCAACCAAAGTTTCTGCACCATGAGTTTCCAGGGGTGGCAGAGTTATGGCTAGGGGCAGAGGCATGGATAGGGATGATGTCTAGGGGCAAAAGCAGTGTGGATGTGGAGGCAAGCTAAGCAGGAAAAACTGGGGGTACAAGCTAAGGCATGGACTGGGGTGATGTCTAGGGGCAAAAGCAGTGTGGATGTGGAGGCAAGCTAAGCAGGAAAAACTGGGGGTACAAGCTAAGGCATGGACTGGGGTGATGTCTAGGGGCAAAAGCAGTGTGGATGTGGAGGCAAGCAAAGCAGGGAAAATGGTGGCTAGAGGCAAAGGGATGTCCATAGGCAGCAAGGGCAAAGATGCAAAACTCTCCCGTTTCAAGAATTTTCCTGACTTGTCTCCCCACAAAACATTCCTGGGAGGAGGGCTGAAACACCACCCTCCTCCTCCTCCGCTGTTAGATTGACCCCAGCTACGAGCTGAAAACGCTGCAACACTGGTGTGGGGAGACGTCAGCAGGCTGGGCTGAAGCTCATCAGCTTGGGAGACGGACAGCACACTGCCTCTGAGGTCAGGGATGCCATCCTGGATGAGATGGCAATTTGTTTATCCCCACTGCCCCTGGGGCCAGGCTTTTTTGTCTTGTTGGAGGGCTCTGGAGCTTGCCAGCCTCCAACACGTTCCATGCCTGGCCCACGTGTTCAATGTAGTGGTGCAATGATTTTTAAAAACATACCCCAAATTAGCTGAGCTAAGGGTGAAAGTGCGGCACTTGGACACCCACTTTCCCAAGTCTACAGTACCTGGAGCTAGCCGCAATACACTCCAGCAAGGCCTACATCTGCCTGAAGCACCTACTGTTGTGCGATGTCACCACACGCTCTAACCCTAGATACCGTATGTTCAGCAGGGTGTGTGAGCAGCAGAGACCTTTGATGGAGTACCAGCTACAAAACCCAAGGGTTCCTCAGAGTCAGCTCCCTCACTTTCTGCACCATGAGTTTCCATGGGTGGCAGACTTATGGCTAGAGGCACAGGCATGGATAGGGGTGATGTGTAGGGGCAAAAGCAGTGTGGATGTGGAGGCAAGCTAAGCAGCAAAAACTGGGGGTACAAGCAGCCGGTGGCATCATCACTGACAAGCACAGCTGTCTGTCAGCTGACAGGCTGACTTTCACCAAAATGAACAGACAATGGATAGACTCATCATATACATGTCAGTTACATGACAAATTTAGTGCAATTTGCAAGTCCAAGATGGGTTGGAGATCTGCGGAGAGGAATCTCACCACCTCTTGCGGGTGCCATCATTTGGAAGGCAAGCCCTGGGCTCAGTGGGTGAGAGCAAGCGCAGGATAATCGTCGTTTGGCCTGGCGGCCACTGCCTCTCCCACTGTTGACAGGGCTGGCGCTGCAGTCCAGACCAGCAGCCAGGACACCTCCACATCTGCCTCTGACACTTTGGGGAGTTCACCCTTATCCTCACCTTTTCCTGCCATTTCTCCTTTTGCCCGCGCCATCATGCGCCTCTTCCCAGCAACTCCCCATCTCCCAAGCCTTTCATATCATCTCAAGAAATCTGGCCCAGGAGATGTTGGAATCCCGGCTGGGGGACACTCTGCCCTTTTTGGGCAGAGTGTCTACTGCGCCACCGCACTGTGCCGTCCACACCAGCACTTTCCCCCAAACATGAGGCGGTCCCTAAATTTAGCGCTTAGCCCTAAAGTTCCATGTGACCAGTTACGAATGGACAAGTGCATGCGGACAGGGATGCTACCTTTCAATTTGGGCACAGTGGTTGAATGTAGTTGAGGCGTGGACCGGGTCGCAAAATGTGGTGGCCTGACTTGTCTCCCCACACAACATTCCTGGGAGGAGGGCTGAAACACCACCCTCCTCCGCTGTTAAATTGACCCCAGCTACGAGCTGGAAACGCTGCAACACTGGTGTGGGGAGACGTCAGCGGGCCGTGCTGAAGCTCATCAGCTTGGGGGCCAGACAGCACACTGCCTACAAAGTGAGTCATGCCATCCTCGATGAGACGGCAATGTGGTTTTTGCCACTGCACCTGGGCCCAGGCATGTTGTCATGTGTGATAATGGCCGTAACCTGGGATTGGCTCTGTAGCTTGGCAGCCTGCAACATATTCCATGCCTGGGCCACGTTTTTAACTCATTGCTGCTAATCTTTTGAAAAAGGTACCCCAATGTTCCTGAGCTACTGGTGAAAGTGTGGCGCTTGTGCGGATAGTTTTTAAAGTCTATAGTTGCCGCTGCTAGCCTCTATGCACTCCTACAACGCCTGTACCTGCTGGAACAACGGCTGTTGTGCGACGTCTCCACACTGCTGGCACTAAACATATCATGTGTTGAGCAGAGTGTGTGAGCAGCACAGACCTTTGATGTAGTTCCAACTCCAAAACCCTCGGGTTCGTCAAAGTCAACTCCCTCAGTTGCTCAACCATGAGTGGCCATGGGTGGCAGACTTATGTGAAATCCCATCCCATCCATTGCACTGGACACGAAACATTAGCATGCGCTCAGCACAACTTCGGATATGGCAGCTGCGTTAAGCAGGGTGCAGGGTACAACACAGACCAGGCCCGAGCACCAGGAACAGGTGTTAGAAATACTGCAGCATCTGCCATTTCCTTCCAATTTTGGGGTTTTGGACCCGCCACCGACTTGTCTGGACCTAAGTGGGGATCATGAGACACAGTTGCCATCAAGGCAAGCTGTGGTCATGTGCGGTTTGCAGTAAGGGGGCAGTGCGCAATTGGAAGAGGAGTTGGTGGATGACGAGGCCACCGACCCCACATGGACAGGGGTGATGTCTAGGGGCTAAAGCAGTGTAGATGTAGAGGGAAGCTAAATCAACAAAAAACCTGGGTAGAAGCAAAGGCATAAACTGGGGTGATGTTTAGGGGCTAAAGCAGTGTAGATGTGGAGGGAAGCTAATTCAACAAAAAAAAAGGGTAGAAGCAAAGGCATAAACTGGGGTGATGTTTAGGGGTTAAAGCAGTGTAGATGTGGAGGGAAGCTAATTCAACAAAAAAAACAGGGTAGAAACAAAGGCATAAACTGGGGTGATGTTTAGGGGTGAAAGCAGTGTAGATGTGGAGGGAAGCTAAGCAGCAAAAACAGTGGGCAGAAGCAAAGGCATGCAAAACTCTACCCTGTTGGAAGACTTATTCCTAGGTCTGGAACACGTTAATGGCCCCCCTGGACAAATTACTGCCACTCAGGGGCCTAGTGTCACCAGGAGGGACAAGTATAGGCGCATGTTGTGGGAATACCTGGCCGACACCAGCTCTGTCCTCTCCGATCCCTCTGTGCTCTACAGCCTACACTTATTTTCTCATCTTTTTTTCTGAACTGCACATCTCTTGCCTGCTTCCTTTGGGATCTTAGAAATGGTGGTCCACTTCCACAGATGGTAACTTCAATAGACAGTGTAACGGGAGTAGCTGAGGGATCGCTGTCTTAACCACTTTTTGGCACAAAATTAACTTCCAAAGCCAAATATGGTGCAAGTATATGATGCAAGGACACCTACACACCTATCTCTGACACATTGGGGAGTTCACCCTCATGCGCCCTTTTGGCCTGCACCATCATGCGCCTCTTCCCAGCCACTCCACATTTCCCAAGCTTTTCATTGCAGGCAGAAGTACAACACAACCCACCCCCATGCCCAAGCCTTTAACAGCCTCATCGATAAACTGCTGGCCCTGGAGATGTTGGTGTTTGTTTATGCTTCTGGAGACCCAGGCCTTCCGTCAGCAGATGGCAGCTGGGGCACCTCCCTATGCTGGGCCTAGCCGTTACTACTTCTCTTGGTGTGCTGTCTCTGCCTTGCGCCTGCATGTGTCCCATAACATCAGTCGGGCCCAGAGCTCTGCGCTTTGCTGCAAGGTCCACTTGACCACCGACACATGGACAAGCGCCTGTGGTCAGGGATGCTGCAGTGCTTATCTTTAATGCCAGGCAGGGTGAATGTGGTGGAGTCTGTTCCCCGGGTGCAAACTGGGGTGGCCTATCTCCTCTCCCAGGCCAAAATTCATGGCAGGAGTAGACTGAAACCCTACGAAGCTGCAACCTCCACCCCAGCTACTAGCGGAAAACACTGTAACACTGGCATGGGGAGATGTCAGCAGGCCGTGCTGAAACTGATCAGCTTGGGGGACAGACAGCACAGTGCCTCCGAGGTCAGGGATGCCATCCTGGCTGAGATGGCATTTTTTTTCCCTGCTACACCTGGGGCCTGGCATTTTTGTGCCTGTGATAATGGCTGGAACCTGGTAGCAGATCTGGAGCTTGCCAGACTCAAACACGGTCCATGCATGGCCCACGTTTTCCAACTTGTTGGTGCCATGTTTCTTTGAAACCTACACCATTGTGCCTGATATACAGGTCAAAGTGGGGCCATTTTCGTAAGTGAGAACTAGCCTCTGCTAGGCAGAAAACATTCAGAGCACACTCCTCTCATCTTCGCACCGTTGGCTGGCGGAGGAAGACGAGGGGGTTGGAGTGGCATCTGATGTCCCTATCCCACACGAGGCTAGAGGGTGCACTTCAGTGCATCCCATTGCTTCACCACAAATGGTGTGAAGGGGAGTGGAAAATGGAGGAAATGGAGAGTGACCCTTACAGTTGGGGCCAGCAAAGGCATGCCAAGTAACACACTGGCACACATGGCTGACTTCATCTTGGGTTGCTTTTCAACACATATTTCACATCATGAAGAACAAATAATACTGGATTTTTACAAGCCTCGAACCCCGGTCTAGGTCTAATGTCTGTTCCTTTCTTATATTAGGGGAGAGGGAAAAAAATTACTTCAGTGATACGTTTAGCGTACATAGACTGACTATTAATGTGTATCCCACTTAGTGTTGTTAGGGTTACACACCGTCACAACCTGGCTAAAGCTTCTATAGCTGTTAATAAAGTCAACATAACTTTACGGTATCCAAAAAGACAGCTGGTACCGACAGAGAGCAAGACAAATGTCACCCAAAGCTGTGAGCTCTGAACACCCACAGTGACTTTGGCGTCATCATCATTATAAGGGAGCGGGTGGTAATAAATAACTTGGCAGTGCCTAAAACCCAAAAAGCTTATACAACTATATTTACATTAAGATACACAAATGACACTTTTCAGTAGCATGTCATGAGACAAGCTGATAAGCTCTTCCTTTGTGCAGTGCTATTTGAAAGCTAAACGCTGCCTTTATTTTAATTCTGGAGAAGGTGCAGACATTAGATTTAGAACATGTTGTCTTCATTGTCCAAATCCTCTATATAGGTAACGTGTTTTTCGGGCCGAGCTGTCTGGGAATGAGCTGGTGCAGCACTGACAACCTGGGTGAATATGGCAAGAGCCTGAGATGTAGGGTGAATGAATCCCCAAATTATTTGTGGAATTCCCAGTGAGACAATGGCACTATCTACCAGTAGCAAAAATTGTGGGTGCACGTAACCCCAATATATTCTTTGAATTACCAGTCAGAAACTGGCACTATATGGCAGTAGCAAGAAATGAGGGTATTTGTAACCCCAATATATTCTTTGAATTCCCAGTGAGACAATGGCACTGTATAGCAGTAGCAAAAATTGTGGGTGCACGTAACCCCCATAGATTCTTTGAATTCCCAGTCAGACAATGGCACTGTATACAAGTAGTAAAAATTGTGGGTGCACATAACCCCCATATATTCTTTGAATTCCCAGTGAGACAATGGCACTGTATAGCAGTAGCAAAAATTGTGGGTGCACGTAACCCCCATATATTCTTTTAATTCCCAGTCAGACAATGCCACTATATACCAGTAGCAAAAATTGTGGGTGCACGTAACCCCAATATATTCTTTGAATTACCAGTCAGAAACTGGCACTAGGGGCGGAGCCTGACCGCGCGAGGTGATGGCTGCATTCTAAGAGAGCTCCGTCACAGATAGTTCCCGTGAAGCCAGTAAACCATCTTCAAAGAGGCGAACATGGTCAAGCCGGGGAAGGAGAAGGTAGGGGAACTACCCAGCACCCCGAAGATACAGAAATTACAAGGGGAAACCCAGCGTTCTATAAAGAAAAAGAACTTACCGCTGATGCAGATGTCCTCCAAGATGGCACCCGGCCGCAGGCCCGAGACGGAGACGGGAGATGAATCAGAGGCCGAAAGCATCACTGAAGGTGAGCAGTCTGACGGAGGCTCCATCTCTAAGTCCTTTCTTCAGAAAGCCTTAGCCAAAGCGTTAACCAGAGCTGTTACTCCTGTGATGGCGGAGTTAGCTGAAATTAAAACAGAGATGCAGGCTATTGGTAACAGAGTTCAGGCCCTAGAAGACACTTACTCGGCCGTGCACTCTCACTGTGACGCAGTAGCTAAAACTCTGCAGCAACATAGAGAACTTATAGATAGATCTCTCACCCTAGCAGAGGATCATGAAAATAGAAGCAGGAGAAAGAATTTGAGAATCAAAGGACTTCCAGAGTCTTATCTGGCTGATGACCTCCCTAATGTGGCTAATAAGTTATTCAGTGACTTACTCGGGCCTGACAGAGCAGCTAAAGTAATAATTGAACGTGTCCACAGAGCATTGAGGCCCAAGCCTAAACAAGGTGATCCTCCCAGGGACATTTTATGCGGCCTATTATCGTATGTAGACACGGCGGCCATTTTAAATGCAGCACGTGCTACTGACCAAATCTCTTTTGAAAGTAATGAACTCTCAATCTACCAGGATGTAGCGCCTTCTATTTTAGCGAAGAGGAGGCTACTCAGACCACTCCTAGAGGAGCTACGTTCCCGCAATATTCAGTATGCCTGGTTATACCCTTTCGGATTGGCCATCATGTGTGGTGGCAGGAGATTAACAGTGCATACCCCGAGAGATCTCCGAGCTGTGTGGGACATACTTGACATGGATCCCATAGAAATCCCTTCTTGGTTGCCCTCCCAGGACATCCCTTATCTACAGGATCTACCTGATCTTACGACGAGCCAGGGGCTACTGAGACAGCGGTCCCCAAGATCAAGGAAAAATACTCCGAAACGGCGTCTGCTACCTATCTGAAAAGATTTCTTCTGTTTTCCCCTGATGTGTAGCCTTAGTGGTGAGCAACATGAAAGGAACTGTTACATGTTATTTACTGGTTAAATCTCATACACACTTTTGTCAATCTATGTTACAGGACTTTTCATGAGGTTATTCTACAGAAACTTAGAGAAGTTATCTATTTTTCATGCTTATACTGTAATACTTACCTGTTCTTCTTTAGTGTTTAAATGCTAATTGAGTAATACTTATATGCATAGTACTTCCCCTTTGTATCTCAAGGTTATTTTTGTGCGTTTATGGACCTGGCCTGGCTGTGGTTGCCCGGCCCTCCGTTATTACCTTTCCAAGACTGGCAGATCGGGAACTTCCATCCGATCAGGACTTAACTTCGTTCCCATCTAGTTCACTTTGTTATTCTCCACCAATTGCTTAAGTAGATTGGTGTAGTGTGGAATAAGTTGTCTATATCTGCTCAATTTTATGAATACCAGCTGAATCTGTCTCTCAAGCATAGTTATATTGTTTGTACTTACTCCTCTACTCTCTGTTTCTACCCTCTTTACCCTACCACCCCCCCCCTCTCCTTCTCCCCCCCCCCTTTCCCTTCCCTTCCTAAATATCTACTCAATACGTAACAGTGAAGGTTCTTGACTTAGATCGAAATACTTGCGCATTGTTCCCCTCATCAGGATAACATGGAGAGTTCAAGGGTCTCGCATTTAGCAATCACTTCCTATAACGTGAATGGACTAAATTCCCCCGAAAAGAGGAAGTGGTTGGAGAAATTTGCTCAGAAACAGAAAACTGATGTACTAATGGTGCAGGAAACGCACTTTAAATCGGATAAAATCCCTAAAATGCCCAAGTCCCAATTCAGCCAATGGCACTTTTCGTGTCATCCGTCATCTGCAACAAAAGGAGTGGCGATAGCCATTAAGTCCACTATTCCGTTTATTTGTACTCAAAAACTCTCTGACTCTGAGGGGAGATATCTTTTTCTAAAAGGCAGAATAGCTAATAGACTATTAACATTTGGGACCTTTTATGCTCCTAATCATGATCAAATTACCTGGCTTAAAGAAGCTCTTCAATATCTGTCTCTCTTTGCAGAAGGAGAGATAATACTTGGGGGTGACTTCAATGTGGCAGTCAATCCACTTATAGACTCCTCCACAGGAAAGTCAGTACATTCACAGAAATCATTAGGTGGTTTACATGCAGCATTGCAAAAATTACACTTACTTGACACATGGAGACTAATTAATCCTAGAGTGAAGGATTACACCTTTTTTTCTGCTCCCCATCAGACATACCAAAGGCTAGACTATGTCTTTAGCTCTAGTTCCTTGGCTACTGATGTATCCTCATCCTGCATTGGCCCTATCTGTATATCAGACCATGCTCCTATGACTACGATTTTTTCTTTGCCAAATTTAATCCCAAAATCTTGGAACTGGAGACTCAATGAGTCAACATTAGACAAACCGGAAGTCAGAGCATACCTAGCCTCTGAATTAAAATCCTTTTTCGATATAAACGACACTACGGATGTTTCACCCACTCTTGTGTGGGAATCTCATAAACCCTTTATGAGAGGGTTATTGATTGCTAGGGCCTCTATACTGAAAAAGGAACGTCAAAAAGACTTAGACTCTATATTAGCACAGATCTCGACTCTGGAAAGAGTCCACAAAAGATCTCTATTAACATCTATACAAGAAGAGCTGGCTCTCCTGAGGGAAAAATTAAAAAGTATGTTGAACTTCTCTACTGCCAAACACTTACTATATTCAAAGTGTAAATTATATGCCCATGGTAATAAGGGAGGAAAGATGATGTCTGCCCTAATCAAGAAAGAAAGAGATAAAGCCCATATCGCAGCAGTTAAAAATTCACAGGGAGCTACAGTCTTAGACACAGACAAAATTGCTCAAGCTTTCCATGATTTCTATAACTCCCTCTATAATTTACATATGAACCAAACAACAGAAGAAGCGCTTGTAGTACAGGGAAAAATGGACAGATTTTTTCAAGGGATATCCCTGCCTAAATTACCTGAATCCGCAATCCCTCGATTGTTACAACCAGTTACACCAGAAGAAGTAAATACCACATTGTCTACCTTTCCAATAGGCAAAAGTCCGGGCCCAGATGGCCTTCCGTTAATATATTATAAAACTTTTCAGGATCAACTCACCCCATACTTAACAAAATTCTGTAATGCACTTCTCGCTGGAATCCCAATGCAAAAACAGACACAGGAAGCGCATGTCACTTTAATAGCCAAAGAAGGGAAGGATCCCTTATTATGTAGTAGTTATCGTCCAATTTCCCTACTCAATCTTGACATAAAAATTTGGGCCAAGTTACTTGCGCTGAGAATTAGGGACTACCTCCCCTCTCTACTTGATAAGGAACAAGCTGGTTTTGTCAAGGGACGAGAGGGGAAACACAACACGATAAGACTATTGCATACTATAGCCCTTGCCAAGAAAACAAAGACCCCTCTAATGCTTTTAGGCACAGATGCTGAAAAAGCATTTGACCGAGTACATTGGCTTTTTATGAAACGCACGTTATTGTCTTTCGGCTTCCCACAACAATTTATTGAAGCTATTTTTTCAATTTATTCCCAGCCCCATGCCCGTATTAAAGTCAATGGAACCCTATCAAATTATTTTTCAATAACTAATGGTACAAGACAGGGATGCCCCCTTTCCCCTACCCTGTTTATCCTCGCATTGGAACCCCTTTTGCTGGCAGTCCGGCAACATCCCAATATTACTGGATTTAGGGTTGCAGATAAGGAACTTTTTTCTATGGCTTTTGCGGATGATATCCTTTTTTTGATATCCAACCCTCTCATCGGCCTCCCCTCTTTATCCGCTTTGCTAGAACAATATGGAGACATTTCAAATTTTAAGATTAATAAGGATAAATCTGAAATACTTGACATTTCATTGCCAAAATCTGTTTCGAGACAGGTCAGGTCTAACTCTCCATATAAATGGAACCGAAACAGCATCAAGTACTTAGGGGTGTTTATTACTCCCACTTTACAAGAGCTCTATACTGCAAACTATACCCCCCTGCTGAAAGATATTAAATCCTTGCTAAAAAAGTATGATATGCCTATCATATCTTGGATAGGCAGGCGCAATCTATTTCAGACATATATAGTCCCCAAGATCTTGTATGTTATGCAAATGCTACCGATTTATCTTCCAAAGCCTTTCTTTAACTCTTTAAGATCTCTAATTACTAGGTTTTTATGGTTTAATAAAACTCCGCGGCTTTCCTACTCATTACTTATCAGACCCAAAATGAAAGGTGGCATAGGTTTACCTGACCTTATGACTTATTACAAGGCTGTACAATTATCGAGATGGATGAACATGACATACCCCTCAGGAGACCCGGTGTTAACTGTACTTGAAAGGACACATTTTGGCATAGACTATACGTCTTGCCTATGGGCCCCATCCTCCAAATTGCTTAAAAATATATCTGTTAGTATACTTTTAAAAGGCCCTTGTGAAGCCTGGCTTTTACATGGTCAATCTCTTTCATCGAGACCCTCGCCAATTGTGCCAGCATCCGTGGTGCCAGCCTTTATAGGCAAACACCCTGCAGCAGACCATGGCTTCTGGTCAAAGCTAGAGAAATATAAACTTTCCGAGCTAGTAAAAGATGGCACTCCCATATCGATGGAAGACCTACAATTCCTTATGCCAAATTCCAAATTGAACTTTCTAACCTATGCGAACTTCTTCACTTGGATGAAACAGGTAGTTCGCCTGGGCCCTATTACAAGAAACTTGACTCCCTTTGAGACCCAGCTAATTACTGGGAATAAGATTTTTAGGACAATCTCATATCTGAAGGCGTTTCTATTGAACTCTCCAAGTTGTTCTAAACCCACTTTTATTTACTCTTGGGAGAGAGATCTGAACACTGAATTTTCAGCTGAAGAGATAAGCTCCATTTTGAAAAATTCCTCCGGATTTTCGAGATGTGTAAGACTTCAAGAATTACACTATAAAGTGCTGACACGATGGTATAAGACCCCTGAGTGGCTCTATACTCATAAGCTAGCAGACTCAAATTTATGTTGGAGGTGCCAGTTACAGACAGGTAGCATGTTACATATCTGGTGGCATTGCGATCTTATTAAGCCGTTTTGGTTGAAAGTTGAGCATCTCATTTCTAAGATTACAGGAAAACAGATCTCTCTCTCACCCGAGGTGGTACTACTATCAAAACCCACCCCCGACTTCCCCCTTTCAAAAAGGGACCTCGCCACACATCTGATTGAGGCAGCAAAATCTTTGATCCCTATTCTCTGGCTTCAGACCTCTTCTCCTACCATCCAGTCATGGCTGGAAAAAGTCCATCAGATAGCGAGATATGAGGAGTTAATTAGCTGGCAAACGCGGACACGAGATATTTATCTGAAAACATGGTCTCCCTGGTGGTTAATTTATGAAACTCTCGCTTCTGTATAAATTCATACACACAAGCTCTCAATGAGTCCCATTTGAAATATTATGGAGAACTTTTATGTAATAACCTGGATCTGTTACAGTTTTCTGCACTCACCTTTACTCGATACCCTATCTATACCTAACCTACCTTTTCCCTATCCTCCCAACCTTCCTTAATCCCCCTCTTCTTGTTTGTTCTTACTGCCACCTTTCTAGGTAAAGCAATCTAGCCTTCCATTCCTGAAGTAGAGAGTACTTACCTGTTCCACGCTCTGCTATATGTTATAATTAAATTGTTACTTATCCTAACTTTATGTTTTGATTGTTAGATTCCTGCAAAATTGATTTACATTGTTTGTGAACTATATGTAAATTGTAAAAACTAATAAAATCAGAATTTACAGAAACTGGCACTATATAGCAGTAGCAAAAATTGTGGGTGCACATAACCCCAATATAATCTTTGAATTCCCAGTGAGACAATGGCACTGTATAGCAGTAGCAAAAATTGTGGGTGCACGTAACCCCAATATATTCTTTGAATTCCCAGTTAGACAATGGCACTGTATACCAGTAGTAAAAATTGTGGGTGCACATAACCCCAATATATTCTTTGAATTCCCAGTCAGACAATGGCACTATATAGCAGTAGCAAGAAATGAGGGTATTTGTAAACCCAATATATTCCTTGAATTCCCAGTCAGACAATGGCACTGTATACCAGTAGTAAAAATTGTGGGTGCACATAACCCCAATATATTCTTTGAATTCCCAGTGAGACAATGGCACTGTATAGCAGTAGCAAAAATTCTGGTTGCACGTAACCCCCATATATTCTTTTAATTCCCAGTCAGACAATGGCACTGTATACCAGTAGTAAAAATTGTGGGTGCACGTAACCCCAATATATTCTTTGAATTACCAGTCAGAAACTGGCACTATATAGCAGTAGCAAAAATTGTGGGTGCACATAACCCCAATATAATCTTTGAATTCCCAGTGAGACAATGGCACTGTATAGCAGTAGCAAAAATTGTGGGTGCACGTAACCCCCATATATTCTTTGAATTTCCAGTTAGACAATGGCACTGTATACCAGTAGTAAAAATTGTGGGTGCACATAACCCCAATATATTCTTTGAATTCCCAGTCAGACAATGACACTATATAGCAGTAGCAAGAAATGAGGGTATTTGTAAACCCAATATATTCTTTGAGTTCCCAGTCAGACAATGGCACTGTATACCAGTAGTAAAAATTGTGGGTGTACATAACCCCAATATATTCTTTGAATTCCCAGTGAGACAATGGCACTGTATAGCAGTAGCAAAAATTGTGGGTGCACGTAACCCCCATATATTCTTTGAATTCCCAGTCAGACAATGGCACTGTATACCAGTAGTAAAAATTGTGGGTGCACATAACCCCAATAAATTCTTTGAATTCCCAGTGAGACAATGGCACTGTATAGCAGTAGCAAAAATTGTGGGTGCACGTAACCCCCATATATTCTTTGAATTCCCAGTCAGACAATGGCACTATATACCAGTAGCAAAAATTGTGGGTGCACGTAACCCCAATATATTCTTTGAATTACCAGTCAGAAACTGGCACTATATAGCAGTAGCAAAAATTGTGGGTGCACATAACCCCAATATAATCTTTGAATTCCCAGTGAGACAATGGCACTGTATAGAAGTAGCAAAAATTGTGGGTGCACGTCACCCCCATATATTCTTTGAATTCCCAGTCAGACAATGGCACTGTATACCAGTAGTAAAAATTGTGGGTGCACATAACCCCAATATATTCTTTGAATTCCCAGTGAGACAATGGCACTGTATAGCAGTAGCAAAAATTGTGGGTGCACGTAACCCCCATATATTCTTTGAATTCCCAGTCAGACAATGGCACTATATACCAGTAGCAAAAATTGTGGGTGCACGTAACCCCAATATATTCTTTGAATTACCAGTCAGACAATGGCACTGTATACCAGTAGTAAAAATTGTGGGTGCACATAACCCCAATAAATTCTTTGAATTCCCAGTGAGACAATGGCACTGTATAGCAGTAGCAAAAATTGTGGGTGCACGTAACCCCCATATATTCTTTGAATTCCCAGTCAGACAATGGCACTATATACCAGTAGCAAAAATTGTGGGTGCACGTAACCCCAATATATTCTTTGAATTACCAGTCAGAAACTGGCACTATATAGCAGTAGCAAAAATTGTGGGTGCACATAACCCCAATATAATCTTTGAATTCCCAGTGAGACAATGGCACTGTATAGAAGTAGCAAAAATTGTGGGTGCACGTAACCCCCATATATTCTTTGAATTCCCAGTCAGACAATGGCACTGTATACCAGTAGTAAAAATTGTGGGTGCACATAACCCCAATATATTCTTTGAATTCCCAGTGAGACAATGGCACTGTATAGCAGTAGTAAAAATTGTGGGTGCACATAACCCCAATATATTCTTTGAATTCCCAGTGAGACAATGGCACTGTATAGCAGTAGCAAAAATTGTGGGTGCACGTAACCCCCATATATTCTTTGAATTCCCAGTCAGACAATGGCACTATATACCAGTAGCAAAAATTGTGGGTGCACGTAACCCCAATATATTCTTTGAATTACCAGTCAGAAACTGGCACTATATAGCAGTAGCAAAAATTGTGGGTGCACATAACCCCAATATAATCTTTGAATTCCCAGTGAGACAATGGCACTGTATAGCAGTAGCAAAAATTGTGGGTGCACGTAACCCCCATATATTCTTTTAATTCCCAGTCAGACAATGGCACTATATACCAGTAGCAAAAATTGTGGGTGCACGTAACCCCAATATATTCTTTGAATTACCAGTCAGAAACTGGCACTATATAGCAGTAGCAAAAATTGTGGGAGCACGTAATCCCCATATATTCTTTGAATTCCCAGTCAGACAATGGCACTGTATACCAGTAGTAAAAATTGTGGGTGCACATAACCCCAATATATTCTTTGAATTCCCAGTGAGACAATGGCACTGTATAGCAGTAGTAAAAATTGTGGGTGCACATAACCCCAATATATTCTTTGAATTCCCAGTGAGACAATGGCACTGTATAGCAGTAGCAAAAATTGTGGGTGCACGTAACCCCCATATATTCTTTGAATTCCCAGTCAGACAATGGCACTGTATACCAGTAGTAAAAATTGTGGGTGCACATAACCCCAATATATTCTTTGAATTCCCAGTGAGACAATGGCACTGTATAGCAGTAGCAAACATTGTGGGTGCACGTAACCCCAATATATTCTTTGAATTCCCAGTCAGACAATGGCACTGTATAGCAGTAGCAAAAATTGTGGGTGCACGTAACCCCCATATATTCTTTGAATTCCCAGTCAGACAATGGCACTATATACCAGTAGCAAAAATTGTGGGTGCACGTAACCCCAATATATTCTTTGAATTACCAGTCAGAAACTGGCACTATATAGCAGTAGCAAAAATTGTGGGTGCACATAACCCCAATATAATCTTTGAATTCCCAGTGAGACAATGGCACTGTATAGCAGTAGCAAAAATTGTGGGTGCACGTAACCCCCATATATTCTTTGAATTCCCAGTCAGACAATGGCACTGTATACCAGTAGTAAAAATTGTGGGTGCACATAACCCCAATATATTCTTTGAATTCCCAGTGAGACAATGGCACTGTATAGCAGTAGCAAAAATTGTGGGTGCACGTAACCCCCATATATTCTTTGAATTCCCAGTCAGACAATGGCACTATATACCAGTAGCAAAAATTGTGGGTGCACGTAACCCCAATATATTATTTGAATTACCAGTCAGAAACTGGCACTATATAGCAGTAGCAAAAATTGTGGGTGCACATAACCCCAATATAATCTTTGAATTCCCAGTGAGACAATGGCACTGTATAGCAGTAGCAAAAATTGTGGGTGCACGTAACCCCCATATATTCTTTGAATTCCCAGTCAGACAATGGCACTGTATACCAGTAGTAAAAATTGTGGGTGCACATAACCCCAATATATTCTTTGAATTCCCAGTGAGACAATGGCACTGTATAGCAGTAGCAAAAATTGTGGGTGCACGTAACCCCCATATATTCTTTGAATTCCCAGTCAGACAATGGCACTGTATACCAGTAGTAAAAATTGTGGGTGCACATAACCCCAATATATTCTTTGAATTCCCAGTGAGACAATGGCACTGTATAGCAGTAGCAAAAATTGTGGGTGCACGTAACCCCCATATATTCTTTGAATTCCCAGTCAGACAATGGCACTGTATACCAGTAGTAAAAATTGTGGGTGCACATAACCCCAATATATTCTTTGAATTCCCAGTGAGACAATGGCACTGTATAGCAGTAGCAAACATTGTGGGTGCACGTAACCCCAATATATTCTTTGAATTCCCAGTCAGACAATGGCACTATATACCAGTAGCAAAAATTGTGGGTGTATATAGCCCCAATTCTATTGCTAGGGGACTTGCAGGGTATTTCTGAGGTGAAGGTGGGGGGGCACACCGTTGGAACGGTGATTTGGGGTGTATATATGGGGTATACGGGAATACACTGTCAGTGTGTTCCATTCAGGATCCTGGGAAAGCTGGGTTGCGGCGATTGAGCCCGTCAGTGCCACGTTACACTGACAAGCTTCTCCCTGGAATTGAAGTTATATGTAAGCCCAATATATTCTTTGCATTCCCAGTGAGACAATGGCACTATATGGCAGTAGCAAAAATAGTGGGTGTATATAGCCCCAATTCTATTGCTAGGGGACTTGCAGGGTATTTCTGGGGTGAAGGTGGGGGGGCACACCGTTGGAACGGGTATCGGGGGTATATATCGGGTATACGGGAATACACTGACAGTGTATTCCATTCAGGATACTGGGAAAGCTGGGTTGCGGCGATTGAGCCCGTCAGTGCCACGTTACACTGACAAGCTTCTCCCTGGAATTTAGCTCTTATAAGAGCTGTTGGTTGTCTTCTCCTTCCTATCCTAGCCTGTCCCTGCCTACCCAGAATCTAAGCCCTAGCTAACTGGACGGAAACCTCCGTCCCCGGTGAATTGCAAGCTCAGAATGACGCGAACCTGGGCGGCGCTGTTCTTTTAAATTAGAGGTCACATGTTTTCGGCAGCCAATGGGTTTTGCCTACTTTTCTCAACGTCACCGGTGTCGTAGTTCCTGTCCCACCTACCCTGCGCTGTTATTGGAGCAAAAAAGGCGCCAGGGAAGGTGGGAGGGGAATCGAGTAATGGCGCACTTTACCACGCGGTGTTCGATTCGATTCGAACATGCCGAACAGCCTAATATCCGATCGAACATGAGTTCGATAGAACACTGTTCGCTCATCTCTAGAAAAGACCTTTACTAGCTTATCCTGCATGCTACCGCTGGTTATAATGGAAATTGATATATGCCATTGCATGACTTGGAACTATAGCTCTGTAGTGGCAGAGCAGCTTGTTGCAACACTGGTACTTCACCAGTGTGTGTGGGTGTGTGTGGTAGGTTAAGGACTCTAATATGGTAGCAGTATCTAGGGCATCAGCAACAAGAGAAAAATGTGTGCAGAGCATTGCAAGCCTAGATGTAGAATAGACATCTTGCATAGGAAGGAAGCAAGAGATGCAGAGTCCTGGAAAGGACACATGTGCTGGATGAACAGCGCCATTACTCCACCATCCTCCAAGCTTATTGCCCCAACAGCGATTAACTAGGAAGCAAGTAAAGACAGCAAACTTGCGATAGTAGAACCATTGTGTCCCCAAGAGAGTGTGTATATGCATGTAAATGTTACATAAAGGATTATTTTATAGCCTTTTACGTATGTAAAATAAGTTAAACCACGTAGTATATTATTTCTGAACACCATCTTGGCCTTGTATGAGATACCAAACACTCGGCACGTTGCTTTCTATATGTTCCATTCTATACATGGCTTTGACGCCTGTTTTTCAAAGATTCTGCATCTGGAACATAAAATCTTTTTTTCCAGTTATTTCTTATTTGCTCACCAACAAGCACTTGCTCGATGGACTGTATCCTCTAACATGGAATACTTTCATGGCATTCACAGAGCACGCTTTCTGGTTTCCACAGTGTTTGCTAAGAACTTGTCTTTGTGAAGTCAAGTCTGGAACTGACAAGCGTTCAGCAGTAAATCTGGGAACCCCAGAGTGTCGTCTAATTCCTCCCAGTGACCAGCCAGTCTTGCCACGCGCTGAAGAGATTTATTGAGGGGAAGAAGCCATGAATACATTTGCCAGTACTTCAGAGCTGACATGACTTTATGCTAGAAGAAGCACACGCATGTTATTTGTATATATTTATTGCTTCTGCATTTTACTCCTAGCTGATTCCCATACAAGCCTCATCTCTGTCGTCCATGATGTGACAGCAAAATAAATGGATCACCATGAAACAAACATATTAAGTCTAAAGGAGATTTGCAACATTACCTCAATGAGCAATACAATGGAGAAAGACTATGGGAAACAACCTGAAGACGTGTCCCCTTATCATCAGCATGATTTGCAGGGGAAGGAATCCATAGGCCTCTGCCTGCTAGACATACAGACTGGGGAACACCTCGGCACAGCTGTATATAAATGTATTTCGTCTCGTGAGCACTTATTCTCTAGTTCCTTGACTCTACCAGAGGGCTTGCATTACTGCTGGCCTATCTGGCAAATAAGTGTTTTATGGCACAATATATATTTCATGTAGGCAGAAGTAATTAAAAAAATATGTCCAGTGGCTTACTTTTATAGAGGTTGGTAGGAGAAACAGCTGCGTTGACTGTGCTTTCCTGCCGAGGCAACAAAGAGGTGAATACAAAGCAGCAATGAGGTACACATAATAATAAAAGTGCAGCCAGGTGATTTATGTAGTATGTACAGTACACAAGCATGCCTGAAAGCCCAAAGGGAGTCTGAGGAGCAGAACAACATGGATAGCCTCAAAAGAGCTGCCTTCAAGAAGGTAAGCAGTAGATAATATAGGAGGGATAAATAAGAGTACGGTATGTGACCCACAGAGAGGTATACACCACTGGAATCAGAAAACCCAAAATGATAGATTGCCAATTGTCCGAAAATATTACAAAAGATCATAATATCAAAAGAAATTTATCAGGTGTGGGGAAGGTAGCTCGGTAGCAGCAATGGTGCGGACCCAATCAGTCAGAGACAGGGACACAACACTGTAGCAAACAGGTTTATTTAAAAAAAAAAAAAAACAGCAAAAACAAATAAACCTTCAATTCAGGCACAAAAATGAGCAAAATAAAATACAGCCTTAACTTCAGGAAAAACAGTATGAAACAAAATCCTGCTCGTCTGAGCGCTAACTAACAGTAAATACTAACTGTATGTGTGGCTTACTACCAGCCACACAAATCAACCAAAATAACACAATGCCATCTCAGCAGAATCTCAGTGTCAAGACAGACCCAGGCACCTCCTCTCGCTCCCAAGATCTGCCCTGAAGTGCAGGCTCTGCAGTGGTTTATGGCCCAGTAATGAGACTGTGACCCACACCTGGGATGAAGCCTATTCAAGACCCACCCTGGACCACACATAGGTCAGAAATCTGGGGCTTATATTACTGTGATTCCAGCACTCTGCATGTCACCTTCTCACACAGTTTAAGAAATCTTATCATAGCTAGAGACCAAGATTCAACTTTGCTGAAATCAGTGGATCTTTTTCTATTATAGAATGCAAGTAGCTGGAGAAGATTTTAGGAGAGGTCCTCTTTAAACACAGATGTCTTTTCTTAATGAAAGACCTTCAATTCTTGATCAGTGATAGGGGGCATTTACACAGAGTAACGCCGGGCGTATATTACAGCCGTACACGCCGGCGTTACGGCAGACTGCCGAACACTTCCTATTCACTTCAATGGGAGCGCTCGTAAACGCCGCTGTTACGAGCGCTCCCATTGCAGTGAATGGGAAGTGTTCGGCAGTCTGCCGTAACGTCGGCGTGTACGGCTGTGATACACGCCCGGCGTTACTCCGTGTGAATGCCCCCATAGTCTGGCTTCTGTGACCCTTGCTGATATGCTAAAAAAGGGGCTGCAGCTGTCCAGCTAATTTGAGTGCAATTGGCCTTGGTACTCCATTCACTAAATCTGGCGACCCCTATTCCAGTACAAGGCTGCTCACTCATAGTATTTCACATAGACTTTCATGTTCATTGGTCAGTACAACCCATTCCCATAAAGGTGGTCCAGAGCAGGAGGAATTGGGACTAGAGGTCCTCATTCTAGCAATCATTTGGAGTTCCCTCACCAATTTTACAACTATCCTCTATTATGTTACATGGGTGATAAATGTTAATAGTCTGGAATAGTTAATATCCAAGTATTCTTCTCCAGAAGAGCTTCAAGACAAACTTAGTAGAACGTCAAAGCTCGCTTCTCCTACGCTATTATTCATACAATGAGCAAGTCCAAAGGCTGAAAGTAAGGCTCTATGGTAAAATAAAAGTTTAGGCAAAGAAAATGAGCAGTAAAAAGTAGATAATGGGTTTCTGCCTCTGAGTAATGTCAGAGGATTAGGAGGAAGGCACCACACTAGACTGAAGGAAAGCCTCTTATTAAACAAAGCCCAAGTCACAGCTTGGCTTTCATTGACACACTCATTGTCAATTCAAATCTCCGTCAAATCCTCAATGTTTTCCCCATGTGAGGTTTAATGAATGATACGTGATTTATACATGAAATGCCAGATGCCTATTTAAGGAGATCTGGTTCTTTGCCCTATAACCCAGGGCATTCAGGATGCGGTCAGCAAACCTTGTGTTATGACACTCCATTTTATGGTTCTTCAAACAAGGATTAGAGCGAGTAAATTTTAATTATGTTGGTTACATAGCCAAGTTCTGTGGGAAAGATATTCACAAGCATTTCCAGTACCAGAATTGCCCTACCAGGATTAAGGTGGTGGTCATTAAATTTTGACTTAGGAAAGAGAGCAGATGTTGTTGAATACGGCTTTATAATATAGCTGTGTGCATCACCGGGGTATATTGTCTTCTCAATATTGCTGAGTAAAGAAACACTTCATTCAAGTACTGGGAGTATTAAGGGTGTATTAAGGGTAATGAGATATACGATAGACAACGACAATTCCTGTATAAAGTAAGAGACTTTTTGGATTATGCACCGCATCATGATCCTTTAATTTCAGATACCAGAATGTCTACTACTATCTATGCCATTGTGGAACAGGTCATTAATATACTCTATGTCACATACACTGCAAGAGAAGATTTAAAAGGTTGGGTTCACACGATGTCTTTTGGCACGTAATGGCGCTATTTTGCGGTCGTTATTTTACAGCGGCCGCAAAATAGCGCCACGTATACGGTCCCGGGTCCTATTGAAATCAATGGGAGCGTATACGGGCCGCAAAAGCTCCCGCGGCGTCTACGTGCCACATTACATGCCAAAAGATATCGTGTGAACCCAACCTTAGGCTTGTTGTGTTGGGATTTTTTTTTCAGCCAAGGCTACAATTCCATGTCTGTACTTGGGCTTTTCTGTTCTATGCCAGTACAGACCCGAGTATACATGTGACGTCTATAGAATATGATATCAGTATTTAGTAAAAAATGACAATAGTTTATACAGTATGGCTATGTGTAACTTTTTAAAGAAAACATATTTTTAGCCCCTAAACCACCACCAGTACCTTATAGTCATGTAAGTGTGGTCATTCTTATATATAGTCATGCTGGCAAATCTCTCAACACCTGCCTTTTGCCTTGTTTGACGCCAGGAGGAGACATTACATTCCAGCTTTAGTGGCATCTGGTACATACATAGTGTACAGATGAAACTGAAGCCAGTACTCCTCACTTTACGGCTCTTACCCCAAATCTAGCTTGTAATAATTAGATATGAGCGAATTTTTCAAAAATTCGATGCAGCCAGTTTGCCAAATTTTCCATAACGATTCATGCTGAAATAATTTGCCGCAAATGGCATTAAAAAAACAGCTATTTTCTGGCTGCCGAAAGCCTGTGTATAATGGTGTAGAACACTGTACCTTGCAGTAACATACATAGGGTTCTTCCTATGGAGTGAAACAATACTGTGAGTCACTATGACATGCACATGACAGGCATCGCTCTTAGAACCACTACACACCTCACTTATTTGGCCAGTTACGGGGCTGCAAATGCCCCAAATGAACCCTGTTCTGTTCCAATACTGTGTATAAATTCCTCTCTACCCTACCCTTACACTTCCAGTGCTTTTTCCATGAACTTCAATTGAGCAATATATCAGTTTTCAAGTCATTTCTATCACTTCCCCTAGCGCCTGCTAACGTCTCTCCCTGCACTAAGTACACTAGAAAATGCCTGATTCCAAGATGGCAGAGGGTGGATGATATCACAGGGCTGGCAGGCTGCTGATAGGCTGAACGCATGGTATTGTGGGTGATCCTGTGTTCCCAGAATTCCTTGCCCCATGTCCTATCGTGTGCAGCAGCCATTTTAGGAAAAAATGCAATTCGTTACCACAAAGCAGATTCGATTTGAATCGAATATTTCCTGAAATTTGGATGGAATTCTACTTCATCAGATTTGATTTGCTCATCTCTAGTAATGATGTATCCTGTGGGATGTAAGTCAAAGAGGTGTGTGTTAAGACACTGGCCAGCATGGCCCCCAAGAGCGTGGCACCACACTTCTGACTTTCAACAGGTGATTTATATCTGATGCGTGGTATGTTAAGGCTACATGCACACGAATGTGAGAAAACATCACAGATGACATATGAACTGTCCGTACCCTCCAGGCACCTATTCATTTAATTAAAGATCCCATGCTCATGGCCTCCAACATGAAAATTAACAGATGTGTATATGGGGGTCAAAAAATATAATGCTTCAGTGTGTTAGCCTTTAAAAACACAACTATCACAGTGACAAAGCATGGAGTCTAGAACTCGCATAACATATTCACATGCCAAAAAATAGATGTTGGAAAGATTTGACATGTATTTTAGCTGTGGGCCTTGGGTTTCAGTCGGGTTAATCAGTATGTGGCCACCTGCCGTAGTTTTGGCAATGTTTCCAATACTGTTACTGCGCCAGGGTGCATCTTTTTGCAGGTCCCTGATGTAAGAGGTGTCCATCACTGACACTCATTAAAATCAGTTCCAAGTAGATTTCAGTCCAATGATGGAGAAACATTTAAGCCCAATTTGAAATGTTGTTCTTGTTCACAATTGGCCTAAAATACTGAATTTCCTCACAATTTCTCACAAATACACAATAGAATTGATCATTAAAAATGAAAAACCTCAGCGCTGTACCTTTTTGCAGTACAAATGTCTGGTCTTAAAGATTGTATCTGTAGCCTTCTCTTGTAGATGAAGCAGAACATCATTATTCAGAAAAAAAAGTTCTCACAATGTCAATATGAGAGGAGAGGGTACCAGCAATGAACCTTATTATTAACCGAAATTGCTTCCACAAGGCCACTTGGGTATGAGCCCGTGCAAAATATGTGTTTACCTTTTCGGAGAAACATATGGTCCATGCACTTGTTCTCCTGAGGCTCAGGTTGTCAATGTGTAATACATACAATGTTTTGATGTAAGACAAAGACAGAGGGAACCATCAGAGATGATTGTCATAGTAATTACACTGGTCCAAGTGGAGACGTAAAGGTGAATGTCGAGGTTCATAAACATGGAAACATTCACACAATATGAAAATGACTTATGACATGTGGTTTTTGCAACCTGTGAATTTATGACTGCATTATATTTTTGATATACTCAACAGAAACCCTCATGTAAACGGCTGTATTTTACTGCTTTACTAAATAAATGGTGTTTTATTATATATTGATTATATGTCATTTATATGTACTCATATGGCCCCCCGCAGATATATTAAGCCTTTATTTGCCCACAGTAGTCCCTAATCCAATAAACCTTACTACAATATAATATCTCTATGTCTGTCAAGCACATACAGTATATACATGGTCAGTTGATTCCCTTCCCATATATTTCTTAAGGTGTTTATTTTTACCACTCAGATTACAGGCATATTGTTAGTGGTTCCATGTGCCTGAATTGAAACCTACTCTAGCCTAAGGTTCACAATGCCATCGCTATCCACCTCAGGGTTTCTGTCGTAAACCTGGACAGGGGACAGCTTGCCATGGTGTCCATATGCGGTCAGCTTTAACCCCTTCCCGCCGATGGCATTTTTTGATTTTTGTTTTTCGTTTTTGACTCCCCTCCTTCTAAACCCCTAAACTTTTTTATTTCTCCGCTCCCAGAGCCATATGAGGTCTTAATTTTTGCGGGACAAATTTTTCTTCATGTTGCTACCATTAATTATTCTGTAGAATGTACTGGGAAGCAGGAAAAAAATTCAGAATGGGGTGGATTTGAAGAAAAAATGCATTTCTGCGACTTTCTTACGGGCTTTGGTTTTACGGAGTTCACTGTGCAGCCAAAATGACATGTCCCCTATATTGTGTGTTTCGGTAAAGTTCCAGGGATACCAAATTTATATGGTTTTATTTACATTTTGACCCCTAAAAAATTTTCCAAAACTGTTAAAAAAATTTTTTTCTAAAAGTCACCATATTCCGACGGCCGTAACTTTTTTATACGTAAGTGTACGGGGATGCATAGGGCGTCTTTTTTTGCGGGGCTGGGTGTACTTTTTAATTCTACCATTTTCGGGAAATGTTATTGCTTTGATCACTTTTTATTCAAATTTTTATCAGAATCAAAACAGTGAAAAAAAGGCGGTTTGGCACTTTCGACTATTTTTCCCGTTACGGCGTTTACCGAACAGGAAAAATATTTTTATAGATTTGTAGAGCGGGCGATTTCGGACACGGGGATACCTAACATGTATATGTTTCACAGTTTTTAACTACTTTTATATGTGTTCTAGGGAAAGGGGGGTGATTTGAACTTTTAATACTTATTATATTTTTTTATATTTTTTTTTACTTTTTTTTAAAAAAAATTTTTGCATTTATTAGACCCCCTAGGGGTGTTGAACCCCAGGGGGTCTGATCACTAATGCAATGCATTACAATGCTAATGCATTGCAATGCATTGCAAAAAATCATCCTTTCTTTTGCAGGCTGCATAGACCAGCCTGCAAAAGAGAGGATTTGCAGACAAGCCTGGGAGCCTGTACAAGGCTCCTGGCTGTCATGGCAACAGGACGTCGGCCCTGGAGCATGCTCCAGGAGCTGGTGATCCCGGGCAAAATGGCGGCGCCCATGCGCTGCCGGGATTGGTCCGGGGACTGATCGGAGGCATTAGAGCCGGTTGAAAGCAGTAGACACCCGGCGGCTATGGCAGCCGCCCGGCTCCTGGGCGGTCGCCATAGTTACAGACCCGACATGCGCCGTACTATTACGGCGCATGTCGGGAAGGGGTTAAAACCCATGGTGTCCATATGCGGTCAGCTTTAAAACCCTGGTGTCCATATGCGGCCTCTCCACTGGAAACTATTTTTTTGCTCGGACAAAAACTTGCACATGCAGGACTTTGTGTCCATACAAAAAAAAAATGGTGTCCAGGTGGAGAGGCTGCATACGGACACCAGCAGTCACCTTTAAAATCCCATTCAAATGAATGGGTTTTTAAAGCTGACCGTCGGCAAGTTGTCTCCTGTCCAGTTTCCCCTGGGTTTACGACGGAATCTCTGGGGCAGACAGCAGTGGTAGGGTGAAGGCCGCTTAAAACTTAAGGGAGCTGAGCTGCAGTACCTGTAGCCAAACATTATACATGGCGCAGAGCCGACTACTGCCAGCTCTGCGCTGTGTTTGACATGGTTGTCAGAAGTGGCCACAAACAGATCATTCGTGTTTGTACCCACCAATCAGATATTTATGGCCTATCCTAATAATAAAAAATCCTTCTTGGACAACCTATTTATCACTTGCAAATTTTTTAACATGTATATCTCATACTGGTGTATCTTGGTGTGTCTTTCTTCAACTGTGTTAAAATGGCACACAAGAAGTCGTGGGTGGCTTCATTGTGCCAGCCATAAGGTAGCAAACATTAGGGAACCATCTATGCCATTTTGTCGTATGTTGGGGTAATTTGCACCATTTTTAACTTCTGATAAACATCCCCATATGTTCCTTTAATATTCCCTACTACACATGGCAAAATTCAGATTTTATGAGCTCGTATTATGTTTTCTGCACATTATATGTTTTTGGTGCAATGTGGAAAGAATTAACAATGTGCTTATCATATTACAGGCGTAGCACAAGATATCTTCATCATTCATGTTACTTTTCTTTCCTATAGAACAGCCAAAGAATTAAAAGAAGCAACGATTAAGTAACAGTGATAGTGTCCCAGATCGATTCTTGGCCAAAACATTACATAAATTTGTTCCATGGGTTATACCATAACTTTGGCAGTCACGGTGATATAAAATATCCATAACTACGAGATATACAGAATCTGAATCCCTAATGATACTTGGCAGTGGTGAGGCTTTTTGCTTAATGGTTTACTCTGAATTTCATTCTTTTCCAAACAAGTTTATGATATTTGACTTTTCTAATCTGTCAAGTGAATCCTGCTGCTTTATGTGATAGGATACATGGAGAGAAGGAAAGCTCTGCGATATGTAGGTTTATATGATTTGGAGCACTGAGTAAAAAGCAGGGTCAATAAGTCTTCACAGGACTCCAAGTAGACAGTGAGAGTCCTGATTATCCCATCCAGACATAGTGGTTGACAACCTTCTGTCTATGCACACTGATATAGGTAGAGCTGTCAATCACTGGGTGGGTGGGGAGGTATTCAGGACTCTCATTGTCTCTACTTGGAGTCCTATTAGGATTTAATCTTCTTTTTTCTCAGAAACCCTGCTCAAAATTATACAACCCCATATATGTCAGTGATCAGCTTTTCTACCTCTATTATATCTTGCTCTCACATAGGGCAGAAGGAATCACATGACAGCTTTATTCTGAGCATTAAACATTAAACATGAAGGAACTTATAAAAATTAGTAATCTTTTACAGTATAATATATATTCATGAGAATTCCAAACCCTATTAACATGTAGTTGAAAGAAATATGTGCCAAATTCAGAGCATGGTCATTCTGTTGTGAAGATCTTACAGATTTCTACAGCGTTTTCAACCTTCACAATGCAAAAGGGAAAATAATCCAGAAGAAAACTTTTTAATAAAAATAGACCTATCCTATCCTATCCTACTAATATTATAAATGTGAAATTGGATGTTTGTTCCTCAATCACGGCAAAACGGCTTAACGGATTTGGCTGACATTTGGCCCACACATAGATTGGAACCTGGAATGAAACATAGGTTTATAATCTCAGTAAATGGCTGGAATTCACGACCACTAACAATAGATTCATGGTCCAGCTAGACTAAAGGACCCGAGATGACATCATCACAGGTCCTTGAGCTGTTCTCAGATAGAATTGTGCTATTGTGAGGGTGGAGCTAGAAATGTTGAAACCGAACACTGTGCAAGCTGCAGAAAATGGCATCAAACTTCTCTTCCTCAGTGGCTGCTGGAAGCTGCGGAAAACTGCGTGTAATAGAAAGTCGAGACCATAGCGAACATACAGCCTGTGTGTGGACACGAGAAGGGTATCGGGTGTACAGTTTGTGTGAGTACGGCGGGAGAATCTGCAAGTTTGCCCCCCATATGCAGAGCTGTGCATACACCTCGGTATACTGCGCATATGCAGAGATGTAGCAGAGCCAAGACACGGGCTCAGGCAGATCATCGCCAACAGCGATTGCATACATATACGCAGGTCATCTTCAACAACAACATGCAGTCGCGGGCAGATGCTAGTATTACATAATGATTTCTAATGCGTCTTGGATGAGGAAGAGGGAATGTTTAGCTAATTAGAACCCCCTTCCTTCCCCAACAGATGGTAGGGTGAGGGAATCACTTAAAGGGAGTTTGTCAGGTAGAGATCACTTCCCAAACCAATGCCATATAGGGGCTTTTAATAACAGGAGAAAGATACCCTTGTGGCCACAAACTGAAGAAGCAATGAATGCAAATAAGCCTGCAAGTGCATCGGGGCAGATAGGATTTCCCAGATTTACCTATAGACAGTTGCTTATGATTCTATTCTCCTTTGGAATACCAATCCAATGGTGTCCCTAACCTGTCTGCAGGCAAATAAGGCCCCGCCCCTGATGAACTTCTGGCTGATTTGCATATTTAATTTTTTTTTTATCTTTGCATTGATTCATCAGTTTTGGCTATTTGGGCATTTCTGCTCTTATTAATGGCCCAACTAAGCACAATCATTGCTTTGGGAGGCATTTTGGGACCTGACTAAATTCCCTTAGAATAGCCATCCCATAGATGTCAGAATATATTACGTATTAGAAGATACATCAAAGTGCACATGTACAGTTTAATTCTATCTGTTCTCTTCTTACAAACAAGAATATCTAATCTAACTAGTTTCCATAATCGTATTTCTGGGCAATGGTATTCTTACAAACCTGCACATACTACCATATTGCTTTTGAGATTTGCATAGCATGGAATATTAGGTCATGCGTTCTAATATTCCCCTTTAAGCATGGTTGCTGTATAAGTACCTCTTAGAAATCATCACCGTTCGCCTATTTTGGCCTTTTCCATTTGTGTTTGGTTTCTGACTACAGGGCTGCTGCTGGGTGAATGCTATTAAGATGTTATTTCTTTCTTAATACACATGTGACACTGTTCTTGCTGAAAACCTCAGCAGTGCTGCTATTCTTTGTGTATTCACACTTGATCAATGGTGACCACTTCCATGCTGAGCGTAACCTTAAAAGCTTTATCTTACCCTTTCTCGCTCTGTCTGACACACATGATCCGCCGATGTATGATTTAATCAGCACGGTGTAGACTTGTAGTTGTCAGCGATGTGTCTGTGTGTATTGTAAGTGGAAATGCTTAATGTTATATATTGTATCTGATGAGACAAACAGCCAACTAAACTACAGTACTTTGCAATTTGCCAGTGGTTTTCTAGGGTATTATGTTATTGGTCCTTTATCTGAAACTACCCATAAAGAATTAATGTAATATTAGTGGGTGCAGAGCATGCCCAGGTCCGGGAGCTGTAGGGGGCCTAAGATGTCTTTTCCCAGTACTAGTATATACAATACAATATATACCTGGTAGAGCCAGGTACAGATTTTTCAGGGGCCCAGGAGATTCATGTTCCACTCATGTCTTGCAGCTTTGGAGTCACAAGCTTGAGCTTCATGTGTCCATGTTGCCTTCTTTTAGATATATGTTTCCTATAAAACTGGGTGTATATATGTGTATGTGCTCACAGTATGCATCAGAGAGAAGAATCAGGGACAGCAATGACTGTGAGTGAACACATGCTGTGCACAGTATTGTGGAATATATTGGCACCATTAGTCATGGATGGTAATACTGTATATTGTGCATGGGTTTACTCTTGAGTGTTGCCATACAATAAGCTCCCTGCTTTACTATGCCAATGTTAATATCCATAGCATTTAGTGGATCATAATAAGCAGTAAAAGTGCTTTTCTGCTATTCTAATTGTGTATTCATTCAGATGCATTAGAATAATTTGTAATGAAATATAATAAAGTAATGGAGTACTTAAGGCTGGTATATGCTGACCTTACTGCTGGTAATGAAGAGCTTTCTGAGCGCTCCGTAGTCTGTACTATTGAGTCCTCCAGAGAGTCATATTATCTGTGACTCCAAATTAATACCATTAGAAAAGGAAAGGTCTTCTACTCCCAGAAGCGGTTTTCTATTCTAGCAGGGCCTACTTTAAATGATTCTGCCTGAGTAGTTTCCAACTAATTTCCTGGTTTACCACCGCGCTGCTCAGTAATTGCATTTCCTTGGACATTTCTAAACAGCCCTCCTATGGTGGAACATTTGATTTTCATAGACAGTCTGGGAAAGTGTGAACACAATAATGGCACCTATGCCCAAAGCCGACTGTCAGTGTCAATAGTGAATTTACCGTCTTCATGGAGGAGTGCACATGTATGGTAGTGAGTACACAAATAGCAACGTAATAAAAGTACCATGTCACATCCCAACCTCATTCATCGAGTAGTGTTTCTAGCTACAGCCTCTCTAACTTAATTCAGAACATATTACATGAGTGGTTTCCAATATCTGTGTATGTTATGCTTGGAATATATATAATACAAATGAAAAGAATCAATCAAATTGTCATCTAACCCTGAGCAGTACAATTTATTTTCCTTCTTTCTTTTTTTTTTTTTTTTTACTTTTTAAAGAATTCACTACGGTGAATTTTTTCCCTTTTATTATATACCCACAATTTATATTATTGACCCCAATAACTTAGTCAGTGTTACCTTATTTAGTTATTCCTTTCTATCTAAATACTTCTCTTTAGCAAAGTCATGTGACTCTCACTAGGACCAGATCAAATATTCAGGAGCTAATGTAAATATCTCACTTAGGGTTCCTTCACACTTGCGCTCGGTGTCCGGGGTTTTCCTCAGCCCGGATAAACTGGACAGGGGATGGAAACCCATCAGACAGCGCCGCACCTCCCATGAGGCGACCTGAAGCGAGCGCTTCAGGCGGCGCTATGGCAGGGCCTCAGGGAGGGCGGCATTTTTTCTTACCTAAGCCAGTCCAGGACAAGCTGTCCTGGACTGGCTTAGTACGGAGCGGTGGATTTGGAAGGCCACTGGAGCAGCGCTGCTCCGGCAGCCTCCCCTCACACTCAGGCAGAGAGCAGGCCTGCTCTCATGTCTGTGAACGGCGCTAAGCCCCGCCCCCTCCGCTATCATGCCTGTGAACGGCGCTAAGCCCCGCCCCCTCCGCTAAGCCCCACCCCTCCCCAGCGGTGGGGGGGGGCGGCTTTCTCTCGTTCGCTTCGGGCGGCGAGAGGGGCAGGTTCATCCCTGCCATCAGACATGCAGGACTTTGTGTCTGGCTAAAAAAAACCTGCGGACAGGTCGCAGGTGGACACCGGTGGTCACCTTTAAAACCTTCAAGTGAATAGGCTTTAAAGCTCACCACCAGGAAACCCGGCGGAATGCGCACACACCTAACATCGAGCGCAAGTGTGAACGAATCCTTACTGTATAATAGACTGTTCCAAACAGGCTGTCTTCGGGGAGGCAGAAACATCTGTCACTCCCTACTGATCTTAAGAATTCTGGTGTATCTTGTGAGGTCACATGTACCAAGATAAAAAAATAAGCTAGTCAGGTATTAATATAAGATGCAGGTATAACTCAAACCAGTCAGGTGATGGGTTCACAGATAGAAAAAGGGGTTTTTGTTGGACAACTTCTATAAATAATGTCTCATATGTGTTTTGCCCAACACCAAATGTTTCAGAATGATATAGTATAGTTTGCTGCAAAGAAAGTACCTTCTGCTCTCTATTGCTCATAGCCTTCCTTCTGTTTAACAGCACACCTTGTGGTTACTCCTGTTATTGCAACTGAAACGCATCAATGGTTCTATTATCATGATCAGTGATACCACCTATTGCTATGAGGATAAAGCATAGCTATTAAATCCACACAGTAACACTTTGACATAAATACATTATTCTGCTTAGAAATACGCAGACTATTATTACACATGATCACAACAAACTAAAACGGATGCTGAAGGGGCCACATGGTGGCTCAGTGGTTAGCACTGTAGCCTTGCAGTGCTGGAGTCCTGGTGTTCAAATCCCACCAAGGGCAAAAAACCATCTGCAAGGAGTTTGTATGTTCTCCCCGTGTTTGCATGGATTTCCATCCCATATTCCAAAAATAGACATACTGATAGGGAAAAATGTACATTGTGAGCTCTATGTGGGGCTCACAATCTACATAAAAAAAAAATAATATGGATGCTGAAACACATGTTGTGTTAAGTTATTATTATACTCTGGGATCTCTACAGACCCCAGAGTATAATAGGTGAAGGCCTAAGGGAGGTGATAAAGATACAAAAATATATATACTCACCTTCCCTTATTTTGGGCTTCCTCCCAGTGTTCTTTCTCAGTCTCCTCAATCACCTCATGTGCCCATGTCACCACTGAGGCCTGTGATTGTGCCTCAGCAGTGACATTGGCTCGCAGAGGATCATGATGTTACAAAAAGGCTCAAAAGAGATAAGGGAAGGTGAGTAATGTTTTTTTTACACCTTCACCTATTATGCTCTGGGGTTTGTAGAGACCCCAGTGTATAATAATTTCTCTTCCAAATTTGTTGGACACAAAAAGAATCAGTAACTTAAACCACCTGAACCCGAAACAAAACAAATTTTGGAAGTCTCGCCCATCTCTACTTACTACCTACACAATAGATCACAATCACAGCCAACCTATACTCACACTATAATGACATGATCATGAATTTCACTATTCTCATCATTGCATTAGAGAGCTAAACAAGATAGTGACATCATCCCAATATATCCCACCCCATAAATACTCACATAAACACACACTGGTCTGATGTCAGCAAAAGATAATCCACCTTTACAATACACTCCCTCCTCCTATAAATGCACATACACTATTGTGACCCTGTGTCAAAAGTGATGAGTATGTACAATACTCACTATTGTAAGTGTAATAATATGTTCTTATACAGTATATCCTTCATAATTGAGTAGCCTATAAATACATACAACGTATTGTGTATCATCACAATAGCGTACTGCTCATAAGTACACCCACACATCGTGACACTACAGTAAATCTCCCCTTATATTAAAGAATGGCACCACTTGTAAGCAGGTACTCTGAGTAGTTTGTAGCTGCAAACAGATAGTAGCAATATTTTACTACTGCATTTCTAAAATCTATGAAAAAAGATGACAAATCATATAGGAAAAACGATGGCTGCAATTTCCAATATATGGGGTTAGCTGATTTCTTCTAAAAACAGTGCCACACCTGTCCAAAGGTGGTGTGCGGTATTGTAGCTTAGTCCCATTAACTTTAATGCTGATCCATCGACATGTTTGATATTTAGCAATAAAGTATCTACTGAAACTGTGATTGGTGTGAGCCCAACAAGATTTAAGGGGTCCCAGATTCATACCTTACCAAATCCAATAGTTTCACATTACAGAGGTTGTTCCACTATATACCCTTACCCCTTCTCCAAAGGATAGAGGTCTGAAAGGGTACCATGTCTGCTTATGGAGACACTGCCTTTAACAGGCCACCTTATGGTGTACGTGGACTTATTTGATCATTCATACTCTGCAAAGAATTCTAGGTAAAGAATATCCACATAAGCCATTGCTAGTGGAGGAAAGGGGAACTTGCTATGAACCTAGTAGCATAATCTATATTCTGTGAATAAAGCCATCCGTACACTACTGTTTCAGGCTATGGCGTCACATCATTGTGAATCAGGGTACTGGCTGGTTGGGTGAGAGGAGATGTTGTCTTCTTCATAGTACTCCACTTGTATGACCTCTCACCCAACCAGCCAGTATTTTGCTTCACTCTGATGAAAGGCAATAACCCCAATACAGCTTTCTGCAAATGGATCCCTCTTTTTGGAGGAGATATTTTTGCTTTACTCCCAAATCAAGCGACTAGATTTCAGGAAAACCAGGCATTGATCTATAGAGATTAGCCCCCAAAAGATAGTGCTACAGCAAATCTTTTGCAGATGACGTACAAGATTCATGATTGTGGATGACATACTGATGCAATGTGGTCTTTTTTTTTTTTTGTTTTCTGCAGTAAAAACCGCTGTAGTCGTGAGCATGGGGCCAATCTGTGAACAGAAGAATAAATGTGACATCCATGTACATATAGGCGGTACGGATCCCTACAAATGACATGTACTAGCACTTGTTACACTCTTCTGCTCTACAGACCTTTGTAATGGGTTTTAATTAGCAGTTCACAGATTAGTGAATCCTTGCAAACAGATCAAAGAGCTGGAATCAATTGGTGAAGCAGATTTGTATGTAATCTCTGGATAGGAGCTCGATAGTCTCATCCTCATCCTTGGCCCGCTATTTTTTTTAAAGCAGCCATGTGTTATGTATTACACAAGTAGATCAGGAATGACAAAGGCATTAGGGTGCATACAAATGTACACCACACAACATACATTATATACAATTACCTGATGATTACCGGGTCTTTGGACTCCTCTGTTTGCATTTTCAACAATTTGGTAAAAGGGAGCAAAGATCATACTGGAAAATAGGAAAGGGAACATTTACAATGCAAAAGGTCAGGGATAAAAATGAGTGATGATGTCAGAGAGAAAAAAAGACAGTAAATACGGAATTAGGTTTATGGAAATTGGATAATGACTTAAGAGAGATTATCAAATTTATGGCTTGTGCAAGTAAAAAAATGAAATGCATATGACTAAGAAGAGCTTCTGTATCCAATGGTAGTATAGAAAGTATACTAGTCCTGCCAAAAACACAGCAACTACAGGAGGTGTTTTAGGAATGTGAGTCTGACACCTAATACATTGTAGACATGACGTGACAATGACATTACTTTTATGTAAAATATATATGACTGAATTTATTAGGATATGTCTAATAATAAATAAAGCAACTGCAAGGTCTGTGCCATGTACTTAGGTATTGTATGTGCTGCCTATTGTCCTAAGCTTCGTGAATTTGAAGGTATTACAGTTGTACCGTATATATGGCTGTTTTAAAAACAATGATGATAAATGAGTGTATTCACATTCTGGAAAAAGCAGTCAATTAAAAAATGGTTCTTTATGCCCGCTATCTTTAACCATTTTAGGCTAAGGCCTCATTCACATCTGCGTTGGTAATCCGTTCTGGGGAGTCTGCATGGGGACCCCCCCAATGGAATACTAAACGCAGATGGCAAGCGGTTTGCAGTGAATACACACAGATCCCCATAGACTATAATGGGGTCCAATGCTTGCCGTGAGATCTCCGCAGGGATCATGTGGAGAGAAAAGTACTTCACAATCTACTTACCTGTCCGCTAGATTTGTGCAGGCAGCGCGGAAAGCACATGGACCCCATTATAGTCTATGGGGTCCGCATGCTTTCACTGCACACTGCTTGCAAATGTGTTTGGTAGTCCGTTCGGAGGGTCCCCATGTGGACTCCCCGAAAGGATTACCAAACACAGATGAGAACTAAGGGTAAGGCCCCATATACTGAATCACTGCAAAAAATCCTGTGGAAAAAGACCGCAGCAGAAATGCATTCCACAGGTTTCTCCTCTGTGGACTTTCTGCCCCTATCATAACTATATAGAAAATACCAGCGTTTCTGTAGATATAATTTACTTATGGGTAGCTCGGTGGCTCTGTGGTTAGCACTGCAGCCTTGCAGTGCTAGAGTCCTGGGTTCAAATCCTGCCAAGGGTAACATCTGCATGGAGTTTGTATGTTCTCCCCGTGTTTGCGTGGGTTTCCTCCGGGTACACCAGTTCCCTCCTACACACCAAAGACATACTGATAGGGAATGTAGATTGTGAGCCTTATATGGACAGTGACTGACAATATCTGTAAAGAGCTGTGGAATATGATGGCGCTATTTAAGTAAGCATAATAATAAATAAATACTTGCTGTGAGATTCCAAAACATGAACATTTCTAAAATCGCAGCTTTTCCGCTGCAGAACTTTATCTGTAATGTATAGTATTAGCTACAACCCCATCCACTTTTGGTAGAAAGGGGCCCCGGCCTTACAGACACATGGACCCCATAGAAATCAGTTGGATCTATTTTTAACAGATGCAAAATGGATTGCCGTTTGCTACAAAGAGATGAGTGGGTTGGGTCCAAAAAAGAAGGTCAATGAAATTCATCTGCTTTTTAACAGCCCATTAACAACAAATGCAAAACAGATGTGTATGTCCTATATGTACATTAAAGATGGAACAATCATGTAAATAAGACTTAACCTTTCCTCTTGACTTAAAATGCCCATTGATTGGGGACCTTTTGCATCTTGTGACAAGAGGAAAGTTAAAGAAGGACACTAGCTGGACGATGATTGATGGTGTTATTAGAGAGTCATAGGAGGGGCTTCATGTAGAGGAAATTTGGATAAAAGCTGTAGTAAATCTCAATCTTCATGCTGCTTACAGAATTTGTGGCCTATGTTGGAATAGTATCATACTTCTAGTTTTTGACTCTTAGGTTTTTTTATGTTCCAAACAACAACAATCTAACATTCACTTGTTATCAGAACAATTGATAAAAGTATTTCTACCTATTTACACAATAACAGATGCAGAATATTGCATTGTCTAGTGTAACATTAAATGACCATTTACATGAAATGCAATGGGATTGCTGAAAAGGCTTTTTTCTCAACAAACAGCTCCACACATGTCCGTAGACATTGCCTGGTACTACAGCTCAACTCCATTGAAGGGAACAGAGATGTTCACACACAACCTGACCAATCTGATACTGATACCCTATCTGGTGGATAGGACATTAGTATTAAATAACTTCCGATCCTGGAAGAGGCTGCCACAGTGATAAGCTATCCTTACAATACGTCATCAATATTTGATTAGTGAGGATGGGACATCTAAGACCCCACAAATGAGGTGGTTGAAAGGGCCAAAGCATTCAGGTAAGTGCTGTTACCGCTTCATAAGGGCTGTGCTTGGAATTACAGCTCAGCCACATTCATGAATGGGATTGAGTTGCTGTTGTACCATGCAATCAATGAATATGACATCATCAATACATGGATGAGGTCACTGTGCTCTGATTACTGAGGGTCCCAAATGTCAACTTCCCACCAATCACGTATTGATCACTTATAGGATAAGTCATCAAAATGTAAGTCCCAGAAAACTCCATTTAAGGTTAAGGCACCACGTAGCGGACTGTTGCGAAAAAGCGCTGGAGGAAAAACTACAGTGAAAACGCCTCTACGGACTTTCTGCATCCATTATACATAGCACCAGTGTTTCCATAGGTATAATTGACATGCTGCAACATTTCCGCTGTGCGTATTTTTCTACAATATGTGGATGGGATATCCTAGAATGCCATCCACTTTACAGTGACTACGACACAGTTTTTGCCGCGATGTTTACACCACGTGGGGCCCTGGCATAAGGATAGATTTTTATTGTTACCTTGGCCACATACAAACACTTAATCTAGACTATTATTTGGCTGGCATAAGACAATCTATCATGGTTTTATTGCATACCCAAGGTTATGTATAAGAATAAGCCTTGAGCTACTGAAATTTTATGGCAAAGAAATTTTATTGTCTGCAGAACAGGATTGTCTTTAGTTTTATATGAAGGAATTATAAAGTGTACGGATGTATAATAAATGATTGGCCCCGTCCATCCCACCTTGGAACGTAACCTACACTTCGCACCCTATTACACATATTAATAGCAGTTTGTGTTTATATTAAGGGTTGGACCTGGATCCTTTTAGACAATGTTAAACATACAGTAATGGATGGTGCTGGTTTATATAAAGCCAGATAGAGATTTGGAGGCAGACAGCCAGCAATAAATAGTCAATTAACTCCCACATTGTTTATACAGCACAAGCCAGGGCATAAAGGTGAGGATACTATAAAGAAACTGTCAACTAGTTACTTGTACATTAAAAAGCACTTTGTATCAGGCTCAAATACACATGTTACAAAGCTGTGACAAAACACATGGGAGAAGTGAACGTTCATAGGAGACGGGATCTTCCTGCCTACAGAAGAGAACTCAAACTGCTATATCAAATAAAATAAGGAAATAATAAGAAGTCTAAGGCCTCATGTACAGAGCGGTACGGCTATATGGAGTCCATGCAGCTTTATATTACGTTACATTAAGTTTCCATAGGGCACATTACCTCTGTTGTACATCATTTCTGTTCTATTCATATGAAATCCAGTATAGAAAAAGCCGTCTGTGTTAATACAAAGTAACAGTAAGTCCCATAGACTTCTATGTATTCTGTATTCTGGCTTCATACTAATCAACAGCAACTCATTGTGCCGCCATATGGTGCTCTGTAGGATGCATACAAAGCAGACTATCTCTGTGGTATGGCATCCAAGGAAGTATAGATCAAATTTATTTTTGTCAAACTCATACAGCAGTGTAAGAATTCTACAATGAAGCAAAACGGTCATAGTTGTCAATATCAACCAATCAAATAGCAACCAATCACAGCTCAGCTTTCATTTTGTATCCTGCTCTTGAAAAACAAATGTTGTATTGGGATTGGTTGCTATGGGCCACTAAGAAATTTTATAGATCGGTTTGATTATTTTAATAAGTCTGTTCCATTGTCTTCAATAGATGAGTCAGATCTGTGAAAATGGACCTTAGAGTCTGAGCCATGAAAATTAGAGCATGCTCTACAGCAGGGGTCCCCAACCGCCGGTCCGCAGACCAGTACCAAGCCATGTTGCACCAGTCCGTGTACCAGCGGCGAGGAGTCAGTAGCTGCTGACTTCAAAGTTTGGTAGGCGAGTGCCTGGGGATGAGCCAGGACCCACCAGCCGGCTCCACAACACTGACGCTTGGTTGTTGCTCATAGGGATAAGGTGAGCAAAGTGCGGGGTTGAGCCAGGACCCGCTGTATGTCCGGGATTCTACCTTGGCTCCACCCCGCACTCGCCTACCAAACTTTGGGGAACTACATTACACGTCACTTGTCCCTGTTACATGTAATGTAGCTATAGTGAGGCTGTAGTGAAATTAACAGCATTAGGAGTGATATCCATCATCAGTATTCATCTTCATAACCTGCAGGTGTCCGTCATCAGTAATCTACACCCCCATGCTTAACCTTGCCCCCAACCACACCCCTTCCCGCCCCCAAAGGGTCATAGAAAAATTGTCTTGCTGAAACTGGTCCCTGGAGGAAAAAAGGTTGGGGACCACTGCTCTACAGCACACGACCAAGCAACTCAGTTGTGTGAATATGGCCCTAGTCTTTACATTATGAGTATGTTCCTCTGTAGTAATGTTGGTATATATCCCTATATAACAGAGCAGTTTAGAATTTCTGGTACCTAGTAAACCTGAGTGATTACCTAAGTAGTTGTGCCAGCAGTCACAGAAACAGATACAACTATGGAATGGATGAATATTGATTAATTTATTTTGCTTACTTATATAGCACCATCACATTCCGCAGCGCTTTACAGATATTGTCAACACTGTCCCATATAGGACTCACAATCTTAATTCCCTATTATTGTGTCTTTGAGGTGAGAGTGGAGATCGGACTACCCCCCTTCTTCAACAAAAAAAAGAAGCTATAAACTAAGCCAAGTAAAGGGTGGTATAAATGAAGACTAGTCAGTCTTAGGGCATGTTCACATCTGCGCCCCGGTCTCCGTTTTCAGGTTTCCGTCTTCTGCCGACAGAAGACGGAAAACTGGCAGACAGTGTCCGCCCGTGAGAGTTCTGTGGTCTCCGCGGCGAATCCGTTTTTTTTTAACCGGACACACAGACCTGCATGTCCGACTTTGTGTGAGGTTAAAAAAAAAAAAAAAAAAAAAAAAAAACGGTTTTGCCATGGAGACCACAAAAGGCTCACGGGCGCTCACGAGCGGAAACTTTGCAAAAGTGACTGCCGTTTTCCGTCTTCTGTCCAGTTTCTCGGGCAGAAGATGGAAACCTGAAAGCGGAGACCGAGGCGCAGATGTGAACCCGCCCTAAGTATAATGCACCAGATTCATCATTCAGCATCAGCCACTGTCATCACTGGCATATTTTCAGATTGTTTAAGTTCACACAGTCTGGCAGTTAGTAAATATAGGTCAATGTGAAAAAACTGGAAACTTGTAAGTCAGGAAGCAAACTCTCCGGACAAAGGTAGGTTTGTGCTCCTGTTGTGTTTTACTCACAGGTGATGATAAACTACAGATTTCAGCAGATAATATGTAAGCTCTTGCAAACAAGGCCCTCACTTCTATTGTTTAATATGCTCATTATTTAGTTACATTGCCTAATATTGTCCATACCTCCCAACCGTCCCGATTTCCGCGGGACAGTCCCGATTTGGGTGACATGTCCCGCGGTCCCGGTTGGAGGGAGGTATGTCCCGATTTCAACTCAGATCTGCGTCCAGAGGACGCAGATCTGAGTTGAACACACATGCGGCTGAAGGAAGGAGCTGACACAGGTCAGCTCCTCGCTTTGCCACTGCCCGCTTCTCTCCCTGACACACGCGGCTGAAGCTGCTCGCGTGCTCGCTTCGCCGCTGCGTCTCTCTCTCGCTGACACATGCGGCTGAAGCGAGGAGCTGACCTGTGTCAGCTCCTCGCTTCGCTGCTGCCGCCGGCTCCTGGTTTGTAGATGCGATGTACACGCCAGTAGCCGGCGGCAGCAGCGAAGCGAGGAGCTGACACAGGTCAGCTCCTCGCTTCAGCCGCATGTGTCAGCGAGAGAGAGAGACGCAGCGGCGAAGCGAGCACGCGAGCAGCTTCAGCCGCGTGTGTCAGGGAGAGAGGCGGGCAGCGGCGAAGCGAGGAGCTGACCTGTGTCAGCTCCTTCCTTCAGCCGCATGTGTCAGCGAGAGAGGCGGCGAGGGAGCGGAGGAGAAGGTAAGTTTAATGTGGAGGTGGAACGTGAATCTGGGGGCAGATGAAGGAGAGGACGGCATGACATTGGGGCAGAGATGGGGGACATGAATCTGGGGGCAGAGATGGAGAGGACATGAATCTGAGGGCAGAGATGGGGGACATGAATCTGGTGGCAGAGATGGAGGGACAGGAATCTGGGGGCAGAGATGGGGGGACATGAATCTGAGGGCATAGATGGGGGACATGAATCTGGGGGCAGAGATGGAGAGGATATGAATCTGGGGGCAGAGATGGAGGGGACATGAATCTGAGGGCAGAGATGGGGGACATGAATCTGGTGGCAGAGATGGAGGGACAGGAATCTGGGGGCAGAGATGGGGGGACATGAATCTGAGGGCATAGATGGGGGGACATGAATCTGGGGGCAGAGATGGAGAGGACATGAATCTGGGGGCAGAGATGGAGGGACATGAATCTGGGGGCAGAGATTTGGGACATGAATCTGGGGGCAGAGATGGAGGGGACATGAATCTGGGGGCAGAGATGGAGGGACATGAATCTGGGGGCAGAGATGGATGGGACATGAATCTGGGGCAGAGATGGAGGGGACATGAATCTGGGGGCAGAGATGTGGGACATGAATCTGGGGGAAGAGATGGAAGGGACATGAATCTGGGGGCAGAGATGGAGAGGACATGAATCTGGGGGCAGAGATGGAGGGACATGAATCTGGGGGCAGAGATGGAAGAGGGACATGAAACTGGGGGCAGATGAAGGGTGTATATGAAACTGGGGGAGAGATAGAGGGGGGACATATAATTTACGGGTGACTATAGGAGGATTATACTGTGTGCGGGCACATGAAAAATTAACGAGTGGGCGGAGTCAACACAAAAGTGGGTGGGGCTAAATTTGCCGCGGCGCGCTACGCACGCCGCACATTTTGTCCCTCTTTCGGTTCTTCAAAAGTTGGGAGGTATGATATTGTCTGAAGCACATGTACCTGAGCTCACATATGTATAGCACGCATATATACAGGTCATAGGAAGGTATATCCCATTGAGATGGCTCCTCTCCACTAGGTAAGGGATGAATCCAGTTCTGGGTGTTGGGTGTAGTCATAGACCCAGGTTCCAAGCTCTGGCCCTGAGTTTTGGTACAACTACATTTGGAGCCTTAACCCTGTGAAGACAGGAGGGTGTGTCTCTGACTTCCATTGCTAATGTTGCCATTGAGAGCTGAGGACCCAAACCCTGTGTAGCTGTGGAGAACCAGAAGGGCCAGCCTGCTAAGTTTGTGGACTGCACTGCCTTGTGGCTGAAGTAAGCCTTTTGTTTTTCCTTTTTGCTGAAGAAAGCTGTTTATGTTGAACTTTGTGAATTGCACATAATAAACCCAGCGGCAGTGTTTACCCGAAGACCAAGCTTCCCGTGTGTTTTACTTGCCTGACAACCAGCCCCAAGCACCCGCATTTACTATATATATATATATATATATATATATATATATATATACACAGCACACAAATATATATTTCACATATAGCACAGATCTACTACACATGACTGGGATATTCCTACGTTCTTCTAGATAAACAAATTATAAACCCCACACCCCTTTTTCTGGCGAGAGGAGATAGTTACTTATAATGAAATAACTCAAACAGACACAAGATTCAGATGGATTAGAACGGCCACAACAGCCAATTTATTTAGACAAATGATAGACAAGTAAATAAAACAACTTTACAAATGGGAGGTCTGGCGGGGCCAACCAAAAGGGAAGCAGTAGGATAACTGCTCCCAGCCGCAGCGCCCCGACTCGGGAGCAGACAATAAGTCAGAATACTGCTTGGCAAAACACCCATTATTACACGTTTAATATGCATTTCTCCCATAAAACATAACCGGAAAGGGGGGGTACCCTACACCTTGGGTCCCCCATATTCTCCCCTAAATGACCTTAAAGCGTGCCCTGCCAGACCTTCCAACCGCCGGCTGTCGTGACAGAGAGGGACGGTATGCTGATAAAGAAGAAGTGAAAAACACAACAAACACAACCATAAAATCGCTCAACATAGGGCGGGAGGGAGGGAAAGCAGAAATCCGGGGAAGTAACAGGGAATGAGAGGGGGGAAAGGGAATATATATATCACCCAGAGAGGGTCATGGCCTGGTCACCACCCGTAGACCGGGCCATGAACTGTAAACAGCACTAACAAGGGGTTAACCCTTGTAGTGCTGCAGAGCTGGGCACCTGCAAGACTAGGAAATCCTAGTCATGCCGGGCCTGCGCCCACTTCTTTTAGCTACGGCCCTCACTCAGCACATGTATGCAGCTCACATCCACTCACCTAGCACACCTAGACTTCTACTCTCTCTGGAGTGCTGTTTTTCCTTTGGCTGCAGGAATCTCTGGTCATGTGGTCCTGTGTTCAAAGGAAAGGAAGATTGGGGACATGAGGCTACTGCACACATTAGTGTATGTGAATAATTCTATACATCACACTTATGTGCAATTTACCCCAAATACACAGGTGTGTCCAGGGCTGCATAGGGATGCAGAGCAGCAGGCTGAATTGTTGTAAACTGGACAGTGCTGACTGTGGTAAGAGGCTCACAATGCAAGTGTGAATAGCATGTGAATAAGGCCAAAAATGACCCGATAACAGTGAAAAATAAACTTTCATGTGCATAAGGCCTAAGCAGGACTGGCTTAAGTTTCCGGATGGAAACAAAACTTACTGACAATGAGATCCTGAAAATTATGAAAAGTTGAAACACAATTTAGAAGATTAAGTCATAAAAATAAGCCAGAATTCTGTATAAATGTTCCCTGAAAAAAATATTGTACATGCCTTATACCTGATTTATTATATTAGACATCATTTGTGCCTGGTAAAGTTAGTGGAAAGCGCCATGACTTAAGATGCAAGATTATGTGCCAAAATTCTAGAAAATTCTGGCCCTTTGGCATAAAATAAGCCAACCAGTGCATAAAGTTAAATAAGATTTCTTTAAAATATGTCAAATGTATCATTCAGCAGCAACCTGGCACATTTTAATACTGTCCCATGTAAGTTTACACTGTGATGTAAAGTAGCCGCATAGTGGATGAGATCTCTACATATCTTCCCCTCATCAAATGTTTGCCTTTGGGCCCTACCATTCCTAGTTATGCCACTGCCGTAGAGTACCATTGTAGTCTATGAGTTCTTGAATCCTAATGAAAAATCTGTAATGTGACTCCTAAATACCTTGTGTCATTTAGAATAAGGGTATACGTTTATGGACCTTTGAGGCCGCCCTCAGGGTCTAGGGCTCCACTCCTGTCTATGGGTCCCTGAATATCCATGTGCTGGCCATTTGTTATGGACTCAAAGACACAGAAATTAAAAAAAAATAATTAATTAATTAATAATAATAATAGTGTCATCCATTTTTCATGGATGTGAAAAGTGGATTAACTATGGACAGCACAAGACCCAAAAAACAAAAATGATCAGGATTATGTGCTATTCATGATTAAAAAAGTAGATTTTACTAAAAACAGACGTGTGAATAAGACCTTAGACAGTATTGGTAAATGTAAAACAGTATTTTAGAATATGGCATATTTTTTCATGAAACAGTAATACGTCTTCATTCATATACCATGGGATAATGACTCTTTTTATGTCTTGAATACATACACATGTTTGTAGTTTTTGATCATCTCAACTGAATCTGTAGAATAGTTTTCAGGCAAAAGTTTATATGCAATCCATTGCAAAGGGGGACAGGACGACCCGGTCTGCGGGACTTTGTGAATGGCTACAATTTCAAGTCCTTTTATGGCGAAAACAGGGCTTTACACTCTCCGACAGAACAAGGCACAAAGGAGTCCTAAGCACGCTTCAACATTGAGTGACACAGCAGTCATTCTGCTTCATGTACAATATAAAATCTGGTATACGTTTTCTAGAAAATGAGAATACAGCAGAGTAGAAGAAAGTATAAGCTTAAAGGGGTTGGCCACTTTCAGACCAATATTGAGAGACAAATGTTATGGCTTGTATAATAAAAAGTTGTACAATTTTCCGATATACTTTCTGTATCAATTCCTCACGGTTTTCTAGATTTCCACTTGCTGTCATTCATTCTGTTACTTCTAATGGATAACATTCTGACCATGGTCATGTGATTTACGGTCCATGGTCACGTGATGAGTACACAGGTGCTGCTTGTTATAGTCACAGCACAGTAATCAGACATCAGCCTGGTAATTAGCTGTGCACCTGTGTGCTCATCACATGACCATGGACCGTAAATCACATGACTATGGACCGTAAATCACATGACCATGGACCGTAAATCACATGACCATGGTCAGAGTTTTATCCACTAGAAGTAACAGAATGAATGACAGCAAGCAGAGATCTAGAAAACCGTGAGGAATTGATACAGAAAGTATATTGGAAAATTGTACAACTTTTTATTATACAAACCATAACATTTGTCTCTCAATATTGGTCCGAATATTGGTCCGACAGTGGCCAACCCCTTTAATATCCATATATTAATACTGCAGAACACAATACCACCTTTAGGGACTCTAAAAAGCAATGGAATCTAAGAGAGGAAGAGGTGAATGATGTGAATATGACCAGAGGGAAAAGTACAAAGATAATGGATGAGCCTACATCCATAGAAATCAATGGACCATAGGCAGGCTTACATGGACCAACTTGTAATGTTTGTTACTGTCTCCTCTTACCACTCCCCTTCTGTAGTCCATCGAAAAAGTACATATTTAACATTTAACTGTGAAAATTCAACTTTACTTAAAGGGATTGTACCACCAACGACACGTTTCCATAGTGAATTAGTGTCAGATCTCTGGGGATTGACCATTGGAATCTCAACGATTAGGAACAATGGACAGAAATGCTACATGTTGCTATTTGAAAATAGTAGTTCTTAGATCTAAAAAGAGAATGTTATCAAGGACTGAATTGTAAATCATCAGAGAGAGAAGGATTATCAGGAAACTGCTACATATACAGAAAATTAGGAATTTATAAACAAAGCAAATTAGGAAACTGATCAATGAATAAACTTTCTTTCTGGACCCAGAAAATCCCTTTAAATATTTATATTTGATATTTCCAAGTTATTGCTTTTGTTTGGCGTCTTGAAGTATAATTCGCTTGTGCTGCTGGCATACTGTGTAATATACATTTATCTTGGTACAGGTTAATGGATGTGAATATCCTTTGATCTAGTCCTGTAGGTCTGATGAGGGGCCTTTCTAACCATCTCTGACAGTCCTGTTCCTCTACTGCTTTTATACTTTTATAATGTTATTAAAAACCTAAGCATTCTAAAGCATAAACCAGTGAGTTGTGGAATTAGTATTGGCTTAGGTCCAGATCATTTCGGTATTTGAACACAGTAAAAAACATAGATTTCTTAACGCAAAGTTAATCCATGGCTTGTCAATCTGTTTACCTTCATTTTTGCATCTTCTATCAATAAATTTCTATAAGATCACAGTAGTGTATGTCTTATGTAAACACTTAAGTAGAGATGAGCAAGATGAGCGAGTAGGAATAAATGGATGCAGCCGGCACGCAGGGGGATAAGCAGCCAGCCGCCGGCAATGTCTGTGTGCCGGCCGCTTCCATTCATTCATAAGGGTGCGTGCTATTCGAAACAGCTGTTTCGAATAGTACTCGCTCATCTCTATTAAAGAAGATTTTTCACCACCTCCACCAACTCGAGCTCTTCACATCCTTTCATAGATACCCCTCTATTGACTCTAGTGCAGATGGAATTTCTTCTTTACCTCCCACCATCCTTGAGTAATCAATGCATTTAGTTTTGGATTCTGATACGCAAACAAGTGGGTGGTGCCAGGTGGTACAGTCAAGAAGGCGGAGTTTTTAAACTCTCACTTTGTCTCTGATTAGAGCTCTGAGTTATACCCCCTTGCCTTCTTCTGCCTGATATTACAGTATCTAGTTAACATATCAGGCATCAAAACTAACTGCACTGATTGTTCAGGAACATTGAGAGCAATAGAAAAAATTCCAACTGTGCTGGAATCAGGGTCTCTTAAAGGGTGAAAGGTCCTCTTTAAAGGGAGTCTTTCCCCACCAAAATTCCTTGAAAACTACTTCAATGTGAACATACCTTCTTTGTATTGAAGTGCACTACTACTGCTGAGAAAATGGGTTGTTTTGTGCATCTGGGTTATGGCCACATCTGCAGGAGCACTTGTTTTCACATATGGTCTCTGCACATTTGGACATGTCAATCTTTATTTTAGGGAGTGGCATTTGGGCAGCAGTCACTGGTAAAATTGGGTGCACTGGTAGGCATAGCCACGCTGTTGGTGCAATAAACAACTAATTAGCATTTTCTCAGCATCATCATTACACCTAGACACTAAAAGGTGTCTTCACTAAGTCACTAACTACCCCTACAAAGAACTCCCTTTAAGTTGTCTCCAAAAACAGTAACTATGGTGCATCCTTGTGGTTTATTTAACTGCTTTATGACCCTGATGCAAGACAGAAAGCATTTTCTTTAAAAAGGAAAAGTGGAATCATTGTCTTGTAATTTTGTACAGATGTATCAGAGGTAGCAATTACAGGTGGATCGCACTAGAACATTCCATCTGCAATGTTAAGACATCCTGCCCAGGTCCTGATCACTAGATAACACTTCAATGTGATTGGGTTACTCCTGGTCACACTGACAGTAGGTGAGTGACCTACTGTCGATGAAACCAGAAATAACTTTTATCCCATATCTGATGCAGGGACTCCTATGTCCCTGTATTGCCTTATTTTGGCACATGGGACCTCCCTGTATTCAATTAAGTTTACTGTTTTAAGACTAGTTTCACACTATCTTTCTTAGTTCTGTTGTTCTCAACTGTAAAGGGATCAGAACAACAGATATTAACATTGTCAAATTGATGAATACAAACACAACACTTTCTCTTTATATCTGTTATCACTGACTTCAATGTTAGATGAAAAAAGAAGGTACAGTACAAGAAAAATCCTTGATGGCTACTCATAATGATATTTTGTAACAAAATATCAAAATTCATGTTCTTTTGAAAAGTTGGTCATCTTGTGTTGGTCTATAATATTTTAATAATACTTGAATAGTTTATAATTCCATCATTGGGAATCTGAAGATGCAGTTTACAAAATTTGTTTCTAATATAATGCATTGCAACTACGGTTGAGTGATCAGGATCGGAAAAGATTGAATCTCGATCGGCGATTGAGAAAATTTCGTTCCGTAAATTTTGGGTTCCGATCCCACCTAAAAAAGATCAGAAACGGATTTCCGATCCAGATCGCTTAACTTACCTGCACAGATTCGCTGCCTCTGCCGCTCCACGTTCTTCTCGCTCCTCTTCTCTCTCATTCACATGCCTTCAGAGTTGCGTGCGTGCCCCCGCCTCCCTAGGCTAGTGTTAGAGATGCTGGGAGAAGACGAGGCTTGTGGCTTAGGGTGCTGGGAGGGGAGACGTGAGTGATGCGCGTTAGGATCAGGATCGGGATTGGGTTCAGATGGAAAATGATCGGAAATCGGATTTTAAAAACTATCCTGAAATCTGAAGATCAGCTCAACCCTAATTGCAACTAGAGACTTTTTTTTTCTTTGATTATTGAAAAAAAAAGAAAAAAAAAATTGAAAATATGACAAAGTTCTGATAATATGGAAATTTGACAGTCCATTACCGATTGAATTATGCAGTACTTGATCATTTGCTGAAATATACTTCAGACCTACTAGGCTATGAGCTATAGTTTGGAAAGTTTGATTTTTTTTTTTTTTCCTTCAGAATCTTATGTATATTTCAGATCTTTAAACCTTGGAAGAAATGATTTTTTAAGTGAAATGTTCTGCCGAGCCTCTAAAACTAGATTGAAATCTAAAGGACGAATAGAAGAAATCAATGAGACGTCCCAGAACTGTATGATGTATTGAAAATTGGTCGTTCGGTTCTTGGGAGCAAGAATGACACTACAGTCAGTCCCTTGTTGAACTTGGGATATTATGTGGTTCTGGGTGTGTGACATACATTATATTCTACTTGACAGCTCAATCTTGAGTGAAACCATTTTCTAATATTTTCTTTTTTCCTAATTTTCAGCTGACATTCTACTTTATGGTGTGAAACACTAGAAGTGACAGGAGCAAGTGTACAAGTTCTCATACAAAGGAGGACAAAACTCTGCAATGACTGATGGCTCTGTAATGATTAAACCAAGTGAACTTTTATAGTTTTATTTAAAAGGGACTTTTTTTGTAAAAATAATCATTTTTTTAAATTTATAAATGACATTTACTTATGTGTGAGCTTATACTACTGTAAATGTATTAAGTTCATTTCTAAAATTCACATATATCTCAATCTTCATGTACACTTATTTTTTTAAGTTTCCAAAAAAATACTACAGAAATTCTCCACTTTGGCTGATGATGACAATACATGTACACTTAGGGTATGTTCACACAGTGTTTTTTGGAGCAGATTTTGAATCCGCCTCAAAATCTGCCTCAAAAAACGGCTCTCATTGACTTCAATGGGGGCCGCTCGCTTCTTTTTTCCGCTAGCTAGTAGCGGAAAAAAGAAGCGAGCTGTCCTATCTTGCCGCGGCTGACTCGGCCATGGCATCCACGGTGCGAGGTTCCCTCCAGAATGCCACGACTTGATGCCGGTGCACTGCTATCCACGCGGAAGTGTTCGCACGCGGAATGCAAATTCCGCCATGTGAGCATACCCTTAGAGACATGTTTACCTGTTACCTTAGCTAAACTACAGTATCATGTCCTCCTAGCAGAGATGGCAATTCGCACCCAACCACTGGCCACAAATAGACACGTATAGGATAGACATCTCATGACAGAGTATCAACAGCATACCAGTACTCGATATACTCGTCTAGACATCTGGAAATTACTTGTCATATGGAAAAATAATCAGTTTCTTTTCCCGCTTTAGTGACTTACTCCCAAATTCCAAAATTGCTAGCATCCCCCCGATTCTTTGCAGAATATTTCTGATATGAAGAAGCAAAATCCTCTGATATGATAGAATTATAGAGATGAGCTTTCATTGCTATATAACAGTGTAAATAAAGGCATTTACTTGAAATTGAGGTAACCATTTTCCACTGTACTGCAATTGTAATGAAATGACTCAAAGGAATAATGTACACTGTCATTTGCAGTAGGAGAACTAATAGCAGTTCATAACATTATGCTCCAAAGGAGCTTGCTCTATATACATCTCTATTTATAATGTCCCTTTTATATATAGATGTGGGAATATAAATGTGCAGTGCTAAAATAAATGCACTTTAATTACTGTAAGGTTGTCGCTTCCCAGTGAAAGTTGTACTCAGAGCCAATAATAATAATGGTAGGCAATCAGTAGAATGCCAAGGATTTCTTTCCAGAAAAAGGTGGCAATTTAATGCTCTGTCTGTGTGACTACCGGCTAACCAAAGCCGTGCCAGTAAAATCAAGCTGAAATAGGAAAAATCTCACCTTGCCTTAAACTGGAAACTGTATAACTAAACTCTATACTCCGGTGGAGAACCAGAAGATTTTATATAAAGAGTCAAATATTATGAATTGAATTAATAATAACATTAAAATCATAGCATATATCCATATGTAGATAGGTAACTGCATGCAGGCCGGTATCACTAGTGCTTGAACTACTGGACTTGTATGCCTATATATATACTTACAACAAGATATAGTAGATATTGGCTATTAAATGGAATCTGTCTAAGGGCTCCTTCACATGGGCACTAAGGGGGCGGATTATGGTGTGTAATCAACATCATAATCAGCCCATAACAATGGTGGTCTATGAAGACCACCAGGATACTTTTTTTCGTGAGCGGCAAAAAAGAAGTGGGCTGTCCTTTCTTCAGGTGGCTTCCGCGGCTCGTTGAGCTGTGGCGTCCGCCTGGCGGCAGCAAACTTCAGGTCGGCCCCTACATTTGAGCCTGCTCCAGAGGGGGAAGCCGCGACTGTCGGAAGCTGCCACAGTAGTGGCAGGTGGGTTTTGACCCGAGAGTGACGCGGCTCCCCTCGTCACTCTCGGAGCCAAAATCTGCCCTACCGCTCTCCGTGTGAACTAAGCCTAAAGGTTTATGTTGCCCTAGTAGTGACAGGCACCCTGGTTCCAGAAGTATATATGAATTACTTGGTCTTATGCATTACTTTTATAGAACCAAATATTGTGAGGAATGAAATGTATTAATAATTATATTAACAAGCAAGGTATATATCCATATGTAGATAGGTAATCACATGTAGGCAAGTATCATTGGAGCCTGATGATGTGATGAACCACGACTTAAATATACCTACATCGAGTAAGTACATATAGTAGATATTAGTTATTGAATGGAATCTATCACCAGATATATGCTGTCCTATCTGAGGAGTGCTGGGTATATCACTTAAGCCGGGGAAACGCCGCTGAAAAGACGTGATGTTTTACAGTCACAGTAAAGTGGATAGGATTCTAGTGAGTATGCGGGTATATTGGAGAGGGGGCCTTTGTCACATTGACACCAAACCATTTGATGTGTTTGCATTTAACTCTGTCTCTTACTGTTCTAGTAACTAGTGATGCACATTAGTCAGTTTTCTGGAACTTTTTATTTATCTATTTCTAAAATAATTTTTAGGTTGGAGATTGTAGATGTGTTTGATGAAGGATGTGGCCAATCCTGGTTATTGTCAGACAGTATTGGTAGTGGGGTCCCATGACAGTCAGATGTCAGCATAGGGATAAAATTATGTATCTATTACGTATCTATGATGACTAGAAGAATCAGAAAACCTTACTTTATATGAACAACTTATTGAGTAAGACACTTCTATGAAACTAAGAAGTAAAAGTTTCACAAATGATGTGTTCATTTATTTCATACTACTATTTATCATGCTAGAATACTCCAAACTAAAACTCACAAAACATCAATTTGAGGATAACCATTACACAATATAGCTAGATTATCGCATGTGACATATCAGTGCTAGCATACACCACAATATACAGTACACACACGCACATATATACATGCACATACACACACGCATATATATATATATATATATATATATATATATATATATATACACACACACACACAAACATGTACATACACATATACACGCACATACACGCACACATACACATCAAGTTCATTTTAATTTACAGAACTGAAAACCTCCCAGAAAATGGCAAAGGGCACTACGTGCTAAAAACGTTAATTTAACATCTCATGAGGCACCTCCTCTGTCACCTCTGCACATGAGACAGATTAAAATATTATTAAAAGGCTGCCCTGTTAACCGTAAGGCTGTTCCTGGACCAAGTAGGTCTGCAGAAATGATTGGGTTCAACTGGGGGGACGGTTACCAGAGCAATGGAGGAGGCCAGCTTAACCACTGCCCTGCAGGCATACGCTCGGTAATTGGCCCCTTTGCACTGTCGCATTTCAACACTCTCTGGCTTTAAAGGAACATGTGAGAGACCTTTGTGAGAATCGAATATTTACATGTCTCCATAGACCATCTACTTATTTATCAAGTAATTATGGCACCAAAGTAAAAGGATATAATAAAGAAGTGAAAAAGCAAAATGAACTATGTCATTAAAGTACATATTCATCCACTCTATGTATATGTTGGATATTTCTCCCGCATACTTGCTGCTCCTATATTTTATAAGGAAAAATAGTAGAAACGTAACTGCAACGAGGGGTAATTTTCATACATTTTTGTAATAAGTGGTATGTATAGAAAAAAATTATTAATACTGGTCTATACTATGAGCCATACACCTGTCCCTCCATTAGTGCAGGGCATACTAGAGTCAGAACAGGGCATACTCATGTTACCAGAGTCAGACATGGCATACAGTCTGGATCTGATGTTCTTTCCTGACACTTTGCTATATAGAAAGTTTTACAAAACTTCTAAAATATTAGATATGTTGAAAAATAAAAGCCGTGCAGTGGTTCCTGCTTAGTTTCAGCTAAAACATCACATTTAATGGAACTGCCATAAGAGCATCCGCCACTGCCTCTCATTGAAAACAATTGGGGGTCAATTCTGTCCGAAATCCATTTAAAAATCAACTCCAAATTCTATCATGTCAGCATAGCCTAGACTTCTTATGCCAGCTGGTGGTCTCCCCTTTGAAATGGCTCCCATTGGACTTTTACCCTTGATAAAAATACATTTTGATTCTCTAGCTCTATATTTTAATAACTTAACCAAGACACATGGTGCTTCAGTATTTCTGAAATACAACTCCACATGCCTGACCCCCCCCATCCTTCACTACACCCTTGGTCACAGAGTTAAAGAGGTTGTCCACCATAGAAAATATTTTTTAAATTGGGCCGGGAAGATGAAAATAATATAAAACCTATTCACCTGTTCCCAGTTGCTCCAGTGCCTCCCAGCGCAGTCTGGTCCTGCCTCTCTGCTGTCTTCTTTTTCTGGAGGTCCTCGTTGGTTGTCCCTTTCCTTAGGCTGTTGGTTGGCCTCAGTGGTCAAGTAACCGCTCAAGCCAATCAGTCGCATAAGGAAAGGACACAGGAAGTCACAGGTAGTGAGGTCCCATGTACTTCGCTGAGGCTGCTGAATGGCCTCAGTGGTCATGTGCGTTAGGGATATCCGCTGGAAGAAAACTGCAGAGCTACTGGACCAGACTGTGCTGGGAGACATTGGAGTACTAGGGACTTGTGAGTTTGTTTTTTTCACATTCTCTGGCCTAAAATAAAAATTATCTTGGACAATCCCTTTAAGGAGGTGACTTTTTTATCCAATATAGTGAATAGAGATGAGCGAGTATATTCGATCGAATACCTCCCCTCCATAGACATTGGTGTTAAAAAAAAAAGGTGCCAGGGGAGGTTGGAGGGGAAATGAATATTTCCCTCCTTTCCACGTGGTATTCGACTGAGTACACCAATAACTATGCAAATGGAGGTTTTTGATGGAATACTACTATTCGATCGAATACTATTCGCTCATCTCTCATAGTGAACAAGGATGTATATGAAGAAATTAAATGCATAAAATTATAATTCCTATCCACACTTATAGCAGTAAAATATAAAATCTGTTGAAATGAAGCAGTATTTTCCATCTTTAAATCGTACAAAAGAAGCTAAGAAAAAGTTTAACTTCGATGTCAAACTCGGTTTACAATGATGTGACAGTACCTAATACTTTATATTGCAATTGCCATTAAATCACCAGGATACTTTGTCTCCGTAATTTCAAGAGAAGTTGCTTAAGGTCAAGTACTGTCTGGAAAAGTCTTCTGCTGAGCCATTAAAATGTACAGTTCTTGTCTTCTCTAAATGTTCTCACAACAACTGAACGGGCACAAACTTGAATATTACTGAAGCGTCCTAATAGAATAAAATGTGCTAAGCCTTCCAATTATGCACATTTACAGACTTACTTATCTCCAGAAGGCTTCAGATAAAAGTACCAACAGTTATTTCCGTGCACAGAAAGAGTCTTGGATTTGTCAATGACGTCTCTCCATTTTCAGAATTCCAGTGAAGTCTGTTACAAAGATCAGTTTCTTGCATTCTTGCCAACAACTTAAGTAAATATGGAAATAATAATTGTAGCGTTGTAAATAGGATGAATAAGACACGGCTGGGGAATCCTGGTTCTAAATTACACGTTTTTGGCAAGCTTCGCTTTTGAAGCGGCACCTAAAAATAGGCAGGTGTTGAAAGACCTCTGTTTGCAAGTAGTAGAGATAACACAGTACTCACTTACAAAGAGTCCTGATGGGACCTGCCCCATTTCATGGTTCATGTGATGTTTAATAATAATAAGAAAAGTATCTGGGGCAACGCTTGCTTGATTTATAGCATTTGCATATGTGTAGCCTGCAGAATTCCTATTAACCACTGAAGTGCACAAAAAAGACCAAAATGATTCTATTGAAGACTCCGCATTAGTTTTGTTGCCTTGACTATTAATTGATATGTTATGTTAAATTGTGTACAGAGGCTTCCTTTCAATATTGAGCTTTTTATATGCCAGCCATGGTCATCCTTGATCTGTTCATTTGAAGAGCGCAGTGAAAACTGGGTCACTTGATATAACGTATTACAGAAGCTTCTGACAACTGTGGGATTAAGGGACGAGTTCTGTATTCTCTTTGGAGACCAGACAAGTATGGAACATCTCTTTGAATATCAATAGAGAAGTTTTTACGTTTCATCTTTTTTATTACTGTACATGGTCAGAAAAAAAAAAGTTCTAATTTAAGCTTTACGAAAAGTCATAGATGTTTTCTACCATTTCCTCTCGGGGCTGGAACCTACATTGATCAGTGTTCTCCTCTCGTATGCTAACCAGAAACAAAACTCTTTATGACTAAGACAAGGTCATTTAGTAGAAAAACGAAAAATGTGTTCTTTAATAGAGATGAGCGAACAGTGTTCTATCGAACACATGTTCGATCGGATATCAGGGTGTTCGCCATGTTCGAATCGAATCGAACACCGCGTGGTAAAGTGCGCCAAAATTCGATTCCCCTCCCACCTTCCCTGGCGCCTTTTTTGCACCAATAACAGCGCAGGGGAGGTGGGACAGGAACTACGACACCGGGGGCATTGAAAAAAATTGGAAAAAGTCATTGGCTGCCGAAATCAGGTGACCTCCATTTTAGACGAATAGTGGATTTCAAATCCGGGTCATATGAGAATGTGAACTTTGTGACTATGAGACAGGGATAGCTGTACAGGCAGGGATAGCTAGGGATAACCTTTATTTAGGGGGGAATGTTATTAAAATAACTTTTTGGGGCTCTATCGGGTGTGTAATTGTGATTTTTGTGAGATAAACTTTTTCCCATAGGGATGCATTGGCCAGCGCTGATTGGCCGAATTCCGTACTCTGGCCAATCAGTGCTGGCCAATGCATTCTATTAGCTTGATGAAGCAGAGTGTGCACAAGGGTTCAAGCGCACCCTCGGCTCTGATGTAGCAGAGCCGAGGCTGCACAAGGGTTCAAGCGCACCCTCGGCTCTGATGTAGGAGAGCCGAGGGTGCACTTGAACCCTTGTGCACCCTCAGCTCTGCTACATCAGAGCCGAGGGTGCGCTTGAACCCTTGTGCACACTCTGCTTCATCAAGCTAATAGAATGCATTGGCCAGCGCTGATTGGCCAATGTATTCTATTAGCCTGATGAAGTAGAGCTGAATGTGTGTGCTAAGCACACACATTCAGCTCTACTTCATCGGGCTAATAGAATGCATTGGCCAGCGCTGATTGGCCAGAGTACGGAACTCGACCAATCAGCGCTGGCTCTGCTGGAGGAGGCGGAGTCTAAGATCGCTCCACACCAGTCTCCATTCAGGTCCGACCTTAGACTCCGCCTCCTCCGGCAGAGCCAGCGCTGATTGGCCGAAGGCTGGCCAATGCATTCCTATGCGAATGCAGAGACTTAGCAGTGCTGAGTCAGTTTTGCTCAACTACACATCTGATGCACACTCGGCACTGCTACATCAGATGTAGCAATCTGATGTAGCAGAGCCGAGGGTGCACTAGAACCCCTGTGCAAACTCAGTTCACGCTAATAGAATGCATTGGCCAGCGCTGATTGGCCAATGCATTCTATTAGCCCGATGAAGTAGAGCTGAATGTGTGTGCTAAGCACACTCATTCAGCACTGCTTCATCACGCCAATACAATGCATTAGCCAGTGCTGATTGGCCAGAGTACGGAATTCGGCCAATCAGCGCTGGCCAATGCATTCTATTAGCCCGATGAAGTAGAGCTGAATGTGTGTGCTAAGCACACACATTCAGCACTGCTTCATCACGCCAATACAATGCATTAGCCAGTGCTGATTGGCCAGAGTACGGAATTCGGCCAATCAGCGCTGGCTCTGCTGGAGGAGGCGGAGTCTAAGGTCGGACCTGAATGGAGACTGGTGTGGAGCGATCTTAGACTCCGCCTCCTCCAGCAGAGCCAGCGCTGATTGGCCGAATTCCGTACTCTGGCCAATCAGCACTGGCTAATGCATTGTATTGGCGTGATGAAGCAGTGCTGAATGTGTGTGCTTAGCACACACATTCAGCTCTACTTCATCGGGCTAATAGAATGCATTGGCCAGCGCTGATTGGCCGAATTCCGTACTCTGGCCAATCAGCACTGGCTAATGCATTGTATTGGCGTGATGAAGCAGTGCTGAATGTGTGTGCTTAGCACACACATTCAGCTCTACTTCATCGGGCTAATAGAATGCATTGGCCAGCGCTGATTGGCCGAATTCCGTACTCTGGCCAATCAGCACTGGCTAATGCATTGTATTGGCGTGATGAAGCAGTGCTGAATGTGTGTGCTTAGCACACACATTCAGCTCTGCTTCATCGGGCTAATAGAATGCATTGGCCAGCGCTGATTGGCCGAATTCCGTACTCTGGCCAATCAGCACTGGCTAATGCATTGTATTGGCGTGATGAAGCAGTGCTGAATGTGTGTGCTTAGCACACACATTCAGCTCTACTTCATCGGGCTAATAGAATGCATTGGCCAGCGCTGATTGGCCGAATTCCGTACTCTGGCCAATCAGCACTGGCTAATGCATTGTATTGGCGTGATGAAGCAGTGCTGAATGTGTGTGCTTAGCACACACATTCAGCTCTACTTCATCGGGCTAATAGAATGCATTGGCCAGCGCTGATTGGCCGAATTCCGTACTCTGGCCAATCAGCACTGGCTAATGCATTGTATTGGCGTGATGAAGCAGTGCTGAATGAGTGTGCTTAGCACACACATTCAGCTCTACTTCATCGGGCTAATAGAATGCATTGGCCAATCAGCGCTGGCCAATGCATTCTATTAGCGTGAACTGAGTTTGCACAGGGGTTCTAGTGCACCCTCGGCTCTGCTACATCAGATTGCTACATCTGATGTAGCAGTGCCGAGTGTGCATCAGATGTGTAGTTGAGCAAAACTGACTCAGCACTGCTAAGTCTCTGCATTCGCATAGGAATGCATTGGCCAGCCTTCGGCCAATCAGCGCTGGCTCTGCCGGAGGAGGCGGAGTCTAAGGTCGGACCTGAATGGAGACTGGTGTGGAGCGATCTTAGACTCCGCCTCCTCCAGCAGAGCCAGCGCTGATTGGTCGAGTTCCGTACTCTGGCCAATCAGCACTGGCCAATGCATTTCTATGGGGAAAAGTTAGCTTGCGAAAATCGCAAACTGACAGGGATTTCCATGAAATAAAGTGACTTTTATGCCCCCAGACATGCTTCCCCTGCTGTCCCAGTGTCATTCCAGGGTGTTGGTATCATTTCCTGGGGTGTCATAGTGGACTTGGTGACCCTCCAGACACGAATTTGGGTTTCCCCCTTAACGAGTTTATGTTCCCCATAGACTATAATGGGGTTCGAAACCCATTCGAACACTCGAACAGTGAGCGGCTGTTCGAATCGAATTTCGAACCTCGAACATTTTAGTGTTCGCTCATCTCTATTCTTTAATGCTGATACGTCGCGTAACTTGCAAATATCCCAAAATTGCATGGCTGGGTTTACACATAAAGCAAGAGAGTTAATAGCAGGGCAACGGTTAACCACATAATTACACTAAAATGAAGGAAATAAATGTTACAAAAGCTGGGCATTTCCGTGACTTTTTTTTCTCAAAAATTTATAAAATGGATATAAAAATAATTCTTAGGCGGCGTTCACTCTACCGCCTCTGTCCGCCCCGGGGTTTCCATTGTAAACCCCAAGGAAACTGAACAGGGTACGGCTTGCTGGAGGTCAGCTTTAAAACCCAACTATTTGAGAGGCTTCATACTGGTGATCACCTTTAAAGACCCATCCAAATGAATGGATTTTAAAGTTGACCACCAGCAAGCCGTCCCCTGTCCAGTTTCCCTGGGGTTTACAATGGAAACCCCGGGGCGGACAGAGGCGGTAGAGTGAACGCCACTTTATGGTGATGCTTTATTATGCAAGAGTACAGTAATACTATCATTGCAATGTGAAAGTCCTCAGAATTGCATTGGCTCAGGAACTTGATAGGGGTTATCTCACATCAAATATTTAACCCCCAGCCACAGGTGATTTCTGGGGGCCCTCCTCTAGCACCCTCTGGATCACTAGAATGGAGATCCCAAGCCTCTAATTTGGTATGGTACTGATGGAGACTGCCGATTGCACCCAAATATTATAGTTTTCTAACCTATCATCTGTTATGCATTAACCTTTTTTAAAGCTAAGCCCTTATATTGAAAATACAATATATAATGGAGGAAGCATGCTATACAGCAGGAGAAGCTGAACACTGAAATATATAGTTTTCTTAGGAAAGTTGCAGTGTAACTTATTTTATTGGTTGAATTCTCTGAGTATTCTGGGTTCAGGAGCTCAGTAGCTCTTTATTAGAGATGGACAAACCAGATCACTATGAATTTTCCAAAAATTTCAGGTTTACCCAAGCCTGCATTTTTTGGAGTTTGCCAACATAATTCATTATTATACTCTGGAGCTCTCCAGGCCTCAGGGAAAGTGCGGAGAAACTAGGAAACACTGATACTCACCTTACCTCATCACTGGTGGACATCCAATCTGCTTTTCAAGCATCCAGTCCTCACCTACAGGCTTTTGTGGTCTCTTCCAGCATCTTCGCAGTTGCCTGCTGGAGGAGTTCCATACTGTCAGGGGACAGAAATAGACTTGACAGGATGATTAGATGGGCCAGCTCTGTTCTGGGGAGCCCCCTGGACCCAGTACAGGTGGTGGGTGACAGAAGTATACTGTCTGTGGTGAACTCCATTCAGAAGAATAAATCCCATCACATGTATGAGACTGTGATAGCACTGGGCAGTACTGTCAGTGACCGACTGCTTCACCCAAGTGGGAGGAGCGCCTTTGGAGATCCTTCCTCCCAACCGCAGTCAGGCTACATAATCAACATCAGACTAAGTGAAGAGAACTAAATGATCCTGAGTCCTTCTTTTCTTTTTAGTTGCTATGACTCCTAGTATCGTTTCTATCTGCTATGAGCTTGTATGTGTTCTTTCTTGTAATATATTACTGTTTTATCCATCCTACTGTAACACGCTGAATTTCCCCATGGTAGGACTATGAAAGGATTATCTTATCCTATCTCTTATCTTCTCTGAAGTCACATGCTCCAGGATCCCTGCTAATGCCTTCCATTGGGTCTCAACAGCAATATAGTCACATGATGTCAATACAACCCACATGACCATTGTAGCCCAATCATAGGACTTGGGGCACATGTTGCCAGAGAAGATGCCAAAAGAGGCCAGAAGACTCTACAAGAACCAGTGGTTAAAGACTAGATTCTGGGTAGGAAAACTAAGTTTTAAAGTAAGGTAAGGTAAGTTTTAAGGTAAGAAAAATTTAGTACTAGAGATGAGCGAGTAGTACTCGATCGAGTAGGTGTTCGATCGAATACTACAGTATTCGAAATACTCGTACTCGATCGAATACTACTAGCTGTTCGAAGTTAAGATTTGATGCAGAACCAGCGTTGATTGGCAGAATGCTATACATTGCCAATCAATGCTGGTTCTTCTCTTACCTTTAGAAGTCTTCTCCGCGCTGCGTCCCCGCGGCATCTTCCAGCTCTGCATTCACTCTGCTTAGGCATCGGGCCTGGGCAGAGCCGACTGCGCATGTCCGCGCGGGCATGCGCAGTTGGCTCTGCCTAGGCCCGATGCCTAGCGGAGTGAATTCAAGGCCGGAATAGGACGCGGGGACGCTGCGCAGGGAGAAGAATCCAGCCCGACCCTCACTCATGGACTTGGTAAGTAGAATTTGATTGAATGTTGCGTACCCCTGAAACGAGCATTTCCCCCATAGACTATAATGGGGTTCGAAACCCGTTTGAACAGTCGAAAAGTGTGCGCCTGTGCGAATCGGATTTCGAACCTCAAACATTTTAGTGTTCGCTCATATCTATTAAGTACATGAATGAAATACAAATTAAGCTGGAACTTTTCTATCAAATTTATATATCAATCTGGTCATTTTCCCCTGCTCCATAATATGCTGACTATACACTGGTTTGTTATGTATCTAACTAACAATTGCCTTTAGATTTTAAGGCCTTGACTTGGGGGTAAAGGATCGTGGATACATGGCTGCATTCTCATCATTTACTATATATGTATGAGAATTGACTGTCCCTTTAAACAAAGCGGTTTATGAAGAGGATTTAGGGAAGCATGTAAGGAATGCCTGGGAAGCATTGTGCAAATCAACATAATTGCAGCAGCTTTCAGCACCTGGCAGGAGGCAGTTTATTAACCTGAGCATATACCGTATGTTTGCATTCTTAGCTACATACCTGGGAAGTACTGATCTATAAGAAGTAATAGTTTCTTGTAGTCTTTGGACCAAGACTAATATCCAGGTTTATCAGGTTAATAATTGTGGCGGCTTCTATGGCTTTTATAAACATCTCTAGTCTGTTGTGTTCATGAGCCATTACGTTACATCAGTATTTCGTGAATGTGCCATTGCCGAAGAGCAGGTGGCAAAATAACAAGTGCGTCTTCAATGCAGCAACCGCAATACACTCGGTAATACACAAGCGCTCATATGGTCAACAATATAAATGGAATTAATAAAGCAATGCTCACATTTACAGTCTGTGCAAAGCTCAATGTCGTAACTTTTACGGTGTAAAGCCAATAGTCGGAAAATACTTCATAGACAACCTCTTATTTAGAAAAATAAGTTCTTTTGACAACCCACTTGGCAGAATATTATTAGCCGTTATTAGCACTATTATTAGCCACTTAGGCACATCGAAGCTGAATGACAACTTCAATTACACAAGATTTCCATAGGATATTTGTTGGGAATTGTATCTGACAAGGTTTATTTATATGGTCATTTTACACAACTATCCACTTATTTCAGTTAGTTCTGTACTTTTAGATTTGAAGTGAATCCATAAATTGGCGCATTGCAACATTTATATGTTGCTAATAATAATACCGCAATGCAACGTTAAAGGGAACTTGTCAGGTATTCTTTCCACCATAAATTATCCCCATCCTGTTCAGGATGATGCAATTCCCTTTCCATTGGTTCCCTATATAAGATTACTTTTGCCGAAAAATGAAGTTATAAATACTTGAAAGTAAGAAAAAGTCATATGCAAGTTACGGAGGGTGAAAGAAGTTTCAGCCTAGACACACTGTCCCGCTACTAATAATGATTCTGGATGTGATTGACATCTTCCTCGTGATGTCAAGGAATGGGGAGACTGTAAGGGAGATGTCAGTCAGGCCAGGAGGTATGAATTGTAAAGGCACATAATGACTTAGACTGAAGCTGCTCCCCCACCATGTCTACTAAGATGGCGCTCGGTGAGAAAAGTCCTCCAAGCAGGACTTTTCTCTAAGCATTTTTCTACCCTTTTTTATAGTCTATGGGGTCCATGATCCTAATTTGCATAAGAGAAGAAACTGAGTTTTTCAGAAACGGCGGGGAGAAGCAAATAATGAAAGGTAGAAGTAGAATAGGCTTTTTAAAGGCTATTCCAACGTGCCATTAGTTAAAAATGTGTTTTTCGAAGGATAGACTCCCTTTAACATCTCCTTGTCCTGGTCATTTATTCCAATGTTATTGTCAAATGTCTTTCATGGTTCACTGTTTGGACGAGTTCACAAGGAGTTAATGGGTGCGCATTCTGGCATGTATACATGTGTCAGAATGTCAGCGCTCAAAACAGATCCCATTCATTTCAATGTATCATTACGGGCATATAACACGCGTAATTTTGCGGGCGTAATTTTGCGGCCGCGCATTCTGGCATGTATACACGTGTCAGAATGTGAACACTCAAAACAGATCCCATTCATTTCAATGTATCGTTACCGTAACGATACATTGAAATGAATGGGATCTGTTTTGAGTGTTCACATTCTGACACGTGTATACATGCCAGAATGCGCGCCCGTTAACGCCGTGTGAACTTGCCCTTTCTCTGTTTTCTAAAGTCAGGTACTAGTGATTCCTCCATGGTTGGGCAGGTTTAGTGGCAACACCACGTTGTGCATATCCACACCCTCCACTTCCCCCTCAATTGTCATGTTATTTTCAACAGCAACAGGACAAAACATTACTTCCACTCCCCTCTCCTTCCTTTCATGTGTATGAGCTAAAGCACTGCCTTGCTGGGTCTTACAACAGATGAGATTGCGTAAGAAAAAGTTGTTCCTCGAACATAGAATTTCTTGCTTGACGTCTAATTTCTCTGCCAACTACAACTACCCAGTACAGTGAACAATAATGGCAGGAACTTTGTGGCTGAACCACAACAACATTTTTTAACAAATATAATAGCATGAAGAATATGCTGCCCATGGCCAGGAAAATGTCTGCACATTTCTACATCATTCAAATTTGCTTCTGTGTCTCCTTGCATATGCTGGACCATCTGTATGAGCAGAATCTGTGAGGCTGAAGGCTGAATTTCAAGCAAAATCTGAAGGAGCAGCCGTTGTCTAGATGACAGTTTGTCATATAAACATTTTGTTTATATACAGTTTGTCAGCTTTTATACAATGGAATCAGTTTTTCATCTGCTATCCGGACAAATATCCACCTGAACAACCAGGTTCCGTCAGACCTGGACTGTGCCGTTACTCCAACAGATACCCTGAACCCTAAGCTGCTGGACTTCTGGGTCAACAGGTTGGGCTGGTGGCAGGACCAGTTTGCCATTGGTGTACTGTTTTGTGCAGCCTCCAGACTACTGTCAGAGGGTTTTCAGTTTGGCAGACAAAACCCTCTGCCAAAATTTGAGGGTTTGCAATGTCTTAAATGCCACTTTCCAAAATTTCACCAAGCAGTAAAAATGACATGCTCCCTATATTCTGCAGGTCAGCATGATCCCAGTGCTATTTTAGGATTTTGCAGAAATGACAGGCGTTTTCCGTATAGGTAAAACTGAAGCTGAAAGTCTGCAGAAGAAATTTTGTGAAATGCACTACGGGGAAAACTACGATGCGTTTCAGCCATGGTTTTTCCTGCAGCTCTTTTGGGTTGCATCTCGCTATGGTGGGGCCTTAGGGTCTATTCACACAGAGGAAAATGGTGAGGAATTTGGTGCGGAATTTCAGCGCTGAAAAAAAAGCCTCCCATTGAAGTCAATGGGAGGATTTTGTTTCAGCGCTGAAATCCCACACCAAATTCCTCACCATTTTCCTCCATGTGAATGGACCCTTAGCCTTATACAGTTTTTATAACGTTTTCACATCTCCGCTTTACCTTTTGGGTGGAGCTGTATTTAATGATTCGACATTCTCTGTACTATTATGGCGGATGCTGGGATGGGGTTAAAGAAGAAGAAAGAATTTGGATAAGAGCCTTCCCTGTACTATACACAACTATCCAGCGTTATTTGCACTACTAAACTCATTTTGAAAGCTTCACTTATCTCTGGATAACTGATAACATAATAGTTATACCTTTAGTAAAGTATAAAGTATATTTATACTTGTGATTAAATACAAGTTCCTAGCTGAGTTCCTGGCCCTGTATAAAGTTCATCCAGTGCTTAGATTTACAGAGGTAACATCTAGAGGTAACGTACAGTACATCTGCAGAACAATTTTACACCACTCACCCTGAATGTCAGCCTCCATAAGTCCACCTGCAGTTTAATTTTAATGCATCCAGTTCCAGAATATTTTACACCAGATAATAATGGGAAATACTGGCGACAGGCCATGGACTAATACTGGGCTCTGAACTTTCTTCTCAATCTCAAGTTGATGAAAACTGCAAAGCCTGTAACAAGTAAGTTTATCGTGTCATTAATACCACAGCGCAAAGATGTTACATTTTTGTTTTTATACAATTTAGCTGCGTATTAATATTGTTTAGTATATTTATATCCTTCTAGTCTTTGTCTGTGCTCATTGTACTCACATGGAAGGTTTCTCCTATTTTAGTAACCTTAAAGGGATTCTATCATTGGAATTCTACATTTTTAGCTAAACCTATCTTCATGTAGCCTTTAGAAAGGTTATTGGAGACATACCTTTTGTTTTGTTATTCATGCAACCAATTTCAAGATATCTTCTTATTAGGGTTGAGCCGATCTTGACTTTTCAGGATCGATTTGGAAATCCGATTTCCGATCATTTTTCATTCAAACCCGATCTCGATCCCAATTCCGATTCCCAATGCAAGTCTATGGGTTTTTTTTTCTAAAGATTGTTTTTTAAAAGTAAAAAAAAGGTACCCAAAAACACATACCAGTTCTTAGAATGCATAGAAACAGCAAGAAACTTAAATGGCCATAAAAACATTGTTTTCTAATCTAAAAATGGAAGCACATGAGCCTCTGAAAAATTGTAACTTTAAAAAAAAATAAAAAAATATGTGCAGGAGGAGCTACAGAAAATCGATGATAGGTTTTTTTTAACATCGATTTCTTTATAATGCCAATGGTGTGTTATAGCCCTTCTCAATCCAGGCCTCGTTCATTTTTATAAAACTCAGGCGATCAACATTGTCAGCAGAGAGTCTTGTCCGAAGCTCCGTCACAACACCACCTGCAGTGCTGAACAGTCGTTCAGAAAAGACGCTAGCTGCTGGACAGGAATGTAACCCCAGGGCATACTGGGCAAGTTCAGGCCACATTTCCATCTTTGACACCCAGTAGTCCAGCAGGAAAGACTCTTGTGGTAAGATGTCTATGTGCGTTTTCATATAGTCTTGCACCTGCAACAAAAAATGCTGTCTCCGGTCTGATACCTCTACATTTAATGTTGGTGTAGTAGGCCTCAACAAAGACAGCCAAGCACTAGCCATTATGCCCACACTTCCCTTGCAACGGGCTGTGCTTCGGTCTCTGGGACCACCATGGTGTTGTGAAATGTGTGCAGGAGTTGGAGATGATCTTGGCGCACTGCTTTCTGTAGGAAATTTGTCCATTAAGTCGTCCAACAGTGTTTGATGGTACATATCAATATCCCTATAAGCCTGTGGTGTGATGGAAATGAAGCCCGGAACTTTATCCCTGAAGCGAGGATCAAGTAGGGTTGCCACCCAGTATTCAGGATTAGAGATGAGCGAACACTAAAATGTTCGAGGTTCGAAATTCGATTCGAACAGCCGCTCAATGTTCGTGTGTTCGAACGGGTTTCGAACCCCATTATAGTCTATGGGGAACAGATACTCGTTAAGGGGGAAACCCAAATCCGTGTCTGGAGGGTCACCAAGTCCACTATGACACCCCAGGAAATGATGCCAACACCTCTGGAATGACACTGGGACAGCAGGGGAAGCATGTCTGGGGGCATCTAACACACCAAAGACCCTCTATTACCCCAACATCACAGCCTAACAACTACACACTTTACACACTCAATACCACCTCTCTGACAGTAGGAAAACACCTTGAAACATGTGTATTTGGCACTTGCAGTGAGGAGAGCTTGTCACCAGCAGTGAATTTGGCCCTTGTAGTAAGTTGAGGTTGGCACCAACATTTGTTTTGAAAATCAGGGTGGATTGAGCCTCTAACCAGCAGAGTTTGGGCAAATTCATGGTGGAGGGAGCCTCTAAACACCCCAGTTTGGGCAAATTCATGGTGGAGGGAGCCTCTAAAAACCCCAGTTTGGACCAATTCATGGTGGAGGGAGCCTCTAACCAGCCCAGTGTGGGCAAATTCATGGTGGAGGGAGCCTCTAAAAAACCCAGTTTGGACCAATTCATGGTGGAGGGAGCCTCTAACCAGCCCAGTTTGGGCAAATTCATGGTGGAGGGAGCCTCTAACCAGCCCAGTTTGGACCAATTAATGGTGGAGGGAGCCTCTAACCAGCCCAGTTTGGACCAATTAATGGTGGAGGGAGCCTCTAACCACCCCAGTTTGGACCAATTCATGGTGGAGGGAGCCTCTAAAAAACCCAGTTTGGACCAATTCATGGTGGAGGGAGCCTCTAAACAGCCCAGTTTGGGCAAATTCATGGTGGAGGGAGCCTCTAAACAGCCCAGTTTGGGCAAATTCATGGTGGAGGGAGCCTCTAACCAGCCCAGTTTGGACCAATTAATGGTGGAGGGAGCCTCTAAACAGCCAAGTTTTGGGAAATTCATGGTGGAGGGAGCCTCTAACCAGCCCAGTTTGGACCAATTCATGGTGGAGGGAGCCTCTAAACAGCCCAGTTTGGGCAAATTCATGGTGGAGGGAGCCTCTAAAAAACCCAGTTTGGACCAATTTATGGTGGAGGGAGCCTCTAACCAGCCCAGTTTGGACCAATTAATGGTGGAGGGAGCCTCTAAACAGCCAAGTTTGGACCAATTCATGGTGGAGGGAGCCTCTAAAAACCCCAGTTTGGACCAATTCATGGTGGAGGGAGCCTCTAACCAGCCCAGTTTGGGCAAATTCATGGTGGAGGGAGCCTCTAAACAGCCCAGTTTGGGCAAATTCATGGTGGAGGGAGCCTCTAACCAGCCCAGTTTGGACCAATTAATGGTGGAGGGAGCCTCTAAACAGCCAAGTTTGGACCAATTCATGGTGGAGGGAGCCTCTAAAAACCCCAGTTTGGACCAATTCATGGTGGAGGGAGCCTCTAACCAGCCCAGTTTGGGCAAATTCATGGTGGAGGGAGCCTCTAAACAGCCCAGTTTGGGCAAATTCATGGTGGAGGGAGCCTCTAAACAGCCCAGTTTGGACCAATTAATGGTGGAGGGAGCCGCTAAACAGCCCAGTTTGGGCAAATTCATGGTGGAGGGAGCCTCTAAACAGCCCAGTTTGGACCAATTCATGGTGGAGGGAGCCTCTAAAAAACCCAGTTTGGACCAATTCATGGTGGAGGGAGCCTCTAAACAGCCCAGTTTGGGCAAATTCATGGTGGAGGGAGCCTCTAACCAGCAGAGTTGTGGGAAAGCAGGGTGGAGGGAGCCTCTAACCAGCAGAGTTGGTGGAAATCAGGGTGGAGGGAGCCTCTAACCAGCAGAGTTGGGGGAAATCATGTTGGAGGGAGCCTAGTATTAGCAGAATTGTGCAACGCTTATGGTGGATGAGTATGAGGATGCGGAGGAATTGGAGAGGTTGAGTACAGACATGGAGTTTCATGTTGGGGTGCTTTACACAGGTGGGCACAAAAATGAAGGCTCTATCCAGTGGTGGTTCATTTTTATCAAAGTGAGCCGGTCGGCACTCTCAGCTGACAGACGGGTGCGCTTGTCAGTGATGATGCCACCGGCTGCACTGAACACCCTCTCAGATAGGACGCTGGCGGCAGGACAGGACAGCACCTCAAGGCATATAGGGCAAGTTCAAGCCACAGGTCCAACTTCGACACCCAATACGTGTAGGGCGCAGAGGGGTCGGAGAGGACAGGGCTGTGGTCGGAAAGGTATTCCCGCAACATGCGCCTATACTTCTCACGCCTGGTGACACTAGGACCCTCCGTGGCGGCACTTTGGCGAGGGGGTGCCATCAAGGTGTCCCAGACCTTAGACAGTGTGCCCCTCGTTTGTGTGGACCGGTGAGAACTTGGTTGCCTACTGGAGGAACTGCCCTCCCTGCCGCCAACGTCACATGCTGGAAACATCTCCATCATATTCTGCACCAATTGCCTGTGGCAAGCATTGATGCGATTGGCCCTCCCCTCTACCGGAATAAAAGACGAGATGTTGTTTTTATACCGGGGGTCAAGGATAGCAAAGATCCAGTACTGGTTGTCCTCCATGATTTTGACAATACGCTTGTCGGTTGTAAAGCACCCCAACATGAACTCAGCCATGTCTGCCACAGTGTTAGTTGGCATGACTCCTCTGGCCCCACCGGAAAGTTCAATCTCCATTTCCTCCTCATCCTCCATGTCTACCCATCCGCGCTGCAACAATGGGACGATTCGAAGTTGCCCGGAAGCCTCCTGTATCACCATCACATCATCGGACAACTCTTCTTCCTCCTCCTCCTCCTCCTCCTCCTCCTCCATTAAACGCAGTGAAGCGGACAGATGTGTGGACCTACTCTCCAGCTGTGACGGATCGGATGCTATCCCTAACTCCTCTGTGTGATCTGAGTTATCCCTGATGTCAATCAGGGATTCTCTCAGAACACACAAGAGCGGGATTGTAAGGCTCACCATCGCATCCTCAGAGCTCACCCTCCTTGTGGACTCCTCAAAGACCCGTAGGATGTCACAAAGGTCTCTCATCCATGGCCACTCATGGATGTGAAACTGAGGCAGCTGACTTTGTGGCACCCTAGGGTTTTGTAGCTGGTATTCCATCAAAGGTCTCTGCTGCTCAACCACTCTATTCAACATCTGAAACGTTGAGTTCCAGCGTGTGGGGACGTCGCACAAAAGCCGGTGTTGTGGCACATGCAGGCGTTGCTGGAGAGATTTTAAGCTAGCAGCGGCTACTGTCGACTTGCGAAAGTGGGCGCACATGCGCCGCACTTTCACCAGTAGCTCTGGAACATTGGGGTAGCTCTTTAGGAAACGTTGCACCACTAGGTTGAAGACGTGGGCCAGGCATGGAACATGTTGGAGTCCGGCAAGCTCCAGAGCTGCTACCAGGTTCCGGCCGTTATCACAAACGACCATGCCTGGGCCCAGGTGCAGCGGCTCAAACCATATTGCCGTCTCATCGAGGAGGGCATCCCTCACCTCGGAGGCAGTGTGCTGTCTGTCCCCCAAGCTGATCAGCTTCAGCACAGCCTGCTGACGTCTACCAACGCCAGTGCTGCAACGTTTCCAACTCGTAGCTGGGGTCAATCTAACAGCGGAGGAGGAGGCGGTGGCGGAGGAGGAGGTGGTGGCGGAGGAGGAGGCGGTAGAGGAGGAGGAGGAGGGGGGTGTTCTTCTCGTGTCCCTGCCAGGAATGTTAGGCGGGGAGACGAGGTACACCGGGCCAGTTTGGGAAGCAGTCCCAGCCTCAACTACATTCACCCAGTGTGCCGTCAGTGAAATGTAGCGTCCCTGTCCGCATGCACTTGTCCACGCGTCGGTGGTCAAGTGGACCTTTGTGCAAAGCGCGGAACTAAGGGCCCGCCTGATGTTGAGTGACACGTGCTGGTGCAAGGCGGGGACGGCACACCGGGAGAAGTAGTGACGGCTAGGGACGGCATAGCGAGGTGCCGCAGTTGCCATCAGGTCCAGGAAGGCGGGAGTTTCAACAAGCCGGAACGCCAACATCTCCTGGGCCAGCAGTTTAGCGATGTTGGCGTTCAAGGCTTGCGCGTGTGGGTGGTTAGCAGTGTATTTCTGCCGCCGCTCCAATGTCTGAGAGATGGTGGGTTGTTGTAAAGAAACGCCTGATGGTGCCTTTGATGGTGCAGGAGAAGGAGATAAGACAGGACCAGGGGAGGATGAGGTAGAAGTCAACAAAGTGGCGGAGGCAGATGAAGTGGTGTCCTGGCTCGTCCTCTGGAGTGCATCGCCAGCACAGTCAGCAGTGGCAGTGGCAGAGGCAGAGGCAGTGGCAGAGGCAGTGGCAGTGGCGTGAACGGCAGGCGGCCTTTGTCCTGCCGTTGCTGCCTGCCACTGATTCCAGTGCTTGGATTCCAAATGACGGCGCATTGAAGTGGTGGACAGGTTGCTCTTCTCAGAGCCCCTAATCAATTTCGAGAGGCAAATTGTGCAGACAACACTATATCTGTCCTCGGCGCATTCCTTGAAAAAACTCCACACCTTCGAGAAACGTGCCCTCGAGGTGGGAGTTTTTCGGGGCTGGGTACGAACTGGAACATCTTGGGAGATTCCGGGTGTGGCCTGGCTTTGCCTAAGCTGCTGACCTCTGCCTCTGCCTCTAGCTACCCTTTTTGGTGCTGCACCTGCCTCAACATCCACACTACTTTCCCCGCTTGACATCCCCCCCTGTCCAGGTCGGGTCAGTGTCCTCATCATCCACCACTTCCTCTTCCAACTCCTGTCTCATCTCCTCCTCCCGCACAATGCGCCGGTCAACTGGATGCCCTGACGGCAACTGCGTCACATCATCGTCGATGAGGGTGGGTTGCTGGTCATCCACCACCAAATCGAACGGAGATGGAGGAGACTCTAGTGTTTGAGCATCTGGACACAGATGCTCCTCTGTTAGGTTCGTGGAATCGTGACGTGGAGAGACAGGTTGAGGGACAATGAAAGGAGCGGAGAACAGCTCTGGGGAGCAGGGACAGTTTGGGTTATTGTTCTGTAAAGCTTCGGAATTTTGGGAGGAAGGAAGACAAGACTGTTGGGTAATAGGAGGAGAGGAGGCAGAGTCTGACTGGCTGCTGGACAATGTGCTGTAAGCGTTCTCTGACAGCCATTGCAAGACCTGTTCCTGGTTCTCGGGCCTACTAAGGTTTGTACCCTGCAGTTTAGTTAATGTGGCAAGCAACCCTGGCACTGTGGAGTGGCGCAATGCTTGCTGCCCCACAGGAGTAGGCACGGGACGCCCTGTGGCTTCACTGCTACCTTGCTCCCCAGAACCATTCCCCCGACCTCGCCCACGGCCTCGTCCACGTCCCTTTCCGGGAGCCTTGCGCATTTTGAATTCCTAGTTAGAAATTGGCACTGTATACCAGTAGTAAAAATTGTGGGTGCACGTAACCCCAATATATTCTTTGAATTCCCAGTCAGACACTGGCACTATATGGCAGTAGCAAGAAATGAGGGTATTTGTATTCCCAATATATTCTTTGAATTCCCAGTCAGACACTGGCACTATATGGCAGTAGCAAGAAATGAGGGTATTTGTATTCCCAATATATTCTTTGAATTCCCAGTCAGACAATGGCACTGTATACCAGTAGTAAAAATTGTGGGTGCACGTAACCCCAATATATTCTTTGAATTCCCAGTCAGACACTGGCACTATATGGCAGTAGCAAGAAATGAGGGTATTTGTATTCCCAATATATTCTTTGAATTCCCAGTCAGACAATGGCACTGTATACCAGTAGTAAAAATTGTGGGTGCACGTAACCCCAATATATTCTTTGAATTCCCAGTCAGACACTGGCACTATATGGCAGTAGCAAGAAATGAGGGTATTTGTATTCCCAATATATTCTTTGAATTCCCAGTCAGACAATGGCACTGTATACCAGTAGTAAAAATTGTGGGTGCACGTAACCACAATATATTCTTTGAATTACCAGTCAGACACTGGCACTATATGGCAGTAGCAAGAAATGAGGGTATTTGTATTCCCAATATATTCTTTGAATTCCCAGTCAGACAATGGCACTGTATACCAGTAGTAAAAATTGTGGGTGCACGTAACCCCAATATATTCTTTGAATTACCAGTCAGAAACTGGCACTATATGGCAGTAGCAAGAAATGAGGGTATTTATAACCCCAATATATTCTTTGAATTCCCAGTCAGACAATGGCACTGTATACCAGTAGTAAAAATTGTGGGTGCACGTAACCCCAATATATTCTTTGAATTACCAGTCAGAAACTGGCACTATATGGCAGTAGCAAGAAATGAGGGTATTTATAACCCCAATATATTCTTTGAATTCCCAGTCAGACAATGGCACTGTATACCAGTAGTAAAAATTGTGGGTGCACGTAACCACAATATATTCTTTGAATTACCAGTCAGAAACTGGCACTATATGGCAGTAGCAAGAAATGAGGGTATTTATAACCCCAATATATTCTTTGAATTCCCAGTCAGACAATGGCACTGTATACCAGTAGTAAAAATTGTGGGTGCACGTAACCCCAATATATTCTTTGAATTACCAGTCAGAAACTGGCACTATATGGCAGTAGCAAGAAATGAGGGTATTTGTATTCCCAATATACTCTTTGAATTCCCAGTCAGACAATGGCACTGTATACCAGTAGTAAAAATTGTGGATGCACGTAACCCCAATATATTCTTTGAATTACCAGTCAGAAACTGGCACTATATGGCAGTAGCAAGAAATGAGGGTATTTATAACCCCAATATATTCTTTGAATTCCCAGTCAGACAATGGCACTGTATACCAGTAGTAAAAATTGTGGGTGCACGTAACCACAATATATTCTTTGAATTACCAGTCAGAAACTGGCACTATATGGCAGTAGCAAGAAATGAGGGTATTTATAACCCCAATATATTCTTTGAATTCCCAGTCAGACAATGGCACTGTATACCAGTAGTAAAAATTGTGGGTGCACGTAACCCCAATATATTCTTTGAATTACCAGTCAGAAACTGGCACTATATGGCAGTAGCAAGAAATGAGGGTATTTGTATTCCCAATATATTCTTTGAATTCCCAGTCAGACACTGGCACTATATGGCAGTAGCAAGAAATGAGGGTATTTGTATTCCCAATATATTCTTTGAATTCCCAGTCAGACAATGGCACTGTATACCAGTAGTAAAAATTGTGGGTGCACGTAACCCCAATATATTCTTTGAATTACCAGTCAGAAACTGGCACTATATGGCAGTAGCAAGAAATGAGGGTATTTATAACCCCAATATATTCTTTGAATTCCCAGTCAGACAATGGCACTGTATACCAGTAGTAAAAATTGTGGGTGCACGTAACCCCAATATATTCTTTGAATTCCCAGTCAGACACTGGCACTATATGGCAGTAGCAAGAAATGAGGGTATTTGTATTCCCAATATATTCTTTGAATTCCCAGTCAGACAATGGCACTGTATACCAGTAGTAAAAATTGTGGGTGCACGTAACCCCAATATATTCTTTGAATTCCCAGTCAGACACTGGCACTATATGGCAGTAGCAAGAAATGAGGGTATTTGTATTCCCAATATATTCTTTGAATTCCCAGTCAGACAATGGCACTGTATACCAGTAGTAAAAATTGTGGGTGCACGTAACCCCAATATATTCTTTGAATTCCCAGTCAGACACTGGCACTATATGGCAGTAGCAAGAAATGAGGGTATTTGTATTCCCAATATATTCTTTGAATTCCCAGTCAGACAATGGCACTGTATACCAGTAGTAAAAATTGTGGGTGCACGTAACCCCAATATATTCTTTGAATTCCCAGTCAGACACTGGCACTATATGGCAGTAGCAAGAAATGAGGGTATTTGTATTCCCAATATATTCTTTGAATTCCCAGTCAGACAATGGCACTGTATACCAGTAGTAAAAATTGTGGGTGCACGTAACCCCAATATATTCTTTGAATTACCAGTCAGACACTGGCACTATATGGCAGTAGCAAGAAATGAGGGTATTTGTATTCCCAATATATTCTTTGAATTCCCAGTCAGACAATGGCACTGTATACCAGTAGTAAAAATTGTGGGTGCACGTAACCCCAATATATTCTTTGAATTCCCAGTCAGACACTGGCACTATATGGCAGTAGCAAGAAATGAGGGTATTTGTATTCCCAATATATTCTTTGAATTCCCAGTCAGACAATGGCACTGTATACCAGTAGTAAAAATTGTGGGTGCACGTAACCCCAATATATTCTTTGAATTCCCAGTCAGACACTGGCACTATATGGCAGTAGCAAGAAATGAGGGTATTTGTATTCCCAATATATTCTTTGAATTCCCAGTCAGACAATGGCACTGTATACCAGTAGTAAAAATTGTGGGTGCACGTAACCCCAATATATTCTTTGAATTCCCAGTCAGACACTGGCACTATATGGCAGTAGCAAGAAATGAGGGTATTTGTATTCCCAATATATTCTTTGAATTCCCAGTCAGACAATGGCACTGTATACCAGTAGTAAAAATTGTGGGTGCACGTAACCCCAATATATTCTTTGAATTCCCAGTCAGACACTGGCACTATATGGCAGTAGCAAGAAATGAGGGTATTTGTATTCCCAATATATTCTTTGAATTCCCAGTCAGACAATGGCACTGTATACCAGTAGTAAAAATTGTGGGTGCACGTAACCCCAATATATTCTTTGAATTACCAGTCAGACACTGGCACTATATGGCAGTAGCAAGAAATGAGGGTATTTGTATTCCCAATATATTCTTTGAATTCCCAGTCAGACAATGGCACTGTATACCAGTAGTAAAAATTGTGGGTGCACGTAACCCCAATATATTCTTTGATTTACCAGTCAGACACTGGCACTATATGGCAGTAGCAAGAAATGAGGGTATTTGTATTCCCAATATATTCTTTGAATTCCCAGTCAGACAATGGCACTGTATACCAGTAGTAAAAATAGTGGGTGTATATAGCCCCAATTCTATTGCTAGGGGACTTGCAGGGTATTTCTGGGGTGAAGGTGGGGGGGCACACCGTTGGAACGGGTATCGGGGTATATATCGGGTATACGGGAATACACTGACAGTGTATTCCATTCAGGATCCTGGGAAAGCTGGGTTGCGGCGATTGAGCCTGTCAGTGCCACGTTACACTGACAAGCTTCTCCCTGGAATTTAGCTCTTACAAGAGCTGTTGGTTGTCTTCTCCTTCCTATCCTAGCCTGTCCCTGCCTACCCAGAATCTAAGCCCTAGCTAGCTGGACGGAAACCTCCGTCCTCGGTGAATTGCAAGCTCAGAATGACGCGAACCTGGGCGGCGCTGTTCTTTTAAATTAGAGGTCACATGTTTTCGGCAGCCAATGGGTTTTGCCTACTTTTCTCAACGTCACCGGTGTCGTAGTTCCTGTCCCACCTACCCTGCGCTGTTATTGGAGCAAAAAAGGCGCCAGGGAAGGTGGGAGGGGAATCGAGTAATGGCGCACTTTACCACGCGGTGTTCGATTCGATTCGAACATGCCGAACAGCCTAATATCCGATCGAACATGAGTTCGATAGAACACTGTTCGCTCATCTCTATTCAGGATCTGCCAGGATGTTTTTTACACATTTATCTTCCAGAAGACAATTAAGCATGAAATGACACATGTGTGCCAATGTACCTGGTGGTGATTCATCACTGTCCAACTCATCTAAGCGGACTATAGTCTCTTCTGCATCCCCCCATCCACGCACAATGCCTGTTGACTGGGACTGCTAGAATGACTCCTCCACACTGACATCAATCTCCTGATCCAAATTGTCCTCATCATCCTCCTCCTCTGAATAAGTACCCACACAGGCTATTCGAGTCTGTGACCCAGTCTCCAACCATTGTCTGATCCGTTCAGCCCTGGAGTCATGGTGGCCATGTTGGTCTTCCAAGTCCTGGCTGTCTTCCAAGAAAATATCCTCTTCCTCCTCTGTTGGACATACCTGATCCCTCAAAGTTATGAGACTGTCATTCAATGTGCACAAAAGTGGCACAGTCATGCTGACGCTGGTGTTGTTTTCGCTGACCACTTTTGTGCAGTATTCCAGACACTGAAGAACCAAACAGATGTCATGCAGCTGTGCCCACTTCACAGCCATAAGATGGAGGTTTACTGGGGCAACATTTGTACATTGGGCTCCTCTCGTCATCAAAAGATCTATTACTGCTGGCTTCTGTTCGACAAACCTCTGCAACATATTCAATGTTGAATTCCACCTGGTGGGGACATCACATATGAGCCTGTGAACGGGCAAGCGGTGTTTGCGCTGAAACTGAGCCATGAAAGATGAAGCTACCTTGGACCGCCATATATGGGCACACAATGTTCGTACTTTGTCAATCAGGGGCGCAAGATCGGGATAGTGTTTCAAGAACGCTTGCACCACCAAATTGAATACATGTGCAAGGCAAGGTATATGTGTCAATGGGAACAAATTCAGGGCCGCCACCAAATTTCTACCATTGTCGCAGACCACATTGCCTATTTTGAAGTCTAGTGGACCAAACCATAACTCAGTTTCAGCAATTATTGCATCTTTGATGTTTTCAGCAGTGTGAGTCAGTTCCCCCAAACTAATTAATTTGAGTACTGCTTGCTGCCTTCGCCCGCTAGCACACCGATACAAATTAGGTGCATTTCCAGACCCATGATGTGATGGAGGTTCTGGTGTGGAAGTCATTCCGTCCCCGGAACTCTCAGGAAATGAACTTCCGAATTAGTTGAAGGGGAAGTTGGAACCCCCAATGAATTTGAAAGGACCCTCCTTCGGGTTGGAAGAACAGACGACAAACTGCCGTCCACATTCTGACAAGGATCAAAAATGTTGACCCAATGTGCGGTCAGAGATAGGTAATGGCCCTGCCCATGCTGGCTAGTCCACGTGTCTGTTGTCAAATGCACACATGCACTAACAGATTGCTTTAGGGCACGCTTTATCTGTTGCTTGACATGTTCCTGCAAGTCAGGGACCGCCTTTCGTGAAAAGTAATGGCGGCTGGGTACAACATATTGGGGCACAGCATGGGCCATGAGGGAGCGAAAAGCCTTTGATTCCACAAAGCGGAAAGGGACCATTTCCAAAGCCAGTAGTTTTGAAATACTGGAGGTAAGCAGCTTAGCACGCTCATGTGTGGCTGGATAGGTTTTTTTCCTTTCCAATACTTGTTGGAGGGTGGGTTGAATATTAGAGCCAGAAAGAGAGGAACATGTTGGAGCAATTGGCATGCGGAATTCAGATGTGGCTCTTTGGCCAGTGGTTCCTGTAATTCCTTTATACAAATTGCTTGACTGTTGCCCAGCACTGCTGCCTGGCGCACATGAAGTTGGTGTGTACGTGGCACTGGCATTGGACAAGTAGGTTGAAGAACTAGCCAAAGCTCGTGGTGGGCCAACGTTCACAGGCACATCCCTCTCTTCACTTTCTTGTTGATTAAATATTTTAAAAAGTGATGGGTGTACAGATTTCAAATGCCTAGGCATAGCATTTGTATTGAGGTGCCTAGTGTCCTTTCCTTGGCTAAGTGACTGCTTGCAAGTCTTGCATATCACCCTCATTGGGTCATTTTCATCTTTGGTGAAATATAACCACGCAGTTTGTTTGGAGCCTTTCTTTTTCAGGTTAGCACGTTTAGGCGCTTTGGGTCGCAGAGTGCCAGCAGGAGAAGCGTTTACTGGTGTTCATGTTATAACTGGGATTTGTGCATTAATTGGAGGACGTTTTGGTGGCACTGGCAAACGCACTTGAACCTCATCATCAGAACTAGTTCCCTGATCCTCTTCACATGGAGACCAAGTTTTGTCAACATAGTCATCATCCACTGGCTCTTCTGAACAATCTTGCACACTAACACATGGACTGGCCTGGATGATGGTGAAGGCAGTCGCATCTGGAATTTGTGTTTCATCATGATGACAGCAGTATGTCTGTGAACTTGGACATTGAATGATCAAATAATGCAGCAGATCCCTCAGCTTCTGCCAAATTTGTTGGACAGGTTAATTTAGAAGGGGGTGAACTGGATCCCCATTGAACATTTGGCACAGCAGATGACCCAAAGCTTCGTTCAGTGGAATATGAGGAGGAAGTCCTTCCAGAAGAAGATGCTTCAATATATGAAGTAATTAGTTGTCTGTGGACTGGCTTATCAGCATTCAGAATACCGGATTCGCCACACACACGCAATGCTGACGTCTGTTTTTTGCCTTTCATGGCAGGTGGTTGAGCACTGGCCAGAGCACAACTGTTGGGTCCTTTTACTTTTTTGTTTTTGGTGGCATGTTTTTTTTTTAAGTGTATATATATATATATATATATATATATATATATCTGTCTGAGGACAGGACTGCCTATTGGACTATAACAGCCACTGGTTGTCAGGAGTGGACGTATACCTTCTTGGCTAAGATATATATATATATATATATATATATATATATATATATATATATCTCTGAGGACAGGACTGCCTATTGGATTATAGGCAGCCACTGGTTGTCAGAAATGAACAAATGCCTTTTGTGAAAGGTATGTACAGTCTGAGCACTATAACACCCTCACTAGCACAGCTAAACACCTGCCTACACTGACCCTAGCTACCACTGAGATCCTCTCCCTAACTAGTATGTGCAGCAAAATGGTGGCGTCTGCATCATAACTGCCCTTATATAGAGGGGTGTGATGATGCTGCCGGCAACCAATGAGCTTTCTGCCCACAGCTAACATGGTGCCTGAGTTTCAGGCATCATGTTAGCTGTTCCCACAATGATTGGCCAGTAGCCAAGCATTGTGGGAACTTAACCTCCGAACTCGATCCCACCGGAAAAGATCGTATTCGGGATTCCGATCGCGATCGTGAATGTTTCTTGATCGCCGCGATCGCTCAACCCTACTTCTAATGCAATTCAGTCTTCTCTGAGCACGGTGGGCCTTCCCCCTGTGCTGCGAGCACCCTCCGTGTCATCATCCTCTTGCTTGCCATTCACTCCTTCTTCTTTTCTTTCTTCTTTGTCCTGTGAATAAAATCTCACGCATGCGCTGTACGCTCAGGTCCGAAGCTGAAGTGGGCAAGCATACAGCACATGTGCAAGATTTCATTCGTACTGACGGGACAAGGAAGAAAGAAGAGAAGGAGGAGTGAACAGCCAGCAAAAGGGGGCGACGATGCAGGTCCAGGATGATGATGCGGGAGGTGCTCGCAGAACAGGGGGAATGCCCACCATGCTCTGAGAAGACTGATTTGCATAAGAGTATATTGAGTTTTTCTTGAAATTGGCTGCATCGATCACAAAACAAAAGGATGTCTACAATAGTCTTTCTAAAGATAGGTTTAGTTAAAAATTTAAAATCCCAATGATAGAATCCCTTTTAATTGAAATAAAGGGGCTATTAACCAGTGATAGGACCAACTCCTTGACTTTATAGCAAAGAAAGCGCTTATGATAAATAAAATGCAAGTTCTATATATCTATAATCTATATATCAATCTGCTCAGTTCATCCTACTCTATAACACATCGCCTGCAGTTACATTATATTTTCCTGGTGACAGGATCCCTTTAATTAAACTAGTCATGTAATATTACCCATAGCCTCAAAAGCAGCAATTTGCTCCGTTGTGTCCTCAAACAATACTAATGACCACCGTGAGATATTAATGCCTCATCATAGATTTTAGAACCGCTTCATTAATTATATTGTCTTTCGTGATTTATAGTTCCCTTTTATAAAATATAATGCCCCCTCATTAGTTATAAATAAGTTATAATACCTTTGTATCTGCTTCCTGCTCTACCATAGATAATAGATTTCACTGGTAGAGCAGTCAGGGTATGTAGATACAGTTGGAAGAGGAGTTCCTGCAATCAGAGGCATCAAGCCAAATATCTGATGCAATGGATTCCAAGGGCCCCTTTGGAGATGGGGCTCTGGATAATTTCATTTGCCCCCCATAATATCAGCTCTGCTTACAATACCAATTTATTTGTTTCAGTTTTATCATTAAAAATCCTATCATTCACTATGGGATGTTGTCCTAAAGAGTGTCCTCCTATAAACTCTGTATAGATGACATCTAACCCCAACCCATTTTATTTGAATAAATAGTTTGAAATGATCCTGTGAAAATGATCTGATGTATCACAGATATGAAATATCACACTGGTTGGATCCATTGTCTCAAAGCACCTTTATTTTCCACAAAAAAAGGTTTTAAATTAAGTTGTCATTGACTTGTAGGATCTTTCCTTAGAATATTCACTTTGGGCTATCCGTGTGTACTAGAAAGATTCCCACTGCTGGAACTACCAGCAATTACCTGTAATCTTTGGGGAAATCCATAAGCAAGTGTTCAATTTCCCTGCAGTGCCACTACAAGGGAAATGAAGCATTATATACAGCCCATTACAATTAAAACATATACAGATGGGTGTCTCTTCCTTTTGGAAAAGATTTTCTGGTTTGGCTTATATCCCAAGTCATGTTGCAAGGTTCCTTTAAAAATTGAACAATGACTTATAGGGATGCTACGTTCTACAAAGTGGGGGTAGAGGCTTAGTTTTCCTTTCTCCTGCAAGGTGCACTGATTTGTATACCAGCACATACGGCCATTAAGTCTTCCATTTCCAAAGTCATTTGTAACATATGTTGGGTAAATATGGAGTCGACAATTAAATAGGTAATGGACTTTTGGAAGACAATTTAAAATAGCGCTCCCACGGAAGTTGCATTATCCTCTTCTGTTAGAAAGTTTAATGTTGTAATTTGTAGTGAAGGTAATGCTCTTAGTAATAAGCTATGCTGCTAAATCCTTCACTCCCTCATGGTCCTCTGCTCTGTCATGTGACCTGCAATCATACTGACCAACTGACACAACAATATACACTTGTGTAATACAGAAGTAATGTATAAAGGCTTCATGTGCTAATATGAAAGCCATGTACAAAATCAGGACCAGCGTGAGTACCCAGCAAACCCGGGCAAGTGCCGGGGCCCCAACCTCCTGAGGGGGCCCACTGGGCTGCGGGGTGCTGGGTGTGTGAGATGCTGAGGGCGAGAGACTCCATCCTGCGTTAGATGTTATGTGGCTTAAGGACCTGTGATGACTAGAGATGAGCAAGTAGTACTCGATCGAGTAGGTATTCGATCGAATACTATGGTATTCGAAATACTCGTACTAGATTGAGCACCACTGTTCAAATGTAAAAGTTCGATGCAGAACTAGCATTGATTGGCCGAATGCTATACAGTCGACCAATCAATGCTGGTTCTTCTCCTACCTTTAGAAGTCTTCTCCGTGCAGCTTCCCCGCAGCGTCTTCCGGCTCTTCATTCACTCTGCCAGGCATCGGGCCTGGGCAGAGATGACTGCGCATGTCCTCTTGTAGTGCGGACATGCGCAGTCGGCTCTGCCCAGGCCCGATGCCTGGCAGAGTGAATGAAGAGCCGGAAGATGCCGCGGGGACGCTGCACGGAGAAGACTGCTCGGAGGATCCAGCCCGACCCTCACTCGTGGACTTGGTAAGTATAATCTGATCGAACGTTGCCTACCCCTGAAATGAGCATTTTCCCCCCATAGACTATAATGGGGTTCCATATTCAATTCGAGTAGTCGAATATTGAGAGGCTACTGAAAACGAATATCGAACCTCGAACATTTTACTGTTCACTCATCTCTAGTGATGACGTCATGTGTGGGCAGAACTATTCGGGATCGGACAGAACATTGTGATGTTACACAGGAAGAGGAATCTGCTGGGAACAGTATGATGGAAGCTGAGGAGAGAAGAGAATCTGTGTGAGGAAAAGGAGGGACATGGGGGTGCAACCTTTAAAGCTTCATTCATACAGGATAGTTTTAGTGCAGTTTTTTTAAGCCTGAATGCAAAAAAGAGAACAGCAGCCATAGTAGATAGGCTAGCATCTACTGGAAGATATGAACTCATCAAAACACAGGGAGAAAACTCAGCAACATTCATGATAAAAATGTAGTTGTGAGTCTTATACAGAATGTGTCACCAAAACTGACCTACAAAGTTTTTATGTTAAGTATATTTTTTTAAAAAATGTTTGATTTTCTTTCTACATTTTCCATTTCACTGTTTGCACTTATAAAGTACTATATCCTGTAATTTTTCACTCTGGCCACTAAGCCTAATAATAGACTAACACTTGCCAATGCGAACAGGGTTCTGACTACCGCTACCTATGGCCATGCTGTAAAGCACATCACTAAATGCTATTAGTGCAGAGGAGAAGGGCCTAGTTCACATCTACGTCGGTAATCCGTTCAGACTACTGAACGCATTTGCAAGTGGTGAGCAATGAAATCACACAGACCCATAGACCAGGGGTGGGTAATTAATTTTCCCATGGGGCCACATGAGAAATTATAACGGTTCTAGAGGGCCATGCGCGTCACGGCAAATTTAGCTCCACCGACTTCTCCGCTGACTCCGCCCATTCTCCATCATTTTTCCATGTGCCCCACAAAGTAAAATCCTCCTACAGTCACCCTAACATTATACCCCCCCCCCCCCCCCCACATTATAACGTTTCCCTCCAAATATCCCACAGTATTAAGTCCCTCTCCTGGTGCCCCAGTATAAACCAGCAGAAACTAGAGGGGACATGAAACTGGGGGCAAGTAGAGGCAGACATGTCCCCCTCCAGCTACCCCCCATGGTTTAATATCCTCCTCCAGCTGCCCCAGTTTAATGTCACCCTCCATCTGCCCCTAGTTTAATGTCCCCCCTACATGTGCATTCAGTTTAACTGCCCCCCTACATCTGCCCCTAGTCCTCCCTCTTGCTCTCACATGCTGTCTTTTCTCTCTTTATCATCCAGCAGCCTCCATTGCAGCTCCAGCTTGCAGAAAGCACACAGTCCTGTGTGGCTCCGCCCACTAACGAGTCATAGCCTATCCTGGTGATAGGCTGTGATGTCATCATCACAGGTCCTTGAAAAACCTTCCACTAGCTATGCGGGCCTGATAGAAGCAGTCAGAGGGCCGGATGTGGCCCGCGGGCCGGATATTGCCCAGGTCTGCCGTAGACTATAATGGGGTCTGTGTGCTTTCCGCACAGTCTCCACACGGAACATGTAGACAGAAAAGTAGTTCACAATCTACTTTCCTCTCCTCATGACTCGTGCAAAGACCATGCGGAAAAGACACGGACCCCATTATAGTCTATGGGGCCTGTGTGCTTTCACTGCCAATACGTTCAGTAGTCCGTTCAGGGGGGTCCCCATACAAACTCCCCCGAACGGATTACCGAGGCAGATTTGAACTAGGCCAAGCTCGTACAAGATGGCAGCCATCATGGTCAAGTACAGACAACAAAATACAAAATCTACAACCTGAAAATAAGATCAGAGCAAAGTCATATATTTCACTATCTGGTTTTAATAAATTTAGAAAATTGGTGAAACATTTTTTTTTTCACTCCGTGCTGTTTTCCATCTTCTGAAGACAAAAGATTGTTAAGTTATTGTTTCATTGATTTATATATTTGTTGCATGTTTTATTTGTTGCATTATTGATTCTGTAATAGCTGTAAACCATTGTAAATGTTACACCCATACACTCGTAACTTAGCACTACTTCTTCTAGTCACTGCTGGAGGGGATCTATGATAGATAATGCCTGCTGCCATGTAAAACACAAGCCGCCTGCGGAAAGCAAAACCTTTTCCTTGGCTCACAATGTTTATGTGCTAATTGTTCAATAATACATTAAATAATAAAGTGCTACATTTAAGTAAAGAAGGCATCAGTCACCCGAAGAGTGAGGGGTAGAAAGCTCTCGCTTTAATATGACATGGCAGGCAACAGGCCGCAACCGCAGCACATGTGGACGGGGTAATTTATGCAGAAATTACTCAGCCTGACTCAGTTTAATTACACAGATCATTGATGGAGGAGAGCTGAAGTATTGCTTTTTTATATTAATTGCAACCAGGCATTTAGAGAGGTGGGAAAAGCTGGATTCCTGGCCCCACCGTGTAGCGTCTTTTATTTATGGACGTATATAGCACTGCGGGCTCTGAAGCAGTTAATGTTCAACCAGAGAACTCATCTGGTGCCCCAGATCCTTTCTGACAACTGCCCTGTTAATCAAGCACATTATTTTTCTATAGCAATAAGTATTGTAGCAGCGCACATCTGGAAGCAATCGTACAACGTATGGAATTCCCAGCTCGCACAGAGCACATATCACTACCCTGCTTCTGATCCTCTACTCTACTAAACAATGCTGTGCCATTTATTATTTTTCTCTGCGGTGTAAATATTTGTTCGTATCCATAAGCTTGAAATTCCTAATTTACCTTATAAAAATCACAAGACACTTTTCGCTTTCCCAGACCCAAGACGCAAATGTAATAACAATATCCTAGAGAAGTATTTCTAGGCAGTATCCTTTCATTCGTAGTCTTTAAAGTGAATGTGAACCCTTTGAGCCTCTTTAATTATTGGCAATGCCCATTGGCATTGTTAGATCCTGCACCAGATTCCTGGCAACGGAATCCGAATCTTATGGCCAGCTAGCAATTACTATGCACCTGCAGGCTTTCTGCCCGTATAGCAATAGCACATTGAAACAGAACCCAATAACTACCCGAAGGCCCTTCAGTGCCTGTCGGCTACTTATAGGAGTTAATGTAACTTCAGCTTTCTTCTAGCACAGCTCAGTCTTGAACTTGTAGAGATCTCCCTTCTAACTGGCTGAGCATGAAACACAATAGATATGACTTCTATATGTAAGCTATTCTGGTCAAGGATTACTGGATTTCCTTGTAGAGGTCCAGCTGGTACAAAAGCGTCTTTCAGGAACACATCATCATTTTTGAGACTTTGGTAAATATAAATTTTTGAGACTATGATGTATTTTAGGATTGCATTATCAGTGTGATTTACCCTAAGTTTATACGACATGTAGGTTACATGCTTCATGGGAAAGGAAGTATCTAAATTATCGATACAAAATACCTTCAGTTTTCCCGCTTTGCTTCCTGTCTTCATGGCCTTCAATCTCTATGTCTACTAAAAGAAATAGACACTCTTGTGGCGAACTAAGAAAATGGTGGATACAGATACCTGAGCACATACCGTACCGTTATATTATTTGTGCACTGTATTTTGGCTTTTATTGTTTGGGGCCAAGGTCTGTACAGTGGTATTTCAGTAATTATTCACTGCATAGAAGTATTATTTATGCATACACCATATGGCAGTGTAAAATTTTTCCATAAATTAATTAGCTCAGACTAATATTTAAAGGGATTGTCCCACTACAGACACTTGTCCCTTCTACACAGGAACGGGACTAATTGTCACATTGCTGGGGGTCCAATCACAGGGTTCCCCAGCAACCAGGAGGATGAGGGATTGACAGTCCCCCTGCATCCTTACTGGGAATGAAGCATCTGTCAGCTTGTGTGACCAGTTGTCCATTCACTTCTAAGGGGCTGCTGGAGATAGCGTACTGTTGCTTCATTAACAGGGAGGATGCAGGTGAACTTTCAGTCCATCATTCTCCTGATTGTTGGGTGTCCAAGCATTGGGTATGACTAGGGTTGAGCCGATCTTGACTTTTCAGGATCAATTTTAAAATCCGATTTCCGATCATTTTTCATTCGAACCCGATCTCGATCCCAATTCCGATCCCAATGCAAGTCAATGGAATTTTTTTTATTAATCGGAGATCGGATTTTAAAAGCAATCCTATTCATTATACAGCATGGAATCTAACAATTGTTAGAATCCACGCTGTGTAGTGAATCACTAAAGTAGCCAGAGGATTTTTTTTTTAATCCTCTGGCTACTTAGTCCCCCCTGGTGTCCACTTACCTGCAGAGATGGCTGGTCCGGTGCTCGGTGTGTTCTCCTTCTTCCTCTCACTGCCGCTCCACGCTGTTCTTCTCGCTTCGCTGCCCCCTCCCTGCCAGGTTAGGAGAGTGTGGGCGGGTTAGGAGAGTGTGGGCGGGTACTGGGAGACGTCACGTCTCCCCGCCCCCGCCCACACTCTCCTAAGCCACAAGCCCCGCCTTCCTAGCTCCTTAAACACTAAGGAGGCGGGGCAGTGAGAAGACCAGTGTGGAGCGGCAGCAAGAGGCAGAAGGAGAACACACCGGGCACCGGATCAGCCATCTCTGGAGGTAAGTAGCTACTACAGATGTTTAGTTTAGTCTCCCATTAGAATGAATGGAGGCAGCCGGCATGCAGGGGGTTAAGGCTGTTTGTGTCGGCTGCTTCCATTCATTCCTATGGACCTGCAGCGGAGCCTTCACACTGAGTATACAGAGTATACAGCGTATACTCAGTGTGAAGGCTAAGCAAAGCATTGTGGGAAAAGATCACCGATCTTGATCCCACTTAAAAAGATCATGTTCGGAATTCCGATCACGATCGAGAAATTTTCTCGATCGCCGATCGGAATCTGATCTTTTCCAACACGATTGCTCAACCCTAGGTATGACACGTATCCCCTATTCTGTGGAAAGTGGATAAGTGTCTACAATTGGACAACCCCTTTAACATTAACATTATCAGTGGCTATTTATTGCAGACTATACTTCTATAGCCTAAACCATTTGTGAAACATTTAATGACCAATGTTTAAAAAAATTAAGAGACTGCAGGTCTACAACAGGCTTACATCCTCTATTATCAGAACCTCCTACTCTCATATCTAAGACTTTTCTGAAGTTGCAACACTTCTCTGGAATGCTCTACCACAGACAGATTAACTCTCAGTCTCTACAGCTTCAGGTGCAAACTAAAGACACATGTTTTCAGACAGGCCTATCACAATTCCTAATGTAAACCCCTCCACAGTTAGAATCCCTAAAACGAACCCTCCTCTGTTCATCCCACATTATCGTATCAGATTGTAAATTTATGTGTCCAAATACCATCTGCACATTAAAGGGAACTCACTGGCAATGGACACAAAAAGACACCATCACTGTATGTTGATGGCTCATACAGCTTTATGTATAATGTATAATGAAAGTAACCTCTATCACATTAATGGCTTCACCACTGTATAAGCCTCTGCTACCTCTTGTGTTACCCCTCTGCCTCATAGATTGTAAGCTCTTGTGAGCAGGACTCTAGGTCCCATTGTTTGAAATGACTATTACTCTGTAATTTCTCTTTTTATCTGTATTTGAACCCTACAAATTGTACAGTGCTTCAGAATATGTTGGCGCTATATAAATAAAATGCATTATTATTAGTATTTTCATAATCCTATAAATAAAACATCCATAGTAAATATCACTACAGCTTTACCACAGTCATGTTTTTGCGATTACTTGTATTTTATAGTGGATCTGTCCACATTGGTTCCATCTGCTTCTCGACGAATAGTAATATAAGTTTCCTTTTGTGTTAACTCACGTTAAAACCTGCCTCTTACTAATGTCTTTTTTCCAGATGCTTCTAAACAATTTCACATTTAATTGTGGTGGTTTCACACGCTCTCACTCCACCTCACCTTTCTATTAAATTTTAGCTATTGTTTTCCTCACCAGAGGTTCACATAATGGCTTTAACGTCTTGAGATTTACCAATGAACACTTCAGCCTGGGATAGTCCGGTGATGAGAAGCAATCTTCTTCAATCTCCGCTCCACTACCGCTAAATTTAGCTAAAGAAAAAGAAAGCATTTGGGAACTTGGTGCTCTTTTATATTTGCATATTATGAATTCATATTATTTTCCAATTTTTAATTGAAAAAAGTTAGCATTACATATTAAATTTACAATTTTGGATTTTATACACAGTATTTTCTGCACACGGTGTTTTTTTCCCAAGTAGGCAGTGTTTTCCAACAGATTTGTATGAGTATGATTTTTAGCACGTGGAAGTTCATTGGTTGAATTTAGAAGCATATGTTGTTGGATTTGTATAGTTCACAAATGCATATTTGTTCCATTTTTTAACATTAGTGCAATTTTATAAAAAAAAAACTTTGAAAAATTTAGTAGAAAATATTTGTAAAAAATAATAAAAAACAGAAAACACATCAAATATACTGATATAATATGTAAACAGTAACTATTTATTTATTAGCACTGTGGCGCTATACAAGTAAGCATAATAAATAATAAACCATATTCTTCAATAAAAATATTATAAAAAAAAAAAAAAAACCATTCTGTCTGTACTTTATCTGTATTTTCGTACAATAGAGAGAAGATGTACTTAGTTTGCTTAAAAGTGTTGTTCAAGGGGTTGTACTTTAGGTCACTAAGTTGAGATGATGGGGGTCAGACTCCCAGTCCCCACACTGATCAGCTCACTTGTTATTAGCACAGTGAATGGAGCTGGAAGCAGAGAGTTCCATGCACTGTGTAGTAGCCTAGTTGCCCTGTTACAGTTCAGCACTTAGCAAACGTATACTGTATGGAACTCTTTGCTTCCAGCTCCTTACACCATTCTAGAAAAGGGGCCCAGGTGTTGTACCCAAAGGGATCTCATACTAATGATGCAGCCCGAACCCAGTCAGGAGATGAGCTTCCTGACGTTATAGTGATCCTAAGAGAACTCTGACCCTGCTGAAGCTTCCCATGTCGCAATGGTAACCTTAGAACTATAGTAGCTAAACTGAAATATCTAACAGTTAAGTCTAGGTTCACACTTGCTCCTGATCTCAGCTCGGAAAATCCTTTGCCCATTCTGCTTTAAAGACACACAGAAAAAAATCCTGCAAGCAGGACTTTTCTGTCTTCAGAAATGTGATGAACCCCATTTTAGTCTATGGGGTCTGAGGGTTTCTGTGCGTAACCGATTTTTTTGACACCATATGCAGGTGTCAGCCTAGTGTCATTCGAGCCTGTGAATCTCTAGCTATAGTTTTACAACTGTAGAGCCTCAGGTTGGAGACTAATGTTTCAGAGTGGTGTGAAGCCGTAGAGATACTGCATTGTGATTTTATTACTTAGTGCTAACACATGGTATTATTTGTTGGTGTACTATTATTAATCTCAGCTATTATCATATACCAAAAACGACTGTCAGAAAGGCATATTGGCTGCAATCTCCTATTGTGTTTGCTACATCTGGCGTGCTCATTGGAGAAAATGATTAAATATGACTACAATGTCCATATGGCTTCAGAATACATGGTTACAAGAATTCATGTGATATGTTTGGTTTCTCTCTGTATAACTTGCAACTTTTTTTTGAACTAGTATTGATATGTCCTTCATGGTCTCTATTGGATACTCTTTGTATACCTGACCAGGAGAAGTAGGTGAGAAGAGACCGACCAGTCTCACATGGAAACATGATGATTTGTACTTACATTAGATGCAGTGTTCAAATCAGAAGATGGCAAATGTGTTACCCATGAAAAATATACTTATTTTCTTCTTTTTCTTTTCTCTCCTCTTTTCTCCAGTAAACACCAACAGAATTCAGTATATAGTAATGGGCACCATCAATCCCTAGCACTTACTTAGGTCATGCCAATTAACCATACCAATCAATATGTATTTAGGTAGTGAGGGTAATAGAAGTACCCAGAGTCCACCCCGCCATTTCTAGTCCTAGTTCTCCAACGCCATTGAACACCTCAGTTGTAAGAAGGATCACATGTTGAATTTCATCAATTAATCAATTTTCTTCTCTGGATAGATAAGCCAATGTCAGAAGTTTCTTGCAGTGCTTACACCCTTTCCCCCAGGTGCAAGGTGCACCTTTCAATGCTACATACTGAAATCACAATGAAGCTCAGGGTCAAAGTATTGGGATTGGTTTACTATAAACAAATTGGTAGGATTTAGGGCCCGTTCACATGGAGTAAATGCGCGTGTATTTTGGCAAAATACACTTGTAAAAAATACACGTGTAAAAATAAGACTCCGGGAGCCTCCACACGGAGTAAACGCGAGTGTATTTTTGCTAAATATGCGTGTAAAAATACACGTGTAAAAATAAGACTCCCATTGTCTTCAATGATATTTTTTACACGTGTAAAAATACGCCTGTAAAATGTCATTGAAGTCAATGGTAGTCTTATTTTTACACGTGTGTTTTTTACACGTGAGCCTTCACACGGAATGCATTGGAATGCATTGACCAGCGTTGATTGGCCGAATGCTATACAGTGTAGCGGAGTCTAAGATCAGACCACAGCAGTCTTCATTCTGGTCCGATCTTAGACTCTGCCTCGTCACAGACGAGCCTTCGGCAGAACCAGCATTGATTGGCCGAATGCTGTACACTGTATAGCATTTGGCCAATCAACGCTGGTCAATGCATTCCTATGAGAAAAAGTCAGCTTCCGCGTAACCGCAAGCTGCCAGCTCTCGCGACTAGCAAAGATGTGCCTGCTTCAGAACCAGAGTTGATTTGCCGAACGCTATACAGTGTATACACGTATACACGTATACACGAATGATTCATGCGGGCAGTGCACAGCAAGCACATGGAGCCCATTGTATGCTATGAGGTCCGTGTGCTTAACTGTCCAGTGCTTGCAGTTGTGCTGATATTCCATTTGGGGGGGATTGGACGGGAGTCAAGCGCTAATGTGAACGGGCCCATAGTGTATGGGGTCCGTGCACTTTAACTGCACAGCGCTCTTCCTAAACACTCTCCACCTGCTACTCGTGGACTTGGTGACTCTCCTTTAGTCGAATAGTGGTTTGCCCTAAAACAAGCATTTTTTCCCATAGACTATAATGGGATTCAATATTCGATCGAGTAGTCGAATATTGAGGCTCTACTCGAAACGAATATCGAATCTCGAATATTTCACTACTCGTTCATCTCTAAATGTGACCCATCATCAGTTACTTTCAGAGAATGGAAATCTGTTTGGGTCACGCAAGAGAAACACAGATGCCATGTGTACCCTACAGTTATCAGCAGAGGAGTAATGTGCAAAATCGGTCATGGGACCCCTACTGATCTTGTGGCATGTGCAATAGTTGCATAATTTATTTGGGAGAGGGACTTTTGGTGCCCCTTCATGGTCCAGGTTCTGGTAGTCACGGCTACTTCTGCACCTCCTCTATGCCCCTGGTTATCATATACTTGTGTGGCCATTACATGACCAGGACAGATTTTCCTCCCTAAGAAGTAAACCCTAAAAGCAACAGAACGAGGAACTGATATATAAGTATAGCAGAAAACTGGATAAGCTTTATTTACTGAAACCAAAATGCCCCTTTATGTTTCCATGTCAGAAAGCTTGCACTCCCGTAGTAAAGCCCAAGATTACACAGTTCTTTTCCATTTGACTAACAGTTCATATTTCAGGCAATTTTTTATGTTAGATCGCTATATTGATTTCACTAAGATCCTTTACCCAGTCCCAGATCCTGACAAATAAAACCTTTCTGCTTTAAAATAGACATTGAATGATGTCAGAAACCTACAAAAGACACAGATAAAATGTCCTGGAACACATGGGATAACTTAGATTAATATAATGGTTATGTCCAGCTTGATGAGAATTCGTTCCTATTTTCTGTTTTATTCTCTTCCCTGGGATGGCTTTATGAGGTGCTTTACAAGCTATTCTTATCCTTCCTTGCAGGCCAATTGTCAGGAAACTAGATGTCTTAGGGTTTATCCAGATAAGGGAGAGTATAATTTATAGCTTGTCGTAAAGATTCCACGGTGGGAGTGTCAGTCCTGTGCAGTGTGAGTGATGGTGCTGGTATGTCTGCCCCAGTCCACATGTGAAGGAGTTTTCATACAATCACAATGGGCTCTGTCTTCCTCCTCTTCCAGATACAGGCATCCAATGTGCTGCAATCTATAAAAAGATAACTGAGCTATTTTGAACAGATATCAAAGAACATGCATTCATGACATGATACAGAAGAATTTACGACGCTTTCTACCAGTGGCTCATAAACTAGTGATTTAAATAGCTATATTTCTGGGGATTTAGGAATTAGTTTAAGATACTGTAATGAATTATATTAAGTATCAGCTAAGAGGGTATGTACAATAACATACTATTAGTTGAGCCTTAAAGGGAATCTGTTGGGTTGGATATGCAGTGTATAGTGCAGGCGGCATAGTGTAGAGCTAGAGGTACAGGTCAGCTTGATGCAGTGGTTTGTAGGAATAAGATTCAGCATAACTATCATTAATATCCCTGCTCATTCTGGATGGAGCCCAGTGGGCCATCCCATTGGTAACTAGAAGAATTCCATGCATGTGCTTTTGTACAGATGACTAAACTAGTTTGAATTGAACTACATTTGACCCAAATGTTCCAAAACTTTTGGGTTTGACCTAAACTCAAAAATTTGGGGGGTTTGACAGTCAAGAACCACTATTATACTATACTCAGACCCCAGAGAATAATAAGTGGAGGTAAGGAAATATAATAAATAGAGATGAGCGAACAGTGTTCTATCGAACACATGTTCGATCGGATATCAGGGTGTTCGCCATGTTCGAATCGAATCGAACACCGCGTGGTAAAGTGCGCCAAAATTTGATTCCCCTCCCACCTTCCCTGGCACTTTTTTTGCACCAATAACAGCGCAGGGGAGGTGGGACAGGAACTATGACACCGGGGGCATTGAAAAAAATTGGAAAAAGTCATTGGCTGCCGAAATCAGGTGACCTCCATTTTAGACGAATAGTGGATTTCAAATCCGGGTCATATGAGAATGTGAACTTTGTGACTATGAGACAGGGATAGCTGTACAGGCAGGGATAGCTAGGGATAACCTTTATTTAGGGGGGAATGTTATTAAAAATAACTTTTTGGGGCTCTATCGGGTGTGTAATTGTGATTTTTGTGAGATAAACTTTTTCCCATAGGGATGCATTGGCCAGCGCTGATTGGCCGAATTCCGTACTCTGGCCAATCAGTACTGGCCAATGCATTCTATTGGCGTGATGAAGCAGTGCTGAATGTGTGTGTTTAGCTCAACTACACCGGTGGAGTAGTTGAGCTAAGCACACAGATTCAGCTCTGCTTCAATCAGCGCTGGCCAATGCATTCTATTAGCTTTATGAAGCAGAGTGTGCACAAGAGTTCAAGCGCACCCTCGGCTCTGATGTAGCAGAGCCGAGGCTGCACAAGGGTTCAAGCGCACCCTCGGCTCTGATGTAGCAGAGCCGAGGGTGCACTTGAACCCTTGTGCACCCTCGGCTCTGCTACATCAGAGCCGAGGGTGCGCTTGAACCCTTGTGCACCCTCGGCTCTGCTACATCAGAGCCGAGGGTGCGTTTGAACCCTTGTGCACACTCTGCTTCATCAAGCTAATAGAATGCATTGGCCAGCGCTGATTGAAGCCGAATTCCATACTCTGGCCAATCAGCGCTGGCTCTGCTGGAGGAGGCGGAGTCTAAGATCGCTCCACACCAGTCTCCATTCAGGTCCGACCTTAGACTCCGCCTCCTCCGGCAGAGCCAGCGCTGATTGGCCGAAGGCTGGCCAATGCATTCCTATGCGAATGCAGAGACTTAGCAGTGCTGAGCCAGTTCTGCTCAACTACACATCTGATGCACACTCGGCACTGCTACATCAGATGTAGCAATCTGATGTAGCAGAGCCGAGGGTGCACTAGAACCTCTGTGCAAACTCAGTTCACGCTAATAGAATGCATTGGCCAGCGCTGATTGGCCAATGCATTCTATTAGCCCGATGAAGTAGAGCTGAATGTGTGTGCTAAGCACACACATTTAGCTCTACTTCATCGGGCTAATAGAATGCATTGGCCAGCGCTGATTGGCCAGAGTACAGAACTCGACCAATCAGCGCTGGCTCTGCTGGAGGAGGAGGAGTCTAAGATCGCTCCACACCAGTCTCCATTCAGGTCCGAGCTTAGACTCCGCCTCCTCCAGCAGAGCCAGCGCTGATTGGCCGAATTCCGTACTCTGGCCAATCAGTGCTGGCCAATGCATTCTGTTGGCGTGATGAAGCAGTGCTGAATGTGTGTGTTTAGCTCAACTACACCGGTGGAGTAGTTGAGCTAAGCACACAGATTCAGCTCTGCTTCAATCAGCGCTGGCCAATGCATTCTATTAGCTTGATGAAGCAGAGTGTGCACAAGGGTTCAAGCGCACCCTCGGCTCTGATGTAGCAGAGCCGAGGCTGCACAAGGGTTCAAGCGCACCCTCGGCTCTGATGTAGCAGAGCCGAGGGTGCACTTGAACCCTTGTGCACCCTCGGCTCTGATGTAGCAGAGCCGAGGGTGCGCTTGAACCCTTGTGCACCCTCGGCTCTGCTACATCAGAGCCGAGGGTGCGCTTGAACCCTTGTGCAGCCTTGGCTCTGCCACATCAGAGCCGAGGGTGCGCTTGAACCCTTGTGCAGCCTCGGCTCTGCCACATCAGAGCCGAGGGTGCGCTTGAACCCTTGTGCAGCCTCGGCTCTGCCACATCAGAGCCGAGGGTGCGCTTGAACCCTTGTGCAGCCTCGGCTCTGCCACATCAGAGCCGAGGGTGCGCTTGAACCCTTGTGCAGCCTCGGATCTGCTACATCAGAGCCGAGGGTGCGCTTGAACCCTTGTGCAGCCTCGGCTCTGCTACATCAGAGCCGAGGGTGCGCTTGAACCCTTGTGCAGCCTCGGCTCTGCTACATCAGAGCCGAGGGTGCGCTTGAACCCTTGTGCACCCTCGGCTCTGCTACATCAGAGCCGAGGGTGCGCTTGAACCCTTGTGCACCCTCGGCTCTGCTACATCAGAGCCGAGGGTGCGCTAGAACCCTTGTGCAGCCTCGGCTCTGCTACATCAGAGCCGAGGGTGCGCTTGAACACTTGTGCACCCTCGGCTCTGCTACATCAGAGCCGAGGGTGCGCTTGAACCCTTGTGCACCCTCGGCTCTGCTACATCAGAGCCGAGGGTGCGCTTGAACCCTTGTGCAGCCTCGGCTCTGCTACATCAGAGCCGAGGGTGCGCTTGAACCCTTGTGCAGCCTCGGCTCTGCTACATCAGAGCCGAGGGTGCGCTTGAACCCTTGTGCACCCTTGGCTCTGCTACATCAGAGCCGAGGGTGCGCTTGAACCCTTGTGCACACTCTGCTTCATCAAGCTAATAGAATGCATTGGCCAGCGCTGATTGAAGCAGAGCTGAATCTGTGTTTAGCTCAACTACTCCACCGGTGTAGTTGAGCTAATTACACACATTCAGCACTGCTTCATCACGCCAACAGAATGCATTGGCCAGCACTGATTGGCCAGAGTACGGAATTCGGCCAATCAGCGCTGGCTCTGCTGGAGGAGGCGGAGTCTAAGGTCGGACCTGAATGGAGACTGGTGTGGAGCGATCTTAGACTCCGCCTCCTCCAGCAGAGCCAGCGCTGATTGGTCGAGTTCCATACTCTGGCCAATCAGCGCTGGCCAATGCATTCTATTAGCGTGAACTGAGTTTGCACAGGGGTTCTAGTGCACCCTCGGCTCTGCTACATCAGATTGCTACATCTGATGTAGCAGTGCCGAGTGTGCATCAGATGTGTAGTTGAGCAGAACTGGCTCAGCACTGCTAAGTCTCTGCATTCGCATAGGAATGCATTGGCCAGCCTTCGGCCAATCAGCGCTGGCTCTGCCGGAGGAGGCGGAGTCTAAGGTCGGACCTGAATGGAGACTGGTGTGGAGCGATCTAGACTCCGCCTCCTCCAGCAGAGCCAGCGCTGATTGGTCGAGTTCCGTACTCTGGCCAATCAGCACTGGCCAATGCATTTCTATGGGGAAAAGTTAGCTTGCGAAAATCGCAAGCTGACAGGGATTTCCATGAAATAAAGTGACTTTTATGCCCCCAGACATGCTTCCCCTGCTGTCCCAGTGTCATTCCAGGGTATTGGTATCATTTCCTGGGGTGTCATAGTGGACTTGGTGACCCTCCAGACACGAATTTGGGTTTCCCCCTTAACGAGTATATGTTCCCCATAGACTATAATGGGGTTCGAAACCCATTCGAACACTCGAACAGTGAGCAGCTGTTCGAATCGAATTTTGAACCTCGAACATTTTAGTGTTCGCTCATCTCTAATAATAAACTTCTATTCACCTTCCTTCACCTCTCCTGGGAATGAATATCCTGACGTTATGATGCTCATTGTGCCCATTTGACCACTGATGTGACATATTAGCAAATGAATTGAATGAATGAATTCTTTTTTGTAGATTGTGATCCCCATATAGAGCTCACAATGACCTTTTTTTCCCCTATCAGTATGTCTTTTTTTGGAATATGGGATGGAAATCCATGCAAAAATAGGTAGAACATACAAACTCTTTGCAGATGTTTTTTTTGCTCTTGGCGAGATTTGAGCACCAGGACCCCAGCGCTGCAAGGCTGCAGTGCTAACCACTGAGCCACTGTGTGGCCCCTCAAGGTTTGCCAATTTTTTCTAGTAATATGTAACTACTGGCATATTAACCCTTTGGCCTTCCTATTGTCCTATTCTTAAATGGTCATGTAAAATATCTCTGCAAAAATATGCAATTAAAATGCAAATTAATATATGTAAGTTAAATATGAAGCAATAATAAATAATACTATAATTTTTTTTTAAAAATGAGTATATTGAGGCAAGGAACTCATTAAATCTATTAGGAACTTCTTCAAGTGTCCTTTCAGTAAAAAATGAAAACTTAACTGTGTTCTTATATCCTCATGTACAGTAATTTTGCATCTCATTTCCTTTGTTACATCATCATCTCTGCATCCGAAAAGCCTCTCTCTAAAAAATCAACAAGCAGCGCTCTATCTGCCGAGCCGCTTTTAATGATAGCATGCTGTGTCAACAGGAAAATAGTTCATGTAGCCCTTCTGTCATAACATCAACCGAAATGTGTTGTATAAACAGTAGAATAGTTTACAACAACCATTTGCTGCCTGTTTAACACTTTGCAACTTAATCCTGGGAAACTGCTCTACAAATGGCTTTTCTATGTGTATATGTGAATGGCGTGGCGATCAATCTAACTTCAGAGTGATTTTACATTCTTAGTTTCCTTTTCGGTAATGAGAGTTCTCTCCTAAAGTGAGAACGGAAAAGAATAGGATGCCATCAAGAAATGTGTTTATGCTATGTAATAGGCTTCATATGCAAGCAATATCCCCTGGTTTGGTGTTCAGCATATCGTACTATCATGATAATGCCCACCTGCGCTTTGTGAAGGTTTATTTCTCCTTGAGAACATGAAGCCATTCCTGGTAGTTAGAGCAGGCTTTCAAGAATCCTTGAAAATGAAAGCTGTATAAGAAAATAGAGAAACACTAAAGAAAACCCCATAATATAATAAATCATAGATCCCAACAAATCCTCCATTAATTTACTCTCTTCCCTTCAAATCTTCACTAAGTGTTTCAGGAATTTGACCATGTCCCTTCTCCTGCTCACTGTTCTGTGACAAGTTGTAAGACAACTGGCTGGAGCAATAGGTAAAAAAAGATCATTATTCTCTTTCTTCTTGATCAACTTTGGCCACAAGTCACTTATTAGCCAATGATGATGAACAGAAGTATATACCCTGGGTTCTCTGCAGGACGTCTACAAAACTAGCCATGAGTAAAGGATCTGGCGCCTTGAAACGTGTAGGCAAGTTGTGTGTATTCATTCATGGATCCCTGACATTGTTTGGGTGTTTGTTTTAATATGTATGGAGTAAAAGTTACTTTTTATATGTTTTTTTTATCCTTTTTGGCATATTGTCTACAATTTTTGCTTCAAAATCAGGGAAATTCTGAATCCTGACTGATAAACAGTGAGGATAACTGTAGCCTTATACACTTTTAGCATTTCCAGGTGTCCTTTAAAAGATACAACATGTAAAAGTACTGTTTTCTGATTCTTCCGTTCATTAGGGTATATTTACATTCATAGCATAAAGGAGTTATCTAGGAATAGGTTAAAAAATATAAATGAAGAAAAATGTCAAGATACCTACTTGGATATGGACCTGTATCATTTCAAGATAGAGGAGCTATTTTGCCTCAAGGGCTCTGAAAAAAATGACCAATGTTGCTCCTCTGTATGTAAAACCCATCTTGTATGGCAGGGGCGTAACTATTAGATCAGAGATGTATGGGGGGGGTAGTTTGTGGATGGCTTTGTATGTCAGGAGGACCACTGAGAGAGACTAAAGGAGGTGGTCAGGGATAAGAGTCTATAAGCAGAAGGGTGGTTTGAGCCAATGGGGATGTTGAAATCAACCATGCTGATAGAGAGGGTGTCAGTGAAGAGAAAGTGCATTAGCCAGGTGGTGAAGTGATCAATGAAGGTGGTGGTAGGTCCTGGAGGTCAGCATATGACAGCTAATTGGAGGTTAGAGGGTGAGTAAATGAGGACAGAGTGCACTTCAAAAGAGGGAAGGGTGAGAGCAGGTAGCAGTTTCATAGGGGTGAAGTTGCAGTTGTAAGATAGGAGAAGACCACACTTCCACCATGTTTGTTGCTGGGCATGGAGTGTGAGTGGCTAGGGCCATAGTAGAGCACAGGAGTGAGGTAGTGTCTGAGCATGGCAGCCATGTTTCTGTGATCACAAGAGAAGAAGCTTTTTGTTATATTACTTTCATCCACTGTTGCAACTAGTGGCACCTGTATGGGTCGGCTCTCTTCCTGTCTCTTAAATAACCAGTGTGTGCACCAGTGTTTCTGTCCAGAGCAAATCCCTATTAGCTCTCTTTTATATGTGAACTCAGTCTTCTGCTTGCCTTGAGTTAAGGTGTTCTTGTTACCTGACCTGCGATTTTGCCCATAACTTGTAACTTGAAGCTCCTGGGTCCAAATGGAAAATCTGTAATAGGGCCACTACCCACCTTGTGCCATTTAGAATAGTGGTGGATATTGAGCGTCTCTCAGGGTCCAGGGACTACTAAGGGCCTCTACTGCTGCACCCATATAGGTATGTCTCTGTTCTTTAGCTTGTTCCTGACTACTTACCTGTTCCTGTTCTACCTGCTACCAATATCTGACTTTGGTTTTACCCTAACCTTTGCCACCTGCATTGACCACCGGCTTGTACCTGACCGTTTTGCAGCCTGATTCCTAGTGCTTTGCACCAGTCTCTCTGGGCCCACTGCTACCAATACCAGGTCCACCATAGATTGAAGTGACCCGGCAGTTTCTCTGCAACAAAGTCCAGATTCCTGTGAACTATCTGAAGGTAAGTGAGGTAGAGGCTGCTTAGAAGAGGACCGAAGTCAAACCTGTCTCTTAAGTACAGTAGTTTCACAGCCCACTAAATGTGATAGATGCAAAGAAAATATAAAATGGATATTTCAGTGCAGATCACACCAAATGTGTCAAAATAGTGAATGCTTATGTTATATACATAGTAACTCTTCAGATACCAAACACTTACATCACCTGATGGTTGTCGTACTGTATTTCATTATTTTGCTCCAATAAGAAGCAGCAATTTGGCACTTCCCATGGAGCCATCTTCTAACACACAATGTACCACTTTTCACAGGCATTTATTTTGATAAAGTGCTTTTTTTTGTTACTGAGAATGGAGCCATTACCCAAAAACCCTAGGAAGCTTGTGATTCCCTCTTCCTTAACAATTTACTACATGCTGTTCCATAGGATTCAGGATATGAGAGGTCTACAGTATGAAAGTCTACATTTACACATAACCATTTTACTCCAGTCAATAGTCACTCAATAAATACATTTTAATCCACGGGACTGTTCTCTGTGTTTATATAGAGAGATCATACAGTTGTCCATAAATAGAATCCATTTTGCATGAAAAATCAGTGAGTGCGAGAGAACATCCAATAAAGGGCAACTTCTTGGCGAAGGCGCCATAGCAGCTTCATTAACTGTTTCTATAGCTAGCCACACATATTAGACTTTAGACTGCTGGAAGAGTTTGTACATTTGGCGAACATGAATAAACCTATGAACGTTTGTCCCATACAGCCGACCATCAACCAAAGTTGGTGGCAACCAAAATCAGTCATGTTTCTTTTTTTCAATCCATCGGTTTGGCTGTAATCATTGGTGTATGGGTTGGACTGACAGATATGTGGATGAATTGTATATTGTAGATATGTATTTTATAATAATATTTGCAGGTGAAAAGCCCCTTGAGTTGGGGTGAATGTTTAACCACTTCAGTATCGGGCCAATTTGTGGTCCAGGACCAGACACATTTTAGGTTTATTTTGTATGTGCAGTTTAGAAGTCTGTAACATTTTTCTCATACGTCTCATTTAACTAATTTTTGCGTCTTTTTTCGGGGACACATAGGGCTTTATTTTTATGTTGTTTTTATTTTTGAATGTGTTTTAATTTTTTTTATATCTGGGAAAATATAAACAAAATAGGAGGGAAATTGTGTCTGGTTTTCATTATTATTATTTTTTTTATTTAATAACACAAAGTGCCACTGAAAAACTTTATAAAATAGTTTTTCCTCTCCGTTATAGTAATTTTTATTTTGTATGGTGTTGTTGGGGGTGGGTCTATAACCTTTAATAACGGCATTTTATTGGCGTATTATTTTACTTATTTTTTTAATTCTTTTATTTTAAAATTTTTTAAACTTTTTTATTAATTTTTTTTTATATATATTTTTTTTCAGATTGTGTCCCCATAAGGTCATAAGAGACCTTTGGGGACATCTGATTGCTTTTTTCTTTGTTAGGGAGACTGATTTCCCCTGCAACTGGGGCTGGTACATTTAGCCCCAGTTGCAGGAGGAATACAGCCTCTTGCAAGTTGTATATACAGCTTGCAGAGCTGATCTGGGTCCTATAGGACCCAGCAGCTCTTGCAAGACACTGAGACCGGCGGATGACATGACCACCGGGTCAGAGTGCGGCCCTATCATGGCGGCGCGCATAGCTGTGTATACCTAATAAACCTTCCCTTCCATCTCTCTGGGAGCTCCGGCTGAAGTTACAGCCAGCTCCCAGTATCAGAAGCTGCACAACAGTGGCGTAACTAGGAATGGCGGGGCCCCGTGGCGAACTTTTGACATGGGGCCCCCCCGACACTGAAGATCTCGACCGAGTCCCTCCTACGCATTCCTGCGCGCTCTATTATGTTCCATAGTGGCCCCTGCACACAGTATTATACCCAATAGTGGCCCCTGCACACAGTATTATGTCCCATAGTGGCCCCTGCACACAGTATTATGTCCCATAGTGGCCCCTGCACACAGTATTATACCCAATAGTGGCCCCTGCACACAGTATTATGTCCCATAGTGGCCCCTGCACACAGTATTATGTCCCATAGTGGCCCCTGCACACAGTATTATGTCCCATAGTGGCCCCTGCACACAGTATTATGTCCCATAGTGGCCCCTGCACACAGTATTATGTCCCATAGTGGCCCCTGCACACAGTATTATGTCCCTTAGTGGCCCCTGCACACAGTATTATGTCCCTTAGTGGCCCCTACAGGACTAAATACTGTCACGTCACCCGCTGACCGCTATACAAGGACAAATTGTGGATAAAAAATCTGGTCATGTGCATTACAATTTAGTAACTCCATGTGCCTCATATTAATAGCAGTTAACCCCATCATCTCCCTCACATTAACCCCTGTGTGCCTCACCATAAGAGTTACTGATATGTGAGAGACATGGAAGTAATAATAAAGTATCTTCATTATTATTACCCCCATACGTCTCACATATGAGTAACTCTTATGGTGAGGCACACAGGGGTTAATGTGAGGGAGATGATGGGGTTAACTGCTATTAATATGAGGCACATGGAGTTACTAAAACACAAGTAATCACCCCATATGCCTGACATTAATAAGTAACCCCAGTACGTACCTGTGTAGCTTTAGTTTCATTTTCCTTCTTCCTTTCTTCCTCCAGTGCAGGACGGCAGGAGCTCGGCAGGGATAAGCCCCGCCTCCTCCTCTCATTGGTGGGCAGAGGACAGCAGAGAAAGGGAGGGGGGAGAGAGGGGGAGCATCCTGAAGCGCTGACAGGAGCCAGAGCTGCAGCTCCTGTGTCTCAGCCGTTGCTGCAGCTTCGGGGCCCCCTGTTGGTGGAATACTTTCCACAGAGATCATTATACTCGGGGGTCCGAAAAGACCTCTGAGAATAATGATAACAGCGGTAGCAGCTGTCACCGGGCCCCTAATGTCCCGGGCCCTGTGGCAGCTGCTACCGCTGCTATGGTGGTAGTTACGCCACTGCTGCACAATATCATGCAGCTGCTGTGTTCTGACAGGACTTACCGGCAACCACTGTCCAAATGTAAATAGTCTATGGGCGGTCCGGAGGTGGTTAAAGTCCCTTGGAATATTCTTCTTTGTTTATGTGTTTGGAACTGTCGTCTGTACAATCAAATGAGGAATGTTAGATTCAGATGAGCATTGGCAGTCTAAAATTCTATGTATCTCAAGATAAAAGGGAACACAGACACCGAGCAAACCGTAGTGCAGTAAATTCAGGAGATTTGCAACTAAAGAGTGATGCTCACCTGAAAGAGTTGTGAACCTAAGTCACAACTCTGTGATCGCAACAAATATATAACTGGAGGACTCCTCCTTAGGAAAAGCAGCAATGTTCCCAACACTTCGCAGGCATACGTATATGAAGTAAAAGGACCAGCAACCCAGATTCAATATGAATCTGGTATTAAGGAACTGCGCTCCCCTTCTTGTTAGGAAAAAAACGATTTTATTGGCAACAAACTCACACAGTTTGTTGCCAATAAAATTGTTTTTTCCTAACAAGAAGGGGAGCGCAGTTCCTTAATACCAGATTCATATTGAATCTGGGTTGCTGGTCCTTTTACTTCAAAAATCTATGTATGGCCACGTTATTGGTATAACTGTACTTCAAGTCTCTTCTATGATTGAAGGTTATGACAGTGGTGTGAACAGAGCCTAAAGGTGGCAATAATATGTAAAGAAAACTATTCTATAGTGGGCATGCAGCCCAATGCCTTTAAAGGGACTCTGTCACCATAATCCAGCATATCCTAGATCAATTTGCATGACTCTATTGTCATTTATGTGAGTATGAATATAAGCTCTTTGGATCAATCAGGGTGTTGCGCTTACCTATTTGGAGCAATGGCAATACCCCTATTGCTCCAAAGAGCTAATTTTCATATTGACAAAAAACAGTGATATATCACTAACGGGGGCATCAATTCACAAAGGGAAAACACTGATTCAGGAGACCCTAATCTATCTATCTGTGAGGCTGGATTGATATGCTGGGTCCTATAGACAAAAACTCACAAACCCCTTGATACATTTATAAGGTTAGACCTGAGTTATCCTGAATAGAGATGAGCGAACAGTGTTCTATCGAACTCATGTTCGATCGGATATTAGGCTGTTCGGCATGTTCGAATCGAATCGAACACCGCGTGGTAAAGTGCGCCATTACTCGATTCCCCTCCCACCTTCCCTGGCGCCTTTTTTGCTCCAATAACAGCGCAGGGTAGGTGGGACAGGAACTACGACACCGGTGACGTTGAAAAAAGTAGGCAAAACCCATTGGCTGCCGAAAACATGTGACCTCTAATTTAAAAGAACAGCGCCGCCCAGCTTCGCGTCATTCTGAGCTTGCAATTCACCGAGGACGGAGGTTTCCGTCCAGCTAGCTAGGGCTTAGATTCTGGGTAGGCAGGGACAGGCTAGGATAGGAAGGAGAAGACAACCAACAGCTCTTGTAAGAGCTAAATTCCAGGGAGAAGCTTGTCAGTGTAACGTGGCACTGACGGGCTCAATCGCCGCAACCCAGCTTTCCCAGGATCCTGAATGGAATACACTGTCAGTGTATTCCCGTATACCCGATATATACCCCGATACCCGTTCCAACGGTGTGCCCCCCCACCTTCACCCCAGAAATACCCTGCAAGTCCCCTAGCAATAGAATTGGGGCTATATACACCCACAATTTTTACTACTGGTATACAGTGCCATTGTCTGACTGGGAATTCAAAGAATATATTGGGAATACAAATACCCTCATTTCTTGCTACTGCCATATAGTGCCAGTTTCTGACTGGTAATTCAAAGAATATATTGGGGTTACGTGCACCCACAATTTTTACTACTGGTATACAGTGCCATTGTCTGACTGGGAATTCAAAGAGTATATTGGGAATACAAATACCCTCATTTCTTGCTACTGCCATATAGTGCCAGTTTCTGACTGGGAATTCAAAGAATATATTGGGGTTACGTGCACCCACAATTTTTACTACTGGTATACAGTGCCATTGTCTGACTGGGAATTCAAAGAATATATTGGGGTTATAAATACCCTCATTTCTTGCTACTGCCATATAGTGCCAGTTTCTGACTGGTAATTCAAAGAATATATTGGGGTTACGTGCACCCACAATTTTTACTACTGGTATACAGTGCCATTGTCTGACTGGGAATTCAAAGAATATATTGGGAATACAAATACCCTCATTTCTTGCTACTGCCATATAGTGCCAGTTTCTGACTGGGAATTCAAAGAATATATTGGGGTTACGTGCACCCACAATTTTTACTACTGGTATACAGTGCCATTGTCTGACTGGGAATTCAAAGAATATATTGGGGTTATAAATACCCTCATTTCTTGCTACTGCCATATAGTGCCAGTTTCTGACTGGTAATTCAAAGAATATATTGGGGTTACGTGCACCCACAATTTTTACTACTGGTATACAGTGCCATTGTCTGACTGGGAATTCAAAGAATATATTGGGAATACAAATACCCTCATTTCTTGCTACTGCCATATAGTGCCAGTTTCTGACTGGGAATTCAAAGAATATATTGGGGTTACGTGCACCCACAATTTTTACTACTGGTATACAGTGCCATTGTCTGACTGGGAATTCAAAGAATATATTGGGGTTATAAATACCCTCATTTCTTGCTACTGCCATATAGTGCCAGTTTCTGACTGGTAATTCAAAGAATATATTGGGGTTACGTGCACCCACAATTTTTACTACTGGTATACAGTGCCATTGTCTGACTGGGAATTCAAAGAGTATATTGGGAATACAAATACCCTCATTTCTTGCTACTGCCATATAGTGCCAGTTTCTGACTGGGAATTCAAAGAATATATTGGGGTTACGTGCACCCACAATTTTTACTACTGGTATACAGTGCCATTGTCTGACTGGGAATTCAAAGAATATATTGGGGTTATAAATACCCTCATTTCTTGCTACTGCCATATAGTGCCAGTTTCTGACTGGTAATTCAAAGAATATATTGGGGTTACGTGCACCCACAATTTTTACTACTGGTATACAGTGCCATTGTCTGACTGGGAATTCAAAGAGTATATTGGGAATACAAATACCCTCATTTCTTGCTACTGCCATATAGTGCCAGTTTCTGACTGGTAATTCAAAGAATATATTGGGGTTACGTGCACCCACAATTTTTACTACTGGTATACAGTGCCATTGTCTGACTGGGAATTCAAAGAATATATTGGGGTTATAAATACCCTCATTTCTTGCTACTGCCATATAGTGCCAGTTTCTGACTGGTAATTCAAAGAATATATTGGGGTTACGTGCACCCACAATTTTTACTACTGGTATACAGTGCCATTGTCTGACTGGGAATTCAAAGAGTATATTGGGAATACAAATACCCTCATTTCTTGCTACTGCCATATAGTGCCAGTGTCTGACTGGGAATTCAAAGAATATATTGGGGTTACGTGCACCCACAATTTTTACTACTGGTATACAGTGCCATTGTCTGACTGGGAATTCAAAGAGTATATTGGGAATACAAATACCCTCATTTCTTGCTACTGCCATATAGTGCCAGTGTCTGACTGGGAATTCAAAGAATATATTGGGGTTACGTGCACCCACAATTTTTACTACTGGTATACAGTGCCAATTTCTAACTAGGAATTCAAAATGCGCAAGGCTCCCGGAAAGGGACGTGGACGAGGCCGTGGGCGAGGTCGGGGGAATGGTTCTGGGGAGCAAGGTAGCAGTGAAGCCACAGGGCGTCCCGTGCCTACTCCTGTGGGGCAGCAAGCATTGCGCCACTCCACAGTGCCAGGGTTGCTTGCCACATTAACTAAACTGCAGGGTACAAACCTTAGTAGGCCCGAGAACCAGGAACAGGTCTTGCAATGGCTGTCAGAGAACGCTTACAGCACATTGTCCAGCAGCCAGTCAGACTCTGCCTCCTCTCCTCCTATTACCCAACAGTCTTGTCTTCCTTCCTCCCAAAATTCCGAAGCTTTACAGAACAATAACCCAAACTGTCCCTGCTCCCCAGAGCTGTTCTCCGCTCCTTTCATTGTCCCTCAACCTGCCTCTCCACGTCACGATTCCACGAACCTAACAGAGGAGCATCTGTGTCCAGATGCTCAAACACTAGAGTCTCCTCCATCTCCGTTCGATTTGGTGGTGGATGACCAGCAACCCACCCTCATCGACGATGATGTGACGCAGTTGCCGTCAGGGCATCCAGTTGACTGGCGCATTGTGCGGGAGGAGGAGATGAGACAGGAGTTGGAAGAGGAAGTGGTGGATGATGAGGACACTGACCCGACCTGGACAGGGGGGATGTCAAGCGGGGAAAGTAGTGTGGATGTTGAGGCAGGTGCAGCACCAAAAAGGGTAGCTAGAGGCAGAGGCAGAGGTCAGCAGCTTAGGCGAAGCCAGGCCACACCCGGAATCTCCCAAGATGTTCCAGTTCGTACCCAGCCCCGAAAAACTCCCACCTCGAGGGCACGTTTCTCGAAGGTGTGGAGTTTTTTCAAGGAATGCGCCGAGGACAGATATAGTGTTGTCTGCACAATTTGCCTCTCGAAATTGATTAGGGGCTCTGAGAAGAGCAACCTGTCCACCACTTCAATGCGCCGTCATTTGGAATCCAAGCACTGGAATCAGTGGCAGGCAGCAACGGCAGGACAAAGGCCGCCTGCCGTTCACGCCACTGCCACTGCCTCTGCCTCTGCCTCTGCCACTGCCACTGCTGACTGTGCTGGCGATGCACTCCAGAGGACGAGCCAGGACACCACTTCATCTGCCTCCGCCACTTTGTTGACTTCTACCTCATCCTCCCCTGGTCCTGTCTTATCTCCTTCTCCTGCACCATCAAAGGCACCATCAGGCGTTTCTTTACAACAACCCACCATCTCTCAGACATTGGAGCGGCGGCAGAAATACACTGCTAACCACCCACACGCGCAAGCCTTGAACGCCAACATCGCTAAACTGCTGGCCCAGGAGATGTTGGCGTTCCGGCTTGTTGAAACTCCCGCCTTCCTGGACCTGATGGCAACTGCGGCACCTCGCTATGCCGTCCCTAGCCGTCACTACTTCTCCCGGTGTGCCGTCCCCGCCTTGCACCAGCACGTGTCACTCAACATCAGGCGGGCCCTTAGTTCCGCGCTTTGCACAAAGGTCCACTTGACCACCGACGCGTGGACAAGTGCATGCGGACAGGGACGCTACATTTCACTGACGGCACACTGGGTAAATGTAGTTGAGGCTGGGACTGCTTCCCAAACTGGCCCGGTGTACCTCGTCTCCCCGCCTAACATTCCTGGCAGGGACACGAGAAGAACACCCCCCTCCTCCTCCTCCTCTACCGCCTCCTCCTCCGCCACCGCCTCCTCCTCCGCCACCGCCTCCTCCTCCGCTGTTAGATTGACCCCAGCTACGAGTTGGAAACGTTGCAGCACTGGCGTTGGTAGACGTCAGCAGGCTGTGCTGAAGCTGATCAGCTTGGGGGACAGACAGCACACTGCCTCCGAGGTGAGGGATGCCCTCCTCGATGAGACGGCAATATGGTTTGAGCCGCTGCACCTGGGCCCAGGCATGGTCGTTTGTGATAACGGCCGGAACCTGGTAGCAGCTCTGGAGCTTGCCGGACTCCAACATGTTCCATGCCTGGCCCACGTCTTCAACCTAGTGGTGCAACGTTTCCTAAAGAGCTACCCCAATGTTCCAGAGCTACTGGTGAAAGTGCGGCGCATGTGCGCCCACTTTCGCAAGTCGACAGTAGCCGCTGCTAGCTTAAAATCTCTCCAGCAACGCCTGCATGTGCCACAACACCGGCTTTTGTGCGACGTCCCCACACGCTGGAACTCAACGTTTCAGATGTTGAATAGAGTGGTTGAGCAGCAGAGACCTTTGATGGAATACCAGCTACAAAACCCTAGGGTGCCACAAAGTCAGCTGCCTCAGTTTCACATCCATGAGTGGCCATGGATGAGAGACCTTTGTGACATCCTACGGGTCTTTGAGGAGTCCACAAGGAGGGTGAGCTCTGAGGATGCGATGGTGAGCCTTACAATCCCGCTCTTGTGTGTTCTGAGAGAATCCCTGATTGACATCAGGGATAACTCAGATCACACAGAGGAGTTAGGGATAGCATCCGATCCGTCACAGCTGGAGAGTAGGTCCACACATCTGTCCGCTTCACTGCGTTTAATGGAGGAGGAGGAGGAGGAGGAGGAGGAAGAAGAGTTGTCCGATGATGTGATGGTGATACAGGAGGCTTCCGGGCAACTTCGAATCGTCCCATTGTTGCAGCGCGGATGGGTAGACATGGAGGATGAGGAGGAAATGGAGATTGAACTTTCCGGTGGGGCCAGAGGAGTCATGCCAACTAACACTGTGGCAGACATGGCTGAGTTCATGTTGGGGTGCTTTACAACCGACAAGCGTATTGTCAAAATCATGGAGGACAACCAGTACTGGATCTTTGCTATCCTTGACCCCCGGTATAAAAACAACATCTCGTCTTTTATTCCGGTAGAGGGGAGGGCCAATCGCATCAATGCTTGCCACAGGCAATTGGTGCAGAATATGATGGAGATGTTTCCAGCATGTGACAGTGGCGGCAGGGAGGGCAGTTCCTCCAGTAGGCAACCAAGTTCTCACCGGTCCACACAAACGAGGGGCACACTGTCTAAGGTCTGGGACACCTTGATGGCACCCCCTCGCCAAAGTGCCGCCACGGAGGGTCCTAGTGTCACCAGGCGTGAGAAGTATAGGCGCATGTTGCGGGAATACCTTTCCGACCACAGCCCTGTCCTCTCCGACCCCTCTGCGCCCTACACGTATTGGGTGTCGAAGTTGGACCTGTGGCTTGAACTTGCCCTATATGCCTTGGAGGTGCTGTCCTGTCCTGCCGCCAGCGTCCTATCTGAGAGGGTGTTCAGTGCAGCCGGTGGCATCATCACTGACAAGCGCACCCGTCTGTCAGCTGAGAGTGCCGACCGGCTCACTTTGATAAAAATGAACCACCACTGGATAGAGCCTTCATTTTTGTGCCCACCTGTGTAAAGCACCCCAACATGAAACTCCATGTCTGTACTCAACCTCTCCAATTCCTCCGCATCCTCATACTCATCCACCATAAGCGTTGCACAATTCTGCTAATACTAGGCTCCCTCCAACATGATTTCCCCCAACTCTGCTGGTTAGAGGCTCCCTCCACCCTGATTTCCACCAACTCTGCTGGTTAGAGGCTCCCTCCACCCTGCTTTCCCACAACTCTGCTGGTTAGAGGCTCCTTCCACCATGAATTTGCCCAAACTGGGCTGTTTAGAGGCTCCCTCCACCATGAATTGGTCCAAACTGGGCTGGTTAGAGGCTCCCTCCACCATTAATTGGTCCAAACTGGGCTGGTTAGAGGCTCCCTCCACCATGAATTTGCCCAAACTGGGCTGTTTAGAGGCTCCCTCCACCATGAATTTGCCCAAACTGGGCTGTTTAGAGGCTCCCTCCACCATGAATTGGTCCAAACTGGGTTTTTTAGAGGCTCCCTCCACCATGAATTGGTCCAAACTGGGGTGGTTAGAGGCTCCCTCCACCATTAATTGGTCCAAACTGGGCTGGTTAGAGGCTCCCTCCACCATGAATTGGTCCAAACTGGGCTGGTTAGAGGCTCCCTCCACCATGAATTGGTCCAAACTGGGGTGGTTAGAGGCTCCCTCCACCATTAATTGGTCCAAACTGGGCTGGTTAGAGGCTCCCTCCACCATTAATTGGTCCAAACTGGGCTGGTTAGAGGCTCCCTCCACCATGAATTTGCCCAAACTGGGCTGTTTAGAGGCTCCCTCCACCATTAATTGGTCCAAACTGGGCTGGTTAGAGGCTCCCTCCACAATTAATTGGTCCAAACTGGGCTAATTAGAGGCTCCCTCCACCATGAATTGGTCCAAACTGGGTTTTTTAGAGGCTCCCTCCACCATGAATTTGCCCAAACTGGGCTGTTTAGAGGCTCCCTCCACCATGAATTGGTCCAAACTGGGCTGGTTAGAGGCTCCCTCCACCATGAATTTCCCAAAACTTGGCTGTTTAGAGGCTCCCTCCACCATTAATTGGTCCAAACTGGGCTGGTTAGAGGCTCCCTCCACCATGAATTGGTCCAAACTGGGGTTTTTAGAGGCTCCCTCCACCATGAATTGGTCCAAACTTGGCTGTTTAGAGGCTCCCTCCACCATGAATTGGTCCAAACTGGGGTGGTTAGAGGCTCCCTCCACCATTAATTGGTCCAAACTGGGCTGGTTAGAGGCTCCCTCCACCATGAATTTGCCCAAACTGGGCTGTTTAGAGGCTCCCTCCACCATGAATTTGCCCAAACTGGGCTGGTTAGAGGCTCCCTCCACCATGAATTGGTCGAAACGGGTTTTTAGAGGCTCCCTTCACCATGAATTGGTCCAAACTTGGCTGTTTAGAGGCTCCCTCCACCATGAATTGGTCCAAACTGGGGTGGTTAGAGGCTCCCTCCACCATTAATTGGTCCAAACTGGGCTGGTTAGAGGCTCCCTCCACCATTAATTGGTCCAAACTGGGCTGGTTAGAGGCTCCCTCCACCATGAATTGGTCCAAACTGGGGTTTTTAGAGGCTCCCTCCACCATGAATTGGTCCAAACTTGGCTGTTTAGAGGCTCCCTCCACCATTAATTGGTCCAAACTGGGCTGGTTAGAGGCTCCCTCCACCATGAATTGGTCCAAACTGGGGTTTTTAGAGGCTCCCTCCACCATGAATTGGTCCAAACTTGGCTGTTTAGAGGCTCCCTCCACCATTAATTGGTCCAAACTGGGCTGGTTAGAGGCTCCCTCCACCATGAATTGGTCCAAACTGGGTTTTTTAGAGGCTCCCTCCACCATGAATTTGCCCAAACTGGGCTGTTTAGAGGCTCCCTCCACCATGAATTGGTCCAAACTGGGTTTTTTAGAGGCTCCCTCCACCATGAATTGGTCCAAACTGGGCTGGTTAGAGGCTCCCTCCACCATGAATTGGTCCAAACTGGGGTGGTTAGAGGCTCCCTCCACCATTAATTGGTCCAAACTGGGCTGGTTAGAGGCTCCCTCCACCATTAATTGGTCCAAACTGGGCTGGTTAGAGGCTCCCTCCACCATGAATTTGCCCAAACTGGGCTGTTTAGAGGCTCCCTCCACCATTAATTGGTCCAAACTGGGCTGGTTAGAGGCTCCCTCCACAATTAATTGGTCCAAACTGGGCTAATTAGAGGCTCCCTCCACCATGAATTGGTCCAAACTGGGTTTTTTAGAGGCTCCCTCCACCATGAATTTGCCCAAACTGGGCTGTTTAGAGGCTCCCTCCACCATGAATTGGTCCAAACTGGGCTGGTTAGAGGCTCCCTCCACCATGAATTTCCCAAAACTTGGCTGTTTAGAGGCTCCCTCCACCATTAATTGGTCCAAACTGGGCTGGTTAGAGGCTCCCTCCACCATGAATTGGTCCAAACTGGGCTGGTTAGAGGCTCCCTCCACCATTAATTGGTCCAAACTGGGCTGGTTAGAGGCTCCCTCCACCATGAATTTGCCCAAACTGGGCTGGTTAGAGGCTCCCTCCACCATGAATTGGTCCAAACTGGGTTTTTTAGAGGCTCCCTCCACCATGAATTTGCCCAAACTGGGCTGGTTAGAGGCTCCCTCCACCATGAATTGGTCCAAACTGGGCTGGTTAGAGGCTCCCTCCACCATGAATTTGCCCAAACTGGGCTGTTTAGAGGCTCCCTCCACCATTAATTGGTCCAAACTGGGCTGGTTAGAGGCTCCCTCCACCATGAATTTGCCCAAACTGGGCTGTTTAGAGGCTCCCTCCACCATGAATTGGTCCAAACTGGGCTGGTTAGAGGCTCCCTCCACCATGAATTGGTCCAAACTGGGCTGGTTAGAGGCTCCCTCCACCATGAATTTCCCAAAACTTGGCTGTTTAGAGGCTCCCTCCACCATTAATTGGTCCAAACTGGGCTGGTTAGAGGCTCCCTCCACCATGAATTGGTCCAAACTGGGGTTTTTAGAGGCTCCCTCCACCATGAATTGGTCCAAACTTGGCTGTTTAGAGGCTCCCTCCACCATGAATTGGTCCAAACTGGGGTGGTTAGAGGCTCCCTCCACCATTAATTGGTCCAAACTGGGCTGGTTAGAGGCTCCCTCCACCATTAATTGGTCCAAACTGGGCTGGTTAGAGGCTCCCTCCACCATGAATTTGCCCAAACTGGGCTGTTTAGAGGCTCCCTCCACCATGAATTTGCCCAAACTGGGCTGGTTAGAGGCTCCCTCCACCATGAATTGGTCCAAACGGGTTTTTAGAGGCTCCCTTCACCATGAATTGGTCCAAACTTGGCTGTTTAGAGGCTCCCTCCACCATGAATTGGTCCAAACTGGGGTGGTTAGAGGCTCCCTCCACCATTAATTGGTCCAAACTGGGCTGGTTAGAGGCTCCCTCCACCATTAATTGGTCCAAACTGGGCTGGTTAGAGGCTCCCTCCACCATGAATTGGTCCAAACTGGGGTTTTTAGAGGCTCCCTCCACCATGAATTGGTCCAAACTTGGCTGTTTAGAGGCTCCCTCCACCATGAATTTGCCCAAACTGGGCTGTTTAGAGGCTCCCTCCACCATGAATTGGTTCAAACTGGGCTGGTTAGAGGCTCCCTCCACCATTAATTGGTCCAAACTGGGCTGGTTAGAGGCTCCCTCCACCATGAATTTGCCCAAACTGGGCTGGTTAGAGGCTCCCTCCACCATGAATTGGTCCAAACTGGGTTTTTTAGAGGCTCCCTCCACCATGAATTTGCCCAAACTGGGCTGGTTAGAGGCTCCCTCCACCATGAATTGGTCCAAACTGGGGTTTTTAGAGGCTCCCTCCACCATGAATTTGCCCAAACTGGGGTGTTTAGAGGCTCCCTCCACCATGAATTTGCCCAAACTCTGCTGGTTAGAGGCTCAATCCACCCTGATTTTCAAAACAAATGTTGGTGCCAACCTCAACTTACTACAAGGGCCAAATTCACTGCTGGTGACAAGCTCTCCTCACTGCAAGTGCCAAATACACATGTTTCAAGGTGTTTTCCTACTGTCAGAGAGGTGGTATTGAGTGTGTAAAGTGTGTAGTTGTTAGGCTGTGATGTTGGGGTAATAGAGGGTCTTTGGTGTGTTAGATGCCCCCAGACATGCTTCCCCTGCTGTCCCAGTGTCATTCCAGAGGTGTTGGCATCATTTCCTGGGGTGTCATAGTGGACTTGGTGACCCTCCAGACACGGATTTGGGTTTCCCCCTTAACGAGTATCTGTTCCCCATAGACTATAATGGGGTTCGAAACCCGTTCGAACACACGAACATTGAGCGGCTGTTCGAATCGAATTTCGAACCTCGAACATTTTAGTGTTCGCTCATCTCTAATCCTGAACACTTGCTAGGTTGCCAATGACTGCAGGCATGTAGTTTTAAGGGATTATAGGTTTAGACATATAAATAGGATCGTCCTGAAAATGAGCAACTGTGGTTAACTATACCACACCACGTGTAAATCGGTTCAATCACTGGAGCGTTCACCTGGGTCAAAGAGCTTCAAAGAAGAGGCAACAGTATGTGGGTAGTCTGCCTTCTACCTATAACATGAAACACTACACAGCAAAACCTGGAACATGCCCAGTGCTTGTGTGAATGCTATGTGGCAGTGATAGACATGGAAAATTACATGTGAAAGAAGCATTCATGACACTCTGCATCAGGCGAAGAATTACGAAGCGTTAAACCTCATCCTGACTTGAGCTGTTAAAACACAACCTGTTAAAATTGGCCTGACATCGCCCCGTCCTCTGTTTTTCTTTGCAGACACAGAGCATGAGCACTAAAATGAATCCACACAAGCCCCACGTTAGGGCTTGACCCAGGCTTCCTGAGGTAAAACACCGCTGCCCTGGCTGTTTTCTCAGCACACACCAGGAATACGATCTTTTTCTCAATGTCTATAAAATATGGCTTGTTCTCCAGCAGTCGCTGTCTCCAGTCACTCTTACTGGGTCTTGGCAATGTTAAACTTCAGCTACATTTGGTAGTAAATGGAGGTGTCAGATTCTACCTGACACATATTACAGAAATGTTGTTGGTTTAGTTATTTGATAGGTCACTTTACTTTTCTTTCAAATTTATTTAGTGAATGTACCCAAACAAAAATCCTAAATTTCATTAATGTTTAATAACTAAAATTTGTCAAATTTCAAGTGCAAAATGATTGGATAAATCAGTGTGGCTTAGACCCTATTGACTGTAATGGAGTAGACAATGACTAGAATGGAAACACTACAGCTCCAGGGCATGAATTACACCAGGGAGAGGTGAAAAAACATAACATGTATGTAGCAGGGAGAGGTGAGGATTGCATGTGTATTGTGTAAAACTAGAGAGGAGTTAATGTATGTAGATTTTGCCTCAACATTACCAATGACAGCACTAACTAAGATAAGATAAGATAACTGTTTAATAGTCCCACCATAGGGAAATTCAGTGTGTTACAGCAGCATAGATAATACAGTAATATTTCAAGAAATAGAACACATACAAGCTCAGAATAGCAGATAGAAAAGATACTAGGAGTTATAGTAACTAAAGAAAAGGAAAACTCAGGATCATTTAGTTCTCTGTGCGGAGTGATCTTCGCTTAGCCTGATGTTGGTTATACAACCTGATTGCGGTTGGGAGGAAGGATCTCCAATAGGGCTCCTTCTCACACTTGGGGTGAAGCATTTGGTCACTGACAGTACTGCCCAGTGCTATCACAGTCTCAAATATGGGATGGGAGTTGTTCTCTGGTAAATTACCCAGATGTCCTGGGATCCCTGAAAGACACATCCATCAAGTTAATATAAGTAAACTATTTCAGAGATAAAAGGATAATTAAGATATATTTAGTACTCAGTACTCCCTAATACAACGTTATATTGTATGCACCAAGCTTTCCATGGACCCTGAAAGGCAAATCTGAAATGGACACAATTCTAGAGTAAAAAGGAAAGTTTATTTTAGGTAGAGTTTGACTGAGTGGTTTCTATTACAACTCACCATGGCATGTTACCCAGCTTTCCTGAGACTCTGAAAGGCAAGCAAGGCATGCAACCCATGTTATTTAAATGGGTTGTATCAAGTTTTGAAAGTTTAGGATAGGGAATAACTTCAAGGTGCGTATCGGTCATCATGACTGCTAGGACCCGCATAATCATGAGAATGGGGGATCTGAGTACTCGTCTATCATCATTGCTCCCATACAGAGTGAATGAAGCAGCAGGGCATATGCTTGGCCTACTGCTCCATAAGGATGGGAGAACAATGGGGGTCCCAGTTGTCAGACCTCCACTGATCATGAAGTTATCCTGTATCCTAACCATAAGGGAAAACTTCAAAACTTAGTGCAACCCCTTTAACAAAAGAAGAAAAGAACTCTTGTTCCATTTACTATATCAAGGAGGGCCTCTTAAAACTGAGCAGAAGTAAGTGGAGACAGGAGCAGAACCTGTATAGCGTTGTAAATTAATTTGAATCATTTCTCATTAAACTAATTCAATAAAATATTGCTACATGCCAATAAAATCCTTGAAGGCTACAACTCACAACACAACCACTGGGTGGCCACACATAGACATATAGGATATCATGTGACACAATATTGAAAAGGAATATTGTCTTGATAAGCTAATGATCTCATGATAAATATATCTCTACATGCTCAGACAAGTAGAAAGGTAAAGGAGGACACATTTTCCAGCTTCTGATACTGCAAATTACTTCCTTCTCAAATCAATGAGAGCTAAGGTGAAGTGCAGAGTTACGAAATGCCCCTCTGCCATAAAGTGAAGGACTTGACCAGTGATGCATTTCATACCACCCAACTTTTGAAGAACAGAAAGAGGGACAAAATGTGCTATGCGCGCTGCGGCAAATTTAGATCCTCCCACTTTTATGCTTACTCCGCCCATTCTCATTCATTTTTCATGTGCTCCCACATAGTATAATCCTCCTACAGTCACCCTTTCATTATATGTCCCCACATTATAATGTTCCCTTCCAACTGCCCCACAGTATTTAGTTCCTCTCCTGGTGCCCCAGTTTCAACTGGCGGAAACTAGATGGGACATGAAACTGGGGCAGCTGGAGGGGGACATTAACATTGGGGGTAGTTGGAGGGGGACAATAAATTAATTGCAGCTGAAGTGGGACATTAAACTGGGGGCAACTAGAGGGGGACATATATACTGTATATAATGGTAACAAACCACTCAGTATACAGGATTTGATGGAGACGTTTACTTAATGGTATTCTTTTTTTTTTTTAAATGTAGATTGTGAGCCCCACAATGTACATTTTTCCCTATCAGTATATCTTTTTTTTGGAATATGGGATGGAAATCCATGCAAACACGGGGAGAACATACAAACTCCTTGCAGATGGTTTTTTGCCCATGGTGGGATTTGAACACCAGGACTCCAGCGCTGCAAGGCTGCAGTGCTAACCACTGAGCCACCGTGTGGCCCCTTACTTAATGGTATTCTATGAAATATATTGCCCAATATTATATTTTCTTTATATAAATGTTGTTTTTCCAGTTCTTTTTCAATTTCAGTTGTCAAGCTATAGCAGATTCTCCTTAACAAGCTGAGAAATCGCCCTATATGTTGCTGTATGCCTCTATCCGTAATTCTTAGTGTTTCATATGCTAGTTAGTAGAAACTTTCTGCTATGATATTTCCTACAAACACATGTTGAAAACTTTCCCGCTGAGTAGCATCACCTTTACTGTGAAGTACAAAACAGCACCGGTGTAAATAAAGCGCCTCGCCAAAAAGGTGACGGTACCATATAAGATATTGCAGGGAAGTTTTGAACATTGTTGAACTATATAAAGCACTTACAATGAGATAGAAAACTTAGTTATTTGCCGCTCCCCCCCTTCTGCCTGCATCTCTACTTCTTTCTCAGTTGCTCAGAAGGTAATGGTACCATATAAGACATTGCAGAGAAATATTGAACATTGTTGATGTATATAAAGCACTTAAGATAAGATAGAAAACTTTTAGTTTTTTGCAGTAACCTCTGTCTGCCCACATCGATGCTTTTCTCCCTCTTACTCAGAAGTAGCATACCCCGTCAAATTTTCATAAACTTTTGTGGACCTGTAATCTCATTCTACACTGAAATGACTATTTGTCTTAGGAGATCAAGGCACATTGTGCAGATATAGGAAGGCAGGAAAGAAAAAAAATCCTGGTACTGTAAATGGAAAAAGAGCTACTTCATAAGATGTATGGTAAAAGATTCTTATATCCACTTGTGTTATGTATTGGCCTTACGTCTTTGTACAAAGCTTGTTGGTTTTTAGAGACTATTTAAGAAGTTGTAGGTTTATTCTGTAGTATGTTTTCGGTCACTGTCTTGTAATATCCCACATTTCACTGTCTTATCTGACTGTGAACTGTGAGGATTATATCCATTGTTACTGACCATCATACAAACCATAACAGAACCGCTTCTTAGCTGACATGGCACTACATACCAAGTATGTAGCCAAGACTTCTTTGCTATAAGTATAGGAGTTCCAGATTTAATGCTGCAAATAACAGCAAAAGTGAATTTATGTGATCAGTTCTGCTACTTTATTTATCAATGTATGTTTGTCATATGGCAGTGTTATGTCTCTGTTGGACAGTATTTTTTTCGCCATGGTATAATGGCATTTGACCAATGCCATTATACCACTCTGCCCATACCTTGCCCAATATAGTCGCACCCACATTTCATACTGCTGTATCACACTTTTTTATGTATTTAAAAGTTTTATGGCTTTCTATATCACTATTGTGATGGGAAGCTGTTTTATTTTGTTGACCAGCAAATATACGACTTCTCTATAACATTGACTTCCCTTGTTGCGAGTGTCAGGGGTGAAGGGGTTAATTCTGTAAGTTGCATTATTTGTCAGGAATCTGGCCAAACATTGAATGTGCGTCTATTTATCTTCCTTCATAACCATCTCATTTAGGCTTGTTATACTAATAGAATTGAACTCTTAATTGGAACATCAGCTAAAGCCACTGATTATATTGGACTTTAATTTTTTCTAATTGCCTACTTAATGGCAGAGGTCAGTAGAAAGTTACACAGAGAGATATACGCACGGCTATCACTCAAATTGAGACTTCACTTTTCATCAATGATCATTGAGCGGAGGTTTCACAGACTTGGTGAAGGCAGTTTGTGTGTTCCTAGAGACACACAGAAAAGTTTGTGCAATTGCAGATGTATCTACCCTCAACTTAGCTTAAAAAATACTTGTCAGGAGTAATGGTAAGGAAGGAGACATCTCTATACAATAGTTGTCGTGCAGAAAAATTAAAAGACATTGGAAAATTGCATTTGTCGGCCAATGACATCCATCTGATAGGTGGTGTTTTGTTCATCTAAATCCAGTCAGCCATTCCAAAGGTATAAACCCTTTTATTGTTGATTTTATTAGTATATACTAGCCAAGCGGAGAGAGATTCTGTGTGCTACATATTATGCATTGTTACCGCCCACTTGGCTAATATACAATCATTTGGATCAATGCTATAAGGGCTTACATCTTTGGAATGGCTTAATGGATTTTAATAAATAAAACACAAAATTGCTCAGGGTGACAGTCACTATCAGATGGGGTTTTCAGATTTTCAGATCTAGGAGACTAAACCTAAATTCCATCTTATAAGCCTTGTCTGTGCGCTTGATGTATTGTTCAGTTATCAGCTGTTTTGAGCTGTGGAAATCACTGATAGGATGTTCAGAAAAACATTTGTCCTATATTAAAAAATCTCACGTACCGTATATTCATTCCTGAGAAATGTGAAATGATTTACAAATGTGTCCAACCTTAAAGGAACTGTCCAGGAAAAAAAGTTTTTTTCATGGTAGCTGGGGAACAGTAAAAAAAACAAACCAAAAAAACCCCACACACATCCCTGTGTACAAGGCCACCGTCCAGTCCCACGGCACCTTAAAGAGGACCTTTCATGTCCTCGGAGCACATACAGTGTAATACACCACTAGAAAGCTGAGAGTGCGCGGAATTCAGTTTTCCTTTCTGTGCCCCCGCTGAAGGGTGTTTCTGATAGTCTGTTAGGAACGCCCTTCCTCACAGTAATGTCTATTGCACTGTACTGTGAGAGGGGCGTTTCTTACCACCCAGCCATGACGCTGAGTGACGAGGAACGCCCTCCAGTACTAGTCTATGAGCAAGTACTATCAGGAGTAGGGGAGGCGTTCCTCACATCATGGCTCTTCATCGGGGGGCACTGTCCACTTTCTAGAAGTGTATTACACCGCATGTGCCCCAGGAGGTGAAAGGTCCTCTTTAAGGCTTGTTCTGATGGAAGTTTTGCATTTGCATATTATCTGATCTGCTCCAGGCTGACAAACTGGATGGGAAAACACCTTTAATCCAAATTGGCAGTTTGCTCCTTTTAAACATACTGGGAAAAAGAAAATCTAATTTGTTGCAAAATTCTAAAAAAAAAAACCCACAGCTATGAAGGAAGCCAAAAGTCACAGAGCTCTCCCCAAGCAGAGCTGAGAGGGATCATTGGTGCCAACAACACGCTCATTATATGGTGTCTCAGTGAGCAGCTGAGATGCCAGAACAATCCGAAACGCCAGAGCAGGCAAACCATCAACGGCAGCAATTTGCTGAATGTAGGCGGATAATTGACGCTAACAACGCACAGACGAAGTCGCGGGCAGAGACACACACACAAGCGACATACAAAATACACAAGTGTGGGGCAACATGGTGGCCCAGTGGTTAGCACTGCAGCCTTGCAGCACTGGAGCCCTGGGTTCAAATCCCACCAGAAACAACACGTGCAAGAAATTTGCATGTTTGCATGGATTTCCTCCCATTCTACAAAGACATACTGATAGGAAAAAAAAAAAATATGAGTGCAAAACTGGACAATTCTTATAGGGCCACTACACAAACAAAAAATGAAATATACCGGGTCCTCCTGCATATATATATATATATCACTTTTGTTATACTGTGAAAAGTTGGTCATTCTCTCGATACACACATCTTGTCAAGACGAAAGGTAAGGAAGGACATACAGTATGTGTACATACAGATGTGTGAAAAATATCAGCAGCATCTACTGAACATTACACAATTTGATGACTTTAGCAGAGCTCACAGCATGTTTATACCTTGTAATATAACATCTATTTCACTGCAGTCTCTAAGGGCCGTAAGGAGTATGGGGCAGAATGCTATGTACTGAGGAATATAGATGTATACTACAGTATGTTCAGTAATGAAGATAGAAGCAATACTTAACAGTAAAATGTATTTACCCATGGCTGGACTAGACAAAACATGTAAAGAGCTATCAGCATCTAAGCAATTTAAGTTTCCAACCAGATAAAGCTGTAGTACAAACGAAAATTGTAATATATCTTCCAAGAGAAGAATGTTTCTTTCTCCACTGCTGCTCACACACTATACTGGTAATTCTTTATCATCTCTTTTATGAGAACTCTATGTTGTGCCATCCACTGTTATTAGACATTGATGGATAAATAGACAACTGGGTGTTACCAGATGATTGGGTTTCCCAGCACAGTCTGACTCGGTTTAATTGGCGCTGACCCTATCAGAAGGGAAAGCGAGAGATCAGGAGCAGTGATAGGTCCTCTACTTTATTATATGAGGTGCATATAGCAGATAGCTGAATAAAAATAAGAACAACTCATCAGTGAAGGACCTCACATTCTGGTGCTACAGGAAACTGATGACATCACATTCATTGGCCCCAGACAAGGGACTGACTGAGCAGTCCTGTTAATAATGCTTGTGATGACATCACCTCCGATTCAACAGTGACCAGATCTGGGAGCACTAAAACTGGAGGTTCTTTAGCAGGTGAGTTATTTTTCTTTTTTAATTTTTATAGGCTATCCTTTAAATTATCTAGGGTCTCCTTAATGACACATTTAATATACTGGTCTGACTGAGGTCACACTCTCTACATAGGTTTACGATGTGTGTGCAGCAGTCTAGGTGATCCAGCCATGACCTTAACAAATGCATTGTATGTGCAGGGATTGCTTGACTGTGTAAAGAAATACAAAGACACAAAAGTATATTGTGTAAGGTAAGCTGGTCTGCATATAGGATTCCTCTGAAGAAGACTAATAAAATATTAAAACCAAGTTGTAACTCAGTCCAAACTACCCATTGAATGGTTTCCTCTGGAGTGAGGGTTACCTAGTTTGCTTGCTATCCGATTTGCTGTCTTCATTGTGACCAGGTATCCATTTTCATCTGGGCCCCTGCTAGGTTCCATTAAGCGCCCATGACAGGATTTATCAAAAGCAGTTGGGTTTTTACGAGCTGCCTTTCATGTTCTCTTCGTAAAATATAAATAAATGAAAAGGATTAGGCCAAGGAAACGGGGGATAATTCATCAACAATCTGAAATGGCCTGAACTGCTTGCAGATGTATGAACTTACTCAAGAATGTCCTCTGCTGTTTGAAAAATGAGCGGTGTTATGTCTTATTTTTTATGCAGCCTGACGAACATTCGCGGTACTGTACTACGTAGTTAACCTTTTTATGCAGGAGTCAATTGAAGCGTGTTTTGTTTCCAAGTTCATAGACAGAAAACATCAATATGTTTCTCAACATTCGCTGAAAGCACACATGTTCTGGGATCTGAGGACCTGTCTACTCTTTCAGACAACTTCAAGGAATAAGTCATTTCTGTTGTGCTTGAAGATAGAGTCAATATGATTACATACAGAAACGGTTTCACGTCTCTGTTGCCACGTCCAATGGTTTGGGTGTAAGATGAGAGGTGTAAGATCTGAAACTTCAGTGAATAGCTTGTTGGTGCTGACTAGGGGGATATGGTAGGAGGTCTGAGTATTGAGTAGCATGTGTGTGACCATACCTGGTATACTGAAAAGGATAACACCAGGAGGACAGAAAATCTGGACTCATATATAGATATATAAAAACACAGTTTTCACTTTTTAAAGGGTCTGTCTAGGTATATAATACATGCAAGAAAGCACCTTAAGCATCCATTCACATGGAGGAAAATGGTGAAATTTGGGGTGAAATTTCACCGCTGAATAAAAAGCCTTGATAAAGGAACCCATTGATATCAATGGGAAGCTTTTTTTCAGCACTGAAATTACACACCAAATTCCTCACCATTTTCCTCCGTGTGAATGGATCCTTAAGGGATTCTATCATTGGAATTCCCTTTTTTACTTAAAGATGACCTTTCACCATTTTGCCCACAGGCAGTTCTATATACTGCCGGAAAGCTGACAGTGCGCTGAGTTCAGCGCACTGTCGGCTTTCCCGATGTGGGCCCAGTGTGAAGAGCTTACGGTCCGGTACCGTAGCTCTTCTATGGTCAGAAGGGAGTTTCTACCACTCAGTCAGAGACGTCCTTCTTCACAGCACAGCCAATCGCTCTGTGCTGTGAGAGCCGGGAGGAACGCCCCCCTCCCTCCCTGATAATGCTCGTCTATGGACGAGTACTGCGAGCAGATGGAGGGGGGAGTTCCTCCCGGCTCTCACAGCACAGCGCGATTGGCTGTGCTGTGAAGAAGGACGTCTCTGACTGAGTGTCAGAAACTCCCTTCTGACCATAGAAGAGCTACGGTACCGGACTGTAAGCTCTTCACACCGGGCCCAGATCGGGAAAGCCGACAGTGTGCTGAATTCAGCGCAGTGTCAGCTTTCTGGCAGTCTATAGAACTGCCTGTGGGAAAAATGGTGAAAGGTCCTCTTTAAGTACACGCAAGAATAGCCTTAATAAAGACTATTCTTCTCTTACCTTTATTATTCTGATCCACGCCGCCGTTCATCAGAAATATCTTCTTTCTTCAATATGTAATTGAAGGTGTTCTCTGTGCAGTTCAAAAACTCTCCAGTGACACCTCCATCTTCTTTTCCGGATCGCCTCTTCTTACTCGTCACCTTCGTGTCTTTATCCAAAAGTGCCGACTGTGCATGTGCATCAGCCATTTTCCTGTGGCCAAACAGGTGATGCCATAGGGAAATGGCCGATGTACATGCGCAGTCGGCACTTTTGGATGAAGATGCGAAGGTTACGCGGGCGTCGCTGGTGAGATTTTGAACAGTACAGACGATGCCCCCAGGGCTGTTCGAGCGCAGGGAACACCCCCAGGTAAGAGAAGAATAGCCTTTCTTATAGCTATTCCTACATGCACTTAGGTAAAAAAGGGGATTTTTGTTATAGAATCCCTTTAAACATATTTTTCAATCAATTATGGTGGAGGACAAGAGGACGTAACTTTTTAATTTTTCTGTCAACATGGCCTTATAAATGCTTGTTTTTGCTGGACTGGCTGTAATTTTTAATGTCCCAATTAACGTATATATCAAGTTTTATACTTTTATTGACTCTTCTTGGGGGGGAAGACAGCAACTCCACCATTATTTTTTGCATTAGACATTTTATAGTGTTCATCTTAAAGCATGTGATATATATTCTTTAGTTCTATGGGATTCTAATAATACCAAATCTACATAGATTTTGTTGTTTTACTATTGCATCGTGAAAAAACGTTTTAAAAAAAAGTGTGCACTATATTTGTGACAATGACAATATTATAAGTGCATTAAGTGCATCAATTCTGTGTCCTATTTATTCTGCTTTTTGACCCAATTTGTACACCTTTTGTGAAAACTTTTTTTTTTTTGCTTTTCATTTTGGTCCCTTATAGGCACTTGAACATACAAATATCTGATCATTCATATAATACACTACAATACTTTTGCATTGTAGTGAATTATAAATTTTCTAAATTGATATGCAGCTTATTAGAAGCAGCCAGACACCGTCTGGGGTCTTATGGATGCCGTGTTGCAATGGGTTAAATCTGTTTTTGCAGCACAATGGGGACCTACACAATATTGCTCTTGTGATTTTAATATCCATGGTTATACATTACGTTATATTTGATGCCAGAAGCCTTGAAATTAACATTAACAAACACATTTAGAACATATGAATAGGCATAAAAATTACACAACAGCATCATTTTTTTTCTCTGGTGTAAAAAATAGCATTGGATACACGGGAATAAACTTGTCAGATTAATGTTCCCCTTACAGGAAAGCTCTGCCGAGGATCTCTCTGCTCTTACAGTATCCAGTATCTCGGAGTTAGCTGTAGTAATAAATTAGCTTTGTAGGCAGTTTTTGACATTTTTAAAGCACAGAAATGGATACAGTCGAGCATACTGCCTTTGTCTGGCATTGTACAAACTCTCCACAAAAATCTGCAATGTGAATGTAGCCTTAAACTAGGTTCACACCTGCGATTGGGTTTCTGTTCTTCGCCACTTGGGGACCCAAAAAAGGGAAACCTAATCCGTAATGGGGTCCATCGGGTTCCCACCCAAAAAATGGAGACAAAAAAATTCCTGCTTGCAGTCATGGTGGGCAGAGACCTCAAACGGAAATCGGGCACTGGTGTGAATCCAGCCTTGCATGGGCCATAACATTCTGAGATCATCGAATATGCCACTTTCTTCACTACAACATAATGATACCATCCTTTATTGGTTTCAGGCACAGTCGTAAAATAGGTAAAATCCATCACCCATGAATATTAGTGTTTGCTTTTTGCTGTCTTACTTCAATATCTTCAATATATTTTTTCATAGTTTAATTATATAAAAATTATATTTAAGTATATTTTAAAATTTTAGTATTTTTCTGTTTACTTTATTTTTTAGATTTATTTTGTTTTACTTATAAAGTGCCACCATATTCCACAGCGCTTTACAGACATTGTCAATCACTGGCCCATATAGGGCTCACAATTTACACTCCATATCAGTATATCTGTGGGAGGAAAGCGGAATACCCAGAGGAAACCCACACAAACATGGGGAGAACATCCAAACCTTTCCCTGTTTCGTTCTTTGTCATGTAGCTTTGCCCATTAAAGCACCTGTTGGAATAAGACTAAGATTAAATAGACGCTCAGGAATGAAAATGGGGCCTTCTACAACTACTCAAATCTCCTAAAACGCATCCTTGATGTTGTAGGCCATACTGTGTGCCTTATGCCTTATGCACACAGCATGGCAGTTTCTAAAATACATTTGGGCCGATTTATTCAACCGGCTAAGGCCCCACGTGGCGTCCCGCAAGAAATAACGGCTATGGGATAAACTGTGGCAGCAACGCAACGCAGTTCTTCCCGCAGTGCTTTAGACAGAAAGTTTGCAGAGGTTTCTTCTACGGACTTTCTGTTTCAATTATACCTATGGGGAAACTTCCGGCATTTCCGTAGGTATGATCGATATATTGCAATTTCGGTTTTTATCACAAACAGGGCATGGGATTCGCTAGAATCCCGTCCACTTTGCTCTGACTGTAAAACGCTGAATTTTTTTTTGTGGCATTTCCACCGGGGGCAAATCGCATCATTTCATATGGCAAAATTCACAAACAATTATTTTTGTTGGAGATTTTGCCATAACTTCCTCAATTAAGTTTTCCCACTGCACTTTCCATCCTGTGTGGACATACCCTGAAAGAGATGACCCTATGGCAGGCTAAAGCAGGTGTTCATAGCGACCAATCACAATCAAGTTCTCAGTTTTCACAGGTATAGGACCGGTTGCTTTGGGTAATTGCGCCACTGACGTCGTTGTGCCGGTTTTCCGTGTCATGGCTGGTTGTTACGAGCAGTTCATGCATGTTGTAATAATTTTATTAATAAGCCCATACTTACCAACTTCTGGTTAGTAAAAATCAGGGTATTTACGTCCTACCCCTTCTCAGAATTGCCCCTTTTGGGGACAGGTCAAATTTTCTGGGATTCTTACTGAAAAAATTAGGCAATCCCAGCAAATTTGGGACTGTACTTTCATGTGGAAATAATTTGTCCGCCAACCTCTTAGGCTGACTTTTCCTACCCTTGAAGCTACACTTTTTCCCCCTTAATCTGTATTCACAACTTGTATGTTTCTCCCAAGTGAAAAGATACAAATTGAGGAAGGACATTTTCAGGCAGACTTTATCCCAACTAAAATTAGAAAAACAACATTTCCAGATTAGAGGGAATTCCATGTATAAACTCCCTTAGGGAAGCCGGGTCGAGATGTTGAACTAAGAACCACAAAGGAAGGGGGATAAGTGGAGAAGATGTGATATTTCTGCTTTTTAATTTTCTCTCTACGTACGCTGAGACAACTAAACTCTGTTTCTGTCCCCTGCCACCCATGACCCGGCCTCAACACAACTTTGCCTAGCGCAGTTTCATTAACTCTACAATATCCATCAGCGTAATGTTCATATGTCAGACCAACAACAAAATGTTTCAATGTTTTTTAAAGTCGTCTGTTCCAGGGTAAAATGGATTTTCAGGGTTGACTAGTAGCTCATTTCATAGTTATAGCAAGAGCCCAGGAAAGAGCCACATCGTTTTTCTAGAGTCTCTTTTTACAAGTCACTGAACATTCCCCCATGACTGGTCCATAATGGAATAACAGGCGCAATTCTAGCTCTCTGAATATCTGCAATACATCTTGTTTGTAGACGAAAATACAATATTAATATGACACTTAAAATGAATGCAACCTTCCAATTGCTGCCACCAACATTGGCAGGAAATTCAATAAAAAAAAGGTCATTTGCTGTAATAGTCATTGTGTGAGTGGAGTTTCTAAATGATATCCTGCGTGGACACATTTTATGTATATATTCTTAAGGGCATAGCCAGAATTCATGCCATGCACTTCACTACTATTATACATAGAGTTTTATTCTTTCTTTTCTTTCTTTAGGGTAAATGAGGGGAGGAGTATTAGCCCAAAAAGCATGTTTCGACCATTAGAAACATTAACCCCTTTTGCTCTGTATTAGCTTTTTGTAATGTTGTCATTATGTACCATTTGTACTCCTTGTAGAAACTGAGGCAATACAATACTAGAGTGACGCATGTGTGCAGGCATCTAAGTCTGCCAGTCCATAGACAAAATGATAAAATACAACTGGCCAGCCAAGGGTCCAATCACACTCCCCAGCAGTGACATCTGAGGCATGTAAGGCATGTAACCTCAGTCACCAGCAGAAGAGGAGCAAGGAAGATGGGAAAGATGCGTGGATAGACCAAAGATGCCCAAGGTAGGTGACAAAAATACTTATACTCACCTGTCCTAGGCTCAGCATCCCTTCTGGCCAGTGACTGAGGTCAGACCTCACTGCTGGGTCTGTTATTGGGCCCCAGCAGTAACATTGGGCATGCCACTATGGAGCATATAATACATTTGTGGGGGGGGGGGCACTATGGAGAACATAATACCATGTGGGGGCCATTGTGTAGCACAAAATACCATGTGAGGCCACTGTGGAGCACATAATACCATGTGGGGACCACTGTGTAGCACATAATACCATGTGAGGCCACTGTGGAGCACATAATACCATGTGAGGCCACTGTGGAGCACATAATACCATGTGGGGCCACTGTGCAGAATTTTATGCTGAGTGGGAGCCACTGTGCAGCATATAATGCTGTCCCAGTATTGTTTACATGCCAGGCGCTGTGCTGTTCACTCACCATATTCTTGAAAACTTGATAACTGCAACTGTGTTTTTTTACAGCTACCACACTGACGTATTATTTTTTATGGCCCCATATACATGCACTATAGTCATCAATGATGAGCTATATGGTACTGACATGACATTCCTACAGCATACCAATGGGTGTATGAAACCAGATAGATACATTGGTCCATATCTATAAATAATTTCTACATTTGTACTAATTGTACAATTCCCATTGTGAAACTTAGACTCCGTGCACACGTCTGAGTGTGCCATTTGATGCGCATCTGAGGTGGTGTCTAATTGTCTAATGGTCCAATCCATACTAATCTGATGAAAACAGAGCAGACCCTATCCTGCTCAGTGTCATTGGTGTAAGGATTAAAGGCCCCCATAAGGGTAAATGAACCATGGAATGCACTTAGTTGACACTCAGTCCTATGCATGGGATCTTAAACATATTTATAAAGGTGCCCTGTACCAGCTGATAAGTATTGCTCAAAATGCAAAAATAGACAGTTTTCCTAGGTTTGTGCAAAAAGCCCTGAAGATGTGACAAAATCTGTTTATGGGTTTGGCAAAAGGAACCCCAAGATGAGATATATCTGGGGCTCTATGCACCATCATGCAAGGACTCCTTCTACCACTGTAAGAGTCCTTGTCCTCTAGTGGTTACTTATGGTCAGGTGAACTCTGAGTAACCCCTTGTAAGCCAGTGGAGTGCACTCTGGCCGGTTTAGGGTAACTCATAGTCATGAGATGACAAGACTTGCATGGTGGCCAGCTATGTTCTGGCTAAATAGTCATCCGTCATTTCTAAAATGGGACTACGAGAGGATATCCTTACTGTGTATATCGGGCATAACACGGCATTATAGTATGTAGGGGCTCAGACTAAACATTATGTGGAAGGTGTGTGGGAGCTTATGACACCATTAATGCTGGCCTCAAAGAGGTTTTATACTGTGTGTGGGGTCAAAAGTGGACATATACTACCCTTTTAGACCTTTTAACTTTGTACTATTTGTGCATGATAGTTGCGGAATAACTTAGACTGTAAGCTCCATAAATATGTTGAAAATTAAGACACAATTAAGCTACATCTCATTTTGCGTTTTTGCCCCTAATCAGTATGTCTTTTGGAGTGCAGAAGGAAACACACACAAACACGGGAAGGACATACAAACTCCTTTCAGATGTTGCCCTTGGCAGGATTTGAACCCAGGACCCCGATGCTGCAGTGCTAACCACTGAGCCACCTCATTTGTGCTTGTTTACAGAGAAGTAATGAGGCTTTCCAATAAATCCATTAGGGAACATTTATTAAAATGGTCTGAAGGCAAAACTATCTTATTTGCTCCTGGCAACCAATCACAATACAGATTTCAATGTTCAGCCGCAGAATAGATAAGTAAAGCTGTGCCGTGTTTGGTTGCTTTGGGCAAGTAAGACAGTTTTGCTTTAAACCATTTTAATACATCAGCCCCACTATTTTTGGCATGTCTTACATAAATATGTTGAAAATAAAGTGCATAATTTTTGGGTAGAATTTATTACACCATCCTTAATAAATGCCCCAACTGGCATAAGGCCTGAATTTTCAAGAAGTTCCTTAATAAATCAGATACATGCCTGTGCTCCAGAATGGCAATCTATGGCAGTCAGGAACTGGTGTAGATTATCTATATAACTCACACCAGTTTCCTCGAATGAGTTATAAAAAAATATGTCCTTGCCCTAGCCAGCCTCGCCCCGGCCACAATCACAGAAAGTGGCGAGTGAGGCAGAGAATGGGGGATGTGGCACATGTATGGTGTAAGAAAGGGAAAGGTGCCAAATATGGACCACAATCACAAAAAGTGGCCAGAAAACTGGTGTAGATGGGTAGATAAGTTCCCCTACTGTACTTGCTTCCAGATCAGAATATTTCTAACTGTTTTTCTGTAGTTCAAAAATGTATTGGCTTGTCAAAAAAAAAAAATACACTTTAGGGACTTGTTCTACCTTTTACTGCTCGAGAATGAAACGTTAATACAATCTCATCCATAATGACTTTCTGAAAATAAAATGAGGTGACTATTCTCTCTGTGTACAACACGGGATTAGATCTCTGTGATTATTTGTGGAATAATGATGTCACAGTTCATATAATCGGAGTACAGACGGAAATGAATACAGTACAATATTACTGCAGCTGTACTGCGTTAAATTGGAAATTTTCCTTCATTCAGGTCTTATGAAATGTGATAAGGAACAGACAATTCTAATAGATTGCTTACTTGTAATCTATCATAATATATTGATCATGGCTTGTAGAAATATCTGATTAATATCACAGCCTCATATAAAGAATGGCATGGGTGACTGCTGCTAAGTAGCTTTCTCTCTGGTGTCAGTATAGTGCCGCTATATCACCGAGTTTACCTGCTGGAAGAAACATAAGAGACTTCTGAATCCTCCATGCTTTACTTCGAAGCTCTGCTTGTTACGATTTGGCTCCAAAACCAGGAACAGACCAGTGCATATAATACAAACCAGGATAGATTGCTTGTATCTAGATCTAGAGTAACAAACTAAGGCTGAGACTCCATGGTGGATTCTACTTAAAATTGGTGGAGAGAATTGTCCTGCAAGATGGACTTTTCTCTCTGCCTGTTTCAGTACAAAACCAGTGGAAACTCAGGCGGAAACCTGGCAGACGCCATTATATAGTCAATAGAGTCCTCAGGTCTCCACTGGTAACTGCTTATTAGGAAAACATATCCATCTTTTGGTTTCCCATGTGAACCAGAACGATGGAGACTTGAACATCCAATGAGGTTTTCTTTGTATTCTTTACCCAGAATTCTTAGGAGGACCTGCATGCTCTAATAAGTCCCTGTACCAGTCTCTCCCTAATGAGAGACATTACCCCTTCTGAAAAACAGCCTAAAGTAACTAACACTTATGTACTTAGTAGACCTGCCTTAATAGTAAGACATTTTTAGATTTCCATCTTAATTTATTAGAGAAGTCAATGTGGTGGGCAATTTGTCAAAATAACCATCCTGCTTTGTTCAGTCTAATGACGTATTCCCTCTCATAACCTGTCAACTAAGCAAAATGACCTCCTGTGCCTCACAGAAGCAAGTCAAGCAGTCCAGGATTTCATCAACAGGTACACTACCCAAAAGTAGCCTCACAGAATCTTTTAATAGAGCAGAGAAAGACCTCTTGTGGGAAGACCAGTGTCTGATCAGAGAACATCTGTTATCACTTACTTATCTACCTGAGACATTACTTAATGTTGCGTGTCCCATAAAAAGGACTTCATCAATACCCAATTAAAGGTAACTGAAATAGTTTTAAAGCTAGACAACAATCAGCTAAGAATAGGGGCCACGCGGTGGCTCAGTGGTTAGCACTGCAGCCTTGCAGCACTGGAGCCTTGGTGTTCAAATCCTGCCAAGGGCAAAAAACCATCTGCAAAGAGTTTGTATGTTCTCACTGTGTTTGCATGGATTTCCATTCCAAAGACATACTGATAGGGGGGAAAAAAATGTACATTGTGAGCTCTATGTGGGGCTCACAATCTATATTAAAAAACAAACAAACAAAAAAAAAACAATCAGCTAAGAATGTATCAAAGGAGTAATGAACATAAGATTCGCTATAAATTTAGGTAAATATCATTAGTGGCTAACTTTGGTTTTCTATCAAATTCTTTCTGAGAAAACTCTAAAAATAATAGAATCACAATCTGATGAATAGAGAGATGGATGGATAGATGGATGGATAGATAGATAGATAGATAGATAGATAGATAGATAGATAGATAGATTAAGCGAATTGCTAGGACAGCAATTCCCAGTAACTGTTTAAACCCTGGGATGGGGCACAAGAGAGTGAGCCCTAAGCTGAAGCCCCCAACTTCCCCTTCCTATTGCCAGACCCTATTCTAGGTAATAGGCGACAACCACGAAGACAGTCCCTCCCTGAATACGTGAAACACAAAACGCAGACAAGACAAACAACAACAAAGGGAGGTCAGCTAGCCAGGGTTCGGTAACAGTAGAGCTATGCAGTGCCAAATCAGAGTCCAAAAGAATAATCAGTAGGGAAGCCAGAGGTCAAGGATTAGAATACAAGTAATTAAACAGCAAGAGATATCAGCAAGCAAGAGGCAATAACCGGCACCAGTGTGACTGTGAGCCAAGACTAAATAGGGGAGGAAGAACCCGCCCTGAACCTGATAGGAAGGAAAGCTGTCAATCACAGGCAAGACAAAAATCAAACCACTGAATGGACAGAGGGAACAAGGGCAGAAGACGGGTGTGGTGCAAATCCAATTACAGAACTAGAGCCGTGTTCACACAGTGCAACTAAAAACTTTAAGCAGATTATCAAACTGCACCCACCTCCTGCACCGCAGCACGCGAGCAGAGGGTGGCGCAGAGGCCCGAACAGGCAGAGATGTTACAATTAGATAGATAGATAAGTAGATGATAGATAGATAGATAGATAGATAGATAGATAGATAGATAGATAGATAGATAGATAGATAGAAAAACCTACATTTACAAACTTTTACATTTATAGACTAGTTTTACTTGCGCGGTTAATCTCAGTTTTTGGCTCACTCTTACTTGGCCAGATCTGAAATGACTACAATGTCCTCTGTTTAATAATGCCAACACTTTCATGTTTTGGTATGTAACACAATATCCTAGAGGGGCTTTGTCTGTGAACTTTGTGCAGTTTATCTGGGGTTTGCCCTTAACAGCAACATAATCTAGCAGGGCAATAACACTTCAAATGAACAGAGACAATCGCCTCATTCCTCTGTAATCTCTTCTAATTGAAGTGACCTTGTACGAGCTCTGGTTACAAAGACTTTTTCTTAAATTCTCTAATCAACATTCTATTTTTGTAACCACCAGTGAAACTTTCCTATTGACAGATCTTAGGATAAACACCTTGTATATTGGGCTCTTATCTATGGCACATCCATACACTGTTCTCTTCTTGGAAATAAACCTATTTTTTTTTAACCTGAACTGAAAAATTCTGAACCAAACCTTTATTGTGGCAGTCTTTGGCAATATTTACTATAAATATTATTTTTCACCGAAACCATATTTTTCATTCCAACTTTTTATGAATTTATATACATTGTAACATACTGGATGAGGTTGGATGAAGACACAGCTCTATCAAGTCAAACCTATAACCTGTAATATGTTTCCTTTCAAGAAAACCATCCAGACTTCTCTTGAACTTATGCAATGAATCCACCATCACCATATCATGTGCCCTTGAGTTCCATAGTCTCAGTGCTCTTACACTTTGAGCTGTTTTCCTATCTATTTTTCTAAAACATGCCATAAATATCTGACAAGTGGAGTATCCCTGGATAGGTGGTCAGCAATAGTTACATCTATGTGCAGATTGAATAGAGAGGTGAGTGTGACGAGGCTTAAACAGGACAAGAACTCATTCACCATACAACATATCAATCAGGACGTGTTTGTTATTACATAAGCCAATGCAAACTGCATGAGGAGGAACCATGTTGTCACAGTGTCATGTAGTAACTAGAGATGAGCGAACAGTAAAATGTTCGAGATTCGTTTCGAGTAGCCCCTCAATATTCGACTACTCAAATAGAATATCGAACCCTATTATAGTCTATGGGGGAAATGCTCGTTTCAGGGGTAGGCAACGTTCGATCAAATTACACTTACCAAGTCCACGAGTGAGGGCTGGATCCTCCAAGAAGTCTTCTCCGTGCAGCGTCCCTGCGGCATATTCCGGCTCTGAATTCACTCTGCCAGGCATCGGGCCTGGACAGAGCCGACTGTGCATGTCTGCACTACAAGCGGGCATGCGCAGTCGGCTCTACCCAGGCCCCATGCCTGGCAGAGTGAATTCAGAGCCGGAAGACGCCACGGGGACGCTGCACGGAGAAGACTTCTAAAGGTAGGAAAAGAACCAGCGTTGATTGGCCAACTGTATGGCATTCGGCCAAACAATGCTGGTTCTGCATCAAACTTTTCCATTCGAATAGCGAGTGGTACTCGATCGAGTAGGAGTATTTTGAATACCGTAGTATTCGATCGAATACCTACTCGATCGAATACTACTCGCTCATCTCTGGTAGTAACAAGTGCTTTGATCTTTTGTTGGCTTATGGTTGGCGCCATTAAACAGGTCAATTGTTATATGGGCTATGGGCCCACGTAAAAGACTGTTAAAAATAGCATTATGTCTAGAGATGAGCGAACACTAAAATGTCCAAGGTTCGAAATCCGATTCGAACAGCCGCACACTGTTGGGCTGTTCGAATGGATTTTGAACCCCATTATAGTCTATGGGGGGAAATGCTCGTTTCAGGGGTACGCAAAATTCAATAAAATTATACTTACCAAGTCTACGAGTGACGGTCGGGCTGGATTCCCCTTGAAGTCTTCTCCCGACGCCTGAGCAGAGCCGACTGCGCATGCGAGGGCATGCCCGCGCATGCACAGTCGGCTCTGCCTAGGCCGGATGCCTAGGCAGAGTAAATTCCAGCCGGAAGACGCCGCGGGGACGCTGCACGGAGAAGACTTCTAAAGGTAAGAGAAGAACCAGCGTTGATTGGCAGAATGTATAGCATTCTGCCAATCAACGCTGGTTCTGCATCGAACATTAAACTTCGAACAGCTAGTAGTGTTCGATTGGGTACGAGTATTTCGAATACCGTAGTATTCGATCGAACACCTACTCGATCGAACACTACTCGCTCATCTCTAATTATGTCCCATTGTGAGAAAAGATTTTCTAAGATATACTGGAATTTCTTTTTTTGTTATTGCATAATGTTATACTGTATGTATACACTTTGTAATATTCATGATTCTGACAAGGTCAACCATATTGTAAAATTTACATTCAACATTGCTGTCTCTGATCAGACCAAGATGTGCCCATTCATCTGTACCTAGTTATCAATTGAAATTAGTCAATTGGGTAATACAGTATTAAAGAGAACAGTTATATATAACTAATATACAATAATGGGGAACATCTGGAAGTGGGGAGATGATTTCTTACAGCTTTTCTCATGCATCTACCATTTGTACCTATATACAAATGTATTATAATGTATCAAAGTTGATTATAATTGCAGACCTGAGAATAAGTTGGGATTTCTCATTTCTTTCCATAGTACCATAGTATTTTGTATACTTGTATTGTCTTGTACTCCTGTATATTGCTGAATTCCCCCAACTCCCACATCTAAACCTTTGCCATTGTAAAGTTTATTGCAAAAATTCTGCATATAGTAGTTGTTTCCTCAAGAACAACTTATTTCCCAAAAGTATAGCCTTAAGCAAACCCTAAAAATAAGCTTTCCCACCTTCCTCCAGTTTTGTCTTGCTTTTGTCTTGAGCTAGAATATTACCGGAAGAGTCTCACACTTTAATATCTCTTGACCCCCATTACTGCCCTTTGCCTTTAGCTGAAGGCTGTAATTATGACTAGCGGTAGCAGACATGGATGTGATTAGTTAAATTGTCGAAAGAATCTCCGAACAACCAACATTCGGGAGATGTCTGACAAGGTTTTCTGGCATCATATAAATATTTTACATAGTTTATTTTCTATCTTATTACTTCAATTATTTGTGGGCTTTGCATGTCAAGTAGGAAAAAAGTTTGCTAAAAGTCAACTTTGTGTAAGCAACCACACATTGTCACCAGTGCATAAAGGAATCGGAAAAGTTATGGAAAGATAACAACATGGCAAGATACAGCTACTTAATAAGGTGACTTAAAGCAAAATGAACATCAAAGAACAACTTCATTGGATAATAAAAGATGGTATCCTGTGACCTGGCAGTGCTTGATTCAGCTCCTGTACACCGCTGCAACCAGGCAACATCTCACACAGCTGCCATAAGGTCAATTGGTCAGATAGGGTACTATGTTTCTTTAAGAAGAAGCCATCTTTTCAAGTCAACTTGTGGAATGTAGAGTCTTACAGATCTTACATGCTCTACTAGGAATTTCTGGAAAGGAATATGCAAATATATTACTCTTGTTGGCAAAAGGAAAACTTGTTCTAGCAAAATCTTTTGAAAAGTAGCTCTCTATAGATCCCTATAGAAGGCAGATACTTTCCAAAAGGTGGCGGTAGAGCAAGTTCTCCTTTATGCATCAAGGGGAACTTCCATGCATATTCATTTCCAATAAGAACATATCCAGTCTTAGTAGAAGAACTTTGTGATTTCAGGTGCAGCTTGTAACTCTAGTTCACCCTATTGTCCAACCTATGGCTTGCCAGCTGTTGTAAAATGACATAGCTGGAAACAGCTTGGGAGCTAGGGGTTGAAGGTCCTCGCCTTAGTCAGCTCTGAGATAGTTTCTTCTGTAGTATTTGGAGGAAAAAGATTTATGCTTCCTTTAATCAAAGGGAATAGTTTGTATGAGAGGTGTAACATGAATCTTCTGGGTCCCAATATGAAAATTATACTGGGCCCTTACCTCCCTTGTACCATATAGAATATTGGTATACTTTATGTGGCAGTGCGACCTTTGGCCCTATAGCTATGCCCTTAACTGAAAAATAGGATTGAAAAATCAACCACCACCATCTAGACCGGTGGGAATCAGAGTTGGGAGGGGGATGCTGGTTAGAAGGTACAAGCATTAACCTTTGCACCTAAACTTGCCATATATCAGATGCGTAACTGCCAAACCTATCTAATATATATAGGGTCTCACAATTCTACCCCAAAATCAGATATTGGGGGAGATAAGGGCTGAAAATCTGGATTTTACCTGCCCAGTCTTTTTGTTCTGAGGGATATAACCCTTCAAGTATCATAAACATACACTAGTTAGTCAAGCCAAAGGTAAAATAGAAGTTGGTCATATGAGTGTTGTGCCTATAGACAGGGATGTAACTACCGAGGTAGCAGCAGTAGTGGCTGCCACAGGGCCTGGAAATTTAGGGGCACCAGCGGCAGATACTACCACTGCAGATTTTTTTATTTTTTTTAATAGTCCATTACCTGCTGGATTAACCCCAGCAGGTAACGGGCCCTATTTACTTACCGATCCTGTCTCCTGCTCACGGCTTCCGACACTTCCCTTCTACGGAGGCTGTGAGCAGGAACCGGGTTCGGTAAGTGAGGCAGCAGGAACACAAACATCATTATCATTATACTCAAGGGTCTTTTCAGATCCCCGAGTATAATGATTGGAGGGACAGGAGAGGTGAGAGAACATAAAAAACACTGTTACTTTCCTCTCCTTGCTCCGGCAGGCTTTGGGACCTACTTGGTGATGTCACAGGTATTACATGGGCTAGTGCCTGCGTCCGGCCCATGAATATGATTATTGTGCATGGGTGGTCCACAATGGGGCACAATACTGTGAGCAGGGTCACACTATGGGGAATAGTACTGTGTGCAGGAATACGGGGGGGGGGGGAGGTTGGTCTTCGCAAGGTGGGGGCCCCATGTCAAAGTTCGCCATGCCCCGCCAGGTTTCTATTGTGGATCTACAGGGTTCTTCAAAGTTTGGTACCACTAACTTGGTATTTAAGACCTATCCTAAGGTTAGGTCATCAGTTTCGAAATCCTGGAAAAGCTCATTAATCCACACAAACTAAAGGTATCAAACATATTAAAGTAACCTCATTAAGACCCCCTAATTTCAGTGGGACCAGCTGACCATATTATGTGTATTGGGGTGCCCCAACTTTCACAGATCAGTTGGGGGAGAGAAAAATCAGTGAACTGCTATAACAAAGACAGAGAATGTTGTAAAACCTGAAGAGATAATGGTATGGGTCACATATTGGTGGTTTATTAGTGACATGTTATCATTCATTGTAGGAACCCGATTGAATGCTACATTGTTCACTGCTGCAAAATTACAGTAAGTTGTGGGTGAAAATTGCTTAGAAACGAGACTGAAAAATCATTGCGTAGAGTTCCGCTGTTGCTTGTGCCCCTAGGCACTTTCCTATAATGTTAGTCTTGCCTTAAGTGCCTTTCTACAGCTCTGCATGTCTTTTTTTTATTTCGATACAGAAGCTTTTAACATAATTTAAATAATGTAATGTTCTTCTTATAATAAGGATAAATGCGTCTGGTAAGATAAGGATGAGAGCAACTTAACAATGTAATTATTAGTCTTTAAATAACTTAATCATTCCGACCTGACAACTGCTCAGTGCAGCATATTATTATCATGTAAGGGTTTTTTCTACATTAAATAAATTAATTCTGTCCGCTATCAGGCTTTTTCTTACAAATTTATTATGGCTGCTTGATATAGACACCGGACTGTAAGTATGAAAGGAGTGGAAGGAATTAATCCGTCTGAGGGCAGCTTCTGTGAGCATTCCTTATCATCACTCGGCTGCTAAATAAACCAATTATGGCGAGATACGTTGGAACCATAGGAGATGTACAGTCTCTATTTAACCGAATGCTGAATGAAGTGCTTGCCTTCCGGAAATTGCTAAAAAATATTCACAGATCACCAAATAAAATGACAATCAGCATTTAATAGTTGTAATAAACTGTGAAGATACAATAGATGTGCTATGGAAGTATAATAAATGTCATATATAATCAATAATAAGATAGCAACCTCAAAACTGAGCAACCAAGTCTATAAGATGCATGTTGGGTGATTCTGAAAAATGATGGTGAAATGAAATCTGTGCAGACTAGGGTGGAGCGATCGAGATCGGAAATGTTTGGATTCCGATCGGCGATCGAGTAAATTTCACAATCGCGATGGAAATTCCAATCCCGATCTTTTCGGGAGGGATCGAGATCGGAAGTTATTTCCCACAATGCTTGGCTACTGGCCAATCACTGTGGGAAAAGCTTAGCACCCATAGGAATGAATGGATGCGGCCGGCCGCTTAACCCCATGTGTGCCGGCTGCGTCCATTCATTCCTATGGATTTACCGCAGCCTGCCACTCTTCTGCTTCGCCCCTGTTTTACTGTATACTCAGCTGAATATATGGTAAAACAGGGACGAAGCAGAAGAGTGGCAGGCTCCGGTAAATCACTGTGTGCTGCGCTGCTGTGAGGACGAGGCAAGTTTGCGAGTAGATAGATACTACTGTACATTGATTTGTCTATCTACTAGACAAGTCAATGTACAGTAGTATCTATCTACTCGTGAACTTTGCTCAACTTACCTGCACAGAAGTGCTGCCGCTGCCCTCTTCTGGTGCAGTCCTCTCTCCTTCAAAAGCCTTCAGAGTGCCCTGCGCCCTCCTCCCCCCCACTTCCCTAGACTAGTATCACTAGGCATCACTCACGTCTCCCCACCCACACTCTCCTAACAACAAGCCCCACCTACTTCCATCATCTCTAACACTAGCCTAGGGAGGTGGCAGCGCTCTGAAGGCCTGTGAAGAAGAGACCAAGACCAGACCAGACCAAGAAGAACTGGGAGCGGCAGCGGATCTGTGCAGGTAAGCGGACACCGGGGGGGGGGGGATTTTTTTTTTAATCACTACACAGCGTGGAGTCCAAAAATTTAATCAATTTTTGGACTACATACTGTGTAGTGAATACGATCATTTTTGAAATCTGAACTTCGATTTAAAAAATCCCATTGACTTGCATTGGGATCGGAATTGGGATCGGGTTCAAATGAAAAATGATCGGAAATCGGATTTTAAAAACGATCCTGAAATTTCAAGATCGGCTAGTGCAGACCATATGGGTTTTTTATTTTTGGAAAAAAATGCAGTAGTTTTTGAATTTTTAATTTTTGTTTTTGTGTGTAACCCTTGTGTAACGTCTCCAGTGCAACTCAGGTGATTCTATCTTTTACATGACATATGGTTTGGATTTGGTGTAATGTAAAGTTTACCTAAGCTATGTTCACGAGTGATTAATGGCAGACATTGGAAGAGACAGTGAACAATGTCCATGCCGTTTACCAGCGTGGTCCTACAAAGTTGACCAGGTTGACCATTATGGAACTACAGATGCACAATCTACAATATAGTGTGTGTTACAAAAACATCTGCATTGTGAACCGTACAGATTACGTTTTCTTCAGGAAATGAAGCCAGACAATATTCGGAAACGCTGTGACTTTTGCATTCATTTGCAGGTACGATTGGAAGATAATGACAGGCCGGTGTTCAGCACTGAGACTACTTGTCACCTCAGTTGGGAAGATCATTCGAGAGAAAGTTAGAATTTTGGGCACAGAAAAACTATATGCTGTTATTGAGCACGAGGGATCACCCCCAACCATAGGATCAGAATGACCTGAGACAACATATCACTGAAACAGCGGTGTCCATATCTCAGGATGTGCTGGCATGTGTCTGCACAGAGTTGGACTATCGCCCAGATAGCTGTGTGTCACCAATGGAAAATCACATTAAATATTTGTAGTGTATAGATGAAACTTAGATAGATTGTGTCTCTTTTCATGTTAAGCAATTTGTGTTATATCCTCCAGGTCATGAGTATATATATATATATATATATATATATATATACATATATATATATATACACTACTGACATAGGTTGTGACTTCTATATCTTCCTTTCCTACAGCATTCCCTCAGCAGCTAAATCGCAGCATCTGTTTCTAAGGTTATATAATCCATAGAATAATTTGGTGACAACAATTGTATAAAGTGAAGCATTGATGCCGCCACCATAAAATTCTGAGCAGTCCGTAAAAATAGGAACTTTCATAGTGTCCTTGAAAAAGCATTCCTGTGTCTATGATTTTTTTTTTTTTTTTAGGGAGCATTCACACGGTGTAACGTCCCGCGAGATTTGGCACATGTACGCCGCGTGACCCGTGCATTTATTCACGGCCGCAAACTAGCATGGCGCATACACTGCCCGCTCCCATTGAACTCAATGGGAGCGTGTACGGCACGCAAAGGGTCACGCGGCGTCTATGTGCCAAATCTCGCAGCACGTAACACCATGTGAATGCTCCCTTAAACTGGAGGAATTTATGCAGTTGTTATTTTTCAGATCACATAAATATCTTCATATCAGTATTCCAAGCTATAGACTTGTATTACTTTTTCATTATCATTCATGATGTCTCCATTAAACAACAGTGGCTGTCCATGAGTTTTAGATAAATTGTCTATAACAAAGACAAAATCATGTTAGTAACACTGGCCCAAGTTCAGACTACTTTTGTCCATAACACGACACTAGCATATACATCTGCAAAATCCAGGCTTATATTTTATCTATAGGCTCTTAAGTGGAAGAGATGTAAGGGGTTAATAATGTGCCTTTAAGATATTTTGCACCTATTTGGTGCTGAGCCCCTGACTGCAGAGTTCTGCTCCAGGTCATTTGTAGAGGAGGCCTTTGGGTCCAGGGGGAATACATCGATCCTAAACTCATTGGTCAACCATTCTCAGATTTGAATCCAGACTCAATGATCACAGCACCCATGGAGATGGAGCCGTCAGAGACGGAAGGTTTTTTTCAGCCCCCTTAGCCTAAAGGGAAAAAGACAAAAGGTATAGCTTTTGGAGTTCAAGGAGGAAAAATTGACAATTTGCTGCAACTGGAAAGGGTTAATCACCTGTTGTCTATTTCAATTTTCCTGGGCCATATAAGTACATTGCATGGGGTTGAGTTCAATAAAAATGTGCAACAGAAATTCAGCAATTTTCAAAACCATTGTGGCTTTGGAAATCTCAGCATGCCAACTATACCTACGGAAACGCCGACAGTTTTCCTATAGGTATAATTGAAACAGAAATTCTGCACAGCTCCCCTCCAGTACATGGGTAGTGGGAAAAACCAGACAGATCTGACAGCCTTGAAATCACAAGTTCCATTAGGTGAATTTTGAGCAAAATTTATGACAAAATTATGTCAAAGCAGAAAGAAAAAGTTCATGCAAATAATAAATAGCCCCATAGACTATATTTTTCATATTTACAACTGGGTAAATTTTTTCCATTTTTTTGATAGTACTGTAAAGCATAGGCTAAAGCGTAGACACAATTTCCTACATTGTTGTAAATACTGCATTGTTCAATGTGAGCCCCTTGAATAAAATCACAATAGTATTATATTTTTGAAGATCTATATTATATATTCCTGTCTATGCCCAGCTATACTAATGTAATAATACTGTAGCTCTTCATGGAGTAAATAGCATTATTGTTCCTGCTGTCTATGCTCCGTCTTTAGAAGCTGTACAAGAATATCTAGAAGGGGTTAATTCCCTGCCATCCAGTCTATGACATAAACCAGCAACTTAATAAAACTTCAGCAGATCTAAGAGAAGCAATTTACTTCACTGTCATAGTCCGCTGTGAGTGGATGACTTCAGACAAGGCATCTTCACAATGTGGGCAGCACACAGACCCCCTGTGCACCCTATAATCTGATCAGCTCGCCTTCTGTTCCCTTTAACAGGTGAACTTTCCATTCTGCATATCACTTCACGGTGGCACCAGGGATCAGCGATTTTCTATCGCTATATAGGCCAGTTGAAAGGGATACCTGTAATAACAGAGTGACATCCCATTGTTTTCTGGTAAGAGCAATAATTGCCTCTGTTACAAAGAGACCTTTGAGCCAAACCTGCGGAGGACAAGGCTTATTAATTAAAAAGCTATGGACTGCTTCAGAGCTCTCCACGCTTTACTGAGCTTCCTGTGACCACTGCACCTAGCAAATAACCTGTGCACAGCACCTGAGGGGAAGTCTAATATCAGCCCTGGAAAGAAGATGCAAGACAATCAGTGGCCGCAGGTTCAGGGACTACACCATGTAATTAATGCCTCATTGTACAGGTCCGTTCCTATTACTATAGGGCTCCAGCCATTCCTGGGCACAAAGCTGACACTACTACAAGTGTGATCACTGCAGACGTCTTATCTATGATATGCCAGAAATGTGTTTAACCTTAAAGGGTTTCTTTAATAGACATAGTAGTTTTAGGCTAAGGCATCACATAGCAAAATGTTGCAGATCCACACATTACAGGAAAATAACCATTGCAGTTTTGAAAATCGCAGCATGCCAATTCTATCTACAGAAACGCCAGCAGTTTCCCTATAGTTATAATTGAAGCAAAAAGAACTCTCTGTGAAAAGCGCTGCGGGAAAAACCGCATTGTGTTGTGCCACGGTTTATCCTGCAGCGCCTTTTTGCTGTAGCCCGCTATGTGGCGCCTCAAACATAGGGGCATTTATCAAGTCAATGGGTGGAAATTGAGAAAAAACTAAATTGGCACCTTTTTCTTACAGGTTTAATTTTTTTTTTATGATCATAGCATTACCAAGTTTACCAGGTTTTTGTCATGTTTTAATACCTGTACAAAAATCCAAAACTTCAAAACATGCAAAAAATGATCTTTGTTCCATTATAGGGCACCCCTAATTAAAATTGTAGGCCATGCATACCCCCTTTTCAGATCAAAACATCCTTTTATTTGGCCCCGCTTTACTAGCCCCAATACAGTATAACATTCCCTTCACTGACCTTGCACAGTATATTGTCCCCTTTACTGTTCCATACACAGTATATTGTCCTCTTTATTGGTCCCTATGCAGTATATTATCCATCTTCTTTTTGGCCCCCACACAGTGTTAGCTGTAGATGATATACCAAATTTTAAAAATGTTTCAGGCTTGGCCAGAACCAGAAACCTTTGGGATTCATTACTCACAATTATAATACTATTAATACTAATAATACCGTTATATTTATAAAACGTTAGAGTATAATAAGGGAGCGTCTAGGGTAAAAGTAACAAACACTTATACTCGCCAAACCTCACCTCTCCAGGGCATCTTTGTGTTGTCCGTTGGAACTAACCCTTTGTCTGATTCCATGCACCATGGGCATCACCACTGAGGCCTGTGATTGGGCCTCAGTAGTCACATGAGGTGCACTGAGTGTCATTTTGTCATAGGCCTTAGCAGTGACCACATGTATTACTGAGTTTGCTAGGAAAGCTATTGCAATTTGGTGGATGATAGATAAACACCCAACAGTGGGACAATGGTTAGAATTTAGTTCATAACACACTTCAATATGACAAAGGGGTATATAAACATAGAGGTTGCCCCCAGAAGTTCTCCAAACTATGGGATGCATTGTGCATCTCTCCGCTGACTAACATCTCTACCGGGTCATTAAGGGCTGAACTATCATCTAGACTGGAGAACCCTCCATGATACCACTCCACAATGCTGAGTAAATGGTCTTGATCTCCCTCCTGTCCATATAGTTTATCCTAGAGCATTGACTTGAAGATGCCTCTGTATAATACAACACGTACAATGTTTTGTTCTGTTAGACAATGTTCATTGTTCACCTGTTTTTTTTAATGTAATAGCTGTGTAAAATGTTTGCAGTCATTGTTTTGTGTTCTTATTGTTACCTACTGCAACATAGTGGAACTTTAATCTTCTATATACACTGTGTGTCCTTTGTTTATTGCTGTTTACCATAATTTCATAGATTATAAAAGTGAAATCCTTTGTTCTAAATAAATTGTATTTCATTGTGAATTCAATAAAACAAATTAAAAATAAAATGCTGGCCTTCATTTTAATGACATGAGGCGCCGCCCTGAGGCTGTCATCTCAGGTCGCCTCATGGCAACTGTGGCCCTGTATTGCAGACTATGGGAAAGTCACTCTATAACTATTGAGGTCTGCCACAGACAAGCCTCAATAGTTATATTCCTATGACAAGCCTGGTTGCCATCACTAGGTTCCGGCTATCATAAGCGCAAGAGAGAAGACCACAGGCATTGCCGCCATGCTTAAAGTTTTGGCAAGGGGTTAAGAAGGGCAACAGTGTGATGGTTACACATGAATGAGAGCATCTTCAAAATGACAGGTCCCAATTTGCAATGGTTTCCTTGGTGCATTTTGGCAACAAAGGCTAGACCATCTGGTCCAATTCCACAAACTATGATAGCTTACAGCATAACTGCAGACTGAACTGGGCACTGGGACAATAAAATGAAAAAACCACAGCCAAAATTGTCCACTTATGACATCTCCCTTGCCTGGTATCTGTTGTAGGTTTTTGTTATTTTCACAGAGAAAAAAACATGGTGTAGCATTCTTTGTGTCCATCAAAAAGTCCTGTTCAAAAATATGATGTGAACAACCACTTACCGTACCTGAGAAAGAAATGGCTCCATGCACTATGAGAAGAAGGCAAGCCAGTGGAGGATTTGTGGTGCTCTGCGCAATGTTCTGCTGAGAAGCATTATGTTCTGGCATTTATGTGGGTATTATGTTGACACGTACCATCTACCTATATATTGTGTCAGACTCTTTCTCCAGGACAATGTAACCTGTCTCTATACAACAATTGTTGAGGAATGCTAAAGTGTCCAAGCTGTTGACTTGGTCTCCAAGTTCCACAGATTTCAATCTAGTCAAGCATTTGTTGGATGTACTGAAAAAAAACAAATCTGATCGTGGATACCCTGTCTCACAAATGTTAGAACTTAAAGGGTCTGCTTTAAAAGTCCTGGTGCCAGGTACCAGAATATACTACTATCACTTGTGGAGTCTATGCCAAACCTAGATTCACACGACAGATGATACTCAGTCTGTGTGTTTGCTAGATTTCCCTCTCTGAACAGTGTGCATGGAGAGGAAATCCTAGCATAATAGTTATCCATAATGCTACGAGTCCCTACTTCCCAGTGACATACTGTCCTGTACTATATTCACTACTGCTAGATAATGCTAGAAGTCCCTTTCCCTGCACACTGGGAACTCTGGCGAAATAATTCATGTGAATCTAGGCTGAGTCCCGTTCATGCATGGACTGACACAACCATGAAAAATGGTACAGCCATGTGAATAAGGCCTTAGCACTGAATTTTAAAAAATATTCTTATACAAGAGAGCACAGGTGTGTTACACAGTAAGGCTCCATTCACACAGAGTAATGTTGGCGTTTTTTGTGCTTATTTTGTGCTTATTTTGGCACATAGCGCCGCGTATGCTATTTTGCGGTCGCTTTGAACGGCGCAAACGTGGCTATGTGCCAAAATAAGCACAAAATAAGCACAAAAAACGCCAACGTTACTCTGTGTGAATGGAGCCTAATAAGGGAGCCTTCACACGGAGTTTATGCTCCACTCATTCAGACACGTATACACGAGCGCTTCAAAACAGATCCCATTCACTTCAATGTGTTCCGGCTTACGCGTGCTACACATTGAAATCAATGGGTTAAAAAGACTCCCATTGATTTGAATGTGTAGCGTGCGTAAGCCGGAACACATTGACGTGAATGGGATCTGTTTTGAAGCGCTCGTGTATACGTGTCTGAATGAGCGGAGCGTAAACTTCGCATGAAGGCTCCCTTAATACCTACTGCAATTTGCACATAATCTTGTTTCCATAGATTATAGGAAATGCCCTGGATCCAGAACATGGACGCCATTGTTTAAATGAGTTTATAAATAGATTCGGCTTGTCTCTCCAGCAAATACAGAGCTGGTTCTACAGATAAATCACATACTTAATAGCAGCGAGGTGGCAATGATAATGGAATTTCTTATGGTACCTGATAAGGTTTTAATATGATTTTATATTGTGATTTATTGTGAGGACTTTATTTTTGTAGTGGAATGCAGGAGGGAAAGGATTATAAGTATCTTGTGATGAATTATGCAGCATACAGCCTCACAAGGAAACTCATTCCATAGGCCGGTGATAACAGAATAAGTTGTTGGCTGCAATGTAATCCTTCACGTATCTGTCTGTCTTGCAGTGATAGTGGTTACTCTATGCAAGCTCATCTGTACTTCTTTCCATTTATTTTATTATAGTATTTTCATGGTGCATACCGCCTAGTTGTACTAGATCACCCTGACATGTACAGGATGACTTTCTTATCAGCGCCTTGATTTACACTGCCCAAGGACAGTGCTCATATTGTACTACCACCCACCCTTTACTTATACTCTGACCTTGAGGCCTACAGTCCTCTCTGACCTGTATGATTTACTCTGACAGGTTTATAACGGCATGATATTGGGCATGAACCCACATATCTTGAATTACAGTGCTATAACACAGCTATCGGGCTGAGGCAGACAGTAGCCTCTAAAAAAAGATGTTTCATGGATCCGGAGGCACCAGGAGATAGAGACAGATTTAATGATTTGGAATAAACAGTTCATAGGTTCTGTAAACTGTAATGCCGAGTGTCGAGATGAGAGGATGACTGTATGAAGAAGTGCAAAACCATTACTGGGATGAGAAGATGGGAGCCATGATCTGAGACCTTTACCTTATAAATCCTCGCTGCTGACCAGGACATTTTGCCATTTCTAGGATACCTGGTGGTTCTTCTCCTCAATACCTCAAGCTTATCTCTTTTTGTAAGGTTTTATAATTTATCATAAAAATGCTAAAAGGAGTATTATGGTGAAAATAAATCTTATTTAGGCCAGATCCCATGTGATTTTGCAAAAACTGTGGCATTTTACAGTCCCTGCAAAGTGGATGAGATTCTAGTAAATCCCATCCACAGAATGCAAAAAAATACATGCAGTGGAAATGTTGCAAATTCCAAAACCATCATGGATTTAAAAATTTTCCGTATAGGTATAATGAAAGCAGAAAGGCCTTAGAGGAAACCTCTACAGACTTTCTGTGAAATGTGATGTGGGAAAAACTGCAATGTGTTGCTGCCACAGTTTTTACTTATGGCGCTTTTTTACTGCGTGAGCCTTATCCTTATAGTCTATTGTCAGCTCTAGGCTGAAGCCCAATGTTGCTGAAAAATTGTGCTTTTTTTGTTACAGATTTAACTGCTGTTTTTTCAAGCTAAAACGAAGGAGTGCATTGAGCAGAAGGGAAAATTATAAGAACTTCCTAGATACAGTCCTATGAAAAAGTTTGGGCACCCCTATTAATCTTAATCATTTTTAGTTCTAAATATTTTGGTGTTTGCAACAGCCATTTCAGTTTGATATATCTAATAACTGATGGACACAGTAATATTTCAGGATTGAAATGAGGTTTATTGTACTAACAGAAAATGTGCAATATGCATTAAACCAAAATTTGACCGGTGCAAAAGTATGGGCACCCTTATCATTTTATTGATTTGAATACTCCTAACTACTTTTTACTGACTTACTGAAGCACAAAATTGGTTTTGTAACCTCAGTGAGCTTTGAACTTCATAGCCAGGTGTATCCAATCATGAGAAAAGGTATTTAAGGTGGCCAATTGCAAGTTGTTCTACTATTTGAATCTCCTCTGAAGAGTGGCATCATGGGCTACTCAAAACAACTCTCAAATGATCTGAAAACAAAGATTGTTCAACATAGTTGTTCAGCGGAAGGATACAAAAAGCTGTCTCAGAGATTTAACCTGTCAGTTTCCACTGTGAGGAACATAGTAAGGAAATGGAAGACCACAGGGACAGCTCTTGTTAAGCCCAGAAGTGGCAGGCCAAGAAAAATATCAGAAAGGCAGAGAAGAAGAATGGTGAGAACAGTCAAGGACAATCCACAGACCACCTCCAAAGAGCTGCAGCATCATCTTGCTGCAGATGGTGTCACTGTGCATCGGTCAACTATACAGCGCACTTTGCACAAATAGAAGCTGTATGGGAGAGTGATGAGAAAGAAGCCGTTTCTGCACGTACGCCACAAATAGAGTTGCCTGAGGTATGAAAAAGCACATTTGGACAAGGCAGCTTCATTTTGGAAACAAAAATTGAGTTGTTTGGTTATAAAAAAAGGCGTTATTCATGGCGTCCAAAAAGAAACAGCATTCCAAGAAAAACACATGCTACCCACTGTAAAATTTGGTGGAGGTTCCATCATGCTTTGGGGCTGTGTGGCCAATGCCGGCATCGGGAATCTTGTTAAAGTTGAGGGTCGCATGGATTCCACTCAGTATCAGCAGATTCTTGAGAATAATGTTCAAGAATCAGTGACGAAGTTGAAGTTACGACGGGGATGGATATTTCAGCAAGACAATGATCCAAAACACCGCTCCAAATCCTCAGGCATTCATGCAGAGGAACAATTACAATGTTCTGGAATGGCCATCCCAGTCCCCAGACCTGAATATCATTGAACATCTGTGGGATGATTTGAAGCGGGCTGTCCATGCTCGGCGACCATCTAACTTAACTGAACTTGAATTGTTTGTCCAAAATACCTTTATCCAGGATCCAGGAACTGATTAAAAGCTACAGGAAGCGACTAGAGGCTGTTATCTTTGCAAAAGGAGGATGTACTAAATATTAATGTCACTTTTCTGTTGAGGTGCCCATACTTTTGCACCGGTCAAATTTTGGTTTAATGCATATTGCGCATTTTCTGTTAGTACAATAAACCTCATTTCAATCCTGAAATATTACTGTGTCCATCAGTTATTAGATATATCAAACTGAAATGGCTGTTGCAAATACCAAAATATTTAGAACTAAAAATGATTAAGATTAATAGGGGTGCCCAAACTTTTTCATAGGACTGTATTCCCCTTTCCTTTTGCAGCCACTCGTGGCTTTGGCCTATAAAAAACTACAGCAAAATCTGCAACAATATCCGCATTTTCACTGTGGATATTTTCTACAATATGTGGATTGGGTTAGCTAGAATCCCATCCACTATGCACGTAATGTAAAACACACCAGTTTTTTCCACAATGTTTACGCAACTTGGGGCCCTGACCAAAAAAGGTTTTCTGTCTCCATATGTACTTTTGTTTTTGTTTTAAATTCTGATTTTATTGAAAGATTTACATTTTAATACAACAGTTCACAGAAGGGAACATGAATAGTAAATGGTTAACATAAATGTTAATGAGCAGTCAGATCAGGTACAATAAAAAACATTTGTTTCGGAAAACAGTACAGTTTAGTCGCGATGTTGACATAAATATCACAATCATAACGTAAAGAGAGTATTATTGTTTGTATTCCTAAAATCATAAAGAACCAGAAGGGAGAGGGGTAGGGGGACCTATGGGGAGGGGAGGAGTTAAGCTTACATAAATTTCTGTTTTATACCATTGTGTAAAGGGATCAGGGGTAAGGATCAGAACCAGACTCGTGTAAATGGATGTGGGTAAGAGGCCTAGCTAGTAATCATCCTCAGTTCATCCATTAGTTAGATCCTCAAAGTAGTTCCACCAAGAGGACCATATTTTCAGGTAAGTATCCCGTGAGCGTAGTTTCCAGCTAATCAGTTCCTCATATCTGGCTATTTGGTGTACTTTTTCATGCCACATATGTATCGTTGGAGGGATAGTTTGAAGCCAGTGGAGGGGTATCAGGGTCTTCGCAGCTTCTATCAAGTGGGTGGTAAGATTCAATTTCGAGGGAGAGTATTGGGGTGAGGGTTTCGATAATAACACTATTTCAGGTGTGAGTTCCATGCGTTTTTTCATTACTTTGGAGATCTGGGCTTCTACTTCTAGCCAGAAGGGCCTAATCAATTCGCAGGTCCACCAAATGTGTGTCATGTTCCCCGTTTGCTTTTTGCATCTCCAGCAAAGTTTAGAATCAGCTAAATCATGTGTGTGCAACCACTCTGGTGTTTTATACCATCTAGCTAGAGTTTTAAAGTGCGTCTCCTGGAGGCGTACACAACGGGAAAAGCCATGAGAGTTTTTCAGAATCGCTTCAGCCTCATCTTGTGAGAAGCATGTGTTAAGTTCTTTTTCCCATGAGATGAGATAATTTGGTTTTGGCTGTTCTTGAGTCTGGAGAAGTACTGTCTTAAGATAAGAGAGTTTCCTAAACATTTGATTTCTAGAGGACAATTGCGTCTCAAATGAATTAAGATTCCTGGAGATTGGTCCGAGTCGCAGAATATCAGACATCCAATTGTGAAAATTTGCATATTGTAAAAAATTTAAGTGGAAGGGGGAAAGAATTTGTTGCAAAGTACAACGTGGGACAGGATTCCCATCACTTATCAGATCGGTGATTTTGACCTTGTCTAGTTTAGTCCAGAAGCTAAAATCAGCAGAGAGATGTTTCTTTAAGATCGCAGGCACCGAGGAGGCAGGCATAATAGGAGAGATAGGTGGAGATAACTTTGGACCATATTTTAACCATGTTTCACATGGCCCATGTAAGAGGATATTAAACTTAGGACTTCTCAGCGCTTTAGCATCAGGGGCCCAAAGGAATTGTTTCTGAGCTGCTCCGAAATGAGCTTGTTCTAATGCTGTCAATATCTGGTCACCTGTAGGGAAGGTCATTGACATCCATCTAGAAAGTTGAGTGGCATTGTAGTACAGGGATAAATCTGGTAATGCTAAACCTCCATGAAATTTAGGCCTCGTAAGTAGCCGATAAGACAAGCGAGGTGGTTTATTAAACCAAAGAAATTTATTAGTCATAGTTTTTAGGGAGTGGAAAAAGCATTTTGGAAGTGAGATAGGGATCATCTGCATAAGGTATAAGATTTTTGGTACAATGTATGTCTGGAATAAATTCCTCCTGCCTATCCAAGAGATAATTGGTAGATCGTATGTCTTAAGTAGTGATCTGATGTCCTTGAGTAAAGGGGTGAAATTCTTAGGATATAGATCCTCTAATTTTGGGGTAATCTGTACGCCTAAGTATTTCAAGCTGTCTTGTTTCCACTTATATGGGGAGCGCATTTTAATTAGATCTGCTATTCTTTTAGGGACAGAAATGTTTAAAATTTCGGATTTGTCCGTGTTTACTTTGAAGTTTGCGATTTCTCCATAACTATCTAGTAATTTTGTGAGTTCAGGAAGTCCATCCAACGGGTTGGAGACTAGAAAGAGTATATCATCAGCGAAAGCCATGGAGGAAATTTCATGTTTGTCAATGACAAACCCAGATATTTTAGGATGTTGCCTCGTCGCTTGTAGTAATGGCTCTAGTGACAGAATGAACAATGAGGGGGACAAAGGGCACCCCTGTCGTGTTCCATTCGAAATTGAGAAGTAGTCTGATAAAGTACCATTAATTTTGATGCGAGCGTGCGGCTGGGAGTATATAGAAAATATTGCGTCCACAAAGGGCGGGGGGAAGCCAAAGGCTAACAAAGCACTTTTCATATATGACCAGTTCACTCAGTCAAATGCTTTTTCAGCATCCGTGCCTAGTAGCAGTAGTGGGGAGTGTTTTTTCCTAGCTAAAGCAATGGTATGTAGGAGTTTTATAGAATTATGTTTTCCTTCCCTCCCTTTGACAAATCCAGCTTGTTCTGTATTTAGTAAAGAAGGGAGTAAATCCCGGATTCTCAGGGCCAAAAGTTTGGCCCATATCTTAATACCTAAATTGAGCAGAGATATTGGTCTGTAACTGCTACATAGCAATGGGTCTTTTCCTTCTTTAGCTATTAGCGTGATGTGCGCTTCTTGAGTTTGCTTCTGCATGGGGGTACCTGTCAGTAGTGCATTACAAAACTTAGTTAGGTAGGGTATTACTTGAGTTTGGAAAGTTCTATAGTAAATAATGGGTAAACCATCAGGTCCGGGGCTCTTACCCATGGGAAATGTGGATAATGTTTTAGTTACTTCCTCCTCTGTAACCGGTTGCAATAACTGGGATTTGGCCAGGTCTGGGATAGTCGGAAGAGTTATATGTTGGAGAAATTGTTCAGTTTTCTCTTGCTGAATTTTTTCTGATTCTGGGGTGGGCGTAGGGTTTAGATTATAGAGTGTGTTGTAGTAAGAGTGGAACGCCGAGGCTATTCCATTAGTGTCATGCACTATCAAGTCCTGGTCATTTCTTATAGCTGCAATGTGTGCTCTTGCCTTTTCTTTTTTAATTAATGCAGACATTATTTTGCCTCCTTTATTGCCGTGGGCATATAATTTACATCTCGAGTACAATAATTGCTTAGCAGTGGCAAAATTCAGTAGTCGTTTCAATTTTTCTCGCAGGACAACAAGGTCTTCTTGGACCGAAATTGAAAGAGATCTTTTATGTATCCTCTCAAGAGAGGATATTTGTGCCAGGATTGAATCTATTTCTTTTCTCCTCTCTTTTTTAAGTTTGGATGCTTTTGCGATGAGAAGACCTCTCATAAACGATTTATGGGATTCCCATACAAGTGTAGGGGAGATTCCTTCGGTGCCATTGATCTCAAAGAAAAGTTCTAGTTCTTTTGCTAGCTCCGTCCTAATTTCTGGTTTATCTAAAGTGGATTTATTTAATCTCCACGTCCACATTCTTGGAGTGATATCCGAGAGTGTGAGTGTCGTGGATACCGGAGCGTGATCTGATACACAAATTGTACCTATTTGTGATGACAAGATATTTACTACCAATGACTTTGAACAAAGAATATAGTCTAAACGTTGGTACGTTTGATGAGGGATGGAAAAGAAGGTATAATCTTTAATTCTTGGGTTAGCCAATCTCCAGGAATCTAGGAGGTGTAGTTCTTGTAGAGCAAGGTGTAAGCTACGTAAAGCTCTTTGGGAATGAGTCGACTTCCCTGAGGACGTGTCTTGAAGGGGATCTAAGACACAATTTATGTCGCCTCCCAGTATGATTTCCCCTTCAGCAAAGATTGCTAGGTCTTGTAAGGTCGTGGACAACCATGATATCTGCCCATGGTTAGGGGCATAAACAGTTGCCAGAGTGAGAATTCTATCTGCGATTCTTCCCTTCAAAAATAAATATCTACCCTCTGCATCAGTGTGGGTTTGTGTGCAAGTAAAAGAGATAGAGGTGTGAATAGCTATTGCCACCCCTTTCGTGGCCGAGTCAGGATGATTTGAGAAGAACCATTGGTTATATTGGGATTTTGGCATACGGGGGGTCTTTCCTTGTTTAAAATGTGTCTCTTGCAACATTAAGATGTCAGTGTTCTGTTTTTTTGTAAATTTTTCTAACCATTTCCTCTTCTCAGGGGAATTTAAGCCATTTACATTATATGAGGTCATTGTAAGTTGGTTATTTGGGCCTGGATGCGCCATTTAGAATAAGTGTCAAATATGGGTTTCCTAGGTATGTCTGATTCACAGTAACAAAGTAATGAGAGTAACTTATTGTACAACCAATATCCACGATGATCTGGGAGGGGATAGAAGGGGTACTCAGAGGGAAAGTGAGGGTAGGGGGGAGAAAAGGATGAAAGAGAAGGTAGGAATATCAAACCTGTTCAAAAGCTGTATAATAACAACTGTACTGAGATGAAGAACCTTGAAAGGGTGAGATCAGTCAGTAAGAACAAACTGCTCTAGTAAATTGTAGAACAAGATAACAATTGAACTAACAATTGGAACGGAGTAAAGTCCTGATCGGTAAGTAAGTCCAAAAGAAAAACCGCACAATGAAGTGGAGGTTGAGTGCTATTGAGCCAACATAGCACCACCAAGCGGGAATACACAAGCGGCAGAACCATTATCTAGGGAACATATTACTATATCAAGCTAACAGTTCGCTATAGATACAGGCAGGAAAAGAAAAAACAAAGCTAAGCTATACCTTCTATGTATAGTTACCAGTCTAAATTCAAATAACAGTAAGTTAACATGTAAAGCAATATTGATTTAAATGAATAATACAGCCATTGAGGGTCATATTAGGAAAATCTACTCCTTATGGATAAAGTCCACAGGCATCTGAGATAACATTCTGGAACAAATAATTATAACTCACGAACTATGTGGACCCGAAAACCAATGCAAAGTACCACAGTTCACGGTGGAAGGAGTCTTCCTCTCGTGGCAGACTTTTTGCGTCTGGGTGAGCGAAATCTCGAGGTGCTAACCCAATCGGATAGACTAGGTAATTCTTGTAGAGGTTGTATATCCTGTGAGGGCATCCAGGACGGTATATCCAGGGGTTCCATATCAAGCATATCCCATATAGCTGGTAGATCTTTTGGTGTATGGACAGTTAGCCGTTTACCTCCACACATAATGGCAAGACCAAAAGGATATAGCCATGCGTATTGAATATTTCTGGAGCGCAGTTCCTCCAATAAAGGTTTCAGTAAACGTCTCTTCACTAAAATGGACGGCGCTACGTCTTGGTAAATAGAGAGTTCGTGTCCCTCAATTTCAACTTTCTCTGCATTGCGTGAAGCGGTTAAAATAGCCGCTGTATCTGTGTAGGATAACAGTCCACATATTATATCCCTTGGCGGGTCTCCTTGCCTGGGCTTGGGGCGCAGAGCTCTGTGGATCCGTTCCACTACTACTTTATCTGCTCTTTCTGGGCCTAGGAGGCCAGAGAACACCGTGCTCGCCATTTTGGGGAGGTCTTCTGGAAGGAATGATTCTGGGAGACCTTTTATCCTCAGGTTCCTCCTCCTGCTTCTATTCTCCAGGTCCTCTGCTAGAATCAGGGACCTGTCAATAAGGTCTTTATGTAACTGCAGGGTGTCCGCCATATCATCTGTATTGGTGCGTACTGCAGTATAAACCTCTTCTAGGGCCTGTACTCTGTGGCCTACTGACTGTACTTCAGCCTTTATCTCAGCTAATTCACTAAGAATCGGGTTCATCGCTTTTGTAAGTGCTCTGGCCAGTGTCTTTTGTAAAAACGCTTTTGAAATAGACCCATTATCAGATTGTTCGCCCTCTGCCACACTCTCCGTCTCTGACTCGTCCCCAGTCTCCATATCTAACCTGCGTCCGGGCGCCATCTTGGATAGTACGCGCGGGGATGCAAAGTCCTTTTTCTTCCCGATTTTCTGCAAATCTCCATGCGGTCTCTGCAGTTTAGGGGTGCCAGGCTGTTCCCCAATCTTTTCTCTCCCTGGTTTCACCATCTTGGCTCTCTAGGTGTAGTGCTGCGGCTTCCCTTGGACTCAATGTGACGGAGCTCTAGCAAGTTGCTTCCATCACGGCGCGCGGTCAGGCTCCGCCCCTCATATGTACTTTTGATAGGTTGATAGGTCATCAGAATCTGATCTGTCGGGTTCCAACATCCAGACCCTGCACAGATCAGCTGATTCAGGTATCTGAAGCTATAGTAGTAGATGTAGAGTGAAAGCAGCATTGCTTCTATTGAAGCAATAGGGGCAGAATAAAGCTGGGTTCACACTGGGATTTTTGGACCGGATTTTGACGCGGAATCCAGTCCACAAATCGGCTAGCCGCAACTAGATGCCAGTGCAGTGCACCGGCATCCAGTCACGGCATTCTGCTCTGGATTAGACCCAAATAAATGGGCCTAGTTGGGAGGGAGGTGTAATGCCGCGGACTCTGCAATGGATTGTGTCGCGGAATCCGCCTCAAGAAAAGACATGTCACTTCTTTTCTCCGTGAGCGGGAACAAACTACTCGTGGAAAAAGGAACCCATTGAATTTACTGGGAGGCTTTTTTTGAGCCGGATTCTAACACAGATTCTGCGTCAAAATCCGGTCCAAAAATCCCTGTGTGAACCCAGCTTTAGAGTTCCATCACCACCATTGTACAATGGACAGACCGCCATTCTTTAAACATGATAGGAATAACATATCAACAAATTGGAGAGGTAGATTGATTTTTCACTGCATTTATGGAAATTGTCTTTGGTTCCATTTTTTGTATTCATTACATTTCTAACCTGCGCTGTTTTCCTGTCAAAGATCAGGCTGTGGTTTTGAAAAGAAAAATACCATTAAAAAAATGCATTAAAATCACACAAGAAATTATAGTGCTTTTTATTATGTACTAAAGACTTGCACAACTTAGTGCAGCAATTTTGTGCAAAATAAAATACTGCAGCCTTTTAGTCTTTTTAGCACTTTGAAACATGTACGCTAAAAGTTTTTTATAAGAAATTGGGATCTCTTGGTACGGTGCCCCTTTAAATATTAACCAAGTAGAAATATTGAAGCAATTTTCATTCTTGACTGCCCAAACTCCGAGGAGGTTTCACATGTTGTTCCCTTTCATTCCATGGCTAGTAATTATGAGGTCGTTGTTACGTGCACAGGTAAACACAGAAAACCAATCTCTCTCATTTGGGCATAAAGGTGATATTCAATTCATTTTAGTAAGATGATGTAAAATTCTTTAAAGATGACTGAACCTTTGTATACAAGTTAATTATATGGAAACAGAAAGATATTTCTTACTTGTCACGAGTGACTTCTCTTCTTAACAAGCAAGAACCAAGAATCCGCATGACATAGAAAGAATGTTCAGTTTACTATATAATTACATATAATTTACTTCGATAACAGACTGATTCTTTTTGTAATTTTCTCATGCCCGGTGGATATAACAGAATAGGAAATGCTGACTTGTACCATTCATTAAACTTTCCATCTAATTTTTCCTGCGAAGGAAAAAAACTGTTACTAAATTTTTTTATTGTTTATGTTGTAAATCAATTTTAACCACTTGCAGATCTTCCAATGTCTGCAAACGTCTCACAGGTCCACATTTAACTCTACGGGATGTCGTTCAATGACGCCAAAAAGATTGTAGGTGCATGAAAAATGTGCAGGAGTTGAAGGGGAGCGAGACACCTGTCAGCGACAACTGGGCTTTCTGTGGCTGGATTGAGTTCTGTTTACACTTAACATGTTGTGCTGGTTCCAAAAGGGAATCTGTTAAGTTTTACACAGTCTGTAGTACTATTCTTGCCATAAAAATAATGAAACCCCAATAGAAACCTGGTTGACCCTATTAAAGGTGAATGGAACCCATGATGCTAGTGCCTTAAGCTGGCCATATACATTCATTACATAATGTTCAGTTTAATGTGTATTTGGCCAAAAGCCACTGTATTTTTACTAACCCGTATCCATATATATGCATATATGTGCTCGAAATGGGTGGAGGGGAGAAGAGCGTTGCCAGAAATATCCTTTGACGGCTTATCATCCTGAAAACAAAAGGATAGGTCATGTCGATATCCTTCTCTCTCCACTATCAGGGAGATTTGGAAGGCACCCAGAACCATTAGATGGCTACTAAATTACACTGAAATTGCTGGTAATGTTAATTTAATCCATTTGGTCAGTTAAGTCCTAGTATTCGCTTGCCAAATTATATGAAAACCAAGTGTCTAATAAGGGCACCACCGACACCCTCAACTACTGGAAGACTCGGAGTCTCAGGTGACTCTGCAACGTATTGCGCTTTTTTTCGCAGCATTTTTTTTTTTTATGCGTCCATTAAACTTATAGGGAAACTGAAGCCATTTCCGTAAGTATTATTGAGATGTGATTTCCAAAACTGCAACGGTTTTGGAAATCGCAGCGTTATCTGATGTGCATATTTTTCTGTTTTGCAGACACTGTGAAATGCCATGTGGGGCCCCAGCCTAAAAAGATATTTTTCACTCCTTGGTCAACACGAACTGTTGTGCATATAGGTAATACAGGGATCTATTCTCTATAGCGGCACAGCCTCAACACCACGTGACATAGCTTGGAGCCATATTGTGCACCGTCCCACCAATCCTGGTGGCGGTTTGCTGTGTGCACCAGTAACACAACCACCATAGTTTACATAGGTCTCAATGAAGTGGTGGCTGCACATGACACTTACTGTAGCATTGATATTTAAGAGGCGTTGGTTATAGAAGGGCAGAGGCTGATTATATACACTTCATTTACACAGATGTCATAATACTGCAACCTTTCTACATGATTACCTCCTGTGAATATATGAATGTTCTCTGCTGTTGGGGACATAAAGAAGAAGAGACAAATTCTTTTCTGTCCAGTTGCTGATTTCAGGTAAACGTTCCATGTAGGAACCACACACAAACTGTCACTTCCTTAGTGATGAAAACAAATGAAGTCATCTGAATGAAATTACCTGACTTGGAATGAGCTTAATCTTCCTCATTTGGATACAGATTGCATGTAGGGGAGGAAATACTTTACATACCTTGTGTTTAAAGACTCAGCGTGACATTAGCTGCTCAAGACCATGGCCCCTCTTGGCGTGACCTGTTCATTCGAAGTCACTGTAATGAAAGAACATCTTGTGAGGAATATAATATACATTTATATACTGTCTGAACACCCCACATTCATGAACACACAGTAAATGCAATGAATGAATCTCCTGTTTACTACAATAAGAAATGCCCTACCGAGCAGTGGTCACCATCTTACATAGAACATGGTGGAATGAGCCAACAAGTGGTAAATGGAGCGTTCCATTGCTTTTAGACTCATTTCGGTGAGATAAAATTTTTCTCACTCACTAAATTGGTAGGCATAGCTTTGTAGGAAAGAGCATGGCTTCACAGAAATGGACAGGATATAAACTGGACCAAAAGTTATGCTTATCGCAGCACACCACTTTATTTTTGTTACCCTTCTTTTCTACGTACGTTGATTCATGAGGTGTTGTCAGTTTTAATTTACATTTTGCTTTATCCATTGGACAATGGGGAAGATTTATTAAGACTGACGTTTAGTACACACATCTGATTTCTCAAGAGGACCTGGCTACTTGATAAATCAGGCACATGTCTGTACGCCTGATGGAAATCTCACCGCAACCTGCCCCGTTTTCCACTCTGTTCCTCCTTTGTGATAAGCGGTGTGAGGCATACAATGGGGGGATCTTTGTTGCATCTTTGTCGTAATAGGTCTTGTGCCAAAGATGTGCCACATCATCACATATCTACGCCAGAATCCTGGCATAGACTGGTTTTAGGTTGGATGGCTTCCTGTGACGAGTCCTCTTTGGTGCCACCTATATATATATATATATATATATATATATATATATATATATACTCTTAAGGTCAGACCTATTTTAGTAACAAACACACAAATATCCAAACTTTCAAATTTATAATATTAGTAGAATGTCCCTGAATAAACTGTGCCCCCTGAAGACAATACTTCCACATATTGTACCCCTAAATAAGACTAGATACTGTACCCCGGTATCTAAAAGCCTCTACACTGTGATCCTGATTTAAGAAATGGCTCTTTTGCACACTGTGCCCACTGACGAAAATGCCCACACTGTGCCCCTAATTTAGGACAATTGGCAGATTGCGAACTGAGTGTGAGTTGAGTCATGGAGTGTTTAATATCTGACCAATGTGTGCATGATATGTCTGATATTTCTAATGGAGTGGGGTCTAGTTGGTATGTGACCAGTGTGCAAGGCTTTATGTGCACTATATTGCACCCTCACTAGTGCTTTCTTCTCGTAGACATTTGTGTACGTATTAGTTTCCTGCTATCTGGTTCCATGATCCAAAAGGACGAACACATCATAACAAACCTAAATATGGTGTTTTGTTCTTTATAAAATAGTGTGAAATTCTTGTATTATGGTAACTGCTACATAAAAGAGTAGATGTATTCTGGGAAGTTTGCTTTATGATGAATTATACTGACATGTAACTGCTTCTCGTAGCGTGGACAGAGAGCTTCTCAGTATGCAGACTGCGAACAGTTGGAAGTGTTTATTTTTATCTTAACTGTACAGTGAAGGTTGTTTTTTATCACTTTCTGTACCAGGAGAACTGTCTTGAGTGATTAGAACGGCTACAATGTTCCTATCCTCTAAATCTTGTTCTGTTTAGGGAACAGAGACACACAGGATTGTAAAAACCCTTGAGTTCCAATAAAAATCACAACATATGACCTATACGGGGAGATCCTTCTACAGCCGATTCTTCTTTGTTTAATGTGTTTTTGTTAGCAAGAATACCTAAATATATCATGTGAACACTGATCCTACTAGGAGACTATGTTACATTCTATGATGATATGCTAACAATCATTCTGGCATTACATAGACAACACAATGGGGCTATTTGTCAGATATGTTATTTGAAGTAATTTATTATAGTTAAAACATTAAAGGGAATCTCTCATTTACAATAGGCAACTAAACATATCTTTGTATAGCCTTAAAAAAGGGATACTTTTTATTCTATCATTGGCGCCGGCTTTTTTGAATTATTCTGGTTTGAGTGATATGCATATTAGCATGCACGGAGCACCGGAAGCTTTCTAACTATTCCTTGAGCTTTGCAGGAAACCTGCACCCCCAGTCTTAGGGGGCATTCACACTACGTATACTGAAGCGGCGTATAAAGCAGCTCCATTCATTTCTATGGGAGCCGGCATACGAGCGCTCCCCATAGAAATGAATGGGCTGCTTCTTTCACTGCGAGCAGTCCCATTGAAGTGAATGGGAAGTGTCGGCGTGTACGGCTCGGCATGAGCAGAGCTTGTCGTATACGCCGGCACTTCCCATTCACTTCAATGGGACTGCTCACAGTGAAAGAAGCAGCCCATTCATTTCTATGGGGAGCGCTCGTATGCCGGCTCCCATAGAAATGAATGGGAAGTGTTCGGCAGCCCTGCTGTAATGCCGGCGTGTACGACTGTGATACACGCTGGCGTTACGTAGTGTGAATGCACCCTTACATTTTCACTGAAACTTATGGAAAGGAGATTGTACTATATCCAGCATTTCATACATTCTTTATCAGGTAGTGTTAGGGTATGTTCACATGAAGTTTTTTTGGCCAGAATCCTCCTCAAAATCCGCTGCCAAAAACGGCTCCCATTGACTTCAATGGGAGCCACTCGCTTCTTTTTTTCCGCTAGCGAGTAGTGGAAAAAAAAGGGACATGCCCTATCTTGCCGCGGATTCTGCGGCTGAATCAGCCATGGCATCTGTGGCTGTGTGGTGTCTGTGGCTCGAGACACGCTCCAATGTAGGTCCATTCATTGTGCACCACTCGGTATTCCGTCTTGGCGAGTGGTGCAGAATGTTTACACAGCAGAAAAGGTTTTCATGACCTTTTTCTCTGTGTGAACTTACCCTTATTTAGACAGCTCTTTGGCAGTGTTATATGTGCATTCTATGGTATTGTATGCCGAAAGGGGGAGTCTTTGTTATTTCTTGCTGATGAGAGTTATTCATGTTATTGACAAAAATAGAAACACATTACCACAAACTAAAATGGTAGTTAAAGCTTAAATACAATAAAAAAATAAATAAATACATATATACACACACACACACACACACACACACACATAAGCGCTTTTTATCTGCGGCTCGCTACATGAGATCTTGGCTTCACTTACTTACTCACTTACAGTAGCAAAGTTTAGCAGCTACAGTAATTTGTGTGACTTTTCCAAAATCCTCTCTACAGACTTCTATATAAAAAGTATCTCAGCCTGACAAGTGGAGAAAGAAACAGATTTCTTTAAGCTAGATTACAGTTTCCTATATGCAATATTTGCAGTTCTATCTTTGGAGCCACACTTTAAGTAATTTTAGTGAAAAGTTCTGATGAGTTACTGGCCTGAATTAGAATTTTTTTCTCTGTTTGACCATAAAAGGTTCAAGAAACTTGTGAATAAATGTACAGTACCCATGCTATGAAGGTAACACTGAGAATGATACATAAGAACTAGGGTTGAGTGATCGATATCGGAAATGTTCAGATTCCGATCGGCGATCGAGTAAATTTGACGATCGCGATCGGAATTCTGATCCCGATCTTTTCGGACGGGATCGAGATCGGAGGTTATTTCCCACAATGCTTGGCTACTGGCCAATTATTGTGGGAAAAGCTTAGAAACCATAGGAATGAATGGAAGCAGCCGGCCACCTAACCCCTTGCATGCCGGCTGCATCCATTCATTCCAATGGATTTACTGCAGCCTTCCACTCTTCTGCTTCGTCCCTGTTTTACTGTATACTCAGCTGAATATATGGTAAAACAGGGACGAAGCAGAAGAGTGGCAGGCTGCGGTAAATCACTGTGTGCTGGCTGCTGTGAGGACGACGAGTCAAGTAGATAGACAAGTCAATGTACAGTAGTATCTATCTACTCGCGAAATTCGCTCAACTTACCTGCACAGAAGTGCTGCTGCTGCCCTCTTCTGGTCCGGTCCTCTCTCCTTCACATGCCTTCAGAGCGCCCTGCACCCCCCTTCCCCCTCGCCCCCCTAGACTAGTATTATAGAAATGCTGGGAGAAGGCGGGGCTTGTGGCTTAGGAGAGTGTGGGCGGGTACTGTGAGGCATCACTCACGTCTCCCCGCCCCCACACTCTCCTAACAACAAGCCCCGCCTACTCCCATCATCTCTAACACTAGCCCAGGGAGGTGGCGGCGCTCTGAAGGTCTATGAAGGAGAGACCAAGACCGGACCAGACCGGACCAAGAAGAACTGGTAGCGGCAGCGGATCTGTGCTGGTAAGCAGACACCAGGGGGGAATTTTTTTTAATCACTACGCAGCGTGAATTTTTGGACTACATGCTGTGTAGTGAATAGGATCATTTTTAACCCCTTCCCGCCGATGGCACTTTTTGACTTCCTGACCAAGTTCGATTTTTCAAAACTGACATGTGTCACTTTATGTGGCAATAACTTTGGAACGCTTTAACTTACCAAAGTGATTTTAAGATTGTTTTTTCGTAACACATTGTACTTCATGTTAGTGGCAAATTTTGGTTGATATGTTTTGTGTTTAATTATGAAAAAATTGGAAATTTGGTGGAAATTTTGAAAAATATGCATTTTATAAAGTTTGAAATGATGTGCATTACATACAGATAGTCAGACCGCCAAAATTATATCATAAATCTCATGTCCCAGATCTCTGCTTTATGACGGCATCAAACTTTAGGCACCCTTTTAATTTTTACGGACATTATAAGATTTACAAGTGAAACAACAATATTAAAAATTTTCAAGAAATTTCCAAAACCCATTTTTAAAGGGACTAATCCAGTTATGAAGGCGTTTTGAAAGACCCTTGTATTAAAGCCCCCCCATAAATCACCCCATTTTCAAAACTGCACCCCTTAGATAAGCCAAAACAACATATACCTAGTAGTTTAACCCTATAAGTGCTTAACAGGAATTAATACAAAATGGAGGTGAAATTTTCAAATTTGAATTTATTTTACTAATATTTTCATTTAGCCCTAGAATTTTCACATTCAAAAGGGGTTAAAGGAGAAAATGCATCCCACAATTTGTTATGCAAGTTCTCCCGACTACCATAGTACCCCACTTGTGGGTGTAAACTAATATATGGACGCACAGCGAGACGCAGAAGGGAAGGAGCGCCAAGGAGCTTTTAGAGGGCAGATCTGGCTGTGATCAGTTTCAGGAACCATGTCGCATTTACAAAGCCCTTGAGGAGTCAAAACAGTGGAAACCTCTAGAAAGTGACCCCATTTTGAAAACTGCACCCCTCAAAGAATTTATCAAGTGATGTAGTGAGCATTAGTAACCCAGAAGTGAATATGTAAGCTGTGCGGAGTAAATTGGGTACACCAAATCCCATTCTATTTTCCCACTAGCTCCTATGACGCGGACGGGGAAGAGGGGCATTCTGGGGGATCAGCGCTGGTGTATTATCTCTCATAAGCTCTAAATATGGGGGGTCCCCTGAAAACGCTCGCACAGCTTACACATTTCCTTCTAGTCGCAGCCACTTATGTCCTAATGATTTGGCGACTTTTAGGGTTTTTGTCTTCATATTGTACAAGCTAGATTTTTATTTTTATCTTCTGGCAATGTGGCCATATGAGGGCTTGGTGTTTGCAGTATTAGATGTACTTCTCAATGCCACCATTTTGGGCCCTGTAACTTATTGACTACATTTTATTAACTCTTTCTGGGTGGGATGTAAAAGGAAACATCAATTCAGGCATTGCTTTTTAACATTTATTTTTTTTCCCGTGCAGCATACAGCATAGGTAACATGTTACCTTTATTCTGCGGGTCGCTACGGTTACGGCGATACCTCATTTATATGATTTTTTAATGCGTTGCTATTTCTGCAGAATAAAATTCAATTCAGGGAAAAAAAATCAATTATTTTTGCATCGCCATCTTCTGAAAGGCATAACACTTTTATTTTTCGCTAGACAGAGCTGGTTGACAGCTTATTTTTTGCGGGAACACCTCTTCTTTTTATTGGTACCATTTTGGTTTTCATCTGACCATTTGATTACTTTTTATTGAACATTTTGTAAGGGAAAGGTGGTGAATAATCATTATTTTGTGCAGTTTTCTACGTTTTTTTTTACGCCGTTCGGGTTAAATAATGATTTAATTTTATTGTTCAGGTTATTACGGACGCGGCGATACCAAATATGTAATGTTTTTTTCTATTTTTCTTTATTTTACATAATAAAACATTTTATATGGGGAAAAAGGGATTTTTGGGGCTTTATTTATTTCTAATTTATTTTAAACTTATTTAAACTTTTTTATTTTTACTTTTTTCCAACTTTTTTTTCCTGTCCCCATGGGGGATTGAAGCAGTGATCGGCTGATCACTGCTTCAATAGATATACGCTGCAATACACGTGTGACGCACAGGCTGACAGCTTCCTTTTTAGGCAGGATCAACCAGGTGCGTGAAGGGGGTAAGTGATGGGGCAGACCTGGGGTCACTGATCAGACCCCGGGCTGCCCCCTACGAACACCGGCATCCCCGAAACCGGTGCGGGGGGTGCCGATCAGCACCATTTTAAAACGAAACCCCGGAGGTGCCGGCGGTCATGTTGACCGCCGGCATATCAGGAATTAACACCCGCGATCGGACCCGGTTCCGACCGCGGGTGTTACGGGGCATTGTCAGCCGTAACATACGGCTGACACCCGCAGCGCATGTTTCTGTGTGCGCACCATGCATCCGCAGTAATAGTACGCCGGTTTGCAGGAAGCCCTTCCCGGCAGCGCCGTACTATTACGGTGAATGTCGGGAAGGGGTTAAAAGCTGACCTTGCATTGAGATCGGAATTGGGATCGGGATCGGGTTTGAATGGAAAATGATCGGAAATCGGATTTTAAAAACGATCCCGAAATTTCAAGATCAGCTCAACCCTAATAAGGACCATACATGATTTCCATGTACTGAAAAGTAAACTGTATTTTCTAGCCCTAGCGCTTGTTTGTGTAGAGCGTGTTGTCATGTATACAGTGTACACGTGTGCTATGGGTACAGATACATTGTATTCAGTCTTATTGCTTTAGATTCTTCTTACTAATTAGTAATCCTATTTATGAGAAGAACAGTTAATCCTCCTGCAGCGGGAGACCCTGATACACTGTGTTAAATTTTTAATGATGTGTTGTGTTATTTTATGGCTGAAGAATCACGCTCTGGCAATCTATCCATTATAATGAATAATGATAAATTAATAAAACAACATATTAAAATACTGGGAATGCATCAGACTTTATGGCTGCGTGCTCCGTGAAATTTGTCTTTTAAGACTTCTGACACCTGTTGAGTTTTCTTTATTAGGATCTATAAAAGTGGGAAGATGATTAATAATTATTAGATGAGACACAGATAAGGCTGAGTTATTACTAGGTGCTACTTAGTAGTTACAATAACCAGTTTGGGCCTTTAGAGAATTTTCTTTCTTTTGTGTTGCCTTTCTACATCCAGTCTGTCACAGCTTTTTTCCATTGACTACAGTATGGCTGCCGTATAAAGCTTTGTTATTGGAAAGTCAAGTTAAAGTTTGTTGGGATACGTATATTGGGCGCATACACTAATATTGTATTTTGCAAAATTTATGATATATGATTTTGTCTTTGTTTTATCATCCTCCTAATATTATTCATCTATTGGGTAAATATGTTTTTGTAAAGATTTTTTGTTATTTTGTTTAATTTTGCAATTGTTTTACTAGATCTTGCTCAGTTTTATTTTAAACTTTGTAACATGCTACATGTATCTTAGTATATCACTTTGTACCCATTACTGCATAGCCCCAGGACCAGTGACGTAACTACGAATGGCAGGGACCCATTATGATCTTTTCAGACCCCAGAGTATAATAATCGGAGACCCAGGGGAGCATGCAAACATAAAAAACACTGTTAGTTACCTCTTCCGGGCTCCAGCGTACTTCCCGTTGATGTCGGCCATCTTCAAAGATGGAAGAAATGTCACTTGAGTTGGGGCTTGCGTTGTGACGCATAAGGACGCAAGCCTGGCCCACGTGATGTCTGGGACATCACACAAGTCTGAAGCTTCTGGAGCCAGGAGAGTTAAGTAACAGTATTTTTGTGTTCCCTCACCTACCCTGGGCCTCCAATCATTATACACGAGTATAACGATAGTGTTTGTGGGATTCGTGGGCCTCCAACCTCACTAACTGATCCCAACTCCTGCTCACAGCTGCCTCCACAGAAGGGGAAGCGCCGGCAGCCATGAGCAAGAGCCAGGATTGGTAAGTAAATAGGACTTGTTACCTGTTGGAGTTACCCCAGCAGGTAACGGCCTATTAAAGAAAAAAACAAATCCACAGTGGTAGCAGCAGCCACCGGGCCCCCTGATATCCAAGGCCCTGCTACCCCAGTAGTTGTGCTCCTGCCCAGGACTCTCTGACCCATTCTTGGTTAGAACATGGCATAGAAAGGACGGGAGTTTGCTACCACTAAAATCTCTTCTGAAACACTTATAGGTTGTTGTAGGGCTAGTTTGTGAATTGTTAAACCTGTTTGTGTCAAAGTGGTCTTAATGGCAAGAAAGTCAACTTTTATTCCACAATTAGCTGTTTGGTGCAACTTCGGCATGGCTCCCGGAGTACTTGTTTCCAACTGTGCTTGCTGCACATCAGCACTTGCCAATCTTTACCATATGGATTGGCACTGGATAAGACGACAGGAGAAATCAAGTGTTCTGGCAGGTGTGATATCACTCTGGGTGCACTGAACAGCTCCTTTGCACATGGTTTAAAATTAGATTATTTTTTTTGTCAAGAAGATTGCACTTTGAGACAATGAAGGTATGTTCACTATGCCCCAAGTAGCCCATAAAACAGGATAAAAGTGGTTTAGAAACAATTTTGGTGGGTGACTCCTAAGCAGTATTGATCAGAGGTTTCTCTAATCTTTGTTATTAGAGCAGGTTTGCAACTGTGATTGACAGCTGGTTCCCCACTCCCAATGTCAGTCCTGTAATAGTACACTGCTGTGAGAGAACATAAGGCCTCCATACACCAAAAAGAAAAAAAGAAATGGCCAGACCCACTGATTTCTGCAGGATGAGCCAACTATCTTACATGTATGAAGACCGACATGTTCTCCCCTGACAAGTAATGACGATAGAACAAAGGCTTTAGAGCACATGCACACTTGGCTGAACCAAGGATTCAGGGAGGGGTTGGCAAAGATAGCTGTTAGCTGAAGGAGTGATCAGCCAATAGCTATTGAGAATGTATGGATTCCTTTAAAGGGCCCCTTCACACTACTGATACGCTGCCTGATTCTTAACGTTAAAATACGTTCAGAATCAGTGCGTATAAAGCAGATCCCATTCATTTCAATGGGGAGTCGGCATACGAGCGCTCCCCATTGAAATGAATGGGCTGGTTTTTACTCTACGAGCGATCCCATTGAAGTGAATGGGAAGCGCTCGTGTGTATGGCTTAGACTGAGCCGAGCGCCGGGCCCCTTCACACGGCGAGCCGTACACGTAGGCGCTTCCCATTCACTTCAATGGGAGCGCTCGTACAGTAAAAAGCAGCCCATTCATTTCAATGGGGAGCGCTCGTATGCCAGCTCCCCATTAAAATGAATGGGATCTGCTTTATACGCACTGATTCTGACCGTGTTTTAACGTTCAGAATCAGGCAGCATATCAGTAGTGTGAAGGGGCCCTTACTCTTTCTATTAGGCTATTAGAGCAATGCTGTGAATGCAAGTTATGTTACCAAATTTTTGGCTTAGATGATGAAGCATATCCATTTAGAACACCTCCTGACAAGACATACAGACTTGATGTTAACAAATGTGAGATTAGTGAATGTGATCATGTTCCTACTCATTACCAAAAACATGTCCCCTCGAACCTTCTATCTGTCACAATATTTCAGATACAAAATATCCCAAAAATTCCCAAATAATTGGTACATATTCAAACATCAAGTCAGGGCAGAAATACCCTCAATAAAGAAACTTGACCTCGTTCTTCTGTTTTTCCTGATCCTTTGGTACCATGTATGTAAATGAGATTCCCCCATATGTCATACAAGTAAGGTGATTCCTTACACAATACAGATGCAAACATGTCTAAGCCATAGAGATCTCCCATAATCTCCTGTGTCTTCCATAACACTTTAAACATCTTTATCGTGAAGAACTATAAAGTTGAGTAAGATGCCAGCCATGATACATTCCCTTTAATAGGATTCATGTATGATTCATAAAACACATTCCAACCTGAGGAGTCCAGAGTGTTTCTTATGTGTGAGACTCTTATCTAACCTTGGCCCCTTCACTCATATGCAAGAAATTAAAAGACAGTCCATTGAGATGATCTCGAATTTTTACATCTTGTTAGTGATGCCTCCGGGCTGATGTCTGTTTCTTCTCTATTTGTCATGTAGCCAACAGATGTCTTTTCTGAAAGTGTGACTACTATTTATCCAATGTACTACTCTCTGTCTATCTTTATACACCACATATATCAAAGATGAATGGTACATCACAAAAGTGAGAATTGTACTATAAATGACATATGAGAACTTTGCTCGGAAATGTATTTTAATAATGAGTTAAAGCTGCCATATTAATCTCTGACCTGGTGGTGTATGTCTTATATCAACAATGTAACAGCAAAGATTAAATGACATTATGTGTATGGATGAACCATGAATGGCGGAGATAGTTACATCTCATGTCTCACAGACAACCTCATTTACCAGTAAAGGAACGAGTGGAATGTTTGTGATTAGAGATGAGCGAACAGTGTTCTATCGAACACATGTTCGATCGGATATCAGGGTGTTCGCCATGTTCGAATCGAATCGAACACCACGTGGTAAAGTGCGCCAAAATTCGATTCCCCTCCCACCTTCCCTGGCGCCTTTTTTGCACCAATAACAGCGCAGGGGAGGTGGGACAGGAACTACGACACTGGGGGCATTGAAAAAAATTGGAAAAAGTCATTGGCTGCCGAAATCAGGTGACCTCCATTTTAGACGAATAGTGGATTTCAAATCCGGGTCATATGAGAATGTGAACTTTGTGACTATGAGACAGGGATAGCTGTACAGGCAGGGATAGCTAGGGATAACCTTTATTTAGGGGGGAATGTTATTAAAAATAACTTTTTGGGGCTCTATCGGGTGTGTAATTGTGATTTTTGTGAGATAAACTTTTTCCCATAGGGATGCATTGGCCAGCGCTGATTGGCCGAATTCCGTACTCTGGCCAATCAGTGCTGGCCAATGCATTCTATTAGCTTGATGAAGCAGAGTGTGCACAAGGGTTCAAGCGCACCCTCGGCTCTGATGTAGCAGAGCCGAGGCTGCACAAGGGTTCAAGCGCACCCTCGGCTCTGATGTAGGAGAGCCGAGGGTGCACTTGAACCCTTGTGCACCCTCAGCTCTGCTACATCAGAGCCGAGGGTGCGCTTGAATCCTTGTGCACACTCTGCTTCATCAAGCTAATAGAATGCATTGGCCAGCGCTGATTGGCCAATGTATTCTATTAGCCTGATGAAGTAGAGCTGAATGTGTGTGCTAAGCACACACATTCAGCTCTACTTCATCGGGCTAATAGAATGCATTGGCCAGCGCTGATTGGCCAGAGTACGGAACTCGACCAATCAGCGCTGGCTCTGCTGGAGGAGGCGGAGTCTAAGATCGCTCCACACCAGTCTCCATTCAGGTCCGACCTTAGACTCCGCCTCCTCCGGCAGAGCCAGCGCTGATTGGCCGAAGGCTGGCCAATGCATTCCTATGCGAATGCAGAGACTTAGCAGTGCTGAGTCAGTTTTGCTCAACTACACATCTGATGCACACTCGGCACTGCTACATCAGATGTAGCAATCTGATGTAGCAGAGCCGAGGGTGCACTAGAACCCCTGTGCAAACTCAGTTCACGCTAATAGAATGCATTGGCCAGCGCTGATTGGCCAATGCATTCTATTAGCCCGATGAAGTAGAGCTGAATGTGTGTGCTAAGCACACACATTCAGCACTGCTTCATCACGCCAATACAATGCATTAGCCAGTGCTGATTGGCCAGAGTACGGAATTCGGCCAATCAGCGCTGGCTCTGCTGGAGGAGGCGGAGTCTAAGGTCGGACCTGAATGGAGACTGGTGTGGAGCGATCTTAGACTCCGCCTCCTCCAGCAGAGCCAGCGCTGATTGGTCGAGTTCCGTACTCTGGCCAATCAGCGCTGGCCAATGCATTCTATTAGCCCGATGAAGTAGAGCTGAATGTGTGTGCTTAGCACACACATTCAGCTCTACTTCATCAGGCTAATAGAATACATTGGCCAATCAGCGCTGGCCAATGCATTCTATTAGCTTGATGAAGCAGAGTGTGCACAAGGGTTCAAGCGCACCCTCGGCTCTGATGTAGCAGAGCCGAGGCTGCACAAGGGTTCAAGCGCACCCTCGGCTCTGCTACATCAGAGCCGAGGGTGCGCTTGAACCCTTGTGCACACTCTGCTTCATCAAGCTAATAGAATGCATTGGCCAGCACTGATTGGCCAGAGTACGGAATTCGGCCAATCAGCGCTGGCCAATGCATTCTATTAGCCCGATGAAGTAGAGCTGAATGTGTGTGCTAAGCACACACATTCAGCACTGCTTCATCACGCCAATACAATGCATTAGCCAGTGCTGATTGGCCAGAGTACGGAATTCGGCCAATCAGCGCTGGCTCTGCTGGAGGAGGCGGAGTCTAAGATCGCTCCACACCAGTCTCCATTCAGGTCCGACCTTAGACTCCGCCTCCTCCAGCAGAGCCAGCGCTGATTGGCCGAATTCCGTACTCTGGCCAATCAGCACTGGCTAATGCATTGTATTGGCTTGATGAAGCAGTGCTGAATGTGTGTGCTTAGCACACACATTCAGCTCTACTTCATCGGGCTAATAGAATGCATTGGCCAGCGCTGATTGGCCGAATTCCGTACTCTGGCCAATCAGCACTGGCTAATGCATTGTATTGGCTTGATGAAGCAGTGCTGAATGTGTGTGCTTAGCACACACATTCAGCTCTACTTCATCGGGCTAATAGAATGCATTGGCCAATCAGCGCTGGCCAATGCATTCTATTAGCGTGAACTGAGTTTGCACAGGGGTTCTAGTGCACCCTCGGCTCTGCTACATCAGATTGCTACATCTGATGTAGCAGTGCCGAGTGTGCATCAGATGTGTAGTTGAGCAAAACTGACTCAGCACTGCTAAGTCTGCATTCGCATAGGAATGCATTGGCCAGCCTTCGGCCAATCAGCGCTGGCTCTGCCGGAGGAGGCGGAGTCTAAGGTCGGACCTGAATGGAGACTGGTGTGGAGCGATCTTAGACTCCGCCTCCTCCAGCAGAGCCAGCGCTGATTGGCCGAATTCCGTACTCTGGCCAATCAGCACTGGCTAATGCATTGTATTGGCTTGATGAAGCAGTGCTGAATGTGTGTGCTTAGCACACACATTCAGCTCTACTTCATCGGGCTAATAGAATGCATTGGCCAGCGCTGATTGGCCGAATTCCGTACTCTGGCCAATCAGCACTGGCTAATGCATTGTATTGGCTTGATGAAGCAGTGCTGAATGTGTGTGCTTAGCACACACATTCAGCTCTACTTCATCGGGCTAATAGAATGCATTGGCCAATCAGCGCTGGCCAATGCATTCTATTAGCGTGAACTGAGTTTGCACAGGGGTTCTAGTGCACCCTCGGCTCTGCTACATCAGATTGCTACATCTGATGTAGCAGTGCCGAGTGTGCATCAGATGTGTAGTTGAGCAAAACTGACTCAGCACTGCTAAGTCTGCATTCGCATAGGAATGCATTGGCCAGCCTTCGGCCAATCAGCGCTGGCTCTGCCGGAGGAGGCGGAGTCTAAGGTCGGACCTGAATGGAGACTGGTGTGGAGCGATCTTAGACTCCGCCTCCTCCAGCAGAGCCAGCGCTGATTGGCCGAATTCCGTACTCTGGCCAATCAGCACTGGCTAATGCATTGTATTGGCTTGATGAAGCAGTGCTGAATGTGTGTGCTTAGCACACACATTCAGCTCTACTTCATCGGGCTAATAGAATGCATTGGCCAGCGCTGATTGGCCGAATTCCGTACTCTGGCCAATCAGCACTGGCTAATGCATTGTATTGGCTTGATGAAGCAGTGCTGAATGTGTGTGCTTAGCACACACATTCAGCTCTACTTCATCGGGCTAATAGAATGCATTGGCCAATCAGCGCTGGCCAATGCATTCTATTAGCGTGAACTGAGTTTGCACAGGGGTTCTAGTGCACCCTCGGCTCTGCTACATCAGATTGCTACATCTGATGTAGCAGTGCCGAGTGTGCATCAGATGTGTAGTTGAGCAAAACTGACTCAGCACTGCTAAGTCTGCATTCGCATAGGAATGCATTGGCCAGCCTTCGGCCAATCAGCGCTGACTCTGCCGGAGGAGGCGGAGTCTAAGGTCGGACCTGAATGGAGACTGGTGTGGAGCGATCTTAGACTCCGCCTCCTCCAGCAGAGCCAGCGCTGATTGGTCGAGTTCCGTACTCTGGCCAATCAGCACTGGCCAATGCATTTCTATGGGGAAAAGTTAGCTTGCGAAAATCGCAAACTGACAGGGATTTCCATGAAATAAAGTGACTTTTATGCCCCCAGACATGCTTCCCCTGCTGTCCCAGTGTCATTCCAGGGTGTTGGTATCATTTCCTGGGGTGTCATAGTGGACTTGGTGACCCTCCAGACACGAATTTGGGTTTCCCCCTTAACGAGTTTATGTTCCCCATAGACTATAATGGGGTTCGAAACCCATTCGAACACTCGAACAGTGAGCGGCTGTTCGAATCGAATTTCGAACCTCGAACATTTTAGTGTTCGCTCATCTCTATTTGTGATGTCGATGTATCCCATGTGTTCATTGGTTCCTCCATCCTGGTATGTACAGATAATGTGGATGATGTATTTGTAACTGTGCATTGAATCTTCATATGTTTATTTTCATTCTTTGGATTGGAACACAGATTCTTTTGTAATTCTTTTATGCTGCTCATTATCGCCCCCTGTTGGAAATTCATTCTATATAGATTGCAATGAGGAATCAAAGCACAAAAATAAGAAATGTTCAAGGAACATATCTATGACCAGTAAAGTGGTTGTTGGTTTCCAAACTCATTCAGCCATAGGACTGACAGATTATATTCCTTACCAGCACTACAATATTACATTCCATAGATATTCTTTAACAGGTGATAAAAGTTTAGTGTTTGGAGATCAGGGTTGGCATAGGAAGGTGCAATCCTGGAAAAATACCTCTACCCCACTGTGCCAGTCGGTCATTGTTAGTATTATATCTACCTGTATATTCTGTGTATTGTATGTAACCTCCAAATGTAAAGCACCATGGAATTAATGGTGCTATATAAATAAACAATAATAATAATAATAATAATAATAATAATGTCATTAAGAACTATTTTCTGCATAAAGAAAGACAAGAAGTCCTGGAAGTGATGATATGGCCTCACAGAGCCCTGATCTTAACATCATCCAGTTTGTCTAGGATTACATGAAGAGACAGAAGGATTGGAGCAAGTCTACATCCACAGAAGATCTGTGGATGTTAGGGACAATTTCCCTGCCGAGTTGCTTCCAAAACTGTCTGCAAGTACACCTAGAAGAACTGATGCTGATTTGAAAGTAAAGAGCGGTCACACCAAATACTGATGGGATTTAGATTTCTCTTTTTTTCATTTTCCTAATTGACAAATATGAACTATTATAACTTCTATTTTTAGAAGCATTTTTACTTTGCATTATTTTGTCCACACCTGTCTAAAACCTTTGCACAGCACTGTATATAACATGAGTTAAATAAATATAGTGTCTAAAATAATCTCTAAAGAGGTCCATAAAGCTTCCATATCAATCACTTAAGCCTGCATGCAATGATAATGGGGAGAGATGAGTAAATTCCTGCCAGACATCTCTGATGAAGTTAAGATAAGATAATCTTTTAATAGTCCAATTATGGAGAAATTCAGTGTGTAACAGCAGCATGGATAATAAAGTAATATATTTCAAGAAAAAACACATACGTACAGCTCATAGCAGATAGAAAAGATACAAGGAGTCATAGCAGCTAAGAAGAAAAAGAAAGACTTCAGGATCATTTAGTTTTCTGTGCGGAGTTATCTTCGTTTAGCCTGATGTAGATTATACAGCCTGACCGTGGTTGGAAGGAGGGATCTCCGAAAGCGCTCCTTCTCACACTTGCGGTGAAGTAGTCGGTCACTGACAGTACTGCCAAGTGCCGTCAAGGTCTCATACATGGGATGGCATACATATAGAAAATCGACATTCCCTATTGTTCATAATCTTTCAGGGAACTGTTCATAGCCTCCCATACACCAGTTGGCTGCAGAAAACCAAAACCATTGAGTTGACTATGTTGTATATGTATTGGAGACATAGACCTTACCGATGGCATATCCTTTTGGCTGCAGGTACTATATTGTGTACAGTCTGGAGGTTGAGTTTTCCTCTGTAAGGCCTTGACTATTGATGATATAAGCTAAAAGATCTGTAGTGTATATTGTAATGCATAAACCACTCCCTGATGTTTTACCAATTGATTTAATATCCATCATTCATAATAAAAAGAAAAAACTAAAGGAAAGGCATGGTGGTCCTGAAGTCAATAGGTGGACCCTGACATGTGAACACCCACAATCCTTTTCACCTACACTGTTTTGTACTTAGGCATCTGGAACATGTTAGGAAAGACTCTAGTGAACTCTGGAGACCTCATTCTGCTTGTTTCTCTGCTATACGCATTAGAAGAATGGCTAAATTGAGGTGTGGGAAGAATAAAGATGTTTAGAAAGCTAGAGGCGCAGCCAAAGCAAGACCTTTTAGTTCAGCTCTGCACATTGCCTAATATTTGACCCTTTTATACCTGTAGCGTATGTGTGAAATTTCTATAGTCAAATATATTAGGCGAGGGCTACACGGCCATAAAACCTTGGACTTCACTATAGGACAGCAGGATCACCATGAGCTAACCAGAAACGTCATCCGGATAACTCGTCTCGCCCCGCCAAATTCATGCTAAACAACAGGCCCTGACAATGCTTTTACTAGATGAATTGCAATATCTTGCAGTAAGTTTAAAATCTGCCTGAAAAGTGATTAAACAGCAAAAAATTTGCTTGAGTTGTTTTTTAATTAATTTGTGTTTTCTTCTTGGTGAAACGTAAAGCTAAATTCAGACTTTTGCAGGTTTCTTTATATCAGCGAGCATTGTGGGAATTCAGATATACAGATATCTAATAAGAAAAACTCATAAGCAGCGGTGTTAATGGAAATGTAAAATTCTGCAACTTACTGATTGACCGACATATTCCAAAGTGTATGTTTGTATGTTTAAGTGAAGTTTGTAGGTTTTAGGGAAAATTTTTTCCATACGAGCTTATATCACGTCTGAGGTGGAATGGAAATGTGGGGCAGATTTATTGTTTCATGCCAGCTCTCTGGTGTAAATAAGATGCAAATCTTTGGTATAAATTGCAGCAAGTGGTTTTGCACTGCTCATGTGACTTTTACAAAAAGTGGGCATGACTAGGGCATGCAAAGGACGTACATGATGTTGGAAATATGCACTGGATATGAGCTGGCATAGATTTCCCTTTAGGCAATGGCCCAGCAGAAGGAACACTTCATTCATTAGGTCCATGAAAAACTGCACAGCCATGTGAATAAAGCCTTAGGTTGTGCTCACTTGACAGATTTTTCCATTGGTAAAACCTGATACTGAGGTAGAAAAATTCATGGCTGACCCTGAAATTTCTGCTGTGGACCAGGGAGATGGTGGTGGACTTCAGTAAGCGGAGACGGGCTCCGATTCTGGTGGAGATCCAAGGGACAGATAGACAAGAACTATAAGTACCTGGGTGTGCTCCTAAATAATAAACTAGACTGGGCTGATCACCTGGATGCACTGTACAGAAAGGGCCACAGCAGGCTGTACCTGCTCAGGAGGCTGAGGGTCTTTGGAGTCCAGGGGCTACTTCTTAGGGCCTTTTTCAACTCTGTGGTTGCATCTTATTTGGTGTGGCCTGCTGGGGGATTAGCATACCAGCCACGGACAGAAATAGACTTGACAGGCTGATTAGAAGGGCCAGCTCTGTCCTGGGGAGCCCCCTGGACCCAGTACAGGTGGTGGGTGACAGAAGGATACTGTCCGTGGTGAGCTCCATGCTGGAGAACAACTCCCATCCCATGCATGAGACCTTGATGGCACTGGGCAGTACTGTCAGTGACCGACTGCTTCACTCTATGTGTGAGAAGGAGCGCTAACAGAGGTCCTTCCTCCCATCAGCGGTCAGCTACATAATCACTCCGCACAGAGAACTAAATGATCCTGAAGTCATCTTTTTCTTTAGATGCTATGACTCCTAGTATTTTTCTCCTATCTGCTATTCTCAGCTTATTTGTGTCTCCTGTAATATATTACTATTATTATCCTGTATCTGTATTATCTATGCTGCTGTAACACACTGAAATTTTCCCATGGTGGGACTATTAAAGGATTATCTTATCTTATTTTATCTTATCTTATCTTTGCTTAGTATATACTATGTGCCTGGATCTACACACAGATTAGCTCTACAGAATGGGAAATGTCACTTATTGACCCAGAATCCCACTTCAATCAATGGGAGAAATCAACCCTTATATATGGAACTAGCACTGAGAAGGATACCAAGGATTACTGTATATCAGATTTTATACATAGTTTCTGCTGGTTTACACTAATGAATAATGTATCCACCGAAGCACAGAATATGAGTCCCTATGTATCTGTATTTATGGTGTTGTCATGCAATGGTTACTAATCTGGAAACTAAGTACCAGGTTTAAAGTAATTTTAAAGTAATTTTGCAAGCATTTACAAGAAAATGATATCGCGGATTCAATCTCCCTCCCTTCATGTGATTAATCTCTAAAATACATTTTCATACAGAGAAATCCACACGCTACCAAATCTCACAGGATGCAAAGGTTAATGATGGGCTGCAAAGCCACAGTTTAATTTTGGTAGAAGTTTCATTTCCATTGACCCGGGTATGGAAACATAGGAGAATATGGAACGAGATGGATTATAATCAGCTGTGCTAATCATAAAAAGATGAAGCGGATAAAAGAATGGCATGACATTCACCATAATAAACATCGCCGTCTTACAATGAACCATCAACATCCAGACACCAGCAACAAAGCCTCTGTGCTGTCTGCTCTTGTAGGATTCCTGCGGTTATTCAGTGATTGCACAATTATAGCCTTTGCAGGTATATCATTTTATTGGGACTTGCATTATCGTACAGGGGATAAACCACGCTCTTAAATCTGTCCCATAATTGTAGGATTATCTAGAGGAGGCTCCTCCATTCCATGGTAATTAGAAAACCATAGACACCAGCCCAAAAAAGGCCTAAGTCATAATGGCCATTGTCCTACGTACCTGCAGATTGGAATGTGATGACTCTGCTGTCAGCACTCACTAATAAAGCACTTTCATACCAAGTGCACTATATGGCTGTGGTTAATCGCTCATGGGATTTTACTGTAACATGTAAATTCACTACCTGTGTCAGGCGCCATAGTCTTTTAAGTTGCCAAGAAAAAAAAAATTGTTAAAAAAAAAAACACAGAGATGAAAGACCGTTTCTCGTAATTGTAAAGATGTAAGAGCCTATTATTATGGTAACAAGTAGGGTGTCCTTTGTTTTGTCTCTGGAGCTGAATATAAGTTTCAAGTATAGCACATGTCATGGGAAATATTCACTTCATATAAGGATATCTAAAGGGTGGTTTATAAGGGTTGAGTAGTCTTTCATCTATTTTATTTATTTTAAATAAAAACCAAAATAAAATAAATCTGACAGTTAATGATCAATATAAATAATATTTTTAACTTTATTGTACTTGTTAAATTTACACAAATGACAAAAAAATAAATGTTTTATTATGTTTATTTAATAAAATGCTTTTTTAAATAAAAAAAATTGTGTTATATTGTGATTATAGTTTTGATTGCAACCTTTTTGTTTTTTTAAAATGAACTTTAAAGCTAAGACCCCATGTTGCAGAAACGCAGCTTTTCTGTTACAGATTTTGTTGCATTTTTTGAGCCAAACCCAAGAAAGGCTACAAAAGGATTGGTATCTCTATAAAAAGTTCTTATACTTCTCCCTTCTGTTTCCATGCACTCCTGACTTTGGCTCAAAAAAACGCAACAAAATATGCAACAAAAAAAAGCTGTGTTTCCACAATGTGGGGTCTCAGCCTAAAGCTGAGGCCCCGCACTGCAAAAACGCTACAGCAAATATCATGGCATTTTATACTTCCTGCAAAGCAGATGGGATTCTGGCTAATCCCATCCACTCATTGCAGAAAAATATCCGCAGTTGAAATATTTTTCATTTTTGGCACAAGAATTTTAGCGTATTTCCATTTGTTTTTGTGCACCCTTATATATTGGGGCAACCGGATACGGATATCAAACAAAACATTGTAAATGGAATATCGCAAGTTGAAAGTTTACTGGAGGAACATGACAAACTTCAGCCTTGGTCCTAAACTTTATGGATGTTTTTCATTGACTTCGTACTGCAGGTGCACTAGAAAATAAAGTTTTGTGGTAACTTATTGTGCGGATAAATGGATGGTAACACATCTGAGCTCTGATAATGTGATAATGTGATTCAGTTGGTGAAATCTGAGATGAGAAAGGGCTTACAAAACAGTAATGAGATTTTAGCATCAAGTGAGCTGCAAATCCACAAACATAGCTTTACCTCTACAGTATATAGGTCAGCAGTCGTAGTAAATCTCAAACTTCTTTAGTTTTGAGCCCAAGTTGGACATAAAATAACGCTATTAAACATAATTAAATATGCTGCCATAAATAATATCTGAATATACTGTATACTCTTGTTGCCTAATATTACATCAGCACCCGTTCAATTCTCTGTGCCATTCTCTGGCCGTTTTGTACATCGCAGGAGGCGTGTCCAGCTATGAGTCATTGCTCTGTCTGAACACTGTCCTATTCCCTCACTTCTGTAATTGATTTTCCACCACAGTCATCTACTTCACCTTGGTTTCCCTCTGCTCCTCTAATAGTTAAATCTTAGCCTTACTATTATGATTGACATGCTATCCCCCAATAAAGTCTGGGGCAGGTTCTGGACTTCCTATAATCAGGTCATTGCTCACACATGTTTGCTGGCTATTGAATCTCTGACCTTGCTAAGTGGTTTTCTTGCTATTGTATTGTATTTACTGACTTCTGACCTTTGACTTACTTTGTTACTACTCTGTTGGATTACAATTTGGTACTGTTTGTCTCTCTGGTTTGACCTTGGCTTGCTGACTCTGCTTCTGTGTTGTTTTGCCTTGTTCTGTGTAACACTTATCCAGAGAAGGGACTATTGCCCAGTTGTCCTCTATCGCCTAGAGTAGTTGAGGCAAGTGGGCAGGGACGGGGGCTGGGTCAAGTTTAGAACTCATTGTCTCTGTCATTCTCTTCCTTCTTGGTTTCAGCAGCAGCCACTGTTGAATTGCTCAACAGGTAATTCCTTAACACCTAGTTTAGAAAAATCATTTGAATACTGTACACATTCTTATGTGATAGATCTTGTTCTGTGATCAGATCCTCATGTCTGGAGTGGAGAGCCCTTACAAAGAACATTTCTTAGTTCAGAGGACCTGTCCTGTCGTGCATTACTCAGACTCCGGTTGTTTCTCCTCTGCTGGGAAATGAAACATTAAAGGTGCGTTCACACGATGTAAAATGGAGCGCAAGCTGGCACGTATACGTGTGTCAGCATTTTGCGCGCTCAAAAAGATCCCATTGATTTCAATGGGAGTTACGAGATTATACGCCGCATTATTTTGCGCCCGTAATTTTGTGGCCGCAAAATTACGGGCGCAAAATTTTGCGGTATATATGCTCGTAACTCCCATTGAAATCAATGGGATCTTTTTGAGCGCTCAAACTTTGACACGCCGTATACGTGCCAGATCACGCTCCATTTTACATCGTGTGAACGCACCCTTACTGCCAGGTTTTCCTATTAGTAAAGGTTCCAATAGTGGAAAACTTTGTGATCAATTTATTGTTGCAGGTCCCTTCTAACAAGTACAGGCTATTAATGCATGAAAACATCTTTCATTGGATTAAGTTTTTGTTTTGTTTTTTTATAACGATAATGTTTTTTTATATAGTATATTTGCATTTCATAAAAGGCACAGAACCGAATGTCTACTGTAGACACACAACTCTGTGAACATGGACATTTCTCAACAGGAGATCTTTCATCGATCAAACCTTCTGCTAACTAGCTTGAAGTCAAAGACTTAAAAAAATTAGATTTAGTGCTTTCGGAAAATTCAAGAAAAGTACAGAACAAAAAGAAATTCAACAATACATTGTTCAAAGGAGGGATGCAGCGAGAGAGCCCCGGCACGTTTCATCATTACATCCATACAAGCCTCACAAAGACAATACAAGTAAATGCAATTTTGTTAAGCTTGGTACCGAGGGAAATGTAACTGCCTTTTGTGACAGGGTGATGTACTGGTGTTTTCCAGACCATTAACATACACTCCTGAAAAGGTAAATTGTCCATCAAGATTTGATGAAACAGCTGGATCCACTAACCAATGCAAACACTGTTCACTTGATTGCATGTTCAAAAGTGCTTGTGATTTTAATGAATCTGCTGAAAAGAGAAGGAGCTTGATAAACCTTGATGGAAAAAGGAGCCGCAAGCAAGAAAGACTCCAGACTTCACTGTATAATCTAAGAATCAGTGTTTTGTCGCACATATGCTTATCGTCACGTGCGGAAGTTCAATGAGAGAAGGCACAAGGTAAAAAAATGAATGTACAAATCTGACATGTACTGTGTGGTCATAATACAAATATACAGGCCTGCAAAGGGTATATATGAAAGAAGGACTCCATTGTTCCAATATGTCATTTTCCTTTCAATGGGACGGCCGGTCGAGGGGCCAGTATGGAAATTGACACTCCTACCAGGTCTGTTTATTTTCTAAAATAATACAGCAACTACGGTCAACTTGGTCAGTCTGACAATTTAGCCAGATGTACATGCCCATTTGCCTCTTCTCTAAGGTGGTCATACGTACAGGACATTGAATGATTCCAACAACAACATTAAAGCTAGTCAGGCACATTAGTATTTAGACTGTTATTGTTTGTCTGGAATGAACGTTGTTAGGTTGTTTGTACAGACGACTGTTCGATACACACAAACAATGCCCACAATACAACATATCGCCCAATAGATCTATCATTCATGCTGAAAAGATCCAACAGAACTGATTTTGTCCAACTTTAGTTGTTTGACAGCTATTCTGGAAGAACGTTCGTTGGGTTATGTATAAACTAATAGAGATAAGCGAGTAGTACTCGATCGAGTAGGTGTTCAATTGAATACTACAGTATTCAAAATACTCGTACTCGATCGAGTACCACTCGCTGTTCGAATATAAAAGTTCGATGTAGAACCAGCATTGATTGGCCAAATGCTATACAGTCGGCCAATCAATGCTGGTTCTTCTTCTACCTTTAGAAGTCTTCTCCGTGCAGCTTCCCTGCGGCGTCTTCCGGCTCTTCATTCACTCTGCCAGGCATCGGGCCTGTCCGCTTGTAGTGCAGACAAAATGCCCAAAATCAGCTATTTCGGCCAACAAAAATCTAATGCTTTAGTTTAAGATTGCACAGAAGATTTCTTGAAATTCCATTGTGTGATTGAAGTCACCATCCTATGAAATATGGCAACAGTTTATTTAACCACTGATGTATCGTCTGATCACAATGAGAAACTTTGTTTTGTGAGCAAATCCAATTTTCACAAGTAGTGATAGGCATAGCTGATCGAGAGTAAGGTCAAAGGTGAAAAATATCAAAGTCTATGAATGATCCAAAGTTTGGATGGAAGCCAAAAACATAGTTTAGTGAACTACATCATTAAAAGGACTGTGGAAAACAAGATGGTGGTTTTACCGCATTTCATGTGAAGAATATCAATTTCAATACAGATAGGTATGAATGGGCTTTCACATACCATTGCAATTTCCTGCAAGTTATAAAACAAAACTGTCAATGAGTTTACTGAGGTGCAATGAAATGTGTCTATGTCCAGTTATGTAATACGGCAGACACTAAGCACTAAGACATATGTACTGTGTAGCAAATAATAACATATAGTTGATACATTGTATATAGTTCCAGTGTATTATGTGCAAGCCTTGGGTTAACAGCTCTATGACCAAAATAATCACCTTAAAGGGAGATTCCCATTTTGATATTTTCTGTCTATATATAAGGTAAGCTGCATTTGTCTGATATAGGATCTGCATATATTTCAACAGCCCCTTTTCCAAGATAGGAAGACCACTAAAGGCCCACTAAAAAGAAGTTGCTATGAAGTGGATAGTTGGTTTTATATAGTTTGATCAAAATTAACATCATGTTCATTTTTATAAATTTCCCTTAGCAGCAAGTCACTAAGGTATATGTGGATATTTCTGCACACTCCTACACATTCATACTTGAGACAAGCAAGCATGAATGTGTTCTCATAAGAACAAAGGGAGTCAACTGATCCTTGATACTTCTCAGATGCTCATCTCCTCTGAGAAAAAAAGAATTGGCATTGTTGAAATCCAATAGTCGATCCTTCTTTTCCGTGACATCTTCCCTTGGGGTAAAGTTGGGATATCCCCATACATCTTAGAGGGCTGGCCAGTACCAAACAGAAGGAGGTTGTTCAACATTAGTCTAATGTGTATGATCCGATACAAAAGATAAGGGCTCTACAAAATTGTAACTTATCAGGAATGGGTGGTTGTGTCTCAGTGACACACAAAAAAGTGCTACTATTGTATCACCAGGCTATGTTTTTTCTGAGCATAAAAGTGGATAAAAGAATGCAAAAACCCAATACTCCTCTGAGATGTATGCATGGGGCATTATATGGAGTAAATAGACTTATGGAACCATTTGGCCAAATCAGAAATTTTGTTTAGGACCTAAAAAAACACAACAACACCAAAATGACCCCACAAAGCAAATCTCAGTTTTAATTATTACCCAGCATCACATTTATTACAGATTGTTGGATTTCCTGCCTTATATAAAGGTATCAGGCTATCTGCCATAGTACATTGATAGTTACTGTATAGGTTATGTTATCCAGATTGACATATTAATATGTTTATTGCTTAGAGCTGACACAATGAAAAATTAGGCAAGCTATTAAATAGCCATATTAGTGAATGATGCAACACCCACCGAAAAAGGAAATTGTTACCTGACTTCCTAGGTCATGGTATCTCTATACATTATACATAATGATCCAAATGACTTAGCATTGTGCTGGGGAATATTTGACAGGGCAAATTAATGTGATGGCAATATAATACCCTAAGTATTCCAATTACAAGCCATTTAAAGAAGGTCACAGCATAGGAAAAGGTTAGGCTACTTGTAGTGACCTCAGAACACAAGCAACAAACAGAATAGTCCTGAACACAACAAGGTACTTTATTACCCCTTGGTGGTTATTTGATCCATTCGCTTTACAACCGAAGTAATCCACAACTTTTGAGATGAAACACAAGTTGTACATTTTTGGTCACCCCTGTGGCTATATACTACAATATGTATTTTTCCAACTTATTGCTCTGTTATAAATATATAAATGTCCACATTTCATTCCAGAGATGAACTACTGATAGGTCTATCAGTAAGTAGATGGTTGACTATGTAGATTCTGTATCAAAAATCTGCAACCTGTTCATCTGTATTTGTTCACCCTACATTGATCTAAGTTTCATCCAATAGAAATATGTGTGTTCTGTGTTCTGTTCTGAAATGGGTGGTCTGTGTATGGAGATAGGCAAACCTCATGAGATTCGTTTGGCAGATATTTTCAGGCTTTTCCTGATAGTTTTGATAAGTCTAAACCAGATATTTTTCAGACTTCATTGTATAATAAGATTATATCTCATATATATATGATTAAAGGGATCCTATCATTAGAATCCCTTTTTTTTTATTTCTAACTAACACGTAGGAATAGCCTTAAGGAAGGCTATTCTTCTCCTACCTTTAGATGTCTTCTCCGTGCCGCCGTTCAGTTGATATTCCATTTTCTGTCTTTATGCAAATGAGTTCTTTTGCAGCATTGGGGACAGGCCCTAGCGCTCAAAAAGCACAGTGCTGCGAGAGAACTCTCCAGCGCCGCCTCCATCTTCTTCAGGAACTGGCCTCTACTCGTCGTCTTCCAGCCTGGCTTTCAAGTTTCTAGGCATGCACAATCGGCTCTGCCAGCGGGCCTCGGGCAGAGCCGACTGCACCTGCGCGCTGCCATGTTTTTGTGGCCGCTTACTACAAGAGCTCGCGTAAACGGATACAAAAAAATTGCGCATGCCAGACCAGAAGACGACGTGTAGAGGCCGGTTCATGATGAAAATGGAGGCAGCGCTGGAGAGTTCTCTCGCAGCATTGGGGACGCCCCCAGTGCTGTGTTAATGCTGGGGCCTGCCCCCAATGTTGCGAGAGAACTCATTTGCCAATAGACGGAAAATGGAATATCTACCGAACGGCAGTGCGGAGAAGACATCTAAAGGTTGGAGAAGAATAGCCTTTCTTAAGGCTGTTCCTACGTGTTAATTAGAAAATAAGGGATTCTAATGATAGGATCCCTTTAAAGGATGCATACAATATTATGAGCCATAAAATTTTATTTCCACGATATCCCAAAATATGGGTTATTTGGTATGCAGTCCAAAGACATTGAAAATATGTCCCTCTCTGGTGCATTGCAGATTTTTACTGGATAGAAATACATGGGTCTCTGTATATAGTATACATGAAGAATGATACATTTTCTTAGGATAATGAGGTTTAGCAGCCATTATTGGTTAAATTGTCTTTAATGCTTTCAAGTCTTTGGATTCTCTTCTGCTACTTTTTATCTACAGTCATCTCTCAAGGGAAGAAAAGTCAGTAAAGAAATCATGATTTGTAGATGTTAGCAGGTTAAGAAGATTTTATGAAAGATATTGCTATAAAAAGTGCCACAGACATCTCCTTCCTGGATAGGTCTCTAGATTTACTGCGGGGAGGTTTTTCCATACAGGTACAGTATGTTTATGGTCATTGGAGCTGAATACTTCTTAAATCATGTAAAGTTATTTACCCATGAGCTGTTCTGTGCCTTTAGTCGTCTAGGACATTACAGAGTTCCTTTGCCCCGGAGGATTCTGGGGACGTGACTTGGCAGAAGTCATCAGTTTACTCACTGCCAAGTATTTAGGTAAATCACTTCATGACTCCAAGGCTCCATGACATTGTGCCCGGTACCTACTGGGCCCAGCAGTGAAACACAATATAATTAACAGTCTCCGCTTAACGGTCCTTTTAAGAGGCCAAGTACCCAGTCCACTCTTATCCTAATATCCTATTGGCCTGCAACTATACTAGCAATGAAGAGGTTAACCCTGAAAGTCGGCGACTAGCTTAGACAGCTGAGCATAGGAAAACCAGCTCACTAATAAAATACAGACAGGACTGGGAGAAAATCCATCCAGTTCCTCTCAATAAAATCCGTAAGTCATGTAAATCACACTTTTTTCGGATGGAAGAAATTGCTCTGTAGGTGATGCGGAGGCAAAGCGTTTGCCTTTGAGGCCTCCGCAGTATTTCGTATTTACTGATCCACTTGATGGGCCATGAGACTTTCATGAGTATTTGTGACCTGGGAATTCTAGTTGAGTTAAAGTTTCTTTTTTATGAGAGGGAACATTTTCCTGTTGATTTGTGGGGCAATTTGTCAGCCATAAAGTTAATATTGCAAGTATTGATGTGAATGGGGACAAAGTAACGGCATTATGTTAACATACACAAAGAAGCCGATTCAGAACCCAGAGATCCAAAGAGTTTTCCACTGGCTGCTACAATTCTCTCTGGCTCCAAAGTTGTCCTCGTGGTAAAAACTTGGCTTCTGACCTTTTCTTGAACTGACTTTTCTTTTCCTTGATAACTCATGATTTGCATGGTTGGGAAAATATGAGAAGATAAAGAAGGATTTGTGGAGGAGCTACAATAATTCCAGCAGATTCTCAATCGACCCTTTTAATCCACCTCTTTGTCAATTTGCAAAACACCATTTACTTTACTTGTGAACAAAAATAAGCAATGTCGCTCAAGTGAAATAAGCACAAAATTCCTGCACAAATGGTTGGAAAACAAACACTGGAAGTATTCGCATCATCGGAGACTCAATTAAGGATACGCGCAGGAATTTTGTGATTAAGGTTTCTGACACATTCATCAAACTTTTTTCTTTGTCTTTAATAAGTCTCTTTCACTCTTTGTCCTTCCCTATGTATACAATGTATATGTGATGCCACTGCATAGGTGGGATGTACATTTTTTTACTGGATGTCTGTATGGAATCCACACATCATACTGCGCTATGCCATACAGCTTTATAGAAAAATATACTGATATACTGTACACAGCCTGAAGGTGAACAGAAGGACTTGCTGTCTATGGATACTTTTGATGTGTAAATCAGGAGTTTTTCTGGAGTATATTAGTATATTATAATATGCATTATAAAGCCACTTCAAGGCTAAGATCACATGTTCAGGTTTAAGATACAATTTTTGAAGAGCATTTAAATTATAAGGAGAGCTGTCCTTTACAGGTTGTCGTCCTTTGTCATCTATAACTGTTTTTGACTTCAGAAACCGCATGAACACAACCTGAATGTGTGTCCTTTCCTGACAGAATGTGATTGCAGTATTATACTGGGCTGCACCTTTCATTAGAAGCATTAGCAAGGACAGATCCAGCCCAGTAAAATACCCCAATCTTATGTTCTGTCCATTTTTTTGGCAGATAGAACACTGAAGGCTCACACTTCAATGGGCAATGCCTTCAGCGAAGACTGGTTAAGAATAGGATGTGCTGTATCGGCACAAAATGGACACAATTGCAGCATCCTAGCAGACATAGCTTAAAGGGGCTCTATCATTGGGAAAAGTCATTTTTAACTAATCACATACGTGCATAGCCTTTAAAAATGCTATTCCACACCTACTTTTAGTATGTAAATTGCCTCAGTGGTTTTGGAATAAGTCCATTTTTATTCATATGTTAGGGCCCCTTCACACGGCATAAGCGCTCGGCTCATTCCGAGCCATACACACGAGCGCTTCTAAACACTTCCCAATCACTTCAATGGGAGAGCGCGTAAAGCCGGCTTTACGCGCGCTCCCATTGAAGTGATTGGGAAGTGTTTAGAAGCGCTCGCGTGTATGGCTCGGAATGAGCCGAGCGCTTACGCCGTGTGAAGGGGCTCTTAGACTCTTTGCTATTGTTTCCTATGGGTGTATACAGCACAGGGCTGATGATGATGATGATGACTTCCTATTTACACACACAGATAGGAGAGAATAGGAGAGAATAGCAGAGATGAGTGCTTCTGGGAACTTCCTGTGTTGGCTGGAAGCTCATTAGCATATGAATAAAAACGGGCTCATTCAAAAACCTTTCAAATAGCCTTTCTATAGGTTATGCAAGGATGTGCTTAGTTACAAATGACTTTTCCTAATGATAGAGCCCCTTTAAATATGTGTTTATATTGTATATATTGCTTGTTTTATTGTGTATGTGCCACTGTATATATACATACTGTCTAAGTTGCTATGTGTATATCCCCCTATGTACAGTTTATTTCACTGTGGATAGAGGTACATACCTCCTTTTAGGAGCACGATGATCCAGCCCAAACCACGGTTGGCTGGGATAAAGACTTAAAAGGATTCTATCATATCAGAATTGGAAAAAAAAAAAAAAAGGAATCACTTTTTTAACTAATACCATGTAGGAATAGCCTTAAGAAAGGTTATTCTTCCCCTACCTTTAGAATTGTTCCCCACACTGCATTTTTGTAGATATCCTGGTTTTTCCCGATATGCTAATGAGTTTCCAGACAGCACAGGGGTATTCCCCCGTGCTCATCAGCTAAATATTATGCATGCGCAGTTGGCTCTACCATCAGGCTTCGAGGCAGGACCAACTGCACTTGTCTGTTCGGCCATTTTCTTGTGGCCGAATACTCGAGCATACTGCTCATCTAAGTGGACACAAGAACATGGCCAAACAGACATGCGCAGTCAGCTTTGCCTGATGGCAGAGCCGACTGCGCATGGATAGTATTTAGATGCCGAAGACAGGATCACTGGAAGAAGACAATACAGAGGACGCAGCGGAGAGGGGCGGCTGTAGAAGATGGAGGCTGCGCTGGAGAGTTTTCACACAGCACAGGGTATGCCACCAGTGCTGTTTGAGCATGGGGGAATGTCCCCTGTACTGTCTGGAAACTCATTAGCATACCGAGAAAAACCAGGATATCTCCGAAACGGCGGTGTGGTAAAGAATTCTAAAGGTCGGGGAATAACAGCCTTTCTTAAGGCTATTCGTACATGGTATTTATTTAAAAAAAGTGATCCTAATGATAAATTCCCTTTAAAGACTTTGAGTCACCTCATGATATTACATCCACTGCAGAGCGGAGATTCCTGCTAGTGAGAGCCATTGCCCAGGATTTTTGCTGAAGAAAGGATATATTCTGCTGTCAGAATACAGAGAAGAGAGTGAGAGAAAGTTCCCGTTTGGAGGAGAACTTGAGGGGTCATGGAACAGTTTGGACCCTTCGTCCCAGAAGAAGACAGGCCATCCTTGGGACCCCAATATAGTGGGTGAGGCAAAAGCATAATTATACAGAACTTGGGGATATCAAACGCTGTATTTAGACATCTTTATTCTGGGCATCCCTTGCTGAGTAGCCATTACCTGTCTTGTCCCACATCCAACAACGCAGCTCCAATTGCACTACTGCATCTATCTGTAAACTGTACCTGTTGCTGTTGAGTTACCTCGCTAAAATACATTGTGTTGTTGAATGGAAACTCCTCGGTCATTTCTGAATTGATCATAATGGGCCCTTCTGACCACCATCACCTGGCACAGTGAATCGTAGACCTGCCATGAACTGGAAACACCATTGTAAATATCACCACCATCAGGTACTCTGCAGGCCCCCTTAGGGTTGTACAGATCCAGGTGGAGTTGGTTGATCACCACTACTACTCCCATCCTCCGGTTGCCTGGGATCTATTTAATACAGATGTGTGTATTGTCCCATAGACATAAATGGGTTAGTGTTTTATCTGTGAAAAACACTGAAAAATTAAACAGATGTATGCATGGGCCGATAGTGATTTTTCTTTTGGAACATTTGAATATATTCTCTAGGGTAGACATAAAGTAATGGATATAACATTTAGCAAATTGTGCCTTTTCAGCTCTGTGATTTAGTTTTCACTTTTCTAATATAAGAACAAGCAGCATATATGGTCTTTTACTTATGTTTAATGCGTTAGAAATGAATATACTTCACACCAATGTAGTAAGAGTGAAATGACTCCGCAGGTTGCCATCATACATACATACGATCAGTCAGACAGGGAAACAGGCTGTCAGTGGGGGACTGCAGTAGGCCTCAAACCCCACCTTCGCACAGCAAGACGTGCCCCATGCTTCACAAGGGTCACCTCAGCATTGATGGTAGAATCTCTCAGAGTTGTCTGAAACGTTTGAGCTCAAAAATGTGAAAAATGCATTTCAATGTACAACATCCCACACAAATCCCGGGGATCCACCATGTTGTCTAAGTGAGCTGGAAAGAGGAAAGAGCTCTGTTTTCAGAAACAGCGGGGTGCCCAGTGAATGATACAGCATCTGGGGAGGAAGGTGGGAGGGGGGCCACGTCTTGTTTGGGTATAGAAAACTGAAAAGACAGATTTCATAGTTTACAGAAACTGAAAAAGGAAGATTTCCTACTTATAATTTTATAGTAAGCTGGTCAAAAAGCTGCACCAATTTCATCATAACTCGAGCTGCAAGTATATACTATAATTCTGCAGACTGTGTATTATTGCTATTCTGCGCAGCTATTAGGGGTGACAGTCTATCATTCATTGTACCGTACGCCAATATTGTTTCCCACTGCTTCGAGATACACTGTACTAACCACAGGGGTTGTGAATTTTGCTAATATTAATATTTGTGTGCAATATTCTTCATAAAATATAACATAATTACCATCTATCATGTGACCACTGCATAGAAATCGTAGAAGATAAGGACCACATGGTCCATCTAGTCTACCCGTATATTATTTCCATATTATCTCTGGATATAAATGTGTTTTTCCCAGGCATGTGTAAATTCACTTACTGTACCCAACCACATCTGCTGGAAGTTTGTTCCAAACCTTAACTACTCTTCCAGTTAAATAATACTTCCAGGCATTACTTTTGATTCCCCCCTCCCCCCCAACTAATTTCAGGCTGTGACCCCTCTTCTCTTCTAAACCTTATTTAAATCTTATTTCAATCTTGTCCCCCCTTTCCCTCCTTTCCCCTCTTTCCTCAAGACTATACAGATAAAAGGGATTCTACCATTAAAACACATTTTTTTCTCATTGACACGTAGGAATAGCCTTAAAGGGGTATTCCCATGTACATAATTATTTTTAAATTTATAGATAATTAAAAGTGAAACATTTTTGCAAATATAAGTAATTAAACATTTTTTCAGAGTTTTAAAGATCACAGTCTTGATCGGTTGCCAGTGGATATGACCATGAATGTAGGAACTTTCTAAGGTCATAAAATCAGCCATGATGATCTTATTGTGACTGGGATATCTTCTTATACATGTAGTCTCTCTGCCTGATATCCCAGCTACAATAAGAAAATCATAGCTGTTTCCTGACAAGTCCCAGACCATAGAAAGTTTCTGAATTAGTGGTCGTATCCATTGGCAACCGATCAAGACAACAGACTGTCACCACTAAGAAAGTTAGAGAAAATCATTAAAACTCTGCAGAATTTTTAATTACTTATATTTGCAAAAATGTTTAACTTTTAATTGTCTACAAATATAGATATGATTATGTAGATGGGAATACCCCTTTAAGAAAGGCTACTCTTCTCCTACCTTTAGATGTTTACGCCACGCCAATGTTGCATTGAAATTTCTTACACAGTAAGAAAGAACTCATTTTCACACTGACGAAAACCGGGATTTACACCGAACGGCGCGGAGAAGACATCTAAAGGTAGGAGAATAGCCTTTCTTAAGGCTATTCCTACGTGTCAATGAGAAAAAACTGTGTTTTAATGGTAGAATCCCTTTAAGTTCTGTAAGTCTCTCCTGATATGTTTTAATCTTCTGACTGCCCACTATTTTTGTAGCCTCCCTTTGTACCTGTCTTTTTGTAGGTGGGGTCTCTAGATCCGGATAGAATATTCCAGCTCTCTGTACAGCAGGATCACAACCTCTCTTTTCCCACTGGTTATATCTCTAGCTATACAGCAGAGCATCCCAAATGTAATGTAACTTCATGTAACATCATTTTTACCTATACATTAGGGTTGAGCGATCGTGTTTGGAAAAGATTGGATACCGATCGTCGATCAAGAAAATCTCACGATCGCGATCGGAATTCCGAACACAATCTTTTTAGGTGGGATCGAGATCGGTGATTATTTCCCACAATGCTTTACTACAGGCCAAGCATTGTGGGAAAAGCTAACAATGTTAGCCTTCACACTGAGTATACGCTCCGCTTATTCTGAGCGGAGTGTATACTCAGTGTGAAGGCTCCGCTGCGGTTCCATAGGAATGAATGGCAGCAGCTGGCACACAGCCTTAACACTCTGCACGCTGGCTGCGTCCATTCATTCTAATGGGGGACTAGCTAACATCTCTATTAGCTACTTACCTGCAGACAGGGCCGCCGATAGGCCAGTACTACTGCTACTGGCGTCAGGGGCCCGGCCAAATTTAAAAATGGGGGGGGCCCGGTTTTGGCCCGCCACCGTGTGCCGGCCCCCTGGCGCCCGCAGCAGTCATTCTATGTCTGCTGTTTCAACTCAGATCTGCGTCCAGAGGACGCAGATCTGAGTTGCAGACATACGCGGCTGAAGCAAGGAGCTGACCTGTGTCAGCTCCTCTCTTCGCTGCTGCCGCCTCTCTCGCTGACACATATGCGGCTGAAGCGAGGAGCTGACCTGTGTCAGCTCCTCGCTTCAGCCGCATATGTGTCAGCGAGACCGGCGGCAGCAGCGAAGAGAGGAGCTGACACAGGTCAGCTCCTCGCTTCAGCCGCATATGTGTCAGCTAGACCGGCGGCAGCAGCGAAGAGAGGAGCTGACACAGGTCAGCTCCTCGCTTCAGCCGCATATGTGTCAGCTAGACCGGCGGCAGCAGCGAAGAGAGGAGCTGACACAGGTCAGCTCCTCGCTTCAGCCGCATATGTGTCAGCAAGACCGGCGGCAGCAGCGAAGAGAGGAGCTGACACAGGTCAGCTCCTCGCTTCAGCGCTGCCGCCGGCTACCCGGCAGTGTAGACGCGATGTGATGACATCACATCGCGTCTACAACTGTGCGCCAGTAAGAGAGAGAGGCGCCGAGAGAGCAGCGGGGGAACGAAGGAGAAGGTAAGTCTAATGTGGAACGTGAAACTGGGGGCAGATGAAGGAGAGGATGGCATGACACTGGGGGCAGAGATGGAGGGACATGAATCTGGGGGCAGAGATGGGGGGCATGAATCTGGGGGCAGAGATGGGGGGCATGAATCTGGGGGCAGAGCTGTGGAGACATGAATCTGGGGGCAGAGCTGTGGAGACATGAATCTAGGGACAGAGATGGGGGGACATGAATCTGGGGGCAGAGATGGGGGACATGAATCTGGGGGCAGAGCTGTGGAGACATGAATCTGGGGGCAGAGATGGAGGGGACATGAATCTGGGGGCAGAGATGGAGGGGACATGAATCTGGGGGCAGAGATGGGGGGACATGAATCTGGGGGCAGAGATGGGGGGCATGAATCTGGGGGCAGAGATGGGGGGCATGAATCTGGGGGCAGAGCTGTGGAGACATGAATCTGGGGAAGAGATGGGGGGGCACATGAATCTGGGGGCAGAGATGTGGGGACATGAATCTGGGGGCAGAGATGGGGGGACACGAATCTGGGGGCAGAGCTGTGGAGACATGAATCTAGGGGCAGAGATGGGGGGACATGAATCTGGGGGCAGAGATGGGGGACATGAATCTGGGGGCAGAGCTGTGGAGACATGAATCTGGGGGCAGAGATGGAGGGGACATGAATCTGGGGGCAGAGATGGAGGGGACATGAATCTGGGGGCAGAGATGGGGGACATGAATCTGGGGGCAGAGATGGGGGGCATGAATCTGGGGGCAGAGATGGGGGGCATGAATCTGGGGGCAGAGCTGTGGAGACATGAATCTGGGGGCAGAGATGGGGGGCACATGAATCTGGGGGCAGAGATGGGGGGACACGAATCTGGGGGCAGAGCTGTGGAGACATGAATCTGGGGGCAGAGATGGGGGCATGAATCTGGGGGCAGAGCTGTGGAGACATGAATCTGGGGGCAGAGATGGGGGGCACATGAATCTGGGGGCAGAGATGTGGGGACATGAATCTGGGGGCAGAGATGGGGGACATGAATCTGGGGGCAGAGCTGTGGAGACATGAATCTGGGGGCAGAGATGGAGGGGACATGAATCTGGGGGCAGAGATGGGGGGACATGAATCTGGGGGCAGAGATGGGGGGACATGAATCTGGGGGCAGAGATGGAGGGGACATGAATCTGGGGGCAGAGTTGGGGGGACATGAATCTGGGGGCAGAGATGGGGGGACATGAATCTGGGGGCAGAGATGGGGGGCATGAATCTGGGGGCAGAGATGGGGGGGACATGAATCTGGGGCAGAGATGGGGGGACATGAATCTGGGGGCAGAGATGGGGGGACATGAATCTGGGGGCAGAGATGGAGGGACATGAATCTGGGGGCAGAGATGGAGGGGGGACATGAATCTGGGGGCAGAGATGGAGGGGGGACATGAATCTGGGGGCAGAGATGGAGGGGACATGAATCTGGAGGCAGATGAAGGGTGTATATGAAGCTGGGGGAGAGACGGAGGGGGGACATATAGTTTACAGGTGACTGTAGGAGGATTATACAGTGTGCGGGCACATGAAAAATTAATGAGTTGTCGGAGTCAACATAACAGTGGGTGGGGCTAAATTTCCTGTGGCGCGCAAAGCGCGCAAAGCACATTTTGTCCCTCTTTTGGTTCTTCGAAAGTTGGGAGATATGGGTACTGGGGGCAATGGAAAGATGTTAGAGGGTGGACGGGGGGGGAGGAGGGGGATTGTTGGGACATCGGGTGTGCGGCACTGCGGAGAGGGAACTGGGGCAATAATATGTAATATATAAGTTTTTAGCTGGAGAACTACAAAGCACACAATCCCTCCAAAGGTATGTGTGCTTTGTATTAATAATGATGTAGGCTGCTATGCTACTAGCATAGCAGCCTGTTTGGGGGTGGGACTTTCATTTTAAAGGAGTGTTCACATTGCGTTTTTGGCCTCCCTTGCCCGGATACGTTGGTAACCAGTCACAATCAGCTCCCCACTTATCCCTGCACGGAGAACTGCAGGCCCCCCTTTTTTTAATGGCCAGTTCTTTGTGCAGGGATAAGTTGACAGCTGATTCTGACTGGTTACCAATGTATCCCGGCAAGGGAGGCCAAAAACGCAATGTGAATAAGCCCTGAGGATTTATTAGGAGGGCTCTTATAGATGGTGTTGGCTCTCTACACATAGTAGATTTTACCTGCAAATAGAATCTGATTAAGCCTTGTAATGCTGCTAAATAAAGGGAAATGTGATACAGAATTGGTATGTCGCAAAATAAGGTCGTTTTAAAATGGCGGGGGGGGGGGGGGCCCAGACACTTAGGCTGTATGGGGCCCCAAAATTCCTGATGGCGGCCCTGCCTGCAGAGATGGCTGGTCCGGTGCCCGATGTTCTCGGTCTTCATCGCCTCACTACCCCCGCCTCCCAGGTTAGTGTTAAAAAGCTAGGAAGAAGGCGGGGCTTGTGGCTTAGGAGAGTGTGGGCGGGTACAGGGCGGGGAGACATGACGTCTCCCCTTCCAGTACCCGCCCACACTCTCCTAACCTGGGAGGCGGGGGCAGCGAGGTGAAGAAGAACGAGAACACCAGGCACTGGACCAGCCATCTCTGCAGGTAAGTGGACACCAGGGGGGACTAAGTAGCCAGAGGATTTAAAAAAAGAATCCTCTGGCTACTTAGTGATTTAAAAAAATCACTACACAGCGTGGATTCTAACAATTAAAGCGTTCAATTGGTAGATTCCATGCTGTATAGTGAATAAGATTGTTTTTAAAATCTGATCTCCGATTAGTAAAAAAATCCCATTGACTTGTAGAATTGGGATCGAGATCGGGTTCGAATGAAAAATGATCGGAAATCAGATTTCAAAATCGATACTGAAAAGTCAAGATCGGCTCAACCCTACTATACATATATCCACATGTATTCTGCAGCAGGAATCAATACCACAATTAGACTTTATTCTCATTCAGTAGCCCACATATGCAAAGGCTGCTAAACCTAGAAAGTGGCCAAGAACAGAGCGGGGCAGGAATTGAGGCAGACCAAGGACACACTCTTCTACCAGATTTATAATTGACACCAGAAAACAGGAGTGAGATATACCACCAATCTACACTAGTTCCTGACTGGTATAGATTTGAGATCAGGTGTAAATACATACATACAGCATTGTTAGGAGGATGGAGCCTTTTATTCATTATAGCATGCCTTGGGTCTATCAGGGAAGGAATAAAGACTGGCGTAAAAATCACCAGTCTTAATATATTCCATTCAGTGTTTTTTTTCTTTACACTCAGCGTATATGTCTAGAATCTCTCCAATTTAAGCTCCGGCATATATAACCATTTAGGAGTAGATTCTTCATAGGCCCCCTACTGTAAAAAAAAATATATGGCACCACTGTCCAATTCATCTGAATGGGGTTGGCAGTACTCTATGCACATGCTGCAGAATCCACCCCAGATCCATAGGAAGGTTTTTCCATTGCATTACATTTCTGAAACATCTGTTTTTCCATTGCAGATTTTTCTGCGAATTCATGTAAATTTCATAGTGAAACTACAGCAAAACCCAGATTTTTTTTCTGCTAGATGTGAATGTGGTTTTAAAGACTCCATTTCCTTGTATTGTACTGTCATTTGTAATAGTGTTTTTATCATCTGCCAGGTGTGAACATGACTCTTAACTGGAAAAAGCCTGTTGATGTATTTCCCTAATAAGTACAATTGTATTGTAGTAAATGGCAATGAAATCAGCAATAGAAAACATGGAGGCATCTTAAATATTCATTTATAAGTTAAACCCTGGCACACATCTGCCAAAGGGTGAAACATTCCCAAAAAAAGACTGTGCATCCATTTTTTAAAATATTTATGTAACCTCCCCTGACCTGCACCATTTCATCCCCCCTCTCTGACATCTCAATAAGTGTGGCTGACAAAATGGAGGGCATTGTTATTATTATATTTACTGCACTTTCTCTTCTCCTGTCTCCTTGTCTCAGGTTCAATGTATCTGATCACAAACACTTTCTAAGTCACTATAAATATGTTTCATTTCAGCAGAAAGTATACTGAGGTCCAGATCCTCGAAAGGGGCAGAAATAGTGGCTATAAGGGGAGTTAGTCTAGAAACCGGGAAGATTTTCTACATAAGCATTTAGGCTGTGAGTCAGATTTGTTACGTACAAATAACAGACACCGTCTTGCCAATGACATGATGGCTACATTATACCCAGAAAGTATTATAGGCCAAGTTTACATAGGGCTCTTTAGTGCATGATTTTTTTTTTTAATTTTTTTTTTTTAGCCAAAACCAAATGCTATACAAAGAAAAAGATTACAAAAAAATTTATAGGGGGAATGTCTGTTAATACTACACACACTACAAATTGTTGGTGTTACATTGTCATTGACATACTGTATTTACACATTATAGTATATATGTATATATTGTATTGTGTCCCACTCTGTGTATGCACATTGTGGTCTGTAGTATCATGGTAAGTCACAAAACACAATGAATCTTAGAAGCATTACTTTGTATTATTATTATTATTATTATTATTATTATTATTATTATTATTATTATTATTATTAGTTTATTTCTATAGCACCATTAATTCCATGTTGCTGTACATTATGATATTAATTCTATTGTGTTGTACATTATGATATTAATTCCATGGTGCTGTACATTATTATATTAATTCCATGTTGCTGTACATTATTATATTACTTCCATGGTGCTGTACATTATGATATTAATTCCATGGTGCTGTACATTTGAGGGTTTACACACAATACAAAAAATATACAAAGCAAATATAATACTAACAGTGAATGACTGGCACAGTGTGATAGAGGATCCTGCCTGCAAGGGCTTACAGTCTATGACTTATTGTCATTATTATTTTCTATGTCCAATCTGAGATTGCATTATGTTGCAGAATAAAGGTAAAAATCGCAGCAACAAAAAGCAGTGGAAATGTTTTTTAGGCTGATGCCCCACGTTGCGGAAATGCAGCTTTTTATGTTGCAGATTTTGCTACAGTTTTTTGAGCCAAAGTCGTGAGTGGATTGAGCAGAAGGTAGATGTACAGTATAACAGCTTCCTATATATTTCCCATTCCTTTTGTAGCCATTCTTGGCTCTGGCTCAAAATCTGCAACAAAAAAAGCTGCGTTTCCGCAAAGTGGGGCCTCAGCCTTAATGTGTTTTTGTTGTGAATGTGATTTTTCCTACATTAAGGCTAAGACCACCAGAGATGAGCGAACACTATTCAAAACAGCCGTTTCGAATAGCACGCTCCCATAGAAATGAATGGAAGAGACAGACAGACTTTGCCGGAAGCCGGCCGCGTGCCGGCTACGTCCATTCATTTCCATGGGAGCGTGCTATTCAAAACAGCTGTTTCGAATAGTGTTCACTCATCTCTAAAGACCACACATTGCTGAATGCAGCTAAAAAAGGTTGTGGAAAAGCATTGCTTTTTTTCTGCAGCTTTTTTACATTACATTTTTGCTGCTTTTTTCTCTGTGGTTTTTCTTCTCTTATCTATAGGGAAACATTGAGCATTTCCGCAGGTAAAATTGACATGCTGCATTTTTCAAAAACGTTTGGGTTTTATTTTCTGCAATGTGTAGATGGGATTAGCCAGAATCTCATTCACTTTTCTGGTGAGTAAGTATTTTAATAAATGGATGCAGAGTCTGTTTTTGGGAATGTTACACTCTTTGGCAGAGTATGCCAGGGTTTAACTTATAAGGTGCCTCCATGTCTTGTATTGCTGATTTTATTGCCATCGCTACAATATAATTGTTCTTATTAGGGAAATGTATCAACCAGCTTTTTCTAGTCAAAAAATATATTCTCCCTTCTCCCATATACACATATAAGTCTGGCTCAGAAATCCTACAGTCCAATTCTTCCTTCTCCTGATATCTGCCATCAGAGCAGAGTCGCCATAGCCCATACATATTAGGTGGTAGCTCAGTTTCGCCCATATTCCCTCTGGTGAGTGTAGGGCCAGGGTTACAGGACAAGCAATAGAATGGAAAACCAAATACAAAATGGTTACATTTTGACAACCTTCACTTCTGTGTGACAGAGGTCTAGGAGGATTTGTAGAGGTCTAGAAACGTATATGCAATTTTTGTCAACGGTAGAAGAAATATTACTAAAAATATGACTGTTCGCAGCAGTTCTCGGCCGCTGGGAGTCTGATTATGAGCCATTTAGAAGCGGATGAAACACAATGACCTTGCTAGAATATCTTTATATATTGTCAGCACACAGAAAATTATGTGGCCCATACAAAATATGCCTTTCTTTCTTATTATTCATATTATTATTAGTTGTTGTTACTATAATTTTGCACATAATAATAGCGATGTATTATTACAATATTATCAAAGGCTGGTATCCTTTTGTCATTCATATAGGTCACCTGTTCTCTATAATCACATGCACATTATACCTCCTTGAGGCCTTGTTCCTACTGACATTTATTGTCCTGCTCCTCACTCTCATCTTATACCAGCTGCTGATTTTGATCAACATAGCAAGGAATCTTCAATGAGTAAGCAGCGGTCTATGGTGGGAATATTTTACCCGTATACTGTGTGCAGTCATTATTGATGAATTAAGAATTTAGTAATAGGAAAGCAAATGTACACAGTAAGGAAATACAAATTTCTAGAAGAGTGCAAAAGTGACAACTTCTGCATCAGATGAAGCTTAAACAGGATCTTCATGTCTTCTGACTTTGGCGGTATTATATACAGCTTTGCTGGTATGCATCCCAGTGTCAGAGATACAGTATCCATGCCATTAGTTTCAGCATCGATATACCTCCGCTGTCAGAAGGACGGGCCTTACAGCCTGGCATCATGGCTGAACTGTAAAGAACGTCCCCCTGATAGTACAAGGCTATATACAGAGTACTGTCTTTTGTGTTCCTCACAGCCCAGATATTTTTTTTAGTTTCATGTTAATCATATTTTTATAATATTTTTGGTAAATTTTTGGAAGGTTTTTAAAATGCTTCCAGACCATTATCTATATTTAAAAAATTCACAAAAATCCTGCAGTCCTGACTATGTCCACTAACCCAAATAATATTCTGTTTTCTGTAGATTTGAGCACAATGATGTCCACAGCTGTCATGTATATGAAGGGAAGACACAGAATCCACCAGTCACAATACAGCATTTTACAGCTTAGCTACTCCCTCCTCTCTACACAATGACTTCTGTCATGACTAAAAAACATACAAGTACCCTCATATAAGTGAATATGTTGTGCTCTAGACTATTGTGTCTATGGCCCATGGTCTTTTATGTCCCATAGTGGCCTCTGCACACAGTATTATGCCCCATAGTGAAACTTGCACACAGTATTATGCCCTATAGTGGCCTTTGCACACAGTATTATTCCCCATAGTGGCCCTTGCCCACAGTATCATGCCCCATAGTGGCCCCTGCACACAGTATTATGCCCCATAGTGGCCCCTGCACACAGTATTATGCCCCATAGTAGCCCTTGCACACAGTATTATGACCCATAGTGGCCCTTGCACACAGTATTATGCCCCATAGTGGCCCTTGCACACAGTATTATTCCCCATAGTGGCCCCTGCACACAGTATTATGTCCCTTAGTGGCCCCTGCACACAGTATTATGTCCCTTAGTGGCCCTTGCACACAGTGTTATGCCCCATAGTGGCCCCTGCACACAGTATCATGCCCCATTGTGGCCCCTGCACATAGTATTATACCCCATAGTGGCCCCTGCACACAGTATTATGACCCATAGTGGCCCTTGCAGACAGTATTATGCCCCATAGTGGCCCCTGCACACAGTATCATGCCCCAATGTGGCCCCTGCACATAGTATTATACTCCATAGTGGCCCCTATACACAGTATTATACCCCATAGTGGCCCCTGCACACAGTATTATGTCCCATAGTGTCCCCTGCACAAAGTATGATGCGCCATAGTGACCCCTGCACACAGTATTATGTCCCATAGTGGCCCCTGCACAAAGTATTATGTGCCATAGTGTCCCCTGCACAAAGTATGGTGCGCCATAGTGACCCCTGCACACAGTATTATGCCCCATAGTGGCCCGTTCACACAGTATTATTATTATGCCCTGTTGTGATCCACCCATTAACAATTATTATTCTCTAGGGCCATTTCAGACCCCAGAGTATAATGATCAGAGACTCAGGGAAGGATACAAACATAAAAAACAATGTTACTTGGCTACCTGGCTCCAGCGCACTCCCTGCAGATCTCTTCAATTTTAGACCAGACGTCACCTGACCCAGGCCAGCTTCGCAACGCATAATGACGCTGGCCTGGGCCACATGACATCACACCACTCCGATCAGTATGGATGCCAAGTAATTGACACCCACCAATCTGATATTATCTATCCTAAGACTAGACAGTTAATATAAAGTCTTGGACATCCCCTTAAACATTTCCTTTAATACATTTTACCTTTTGTCATGCACATTCATATTTGCTGTAATTCTCCTTATTAATTCTATCTTCTCTAACAATGTCATAAAAAAAATTGCTTCGCTCTAATCCGGCTCCAGTTTTATTCATAGCATGTAACAGATTCTATCACAAAACAAGGTTACCACTAAGCCTGGGTTACAAAGACTGATGAAAACATGAGAGAGGAGAATTCAGCTTTGGCTTCTCGCCAATAAAGCAAAACTCCTTATTCAAACAAAACTATTATCTAATCTTTATTACTGAGCGGTTTTTATATGAATGCGTCTGGACCGTAACGTCAAGTATAATAGAACATTTTATGTTGCCAGGTTCTGTTTATCTAGAAAAGGCTACAAAATTGCAGCAATGTTTTGTCTTTACCAAAAAATATAAAATAACAACAAAAGAAAATCTAGTTCCTAAAATTCTTTTATTGGCAAGATGAGACTGGCAGGAAGCTTGTTATTTTTCAGTGTGTAGATAAACAGTCATGTATGATTTAACGCGCAATCCAGTTTGTAGATAAAATATCCTGCGGTATTTTTTTAGGAAGGCATCTGGCAAAACAGTTTACTGAAAATCTTAACTGTCCATTGCCTGTGCAGAATACAGCCCATTACTGATAATAGGCAGCAGTAATAAGTGTTCAGGAACTCAATTCTAAGACGTAACCTTGCAAAGTACACATTGCCCACATTGACTATCGTGATTGCCCTTTATTATGACTTACTGTCTGCCAAAATCTGGCACAATTTCTGAGTAAAATGTCTTTCACATCACATTTTAGGTCTATAGATTTAGCAAAATTCAACTTGACACTTAGAAGCAGGAAACCTTAACTTAACACTTGAAAAAGTCAAGTTAGGCTACAGCCCTATGTAGTGAACCACTGGGGGGAAAAAAATCATCAAAATTGTATTTTTTTTCAACAGCAGTTCTCATTGAGTTGTTGCTGTATTTTTCTCTTTTGTTTTCCTTGTCCTATTAAATCTATCAACACTATGGAATTAATATAATAATGTACAGCATCATGGAATTAATATAATAATGTGCAGCACCATGGAATTAATAATGTACAGCACTATGGAATTAATATAATAATGTACAGCACCATGGAATTAATAATGTACAGCACTATGGAATTAATATGATAATTTACAACACCATGTGGGTCCATGGACCCTCGGGGCCCACCCTGTGGCCCTCTGGAACTGTTTACCTCCTCTCCCTCCTGGAGCCCATCACCCCCCCTTTCTCCCTACCCGCTTCCCCATGTGGTCACTCCTTCCTCCTACCCCGTGCCCCTTTGCCCCCCAGGAACGTGCCCCCTTCCCGCCCTAACCCCATTACCCCTTCTCCCGTGTTACCTACTCCTTGCCCCCTTTTTCCCCCTACCCCATGCCTCCTTCTGCCGTCTTACCTACCCCATGCCCCCACCCACCCTGCGTCCTCCTCGAACTCTTTACCTGATCTCCCTCCTGGCGCTCGCCATCCCCCTTTGTCCCTACCCGCTTCCCCATGTGGTCACTCCTTCCTCCTACCCCCTTCCCCCGTCTTACCTACCTCGTGCTCCCTTTTCCCCCCACCAGACCCTGCCGACCATGTGTCCCCTTTCCCCCTACCAACCTCTAGCCCTGTCCTCACCACACCCTGGGCTTCCCGTGCACTGATGTTCTGACTTGTAGTGTCCAGAGACGGCAGACGCTGCGGGACAGCTGGGTGAACCGGCGTTCCAGAGTGCGTCGCAGGCGACCCCCTGTCCGGACGCGGCAGAGTACTGCAGTCCCGTGGTGAGGCCACACAGGTGGGTCAGTGTATGGACTTGTCCCTGCCCCAGAGTAGAGGCCCTTGTGCAGGACGCTCCGGACCTCTCAGAGACGCCATGTTGGTGTGGACGGCGGCCGGACGATAACTCCGCCCACATAGAGAAGCGGCACCCAATCAGGTGAGCTGCTGAAAGGGCTGGGATGACGTCATCCCAAGTCCTACAGCATGCCAGGTCCTGCAGCGAATTGAACCGTGAGAAGCACCGGGCACAGGAGTGAATTGCAGTGGTGTACGGGAATTCCATGTAGCCTATCGTTCAATCCAGGACCCAAGGTATGTATGTGCGCATTTTCAGACAAATCCGTTCACCCGTGTAGGTGTGATTGAGGAACAAACATCCAAACACAGAAACACACAAACATCCAAACACACATACTTTCACCTTTATAATATTAGTAGTAGCACACAGAGTTAACTCATTTTAGTATAACTTCAATGAAATCTTTTACACGTGTATAAAATTTCATTGAAGTCAATGGGAGTGTTATTTTTACACTTGTATTCTATACACGTGTATTATGCTAAAATGCACTCACGTTAACTCTGTGTGCACGAGCCCTCATGGTGAAAGCTTTAGCAGGAAAAGTCAAATTGAAAAAGCCAAAAGCTGTTATTTTGCTGCTTTGCCATGTAAACAAAATTAATAAAATGAAAAAAATCAAAATGATAGACATTCCCCAAAACTACATAGAAACAAATTAATCTGCTGAGGCCCAATCATAAGCCTCAGCGGTGACCCCAGGCACATGATGTCACCGAGAGAGAGTGCTGGATGCCACAAGGAGCCCCAAAATAGGAAAGACAAGGTGAGTATGAATGTTTGTTTATTCTTTACACTTCCCCTTGGCCTCGACCTATTATACTATTTGGTCTGAATAAACTATCATTTTGACATAACTTTGTGTTTGTCTTAGAGAGCTAGAAATGGAATAGATGGGTTCCTAGGAGCCCTGAGTGCTCTACACTGTGTTCTAAACCAATTTAAGGTCTGTTCAATCCGAATCAAATCTTGGAGCCAAGCCATCCGAATGCAAAATTAAGCAATTCCTGAGAGGTTTGCCCATATGTTGTCACAGTTTTCCACACTAAGAAAATGTTTAAGTTTTTCATTTTTTTAAGTAATAAAACACAAAAAATACAAGACAAGGGCCCCCCATTGTGGAAAAGCAGATTTTTTGTTGCAGATTCTGCTGTGGCTTTTTGAGCCAAAGTCAAGAATGGCTACAAAAGGAATAGGGAATATAAAGGAAGCTCTTATACTTCTCCCTTTGGCTCAATCCACTCCTGGCTTTGGTTCAATAAACCACCTCAATATCTGTAACCAAAAAGCTGCTTTTCCACAACTTGGGGGCTTAGTCTAATTATGGTAGCGCCTTGACTGTACTGACCACAGAAAATAGGTTAACTCTATTCTGATTTTTTTCCAGCTTGCCAGTACAATAAATTAAATATTAAATGATACAATGACAAAGTACAATTACTCAAGCAAAAAAATCCTCATATGGTCTTGTGAAAGGAAAACTTAAAAAAAATCTATAGCTCTTGGAATATGGTGAATAAAGACTTAAATATACTTCTTATCTTTACTCTTTGGCAGTTCTGGAAGGTAAAGTGACAGATTATTTTACATGTCACCACTACAGAATGGTGCATAAAATGAGCTTCAACAAATGGAAGATACAGTATATTAGCCAACAATCCCCTACTGTACCGCCATATGTCTCTTTAATACAGCGGCATAGAGAGTTCTTCTTTCAAACTTTGTCTGAATCTGAGAAACAAAAAAATATGTCATATTACTTTTCTTCTAAGGGAAGATATTTCTGTTGTATGGATAATATGGAGGCACCATATGGCGGTACAGAGAGTGACTAGAACGTTGTAGTACACATTGGCACACAACAAAGACTCGGGGAAACTATATAACCATGACATGACTTCAGATCATGTACAATGGTGTCATAGGCCCAATTCCTAACTTAACCTATATAAGCTTAAATAATAATAATTAATAAATGACACAAGCTCAGAGGTTTTAATTGCTTCTTTCGCCGGCAAACTGCTTGACCATGGCGAAATCTCCCTCTTTTATATTCAAATTTCCCGCCATTACGGCTGTCAAGGACCAATCAGCTGATTCTTCATCCTAAACTGCCTGGAGATAGAAACCTCTGGAAACATCTGGAAGATGGTTGAAACCACTGGCAATGAAGACCACAGGGGGAGCCCCTTGGTAAGTAGCACAATGACCCTGAGGAGAAAAGAGGGGGAGAAAAGGCGAAGAAACTATCCGAAAAAATACAGTAATTACCTCAAAAACACTAATTAAAAATTATAAAATTCCTTATGGGCCATGACACCATGTGTCCCCCAGGCTAATAGCTCTGGGGGGCCCCTTTATCATTCTCCATGAAATGTCACCTGCTTAACCTAGGAAGAGCGGTCTTAAAACACTAAAATAGAAAAATCACTGGGACCCGATGGCGTTTACCCCAAGGTTATGAAGAAATGTCATACTGTGATAGAAAGACCATCTAATATTTAAGGGTATCTGGATAGGGGGTATGTCCCACAAGACTGGGGCATAGCAAATATTGTGCCAATATACAAAAAGGGGCAAAAAATGTATCCCAAAAACTGTAGGCTGGTAAGTCTAACCTCAATCGTGGGTAAAATATACCTGTGTCTGACAGGTAGTGTCCGCTCCTAGTGTCCGTTCAAAATCTGGCACTCCGTGAGAGATTTTGAACGGACACTACCTGTCGAACACAGACGGTAGTGTGAACGCCCCCTAAGAGATGTCTGAATAGAAATAACTTTATGACACCATATCAGCAGGTATTTATGAGGAATCGCTCCCGTCAGACTAATCTGATCAGCTTCTATGAGGAGGTTAGATTTAGACTGGACATTGGTGATGCGGTAGATGTAATATAACTGGACTTTTCAAAGGGATTTAATACTGTATGACATAGAAGGTTTGTATACAAAATGAGAATGTTGAGACTGGGGGGGGGGGCATATGCATTTGGAAATAGAGGGTGCTTGTTAATAGGAAATATATTATGGAGTCATAGGGGGTCAGTATTGGTTCCTCTCCTGTTTCATATGTTTTTGAATGACCTGGTAGAGAGCAGGGTGTCCATGTTTGAGGATGATACTAAACTCTGTAAATAATCTGTATTATAACCTCTAAAGAATCTTACAAGGATGTAGGGAAGCTTTTTTTATGTAGATTGTGAGCCCCATATAGGTATCACAATATACATTTTTTTTCCTATCAGTATGTCTTTGTAGAATTGGAGGAAATCCACACAAACATGGGGAAGAACATACAAACTCCTTGCAGATGTTGTTCCTGGTGGGATTCGAACCCAGGACTCTAGCACTGCAAGGCTGCAGTGCTAATAACTGAGCCACCATATTGCCCCATGATGCAGGGAAGCTTGGAAGAATGTTGGAGACTTGGTAAGTTAAGGTTTTAGACAAATAAAATGTTATGCATTTTGGTCTAAGAAGTCAAATGTGTAATTATATGCTTAATAATAAATTACTGGGTAAGACTGCCACAAAAAAGACTTGGGGAATTTGGCGGATATTAAACTTATCTTCAGTGACCAGGGCCAGGCAGCTGCTGCCAAGGCAAATAAAATTATGGGATGCATCAGAAGAGGTCTAGATTCTCATTACAAGAACATAGTTGTACCTCTATTCAAATCACCGGTACAGCCACACTTCGACTATTATGTACAATTTTGGGACCTAATATACAAAAAGGAAATATCTGAACAAGAGGGAGTGCATAGAACGGCAACCAAGATTATTAAAGGAATGGAAGGATTGGAGTACAATAACAGATTAACAAATTCTGGATTATTCAGTTTAGAAGAAAGTTGTTTACTGGGAGATTTAATCACAATGTACAGATACATTTTTACACCAAGGCCTGTGACAGTGACAAGGGGACGTCCTCTACGTCTGGAGTGAAAAAACATTTCACCAGCAACATAGACAGGAATTTTTTACAGTAAGAGATAGATTATAGATTGTAAACTCTTCGAAGCAGGGCCCTCAGTCCTATTGTATGAATTGACTATTTATCTGTAATGTATCCTTTTTGTCTGTTCTTGAACTCCACAAATTGTACAGTGCTGCAGAATATGTTGGCGCTATATAAATAAAATGTATTATTATTCTTATCAGTATATATACTAGATAGATAGATGCATAGAACATGTGGCCTATGACATCATTAGCACCATGTTATCTCTCTATGTTTATGTATTAACAGGAACTTGTTTTTCAGGTATTTGTAAAACTTGCATCTATTGAATGTTTGTGTGTAACACGTTGCTATGTGAATAGCAGGAGACAGAGGTCCGCACTTGTGCAGCAGAAATGACCAGATGTGCTGAGATCATCAAACGATAGCTGATGACACAGCATGAAAAATGGATTTCGGAAAGCAGACTCCTAAAGACTTGGCAGATTCTGCTCAGCGTCCATTCAACAAAATGTAGAACACAAAATGATTCTTTTGGGGTTTCACCACCATAATGTGAGAATGCTTCATCTGACGTGCTTTTCTTCATAACTGCATTTACACACTGTATGGAGGACTGGTTTTCCAGAAAGGCTATGTACTGAAATCCCAATAGTTTCATAAAGAATTGAAAATCAGCAGAGCTGCCTACAGTCTTACAGATGGAGGAACTGCTTGGAGAGCATTTCAGTGCAAAATGGGTTACTAAAAACATACAACCATCTTCTGTGCATAAATTCAGCATTAAGGAGAAGCAAAGCAGTAAAAAAACTTTTCTATCCCCTCCTGGTTGGAGGAAAGAGCGAAGTCAATTCAGTTTCATGAATACAATGAAGTTAGAAGTATATAGATATATGCATAGCTCCCCAACAGTCCCGTATTGTGTAGCACATTGCTGTATTCGGTGTCCTTTCCTGCAGTCCCAGTCAGCGAGAGGTATGTCCCAGTTTCAACTTATCTGCGTCCTCCCGCGCAAATGAGTTGAATACATAGGCGAGTAAAGCAGGAGCTGTAACAGCTTAGCTCCTGCATTACCGCTGCGATCTGACTCCTTGATTTGTATGCACGATGTGATGAAATCACTTACATTGCGCCTACAACTCTGTGAGTGAGACTGCAGAGAGAGCTGCGGGGGAGCGAGGGAAAGGTGAGTATCAGTGTTGTTTTGTGTTAAACATTGTGGGGGAACATAATGAAGGGGGCCCATGAAACTAGGGGCAGATGAGGGGGGGGGAACGACATAAATCTAGGGCAGAGATGGGGGGGGCATGAAACTTGGGGCAGAGATGGAGGGGTGAGATGGAACTGGGGACAGAGTTGATGGAGGGACATGAAACTGGGGCAGATGGAGGGGGTCATGAAACTGGGGGCAGGTGAAGGGGATATATGAAACTGGGGGAGAGATGGAGGGGGGACATATAATTGACGGGTGACTGTAGGAGGATTATACTATGTAGGGACATATGAAAAATGAATGAGAATGGGCGGAATTAACAATAGTGGAAGGACATGTGTGGCGCACCGCACATTTTGTCCCTGTTCTTCAAAAGTTGGGAGGTATGTATACAGTACAGTATGGCCTCATATACTTTTTTGAGTGCAGGTTTAGGCCAGGGCCCCACATTGAAAACATGTTGTTTTTTGGCCACAGCAAAAAGCACCGGGACAAAAACCTCTGCGTTTTACATTATTACACGCAAAGTGGATGGGATTCCATCCAAAAAATCTGCAGTGGAAAAGTAATATGTCAATTATACCTATGGAAGTGCTGGCATTTTCCATATAGGTATTATAGGGGCAGAAAGTCCGCAGAGGAAAAACTCAGTGGACTTTCTGTGAAAAATGCTACATGAAAAAACAAGATGTGTTTCTGCCACAGACATTTCCGCAGAGTTTTTTTTTTTTTTTTTTTTTTGCAGCGATTCCCTGCTTGGGGCCTTAGTCTTAAAGGCATTTTCTATGATCACAATATTGATGGTGAAATGATAGGACAGGTTATCAATATCAGATTGGTACAGGTCTGATTTTTGACACCACCAACAATCACCTGTGGAGCTGTAGAGCACTGCGGCCTCCTCATTGCTTCTATAAATTCACCTAGATGACCTGAACAAAGCTTCAATGTACCATAACTATGGAGTAGATGGTGTTCTGCCCGATGGACCTATGTAGACAATGAAGAGTTTGCAGTACTAGTACTAGTTTCCAGGACCAGACCTCAATACTGCAAAGGCAGAATCAATTTTCTAGGTTAAAGTTGTTGTATACTTTATAATATACTGAATACTACATACTCCCTGACCCTCACAACACCTCCTTCTTCAATGTTATCTTATCTGCTATGTAGACAGACACCTCTAAGATTTGTCTCGTGTATCCCCCATATGATGGAACTCACTACCATGATACAAAAGACTGTGTGCCAAATTCACAAAGTTTGAGAGCAGTATGGAAATCTAATACCTTGTTCACATCTGTGTTGGTAATCCATTCGGGGGGGTCTGCATGGGGACCCCCCTGAACGGATTACTCAACACATTGGCAAGCGATGTACAGTGAAAGCACATGGACCCGTAGACTATAGTGGGGTCCGTGTTCTTTTGTCGCACGGACTCTGCACGAGTCATACGAACAGGAAAGTAGATCATGAACTACTGTTCTGTCTGCATGTTCCATGCGGAGACCGTACGGAAAGCACACAGACCCCATTATAGTCTATGGGGTCCATGTGCTTTCACTGTACACCACTTGCCAATGTGTTCAGTAGTTCGTGGACTCCCTCGAACGGATTACCGACGCAGATGTGAACGAGGCCTGACTCTTTTGTAAATCTTACAACCTTCAATACTCCATGACCTAAACCACTTGTACCCTCACCTACTGTTTTCTGGCAGGTGCCAGTTGGTCACTAACTTAATTTATTGCACTTCTTTTTGTATTATGTATGTAAACCCTTTTCATATATATAACATCATGGAACTAATGGTGCTCGAAAACATTTGATAGTAAAATAAATACTAATAATACTTCAGATTTGTATGCAAGATTGAGCAGAAGGAGGCCCAGATATTCCTATTCAAATGGAAGGCTTCACCATATCGCAATCCAAAGGAAGCTAAAACAGAGAAGGGACAGAAGAAAAAGACTGCAAAGACAATGATAAAAAAATATATATTGAGTATTGAAAAAAATCCAAAAGTTTGTTTCAGCAAATAAAACTTTGTTGTATGAAGGAATGTCATACAATTGTCTAATACACTTTGTCTATCAATTCTTTCTATTGCACAATCATTGCTGACCTCCACAGCTTGGTCCGGTTCTCTGTGACTAGTCCTGACTCTTCTCTAGTACACGCCAAGATCCTGCCATCCTGTAAACATCTGCAGTCATTCTGCATTATAACCCGGCTCTTGGTGTGTATATACACCTGAGGATCCCGGTGACAACTGTTACCTGTTCATGTGAAGAGGAGCCAACAATGATACAAAAAGTCCTATTAGTAAATTAAAAAAACAATGGCGTAAATCATTAGTTTACCCAAAGGTCACTTGTCACTCAGACTCGCTAATTACATAATATATTAGTGAGTCAAATCATGACTCCATAAATTACTGAATGAGATCCCCCGTGGCCATATTCTAATCCGCTCTTAATTTCACCATATAGAAATTCTTCTAAGCATGCTGTGGTTCTGTATTTAATTTGCATCCACTTCTCAGCAGTCTACATTGTGGTGTTGTAAATCCTAAGTAAATTACTTCTTTTCACTGCGCTGAGTGATGATTTGTAATAAAATCAGACAATTTATATATTGGAGAGCAGGTTTTTGGTCAATTTTGAATAAATTTATATGGGACTTGTAATAAAAATACTAATTAACTCACACACATTTTTTAGTGTTTCAGGTAGGTAGAGAAGGAAGGTCTGCTAAGAGAAAAGCAAGGGCAGGACACATATTTCACTGCAGAGAGATGACATAACTGCAAGAGTTGGAGCCAGAAGTTCAAGGTGCTAATGAAATACTGGGGAATACTTTTCTCTATAACCGAGGATTGCTCATTTCTGCTTCTCCCCTTAAATGCGTCCAACACCTTAAAGTGGCTGCAACAAGATGTAAATGTATCACCTATAAATGTCTTATTATCAGGGAGGGTCTAACTGCCTGGACCCCTTCTGGTCATGAGAATGTGGGTCCTATCTTCTCCCATATGTTCTCGAGCATGCACTATCCACCCCACTAATCTCTAGGAGACTGTGAAATATATGCAAGCACTGTACTCAGCTTCTACAAAGTCCTACAAGGGTGGGGAAACCTTAGTTTTTGTGGTTAGTGGGGATCTCAGTGGTGGAACCCCTATTGGTCTGAGATTTATCACAAAATATGTTACCATGTATGGGAGAAAGTTGTGATTTACCAAACCTTGTATGCCAGAATACTAGTGTCAAGAAGTCAAAAAATAGAAAATTCCAATTTCTTAGGCACCACGTTGCAAAACGCTGTGTTGTAGATCACCAGCAAAGTGATTCTGGCTAATCCCTTCCACACATTGCAGAAAAACACAGAATGTCAGTTTTACCTGAGCAAATGCTTGTGTTTTCCCTATAGATTTATATTATTTATATTATTATATTATATTAAGGGAAGAAAAAATGCAGCAAAAAATACAATGAAAAACAATTCCAAATAAAACTGTGACACATTTCTGCTGCATTTTTTTCTGCAGCGTTGTTTAGCTGTGTCCTGCCATGTGTGGCCTTCGCCTAATTTGGGAAAAAAAACTCAGACATTTCACATTTTTACACCATTCACTCTACAAGTCTGGGTGGTTAATCCAACAAGGTGAAGTATGCTACGTTTATCGAATGTGATTCTTCACAAGGTCATAAAAATTTCAGGGGTGGCATAAAAAGTGGAATAACATCACAGGACACAAGTGTTAAACTCACAAGTGCACCAACATATTGTGTAATATTTGATATAGTTGGCACAAATTATCATAGGATTCAGCAAAAAAGCACATTTGGCTGTCGAACCATAGAGCACAGCGCTGCACCTCTAATGAAGCGACCTAAAGTGACTGCCAGGGGAGGGGGGGGCGGCATTTTTACTGACCTAACCCGGACCAGGACAAGCTGTCCTGGACTGGCTTAGCGTCGCCGTCAGGGGAAGCGAGCGGTTGTTTGGGGCGGCCCTGTGGACACAGCGCTGCTTTAACTCTCACCTATTAGCAGCGCTGGTCCAGCGGCCGCCCCTCATACTTAGCAGAGAGCAGGTTGTCTCCCTGCCTGCTCTCTGCATGCTAACGCCGCCCCCTCCACCCCCTCCTCCCCACACGCCGGGTGACATGGCCACGTAATCAGGCCTGCACCCGACGTGTGCCTGCGCTCCTACGTGGTCTCCAGTCACAAGACCGCTGCCAGGCTGAAGAGCAGAAGCAGGTAAAGAAAAAATACAGTGATTTTTCAAGTATGAATGTTTGTCTGGCCCTTCCTTGGGCTTGAGGACTGTTTTTTTTCCCACCCACTTGTAATTCTTGCACTTGGGGGTTAAAAGTTCCCCAGCATTCCAACACAATAATGGTGTCTGCTGTTTTAGCATTAACCCCCAGCTTTGACTGAACACCCCCTCCCTCTCCTCACAGTCTATATACTGAGGGAGCGTTCTTCCCCCTCTCACAGTACAGTGTTATAGGCTCTACTGTGAGGAAGGGCATTCCTGACTGACTGTCAGGAACGCCCTTCTGACAGTGAAGTGCTACAGTACCAGCACCGATAGCTCTTCAGTGAGGGCAAAGATCATGAAAGCCGACAGTACGCTGAATTCAGCGCACTGTCGGCTTTCCAGCGGTATATAAAACTGCATGTGCCCCAACTTATAAAAGGTCCTCTTTAAGGGGCGTTGTGCAGGTGAGGACAATATGGGTTGGGTGCCTGGAGAAGTGAGGAGTCAAAGATGTCTGTGTTGCAAACCTTACAGTTACAAATCACAGCTGGAAGAAGTGGTTACGGCGGTCCAGAGGGAAGAGACGGGAAATGTGAGCGATTAGTCAGGGATGTCTCCGGTAAGTTACCACAAAATGTTACTCACTATAATGTTACCACTAGCAACCCCCCCTCCCCCCCTCCCCGGATTCAGTCCGGCGTGGGGGGGGGGCACCTTTCTGTCGTCCACCTCAGGCAGCAGAAAGGCTGATAGAGCATATTCAGTAGAGCAGGGGTAGGGAGTGTACGACTCTCCAGCTGTTGCAAAACTACAATTCCCAGCATGCATACTTGCTCCGTTATTCTTGGAACTTCCATGGAAGTGTTGCTCCCAGAAGAAAGAAAATTGTCACTCCTTCTGTCAGGTGTGTTGAGTATTAAAGAAGTGGTCTTATCATGGCAACCTCTTAAAATAAAGTCAGCCCGATATGGGATATGGAAGGGCCAGAGCAGGAGCTACTGAAGCTCAGCAGTTACTCACTCTGGCTCATTGAAGTGGAGAAATCTCCACCATTGCATTCGGATGACTTACCTAAGCATATAAAAATGGGCTGTCTAACCCTGTAAAGAACAAATGTTATGTAATACCAATGGGTAATGTTCTGCGTCCAAACTGATTGAAGGACTGAGAAAGTGAGAATATTATAGCTTAAGACGTAAAGTCTTTTTGGACGGCCAGTAAAGGCTTTACATTTTCATTTTGTTGAGGTCGTTGAATTATATCCAGAGTTAGAGTAAAAGTACATTGAATTGCCAATAATATTTGAAATCACTTAATGTCCCCCCATCCATCATAGGAGATTTTTACTTTTAGTTCCATGTCGTTAAAGGCTAGTTATTTATAGATCCGGCTTGTATCTTTATAGACCAATTATCGGAAGGGGAAAGTTGAGTTTCTCTGGTTTTATTTCGAGGCTAAGAATTAATTTTAAGTGATGGAGAAGATAGAAGATTTCATTAATGTAAGGAGGATTTCAGGGAATTAAAAACATTAACCTATGGTTTCTATAATCAGAAATATAAGTTGGATGCAGTGCTACGGCTAAATTCTCATTTAAGCGCTTACGTCTCTCGCTCTCTCCAATTCAGTCCGTTGCCAAACAGTTCTGAGAATTCCATCACTCTCCTTCTACATCACTAATGTGTCATTAAAAATCCAATCGTAAAAGTTGCTATTAAAGACACTAACTTTTTAAAACTTATTTTAAGAAGCGTATACTTTAGATAGAGAATAACAATGGTGGTCATGAAGTCTCTAGGCAGCCCAAATGAGTACTTTATATTCCAGGCAACAGAGAGTAGTTAAAGATGACATAAAACTGAAACTTAAAGCGGCATGTATGCTTTTGTTTTTTTAACACCCGTTTTCCAAACTCCAAGTTTTTTTTTTTTCATTAGCATAGCTGTATAAGGGCTTACTGTTTGCTGGACAAACTGTATTTTATAATGGCACCTTTTAATATTCCATACAATAGCTGGAAAAAAATTTAAAATGGGGTAGAATTGGAAAAAAAACCGGCAGTTACTCCATTTTCTTGAAGGTTTTGTTTCAACTGCGATCATGATGCATTAAAAACGATATGTATTCTGCAGATCAGTATGATCAATACAAAATATAAACATCTTTTGTTATATGTTTAAACAATTTTAAAAAAAATTCTAAATTTTGGGACTAGTTATAGTTTTTATTAATGTAATTTTGAGGAATGTCTGATCTCTGTGATCACAGGTACTGGTGTTGGGTCTGTGATGTGTAAAACAGCAGAGACCCAGCAGCTATAGCACCAGCTTCTGTGTGGGCAGCATCTTTAAATACCCTCCCCTGATGTTAATTGACATATTACAAGAGGGTTAAGATTGGTGTTTTACATACTTTGATGACATCGAATGTGACACAATAATTAAAAAGCACGGCCCTCGTAACTATTGTGGTGCATGTAGGATGATCATTGTGCCAGAAACTGAAATCCACTCCAGTAAGTAGCTGGAGTTGATTTCATGTATTACACAAGTTTTCTGGCATAGGTAATCCTAAATATGTCAAGCATTTAAGGCCCCACACCTTTTTCATGCAGTCCAGATTTCTCTCACCTGGAGAAACCCGGGAACACTGTGAGAATAATTTTCTTTGATTTCTCCAGTGCTTTCAACATCATTCAGCCGGGGATACTGAGAGACAAGCTGGACCTTGTTGAAGTGGACCATCACCTGTCCAACTGGAACCTTGACTACCTCACAAACCGACCTCAATATGTGAGAGCCCGGGGCTGTGTATCGGACACTGTGATCTGTAGTATGAGGGGACCACAAGGTACGGTTCTTGTCTCTTTCCTCTTCACACTGTGCACTGCTGACTTTAGGCATAATTCATCTAACTGTTACTTACAGAAGTACTCCGATGACTCCAATAGTAGGCCTCATCACAGACAGAGACGACAGGGAGCGCAGAGACTTAAACTGCGATTTTGTAATATGGTGTCTGCAGAAACACCTCAGGATTCATGCTGGGAAGACCAAGGAGATGGTGGTGGACTTTAGTAAGTGGAGAAGTGCCCTGATTCTGGTGGAGACCCAAGGGTCATGCAGTCAGACCCAAGGTTCATGAAGGGTCATGATATAGTCAAGACCTACACTATGTGATCAAAAGTATCCAGACACCCCCAAAACCATGCGTTTTTCATATTAGGTGCATTGTGCTGCCACCTACTGCCAGGTACTCCATATCAGCAACCTCAGTAGATATTAGACATCGTGAGAGACAGAATGGGTTGCTCCACATTACTCATGGACTTCGAATGTGGTCAGGTGATTGGGTGCCACACATCACGCAGGTCAATGCCAAACGACGCCTCGCTTGATGTAAGGGAAAAAAGCAGCCCATTCATTTCAATGGGGAGCGCACGTATGCCGGCTCCCATAGAAATGAATGGGATCTGCTTTGTATGCGCTGATTCTGAATGTGTTTTAGCGTTCAGAATCAGTCAGCGTATACTCAGTGTGAATGCACCCTAAGGATAAGGCCCACCATCGCAAAAACGCAGCTATTTTTTTATACAGATTTGTGCGCAGTATTTTGAGTCTAAGCTAGAAGTTGATTGAGCAGAAGGCAGAAATATAAGAACTTCCAAGCAGATATATCCTACTTTAACTTTTGTAACTGTATAGCCATACTACATGTACTAGTATATGCTTTTTGCTATCGCTAGCTCTCCTGACGTGGCTTAACAGTCAAGGAGATTTGTCTCATATTTAATCTATCTATCTCATTGGTAAATGCAAACCAAACCTTGTTTGTAGCTATTCACAGTAATCTAATAAGTTTATAGCTTATATGGACAGAACAAATTAAGTTTTTACGTTCAGTGATCTGTGTCTGGGCAAGTAGATAGCTCAGCTCAACAACAGACAGATCTTAGAAAATATGCAAACAGTGTCAAAGTAAAGTTTTAGGGCATTTTGGCTCTGATAGATGTAGCTCATTGGCAGAACTTGACAGCAATCGCTTTATTAGGTGTTGTACTGGGAAGCTGAGTTGTTGTTGATTTTAAGTATGACCGTGAAACCGAGCCAACCACCGAACGCCCAATAAGTAATGCCAGATCAGCTACTACTTTCTATGGTAACCAGAGAGGTGTTTTCATATTTATTGTGAGGGTCAAATAAACCCCAACTGACCTAAATAATATATAGTGGTTAATAAAAATTCTGGAATGGAAAATTTCCACAACTGTACTACAAATTATATCAAAAGAAATCTAACAGTTTCTGTTTACATCAATTATTGTCTATTCAGTTCAGGCAAAGTTTTTTTTTACCACTACTAGACACTTTAAAAAAAATGTGAACAGGGCAAGAATCTAGACAGGCCAAGAGGGGATGACTCGGCCCATTAAATTTTAGTCTGGTGTGAATTACTGTACACTATATCAGAAACCTAATTCGATGGCATTGTCATTTTTCAACAGTTTTTTTTTTTTTTTGCAGTCACAAACAAGGACATTTTCTAAGGCTGAGGCCCCACATTGCAGAAATGCAGCTTTTTTTGTTGCAGATTTTGCAGCATTTTTTTTTCAGCCAAAGCCAAGAAAGGCTACAAAAGGAATGGGAAATATAAAGGGGGTCTTTATACTTCTACCTTCTGCTCAATCCACTCTTGGCTTTGGCTCAAAAAACCACAGCAAAATCTGCCAAAAAAAAAAAAAAGCTGCGTTTCCGCAACATGGGGCCTCAGCCTAAAGGAGGAAGAATGTTTTTTGTCTATACTTTACACTATTATCCTTCTTTTTCAGTTCTTTCCTTTTTTTGATCCTTTGGCTCATAAAACTGCCACCAAAAGACTACATCTGAATTCAGCCTTAGACTAAGGCCCCATGTAGCAGGAGGTAGCATAAAAGTGCTACAGGAAAAACTGCAACAGCAACACACTTTTCACCAGAAAACTCCGGAATTTCAGCTTCCTTTATACCAATATAAGGAAACCTCCATCGTTTTGACATGCTGCAATTTTCAAAACCGCAGTGGAAAGTAGCACACAAAAAGTGTGACTTTAACTTTATAACTGTAAGCAGGGGACTTGACATTCTGTATACCAAAGCCTGAGCTTATGATGGTGAGTATGGCTGTCAATTACCTAATGCCTTGGGCCTAAGCCTTCTCTTTAGTTGGCCCCATCAGTTACTATGCACAATGAAAATTGATATACCTGCTACTATTGTATTCACTACAATCTATCTGTTACTTTGCTTGTGTATTTATTCATAGAGACCTTTTTTTTTTTATAAAAATGTCCCTATAAATATATACCAAATGACCATATGAGTGTTAAAAAAAAGTGAACTGCTATCTATGACACAAAAGGGAGAGTTTTTACAGATAATCTCTATGTATTACTTGTAGTATCACATTTTCTCCTGCAGTGGCCGCCACGGGAGAGAGTTGAGCCACCAATGGCGGCTTCCTCCGTGAAAATCAGCTGTTTTGCTAAGTGTCATGGTAGCCAGGTAGTTGTCATATTGAAGGGATTATCTATGATCAAAGCACCCCTTTAATTCCGGTAAAGTCATTTTAGGAAATAATATGAAGAGCTATGAATAACTATTACTTTCTGATCAAAGCTCATTTTTCGGAAAGGTTGTAGAGCTGCAGCGCTGTAGGCCACTTTAAATGAACCGAAAAAAAAAGAAGTTATGCTACAGAAGCCGAAATCACAAGGAAGGATGATCCCTCTATTGTAAAGGAAAAGTTTTATGAAGTGTGAAATCTAAAAGAAAACTTGACACGGCTATAATAAGGGTGAAACAACAAAAGATCTAAGGCTTGGTCATGCTCACATTGACCTTACATTTGTGTGAATTTATGACACAATTAGTTCGCTCCAGGATGGAAGGAGCCGAGTTTTGCAGTTGAGATAGTGAAACTTAGTGACTGATAAATGAAACCAACTTTCAAATTGCTTCCCATCCTTTGCGAAAGAGAAATTCAATAAACTAAACTCAGCTTGGTGGTCATTAGAAGTTTTCTTTTTAGATTTGATGGCTCTTAGAAGAAGGTCTAGTCACCTGAAATGGATGGTGTAAAGCTTTAACGTCTACAGTTGGCAATAGACATTTTCTTAGCTAATGCATAAAAACCGTCCAATATTTCTGAGTGGTAATTTCAGAATAAGTGAGAACTTATAGACAATACTTTCGGACAAAGTAGTCTCATTACATAGAACACGTGATTCTGGACCAAAATGTAATGCACCTTTGAAAGACCAAGTAGAAAATACTAAATGTCATATATCATTTGATTCCTGAACAATTTGGTATTTTGCTGTTAAAATGCATCTAAGCCATTTTTGAAGCTGTAGCTATTAGTTCCTGGGATAGGCTATTCCACAGATTCACAATCCTCTTACATGTGTTCCTCTTCTCCCATAATATCTGGAAAAAAAATATAGCTGAGGGAAGAATAGGGTGTAAAATATAATCATAAGTATAAGCATGTATCACCTCTTCATCCTTCTTGTCCACCTCCAATCCTGGCACTCTAGGAATGACCTCAATGGCCCTTAATATGCTTACTACAGCTGAGAACACTGTTATATCATTGCTGCAGCACCAAAATCTCTGCAGTAATGATGTTACCTACTACCTTATGTGACCACTGAGACACTGGAACAACGGAGTTAATAAGAGGTATGGTAAAGACATATTTTTTTATTGAAACTGTACCCTATTATGTGAAAAACCCATTGGCTAGTCATAAGTTTGCATGTGTTTTAATGGTGAGAATACTTAGCTACTACCAGACTCCTCAGGAGACAGCTTTTCTACCCAAAAACAATAGGATCGGGCATGACCCTATATGACACATTAGATGGCAGCTGGGCCTACTCAATTCAGCAAAATTGGTTGTCCCTTAATCTAATGTCTATGACTTGCTTGTATGATTTATAAAAAATTTAAATTCTTCAGTAGTTGATACCTTTTTAATGGCTAAGTAAAATTACAGATTGCAAGCTTTCGAGGCTCTAGGCCCCTTCCTCAGGCATAGTTTGCCTGAGGGACAGGCCTAGAGCCTCAAAAGCTAGCAATCTGTCATCATTTTACTTAGCCATTAAAAAAAAGGTATCAACTACTGAAGACTCAATTTTTTATATTTCACATCCACTGGCTAATATGGTACAAAGATATTTTTCCTCATATTATATGACTTAGTAATCATTTACTTGCCACTATTTGCTCTTCTTGTTGGTTGCCTCAGCATGTAAAAAAATAGAACAAAAATATCTATTATCAGAAAATAACAAAAATTGATAAGAAAAAAAAAATTCAATTTAGATACAATTTAACAGATAACATAAGGCAGAAAGAAGAACACGCGAACACGAATTCATGGCTCAAGTCTTGGAGAAATTCCAGGAATTCATCAAGTTTTGTACAAAAACCTAATAGGATTATAAACAAACAATAACACTTCCCATAAACTGAAGGATGTTTTTTTTTTAGTTTCTGAGGGCAAATCTTAATACCTTTTGTAATGCAGCATTCTCTTCATTTCAGCCTTAGCAGAATGGCTCAGTAACATTTGCGGGGTTTTGTGTTCCGTCTCTGACAATCTGCAATATAATTAGGAACACATATTATTGTATTTGCAGGAAACAGTATTGCTGGCTCCCTGCTGACACTTTGATTATCCTGTTATCTAACTCTCACTTTCACAACTTGCCTGGCTATAATTTATTCATAATATTTGAATTCTCTTAAGCCAATGCTCATTTCTTTTACTCTATATTATATTTTGTGTTGGAGGCCACGGGGAGTTTAATTAAGGTAACATTTACATTTGGCAATACAACGAAGGTCTACAGAGGAAAGAAAACTTTTCAAAGACTAGTGTCATAGTAATCCAGCCATCATTACACATAAAAATGTGCGCACCTCAAATGCATACTAGGCACAGTGGGATTTAGGTTAGATTAACCACTTCATCATGACCAGGCTAGTTTCCCTGCTTCGTAACCGGATACACTTTAGGGTTTTTCGTACATGCAGTTTTGAGGGCTATACAATTTTTTTTTAAATTTGGTTTATTATTAAAAATTTGCATTTTTGGGGGGACTGATTAAATGTTGGGAACTATATTAATTTAAGAGACTTGAAGCAATTGTGGGGTCTGATTTAATTTTGCAGTTTGGGATCGGAATTACAAAGAATAATTTTTTTCCGCAACAATGAATTATAATTACTTAAGAGTATTAGTTTTTGTGTAATGTATAATTACTAGTATAGTATAATACCCAGCTACAACCCCAATTACCAAAAAGTTAGGAGGTTGTGTACAGTTTACAGAAAACAAAGAATGTAATGATTTGGAAATCTCTTATAACTATTCTTTATTCACAATAGAACATAGAACACATGTTATTAAATTACATATTTTTACATTTCGTATAAAAATTTCAACTCATTTAGAAAAAGATTTCAGCAACACATCTCAAAAAAGTTGACACAGGTCATGTCATTGTGTAGCATCCCCAATTCTTTTTTTCATAACAAGCCAGTTTAACATCTGGACTTTTCTTCTGCTAAGTAGAGATGAGCGAACAGTGTTCTATCGAACACATGTTCGATCGGATATCAGGGTGTTCGCCATGTTCGAATCGAATCGAACACCGCGTGGTAAAGTGCGCCAAAATTCGATTCCCCTCCCACCTTCCCTGGCGCCTTTTTTGCACCAATAACAGCGCAGGGGAGGTGGGACAGGAACTACGACACCGGGGCATTGAAAAAAATTGGAAAAAGTCATTGGCTGCCGAAATCAGGTGACCTCCATTTTAGACGAATAGTGGATTTCAAATCCGGGTCATATGAGAATGTGAACTTTGTGACTATGAGACAGGGATAGCTGTACAGTCAGGGATAGCTAGGGATAACCTTTATTTAGGGGGGAATGTTATTAAAAATAACTTTTTGGGGCTCTATCGGGTGTGTAATTGTGATTTTTGTGAGATAAACTTTTTCCCATAGGGATGCATTGGCCAGCGCTGATTGGCCGAATTCCGTACTCTGGCCAATCAGTGCTGGCCAATGCATTCTATTAGCTTGATGAAGCAGAGTGTGCACAAGGGTTCAAGCGCACCCTCGGCTCTGATGTAGCAGAGCCGAGGCTGCACAAGGGTTCAAGCGCACCCTCGGCTCTGATGTAGGAGAGCCGAGGGTGCACTTGAACCCTTGTGCACCCTCGGCTCTGCTACATCAGAGCCGAGGGTGCGCTTGAACCCTTGTGCACACTCTGCTTCATCAAGCTAATAGAATGCATTGGCCAGCGCTGATTGGCCAATGCATTCTATTAGCCCGATGAAGTAGAGCTGAATGTGTGTGCTAAGCACACACATTCAGCTCTACTTCATCGGGCTAATAGAATGCATTGGCCAGCGCTGATTGGCCAGAGTACGGAATTCGGCCAATCAGCGCTGGCTCTGCTGGAGGAGGCGGAGTCTAAGATCGCTCCACACCAGTCTCCATTCAGGTCCGACCTTAGACTCCGCCTCCTCCAGCAGAGCCAGCGCTGATTGGCCGAATTCCGTACTCTGGCCAATCAGCACTGGCTAATGCATTGTATTGGCGTGATGAAGCAGTGCTGAATGTGTGTGCTTAGCACACACATTCAGCTCTGCTTCATCGGGCTAATAGAATGCATTGGCCAATCAGCGCTGGCCTATGCATTCTATTAGCGTGAACTGAGTTTGCACAGGGGTTCTAGTGCACCCTCGGCTCTGCTACATCAGATTGCTACATCTGATGTAGCAGTGCCGAGTGTGCATCAGATGTGTAGTTGAGCAAAACTGACTCAGCACTGCTAAGTCTCTGCATTCGCATAGGAATGCATTGGCCAGCCTTCGGCCAATCAGCGCTGGCTCTGCCGGAGGAGGCGGAGTCTAAGGTCGGACCTGAATGGAGACTGGTGTGGAGCGATCTTAGACTCCGCCTCCTCCAGCAGAGCCAGCGCTGATTGGTCGAGTTCCGTACTCTGGCCAATCAGCACTGGCCAATGCATTTCTATGGGGAAAAGTTAGCTTGCGAAAATCGCAAACTGACAGGGATTTCCATGAAATAAAGTGACTTTTATGCCCCCAGACATGCTTCCCCTGCTGTCCCAGTGTCATTCCAGGGTGTTGGTATCATTTCCTGGGGTGTCATAGTGGACTTGGTGACCCTCCAGACACGAATTTGGGTTTCCCCCTTAACGAGTTTATGTTCCCCATAGACTATAATGGGGTTCGAAACCCATTCGAACACTCGAACAGTGAGCGGCTGTTCGAATCGAATTTCGAACCTCGAACATTTTAGTGTTCGCTCATCTCTACTGCTAAGGCTTCGTTCACATCTGTGTTGGTATTCTGGGGGGGTCCGCAAGAGGATCCCCCCAAATGGAATACCAAGCAAACTGCAAGCAGTGTACCAGTGAAAGCACATGGAACCCATAGACTATAATGGTCTATAATGCTTGCAGGGATCATGGGGACACAAAATTAGTTCACAATCTACTTTCCTCTCTGCATGATTAGTGTGAGCAACACGCGGCAAGCACACTGACCCCATTATAGTCTATGGGGTCTGGGTGCTTTCACTGCACAGCGCTTGCAGTTATGTTCGGGTCTCCCTTCAGGGGATCCCCGACTGGAATACCGAATGCAGATGTGAACGAAGGGTAAGCCATGCTGTTGTGATGGATGCAGTATGCCGTGTGGAATTGTCTTGCTGAAATATGCAAGGCCTCCTCTCAAAGCAATGCTGTCTGGATATGTTGTTCTAAACCTCCATGTACTGCTCTGTATTGATAGTGCATTTAAAAATGTGTAAGCCGCCCATGCCATAGGCACTAACACAACCCCATACTATCAGAGCTGTAGGCTTTTGAACTTTGTGCTGATAACAAGCTGCATGGTCCCTTTCCTCAACAGTCCATAGGACATATTGTCCATGGTTTCCTTAAAGGGATTCTACCATTAAAACCTTTTTTTTGTGGATAAGACGTCGGAATAGCCTTTAGAAAGGCTATTCATCTCTTACCTTTAGACGTGGTCTCCGCTGCGCCGTTCCTTAGAAATACTGGTTTTTACCGGTATGCAAATGAGTTCTGTCATTGCGATGGGGGCGGGCCCCAGCGCTCAAACAGCGATAGGGGCGTCCCACCGCTGTCAGAGAAATGTCTCCAAGTGCCACCTCCTTCGTTGTCCGCAGCATCTTCTTCAATGTCTTCTTCCGGCACAGGCTCGTAACTTCTAGGCCTCGGGCCTTGGGCTGAGAAGACTGCACAGGTGCACAGGTCACGGGAAAATTGTATTGTTAGCGGCCATTTTCCCATGACGTGTGCGCCTGCTCTGCTAGAAGTTCCGAGCCTGCGCCAGAAGAAGACATTGAAGATGACGCGGTGGACGAAGAAGGAGGCGTCGCTTGGAGACACTTCTCTGGCAGCGGTGGGGACGCCCTCATCGCTGTTTGAGCACTGTGGCCCGCCCCCATCGCTGCAGGAGAACTCATTTGCATACCGGTAAAAACCGGTATTTCTAAGGAACGGCACAGCGGAGACCACGTCTAAAGGTAAGAGACGAATAGCCTTTGTAAAGGCTATTCTGACATCTTACCCACAAAAAAAAAAAAAAAAAAAAAAGAGTTTTAAAGGTAGACTCCCTTTAAAGAATTTCACTTTTTGTTTCATCTGACCCCAGAATGTTTCTGGACTGTATTGGTATATGGCTTCGGCTTTGCATAATACAGCTTTAACTTGTATTTGTGGATTGTATGGTGAACTGATCACAAACAATGAGCTCTGGAAATATTCCTGTGCTTGTGCAGTGATTTATGTTACCAATTCACGCAGTCCCTTGCTCACATGGATTTCTCCAGGTTCCCTCATCTTTGGTGATATTATGTACTTAACATTGTGAAAGTCAAAGTCTTTGCAAGTTTATTTTGAGGAACATTTTTCAGCAATTTTTCCATGGTTTTTAGATGCAATTTTCACAAACAGGTGTATCTCTGACCATCTTTGCTTCTGAAAGACTCTGCCTCTCTAACATGCTTATGTTATACACAGTAATGTGACTATGTTAAAAATGGACCTGCCAGCTATTTTTCATTAGTAGCACTTACTTTATCTTTTGTTAACCCTATCAATCTTTTTTTGAGATGTATTGCTGCTATCAATTTCTAACTTAATTTTTTTTTTTTCAAATGAAATGAAAATTTTTGGTGTTCTGTAATATTCATAATATATACAATTATCGAAAACATTTGTAGACATGGCTACTGGTAAAACACGGCTTGATTAATAGGATAATCGCTATATTTTATCTACTGGTCATGTCTTATAGGTCAATGCTTATTAAATCTGAATGATATAAACCTAAAGTGAACCTTATTCTGAAAAGAGAAGTGAAGTTGAGTTTCTAATAAGAGATATGTAGTATTAGAAAGCTTCAAGCATCTTGTTTTCCTGCTAGTAGCACAATAATTCTGCTCTAGATAGACTGAGACAGCAAACCCTTGTTTAGAGGTCCTTGTAGACATCATTATTTTTTATAATTTTCAGACTATACACTAATAGCTAATGAGAAGCATGGAAATGAAATTGTAGAAATGTTGGCACTTTTAGGAGTATATAGAGTTCCAACCACCTCAATATATCTCACTTACAGCCCCGCTGTGATTAACGCTTACAGCTCTGGTGAACACATCAGTAAGATCCTTTCCTTTACAATGCAGTCCAAAATTCATGTAATGTGGAAAAATCAATAAATTTTATTTAAGTGTTGTTAAAAGTTCACTAATGACACATGTTCAACACCCGCCGCATTGCATTAGTCCCTTAGTACCTTAATAGCGGATCTAATACAGCTTCTATATATTCATATATCAAATATACAGTATATATGTCAAGCACATAATAGCTATACGGGACCGCAATGGAGAACTGAGCCTTAGTTCACACGTGAGTATAAGGGGAGGTTTTTGACAGCGGATTTCGCGTCCAAAACCTCCCCTTATAATGGTGGTCTATGGAGACCGCCGGGCTTCTGTTCTCCGCTAGCGGCGAGCTGCTGCTAGTGGAGAAAAGAAAGGACATGTCCTTTCTTCAGGCAGAAGCTGCGCAGGCTCAGTCGCGCGGCTTCCGCCCTCGGCAGCTCCCTCCTATGTCGGCTCATTCATTTGAGCCGACAGCAGAGGGTTAAGCCGCGACAGCGATGGTCGCGGCGGGCGGGTTTTGACAAGAGAGAGAAGCGGCTCGCCGCGTCTCTCTCTGTGTCAAAACCCGCGCGGGCACTAATATAAAGTTATCCAGATCAGTCAAAGCACACTCTATAAACAGGTAGACAGATGTATTTATCTGTATCCTGATCTACATTGTAAGATACATTGAAACCTCTTGAGTTTATCACCCAAAATGATATTAAAAAGCGCCAGACTACACAAAGGAGATAACCAGTATACATACCATATGGTGGAACTGAAAAACTGGTCTAAATAAGAGGATTGTTACCATCTATTAAAATGGGAGAAGACTAACCGACTGTATGTTGGGTCCTCTTCTCTCCTGCGCACCCTAGAAGCTACTCGCAACAATTTAGTCCTAAAAAAAGGCCTAACTTACAGTAATGAATTTCTAATATTTATTTTTGAGACTCTTGAGAAGCTTTCACATTATCGTAGTAGATCTCCACATCTGCAGAGAGTCTTCCCCTGGTTTATCAATTGTTTTTATGTAAACTGTTACAATTACCTATATGGATTAGGATGGTCACTGATATCCCATGACATGACATATTTAGCAAGAACACTAATCTACAGGAATTGTTAAGAAAAATACATTGATAAGGGGAATCATGTTTAATACTCATATACTTGTATTTTATGGAAATCAGAGAGCCCCTTTAACCCTGGGGGAGTTTTTGAACTTCTTACTGGCACTGATGGCCCTGCTCAGGTACTCCTATCCAAATCCGGTACAAATGCAGACACATGTCCCTACTTCATATAAGGGAGCTGAATGGTTCCCTTTAGAGATGAGCGAGTACTGTTCGGATCAGCCGATCCGAACAACACGCTCCATAGAAATGAATGGATGCACCTGGTACTTCCGCTTTGACGGCGGCCGGCCGCTTAACCCCCCACGTGCTGGCTACGTCCATTCATTTCTATGCGAGCGTGCTGTTCGGATCGGCTGATCCAAACAGTACTCGCTCATCTCTAGTTCCCTTGCAAAATTATCTCAGTTTATTTTAGTAGTTGCATCAAAACTTAATAGAACGTTACGATAAACAGACAAGAAGAAAACTACATTCCCACATCAGAAATGGCTGCAACCATGTGAAACACTTCTTAAACAGTGAGATGTTTTTGTACGTTCTTTATGTCATGTGGCCACAAAGTTGTATACTATTACCCACAAATTTCTAGTGGAACCAAAAACCAAAGATTTGTGATATTTTAGTACAATTTTTCAATGTAATTTCATTCATGTGCTCACATACTTTGGGGATGATGTATGAAAAAGTAAAAGATTTTTAACAGATTACGTATGTGACCCTTTCTTCTTCCACTGAATCAATTCTGACCTCATTATGACAGTACATCCATCCTACTTTTCGCTTTAACTTTCTTATACACAAGTGTGTATTAAATTTCCCCTGTCCATATGGCTACAAGGCTGCATTAAGTGACTGGGCTTTACTCATTTTCCTCCATGTTTATAATGGATTATCTGCAATTGTTAATCATTCATTTCTGTGTTCTTAGATTTCCTATCATAAGTAGAAACGTCTAGTATGAAATAATGGGCTGCCTAGCTCTTGCCACAGATTGGTTCTGTCTTGGGTGTCCTGTAAGTAGCTTGCTATCTAACTCTTGACTTAGACTAGTGATTGTGTAGTTCTGTGATCTGGGAATACATGCTCTCACACTGGTAGGCCACAAACAGGAGGAAGATGATAGGTGGCAGAACCCACAGTGCCATTAAGATGGCAAGGCTGGGGAGGAAAGATACTGGCCAGTCTGACACTATTGGCATCATCCAAGCCACTTGAGTCATCTGTATAGTAATAAAGTTTCTTATAGTGGGCGCAGGGTGGGGTTAACCCCGGGCTAGATGCCAAGCACAGAATTTACCTATGGTACATGGATCAGGTCAAGACTGGATGCAGTGAGCAACACTACCATAGTGATGGAACAGTGAAATTCTAGCAGATATATATATATATATATATATATATATATATATATATATATATATATATAGTATATATATATATATATATATATATATATATATATTCTTGCAATATCCTTTTAATTAATGCTGTATAATATCTCTTTGTACATGTATTATAAAGGTCTGAGAATTAGACATGAGGACAACATAGAAATGAGGGATATTCCAATAAAGTGCGCTGTTGACTCTGTAGATTTAAGAGCTTGTTTTAGGTAGACTGTGCTTTTTTTCTCTAAAATTTCCTCTTGGAATGAAGGAAGGTATGCAAGTAATATAACTTTGTATACAGCAGTGTATTTAATGGATTAGCACAAGTGTTTCCGTAGTCTGGAGACGTGTCTGAACACTGTTAGACAATTTTGTAATCTTAGACCAAGAACCTTATGACGAATACGGCATGAGTAGGGTTAATGTTCCTCATCTGCTCTGTAGGTTGTACGGAAAGCTTTCTGAACCTAAATATTTCATGAATTAGAAATTATTTTTGCTGAAACATGTAAAATGAGTTTAGCAGCAGAATAATTGAAAAAATCTCTAGTGGAGAAGCGTCGTCCATACAGAGAAGGTTGATGGCGCCTCTCTAGTGGAATCTTATTTCACTGTGGTTAGTCCTTTATATTGTAAGAATACTGTACTGAGGCAATACTGTACTGAGGCCTATTTGAGAAAGGTTCCAGTTGGGACCGAAGCATCGCCTTGGAATATAGACACACTAGGCATTTGACTTTAAGTGGTGCCATTTTTTATTATTTTGTATGTGCTTGGAGTGGACGTCAAGTGGCACCTGCATTAAGAATATAGCTGTGCTGCTTTGGACTTTTGTATTATGAAATATATATATATATATATATATATATATATATATATATATATATATTCAGTAGCTATTCATGCCATCTTATAAGACCTGTGGATTTTGTGTTCAGTGTTAATAATTCAGGACCAGGGGCGCTTCATGCCATGGGTTTGTTGCATTGAGAATCCCCTGCATCTTCTCAGCTCATCTATGTTTCTCATCATTTATTTAGCGATACTATAGTTTCAACCAAACTAATGATCTCAACACTTTATCCCATCGCAATGTTGACCCCTTTGGCTGCAGATCCGCAAATATCAAATGAAATTCTACAAACCTGCATGCTTAAGTGACTATTTACTTCAGTGCCTTCTCTAGAATATAGAAGTAACATGAACATAAGGCAAGAGTCCGCAGCACAATGGGACACGGTCAATATGCTTTTACACTGAAATGCCTAGGATTGCTGAATAGCGATTTTTTTTTCTATCCATGCCAGTAAAGAAATATACTAAATGTCAATGTAATTGGCTCACTGTGGAATTATTATACTGAAAGCTGTAGCTGTGATATTTAGTAATACAAGTGTGTAACAATTTCACCAGTTGTTTGATCTCAGGGCTGTAAAACAGTGTTACCTTATTGGAAGGATTCTGATGACATTATATGTCACTCACGCAGGTGTTTAGTGCCAAATATTAGGGTAGGTTTGCTAATGAAAATGCAACACAATTCTGGGGAAATTTGTACCAAGACACTTGGTACTGGTATATTCAATATTTTGCATTCTGCATATGTCATACATCATCCAGGTCCCCTGTGCAATACTTTGATGAATCAGAATATCACAATATATAAGAAATATAACGGGACCATTGGGATGGGGTATTTTAGGGTGAATTATCTGTATGTGTTTTAGGGAATATGGTTATATAAACAAAACAGTCAGGTGAATCTGAAGCCATTAAAGGAGTTGTCCAGCCTTTTGCTACTACTGTCTTAACCTTAAGATAGGTCATCAATATCAGATCAGCGGAGATCTAACTGTTATGGTCTGGGGATCTCTGACCATTGACTGGCCCCTGACTGATGACTTCTCAGTCAGGTTAACAAAAATAACATACAAAAAGCAGAAGTATGAGCAGTTTGGAACACTAGTGTGGATACTCCTATACCCTGCCTTGCACAACTAGAAGTAGCCGTGGGCCCGACTAACTAGCCTGAGTGGGCGCGGACACAGCCGGAGAGATAACTAACCTAATAGAGAAAAAGAAACCCCTGACTAGTTTCACATTTATGAAGGAGAAGCAGATACAGAAAAAAGCCCCCTACAGAGGTCCGACTGGACACAGTGAATTTGAGGGAACACACAGTATAGTGTAGCAAATAAATGTGAAACATAGGAAAAACGGAACTAAAGCAAAGGGATAGGATAAACAGAACTTAGTATCACACACAAAAAATCAAAACCTCCAAACAGCAAAAATAACCTAAGGTTCACCCCGAAGACTATGTTTGGACGAGGAAATCTATACTCAGCCAAATCTGGATAGTTTGAACAGGCAGCAAGGACTGGATGGGCCAGGGCTCATATGCAGATGATATTGTTGGCTTCAGGCAGACAGACCATGTCTGGGACCAGGCACTGAAGAAGAGGCCCAGGGGAAGGGCGGAAATATAATAAATACTTACCTGCCCTTCCCTGGGCTCCCTCAGGGTCCTCTTCAGTCATCTTCGGACCCCTTCTGGCCTTCTGGGTGAGGTGCTGAGGTGTGTGATTGGGCTTCAGCAGTCACAATGGGCACTACATCGTGACACTTGCACGTGTCGGGTGTGATTTCACCCCTTGTTATCACTAAGGCCCAATCACCAACCTCCACACTCCCCTGGTCAAACATGACACCACCCAGGCGATAACTGAAGAGGACCACAAGGGAGTCCAGGAGAGCTGAGACAAGGTAAGCATAAATATTTATTATGTTTCTGTATCTCCCTTGGGCCTCCACTTATTATACTCTGGGATTTGAAAAGACCACAAAGTTTCAGGTTTATGTTTAGAAAATTTGGAATAAATCTGGTTTGGTCTGAACTGGTTTGCTCATCTCTAAACATCTCCTAGCAATAGTATGGCAAAAATAGACCATACATGGACCCCTTGAGTATCTTCTGTCTGGAAAACTGACATTACATTTATTTTCTGTAGAACAACTATCCACAAAAAATACCTAATGTTTATCTGCACATATACTGTAGAACTCAATTGTGCAGATTTATTACAATGGCCATAAAGCAAAACTTGCTTAGCTTCCCATAGCAAATCACAAGGCAGTTTTCAATGTTCAGGAGTTGAATACAAAATGAAAGCTGCATTGTGATTTGATGCTATGGGCAGCTAAGAAAGTTTTTATTTTATATAATTTTAATAAACATATCCCAATGGGCCTGCTCACTGTTTATGCAAAATGCAGAGAGTACATGGACAGATAACAGTAAGGGTCTATTCACACAGAGTTTTTTGGCAGCGGATTTTGACACAGAATCCGCTTCTAAATCCTCTGCCAAAAACGGCTCCCACTGACTTCAATGGGAGCCGCTTGCTTCTTTTTTCCACTAGCTAGCAGTGGAAAAAAGAAGCGAGCTGCCCTATTTTGCTGCAGATTCCGCGGCTGACAGCCGTGGCGTCAGTGGTGCGAGGCTCCCTCCTGATTAGGCCCATTGATTCGGGCCTAATCCGGAGCAGAATGCCTCAACGGGATGCCGATGCACTGCACCGACATCCTGCCACGGTTAGCCGCACGGAATGTTCACACGCGGAATGCGAATTCTGCTGTGTGAAAATACCCTAACATGTTACCAATGATGAGCATACCAATGACAGCTATTCATAAAAAAAAGTTTTGAGTGCTAGAAAAAAATTGCCTGAATTTTTTTCTATTTTAATCATTTGGCCAGGTTGTCTTTCCTAGGTACAGCAATGCAGATCTCCAATTCCCATAGACATTTAATTACATTTGCTGCGAGTGTTCTGTTGGCTTTCAATTAAATTACTTCTATGTTATTATTAAAACCCTTTTAATTTCCAGTCAATAGTTTATTTCCATTAACGTCCTGTAGTCTCCATGGTGGGTATACTGTTTTAACAGGAAGAATGTTTTCTCTCTAATAGCTCACTTAGCCGAGCAATTTTACTGCTGTGAGAGTATCACAGTTACAGATCACAAATGATACTATCACGGTGTCACACATCAGTGACCTGTGGAAAAACAATACAGCAGCAACAATTTCTCCATTTACTAAGTCTAAGCATAAAGCAGTCTATGGACAGGAATTCTTCAACATACAAATCAGTGGATATGGCAGTGTCTATGTTAAGGGGGGGTCTATTTCTATTAGATCAGCAATTATTTGAAGCAGGTTTTAATTCTGAACATATTGATGGTGTTTTTCTATCCTGAATTATTCCAACTACGGTAGACACAGACTGATACTTTGTGTTTTCTGCAGCTGTGCATGTGAGCTTTTCTGTGTAGACTGAGACAGAATCAGGGATCTTCATCTTTAAAGGGATTTTATCGATAGAATCCCTATTCTATTCTTCTCTTACCTTACTTTTTCTGATCCATGCCGCCATTCCTGAGAAATTTCTTCTTTCTTCCATATGTAAATGAGTTTTTTAGACAGCACAGGGGGTAGTCCCCTGCACCCAAACAAAAATTTTCCATCTTATTCTGCCGGCCGCCTCTTCACCGTTTCACCGGCTGCATCTTCATCCAAAAGCTCCGACTGTGCATGTCCGTCGGCCTTTTTTCTGTGGCCAAATGAGTTCTTGTGTAAGAGGTCATCCTTAGGTCATCTTTATGTGTAATATGTCCATTAGGCCACCACAATAAAAAAAAAAAACGCAGGTAATGAACTACACAAAGAGAGGGGTCTCATCAATACTGGTGTATTTTATGCCAGTCTTGATGCCACCTGCTCCAGCACAAGAACTGCTTATTATAGTAGAAAGTGGCGTTCAATACAGATTTACAACTATTTTACGCCACTTTTGTCACACATAGAATTTGATGAATCCCCCCCATGATTATCTGAAAGATTTCCCATCTTATTATATGATCCAAATAAAAAAATCAGGTTAACCACAACATGTTCTTTCAAAATAACATATTTTATCCAAATGATATGAAGACTTTATAGAATATTACCCTGTTATCAAAGAAAATGGAAAATATTGACTTGACATGAAATATTCTGTGAAAACTTGTCAGCACAAATGAAAAGAAAAAGAAATCTTCAACCATCAAAAAGCAACCCGACAGTGCTGATCACTGTGGTCCAACCCCTCTTATAAGTATATACATCCGGCGTATACAGAGGAATTGACTGACCTCAGCTGCTTTGGATTATCAGAAGATCTGAAAAACATTATCTTCTTCATTCATTGCTATGGAGCAGACAGATAAAGGGCTGTTTAAAAGCAATGGTGAAACACTGCTGAGCAAATCACATTATAATAATACCTGAATAATATGGTGTCATTCTCACTAATCTGTCTAAATCCCCCGAGATCTGTCTCATAAATGTGTCAGAGCTCCCTAGTGATGCAATATCCAGTTATAGATATAGGAATATATATGGATTGTTAATATATAAATGTACCTTTATCCATATAGACTTCTGTTTGTGAGGGGGTTAATTAATTTTAAGACATCCTTGTTTACCCATATTCAAGAGTAAGTGATATATGAAAGAAAGAACAGAAGAGAAGTTCCTGATCCTACATAAATCCTATAAGTATTGGACAAAATATTGGGAAGATAATATTTATACAGGCACACAGAAATTATACTGTACATTGGTACTATAACATCTACCAAATCCATCGCATATCGACCCATGGATATGTAGATATGTAGAAAGGAACAAAACACAATCCAAAATCCTGTGTGGTGTAGTGACCTACCTGTACAATATCTATCTATCTATCTATCTATCTATCTATCTATCTATCTCCTATCTATCTATCTATCTATCTATCTATCTATCTCCTATCTATCTATCTATCTATCTATCTCCGATCTATCTATCTATCTATCTATCTATCTATCTATCTATCTATCTACCAACAATCCCATACTTTATTATTATACAACATTGTTGTAGCCTAAATAGGAAAATTTATTCCAGCCCAGCAATGGCCCAAAAGGCCTGAATTCCACCTCTTTTCTGGTCCACTCTGTGGAATTGTCCTGGCAAAATAAGAACTGCTGGCAAGAATGTAATGTAATGTGCATGCACCCTCTAGTCTATCCTCCCAATGCAGGACGTCCTGCCAAAAAAGCTCCTTACTGAAGTGGAGCCAAGCGTGTATTGTTTATAGAGCGATAGACAGATAGTTTTCAGCTCACACCTACTATACCTACTGTGCGTGTCAACCTGTAGGTGTAAGCTATTGTTTCCTGTTATCTGCCATGTCATACTAGAAAGATGGTGACTATGTAATTTTACTTTATCTACCATATTACCAATTCTGTAGAATATTTTCAGACATATTTGGGAATTATATCATCTCATGCTATATGCTACACCAGGGGTAGGCAACCTTTGGCTCTCCAACTATTGTAAAACTAGAAACTCCCAGTATGTATGCTTGCTCTTGTTCTTGGGACTCCCATGGAAGTGAATGGAGCGTGTTGGGAGTTGTAGTTTCACAGCAGTTGGAGTGCTGAAGGTTGCTGATCCCTGGTCTACACTTTTATGACTTTGACTTTTGGTTTTAGGCTAGGTTCACATCAGTGCCATTGGAGGAGAACGAACAGAATTCAGTTCTCTACATGAAACTTCACATGAAAAACAATGGAAAAACGAAGTCCCATTGACTTATAATGGGGATGACTTATAATGGGGTCCCTTATGTTTCTGCCATTTTACTAGATATTATGCTGTGCTACTTTTGCAGCAACAAAGACTCCTGATGTGAACTCGGACGCTGATCTGAGCATAGCATGACCCTTTAAGACAAAAAAACGTCTTAAGGGCTAGACGCTATCTCAGCTTTCCTTGTAAGTGTCCTAATAATATTCCTCCCAGTCAATGTTCAATTTCAGTCCCATCTGCATGCAGAGATAAAGACTATTATCTAATTGCTGATACCGTATCTGCTGCTAAAATCCACAAAATGAGATGACCTCAATTAAAATATATGGAGGAAGGCTGAGATAACAATGTCAGAACATTAAACAAATTCCAAAAAAAAATCAAGACGCTGTCTGATAAAGCCGAGTGGATGTACTGAAGGGCTCAGGGAAAGTTTAACCATAAAAAGTCTTGTGTGTGACTATTGCGGGAGGTGATGCCCTGGCCTAAATATACAGGACTCAACATCTCCATCAGTGACAGCAAACACCATAATTGACTCCTCATTGTAGATATTGTTGTCACCTCGCGGGTGCTGAAAAGTGTGGACAGAAGGCTCCAGCTAGTAATGTGACAGGCCAGTATGGATTTGGGTTAGGGACAGGAATCTGTGCCCTGAGCCAAAATCTCTACAGGCTGTGGCTTTGAAACAGACAGCTGTGTTGTGATACCATTGTTGAGCATGTTATCTCTTTGAAGATTAACACTCCTTATCACTGACCAAGCTTGGAAAGCTTGGCGCCTAAGTTTTTATTTCACTTCCAATGCGGATCTCAAGCTTTAGAAAGCCTTTGTCAAAGAGCACTTTCACAATAGATGCACATTGTTGGGCTACCTGTCAATGGCAGGATTTATCTCCAGCTAGGGAAGACACATATGTATTCTTTACAAGGCTTTTAACCCTGGTGGCCAGAATAGGAATGCACACTTTATACTTTAGATTTCGGATCCATGGCAGACAAATGGTTTATATATTTTTGTATTTTTAATCTTTTTTTTTTTTTTTTTTAATATATATATATATATATATATATATATATATATATATATATATATATAGATTGTGAGCCCCATATAGGGATCACAATGTATATTTTCCCTATCAGTATGTCTTTGTAGTATGGGAGGAAATCCACGCAAAAACGGGGTGAACATACAAACTCCTTGCAGATGTTATTCCTGGCGGGATTCGAACCCAGGACTCCACTAAGCCACCGTGTTGCCCCATATTTTTAATCTTTTATATAACTATGACTTCCCTTAAAAGTGCCAAATCTATCATCTATATTCTATTTAAAAAAAAAAAAAAAAACCTTGACAATTGTAACAAAACATTACTCTCCTAACTAAATGCCTCTCCATTTGAACAGGTCCACGCTGTCCCCACCAATTCAGCAATGAGATTCCACTAGCGCTATAGGTGTGAACTGAACACGCAATGTCATGACTAGCAGTCGGAACTGCTGGACTGGTTGGATATTTAATAGGCCAGTAATATTTTTTCTCTCTTCCTTTTACAGCTTTCTAAGGCTAGTTATTTCATTTATAAGAATTTGACAACCCCTTTAATTACTATAATGTATGTATGGGCTTAGTTAATAACAGAACTGTTTTATTTGTTATGCGGTGCTTTAAAATGTTTCCATGACTCACAACATGGTAGCATACAAAGAATAGCAGAGCTATGAAAGAAGTCTTAAAATACTGAAATATTGATTCATCATGATTCTTCCTACGGTATCAGCCTTAAAGGGGAGCTGTCTCATCTCCTGACAGGGCTATTTCTTTTAAATACTTGTATTCTCCATGATAATCTGGATTTAGAACTCTATTTTGCGCAATCTCTTTGTTATTCCTCCTGAATATTTATGAATAAAATGTCTGTTACCATTCTCCTTGTCAAAGGGGTATGTGCTGAAATAGTCTGACACCGGCAGCATGGATTGTACAGTATCAGACTGTGTAGGGACATCCCTAAATGTAATACAAAGGAGTCAATTTCTCTTAAATTCTCAATGTAGAGTAATAAGAAAAGATGCTCCAGAATTGTTGTATCATGTATTTCCATAAAGAGAACTATACACGTATTTACTTACAGAGGACCTTTCACCAACCCCAGGTCATTGCACCCTGCAATAGGCATCGCTGTAGCTCTCAGGTTCCCGCACAATCAGTACAGATAACTTTTGTGCCTGCTAAAGAGATTGTCTTATCACAGGCAATCCTTAAATCTGAAAGCTGCTTCAGTCCAACAACTTAGGATCCTCCTTGAGTAAAGAGTTGTCTTACTGCAAGACCTTGGAGCATATCCGTTTTTCTTCCTTTGGAATTTATTGTCCAGACAGACAAAGTTACATAGTAGGTGAGGTTGGATGAAGACATCAGTCCATCAAGTCCAACCTATTACCCTACAGTCCCCTACAGTGTTGATCCAGAGGATTGCAAAAAACCCCCATGAGGCTTATGCAAATTGCCCAATTTCAGGGGAAAAAAATCCTTCCCGACTCCAATCTGGCAGAACTATGAAAGAAATCTTAAAATATTTTCTTAAAAGAAAATAGAAAAACATCTATGAAAATGATATCCTGGATGTAGTGACCAACAAATGCTGAATGTTTTACATGTATTGTAGTTATGATGATGATGATATAAAGCTATAATGTTTTTCCCTTTCCAGGAAAGTCAGGGAAGACTCACAAAATGTGTCAGGTTCAGCTCCCTACTGATCTACATCAACTTCTACATTGTTATGTAAATGCTATGTTTCTTCCAGTCATTACTACTAGAGATGAGCGAACAGTGTTCTATCGAACACATGTTCGATCGGATATCATGCTGTTCGCCATGTTCGAATCGAATCGAACACCGCTTGGTAAAGTGCGCCATTACTCGATTCCCCTCCCACCTTCCCTGGCGCTTTTTTTGCACCAATAACAGCGCAGGGGAGGTGGGACAGGAACTACGACAACGGGGGCATTGAAAAAAATTGGAAAAAGTCATTGGCTGCCGAAATCAGGTGACCTCCATTTTAGACGAATAGTGGATTTCAAATCCGGGTCATATGAGAATGTGAACTTTGTGACTATGAGACAGGGATAGCTGTACAGGCAGGGATAGCTAGGGATAACCTTTATTTAGGGGGGAATGTTATTAAAAATAACTTTTTGGGGTTCTATCGGGTGTGTAATTGTATTTTTTGTGAGATAAACTTTTTCCCATAGGAATGCATTGAGCAGCGTTGATTGGCCGAATGAGATACAGAAGACGTGCAGAGACTCACAGTGTTGAGCCAGTTCTGCTCAACTACACCGTGTGCCGGTCAGCACTGCTGTGCGAGCTCGGCACACACTCAGCTCTGCATCACCGCTGGCATTGGCCAGCGTTGATTGGCCAGTATACAGAATTAGTATACAGAATCAGCAGAGCTGAGTGTGTGCCGGTCTCTGCACAGCAGTGATGAGTGTGTGCACTCGCTCGGCTCGGCTGCATCACCGCTGGCATTGGCCAGCGTTGATTGGCCAGTATACAGAATTAGTATACAGAATCAGCAGAGCTGAGTGTGTGCCGGTCTCTGCACAGCAGTGGTGAGTGTGTGCACTCGCTCAGCTCGGCTGCATCACCGCATACCCATAGGAATGCATTGGCCAGTCTCCAGCCAATCAGCGCTGGCTCTGCCAGAGGAGGCGAAGTCTAAGATCGGACCTGAATGGAGACTGGTGTGGAGCGATCTTAGACTCTGCCTCCTCCGGCAGAGCCAGCGCTGATTGGCTGAATTCTAAAGACTGGCCAATCAACGCTGGCCAATGCATTCCTATGGGAAAAAGTTAGCTTGCGAAAATCGCAAGCTGACAGGGATTTCCATGTAATAAAGTGACTTATATGCCCCAGGCATGCTTCCCCTGCTGTCCCAGTGTCATTCCAGGGTGTTGGTATCATTTCCTGGGGTGTCATAGTGGACTTGGTGACCCTCCAGACACAGATTTGGGTTTCCCCCTTAACGAGTATATGTTCCCCATAGACTATAATGGGGTTCGAAACCCGTTCGAACAGTCGAACAGTGAGCGGCTGTTCGAATCGGATTTCGAACTTTGAACATTTGGGTGTTCGCTCATCTCTAATTACTACCATGTTCCTCAATATACCCTGAGTAGTATTTTTACTGCTACTTCCATGATCTCAGTAGAAAATGTACATTTTATTATCACAAGAAGCTTACAATGCTTAGTGTCTCCCATCTGTGCAAAAGACTTGATTTGTATTTCTTAAATCCAGGCATGTTAAAGTCATTTTTGAGTTATAATGTGTATTTTTGTCTAGATAAAGGTATTATTGTCTGAACATTTTCCCTAATTCCTTTAGTCAGAGGAGCTACATAGCGAGCAGTCAGATAGATAACACCGCTCTATAATATAAATGGGTACTTGCAAGAAGATATTCTCACATGGAAACAAACAAAAAATACTCAGCTTCAAAGATCGCACAAGTCATCTCCACAACTGATACATAGTATCGGCCATCGAGGTAATGAGAGGAAGGATGTTTTTGTAATAATTAGAGATGAGCGAACACCGTTCGATCGAATAGGTATTCGATCGAATATCAGGCCGTTCGAGGTATTCGTTCCCATTCGAATACCACGCGGCATACGCAGTAAAAATTGGTATCCCATCCCACCTTCCCTGGCGCGTTTTTTGCACCAATAACTGTGCAGGGGAGGTGGGACAGGAACTTCGACAACGGAGGCAGTGAAAAAAATTGAAAAACCCATTGGCTGCTGAAAACATGTGACCTCCCATTTATAAGAACGGCCGCCGCCATATTCGCAATTTTTGCGGTCAGAGATAGGGAGAGAAACATATCTGCTGAGGGATAGATAGGCATTAGCTTCAGATAGGCAGGGAAAAACCGAAGAACAACAACAGCCTTTCTCAGAGCTATACACTGCAGGGACAGGAGTCCAGCTTTCCACGGACGGTGGAAAACAGGGATACACAACAGTTACTTGTTGCTATATACGTGCAAACCAGCTTTTGTTAGGGGTGTCCCCCACAAAATAGCAGGAATCCACAGCAGTTACTTCTTGCTATATACGTGACAAACAGCTTTTCTAAGGAGTGCCCTCCACAAAATAGCAGGAATCCACAGCAGTTACTTCTTGCTATATACGTGGCAGCTTTTCTCTGGGGTGTCCCCCACAAAATAGCAGGAATCCACAGCAGTTACTTCTTGCTATATACGTGACAAACTGCTTTTCTCAGGGGTGTATAGACCATAAAAAGAGCATTAGTATGCATCAAAAAATGTGTAAGGCTAGCACAAGGGGACAGGGAGGAGGACGTGGGCATGGAAATGCAAATGTGGAGCAAGGTTGCGCTCAACCAACAGCGACTACTGTGCCTACTGCTCTGCAGCAGCAAGCATTGCGCTTCCCCACAGTCTCCGGCTTGATGGCCAAATTAAGTAGGGTGCAGGGTACAACCCTAGCCAGGAAGAGCTGTTACAATGGCTGGCGGACAATGCTTCCAGCACATTCTCCACCAGCCAGTCAGCCTCTACTTCAACTCCTCCTCCTACCCAACAGTCTGGTCCTCCCTCCTTACAACATGCCCAATCATCCCAGCAACCTAATCCCACCTTTACCACCTCCCAGGAGCTGTTTTTGGGTCCATTCATTGTCCTTCTCTCTGTCCCACCACGTCCTGAATAACCAGAGGTAACAGATGAGTTGCTGTGTCCTGATGCACAAACACTGGAGCATCCGTTATCTCCTGTTGTTGTTGTTGACCAGCAATCAGCCCTCAGTGACGACGATGACGAGACACAGTTGCCATCAGGGCAGCCTGTTGCCATGTGCGGTGTGCAAGAGGAGGAGGAGCCATCAGAGGAATTGGAAGAGGAGTCTCAATCCACCCTCATTCCCCCCAACTCTGCTGGTTAGAGTCTCAATCCACCTTCATTCCCCCAACTCTGCTGGTTAGAGGTTCAACTCACTCCAAGGGCCTAAAACACTGCCGGTGCAAGGCTCTACTCACTGCAAGGGCCAAAAACACTGTTTTTTAAAGGCTCTACTCACTCTAAGGGCCTAAAACTCTGCTGGTAAGAGGCTGAAGTCACCTAAAGGGCCTCAATCTCTGCTGGTAGCTCAGCTTAAGGGCCTGTTTTGAAGGGCTCACGTTAAGGGCCATAAAAGTGAATTTTGGAAGGTCTTACCACATCACACACACACACAATGACAGTTCTGGGTGGGTACTGTTGGATTTCCCATTGCCTATTCCATCTGTGGTTGTCATGGGCAATGTGATTTAAAGGGGTGCTTAGTAATGTTTCTTTAGCTTGAATATGGGTTTCTGTCCATCCATTTGGGGAGTAAAGAAGGTTTCCAGGTATTTTCCCACTTTGATAGAGGTTTTTTTGAGTGTAGAAAGTGTGTAGTTGATTGACTGTGATGGTGGGGTAAAACTGTGACTTGGGCATGTTAGATGCCCCCAGACATGCTTCCCCTGCTGTTCCAGTTGCATTGCAGAGGTGTTGGCATCATTTGCTGAGGTGTCATAGTGGACTTGGTGATCCTCCTGAGTCGAATGGTGGGTTCCCCTGAAACGAAGTATTTTTCCCCATAGACTATAATAGGGTTCGATATTCGATCGAATAGTCGAATATTGAGCGGCTATTCAAAACGAATAACGAATATCAAATATTTTACTGTTCGCTCATCTCTAGTAATAATCATTACATTGCACTGGCTTAAGAGCAAGGAAAAGTACTGTAGAGATTGTAGATGTATCAGTCACAAGTGGTCCCTGGTGCTACTGTAAAAAGACACCCAAAATATAAGTGGCATATGGTGAGGAGGGGGCAGATTTTGTATTGGGGCCCTGGACAAAACAGAACGCTGGTGACAGGTCTATAATGCAGAACATATCCTAGACGCAGCATCAAGACGCTGATGAAAGCCTTAGCTGTCATTGCTACTAGGATGCTTGTTTATACTGTACACGTTTCTAGGAAAACTATATAATAATTATAGGACATGTACAAGGGAAGGTACAGTATGTGATCATAGAACATTTCCTAATGCTTCCTTATACAAAATATAAACCATTTATAGTATTACCGACACTATATTTATATGAAAAATAAACATCTAAACCCATATGTATAGAGTTTATAAAACAAATAGAATAATATAGTAGTATTCATTGACTGTATAATAATAGATTTATATAGTGGCGGCATGTTCCCTAACAGAATATGGCACTTTTGATGTTGGCACAGGGATGGAGGTAGGAACTGTATGGGCCAATGTAGGGCATATCTACCATCTTAAGCCTCCATCACTAAACAAAAGACTTCAGTCTTGGCTTTCCCTGTTATTTTCATAATCTAATTACAAAATGAGTAAGGGGTGCGAGGGTCAAAGAGCTACTTGATGGCACAGGAAGTAATGGCTTCCATCAGTTCATCAGGAGAAAGCAGTCTTGGCACGTTACCCGAGCGATTGTTTCCCTTGAGTAAAGCGTAATGCTGCTTATTGTTATATCTCCTTAACTAGTGGGTGGGAGACATCAGAATATAAATATTTATAGGGCAATTTAACTCCTTCAGATCTATTTGGTCTTTGATCCCGCTTGGATATTTACCAGTGATTTTCTTTTTTTTTTTTTTTTGTTCCTGTGGGGTAAAAATTGATTTTGGTAAAGAGAAAAGTCCTTAAATATGTTTCAGCACATCTATTATGGAGTGAGATCTCTGGTGAGTCTATGAACAGCAAAAATCAATGTGCATGTAACTTTAGAAAATATCATATCAAAGCTTTACTGAATTTAATAATTTAACCAGCCTAACAGCGGATTACACAGAGAAAAGGGAGCTCAGTAAGTCACCAGTTCATGCCGGCTCTATCTCTCCAACCACATAATGTTTGTTCACTCTCACCATCCCCATTCACTGTAGCAAAAAAGGCCAAATGACTCTGGGAATATTTCTTTTATTCCTTGTTTACTAAAGTGGGACATCCAGCACAGGTTTACCCCGCCCATGAGGAACAGGGAAAAGCTTAAAGCAGAGAAGCCCCTGTCACAAAGAAAAACCTACATTGCCATGACCGGACCTCAGGGGGTATCTGTTAGGGAATAGCCAGATTATAATTCCCCAGAAGCTGCTGGCGAACCCTGGAGGAAGGGGCACAAGGGACAGTGAGCCCTAAGCTGAAGCCCCCAACATTCCCTTCCCATTGCCAGGCCATATCCTACGTAATAGGCGACAACCACGAAGACAGTCTCTTCCTGTATAAGTGATACACAAAACGCAGACACGACGAACAACAACAAAGGGAGGTCAGCTAGCCAGGGTTCGGTAACAGTCGAGCGATGCAGTGCCAAATCGGAGTCCAAAGAATAGTCAGTAGGGAAGCCAAGGTCAGGATTAGAATACGAGTAAATAAACAGCAAGGGAAACCAGCAAGCAAGAGGCAATAACCGGCACCAGTGTGACTGTGAGCCAAGACTAAATAGGGGAGGAAGAACCCGCCCTGAACCTGACAGGAAGGCAGGCTGTCAATCACAGGCAAGACAAAATCAAACCACTGAATGGACAGAGGGAACAAGGGCAGAAGACGGGTGTGGTGCAAATCCAATTACCGAACTAGAGCCGTGTTCACACAGTGCAACTAAAAACTTCAAGCAAATTATCAAACTGCACACGCCTCCTGCGCCGCAACACGCGAGCAGAGGGTGGCACAGAGACCCAAACAGGCAGAGATGTTACAGTATCTGTTCAAGACAACTTATAAATTCATCAAGAATGTGTATTCCCACTAAGTAGTGAAAGAGTCAGATGGCTCTCATACACATACTCAATGGTTCTGTTATGCATAGGGGGGCTTTAGTGTTGGTTTCTATGCTGCTTCAATTGATTTATATCACTACATAAAATTAGTTTTACAAAAAACTAATGAAATCTAAAGCTGCTGTGTTGTGCAAAAGTTTTAGGTGGGCGGGGGAAAATGATGCAAAGTAAGAATGCTTTCAGAAATGGAAGAGTTAATGGTTTATTAAGTGTATGAACAAAAGAGAAATCTAAATGCCATCAATATTTGGCGTGACCATCCTTTTGAGGAGTCCTAGAAGTGTTGATCCGGACCCCACACAGCCCTGATCTCAACATCAACAGTATTTGGAGTTAGTGCATTTAAAATTGGCATGTGGTAGTCTCTGTTAAGAGACTATTGTGGTGCATAAGACTGTGCTGAATATGTTAGACCCTGGTGTTTAAATGGGTGTATGTTAGACCCTGGTTTTAAATGAGGTTTTTTACTACAGGATGGCACTGTTAAAACGTTCTTTAAAAGATATTTTATCAAACAGTATTTATATACGTTTTTAGTCACAGACTATCCTTTCCTGCCATTATAAACTTTAGGAAATGGATTTCTTTCCTTATTCTGTTTATATTTCTATTTTTGCAATGATGAAGACATCTTCTGTTTTTATGTGACCGCTAAGCATTTTAGGTACATATTTGCTATATGATTGTTTTTATTTATTATTGTCATTTGTTCAGAACTATTGCACCTGAGGAAGGGCAGAGTGTATGCCCGAAACGCGTAGTGTGTTGTTTCAATAAAAGTCGTTCTTTCAGCTAACCTACCAGCGCGGGTCCTTCTTGTCCAGGGTTTGTAATCCCAAACTGACAACTTGGTCCATTTTTGCATAGTTCTCCAACATGTCCCTGCCAAATTTGTTCAAAAACTGTGCAAGTGATCCTAGAAGAATTGATGGAAGGCAAAGGATGGTCAAACCAAATATTGATTTGATTTTGACAAAAATATTCCACAATTTAATTTCTGAAAGCATTCTTACCTCGTAGCATTATATTCACCCCTGGCAACACAGCACGCCACATTCCCAGTACTGCTGCACGGTACTATGAGATCACAGACTGATCAAACAGGACAAGCCCTTGGACCACTTGTACAATTCAGAATCACTATTCACTTTCCTTAGCTAAGATAACATGAAAAGGAACCTTTGCCCTGTGCGTGGCTTTGTTGCATATTTTCATTGCCTGTTTTAGTAGGAAATTGGTAATAAGGATGTTCAGTCTGTCTATTTATCCACTCACTTCCTGCCAGGCTTGTATTCATTTGCCTCCCACTCAGAAGTATACATGGTGACATGTCTGTAACAGAATGTTTTGTTTCCATAATGCAACATTTTATAGATAACAAATATTAGAAATTGGAAACATGCAAATATTTGTTACTTGAACCTGCTGGTACAGGCCTGTGCAATCCGAGGGATTGTAAATCGTGAAACTGGGATTTGTTCTTTTGATGTAATTTAATTGCTCGGTAATCCAGGCATTTATTTTAGCGATAACACAATAGTAACTGCGCCCTTCTTGATGGACTGGGGTGTCAGGTATGTGCAGGAGGAATGTCTCTCAGCAGATTAAGGTGTAGCTGTTTATCCATCAGCAATACATAGGGAACAATGGAAAGTGACTCCCTATAATTATACATTTCCAAAATTACTTTTTAAGTCATTGTCAAGGGTGTCACACCCCACCAAAAACATTCTGTGTGGGAGCCATGGAATAAAAATACATAAAGAACTCACTTTCACAATTCCTACCATGAATTGCTCCTCCACATTCCCTCTCTTCAGTCAGGTAGAGTCACGACTAGGTTTCAAGAATGTGAAATGTCAGAATTATACTAGAGACGATGATGGATTTCATCTTTTATTTCTTTCATCACATTCCCAATGACTCACATGTGGTTCATATTTGGTAGCATTTACCTAACATGCCTTGAAGTGTCAGTTTTGCCCATACATTTTCTATGGGATTGGGGTCAGCACTTTTGGATGGCCACTCCATCAAGCTATTTTGCTACAGGTTTGTCCACTTGGAAGACTCATTTGTGCCCAAGCTTTAACTTCCTGGCTGATATCTTGAGATGTTGCTTCAACATGTGCACATCATTTTCCTTACAACGTCTTCATTTTTGTGAAATCTACCAGTCCCTCCTGCAGCACACCACCCTCACATCCTGCCATCCCTCGGCTTCATGGTTGGGATGGTGAGTTCTTTGGCGTGCTGACTCTTTTTCCTCCATACATAGCAATATTCATTATGGTCAAACTGTTCCATTTTTTCCATTGGACTAGAGGACACTTCTACAAAATGTTTTTTGTCCCCATGTCCAATTGTGAGCTGTAACTTGGCCACTTTAGATTAGAGGCTTCTTCATGGTTTGATAGGTCGTGTTGATATAGGAGACTTTCTTCTATTGATTTTGATATTTATCTACAAGGTCATTTGTAGAGATGAGCGAACAGTAAAATGTTCGAGGTTCGATATTCGTTTCAAGTAGCCCCTCAATATTTGACTACTCGAATCGAATATCGAACCCTATTATAGGCTATGGGGGGAAAATGCTCGTTTCAGGGGTAGGCAACGTTCGATCAAATTATACTTACCAAGTCCACAAGTGAGGGTCGGGCTGGATCCTCCGAGAAGTCTTCTCCTTGCAGCGTCCCCGTGGCATCTTATGGCTCTGAATTCACTCTGCTAGGCATGGCAGATGCCTGGCAGAGTGAATTCAGAGCCGGAAGACGCTGCGGGGAAGCTGCATGGAGAAGACTTCGTAGGAGAAGAACCAGCATTGATTGGCCGACTGTATAGCATTCGGCCAATCAATGCTGGTTCTGCATTGAACTTTTCCGTTCGAATAGCGAGTAGTACTCGATCGAGTATGAGTATTTCGAATACTGCAGTATTCTATCGAATACCTACTCGATCGAGTACTACTCGCTCATCTCTAATCATTTGCTGTTGTTCTTGGATTCACCTGTATCACTCCCACTAAAGTATGCTCACAGACAGAACAAACCTCTTTCTGGAAAGGTATGATGGTTGCATGGTCCCATGGTGTGTGCAGATTATGGGGTACCTTCAAGAACTTGGATATTGCTCCCAAGGACGTACCAACATTTTGTGAGTCTACAATTTAGTTTTCTGATGTCTTGGCTGTTTACTTTTAATTTTCTGTTGTCGAAAGATGAACATTTTCATTGCAAAGGGTGTTTTAGGAATTTTCAAATGATGCACATGTGCAATGAAGAATGCCAGAGCCTCAGGTTCTCAGACCTGAATACAGAGCCTTTAGATATTCTGGCCCACCCCCATTGCACTTAAGCATAATTTGCATATTTATAAAAATGGCTTTTTAAAGAAAATGTTGCTCTATTGAATTATCTAATATGTGATGGTGCTGGGTACACTGTGATTGGTTCACTACTGAATTTCCTGATGTCAGACTCCCTCTAGTGAATGCGGATGAGGACTATGTAAACATATGACTTCAACTACTGTATATATCTAACATGTATGGGCACCGATAGCTGCACAACAAATCCTTCCCTAAAAAATGTCATTGTGGAATAAGTCTAATGTATTGTGAAGGTAAAGATATACACACATGGAAAGCTGTCTGCACTTCTCACAAAGCATATCAAAGCATAAAAACAATGGCATATACTGTATATATATGACTAGGTAATGCTAAAACCACAGAATGTATTTTATGACACTTTGACTACTCATGGATTCCAGTTATTTCCTGTTTGGGGGAAGTGCTATGTAACAAGTTAGAACAGACACATGTATTAAACCATTATAACAATATCTCTTATATTTCTTTATGCAGGGGTACAGCTATAGGGTAGGGGCTTGTGAGCTATGGTCACCGGGAGCTGGGTGTCAGGGGGTTAACATACGTCTCTACTAGGGTTGAGCGATCGTTTTTCACAATCGCCATCGGAATTCCGAACATAATCTTTTTAGGTGGGATCGAGATCGGTGATTATTTCCCACAATGCTTTGCTACTGGCCAAGCATTGTGGGAAAAGCTAACAATGTTAGCCTTCACACTGAGTATACGCTCCGCTTATTCTGAGCGGAGTGTATACTCAGTGTGAAGGCTCCGCTGCGGTTCCATAGGAATGAATGGAAGCAGCCGGCACACAGCCTTAACCCCTTGCGCGCCAGCTGCGTCCATTCATTCAATGGGAGACTAGCTAACATCTCTAGTAGCTACTTACCTGCGGAGATGGCTGGTCCGGTTCCCGCTGTTCTCATTCTTCTTCGCCTCACTGCCCCCACCTCCCAGGTTAGTGTTTAAAGAGCTAGGAAGAAGGCAGGGCTTGTGGCTTAGGAGAGTGTGGGCTGGTACAGGGCAGGGAGACATGACATCTCCCCTCCCAGCACCAGCCCACACTCTCCTAACCCACCCACACTCTCCTAACCCGGGAGGCAGTGGACAACGAGGCGAAGAAGAACGAGAACACCGGGCACCGGACCAGCCATCTCTGCAGATAAGTGGATAGCAGGGGGGACTAAGTAGCCAGAGGATTAAAAAAAAATCCTCTGGCTACTTAGTGATTAAAAAAAATCACTACACAGCATGGATTCTAACAATTAAAGCGTTCAATTGTTAGATTCCATGCTGTATAGTGAATAGAATTGTTTTTAAAATCCGATCTCCGATTAGTAAAAAAATCCCATTGACTTGCATTGGGATCGGAATTGGGATCGAGATCGGGTTCGAATGAAAAATGATCGGAAATCGGATTTCAAATTCGATCCTGAAAAGTCAAGATCGGCTCAACCCTAGTCTCTACCTTATGTTTCGATAAAGAGATTTATTTTGGCAATGATCTAAATCTTTGTTGTGGGTGACGAAAAGCTTCAAATGATTATGTGCAACGTCTTGTAAAAGTAGAATAACATGGTAATATTTACTTGTATGAAGAATGTATTTCTGCAGGTTTGAATCATGTAATATTATTTTGCACAGGACCGACACATATGAGGCCCAATTTTCCTTCAATAAATATTTCCTAGTCTACGGGATTCAGAAGTGACTTCAGATGAATGCAATGTGACAGGACATAGTTGGAAGGGAAACTGCTTATCTGGAGGGCACACAGCAGTGTGTGGGGGGTCTGCAGTGCACTGCCTGTTTGATCCTTATAGACTTTGACAGGTTCTTGGAGGCCACATCTCCAACAGGTCCTGAAGATAAATGAAAGAGATGCAGGCTGAATGTGGAGGATAAAGATGTCTGTCTGTTATCTGTCGTACCTTGACTTGCCAACTGTCATCTATGGAAAGTCTTGTAAATGTCACCAGGCAGGTTGGTGGGAAATAAACGCCCTCACAGCTTTTAACTGCAATTGTAATGCGATGCCAACACTTGGATCCATATAGGCAAGTGTACAAATATATAGTCATATGCAGAACTAGAAGGCTACTTGGGTATGAAGCACACAAACAAATCTGCTTTGTCTACACGACCCCCTTTAATAAGACCTATAAGGGCATGGTAAGTTAAGAGAAGAAAAAAAATAGTCATCCATTAAGCCTTCTGACTTGGACACCCCCAAATTCATTGGGCATCTATTACACATATTTACAGTCCTATGAAAAAGTTTGGGCACCCCTATTAATCTTAATCATTTTTAGTTCTAAATATTTTGGTGTTTATAACAGCCATTTCAGTTTGATAAACAAGCTAATGTAAAATCGTGTCAGCTCACTTACGTGTCTCCAGTTAATAGTCCATATAGAATCCGCCTTGATTCAGCCGTGTTATAATCCTCCTCAGTGAAATACGCCTGCACGGAAACTAGCCTCCCAGCTTGAGGTGAAATACAAATGGACGAACGATGAATCCAGCATGCAATCACTGATAAAACGTAGCCTTTATTTGAAAAAATATCCAAGATAAAAAGTGAATGAATTGATATCTGATATTTCAAGGATGATCCATGATGGCGAGTGGAAAAGACAGCGTCTGGCTGACGCGTTTCGGAGCGCTAAATGGGCTCCTTACTCATAGCCTGACGATACAGATACAAATGCTCCTATATATAGTGAAAGCCACTGATTAAGCAGCTGTGAAAGAACCGGAAGTGCAAAAACAAATAATGCGACTTACAAACACAAACACAAACCATTGATATTAAAAACATATACAAAGATAAAAAACATAATAAATGGTGTTACAAAACAGCTACCACATCAAGATTAATTAAGTACTCATATTTTAAAGTATGACACTAGGAATGAGATACTGGCAATAGGAGAATCTATATACAGAACTATAGTAAACGTTTGCCCTTAACAAAGATGGCCGAATTAAGGTCTAATGCACATGCGCAAGTTCGGATCCCGATCATGTGACCTAAGAGTTATGAGACATAACTGAAGACAAGCAGCCCAGGTCCACATACCCAAAGCGATCAACAGTAAACAGGTAAGTGTAGTGGAATAATATTAAATTGCAAATTAGATGTATATGTATGAAAACAAAAAATATGTACTAAATTTTGTAAATATAAGAAAGGTCACTCCTAAAATTTAACCCTTTGGGGAACCGAGTGTCTAATTTCAGAATCCAGAATGCTTCCCTCATACGGACCTGTTGTTCCCAATTGCCGTTTCTTTTGGGTTTTAAAACCTTTTCAATGGCTTTGAAAGTAAATGTCGATAAGTTACCATCATGTAAATCTCTGAAATGTTTGGTGACACCAGTAATTTTGGTAGATTTTACATTAGATATTGAATATAAATGCTCAGAGATTCTCAATCTTAGCGGTCTAATAGTGCTTCCAATGTATTGCATCTTACATGACGTACATGAAATCATGTAAATGACATGGTCTGTTCCGCAATTTAAATATTTGTTTATATTAAAAGAACAATCTTGTGAGGCATTAAAAAACTTGGAGGTTTTTCCACATATCTACAAGTCTGACATCTTACGGTGCCGCACTTGTAGAAACCTTTGATGTGAAGCCAAGTTTCAGATACAGTATGTTTATCACTGAATAAACTGGGGGAAAGGTGATTGGCTAAAGTTTTACCCCTTTTTGAGATAAAGTTAATGCCTCCCGAAATTAGAGAACCAAGGGTATCATCCTGTTTCAAAATCCCAATATTATTTTTGATAATTTTGACAATATTGTTATAATCCAAGCTATAGTTGGTCGAAAAATGTAGATTGCAATTTTCTCTTGTATTCTTATTGTGTTTTTTGGGGATCGAAAGTGATTTTCTATCAATGTTGTTGACAACATTGATAGATCTATTAATTAAACCTTTGGAATAACCTCTCTCTGTGAAACGTTTGCACATGTCATCTTTATGGGCCAAATATAAATCATTTGAACTGCAGGCTCTTTTGAGCCGCATTAATTCTCCTGTTGGAAGGGCACGTTTAGTATGTTGGGGATGGGAACTACTGAAATGTAATAAGGAGTTCCCTGCCTCCCTCTTTCTATACATTAATATTTAGTAGATCCTCCTTTTGCAAAGATAACAGCCTCTAGTCGCTTCCTGTAGCTTTTAATCAGTTCCTGGATCCTGGATAAAGGTATTTTGGACAAACAATTCAAGTTCAGTTAAGTTAGATGGTCGTCAAATCATCCCACAGATGTTCAATGATATTCAGGTCTGGGGACTGGGATGGCCATTCCAGAACATTGTAATTGTTCCTCTGCATGAATGCCTGAGGATTTGGAGCGGTGTTTTGGATCATTGTCTTGCTGAAATATCCATCCCCGGCGTAACTTCAACTTCGTCACTGATTCTTGAACATTATTCTCAAGAATCTGCTGATACTGAGTGGAATCCATGCGACTCTCAACTTTAACAAGATTCCCGATGCCGGCATTGGCCACACAGCCCCAAAGCATGATGGAACCTCCACCAAATTTTACAGTGGGTAGCATGTGTTTTTCTTGGAATGCTGTTTCTTTTTGGACGCCATGCATAACGCCTTTTTTTATAACCAAACAACTCAATTTTTGTTTCCAAAATGAAGCTGCCTTGTCCAAATGTGCTTTTTCATACCTCAGGCAACTCTATTTGTGGCGTACGTGCAGAAACGGCTTCTTTCTCATCACTCTCCCATACAGCTTCTATTTGTGCAAAGTGCGCTGTATAGTTGACCGATGCACAGTGACACCATCTGCAGCAAGATGATGCTGCAGCTCTTTGGAGGTGGTCTGTGGATTGTCCTTGACTGTTCTCACCATTCTTCTTCTCTGCCTTTCTGATATTTTTCTTGGCCTGCCACTTCTGGGCTTAACAAGAACTGTCCCTGTGGTCTTCCATTTCCTTACTATGTTCCTCACAGTGGAAACTGACAGGTTAAATCTCTGAGACAACTTTTTGTATCCTTCCCCTGAACAACTATGTTGAACAATCTTTGTTTTCAGATCATTTGAGAGTTGTTTTGAGTAGCCCATGATGCCACTCTTCAGAGGAGATTCAAATAGGAGATCAACTTGCAATTGGCCACCTTAAATACCTTTTCTTATGTTTGGATACATCTGGCTATGAAGTTCAAAGCTCACTGAGGTTACAAAACCAATTTTGTGCTTCAGTAAGTCAGTAAAAAGTAGTTAGGGGAATTCAAATCAATAAAATGATAAGGGTGCCCATACTTTTGCACCGGTCAAATTTTGGTTTAATGCATATTGCACATTTTCTGTTAGTACAATAAACCTCATTTCAATCCTGAAATATTACTGTGTCCATCAGTTATTAGATATATCAAACTGAAATGGCTGTTGCAAACACCAAAATATTTAGAACAAAAAATGATTAAGATTAATAGGGGTGCCCAAACTTTTTCATAGGACTGTATGCAATGGTTCCCACTGGACCCTTCGTTTTCTCCCCTATTATCAGCAAGTACCAGCAGTATCCAGCTGTACCCCTGTCATATAGAAATATAAGAGATATGCAAGCATTTTGGGTATGAGCAAGAGTCGTGTACATACCCTACTCCAATAGACACATTAGTTACTAGAATCCTATATTCTTTTTGTCATTTTTCTATACTATTAGTGTTCTTTCCATTTTTTACTAGACATAAGAATAGATTTGCAATGATTTTTAAGGTTATAGTATATCTGATTTCCACTGAGGTCCTGTAATCCCAGGGTAATACCGCATGAGCACGGTTTGTCACTAACACTCACTGTCCATTCATTCCTGTCTCCGGTGATTCATGACACAGGATGTATCCATTAAGGATGAAGGTCACATGAACATTATCATCTCTGTGCACCCACCCTACAATACTGTATCCAGAATTAGCACTCATCACAGCTATCTGCTCTCTGGAGATTCTCCTAAATTGTTCACTTTTCCCCCTGCAGTGAACTGATAGGAAAAAAACGAGATATTATCCCTTTATCTCTGTCCTCTATTTGAGAAGCCAGCAGGCAAGCCACTGCTGGACATGACCCAGGCATCATAATAGCAGAAATGTTCATTCCACATCTAGAGCATATTCTGATCTATTTCCTATCTGCAGAAAAAAATAGGCTTCTGCTAACTGGGAAAATAAAATTCTCAACAAGAACTTCAATTGAATTGCCCAATCCAGGAGCAAATCCTATAGTACCAACTATGTTTGATGGTAAAAATCCCAGTTATCCCAGGTAGTGTTCTGTCTTTCCTTCCTTTCAATATAAATCTCACTGAGATGAAATCCTTCAGACGTTTTCTTTCTGATGTTTGAAAATGTTGTACTTTCTTAAGTGTCACTTTTAACGGGGACAAATAAGTGTCCTATTAGATTGCTGGGAAGAACAAGCGGGAAATGCTTTGTTTGCACTTATTTGTATCAGACTATTAACTAAATATAAAGTTCCTGCCCCATGCACCTACATAGTAACATATTCCCTTTTATACAAGTGATATCCTTCTGACTAGCTTGCATTTTATGCATTGTATAAAAGATACAGCTGACAAGCAAGAGTCTGCTTATTTGTCGGCTGATCGACATCATTATTAGAGCAGAATCACATAATGCAGCACCGGACCCAGTGGTGTAACTAAAGTCTTGTGGGTCCCGGTGCAATCTTTTGTCAGGGCCCCCTACCTCATCCCTTCTTGATAGGGATGGTTACGGGTGCTAAGGAGTTTAATCACCCTTAGTATGGTTAGGGTAATCTGTGGGTTTCCTTGGCTTATGGGCCAGATGGAAGCTGCAATCTCAATACTGATGCCAGTGCTTATGGGCCCCCTAAGAGCCCCGATATGACTGCACCCTTTGCATCCCCCACAAATTATGCCCCTGACTGGACCTATGTCAGCCCATGCCACTGAGGTTTTCGAATACATTGCTAAACATTACTGACTATTGCTTGCTCAGAGTGCTCCCACACAATGTACCATGCGGTGCTGTAGTTGTATTCCAGGTCAGGAGCTGTCGGTGCTATCACAACAAGTATGTGAAAGAACTAATTAATAAGAGGCTTTCTCCCATTACTGGATGTGCGATAATACAGGCTATAGGTTTTGTAGTAATAAAGGAAAGCCCATAATCCATGGGACACCAGCAGCCCCATCCTGGAGTACAGCTACAGCACTGCACAGTACCCCTCTATATTGTTGTGCATGGTTTAAGCCTAATCTGATACATTTCTGGCATGACATTTGTATATAATACCAATAACTATACCCCAACCCAACCATGAAGACTGAGTGTAACATGCACATTTCTATCCTGCTAAAATGTATGTCTGACTTAATTTTGCAGTATATCCAAAGACACATTGCCAAAGTCAGTTATATATAACAATATGGCTTGTTTGGGTGGCTATCTGAGACCTGAGGTTCCTAGGGGCCCATGGACTACCAAATCAGAAGTGACCTGTAGTAGCAGTAGAATTTATATGTGCCTATAAATACATGCACAATGGCAACTAGTTTTCATATAAGCAAAGGGACAACATCATGGTGTGGGGGGTGCGTGTCTACTCCTGGCATAGTAAGTATCAAGTGCATGTCTACTCCTGGCATAGTATCATTCTCCCAGTGATATTCACCCTCCTGTATCCTGCAGCCATTATATATAACATTGCCTTTAGCTATATGGGGTTGTGGAGTTGGAGTTGGAGGCGTTGATTGAGAATGAGCATTCCTATGAACTTTCATTTAGATGATAGTCAGAAAACTTTAGCCTGATAGAGAGCCCACAATCTTCATACAGCCTAGGACCCAAAGTAGTCTGAAATGCTCACATCTATATGAAATATCTATCTAATGAATATATAATACAATACAATAATCTGTGTCTTATAGTCTTATGCCTCCTTTGTATTGCAGGAGACACAGAGTCTCCATTGCCGTTTTTTCCACCCTTGAACAAAGCGCATGTGCTTTTCTCATATTTGTAAACTACCTCCATCTTTCGTGCCCTGGCGATATTATATAGAGCATCTGCCTGCATTTTACCAGTTACTACATGCCTTAATCCATAGTAACACAGTCACTCTTCAACCTTTCCCAGACAGTAGCATTTGCAACATACTAGCTCAGATTTCATTCTTTATGGTTGGGGGTCAGGATGGTGTTTTAACAACCTGCTTTGTCAACATCCATCACAGTGAATAGTCTTCTCCTCCTGGCTACACTCTGCTACCACTAATGTGCAGACAATTGCTTGGCTCATTCTGCACTTGCAAAAACCTCGCCAGGTAGACATACCTCACACCCACATAAATCCCTGCTAATGCTGATATGGTTTAGCCTATAATGTGGATATTCTTGGACCTGATCAGTGCTAATGCATTCCCATAATTGATTGTAGGGGCATGTTACACATTCCTTCCAGACAAGACGCATGGAATCCCACCCACCACCCCTTGCCAACTTTCTAAAGCTGTTGTTGTTGTCCTGAACGTTAATCTGGGTTAATCCAACAAGATCATTCAGGCAATCAGAATACCTGTGAATGCCTAAAACTGTCCCTACCTGATCCTTGTGCTTTCATGTTGCCTTTTACATGTATACTACATCCCATTAGTCCTGTCAACCAGGATTAGGTCTGACTACTTTGCAAATGAAAACAATACTCTAAACAAATTTACTATTAGAGAAATAAGAAACATGGAAGAAGCTAAATTTTTAAAGGATCCCCACTTACCATGTGCTATGTACACTCACCGGCCACTTTATTAGGTACACCTGTCCAACTTCTCGTTAACACTTAATTTCTAATCAGCCAATCACATGGCGGCAACTCAGTGCATTTAGGCATGTAGACATGGTCAAGACAATCTCCTGCAGTTCAAACCGAGCATCAGTATGGGGAAGAAAGGTGATTTGAGTGCCTTTGAACGTGGCATGGTTGTTGGTGCCAGAAGGGCTGGTCTGAGTATTTCAGAAACTGCTGATCTACTGGGATTTTCACGCACAACCATCTCTAGCGTTTACAGAGAATGGTCCAAAAAAGAAAAAACATCCAGTGAGCGGCAGTTCTGTGGGCGGAAATGCGTTGTTGATGCCAGAGGTCAGAGGAGAATGGCCAGACTGGTTCGAGCTGATAGAAAAGCAACAGTGACTCAAATAGCCACCCGTTACAACCAAGGTAGCCAGAAGAGCATCTCTGAATGCACAGTACGTCGAACTTTGAGGCAGATGGGCTACAGCAGCAGAAGACCACACCGGGTGCCACTCCTTTCAGCTAAGAACAGGAAACTGAGGCTACAATTTGCACAAGCTCATCGAAATTGGACAATTGAAGATTGGAAAAACGTTGCCTGGTCTGATGAGTCTCGATTTCTGCTGCGACATTCGGATGGTAGGGTCAGAATTTGGCGTCAACAACATGAAAGCATGGATCCATCCTGCCTTGTATCAACGGTTCAGGCTGGTGGTGGTGGTGTCATGGTGTGGGGAATATTTTCTTGGCACTCTTTGGGCCCCTTGGTACCAATTGAGCATCGTTGCAACGCCAAAGCCTACCTGAGTATTGTTGCTGACCATGTCCATCCCTTTATGACCACAATGTACCCAACATCTGATGGCTACTTTCAGCAGGATAATGCGCCATGTCATAAAGCTGGAATCATCTCAGACTGGTTTCTTGAACATGACAATGAGTTCACTGTACTCCAATGGCCTCCACAGTCACCAGATCTCAATCCAATAGAGCATCTTTGGGATGTGGTGGAACGGGAGATTCGCATCATGGATGTGCAGCCGACAAATCTGCGGCAACTGTGTGATGCCATCATGTCAATATGGACCAAAATCTCTGAGGAATGCTTCCAGCATCTTGTTGAATCTATGCCACGAAGAATTGAGGCAGTTCTGAAGGCAAAAGGGGGTCCAACCCGTTACTAGCATGGTGTACCTAATAAAGTGGCCGGTGAGTGTATAATACTACAGTCTTTTTCTGTAGAGAACTTTGGGCCCACTGAGCCTCCAGGGCCTGGTGGAGGTGATAGATGTCAGATCCTGTTGAGGGTGTACTATTAGCCCTAGTAGGGGAGGAAGCCCTACTACATTAACAGCAGCTTAGGGGGGGTGCTCCATGCCATGTTGGAGGGGGTTAGAGCTGGAGCCCTGCAGCAACTGGTTAGAATCTAACTTTCATTTTTTTTAACCCCAGGTATGATCAGATTCCCCATGACTATTGGTATAGCCCAGGATCAAGAAATGTCATCTGTTGTCTCGTAGTGTCTGATACAAATGCTTGTGGGCAGAACCGCTGCATGCAGATATAGTATGAGCATATAGTGAATTGTGAACAGTGCACCCTAATTGATGCGATCATGGACAAATTTATGTTAATACTTTACTACTCAATAAATATTGCAATTATTATAGCACCGATCCACTAGATCCAGATCGGTCTCTTTGTATCCTCTATGTTATTACGAATACTATGAACAGTTCTTATAATGTGAGTTATAAAAGTCCCAAGAGATCTCATCCTGCTTCTTGCTCATTGTATATTCAGCCAACCACATTGGTCTGATTTATCATGGCTATTTTTGTGCAAAAATTCTGACTTTTTGAGTGTACTGTGGCATGGCAGAAGTGGGGCCATTAATACCATCAGATTTATCATCATTTATGCCAATTTTTGGTGTAAATGATGCCAGAAATCTATACTAGCAAGGAGCTGGTGCAGATTTCTGTTTAGGTTCAGGGATTCGGAGGATACTCCTAATTTATAACCAGGACTGCTGGGAAAAATGTCAATCTTGTAAAACAACTGCTTTGTATTCTATGTATTATTATATACATCATCTGAATCTGTTGATTTCCTCTACTCTTCCGATTCTCTAATTATATCTATAACAGATGTTCATTTGGCAGTGGGGTTGAGCTTTCAGGATTGATTTTAAAATCCGATTTCCGATCATTTTCCAGCTAATCCTGATCGCGATTGTGAAATTTGCTCGATCGCCGATCGGAATCCGATCTTTTCCAATCCCGATCATTCAACCCTAGTCAATGCTTCTCTATGGGAAAAGTCACTTTTGGGGGTGAGACGATCTCGAGATTTCAAAACCTGATTTCGGATTATTTTCCAGCCGATCCCAATTGTGAAATTTGCTCGATCGGCGATCGGAATCTGATCTTTTCTGATCCCGATTGCTCAACCCTATTTGGCAGACATCGGGGAAAAATAAAGATCATGCATGTTGAATTTGAACATGCTTGATCCTTTCTTCTCATGGGAAACAAACCACTACTGTAGGTGTCTAGTAGTGATCTATTCTCCTATTCCCATTGAAAACACATATCTGAATGAGAGCCGGGAGGAATAGCTGTTGGCCAAAAAAGTGTTTAGCATACAGCTATTAAAGTTCATATGCTGCCGAAAAAACAAGGGTTTGTGAAACACCCTAGCAATGAAATGGTTACAGCATTGTGTGCCTGAGGAATTTAGCAATGCGCTAATGTGTCATTTGCTTCAGAAGACACTCATTGTCAGGGAGCACTCATAAACACAAAATATCTGCCTCCATCAGTTTAATTGAGTGTCACGGCAAAATGAGAGCATTAGTTCATGATAATTGGTGGAAGATTATCATAATGTCACTCATGTTCATCATAAGTACTTAGCACCTGCCCTTGTCACTCAGAATTACAGAACCACCAGGCCCCTAACTCCAGGGTTGCCCACTGGCTCCTATTTCTTGGAGTGGGATCAAACGTAATGTAAATTCTGTATGTAACTGGTACAATTCATCATCCGCCTTGTAGGATTCTGCCAGTAAAGTCAGTAATGGGGAGCATTATTTCATCATACTGTAATAGCAATTTAACAGATAATCGCAGTTACATTAAGATTTCTGGACTGAATTCCAATGCAGCTCAAAGAAAAACCTCTCTAATTCTACAGTTAGCAAATCATATTATCTTCTGGCACAGCTATGGGATTTTCAGGGAGAATTTCTGGGCAAAACTTAAAATAATCTTATTTCATAAATGCCATCTTACCCTTTCACCAAGACAATGCAAGATACAAGCAGAAGATATTCAGGGCATTTCTTACGCATTCTAATATACTTATGGATTTTTCTTGGTTTGCCAACTCGCTGATAAGAAATATAGCTTTATTTTCTGATATCGATCCATATTTTAGTCTCCATGGTCTTAAATGGGCAACTAAGAAAACAAGGGAATCTTCTAAGTTTTGCTCATTTCTGTATATCTGCATCTGTTAACCTTATTGCTTCATAAGTGACATTTAGAAAGATGTTTCAAATACTGAAAATCCAGATTTTGTCTGAGAGGGATGGATTGTGTACCACTTATCTCCATTATCTCCCACGTTGTGGAAACACAGCATTATTTGTTGCGAATTTTGCTGCAGTTTTTGAGCCATAGGAGTGTATTTAGCTGAAAGGAAATGTTGAAGAGCTTCATTTATATTCCCATTCCTTTTCAAACCACTCCTAATTTTAGCTTACCAGAACTCAGCAAATTCTGCAACAAAAAACTCTACATTCCCGCAATGTGAGGCTTTAGCCTTAGGGGGCGTTTACACTTGCGCCCGTATCCGCATTGTGTCATACCGCCGGGTTTCTGTCCTCAGCCCCGGCGAAACTGGACAGGGGACAGCATTTCAGCGTTCAGTTTAAAAACCCATTCATTTGAATGGTTTTTTAAAGGCAACTGCCGGTGTCCGCCTGCGGCCTCTCTGCAGGGAAACCGTGTTTTTGGAATCTGTTTGCAGGACCAGATGTATTTTTTATAATATTTTGGGGAATGACTAAAATTTTGATCATTTTTATTCAAATTTCTACTGGAGGCAAAGTGGTCAAAAAATAACAGCAGACCCCGAGGGGGGGGGGGTGTCTAAAAATAACTGTATTTTAAAATCCATACACTTCTACTACAGGCTGCCAGTTATAGCAATGTCCCTGAGATCTTATTGGCCTCCATACTGGGGTGTCTTCTTCTGGACCTATCAATTCTATTGCTGTGTTACACCTGGAGGCCACCAGAGAATCCTTTGGCATTTTGCTAGGCCAGTCCAACTCTAATGGCAAGGAATATGCCAAAAAGTCACTCTACCTTTACCAGGGTGTTTACCTGATACCATTGCACCGAAACTAAATGGCCCAGGTCCTAGCTACAACTGAGATTGGGATCCATATTCCCTTAAACGCCAGCTATAGACAGCACCACTTTCCACCTATAGCCATAGCTAATACATCTTTAAAAGTCATATGCAGTGCATAATATTCTGGAAAATGTTATGTAATTTGTTAAATATTTCAGGATAGGAAATTTTATATATATCTGTACAAATGTGTTTCTCACCCCAAGCATCAGCGATGCAAACAAATTTAGCATTATTTCAACTCTTAAATCTGGACAGAAAAGGCATCTCTATGCTCGGCTATTAATAACTTGGTCAGCACAGTAGTGCGCCACTTACCATCTGTCTCTTTTCTTTTTGATTATTTTTGTCACTGACAAGCTTCTCCTGAGCTGTCCCACACGTGAAAACACTTGAAGACTCAAATCGAGGTTGTGACCTTTACTTCAGCAGGGTCTGCTCAGTGATCATAGCCTTGAGGCTATATGAGATGTTTTTTTTTTTTTTTTCTTATGGTAGAGTTGGAAGGGACCTCAAGGGCCATCGGGTCCAACCCCCTGCGAGTGCAGGTTTTCCTAAATCATCCCAGCTATATGTTTATCCAGATTCCGCTTGAAGATTTCCATTGATGGAGCGCCCACCACCTCCCGTGGCAGCCTATTCCACTCTCTCACTACCCTCACTGTCAGAAAGTTTTTCCTAATGTCTAATCTGTATCTCTTTCCCTTTAGTTTCATCCCATTGCTTCTTGTACTTCCTTGTGCTAATGAGAATAGGGTAGATCCCTCTGCACTGTGACTACCTTTCAGATATTTGTAGACTGCTATTAAATCTCCCCTCAGCCTTCTCTTCTGCAAACTAAACAATCCCAGTTCTTTTAGCCACTCCTCATAGGACATGGTTTGCAGACCTTCCACCATTTTGGTTGCTGTTCTCTGGACTTGCTCCAATATATCGATGTCTTTCTTGAATTGAGGCGCCCAGAACTGTCCACAGTATTCCAGGTGTGGTCTGACCAGGGAAGAGTACAGCGGAATAATGACCTCTCTTGATCTAGATTCAATGCTTGTCTTAATACATCCCAGAATTTTATTAGCCTTTTTTGCAGCAGCACCGCACTGTTGGCTCATGTTGAATTTGTGATCTACTATTATGCCCAAGTCATTTTCCCCTATGCTATCACTTAGTTCTATTCCTCCCATACTATATATGTTTTTTACATTTCTGTTACCCAGATGACTTTGTGATGATGACTTTGTGTTTGCACAGTTATAGGGGCATCCCATCCTCCCATCACAACCATTACGATTTAAATAACAACATGATCATTTCCTCTGAAACACACAGCTGTCTTTATATCCAGCTTCCCACCATGGAATGCAGATGCGGCAGTGTCATCTGTATATTCAGATATTTCATAGGTAAATACACAATGTGGTATAACAGAAGGGTGTAATGAGGGAAGCATTTTCATTTTATTCTAAAAATATTAAAAAGTTGTTCATTTCCATCAATGATAGTGCTATATCTGGACAAGCCTTTTAATTTCTTAAAGGGGTTGTCACATCTCAAGTATCCTATCTATACTGGTAGCTTATGTAAATTGAAGACTTTTCCTAAATATATTGCTTTAGAAATTCTGCTTTGTTTGCCTGCTATGTGACCTTATTCCTACCATTGTTTACACTGCGTTGTTATAACCACGGACCTGGGAGGTAGGACAAGTTACATCACTTACCCAGTGCTGGCAGGACAATCATTCAGATAATTGCAGTCTATTATCTCTCTATGTAAATACACAGATAGCACTGAGTCCATTCGGTACAAGCATCTGCATATTATCTGATCTGCAGAAGGATTGTGTGGGTGTGGGGGGAAGAAATACAGGAAGTGAAAAGCAGACACTGCAGGCAGCCTGGCTGAAACACTGAAATAGGAAAACCCCTTAAAAAGCATCCCAACCTTGTACTGTAAGTCAATAGGACAATGTGTTTCTAACCATTATATGATGTATGTCCAGCCCATTTAGCAAGATGGAATTCAGCAGAGGCTTCTGAATGAATGTTGGCGGAGGGGGGGAGAAGAAAAACTTGACAAGTACAGAAAGAAACATTATTTTCTGATAAGATATACTATGACATTTCTTATAATTGATATATGCAGTTTATTGGAAAGTTAGGGACCATTCAAAGTCAATGGGGCAGATGTATCATGGTTGATACACTATTTTTCTGGCATATAAGACATAAAAGTCACAATTTTCTGCCCAAAAAAATTGCAACATTTTTCTGTTTTACACCAGTTGCCACTTTCCTGAAAAAGTGCATGGCAAAGGGCAGTTTTAAGTAATGAGCTGCATTCTCCAGAGGCGCAGGAGATATGAAGACCAACGTTTAATACTAGAGATGAGCGAGTAGTACTCGATCGAGTAGGTGTTCGATCGAATACTACGGTATTCGAAATACTCATACTCGATCGAGTACTACTAGCTGTTCGAAGTTAAGATTCGATGCAGAACCAGCGTTGATTGGCAGAATGCTATACAGTCGGCCAATCAATGCTGGTTCTTCTCTTACCTTTAGAAGTCTTCTCCCTGCGCAGCGTCTCCGCGGCGTCTTCCGGCTCTGCATTCACTCTGCTTAGGCATCGAGCTTGTAGTGCGGGCATACACAGTTGGCTCTGCCCAAGCCCGATGCCTAAGCAGAGTGAATTCAAGGCCGGAAGAGGACGCGGGGACGCTGCGCAGGGAGAAGAATCCAGCTCATGGACTTGGTAAGTAGAATTTGATCGAATGTTGCCTACCCCTGAAACGAGCATTTCCCCCCATAGACTATAATGGGGTTCGAAACCCGTTCGAACAGTCGAACAGTGTGCAGCTGTTTGAATCGGATTTCGAACCCCGAACATTTTAGTGTTCGCTCATCTCTATTTAATGCCTTTCAGAAAACATTTCTAGGATCAGTGATAGAGATGGATGACCTGGTCTGTGTGATATCCAGATATAGTGAAGAAGATTACCTAAAATGGGTTATCTCACTATAGCCAGCTATAGACACCATTGGCATCCTACTTTGTACTAGAATGCAATGTTAGGGTGCATGCACACTACGTAACGCCGGGCGTGTATGAGAGCCGTACACGCCGGCGTTACAGCAGGGCTGCCGAACACTTCCCATTCACTTCAATGGGAGCGCTCGTAAACGCCGCTGTTACGAGCGCTCCCATTGAAGTGAATGGGAAGTGTTCGGCAGTCTGCTGTAATGCCGGCGTGTACGGCTCTCATACACGCCCGGCGTTACGTAGTGTGCATGCACCCTTAGGCTGGATTCACACCAGCATGCATACTCCATTTGAGGATTCCTTTCCCCAATCTGCTTGAAAAATGCAGAGAAAAGTCCTGCAAACAGGACTTCTCTCTCCCCAGAACTTTTCTCTCTACATTTTTTGGATGGAAATCAGATGGAAACCCGACGGACACCATTATAGTCTAGGTTCCGTGTGTTACTGCTTTATAGGCTGACTAGGTGTCCGTTTTTCAGGACCCCAAACAGACCCAAAGAATGGAAAGCCAAGCGCTAGTGTGAACCTAGGGTAACTCTGCATGACAAGTCTGGTTCTGGCTGATTCAGTGCTTCCATGCACAACATGGAGAATGCCTTATATCTCAATGGTTGACGTGTAAGGGGGTGTTCACACTACTGCCGCTGTCCACCCAGGGGTTTCCATCCTAAACCCCAGGGAAACTGGACATAGGACGAAGTGTCAATGCAAAAAAAAACTGTTTCCAGGCAGAGAGGATGCATATGGACACCGACAGTCACTTTTAAAAAGCCATTCAAATGAAGGGGTTTTAAAGCTAACCACCGGCAAGCTGTCCCCTGTCCGGCCTCCCTGGGGTTTAGAATGGACAGCGGCAGTAGTGTGAATGCCCCCTAATGCTAAATTCCGCTGTGATGGAAGGGAAATGTGTGACTCGCCGTAGCATTCCCCAGCTAAATTTAAGATTAGATAAAATAATCCTAGTCCCATAGTGGGGAAATTTCTGATTTCTGGTCTATGATTGAATATGGGTTAACCAACATTTATGAAACTATACATGAACAACTACAAACAGTTGGAGGAGTCATATGTCACCCAAATATAACTATAAAGTGCATGATCCACTACAGCACCCAAAGGAGTACGTTGTGACCCAACCTTACGTGTTTTGTTATATTAATCTAGATTATCACCGTTCTGATCCATCTTGGTAGAATGAAGACTGATCTAGTGAAAACTGTCTTTCTAATAGTTGCTTGGTGTATCTGAGACCAATTTGTGTCCTGTTCTGTTCCCTGGAAAATATACAGTTTTATGATTCGAGTTATTTTTTACAAGCCACTCACAGATCTACTGCTCTATGTGACTAACAATAGCCAAAAAACTCGCAGAAAGATAAACTCCAATGCTACCTAATTATATGCTGTATTGTCCTTTAATCCCAAATTTATTGGTCAATTTAGGAGTCCTATAATAAATAGCAGAAGACGTGGCAGAGCTGAGATAGTGGGAATGATCGTGGATATGTGTAGATACAGGAATGGTTCCCCTTGTGGATTCTCGGTGTGCACCATTTCCTTCCCTGCTGCTTTGAAGCCTTGTTATAATTACTGTTTTACCTTTGCAGGGTAGGGTGTGTGGTTTGGGCGCTGCGCTCCAGGTGTGTCTGCAGGTTGTCAGTCAGGGAAGTCCAGACACGACTGAATTTTACAAGTATACATCAGACAATCCTGGGCAATTTACACACGGCAGCCACAAAGCAAAGGATAAAAATATCCATGCAGCCGGATTTTTATTAAGTGCAACGTTAATCCTCTTCATAACACCAAAGATGATTGTCTGGCAGGACTTAAAGTAGCCGCTGTAATTTTCTTATGTCACGTTATGTTTACTATTTGTGCTGTCTGACTTTTACATGGCATAGACTTTCTCGTATTAATAGTTTACTATGTAGGAAGCTTCAGGATGTACATACGTAGTGTTTATATAGCTTTTATCTCTTTGATCCGGTACAGACGGGAACATAATGCATCACAATGGCAGACGTTTTATGTAATACTTCTGGAATCTCAAGGAGTACTAGAGACAGAGAAATAATCGGCTTTTATATCTCAAGTCCAACAAACATGTGTGTATATTTATTTCTTTAGTCTGCCTGTCTTACGGTAAAACCTCATCCTGGGAGCCATCACAAAACAGCATAAACAGCAATTTCCTATGATCAAAAGTGCTCTCTATAGGTAAGGGGACGTGCAGACGTTCGCTTTATGATAAAGTATGCAGGAGTGTAGGCAAATTCAGATTTCACTGCAGCTGCCCGGCAGACGCATCATAAGACACTAGCAATGGCCTTTACAATATAACAAATGGCTCAGTAGACACACGCTAGAGATTAGGACAATTAACCAGTAAGAGCTGAACTGGTCAACAGGTTATCAAATGACCCCCTGGGCCAAGATTCGGACAAAAATAGCAGAGCAAAGATCACAAAAGACGACCCTTATTGGAGGTTCTCCGGAAGGTTCCTTGCATGACCCCTCAATTTTTTTGAACTTGGTATTACAAAGTTTTGAAGTTTGACATGATGCAGATTTAGGCTAAGACCACACCTAGCGAGCTGCAGTCACAAAATGTTTTTTTCCTGAGTATTTTTCACAGTTGCCTGCGTTTCCATAAAAACGCTTTTCCATTTCAGATTTTTTTCTGTCTGCTAGAATCCCATCCACTTTGCAGGTAATGTAAAACACTGTGTTTTTGCGATGTGGGGCCCTGGCCTAAAAAAGGATTTTCCTAGGACTCTTTTAACTGATGATTTATCCTTAGGTTAGGCGACTGACACCAGGACCTCTGTGAATGATTTGTTTGGAGCCCTCTGAGAACCACAATCGATTCACAGGCCATGTGACGTCATGTTTATTTATCGTATGGCCTGATCGCAGTGAATGTTCATCTGATTATCATATACTAGCCTCTGCCCGTGACTTTGTCTGCGTATTTTTGGTGTGGATGATCTGCCTATATTCAGCAAATTGCTGCCGTCGAATGTTTTGCCTGCTCTGGCATTTCGGCAGCTCTTAAGCTGTCCTGCTGCTGACCTTGTTCCTCACACCGTGCCTGTGATTGTTCAACACGCCATATAATGAGCGTGTTGTTGGCGTTAATGATCCGCCTGCCCTGGCATTTTGGCAGCTATCAAGCCTGCTCTGCCGCTGAACTTGTTCCTTGCGCTGTGCCTTTGATTTTTTTGGCATCTCAGCAGCTCACTGAGCGTGTTGTTGGCGCCAATGATCCCCGTCAGCTCCGCTTGAGGCGAACACTGTGACTTCTAGCTACCTTCATAGCCGTCGTTGTTTTAGAATTTTGCAGCAAATTAGAGCATAACTAAAAATAAGGCTCATACTGAGACATAAGACTTACACAAGCCACAAAACAAAAGGTCGGGGAAAGGGAGGGTTTAATAGGTTGCAGTCTAATGGAACTAAGAAAATCAACTCTCTGAGGCTCAATAAATGGATTCTGGGGTTCCCAAATGACTTCAGACCTTTCCACTTAACCACGGGAAGGTTGTAATGGTCATCTCCCATTTTTAGCTATGAGACATCTACCTGAAGTCAAAATATGCAGGAGCAGCTGGGGGGTATTTCTACCACAATACATTGATGAGAGATAAAGAAGATACATTTTAGGGGACAGAGGGAGGTGACGCTCCAGGACATGATATGTAAGGGTCTTTTGATTTAAAGACATATTCCAGTATTCTCAACACTCCATTGTCCAATCCTGGTCCCACTTCCCTCCCATACCGGGACTTTCTGAGCCAGAAGCAGAGATGCTCCCATGAGACCAGTCACTGACCTTAGAGGTCACTGAAGCCGGACCGGTGACATCACTCACACATCTTACCAGTTAGTTACCAGCGACTGCTGAGCCTAATGATTGTCTCAGTGGTCATGTGACATCTGAAGCAGCAAGTCATGGCAAAGGAGAGAAAAGGGACTAGGGCTAGACAAGGCACCCATCCTGGCCACCCTGACTTTGCCCTAAGTCCTGAACAACCACTTTATGGAGGAATTTTCCTTTTAAGACAGTGTGAAAAAAATTAAGCAGCAAACATCTTGTCAACCTCAATACTCTGAACGGGACTATTCAGGCTTATTCATCATTATGTCAAATTCAATGTTTTAACAAGGCTTTGTGTTATATAGAAACAGATTCAAAGTAGCAAAATATTTGTTAAATAAGAATTTCACTTTAAATATAGTGTATTATAGTAAAAAGTGTTTCCGTTATGAGTTAACAGCCATCGCCTTTGCTAAATTCGGTGAAATCATATAGAGTGTCACCTTCAGAGCAGCATTGTATTAACATAAATTACATATATAGGGATGTATTCATAAAATCTTGGCTTCAGATCTGCATGAATATGTACAGGAAAGCAATGTCCTCGTCTCGGGGATAGGGTTGTCACAACAGCCAATGTCACATTAGTGTTCTTTAGGGTCATCAAAGAAATATCTCCTAGGGTTTATCCTCCTTCTATATAAAACATGTCTAATAGGTTGTTTGGGAAAGGCGCCCATATTTTTGGTAAAGGATGGGGGCTAAGTTAACTATGGATTGTGATGTAAAAAATACCCATTATGATGACACCGACCAAAACACAATACAGTGCACAACATTTTGGGATAGGAGACTTGGTGGAAGAATTAGGTCCAAGATGTTAGGAGGTCTTTCAAATCCCTGTGGTCATGGTATCCTCAGGTTGAAGCTACCCAGTCTCATGTAGTCTTGAGGTTGGTTGCAAAGAGTATGATGGTGGTTATAATGTTTCCTCTGGCGCACTCTATAGTAAAGGGCTCCTGACTGGTGGTGAATGGGATGCCTTGAAAGTTTGATGCAAATAAGACAGAAGGCAGTGCGGCCTTCAGTTTTCAACATGGTGGTTACAATGTACACACAAACTCTATTTTCTCAATGGTGTAGTATTGGATGCAGGAATGACTTTATCATTCACTCCATGCTCTCTCCCAATTCTACCTTCAACTCTGTGTAAAGGTATAGCTGATTCTGTAAAGTCACAGAAAAGTAATCGGACATATGTCTTGTAATGAGCTGTGTATCTTGGTGTTCATCACGTGACCATGACTGATTTTTATCCACTGGAATTAAGTAGAATGAATGTGAAAACAATCATCATAAAACAATAACATGTATTTGATGAAACTGGAAAACCTTCTAAAGACCATAATATGGCTCATCTAGGACACTATAAGAGTACCCTGTGATGTCACAGAGCCTCCTTGCCATGTCACAATGCCCCAGTATCATGGCACAAAGCATTACTGTGATATAACTTTGACACTTGTGATTTCACAATGCCTCATTGTAATGTCACAAAGCCCCATTTTCATATTACAGAAACCACATTGATGTCACAATGCCACACTGTATCAGAATACTCCATTTTGATGCCATACAACCCCACTGTGATGTCACAGAGACAATTGTAATGTCACAATGCCCCATTGTGATGTCATAATAACCCACTGAATCTGTAAGCCAAACTACTGGCTGTCCCCTAGTGCAGACAACTCAGATTCTTGGATCAAGGTGGGGAAAATCTTAAAGGAGTATTCCCATGATGCTTGTTCACTAACTTCACTTCGCTTCTTCACTGCCTGCTTTTCTCGGCACATAGGTGGGCGGGGTTTCACTTGCACGGGATTGGTTGTAAATAAATTACCACAGTGTGAAGCTGATGTAGCAGAGCTGGATTTGAGTCAGCTTGCATTACATACAGAGGTAATGGACTCCCTATCTCAGCCCTTATCAGCCAAATTCAATTAAACCAACTGATAAGAGCTCAGAAATCCTGGAGCTCTCACCTCCCCTATCTGTGTCATTTAAGTAGCGGAGCTTCTCAAACAGCTCAGAGCTGCTCCCAACCCCTCCCTCCCTCTCTGAGAGCAGGCAGCTACATCACTTGACAAATGAGCAGATAATCCCAAGCGCCATAGAAACGGAGTGTAAACAATGAAGTGAATAAATTAAGATAGTGGCCAAACAAAGCAGTTTTGATAAAGCAATGCATTTAGGAAAAGTCTTAAATCCACATAAACTAGCAATATAGATAAGATGCTTGTGATGGGACAACCCCTTTAAATCTGAGTCTAGAAGGAGACCTAGCTGATCATTTAGTTGCCTAAGATTTAATTCCACCTTGATGCTCGGTGTCCAGCTCTTGCTGTAAAATAGCTCAGGTAACAACTATTGTGCTGCTTACCCTACATTCAACCTGGATGCAACTTTTTTATATCCCAAGTTTTTCTTCACATTTCACATTTCTCACATGCTAACGGTATGACGGATACGTACACAGTAGTCTTGCAAGATTTCAGGAATTTCTACAGACTGTAATATTGAATGACAGCTGTGCTACTCCATAATCTATGTATAGATGGCTGTTTGCATTGTATAAATGTATGAATGGGTGGTGTGCAGGATATTTTTTGCTTCGTTCCACTTTAATACAAGGAGAAGCAGTTATGCAGATGAAACAAAATCGACTCATATTTTTTTAATCAAGCTGGAAGATAAAAGGCTGCTGTGTATTACAGAATGTTTCCAGTCTTGAATGTAATAACATGAAATTATCTTCATTTATTTGAAGAGTCATTCCAGGATATCGAGACCTCAGTCTACAGAGGGACTTGTAAAGTTTTCAAGAGCACTTTATCTGTAAAGAGGCAGCAACTGTATATTCTCCTAGAAGCCTACGGGGAGAGGGCTCTCTATGTTACAAGTGTGACCTCCTCATTCACTTGTAGGCATCCATGGCTTCGCTACACAGAATATTCTCAAGTTTATTGAAATGATGTTTGCTTTTTATCCTTTATATTGAATTATTCATGAGCTACTTAAAAAAAAAGGTTGTTCCTCTCTTCAGGGGCTCTCTAGCGGCTCTGTCCTGTGGTATGTAAACTATTGTAACCATCTACAGGGTTCTTTAAGAACAGGACTTCACAGACAGTTGATAGGATGCCATTATTTTATTTTGTAACTAAGGCTAATAGTTGCTTATTTACTAGAGATGAGAGAACCAGTTTGAAGCAAACGAGGTTCATTATTAGAGATGAGCGAGTAGTACTCGATCGAGTAGGTATTCGATTGAATACTACGGTATTCGAAATACTCGTACTCGATCGAGTACCACTCGCTGTTCGAAGTTAAGATTCGATGCAGAACCAGCGTTGATTGGCAGAATGCTATACATTGCCAATCAACGCTGGTTCTTCTCTTACCTTTAGAAGTCTTCTCCCTGCGTAGCGTCCCCGCGTCCTCTTCCGGCTCTGAATTCACTCTGCCAGGCATCGGGCCTGGGCAGAGCCGACTGCGCATGTCCGCTTGTAGTGTGGGCATGCGCAGTCGGCTCTGCCCAGGCCCGATGCCTAGCAGAGTGAATTCAAGGCCGGAAGAGGACGCAGGGACGCTGCGCAGGGAGAAGAATCCAGCTCGACTCTCACTCATGGACTTGGTAAGTAGAATTTGATCGAATGTTGCGTACCCCTGAAATGAGCATTTCCCCCCATAGACTATAATGGGGTTCGAAACCCGTTCAAACAGTTGAACAGTGTGCGGCTGTTCGAATCGGATTTCGAACCCCGAACATTTTAGTGTTCGCTCATCTCTATTCATTATGAATTTTCCAAAAATTAGATTTTAACTAAATCAGCAATTTTTGTGATTTGCCACTCGCGATCCAAGAGTATAATAATCGGAGTCCTAAGGGGCCTAACTAGTAAAGACTGGGCCCCATAGCAATCTTTGACTTGGGTCACCACTACGTATAGTGCCCCCTTTCCTGGCCTCCACACAGTATAACACTTAATTTACACACACTATAATGTCCCAAAGTGGCCTCTAGACTGGGGACCATCCACACAGTATAGTGTTCCATATTGGCCCCTCCACACAGTGTTCATTGCAAACATTCTCTTATATAATAATCTATAATCTTTTCAGACAGCAGAGTATAATGACTGGAGGCCTAGAGGAGGTGAAATACATAAAAGCCAGTGTTACTCACCTCTCCTGCCACACCCTCCTGTTTTTGTCCCTCTTCAATGACATCCCAGACGTGGGTTATGCCAGCGTCATTATGCATCACAATGCCTGTCTGACCCACATGACATCTGTGCCATCGCTACAGAGGGCGAATATAGCAGGGCGTTGCGTCTGAGAAGTAACACTGCAGTGGCGTAACTAGAGTCTTGTGGACCCCAGTCCCATCTTTTGTCCGGGGCCCCCTACCTCATCCTTACAGTGAATTTTTGTTAGTGATGGTCACGGGTACTAAGGAGTTTAATCCATCTTAGTGTGGTTGGGGTGATCTGTGGGTCTCCTGAGCTTATGGACCAGATGGAAACTGCAATCTCAATACTGATGTCAGTGCTTATGGCCCCCCTGATGCAGTGCAGTCATGTAATGGCCATTTTTGTGTAACTATTAAATAAATACATCTAAGAGAAATAATAAAATATATTAAATTTGGGGGCACAGAATATAGATGTATGTATGTCTGCCGTAAGGTGACACATTTATAATGCCACATAGTTATAGATATGTTGAGTTGTATACCAGTTTTGCCGATACGTAATTTCATGTAGCATTCACACCGTTGATCCATGTGCCTAACAGTATTTCAGAAAATGAAAGGGTCCCCTGTAATATCCTATGTAATTGCTACAGGCGAACTAGTTGCAATGACATACTATTTTATCCGTAGTTATCTTCCAAGTGTATGGCAGGCACCGTATGATGTATTGTACACCACTGTACATTTAGACTCTTCCCTCCAGTAATGCTGATTCAGTAACACTAATACTTGTCCCACAGTCTGCAGACAGGCTGAAGTTCACTATTCTGATCTCTGGGGGTTACATGGTAATGGGGGGGAGGGGGGGACAGAAAACGGTCAGGCAAAAAATTATAATTACTGAAAAAACGAGAAATCAGAAAATCAGAGTCCTTTACTTTTCTGCTGAAGGTCAAGTGACTTTCAGCAGTTTGTGAACGACTGGCGAGGGGAGGGTGTAAAATTCGCCTTGTCCTTTTTGTCCTCCGATCTTTCTTTTACACTTGGACACAAAGCCTTTGTATCATCGAGTCACGCTCTTTAAGGAATAACAGCTTATCGGAAATTACATTTTATGACAACAACTCGATCTTGATGAAATAAAAGACTAAGTGGAAAGGACCAAACAGAATAAGAGTGGGGTCATTGTCTCCCAAAGTGCCCTGCTTCCACTTTATAATGTGCACATGGTTTGTTATTGGCAAATTCTAGGTTTACCCTTCACTCTGGTTTTCCTATATATGTGCTGACAGGGGTCAATAAACAAATAAAACAAATATTAGCAAAGCGTGGAGCATTAAAGGGGTTGTCTAACAATCGGAGCAATCCCTATGGAGATCACGTGCTGAGAGTGAATCAGGGCGACAATAATTTTTTTTAATATTCCCATCCAATGCTAAGGAAATGGTGAATTCCAGAGATGTTTTTGAGGTGCAGATGAGACAAGCATGTGAGTGAATGGCTATGTGGGGTAAAGGAAACAATCTGCCCCAGAGCTATGGTAAGGCCAGAGACTGAAATGGAAATATCATGGTTAGGTAGATGGTGGAAACAGCAGTCATTCACTCTTCGAGAGATGATTCCGATAAATCAATGACATGATATTTGAGACAGCAGAGAAACAGTCACTGGTGTTCTGTATTAGTGCAGGGGTGATGTTATGAGATGAGGTATATATTTGGTTGTCATCAGCACAAAGATGGTTCCAGAAGCCAAATCTGGTGATGGTTTTTCCAATGGGGGCTTATGTGGTGTGAGAATAGAAGAGGACCTAGGACTCAGGCCTAAGGAACCCCAACAGAGCCTGCTACACTGAATGTGCAGTCTGAGGATACGAGGAGAATTTGCAGTGTGTGTGAGGCCAACAGAGAGTAACATACTGAGGAGTAGTTGGTGGTCTACAGTGTCAAATGCTGCTGAGAGATCCAGAAGAATAAGAAGAAATAGTCACCATTAGATTTAGCTATCAGAAGATCATTGGGGGCTTTTTTAAAGGTCATTTCAGTAATGTGCAGAATGCGAAAGCCAAATTGTAAGGGGTCAAGAAGAGAGTTAGCAGAAATACAACACTGGTATATCCACACGATACAGCGTTGGACTGTGGTGCCTTAGGCCCACAAGTAAAATCCATTCTTTGCAAATTCCTAAAATTTCACCAACATAACTTTATTTTGCAGTAGTACCTTGCTGCCCAGCCCTCGCCTCTGATTGTTTCTATCCTAGGGTCCTGTCGGTAGTCTGATACCTGATTCTTGCCTTGAACTATGGACCTTTTAGCTCTGCGATTACTACAGTGTGATTGAGAAGATGGTGCTCCATGAAGAAAGGATACTGGCTGGTCTGACTCTACCTAGATACTATATCAGCCACCCAGTATATAAAAATAGATTGGGTAGGTTCTTAATTAATCTACCCAGTATATTATACTGACATATGTGGCTGTTTATGTGAAAAGGGCCCACACTGTCGATATGGAGTTCTTGGTATCATTGTAACGGTTATGGTGTAACAGTGTACAAATTCTTAAAAGTCTCAACAAATTTGTAAACTTGACATATTTTTAAATAAATTTTTTGCATAAAACAAAATTGTGATTTTTTTACCCAAATATGTTTTGGACTATTTTCTCTATAATTAGTATCGACGATCTGGACCCTTTTCACGTAAACAGCCACATATAGGCTACATGATGAGTATTTGTATGCCAGAGTGAACTGGGGCCTATCTGGCTCAGGGCCAACTGGAGGATTCAGTGACTGCAGTGACTGCTACAGTCACTGATCAGCTGGAGAGGTCATAGGTCGCCACACTATGTTATTTTTGGAGCCTAATAAACAAGGTGCAGTGGGGGAACAGGGAACTTTTTGCATATGAGCGGCAGTGGATAAGGGTTGGATAAGACCTTTAAAAAAATCAATGTTAGATCCTGAAGGTGACCAGGGGAAACACTAGTATCATATTTTTCTGATGGTTATGTAGAATCAACACATTCTGCAGTGCTGTATAGAAATTGTTATCATACACATTAATCTTTGTCCCTATTAAGTCTCAATATTAAACACATGGGTTAACTATTAATTGCATATATTTAGCAAAATCATGTAAGACTAGATTCACATCTCTCAGGTTCACAAATTCCTCCTAAAATTGTAGGAGAAAAAATCCCTGCATAGAAATTATAGTCTATGGTGTCCGTGAGTAACCACTTCTTTAATGGACGGCTTTCCGTCATTTGGGTCACTATACAGATCTGAATGACAGAGAGATGAACACTAGTGTGAACTTAGTGTAAGTCATTTTTATGTATGTTGGAGCATTTGTTTGTACATGGACCAATTCTGGCTCCCGGCAATTGGGCTGATAATAGGGCTTTTAAAGTGATCGTAACTAGAGATGAGCAAACAGTAAAATGTTCAAGATTCGATATTCATTTTGAGTAGCCCCTCAATATTTGACTACTCGAATCGAATATCGAACCCAATTATAGTCTATGGGGGGGAAATGCTCGTTTCAGGGGTAGGCAACGTTCGATCAAATTACATTTACCAAGTCCACAAGTGAGGGTCGGGCTGGATCCTCCGAGCAGTCTTCTCCTTGCAGCGTCCCCGCAGCGTCTTCCGGCTCTTCATTCACTCTGCCAGGCATCGGGCCTGGGCAGAGCCGACTGCGCATGCCCGCACTACAAGCGATGCCTGGCAGAGTGAATTCAGAGCCAGAAGACGCCGTGGGGAAGCTGCACGGAGAAGACTTCTAAAGGTAGGAGAAGAACCAGCATTGATTGGCCGACTGTATAGCATTCGGCCAATCAATGCTGATTCTGCATCAAACTTTTACATTCGAACAGTGAGTGGTACTCGATCGAGTACGAGTATTTTGAATACCGTAGTATTCCATCGAATACCTACTCGATTGAGTACTACTCGCTCATCTCTAATCGTAACACAATCAGAAAAAAAAAGACCAAACACATTTATTTATCATCTTTATACATAAATGTAACTAATGAAAGTAAAATTTATATGCATGAAGTATAAATATTATATAATAATATATTAACTGTCTCTAAATTGTAAAGAAATTTTTGTTGGTGGATCCGGACAACGAAAAATCTGTGGGACTTTATTTCAAATATGAACTATCCTGCTCCCTGGAAAATAAAATGACTTATCTGAAGATGTCAGGTCTCTGGTAACCACCCTAGTGACTGAGCTAGCATCTGAGGCCTGCTCCACATCTGTGTTCAGCATTCTGTTTGGGAAATCCGCATGGGGACCCCCCGAACAGAATACTGTGTGCATTGACAAGTGGTAAGCAATGAAAGCACACGAATCCCATAGACTATTATAGGGTCCGTGTGTTTTATGTGCAGTGTCCGTATGAGTTATGCAGAAAGGAAAGTAGTTCATGAAGTTCTTTTCTCTCCACATGTTCTATATGGACATTGTACGGAAAACACATGCTTTCATAAGTTCACTGCATGTCAATGCATTCAGTATTCCGTTTGGGAGATCCCCATGTTGACTCCCCGTGTGGAATACCGAACGTAGATGTGAACCAGGCTTGAGCTGAATCTACAGGGAGTCATTAAGACTACCAATTGTCCATTGCAAGGGAGTCATAACTTCCACAGTAACTTGAAGGTCTTGGAGTCTAATACAAAACCTTTAAGAAAGCCCCCAACTAAAACCTCACGTCTTTTTATATGGCAGAGGATCCTGTCCCCCCCATATAAGCATCATGGCTTGTCTGTTACTGATATCATTACATCTTCAATTGCAACACCCCTGATATCACCATCCAAGTCTCCTCAAGTACTGACACCAGTGACCGTTAGATGTTGTCTTAATCTCTATTGACATAAAATGCCATTTTATTACACGCGAACGCTTTCCCGCCGTATCATGTATGTACAGATAATCCTATTAATTTACGGGGACATTCTTTTTAATTCATTACATAATACATAAAATGAGATGATTGTCAAAAACAGCAATAGAGTGAAGTAAGGCCAGAAGACTATTCTTGAGCATAAAGGAAGATTTCGCTCTTCTATCTTCTTGGCACTATCCGAGCCGCCTAAATTACAAAAGATTATTCTTCCTTCTGCCATTAGTGCGGTTTTATACATGCAGCTATAATTGTTCTCGGGAATAATTCTTATTACAGTACGCTTTAGAAAAGATCTTTTCTCCAAGTAATTTAATTTTTTTAAACCCATTTTCTTCATTGCCGTCACCTATTGGATTTTTTTGTGGTAAGAGAATTCTCCCTAAGAAGAGATTTTCAACCTTTGCCAAGTATGCTTTGAATTGTATTCTATAAGGGGTAAGAAAAAGCCACATGGTTCAGGAAATGGCAGTCCTGCTAGCCGGTGACAAACACATAAGTGTCCACTTGGCACCTTAGCTGCAACTAATTGGTCCAAGTCTGTATAGATGAGGCTGCCAGTCGGTGTGAATTACAGTCTCAATGCACCTCATTCACTGTCCAAGAGACAAGACATCCGGGATAAGACTGCTATTCCCAGTGGGGTGAGCACAAACACAAGGAGAAAATCTACTGATTCATGCCAGAAGTGAGATTCGGCATCTTGAAAAACAGGCTCTTTGAATTGCAGATCATAAAACTGTATAAGCCTGTGCTGAAAATGCAGATTTGAAAGCATCAATCTTCCTTCCCACACAAGCCTTTAGTTCCCTTCATACGTTTTCTCAGATATGCTGCTCGCTCATTTTTCATCACTATTTTTAACCTATGTATTGTCAAATTCCAGAAAATGGCTTGACCATCTTACATCTTATTACTTTAAAGGACATTTGGGTTATTTAGTGATATTTATCTGTTGCTTATGTATCACCAATATATTCAACAGACAATATCAATATTCACATCAATCCCTGTCTCCAATGGGGTTTAGGATTTCTCCATATTGTGGGAAGGCAGTGCTTTTGACTGCCTTTTACAGATTCCATTAATTTCATCTACACATCGAGGGGAAAAGAATACGAAAATGCTGCATTTCCAAAATACATGCCTTTTTGTTAACCGCCGCGCTAAAGTGCTGCGGGACCAATTGAGGGCGGGAACACATCGTGATTCTTCACGCAGTGCTTTGAACAAAATGCTCACAGAGATTTCCTCCGCGGACTTTCTGTTACCATTATATCTACGGGAAAGTCGACAGCGTTTCCGTAGATATAATTGACATGCTGTGATTTCCAAAACTGCGCCGGTTTTGGAAATCGTAGCGTGTCTGCACTGCAGTTTTTACCGCAATGTGGGCATGGGATTCGCATGAATCCCATCCACTTTGCAAGTACTGTATAAAGCCGTGATTTTTCCTGCAGATCAGCAGACCCCAATGGTTAGGAGAAAGGGGCAGTGGTTGGGCAGTTATGAATAGGGGCTGACAATGATTTTTTATGCGATTTTCTCACGGGAGCTCAAAGCATAGGAAGCATTGTGGAGTAAGGAGTTAGTGGCTACTATACGATCTTTCATCCCCAGCCATGTGTGACCCCAGCCTTAGAGATCTTGTGTGGTTTAGTTAGTTGTAGATATTAAGGGGATAATCCAGTTATATAGTATTGAAGTCTATGGACATTGCGGTAGTACCTACACTCGCTACAGTTTATACAGTGAGTAAGCAGTGCGTTTGCGCTATGTAAACACTACTGAGAGCAGTCACTACGCAAGTGACCTGCAGGGGTTCTGTGGGTCAGACACAGATCTAATATTGATGACCTATCCTATGGACAATCCCTTTAACAACATTCATGCACTGCCGTTCTGTGGTTCTTCTGAATAAGCAGAGCTGCAGTGTAAAGCATGGAATACAGACAGAGCAGCCATCTATGGATTGCAGATTGCTGCAGATTTCCAATACACAATGCAGCAGATGTAGCAGAGATGACGGAGCGCACACAGGTGTAGATTCGCTTACTGCATTTGCTCTGACGTTATTGAATATTCTTTGCTTATTATATTTTTGTAGAAATATCCACAGACGCAGGTTTTAGATTGTTTAATTGTTATCACTGTCTCAACTGTTTTAATTGGTATAATGTTTACCTTCAGAAGTGCATTATGTTCACTTATGTAGTAGCTGAAATAGTCACTTGTTTGTAGCCTTTCTATTAAAACTTCAATAAAAAAAATGAAAAAAGAGCCATCACTAAAGAAAATAATGTGCGCATTATCTATAATGAATTATGTCTCATTTACAGCTGAAATTCCACTTTAATGTAATAACTTCTAAATCACATGATTTACTGTTCCTTGCCAATTTGTATAGTCTCATAATTAGATATGTAAATATGGCCATTCATACAACCCTGGATGGCAGCCATTATTTGCATGCTATAGTGTGCATAGGAAAATTATGGAGGCAACGGATGTTCCTTTTAAGCAAACACATTGAAATCAGTGTTATTAAAAGAGACTGGTTATAGGTGAGATGTCCTGCAGGTTCTGTGCACTGGAATTATGGAAACATAGCAATATGGCCGGCTTATTAATGACAGCAATAATTGTCACACATTGCAAATATCAGAACCCACTGGCTGATCAATCAATGATGAAGAGATTGCCAGACACACGTAACGGGTCAATCCTTGCACAAACTTTTTGGCCATGTCAGAGGTATGTCATATGGTCCCAGCTGAGCATGATAGAGAAACTCAGGAAGATATGACACATTAGTTGAAATTGCTTCTTCAGAATTGAGCTCAGTTGTTTCAAAAGGCTGAGGGGATGTTCACATGTACTTCACATAGGAAAAATAAAATGTGTTTTCGCTATGACGCCCACAGCAGAAATTGTGGGTTGAGCTTTGAGTTCCTTCTGCAGATTGCAGTTTTGTAGACCACGGGTGGGAACCTGACTAGTCTCATTCAGTATGGCTAACCAAGGTGTGGCCAGCCGCCATGATTTCAGCAAATTAAGGCAATCAATCAATGATTTGACACCAATGTGAGCTGAACTGAAATAACTGCGCCTGGTCACTATACAGTGTATGGAGCTATCTGCTCCGGCTCCATAAACTGTATAGTACAGGGACTGGACAAACTCCTAAACAGCTAAAATATATGAGAGGCCAGTTGTTGGTCCTTTGATCAGATATTTATGACCTATTCTAAGGGTTGGCCATAAAAGAAAAAGTACTGAACAACTCCTTTAACTCTCTGTAGAGGCACAGACAACAACATAGTCAGTGCATTGTATATGCAGTAGTTCAGTCTGGCACAGAATTCAGTTCTACCTGACTTGGGTGGTAGCAGTCTCATGCAATTTTTTCTTATCCTAGACTAGAGCAATGTTATCAGGTGGCTTCACCATAGAAGCCTTGCATTGATCCAATCTCACAGAGGTTTGTCACACACAATTCAGCTACTGTACCAGATGCCATACTGTTGTATTGTTGTACACTGCATGAGGATGGTTCTGCTATTCGTACACCAATTGACAAGCACTGCTCTTCCAATAATACAAAGTAGCTAATGCTTTGAGGCATGCATTGGCTGGTTCACATCATGCTCCCACGTGAGCCAGTCTCAGTCAACCCTGTAACCTACACTTAAAGCTACTGTTCCCACACACAATAAACACGCCTGTCCAATACAATATTTTGCATACATATATGGCAGTAGCATAACATGAACAACTTAACATAACATGAGACCAAACTCTAGCCCCTAGCAACAGTCACAAAAGATACTCGAGATGGAGGAAAACATGGATAGTCTCAATCTTTTGATATTCTTGAATCGATAGTGAAATAAACACAACACATTTCAAACAATTTTGTCTCATTTAATAGAGTATGTGATTGTGGATCAAAATTTTTCAAAATTTCCGGCCACTAGGTGTCACCTTCTTTGCTAATTTGTTCGTTCCCTGTTACTAAGGAAGTTCTATCTTTAGATACCAGCAGGCTTAAGACAGGAACACAGTGAAAGGGAGTTTTTCTTGCTCAAATTCTTCTTTTTCTGTGTCAGGAGCCTTTTTAATTCTATCATAACCTGGATTTAAAGTCCAATGTCCATGGATCTTCTATAATAAAATCACTTGGGCTTTTCTCAACCATTTGCTATTTTACAGTAACTCCTGGCAGAATTTACGTGTACAACTAACACAACTAACAGAATTATGTTCATCAACATCTGATGAAAACTCAAGTCTCGTACTGACCATATGCTAAAGATTTTTTTATTTTTATTTTTTTAAATGTAGATTGTGAGTCCCATATAAGGCTTACAATGTACATTTTTTCCTATCAGTATGTCTTTGTAGTATGGGAGGAAATCCACGCAAACATGGGGAGAACATACAAACTCCTTGCAGATAATGTTCCTTGCAGGATTCGAACCCAGGACTCCAGCGCTGCAGTGCTAACCACTGAGCCACCATGTTGCCCCATATGCTAAAGATTTTTGGTGGCCAAAAAGGCTCATTAAGTCAGTTTTTTGCTAACTGTCAATGATTTTTGAATCATATAACTGATCAGTCAGGTATCTATGGAAAATTTTATGTAACATTTTACATTTTTTGGTTATTGGTTCGGTCATTGGCAATACTTGAAAACTGCAATAATTTTACAGGCCAAGTCAGAGATTGATGTGCTATTTCTCTTTTTTACCTTGTTAACAAGTGCAACAACTTTCACCGACCAACCACATGCAGCAAATTGTTAGAAAGTAGCCATGAGGGATCACTAGTGTACGGCTAGCTCTACACTTTATAGGCTATGTGAATGAGACGAGCACGGCTGCTGCACAGAGTACATTTGTAGGTATTCTGGCGTCTCTGCTGCATAGAGACATTTGTCACGCTCGTTCTCAAGGCATGAGGCAGTAGTACTACCCACATTCTATATTATTGTGGCGGCTGAGACTGTTTTATATTGTGTTACGTTACATAGCATTACGACATGTAGCCGGAGAAATCAGATAGGCAGACATTATGGAAAACCTCAGCTCATGCATCAACCAAACTACCATTACAAAGGAGCGGGATCTACAGCTGGAATCAGAACAGAGAGCGAGCAGGATATGAGCTGACAGATAACTTGCCTGCCAATGCTGATTTCTACCGAGGACATGTTTCCGAAAGGTTTAGCATCCGTTAACTGCCTTTTAATTGCTTCCATATAAACAAGGCATTTCCTATGGGCTTGTTCTAGTTCTCCTCAATAAGACTTCTCTCTGAATCTCATCATGTTGCCTGTCTGTCTCTCTAATAAGCCGTAATAAGCTCCTGGCTCATAAGAGATCTTGTGCGTCTCTTCACGAGCGAGCACAGCGTTTCGTGCAGTCTACACCTCATTAAGAGGGCAGAGAAGCCGCCACTCCTGATTGGATTGTTTGCAGGGATTTGCTAAATAAGGTTTTATGCATATACGTATAACTAGAAAGAAGCTTATGGTACTTTTCATTTGGGCATATTGTGATTTCTAATTGGCTAAATGCTGGTAAATGAGCTCAAGTCGCTTGGAGATAAGACGATTCTACTTCGCTAAACTTCGCCATTATCTGAGTTCTTTAATTGGACGCTTCCATCTCATTGACACAAAGAGATTATGTTCAGCTTTTCCGTGGCTCACAGAACAAAACATTTTTGCAACTATAGGTCACCAGAGGAGCAATGCTCAGATATTAGATTTTACAATGTGCTCTAACTAGTATTAGTCATGCATGAGTTAAAAATTCAGTCACTAAGAGCCGATCTGTGAGGAATTTTTTGTATATGGCAAGACATATATGTGGAGTATATCTATAGGAATCTACATATGCTTCCAGTCACATTGATGTGGTATAGTCCACAGGAATCTATGCATTCTGTCTCAATTATAGAGTCCATAGAAATCTATACATCATCCTACATATGGGGGATAGTCCACAGGAATCTGTGAATTCTGCTGATCACATCCACCCATAGGAATCTACATGTGGTTCCTGTCACATAGATATGGATTTTTGCATCTATAAAGTTGACTGAACACAAATAAGTGATATCTCCCCCCCACGATTGCCTTCCCAATAATAGCTGACACTGCAGAGGAGCCGTCACACAAATCTTCATTGACCCTGGAATTGGTATGCAGTGTTTTCTATAGTTACACTCATCCCTCCTCCAGTGCCCCCTAAAGTATCAGTCTTCATTGTACAGTAGTTCTAGCATTATATTCCTTAACCAGATAGATGGGTGCTGTTGTAGAGGCGTGAGCAGCGCAGCAGCCTTAAGAATGGACAAACCACTTTGGCACAAGCAGGGTTTGAACCGAATATCCCAAATTGTTGGGTTTTTAATGGTTTTTGGGATTTGGTAAATTATTATACTCTGGAGTCTCTTCAGATCCCAGAGCATTATAAGTGGAATCCCGGAGGGGGGGGTGAAAAAAATAAAAACATGTGCCCAATCACAGGCCTCAGTGGTGACCCCATCACTAAGGAGAATGAGAGAGAGCGCCGGATGCCGCAGGGAGGTTAAAAACAATGTGGTAAGGTCATTATAATAGTTTTTTTATTTTTTACACCTCCCTGGGCCTCCACCTATTATACACGGGGGTCTGAAGAGACCCCATCTGCGGACTTTCTGCCCCTATTATACACTATTTACCATAAAGTATTTGGACACCCATGCAAATGAAGATATCTGCGGTCATGATGTATGTCACACCTTCCGCCGTTAAATAGGAAACAGCATTGGCATTAGTGCATTGGCATTAGTCGCATGTAAGATGCCATTAAGTGCAGAGTTGTCCGAATTTCAAGAAAGGGGTAATTGTGGGGTACCACAGAAATGGTCAAACCTTAAGGGACTGAAGGTCACTTGAAGGCAAGTGAATTGAATTACCCAAAATCAACAATGGCCTATGTGATTACGAAGTGGAAGGTGAACGGTGATTGTCGTTATGTGCCCCACGTCGGCAGACCCCCGAAACTGGGAGATGGAGACCAACGGGTGCTGGCCAGAGAAACCGCACCCAACCGATAGCTCACATACACCAGGAGTTGCACCAGGCATCCGGGAGTATTGTGTCGATCAATCCCATCTGTAAGGAAGCATCTGCTGGGTTCTACCAACTATTGTATAGGAATAAATGTTGTTTTTCTATTCTACCACCGGTGTCCAAATACTTATAGGTAGACAGTGCACCTATACTGAAATCGCCAGTGTTTCCATAGATTGTAGCATTTCCGCTGCAGATTATTTTCTGCAATGTGTGGATGGAATTACCCAGAATCCCATTCACTCTGCAGGTAATGTAAAGCGCAGCATTTTTGCAACCGTGCCCCGACCTCAGATAGACATGTTATATTTATTTTATATCTTATCTGAGAATATGAATGTGATATTAACCACTAAGAACCTTGAGCACTCCCATGACACATGACCTTGATAGAAAAGGACTTGCTACAGCAATGATGTGCTATCTTTACTGATATACAGGAGAACAACAATACAAGGCACTGAATAGATGTCACTCCATTGTGCAATAAGGTCAGTTGAATGAAGCAAGTCCAAACATATATAGTATTTCTAATAAATACATGTAATACATTGTATATTAATAATAGATATAAATATTAATGCCAAGTGTCATAATTGAAGAATAAAAGAAACTACTGAAAGTGTTATATATCAACTAGTGATGTATGACGCCAGTAAAGTGCCGCAGGCAATATAAAAAAATAGCAAAAAGTCAAAATACGGTCTGTATAGTAATAACGCTATTAGTGTAAATCTTAGTATGCCACACTACATAGCGACATCCATGAGGATAGTAAACAAAAAGTCTACCAACAGATATGTTCTACTCCAGGTGCAGGGGTGTAACTACCATAGAGGCAGCGGAGGTGGCTGCCACAGGGCCTGGGCATAATATAATGATCAGAGGCCCGGGAGAGGTAAGGGAACGTAAAAAATACTGTTACTTACCTCTCCACGATCCTGCCAGGCCTCCTTCCTGACGTCCTTTCTGACGTCTCTGACATCACATGAACCCGGCCTGCGTCCCGGGTCATGTGACGTCTGACGTCATTTCAGAAGGACAGCAGCGGAGAAGACAGCGTAGGAGCCGGGGCACAGGTAAGTAACAGTAATTTTTTATGTTTTTATTCCCCCGGGTCTCCGATTATTATACTCTGGGTTCTGAAAAGACCCCAGTGTATAATAATTGTTTATGGGTGTCCACTATGGGGTATAATACTGTGTGCAGGGGTCACTATGGGGGATAATACTGTGTGCAGGGGCCACTATGGGACATAATACTGTGTGCAGGGGCCACTATGGGGGATAATACTGTGTGCAGGGGACACTATTGGGGATGATACTGTGTGCAGGGGCCAGTAAGGGACATAATACTGTGTGCAGGGGCCAGTAAGGGACATAATACTGTGTGCAGGGGACACTATTGGGGATGATACTGTGTGCAGGGGCACTATGGGGTATAATACTGTGTGCAGGGGCCACTATGGGACATAATACTGTGTGCAGGGGCCACTATGGGACATAATACTGTGTGCAGGGGCCACTATGGGACATAATACTGTGTGCAGGGGACACTATGGGACATAATACTGTGTGCAGGGGCCACTATGGGGGATAATACTATGTGCAGGGGACACTATTGGGGATGATACTGTGTGCAGGGGCCAGTAAGGGACATAATACTGTGTGCAGGGGCAAGTAAGGGACATAATACTGTGTGCAGGGGCCACTATGGGGGATAATACTGTGTGCAGGGGACACTATTGGGGATGATACTGTGTGCAGGGGCCAGTAAGGGACATAATACTGTGTGCAGGGGCCAGTAAGGGACATAATACTGTGTGCAGGGGCCAGTAAGGGACATAATACTGTGTGCAGGGGCCACTAAGGGATATAATAGAGTGCGGAGGAGGGAGCCGGTCGAGGTCTTCGACGTCGGTGTCGGTTGGGGGGGCCCCCATGTCAAAAGTTCGCCACGGGGCCCCGCCATTCCTAGTTACGCCACTGCCCAGGCGGTATCAAAGGCGCTGAGTCTGACACCATTGATACAACCAGCATAAACATAGATCAATGGGGGGGATCAGGAACTATTGCTGTAGGGACAGAGATTTCTGAAGTGCAATTTTTTTTTTTTTTAACCCTATTCAGTTAATATAAAGTGGTGGCCTTGGAGCAGATTTATCAAAACAGATGCAAAATAAATGCTGAGCAGTTGGACACGACAACCACTCAAGTTGCTTTCTTTATTTCACAAAGGATCTCTGCAAAATCATTGTAATCCATTTGGTTGTCATGGGTCATTTTTTCGATTTCTCCCATGCACTAGTAAATGAATCTCCCTATTGTTTGCATCTGGGGAAGGTGATGCTTATACATTCCTAAAATATTAAAGATGTTCATAATCGAATTTAGAACAAAAAATGTATTCTAAAAATTATTGGAGTAATCCAATGTGAGATTCAGGCCGCTTTGTACTTCAGGCTTTCCAAAGAATATTGAGGGTAACTAATGTTATCTTTGTCCTTGGTCCACTAATATCTTACATAAGCCATTGATGTCTGCAGTAATAACCGAATGTAGGTTGCCATTGTGCTATTTTGGGTGCTTTTTCCCTGCTGTTTTCAATCTCTGCCATGGTTTTGTGCTTTCCTTTTTCCATTTAGGTCCACATTATGAAGAGAAGCAGAAGGAATAAGGTGCACAATACTAGCGAACAAATATATTTTAAGAAAAACACTACGCAAGTGCCTATTACGCAATAGACTAATGTTTTGCTGGTCCATTTATCTGTGCTCAGCAGGACACAAATCGACTCTAACATGATTTTGTAGGTCCAGGCTCATTGAAAGAATCATTTTATATGCTCATGCCCCCAGACTAGGTTAGACCACTTGGTTGTTACTTATAGATAATTGTATCTTGTTGAGTTAGGTACAGGGGTGTTCCTTGAGGGGGTGCAAAGATTACAGTTGTGCTTGGCCGAGGAGCCTCAATGGGAGTCATAAGGTGTCTATTCCCAATATGAGGAGACCTGTGCTATAAACAATACGTTACTACCATTGCAGTTGGAGGGCCAGATACAGATTTTGCGTTGGGACCCAGAAACTTAACGGCTCTGGTTAGATACATATTATGTTTGGAGTTGGTCTGTTTCCTTCCCAAGTTTGAAACCAACCAAATATCTTAAAGAACAGTCCTACCTAAGGGGAAAATGAAAGAACAGATCATGAGAGCATGGATATATTTAATATACATTTGACACAGTTAATAAACTTATACATGGGGGCCCGAAGGACGTAAATGGTGGACCTCGTAGACCAGGGGTCAACAACCTTTGGCAATCCAGCTGCTGTGAATGTCAACTCCCAACATGCTCCATTCACTTCCATGGGAGGTCCAAGAACTGCACAGCAAGTATGTATACTGGGAGTTGTAGTTTTACTACAGCAGGAGTGCCGAAGGTTGTCTACCCCTGCCATAGAATGTAATGGGGTCCACCAGGTTTCCACCCAGTTTCCACCAATTTTGTACTTGTGTGAACTGAGCATAAGAGGAGAATTTTAATAGATAGTCCAGTGTGATAAAATGTAGCAGAATGTAGCAACATTACTCACCTTACTAGTCAACAGATAAAGCTGTTCCTATACTTCCCGCTTCTATATCTTCAGGTTCCTCTCAACACACAGGAAGTGGTGAGCCAAGTGACGCTGGGTTCACACCTGCGTTTGGGGTCTCTGTTCTATGGTTTCCGTCTTCTGCATGCCAGAAGACGGAAACCATAGACCGGGTCCGGCCGTGCGCGGCGGTGAGCGTTTTATGCTCTCCGCCGCGAAACCGGATTTTTTTATCCGGACACAGAGTACTGCATGTCCGACTCTGTGTCCGGATTATAAAACCCGGTTTCGCGGCGGAGAGCCTAAAACGCTCACCGCCGCGCACGGCCGGACATCTCTCTCACTCATTCAAATGAATGGGTGAGAGAGACTCCTGCAGGTTTCCGTATCCTGCCTGTGTTTTAGGCAGGAAACGGAAACCTAAGTACGGAGACCGGGCCGCAGATGTGAACGAGCCCTAAGCTGGCAATTGACTGAGTGGTGTTTCCTGGATATCAAGAGGGACCAGGAAGTAGATTGAGAACTGGAGACTCAGGAGACCAGCGAGGTGAGTAACGCTTACTTTATTTTATTTTTTTTTTCTATTCTACCACTTCTTAAGAAAATGTTATCTCAAAATCCTTGTAAGGCTGGGGCCAAACACAGTGGACAGGAATACTCAGCAGTATGTTTCCCTGAATGCCAAAGTGGCTAAAAACAACCAAAATTTTGTATTTTTTGCCGCATCACACGTACAGGAATTACAGCAGGTCTCTTATAGCTTTCAGAGTTTGCATTGTAAAAGTTGAAAGCTGTAGGTGGAATGTGTAGGAATAATTGACATTGATGCCGGATTAGAACCAGTAGTGCAGGTCACTTTATGTTCTTTCAGAGATGTGGATGAGGGTTGTGTAAATCTCACACACTATGCTCTTACTGTAGATATCAGCAAGGTAGCCGCCATCAGGTTTGCAGCATTTACTAAACATGTGTTCCCAGCCTTCCTACTAAGCCTAGGGAAAAATGTATACATATCTTTATACGGTATTAGCCAAAAACGGTAAATGATAGAAATTGAGAGGATGATGAAGAAATAAATAGTAAGGCATCTTGCAAGCTCCCTATTTGTCATAATCTTTAAATTAGCATGAAAAGGTATCAACTGTCTACTGAATACACCTAGCCTAGGAAGACGCCAATGAAGTCTGCTGGAAATTTTGCACATGCGCAGTTTCATGAATTTCCTGCACATGCTCTGTGTAAGCATCATTTATGGGCCATGCTAAACCTTTCTCTAGCAAGACTTTCTGCAACTCCAGGTTAATGCATTTTATTTTATATATTAATATACATTGCCCCCATATTCCATAAGTAGCTGTGTAGCTCTAACCATGAGAAGAAGGCATAGGGATTCTGTAATGTTTCACATAACTAGTAGCTATGTCATCCCATTTCTTTTTATTCAAGCCAAATGTCTTAATTGAAACTCTCCCATAATTGGCTTCAAAGAAAACTCCATCTTATTTCTGTGGGCTTAGAGTGAATGCAGGGGGAGAACGGAGGGGGGATAATTTCATCATTTCAAGACCCTTTTAGAAAAAAAGACAAAAAAGCTCCTTGGATGTACCAGGAAAATTCTTCAGCTGCTTTGTAGTGAGTGGATATTGTCTGAGCGGCTTGGAGAATGAGTCTTTGTGATACAAATTCTCCAGGGTTGTAATCTGAGGCTTGTCTACCAAACTGATCAAATCTGCACCTACCAACTCGGGGAGGGGGCTCAAAGTTACTTGTGTGCACCCTGTGAGGAGCGTAGAGAGAGCAAATTACATCTTCTAGAATCGTCTAATATGGGTATCCACTTATTTATGAAGAATGATACGTAGGCTTCTATGAAAAAAAACCTTGCAGATACCAATAGTAAACTAGGAGGTATTTATGGTATAGCAAATACAATTGTTAAATATAGAAGTATGCTAAATATTAATTTTTGTAGCCTGAATGGATCTTTCTCAGGTTAGATACTTTTTATATTACAAAATGATTGGCATTGGATTCCATGATATGATATAAAATATGGCTGCTTCTATGTCCCATTATCTGTTTCCTTAAAGGGAGTCTGTCAGCAGAACCCAGTATATTAATCCAGCTCTGCAGATAGGTTTAGGGTCATTTGGATCACACAATGTTTCCTCTTGTGAATTGGAGACTCTATGGCCGAGAAATAACTTTTTTGTCAATATGAAATTTAGCTCTTTGAAGCAATAAGGGAGTTGCCATTGCTCCAAAAAGGTAAATGATAATTCCCTTATTGCTTTCAAGACTGTATTTGCATGTTGATAAAAACTGTGATAAGTGGGCAAAAGAGATACCTATTCATGAGGGGAAAACACCATTTGATTCAGGTAACCCTAACCTACCTATCTAAAGGACTGGATTAATATGCTAGGATCTTTGGACAGGTTCCCTTCAAAGGGGTTTTCCAACCACAACCCTATATGTCCTGTCCAAGGAATAGGGGATAAGTTGCTGCTCATTGGAAGTCCAACTACTGGGAGATCCAACAAATAGGGGAATGGTCCTAGTCTTAACAGAGTGGTGATCAGAAAGGCAAGCCCTTGCTGCAAATAGTGATGTACAGGGGGCTTCAGCCCGGCAGTCAGACCCAAATGATCTGCAACTTATCCTCTTAGTCTATAGTCGCTGAGGTGGTAAAACCCCTTTAAGGAGACCACTTTTATTTGTCCTGTCATGCACACAGAAAGCCCCCTCCCCAGTACGCATGCAAAATTTCCAAAACTGTGTATGCACTGTGAATGGGGTGGTCTTTGGTTGTCAGTCAAATTAATGTTCACTAAACAGGTACCTTGTATATACACCCAGTCTTAAAGAGATCTGTAAGTTTTGAACATGAATGTCATGGTGTTAGGATAGTCTACTTATCATGTGAATTACCAGAAAGTGTTCTTACGCATGTACAGTGTCTAGTATTGTAGTTCATTTTTATCAAGTGAGTCAATACCGGACACAGATCAAGGACAGGAGTAACATGGCATCTGATACAATTTAATAGGGTCTAACTTTCATTCTTATGATCAATAGGAATCCCAGCAGTCAGACTCTGATCACTAACACGTTGCTGGCGGCTCCTACTGGCCATCAATTATCAAATGTACAGAACCTAAAGCTATCTATAGACATTTAGTCAGTAGATCCTGTCAATCGGGATTTGTCATTGATACTTATCTCGGGGTAGATGTATGTCAGGATTCCAAGATGGTGGCACTGGGATGGATTTGGATGCCAAGAGCCACAAAAAGAGGATGTCAGGCTGCAAGTGACTCACATGACATCCTTGAGAAAATCTGGGGCTAAGAATTATATATTTAATGTAATGATGGCTTCATTCTTAAGACATATATGTGGAATATGTTACTACTACAGTACTATGAAATGAAACAGCTAGCTATGAATTATAGGAACCTATTTGTTTAGTTAACTCACTGCAACTAGTAGGGTGTAAAGAGCTGGGCAACGTAACAAATCCATTTATGTACTGGCAAATAACATAGTCTTCCATGCTTGAAGAATCCAATGCATTTTAGGTACTCACTACCTCTATATTTGGTAGGCAGTGCTCAATAAATAACTTTATATATAGCATAAAAGTGTTGTTTTGAGTCAATGTAATATAAGCTTCTTGTGGAGAGGGGGATTACAGGCTGAGTGCAGATCTATTGGAAATACATGAGGGTGTTTGATTAATGGAGGCCGCCAGTGGTGGGACTCTCTCGTGTTACATCCTGAAGAGCTCGCAATAAGTTGTATTGTAATTAAGTGCAGAGAACACTTCATGGTGAATCCCGGAGAGACTGGAGGACTCTTTACCTAATCTTGAAAGAACTATCATCGTGATTTCCTGCTAAATCTGTCACAGGGCACAACCAACTTATTTAAGCTTTATGAATTTCAAGTACATTTTAAAAAGTATTGGTAGGAACACATCCCTTTTAGTTGGTATTAGTACGTAGATATGAAGAAAATGTGAATATACGTTCTCACAATTCAGTCATTGTGTGTGCCATGGAGTCAGTACCTGCAGCTGATTTCAGTATAATTCCCCTGTATGGTCACTGCATGAGAACTGTACACCTAGAGTAGGCTTCCCTGGTTATTACAATGTAAAGCGGGAGGTGAGTGAAGTTGAGAACTCACCTCTTTTACATGAGACAATTCCTTTAAAGAAGACCTGTCACTAGGTCTCAAAAGCCCAATGACATATGTCATCTGATAGGCACAGTCACCGTGAGCATTGTTTGGTGTTTGGTTCAGCCAATTCTGTTCAGCCATTCTAAAGATATAAGCCCCTTTAGTGTTGATGCAAATTAAGGTATATTAGCCATGTGGACAGTAACAGTATGGTTTCTCTGAAGATGGGGTCTCCATGTACTGTTAGGCTAGTTTGCCCTAACTTGCATCAACACTAAAAAGACCTATATCTTTGGAAAGACTGATCAGATTTCGATAACAGAAGACCAAATGCTCAGGGTGACAACGTCTGTCAGATAATGGATGTCATTGGGGTTTCCAACCTGGTAATAGGCCCTCTTTAAGTGTTGTATAGGTATCAGTCAGCACACTTAAGATTCATCTCCTCTTTAGCTGTATGTTCCTGGAGGGATTACCCACATTTCCTTCATAATGTCATAAAACAGAATAATCGAACAGCAGTCTGAACTTGATCCAAGCAATAAAAATACATTTACTCCAATGGACAAATCTAGTGACACATTGCTCCGGGCCCTGGCCCTACTTCATACTGGCCTCTACTCCTACTCAGTGGACCATTTCAGCCACTGGTGCCCTTGGCCACTCTCTTGTTGATCATACACCTGATGAAGGGATAACACCTGAAAAGCTTGATAAAATATACATTCTTTGAGCGGTGTTGTCACACTTGTACACTTTTGTCATATATTGGATGTGTCCATTGGATTAAATATATTTTGATTTCTTGGATCAAGTTCGGTGGGCTGTTCTATTCTTCTGTAGGTCCTCTTAAGTATCACCTGATGACATATACACGTAAGTCTCTGTTAATAATCAGACAGAACTGATGGACCAGGAAGGAAATAACTGTGTTGTATTATAGAGCTACTGTTGCTGGCACATGTGTATAGATATTTGTATGGGCACACTAGGACTGGAAATAATCTATGGACAGTGGAACAAAAATACTAATTCAGTGCATCAGTCAACCTGGTGACACTAGCTTAGGGAAAGTTTGCTGCGAACTCTACTATCTAAAGAAATTTTCGGGGGAACATCAAATCACTGCTTGCTGTCAATGTACATGTGCCAGTGTAATGCCAGTGGAAATGCGAAGGCTATGCCCTCATTAACGTTATACATGACCAATAAAGCAGCTGAAGTGCCCGTTTCTATATCTGCCAAACATCTCTTTGTGAGTAATTATTTCATTCAGATGCTATTTTCCGTCTTAGTACATGAAGTTTCTCTTTTGCAGAAGTTTCCAGTCCCCGGTCTGTTATGAATTTTCTAATGATAGAAGCCTATAAAACCAAGTGAGAATAAGTATCCCCTCTCTCGACACGCCAGATCATACACTATAAAAGCATAATGCTGTTATGAGCATGTTTATTGGTTACTATAAACTCTACATGGAAACGTGTGTGATTTAGAAATTTTGGACGAATTAGAAATTGCCCTAAGTGTATCGAAAAACTATTATGAAAAACTATAATTCTTGTAGGCTTTAAATACACTATAACATAAGAATCCAACTTCCTCCGACACGAATATATAGGATTTTACTGGAAATGATTGGTTCTTAAATCTTGTACGACTTAGTCCGTCACCTAGATTTATATAATTTATTTATAACTATTCTTCATTTAATAGGATGGCCAGTTGCCATTTATAGTTAAGAAGGGGTTGGATGTGTAGATCATACAAACCCTTTAATCTTGGGTTCATAATACAGTATATATGGAAATGCACATGACAAGGGATAGGTCAGCCAGAGACTTAAAGATACAAAGGTATGGAGGATGAAGTTTTTCTTTAATTTATTTTGTCTACTTGTGCCATCTCATCTGAACATACTCTTTTTCAATTGAAACCATGTCAGTGATCAAGTGATCGACGCCGCTCCAATTTCTGAAATTCCTAGGGAGCCGCTGTTATCACAGGGGGAAACTTCTGCTGGCCGTGCATTTTCCATGCAATTGAGTATACTATTGCAATGTAATATTACAAGCTAGAATTTCAAGTGATTCCTTTAGCATGCAATACACAGCAGGGTTGGCTCTGTCATAGCCGCTCTTTGGTAGTGACTTTCCCATCCAAGCAGGAAACTCTTTCCATGATGTCTGTATTATATGCTAAAGCATATGGAATCGGTTTGTTGGAATAAGACAAGCTTTTTGAGAAAATACTTTCTAAAAGATGAATTTGAGTAATGGATACTACTACCCCTACCACTTGTCAACCTCCCACTGCTTGTATACATGTGGGCGGTCAGCAATGAACTCTGCAAGGACTATCTGTACGTCCTGGCAGAGTTAGCAGCCGCTCAAGGCCATGCAGATGCAGGAATGGGAAAATAGCTGTTAGTGCCAGCTGGACTCCCCAAAAAGAGGGCAGGGATGGTTTATTACCATCACAGTTTTCCAAATCTCTGAACACGCAGCTATGAAAACTGCCATGATGTGGATTCCTAGGTGCGACAGCAGATGGCACTTCTTTCAGAGTAACTGTAACAAAACTAAAATCCCCTCTATACTGCTGTAGGGGCTATAGGAATATCTTCTGATCATGTACCATGAGATATATATATATATATATATATATATATATATATATATATATATATATATATATATATACAGTCCTATGAAAAAGTTTGGGCACCCCTATTAATCTTAATCATTTTTAGTTCTAAATATTTTGGTGTTTGCAACAGCCATTTCAGTTTGATATATCTAATAACTGATGGACACAGTAATATTTCAGGATTGAAATGAGGTTTATTGTACTAACAGAAAATGCGCAATATGCATTAAACCAAAATTTGACCGGTGTAAAAATATGGGCACCTCAACAGAAAAGTGACATTAATATTTAGTACATCCTCCTTTTGCAAAGATAACAGCCTCTAGTCGCTTCCTGTAGCTTTTAATCAGTTCCTGGATCCTGGATGAAGGTATTTTGGACCATTTCTTTCTACAAAACAATTCAAGTTCAGTTAAGTTTGATGGTCGCCGAACATGGACAGCCCGCTCTCAAATGATCTGAAAACAAAGATTGTTCAACATAGTTGTTCAGGGGAAGGATACAAAACGTTGTCTCAGAGATTTAACCTGTCAGTTTCCACTGTGAGGAACATAGTAAGGAAATGGAAGAGCACAGGGACAGTTCTTGTTAAGCCCAGAAGTGGCAGGCCAAGAAAAATATCAGAAAGGCAGAGAAGAAGAATGGTGAGAACAGTCAAGGACAATCCACAGACCACCTCCAAAGAGTTGCAGCATCATCTTGCTGCAGATGGTGTCACTGTGCATCAGTCAGCAATACAGCGCACTTTGCACAAGGAGAAGCTGTATGGGAGAGTGATGAGAAAGAAGCCGTTTCTGCACGTACGCCACAAATAGAGTTGCCTGAGGTATGAAAAAGCACATTTGGACAAGGCAGCTTCATTTTGGAAACAAAAATTGAGTTGTTTGGTTATAAAAAAAGGCGTTATGCATGGCGTCCAAAAAGAAACAGCATTCCAAGAAAAACACATGCTACCCACTGTAAAATTTGGTGGAGGTTCCATCATGCTTTGGGGCTGTGTGGCCAATGCCGGCATCGGGAATCTTGTTAAAGTTGAGGGTCGCATGGATTCCACTCAGTATCAGCAGATTCTTGAGAATAATGTTCAAGAATCAGTGACGAAGTTGAAGTTACGCCGGGGATGGATATTTCAGCAAGACAATGATCCAAAACACCGCTCCAAATCCTCAGGCATTCATGCAGAGGAACAATTACAATGTTCTGGAATGGCCATCCCAGTCCCCAAACCTGAATATCATTGAACATCTGTGGGATGATTTGAAGCGGGCTGTCCATGCTCGGCGACCATCTAACTTAACTGAACTTGAATTGTTTGTCCAAAATACCTTTTTCCAGGATCCAGGAACTGATTAAAAGCTACAGGAAGCGACTAGAGGCTGTTATCTTTGCAAAAGGAGGATCTACTAAATATTAATGTCACTTTTCTGTTGAGGTGCCCATACTTTTGCACTGTTCAAATTTTGGTTTAATGCATATTGCGCATTTTCTGTTAGTACAATAAACCTCATTTCAATCCTGAAATATTACTGTGTCCATCAGTTATTAGATATATCAAACTGAAATGGCTGTTGCAAACACCAAAATATTTAGAACTAAAAATGATTAAGATTAATAGGGGTGCCCAAACTTTTTCATAGGACTGTATATATATATATATATATATACAGTATATATATATATATGATATAAAATTATATTTATATTATTATTTCCATCTTTTTTTTGTTTTAGACATAGGCACTATACATACAGGTATATAAAAGCACTCTGTTATAGGTATATGAGACAACTATTATATTTGGTCCTAAAGGCCTGTGGGGTCAGTGAACAATACTGTATTGCAGCTACCGCGTCAGATTATGAACACAGAGCTATGTTCTTAAAGCATTTGTCCCAGTACATGGCCTGGTTGACATCAAATAGTTGTATATACAGCAATATGTGAAACCCCTATAATGGAGATATAAGTTGATTGCCCAGAAATAACCTTCATAGAAGTGCTGGGAGTGATATTAGGGTCTTTGTCTGGGAGTGATATTAGGGCTTTTGTCTGGGAGTGATATTAGGGCCTTTGTCTATATTTCATAACGTAAAGTTATTTTTCAGTGCTTTAAATCACTTTAGCTAAGACAGTAATGAAGTTGGGCAATATGCCCTTGACAAATATGGCCATGATGACAAGTTGAGCATATGTAATTAAGCATTTGGTATTAAGTTACCTTTAGTAAGATCATTGCCACGTGAGTCATATGGTGTATTTTGTTTGCTCCCATTACAACTGCTGAGAACGATGCACTGGTGCACAATGAAGGGGTTGTCCAGGATAAACTAAGAATTAACCCCTAAACTAAACCCCCTCCCACCCCCCTAATTTCTAACGTACTTCAATTTTTTAAAAAATTTATAATTACCCCTATCCCTGGAGCAGTCATGTGACTGGCCCAGGGACACTTTCTTATAATCCGGTGATGTTCCGTTACACCGCTTCTGAAATGGAACATCACCATTACAAGGCTAGGGGAATGGGGGAGGGTGAGAGGGGCTGTTAATGGGCGAGATTGCAAGGCTAGGGAGATGGGGAGGATGGGAGGGGCTAATAATGGATGGGATATCTAAGCTAGTGAGACAGGGAGGGGGAGTGTAACAGAGTGAGAGAGGAGGGGGTTCGGAGCTGAGATAGAGGGAACTAGTGTAGCTGCTACACAGGAAGTAGCACAGCAGGAAGTTACACCAAGTAAACAAATGCAGAGGATGCAGCAGCAAACAAAGACACTCAGAAATCACTCCAAACACTGCTAAAGGTATATGGCCGTACTTATTAATCCATTACTAACACTAACACACCTTTATAAAAAATATATATATATATATATATATATATATATATATATATATATATTTTTTTTTTTATTTTTTTTTTTTATTATTATTATTATTTTTATTTTTTTCCTGCCCAGAAAACCCCTTCAAGGTGCTTCAGACACCAGTTGACAAACATGTGGTCCGTAGGTGGTTTACATGAGTAAGCAATAGGGGAAATGTACTTTTCTTGATGATCTGCACCTGCACATCATTAAGTGCTAATTTGACTAGAATATGAATTTATATGTTTACAGCCTATTTAATGAAGTGTATGAATTTATAGGCTTATAGTCTTAGATTAAAATAACAGTTTGCAATTTACTTGCACTGGTACCCTTTGATATATTTTCATTATGACTTGAATCATTTGTATTTTGGATTTATATGTATTTTGAAATAAAATGAATCATTTTAATATAATAATTGATATTAATTGTGATGTAATGCACTTAGCTTTTTGCACATGCTATGTAATGTTGTTGCGGTCACTTCATTGTTGCTTGGAAAAATGTTGTTTTGGAATAAAGAAACAGTAAGTAATTGATTACTTTCAACTTTATAATATAATATAATATAATATAATATATATATATATATATATATATATATATATATATATATATATATATATGTTATGTGTGTATAAAGATCCCACCAGTTAGTCCTATAAGCTCAACCAAGTAGGCAGTAAAAGAGCAGGTGCATTGTCCATGTACCAATGGAACATTGTAAGCTGATAATGGACAGTGCGGCCATGTGGTCCATGGACTATAAAATGCTGCCACCCAAGTACTAAGCCTGTGTGGCCTTTCTATAAATCTACGCAAATGCCATCATAAAGAAGGTTAAATATCAATCAGCTATATGCCTGGATGGAAAGACCACACTACTTTGTTCATATTCTTTTTATTGACTACCGCTCAACCTTCAACACTATCAGACCTATTTGGGTTAAACATCAAATCTAGTGTCAAGAAGTATAGCATCAGCTCTGCTTTCTAATAAAACTTGAAAGAAACAGCTTGACCTTCTACAGATGACAGCAAGACAGTCGCTTCACAGTCTTTTATGGAGGCTTTTGGTCCAAGCATACACTCCATATAGTAAGAGACATCTGAGTGATTCATAAGAACTGGATGCCATAAACTAGACAACATGAAGAAGCTCTCACCCAGCCCAGAATGTCTTCAAATGACAGAAGTCCAGTGTATGATGGTAAACTACAAAGCCAGAAGCAACAGGTCTTGGAGATGGAAAGCCTATGTTGACCATATATATTATATAAAGTATTTGTTGGGGAACCCTATTGATAGACCGCAGTCTAATGTGTATGGAAATAAACTGATTGTCTCCCTAATGTAATTAATTCTACAATACAATTTTTTTTCATCCATATAGATGTTTATGGGACGTAAGCATCATCACTGTTAGTCAGAAGAATCCCATTTTATATGTACGGATACCCTAAAGGTACTCATACATATAAGTTGCAGCCATTGTGCCCAAAGTTTGGCGCATGCACACTGAAAGTAAGGTGTACTCTCTGGCCTCACGGAAAAACTGCGCTGGTGAAGGGAGTACAGCTGATAGGTGAGTATAACCCTTTTTTTTTTCTAATGCAGCCATGGATTGAGTTATTATAGGGGAATTTGGGACACTTAAACCTCTGGTCCCTTTAAGGTGCCCATACACTATAGAACGCTATCTTGCCTAGCTCCTCCAAACACATGCACACTTGGCTCAGTCAAACAGAGAGGCAAGATAATGAGACCTTAAAAATATAAGGATTAGAGATGAGCGAACACTAAAATGTTCGAGGTTCGAAATTCGAATCGAACAGCCGCTCACTGTTCGTGCGTTCGAACGGGTTTCGAACCCCATTATAGTCTATGGGGAACATATACTCGTTAAGGGGGAAACCCAAATCCGTGTCTGGAGGGTCACCAAGTCCACTATGACACCACAGGAAATGATGCCAACACCTCTGGAATGACACTGGGACAGCAGGGGAAGCATGTCTGGGGGCATCTAACACACCAAAGACCCTCTATTACCCCAACATCACAGCCTAACAACTACACACTTTACACACTCAATACCACCTCTCTGACAGTAGGAAAACACCTTGAAACATGTGTATTTGGCACTTGCAGTGAGGAGAGCTTGTCACCAGCAGTGAATTTGGCCCTTGTAGTAAGTTGAGGTTGGCACCAACATTTGTTTTGAAAATCAGGGTGGATTGAGCCTCTAACCAGCAGAGTTTGGGCAAATTCATGGTGGAGGGAGCCTCTAAAAACCCCAGTTTGGACCAATTCATGGTGGAGGGAGCCTCTAAAAACCCCAATTTGGACCAATTCATGGTGGAGGGAGCCTCTAAACAGCCCAGTTTGGGCAAATTCATGGTGGAGGGAGCCTCTAAAAACCCCAGTTTGGACCAATTCATGGTGGAGGGAGCCTCTAACCAGCCCAGTTTGGACCAATTCATGGTGGAGGGAGCCTCTAAAAACCCCAGTTTGGACCAATTCATGGTGGAGGGAGCCTCTAAAAACCCCAATTTGGACCAATTCATGGTGGAGGGAGCCTCTAAACAGCCCAGTTTGGGCAAATTCATGGTGGAGGGAGCCTCTAAACAGCCCAGTTTGGGCAAATTCATGGTGGAGGGAGCCTCTAAAAACCCCAGTTTGGACCAATTCATGGTGGAGGGAGCCTCTAAAAACCCCAATTTGGACCAATTCATGGTGGAGGGAGCCTCTAAACAGCCCAGTTTGGGCAAATTCATGGTGGAGGGAGCCTCTAAAAACCCCAGTTTGGACCAATTCATGGTGGAGGGAGCCTCTAAAAACCCCAGTTTGGACCAATTCATGGTGGAGGGAGCCTCTAAAAAACCCAGTTTGGACCAATTCATGGTGGAGGGAGCCTCTAAACAGCCCAGTTTGGGCAAATTCATGGTGGAGGGAGCCTCTAAAAACCCCAGTTTGGACCAATTCATGGTGGAGGGAGCCTCTAAACAGCCCAGTTTGGGCAAATTCATGGTGGATGGAGCCTCTAAAAACCCCAGTTTGGACCAATTCATGGTGGAGGGAGCCTCTAAAAACCCCAGTTTGGACCAATTCATGGTGGAGGGAGCCTCTAAAAAACCCAGTTTGGACCAATTCATGGTGGAGGGAGCCTCTAAAAACCCCAGTTTGGACCAATTCATGGTGGAGGGAGCCTCTAAAAACCCCAGTTTGGACCAATTCATGGTGGAGGGAGCCTCTAAAAAACCCAGTTTGGACCAATTCATGGTGGAGGGAGCCTCTAACCAGCCCAGTTTGGACCAATTCATGGTGGAGGGAGCCTCTAAACAGCCCAGTTTGGGCAGATTCATGGTGGAGGGAGCCTCTAACCAGCCCAGTTTGGACCAATTCATGGTGGAGGGAGCCTCTAAAAACCCCAGTTTGGACCAATTCATGGTGGAGGGAGCCTCTAAAAACCCCAGTTTGGACCAATTCATGGTGGAGGGAGCCTCTAAAAACCCCAGTTTGGACCAATTCATGCTGGAGGGAGCCTCTAAACAGCCCAGTTTGGGCAAATTCATGGTGGAGGGAGCCTCTAAAAACCCCAGTTTGGACCAATTCATGGTGGAGGGAGCCTCTAAAAACCCCAATTTGGACCAATTCATGGTGGAGGGAGCCTCTAAACAGCCCAGTTTGGGCAAATTCATGGTGGAGGGAGCCTCTAAAAACCCCAGTTTGGACCAATTCATGGTGGAGGGAGCCTCTAAAAACCCCAGTTTGGACCAATTCATGGTGGAGGGAGCCTCTAAAAAACCCAGTTTGGACCAATTCATGGTGGAGGGAGCCTCTAAACAGCCCAGTTTGGGCAAATTCATGGTGGAGGGAGCCTCTAAAAACCCCAGTTTGGACCAATTCATGGTAGAGGGAGCCTCTAAAAAACCCAGTTTGGACCAATTCATGGTGGAGGGAGCCTCTAACCAGCCCAGTTTGGACCAATTCATGGTGGAGGGAGCCTCTAAAAACCCCAGTTTGGACCAATTCATGGTGGAGGGAGCCTCTAAACAGCCCAGTTTGGACCAATTCATGGTGGAGGGAGCCTCTAAAAACCCCAATTTGGACCAATTCATGGTGGAGGGAGCCTCTAACCAGCCCAGTTTGGACCAATTCAAGGTGGAGGGAGCCTCTAACCAGCCCAGTTTGGGCAAATTCATGGTGGAGGGAGCCTCTAAAAACCCCAATTTGGACCAATTCATGGTGGAGGGAGCCTCTAAACAACCCAGTTTTGGCAAATTCATGGTGGAGGGAGCCTCTAAAAACCCCAGTTTGGACCAATTCATGGTGGAGGGAGCCTCTAACCAGCCCAGTTTGGGCAAATTCATGGTGGAGGGAGCCTCTAACCAGCAGAGTTGTGGGAAAGCAGGGTGGAGGGAGCCTCTAACCAGCAGAGTTGGTGGAAATCAGGGTGGAGGGAGCCTCTAACCAGCCCAGTTTGGGCAAATTCATGGTGGAGGGAGCCTCTAACCAGCAGAGTTGTGGGAAAGCAGGGTGGAGGGAGCCTCTAACCAGCAGAGTTGGTGGAAATCAGGGTGGAGGGAGCCTCTAACCAGCAGAGTTGGGGGAAATCATGTTGGAGGGAGCCTAGTATTAGCAGAATTGTGCAACGCTTATGGTGGATGAGTATGAGGATGCGGAGGAATTGGAGAGGTTGAGTACAGACATGGAGTTTCATGTTGGGGTGCTTTACACAGGTGGGCACAAAAATGAAGGCTCTATCCAGTGGTGGTTCATTTTTATCAAAGTGAGCCGGTCGGCACTCTCAGCTGACAGACGGGTGCGCTTGTCAGTGATGATGCCACCGGCTGCACTGAACACCCTCTCAGATAGGACGCTGGCGGCAGGACAGGACAGCACCTCCAAGGCATATAGGGCAAGTTCAAGCCACAGGTCCAACTTCGACACCCAATACGTGTAGGGCGCAGAGGGGTCGGAGAGGACAGGGCTGTGGTCGGAAAGGTATTCCCGCAACATGCGCCTATACTTCTCACGCCTGGTGACACTAGGACCCTCTGTGGCGGCACTTTGGCGAGGGGGTGCCATCAAGGTGTCCCAGACCTTAGACAGTGTGCCCCTCGTTTGTGTGGACCGGTGAGAACTTGGTCGCCTACTGGAGGAACTGTCCTCCCTGCCGCCAACGTCACATGCTGGAAACATCTCCATCATATTCTGCACCAATTGCCTGTGGCAAGCATTGATGCGATTGGCCCTCCCCTCTACCGGAATAAAAGACGAGATGTTGTTTTTATACCGGGGGTCAAGGATAGCAAAGATCCAGTACTGGTTGTCCTCCATGATTTTGACAATACGCTTGTCGGTTGTAAAGCACCCCAACATGAACTCAGCCATGTCTGCCACAGTGTTAGTTGGCATGACTCCTCTGGCCCCACCGGAAAGTTCAATCTCCATTTCCTCCTCATCCTCCATGTCTACCCATCCGCGCTGCAACAATGGGACGATTCGAAGTTGCCCGGAAGCCTCCTGTATCACCATCACATCATCGGACAACTCTTCTTCCTCCTCCTCCTCCTCCTCCTCCTCCTCCTCCATTAAACGCGATGAAGCGGACAGATGTGTGGACCTACTCTCCAGCTGTGACGGATCGGATGCTATCCCTGACTCCTCTGTGTGATCTGAGTTATCCCTGATGTCAATCAGGGATTCTCTCAGAACACACAAGAGCGGGATTGTAAGGCTCACCATCGCATCCTCAGAGCTCACCCTCCTTGTGGACTCCTCAAACACCCGTAGGATGTCACAAAGGTCTCTCATCCATGGCCACTCATGGATGAGAAACTGAGGCAGCTGACTTTGTGGCACCCTAGGGTTTTGTAGCTGGTATTCCATCAAAGGTCTCTGCTGCTCAACCACTCTATTCAACATCTGAAACGTTGAGTTCCAGCGTGTGGGGACGTCGCACAAAAGCCGGTGTTGTGGCACATGCAGGCGTTGCTGGAGAGATTTTAAGCTAGCAGCGGCTACTGTCGACTTGCGAAAGTGGGCGCACATGCGCCGCACTTTCACCAGTAGCTCTGGAACATTGGGGTAGCTCTTTAGGAAACGTTGCACCACTAGGTTGAAGACGTGGGCCAGGCATGGAACATGTTGGAGTCCGGCAAGCTCCAGAGCTGCTACCAGGTTCCGGCCGTTATCACAAACGACCATGCCTGGGCCCAGGTGCAGCGGCTCAAACCATATTGCCGTCTCATCGAGGAGGGCATCCCTCACCTCGGAGGCAGTGTGCTGTCTGTCCCCCAAGCTGATCAGCTTCAGCACAGCCTGCTGACGTCTACCAACGCCAGTGCTGCAACGTTTCCAACTCGTAGCTGGGGTCAATCTAACAGCGGAGGAGGAGGCGGTGGCGGAGGAGGAGGCGGTGGCGGAGGAGGAGGCGGTAGAGGAGAAGGAGGAGGGGGGTGTTCTTCTCGTGTCCCTGCCAGGAATGTTAGGCGGGGAGACGAGGTACACCGGGCCAGTTTGGGAAGCAGTCCCAGCCTCAACTACATTCAACCAGTGTGCCGTCAGTGAAATGTAGCGTCCCTGTCCGCATGCACTTGTCCACGCGTCGGTGGTCAAGTGGACCTTTGTGCAAAGCGCGGAATTAAGGGCCCGCCTGATGTTGAGTGACACGTGCTGGTGCAAGGCGGGGACGGCACACCGGGAGAAGTAGTGACGGCTAGGGACGGCATAGCGAGGTGCCGCAGTTGCCATCAGGTCCAGGAAGGCGGGAGTTTCAACAAGCCGGAACGCCAACATCTCCTGGGCCAGCAGTTTAGCGATGTTGGCGTTCAAGGCTTGCGCGTGTGGGTGGTTAGCAGTGTATTTCTGCCGCCGCTCCAATGTCTGAGAGATGGTGGGTTGTTGTAAAGAAGCGCCTGATGGTGCCTTTGATGGTGCAGGAGAAGGAGATAAGACAGGAACAGGGGAGGATGAGGGAGAAGTCAACAAAGTGGCGGAGGCAGATGAAGTGGTGTCCTGGCTCGTCCTCTGGAGTGCATCGCCAGCACAGTCAGCAGTGGCAGTGGCAGAGGCAGAGGCAGTGGCAGAGGCAGTGGCAGTGGCGTGAACGGCAGGCGGCCTTTGTCCTGCCGTTGCTGCCTGCCACTGATTCCAGTGCTTGGATTCCAAATGACGGCGCATTGAAGTGGTGGACAGGTTGCTCTTCTCAGAGCCCCTAATCAATTTCGAGAGGCAAATTGTGCAGACAACACTATATCTGTCCTCGGCGCATTCCTTGAAAAAACTCCACACCTTCGAGAAACGTGCCCTCGAGGTGGGAGTTTTTCGGGGCTGGGTACGAACTGGAACATCTTGGGAGATTCCGGGTGTGGCCTGGCTTCGCCTAAGCTGCTGACCTCTGCCTCTGCCTCTAGCTACCCTTTTTGGTGCTGCACTTGCCTCAACATCCACACTACTTTCCCCGCTTGACATCCCCCCTGTCCAGGTCGGGTCAGTGTCCTCATCATCCACCACTTCCTCTTCCAACTCCTGTCTCATCTCCTCCTCCCGCACAATGCGCCGGTCAACTGGATGCCCTGATGGCAACTGCGTCACATCATCGTCGATGAGGGTGGGTTGCTGGTCATCCACCACCAAATCGAACGGAGATGGAGGAGACTCTAGTGTTTGAGCATCTGGACACAGATGCTCCTCTGTTAGGTTCGTGGAATCGTGACGTGGAGAGGCAGGTTGAGGGACAATGAAAGGAGCGGAGAACAGCTCTGGGGAGCAGGAACAGTTGGGGTTATTGTTCTGTGAAGCTTGGGAATTTTGGGAGGAAGGAGGACAAGACTGTTGGGTAATAGGAGGAGAGGAGGCAGAGTCTGACTGGCTGCTGGACAATGTGCTGTAAGCGTTCTCTGACAGCCATTGCAAGACCTGTTCCTGGTTCTCGGGCCTACTAAGGTTTGTACCCTGCAGTTTAGTTAATGTGGCAAGCAACCCTGGCACTGTGGAGTGGCGCAATGCTTGCTGCCCCACAGGAGTAGGCACGGGACGCCCTGTGGCTTCACTGCTACCTTGCTCCCCAGAACCATTCCCCCGACCTCGCCCACGGCCTCATCCACGTCCCTTTCCGGGAGCCTTGCGCATTTTGAATTCCCAGTTAGAAATTGGCACTATATACCAGTAGCAAAAATTGTGGGTGCACGTAACCCCAATATATTCTTTGAATTCCCAGTCAGACAATGGCACTATATACCAGTAGCAAGAAATGAGGGTATTTATAACCCCAATATATTCTTTGAATTACCAGTCAGAAACTGGCACTATATACCAGTAGCAAGAAATGAGGGTATTTATAACCCCAATATATTCTTTGAATTACCAGTCAGAAACTGGCACTATATGGCAGTAGCAAGAAATGAGGGTATTTGTAACCCCAATATATTCTTTGAATTCCCAGTCAGAAACTGGCACTGTATACCAGTAGTAAAAATTGTGGGTGCACGTAACCCCAATATATTCTTTGAATTCCCAGTCAGACAATGGCACTATATACCAGTAGCAAGAAATGAGGGTATTTATAACCCCAATATATTCTTTGAATTCCCAGTCAGAAACTGGCACTATATGGCAGTAGCAAGAAATGAGGGTATTTATAACCCCAATATATTCTTTGAATTCCCAGTCAGACAATGGCACTGTATACCAGTAGTAAAAATTGTGGGTGCACGTAACCCCAATATATTCTTTGAATTACCAGTCAGAAACTGGCACTATATGGCAGTAGCAAGAAATGAGGGTATTTGTAACCCCAATATATTCTTTGAATTCCCAGTCAGAAACTGGCACTGTATACCAGTAGTAAAAATTGTGGGTGCACGTAACCCCAATATATTCTTTGAATTCCCAGTCAGAAACTGGCACTATATGGCAGTAGCAAGAAATGAGGGTATTTATAACCCCAATATATTCTTTGAATTCCCAGTCAGACAATGGCACTGTATTCCAGTAGTAAAAATTGTGGGTGCACGTAACCCCAATATATTCTTTGAATTACCAGTCAGAAACTGGCACTATATGGCAGTAGCAAGAAATGAGGGTATTTGTAACCCCAATATATTCTTTGAATTCCCAGTCAGAAACTGGCACTGTATACCAGTAGTAAAAATTGTGGGTGCACGTAACCCCAATATATTCTTTGAATTCCCAGTCAGACAATGGCACTATATACCAGTAGCAAGAAATGAGGGTATTTATAACCCCAATATATTCTTTGAATTCCCAGTCAGACAATGGCACTATATACCAGTAGTAAAAATTGTGGGTGCACGTAACCCCAATATATTCTTCGAATTACCAGTCAGAAACTGGCACTATATGGCAGTAGCAAGAAATGAGGGTATTTGTAACCCCAATATATTCTTTGAATTCCCAGTCAGAAACTGGCACTGTATACCAGTAGTAAAAATTGTGGGTGCACGTAACCCCAATATATTCTTTGAATTCCCAGTCAGACAATGGCACTATATGGCAGTAGCAAAAATAGTGGGTGTATATAGCCCCAATTCTATTGCTAGGGGACTTGCAGGGTATTTCTGGGGTGAAGGTGGGGGGGCACACCGTTGGAACGGGTATCGGGGGTATATATCGGGTATACGGGAATACACTGACAGTGTATTCCATTCAGGATCCTGGGAAAGCTGGGTTGCGGCGATTGAGCCCGTCAGTACCACGTTACACTGACAAGCTTCTCCCTGGAATTTAGCTCTTACAAGAGCTGTTGTGGTTGTCTTCTCCTTCCTATCCTAGCCTGTCCCTGCCTACCCAGAATCTAAGCCCTAGCTAGCTGGACGGAAACCTCCGTCCTCGGTGAATTGCAAGCTCAGAATGACGCGAACCTGGGCGGCGCTGTTCTTTTAAATTAGAGGTCACATGTTTTCGGCAGCCAATGGGTTTTGCCTACTTTTCTCAACGTCACCGGTGTCGTAGTTCCTGTCCCACCTACCCTGCGCTGTTATTGGAGCAAAAAAGGCGCCAGGGAAGGTGGGAGGGGAATCGAGTAATGGCGCACTTTACCACGCGGTGTTCGATTCGATTCGAACATGCCGAACAGCCTAATATCCGATCGAACATGAGTTCGATAGAACACTGTTTGCTCATCTCTAATAAGGATTTGGCAGTTGATATAGAACTACGTGATCCTTATCTTTCTCAACATTTGCTGGGTCTAGAGGTTCCCATACACGTTAGATAGTCAGTCAATGTCAGAGGGTTGGGGGAATACACTTCAAATGTGTATGGTCAGATTTAGATTTTGTGTTCAAAGCAGAGTTGTCTATAGAGGGGTTACTCTGAGGCATATAACAAAAATTATCTCAAGTGATGTTGTATACTGTTTTCGACAATTTTCAATTTTCATCATAAATCAGCCGAATCCTTCAACCAGTATAGGAGATATACAAGAGTCTTCCCCTGTGTGCATGGCAGTATGGTGCTTCTGTCTCAAAGGTTTTATTGCTTATATAGGAGAATTTCTCTATTCATAAGACATCTGAATGAACATGCCACATGTTTCTATTGTATTCTTGCATAGTCTATTCCATTCTGTATGAGCATGAAGGCATACCGAGGCCCCATAGATTTAAATTTGTTCCATATCCGTGTTCTAGCCATTGTATTAACGGCCAGCACACGCCACATAGACATTAATGGATCTATTTACACTGTTTTAACAATTCATCTGTGAAATTTTTTAAAAAAATGTATTCAAAGTTTTTATTATTTTTTTTTATGTTGTACAAAGGATAGAACAGATACAAACATTGGCAGGAATAGGATATAACGAATGCAAAGTAATAAGCTGACAACAATATCAAGATAAGGTACAAAGCAATTGTATAGGACACAAAATCAATACTACATGAGGACCTTGTAAGGTCTCACTAATGGTAACCCAAAGTAGGGAAGAGGGGTAAAGAGAAGTGGAACAAAGGGTAAAGGCAAGGGAGAATATTAGTAAAGGAAGGAACGTAGGGTCAGGCGAAACATGGAAGCAAGAAAGAGAGACGAGAAAAAGGGAAAAGAGAGAGGTGCAACAAGTAGGAAAAGCGGCACATAGATTTGGAAGAGTTGGAGGATGTGAGATGCTCCTGGAAGACGCAGAATTTTGTATATCACTGTAAATGTCAGCTTCCAAAAGAGACAACTTTCTTGGGCTTCATCAGATCATGACAGAAGTTGGTACATTTGACAGTTCCTTAGAATATGAGAAACATAAAACTTATAATTTTCTGGCCATGTTCATGGATGCCTCAACAGACTTATGAATATGAGGAATCTGTAACATCGGATTACGCTCAAGTGCGCACTGGTGGTGTCCTTATTGGTAGTCAATCAGCCTTGCCAGGAATGGTCCAGTAGATGTTTTACTAACTTGACACAAGAGGGCTTTTATCTACAGATATATTTTTTTACTTAATAGATAACTGCATTTGATAAAGATTTCATTCATCATTAAAAATTTTATAAAATGTTTTACTTTAACAAATTGACCTATAGCCGGCAGCCAAATCTCACAAAGCAGCGTAAGAAGCGAGTTTACTCTCTGAGTAATCCGGGCTTAGTGAAGCCCAAGAGTATCAGGCATTGTCCAAGAAGCCGAGACAATCCCCCCACAGATCTCATTTCTCTTGTCTTTGGAATTCCTGATCTAAATAGCAGCAGCTACTCATTCTCTTTTATTATAATTTAATTCAAATCAGGTTTTCTTGTCCCTATCAGCATCTTTACCTCAAAATGCCTTTTAGATCTCAGTCTCGACTGTGCTTTTCTTCCCCCCACACTTCCTTGTCTTGATGTTTTCAATTTGGCCTCTGAAGTTTTCTCCCGTTGGATGAAGCTCAATGCTTCATTATTTCATTTAGCTCCAAACATAAAACCCTGTATTTTTATCGTTAAGTAGAGGTAGGAAATCCTATAAACACAGCAACATGTAGATCCTGAAATTAGCAGGCTAGGAAATCTTAATCTGAGCCCGGCAAAACATCAACGTAGAGGGGGGTTTACATCAGAAGCCACAAGGTCGTGCTAAAAGGGTGGGGAGAAAATTCCTCTTTCCTGAAAATAAACTGATTGCCCTGCCAATGTATGAGTGCAATCTCAGCTCCGGCTCAGGATACTCGCTGCCGTTTCATCTGATCAAGAATTATAAAAAGAATAACAGATTTAAGAGGGCTTTCCTGCTGAATACAACCCAAGCTCTCCAATCAATGCGAGAGGCATATGTTTATTTATACAGGCTATCTGGGCATACATTCGCTAAGTATGCTGATGTGCAGAGAAAAGAGCCAAAAAGGAACCATCATTAAAATGTAAAACGAGTAGGAGAGACAAAATAGAAAAAAAATCACTTTTCAATTTGTTGCCTTATGAAAAAAAAAATGTGTAGCTCAGACCTGGGCCAGATCATGACTTCATAGGTCACAGCTCTACATCAGTGAGGCAAAGCAAAGGCAACTTTCATGGTTGTGTGACAACTGCACTCCAAATTAGATTAACCGAATGCCCATTGACCATATACATCCAGGTGATCAGCATCTATCTCTGCAAGAACGTGCTTGATATCCTTACACAAGATGGTGCAGCTGCAGAAGAAGAGAGTCAGCCACACATCTCAGAGAGAAGGCAGGGACAGTGAGTGCTGTGTCTGCTGCAATGGGAGCCACCATGATGCAACCCTTCTGTCCCAGCAGTCTCATGATCCTCTGGGGACAGGAACCGTAAATTTATATTCGCACAATAGTGTGAAAAGGCATCTAAGAGAACCTTTCACGTCTTCTGGCGCTGGTTGTATTATATACTGCTAGAAAGCTGACAGTGCACTTTATTGTTATGCACCAGGGTGTTGGCGATATCGATGCCATTAGCTTCGGCACTGATATCCCTCCACTGTCAGAAGGGCGGGCCTTACAGCCTAGTGTCATCACTGGGCTATGAGGAACGCTCCCCCTGACAGTACTCTTGATATTTTCGGCACCTGGATACAAACCATCACAGCTGAATTCCGCGCACTGTCAGCTAGTCACCAGTTATATGGCCAGCCTAAGGCAGTCATACAACCATAGATCTACTTTTCTCCTTCTATTGAAGTCTAACAAGCAGGTAATTTTATCTCAACTCAAAAATCACAACAGCTGCAGTTCAGGTCCTACCTCTGGTTGAGATTACTCTAGTCTAGCCAAAGATGTAACGTGAGTCGCCACCCTAGAACACATTTGGGTTTTAATCTGAATTGGTATTTCCATGGTTAACCTTTACAGCATGTCCATGGGATATACCATAATTGCCTGAAAGAGGTGCACTCCACCTCTGGGACCCTCATCTTTTGGGAAAATGGGAATCCCATTATGTGATTCACATATATAACACAACGGTGGAGGTGATAGGAGGAAGCTGTGATAATCAGAAACAGTTTGGGTATGGTCACATGGAAGAATTTGAAGCAGACTCTTCCAATTCCAACATTTGAACAGGCCCTTAGACTTCCCCTCCACTGACTTCTATAGGGAAAGTGGATCATAAGCTATTCCATAAATGGTGTAGATGGGTATCCCTACTTTATAACTGGCCAATAGAGTAATACTCCAGTTTTTACTTCTGTAATCTACTTAGTTTAAGCCTAGTTATTGTTTTGGACGAAGTCTAATAACATCACAACATCATTGGTCTTCGGTGTAATGCTTCCCTATCCCTGTGCTTAGTGTTAATACATGGACAATGCTTGTAAGGGTACCTCCAACCTGCCACAAAGGATTCAGGGAGTTGGACACAAGAACAATGCATTACAATCACTTGACATGGTCTTTTATTTCCAGGTTATGTAGCCCAGCAAGTAGACCTTGGACAATAAAGCATCTGTTGAAATATTCTTAGTATTAGCCTATAGAAACCATTGCCGAATTGATCCTATAGGATTATATGGGGAGTATCATATTTGGCTCTTGTACAAGAACTAATCAGATTCACGTCTACAATTAAGCGATATTAGCTCTGCTAGAACTAATTAAGAATTTCACCAGTTGTCTCAGCCCTTTGAAGATAAGCAGTTAACATAATTGTCTAAAGCTGTTACTTACAGTACAGCAGATTTTAGATTCAAGGGGAAAATCCCAACAGTGTTGGAAAAGAATATAGGCATGTAGTAATAGAAAATAATTTTCAAGTACATTCTGTGCCCCCAGGCAGCTCCTCCATAGATGAAACACCAGGAACAGCTATTTATGTATTTCCTCGTCACCTTGTTATGTACCAGATGGGAGGAACGGAGGGAATCAGATCAGAGGTTGCTCTATCCTAATATATTCCATGGAATTTGCCTCAGAACCATGTCCTTTTTCTTCAATGACATAAATATTAATGGTGATAGATTTTGTCATTCCAAATTTCAAGGACATGGTTTTCTTAAACTGTCTAAAAACATGATGTGTCTAAGGGGCTTTTCACAAGAACATGATCGGGCATCTAGAAATATGGTCCATGTGTCAGCCACATTTCCCAGCATGAGCATAGTATTGTGATTTATTATGCTGTAAGCTTCCACATTACTGCGGCATTACTGTAGAGTACTCACAGCAGTATAGTGATATATGATGCGGCACTACTGTACAGCACTCACAGCAGTATAAGATAAGATAAGATAAGATAATCCTTTAATAGTCCCACAATGGGGGAATTTCAGTATGTTACAGCAGGATAGTAATACAGATACAGGATAATACACAGTAAAATATTACGGACGTAGACACACATAAGCTGAGAAGAGAAGATATACTAGGAGTCCATAGCAGCTAAGGAACAGAAGAAGAAAGAAGGAAGATTTCATAGTCATAATCATTAGTTTTCTGTGCGGAGTGATCTTCGCTTGGTCTGATGCAGATTATACAGCCTGATTGTATTGGAAGGAAAGACTTGCGATAGCGCTCCTTCTCACACTTGGGGTGAAGCAGACGGTCACTTACAGTGCCATCAAGGTCTCATACATGGGGTGGGATTAATTCTCCAGCATGGAGCTCACCATGGACAGTATCCTTCTGTCACCCCCCACCTGTACTGGGTCCAGGGGGCTCCCCAGGACAGAGCTGGCCCTCCTGATCAGCCTGTCCAGTCTATTTCTGTCCCTGGTTGATATACTGCACCCACAGCAGGCCATACCAAAGAAGATGGCTGAAGCAACCACAGAGTTGAAAAAGGCCCTAAGAAATGGCCCCTGGACTCCGAAGGCCCTCAGCCTCCTGAGCAGGTAGAGCCAGCTGTGACCCTTTCTGTGCAGCACTTCCAGGTGATCAGCTCAGTCTAGTTTAATATTGAGGAGCGCACCTAGATACTTATAGGTCCTGACTATCTCAATGCATGTTCCTTGGATCTCCACCGGGTCGGGGCACTTCTTCATTTACTAAAGTCCACCACCATCTCCTTGGTCTTCCCAGCATTAATCCTAAGGTGGTTCTGCTGGCACCAGTCAACAAAATCCCGATTTAAGTCTCTGTATTCCCTATTGTCACCATCAGTGATAAGGCCTACTATAGGAGAGTCATCGGAGTACTTCTGTAAGTAACAGTTGGATGAGTTGTGCCTAAAGTCAGCAGTGTACAGTGTGAAGAGAAATGGGGCAAGAACTGTACCTTGTGGTGCCCCAGTACTACAGATCACAGTGTCAGACACACAGTCCTGGGCTCTCACATACTGAGGGCGGTTTGTCAGGTAGTCTAGGATCCAGTTGGACAGGTGATAGTCCACACCACCAAGGTTCAGTTTCTCCCTCAATAGCCCTGGCTGAATGGTGTTGAACGCACTGGAGAAATCAAAGAACATTATTCTCACAGTGTTTCCTAGTTTCTTCAGGTGAGTGAGAGCACTGTGAAGAAGGTGGATGATGGCGTCATCTACTCCAATGCCCGGTCGATAGGCAAACTGGAGGGGGTCCAGAGCGGGGCACACTAGAGGGCATAGGTGTGTCAGAACCAGTATCTCTAGGACCTTCATCAGGTGGGATGTCAGTGCTACAGGTTGGTAGTCATTGTGGTCCATTGGGTTGGGTTTCTTTGGTACTGGTACCACACAAGATGTTTTCCACAGTTGAGGTACTACTCCCAGCTTTAGACTGACATTGTACATGTGCGTAATAATACCACCTAACTGGTCACTGCACATTTTAAGAACTCTTGCGCTTATCCCATCGGGTCCTCTGTCCTTGTCTGCTTTAATCCCCTTGATTTCCCGACACACCAGAGACTCCTTGAGGATCAGATAGTCAGATTGCAGTTGACTGCAGGTCGGTGGAGGTTGGGTCTTGGTGTGTGAGGAGAGGGGGGTTGACTGACATGCCGGTGAAGGGAGAGTTGGTTTGGAGTCAAATCTATTGAAGAATAAATTAAGCTTGTTAAGCCACTTCCTGTCACCTATAGTATAGTATAGTGATATATGATGTGGTATTAGTGTACAGCACTCACAGCAGTATAGTGATATATAATGCAGCATTACTGTACAGCACTCACAGCAGTATAGTGATATATAATGCAGCATTACTGTACAGCACTCACAGCAGTATAGTGATATATGTTGCTGTAAGCTTCCAAATTACTGCAGTACTACTGTATAGCATTCATAGTACTCGCTAGCAGTATGGTGATATATGATTCTGTTAACTTACAAATTACTGTGGCACTACCATACAGTATTTACAGCAGTATAGTGATTTATGATTCTGTAACATTCCCAATTACTCTGGCACTACTGTACAGCACTCACAGCACCATATTGATTTATAATGCTGTGAGAGTCCTACTACTGTATAGTACTCAAAGCAGCATTGCACCATGTACTGTACAACAGTGCCATGGTAAAGCACCATGGAATTAATGGTGCTATATAAATAAACAATAATAATAATGGTAATTTAGCAGCTCGCAGCATCCTAAATCAGTTGAGTTCCGTTTATACAAGCCAATGTCGGGAAAGTATATGTAGCGGACTCATGGACCACAATTTTTGGATCATATTTAACAGTCCTTTTGTTTACGTGAAAGGGTTGTTAAATAGAATATTTATATAAAAGAACTAAGTATGTGTCAAATAAGTAAATAATATGGTAGACATATGGTAGACAGTTAGATCAGGGCTACACTACTTGTTTTTATGGCCGTTACTGATGGATTTTAACTATTGAGTGGCGGATGCAGGTTACAAGATTCCATACAACTCAATACATTCATTTGGACTGCAGATGTTATTCAATAGTTAAAATCAATTAGTAGCATTTCAAAGAGTCACAGTGTAGCCCTGGCCTAAATGTGGCTAACTTATTTGCTTATTTCAGACCTAAAGTGGTTGTCTCATGAAGACCACTTTAGGTCGGGACCCCACGTAGTGTAAATAACACAGTTTGGCGTTGGTAGAAATGCCAATGGCAAAAAAAAATCTGTATAGTGGATGGGATTCTAGCAAAATACTAGGGAATTGGATTAAGCAGACGGTAGAAGTACTTCCTATATATTTTCTATTCATTTTGTAGCCATTCTTGGCTTTGGCTCAAAAAAAAAAAAAAAAAACTGCAATAAAAAAACCTGCGTTTCCGCAACAGGAGGACACAGCCTAAAACCACTGCAGGAAAAATTGTAGCAAAAACTCAACGCAAAAAAATGCACCTTGAACTTCTACTTACAATTTGCACTGGAAATTCTGCTACATTTTTTATTGTGATGCATTTCCACCATGGTTTTCCCAGTACATGGGGCCTTCGCTGTAGTCAGAAGACTCCATATTGTCTATTAAGTTTCCTATCCCTTTAATAAGTGATAGTTTTAACCGCTACAAGGACTGTACTGCTAATATAATATATTAAGGCTGACTTTGCCATTGTTATTGACATAGTGAACACTCATCTTTATTTAATAAGGTTGTAATGGAGTTGGTATCTTTCCAGCTCTTGTTAACCACAACTCCCACCTTGCTTGTTATTCACCAACAACTGGAAAGCCACAAGTTTCCCTGTGTCTGGATTTTATGGCAGTCTACCACTATTGTTCAGCTGTTGCTGCACACACCCAGTAGACTGTTAAAGGTAAATGCAGAAAAAAATCAGAATACAGAAATCATAACCTCTGACCTTTAAAGTGCAAAAAATGCAGGCAGGGGAAGATCGAGACGTTTTAACACAAATATCTCAATCCCACCTGGAGCAAGCCCAGAGTAAATTCTTAACATTGCCCAAGACTCCATTACATTTAATCCATAAGTGTTGGAAAGGATTACACAAAGGTGAGCTCCACAAAACAATGCAGAGGCCAAATACAAGATGGTCAGCACAAGATACAAGTTTACTGATCAATGTGGCTTTTGTCTTTGTACAATGTGATGAGTTAGATAAACATAGGTAAATACGCGGATGCCAGAAATTCACATTTAGTTTGCTTGGATTTGCTTTTTTCACAAGGGAGTGTTAGCTCAGCAGTATCCAGTCAATAAGGCATTGCAGTATATTCGGCTGTAATGCAAAATGGACAATTGTAATACAGACCTTATCACATCATATTATATCATGCTTTTTAGCTTTTATACGGCTCATGTCAGAAGGGGTCATGACTCTCATTGGGGAGAGACCAGTATAGGGATTTATTAGACCATTCCTTGCTAAGAAATTTGGGTAAGGAATATAAATAAATATAATAAATAATAAAAAAATATATTATATTTTATATTTTTTATTCTATTATAAAATATAATAGAATAAAAAAAGAGGAATTTGCTCCAAGCGCCACCTATTGGAAAGTAGCTCCTTATAGATTAATAACTGGTTTTCAAAGAAACTTAAGGGCATAATCTGGGAATAATAGCCAAGCCAGAATAACTCGTCCAGAAAGAAGAAGGTCCCATCCGCTCATCCTCATTGAATTTGCCTACTTTGCTCATTTTGATATCTGTACTTAAATCTTGCTGACTCTGATACTGCCAACTCCCATGCCAGGACTATAAAGGATTTACAGGATATGTAAGAGTCTGAATATAGTTTTTATTTAGATAAGTCCTACATAAACAGTAAATAGGTTTTCGTAAATCCCCTTCATAACTATTAACCAGAGGCAAAAAACAGCAAAAAAAATAAAAATTGAAAACTAGAATGTCTGCCTGCTTGGGCCTAGTCTGTGCAGAAATGAATCTGGAAAGGAATGCTGGGAGATTACAGTTCTACTTTAGAAAGTGTCTTTATAATAGTAGCTGTTAGTAGAGTAAGCAGTATGTCATAGAGTATCCAAACAAGATAACACAATGGATACAAGTTACTCAACTTTTCATTTTGTAAACTGTAACATTCTTTAGTATTCAAAGTTGAATGAACATTTCACAGGAGGAACTTCCAAAGTTATACAAAAGGCTTACATCTATGTGGGGTATCAGTGTAATGCTACTTCTATGCCCATAAACATTGATATGGATTACTACTTAGATCCACACTGTAGGGTTGATATATCATGCCCGGCATTCAAGCCTTGAGAAAAGTCACCATTGTTGCTCTAAAAATAAGTGACTTGCTACCATCGTCTTCCACACTTGCCACTTGTGGAGATCAGGGATGCTTCACCCCAACAGATTTACTACAACTTGCACCAGAAAACTGACACAAGTTACAGCTGAAATAGACAACAGTTTCGGACTTAATTCTGACAAGTACCAAAGTCTTTAGACACTTTGATTGCATATTATGGCAGTGGAGACACGGATTCAGACCAGTGCACAAGATGTTAGTCTGACTATATCTGCCCCAGTGTCTCTAGAACAAGACTGATGTTCCTAAACCATTGGTGTAGCTATAGAAGTACTACTGGTTCTTCTGGCATAAAAGCCTTATTAATGCCCTGTGTCAGCTCTAGTACTAATCCTCTGGTGGAGCAGCACTGATAACAGAAAGCACAATATGTGTCTCTATACTAGTACATGTATATTTGAATAAGTTTTCTGTATTTGCATATGTTTGTCTGACTATTGGCAGGAAATGACAATTTCTATGTGTGGGTGATACCGGCTAACAGGGTTTCATGGATTTGCCTATTGTTTACTCTTTCTCTTTATTCTATGAGAAATTGAATTCTGCTTACTTTGATGGGTGGTGCCTGGTGTTGAGTGGTGTTGTTGAGTACTCTATAGGATACTAAAATCTATTGCTTTGGCCAAGCATGTGTTCTCAATGGGGAGAAAACAGACATATTGATCAGACATATTGACATCCAGCTTGGCCAACCTCTCTTTGAAATTCGATTCTGATGATCTGTTTTTAATGAGTAGGGCCACCTTGAGACTACTCATGGATTTTTAGTAGTCATGATATACTAAAGCTTTGTATAGCGCTACTGCAGTTTATAAAGCAGTCCAAAACTGCACACAACCCTATGGACTTTAGCTTTAACACTATACGAAAAGTCTCGGTGTTACCCTAGCCTACGGGTATGGACACATGTTCAGGTATTGTTCATGCAGTTCTGAAGCCAAAACTAGGAGTCGATTGAAAACAGAGAAGAACCATCTATCATGTAACACCTGGTTCAGAAACTGCATCAACAAAACGTGAATATTTGTCCTTACCCGTAGGCTAGGGTTACAGTGTCCTCAATACTAATAGGTTAATAAGACACAGCCTGAGCCTCAATGCCCCTACAAAATTCTGGCTGATGATTTTGTGAGTTGTAAATGATATCCACCATTGTGTGTGGTTTTATAGACAACCGTAGTAGATAGACCACGTTTGTGTCTGCATGTTTACACAGGCGTCCTCCAGATATTTTTTTTTTTCTCCAAATTTAAAAAAAACAATTGGCTTAAATTTGTTTAGGCTTAGAAAAGAAAATCAGATTAGAACTCATATGTACAGGGTCCAAAACTGGTGCAATGGCCCTCCACTTTACATACTGTAGTTGTTGGACCATCAGTGCATGTATGCATGTAACTGTGCATGTATATATGTAACTGTGCATGTATGTATGTAACTGCATGTGTAACTGTGCATGTATGTATGTAACAGTGCATGTAACTGGGGAAAAGCTACTGCCTGACTTTTCTGGTAGCAGCTTATCTCTCCAACATCAAGAAAAGGGTCTTGAAATCTAATCACCCCATGCCAACATATGCCATTGCAGGAGAGTTGAGGCCCCTATACACATTAGATGGCAGTCGTAATTGGTGGGATCGGCCAGTAAACATCTAATGTGTCCAACTAGCTTAAGTAGTAATATACAAGTGCTAGTAAGTATTGTGTGTTAGATTATGTTTGTCAACGGATTCAGTTTTATTAAAGCTGGCTATATACTAATGGTTAAAGCCCTATTACAGGCCGATTATTGAGTCAATTGTTGTGAATTACTTTTCCTAAGAACAGTCATTGACGATAATTGACCCATGTAAATGTGCTCCATAAAAGATACCAGATTGTTGGCATTGCCTTGTGTAAACAGGAATAGGCTGCTGACAATAATGGAACTGTGGAATAATGGAAAAACAATCATATGGGCACATTCAGTGCAAATAATTGTTCTATGTAAATGAGAGCTCAATAAACACTGATACTCAGGCTACGTAAATGGTTTCTTAGTCTGTACAAGGTGTTATTTTTGGAAACAATGCCATAAGTTAAAACATTAACTCGAAGAATATTTATCTTGATCTGTGACCTGGTGCAGGCTTTTATTGATGGGATCCCCATCTCTCATCTATCATGAGCTCCTATCTTAGTCTGGTTAATATCTGTCACAAACATTGATTCATGACAAGGAGCCAACAGCTGTATAACTTGGATGTTTATAATCTCCAATGACCAATGTAAAGGGAATGCGCAAACTGGACTACAATGGCAGATTAACAAACTTGGCGTTATTCAGTTTAGAGAAAAGACATCTACGGGGAGACCCAATAACAATGTATAGATACATGAAGGGACAATACAAAGAACTTTCTAATGATCTTTTTACTCCTAGGCCAGTGACAGTGACAAGTGACATCTTCTACGTCTGGAGGAGAGGAAGTACCAGCAACATAGAAGGGGATTCTTTACAGTAAGAACAGCGAGGCTCTGGAAGTCTCTGACCCAGGAAGTGGTGATGGCGGATTCATTGAACAAATTCAGAGGGCCTGAACTCAACTCTGTAAGGTTTATTTTACTTTATGATTACCTGTGTAAGGGAAATAGATTATGGTTACATGCACTTGGCTGAGTAGGTGTGAAGCAGAGTGTCGCATCATTACGGCAGACCACAACCACATCCAAATACTGTTATTCATTTTTTTGCTGTGGTTCTGAACACAGTGGCCATAATGGTTGTAGAATCCGACAATCAATCCATAACTGGACCATTACTTTCTCATCCAATGTACCCTTTAGGCTCTGTCCTAATATGCAGCTGCCGCATAAACGTAAAACCTCACCCAGAAGCAGCGGCCACGGTATCCAGGTACTACATGGTTTCGTCCACTTGCAGCATACACAACATTAGAACTAAGCCTTAGGCTGCAACCCCATGTGGTGCAAATCCAGTGATTTGGCTGCGGTGGAAATACTGCGGCAAAAATGTAGTGGCGTAAACAATGCCGTTTTATAGTCACTGCAAAGTAGATGATATTCTATGAAATCTTATCCACACACTGTAGAAAAATACACGCAGCGGAAATGTTGCGATTTCCAAAACGACATGGTTTTGGTAATCGCAGCATGTCAATTATACCGAAGGAAACACCGGCAGTGTCCCTATATGTATAATTGAAGCTGAAAGTCCGCAGAGGATATCTCTACGGGCTTTCTATGAAAAGCGCATAGGAAAAAAACGTGCTGCAGCCCACTACGTGGGGTCTTAGCCTTAAAAGGGCTAGATATATATTAAACACATCCTTCTCCAGGGAATATAATAATAATAATAATAATAATAATAATAATAATAATAAAATGCTCTAGAATCTAATCACTATGTGTAATGTAATATAGGACTTTCTATATGTAAATGGGACTTTCTATGTATTGCTGATTTAGTATTAGGGTATAGTCACACATAGTAGATGAATTGCAAATCTTTAACTGAAAATCAGTTCCATTCATCGGAATGAGGTTATTTTTGTGGCAAAGATCAGATCAATAAGACAGTCACAGGCATTTCTGCAGCCTTAGTATTCTTCAGTTCTCCTAAGCTGCTTTTGGGAGTTACTGTCCACACCCTTTAAATGCATAAGTATAAGAGATACAAATTGGCTAAAACGGATTATAAGTAAGTAAAATCCAATTAGCACAATAGCGCACAAGGAACACAGTAATAAAGATGTTTATACCCTGATACATACATTAAGGGTTCATTTACAGCCCAATGTAGAGAATCATCGCTGACATGTTGATCTGCACTTGTTTGCCGTGACCTTTTACAATGGTCGATGCAAATTACTGTACACAGGGCTGGAATGATTGATACTGCGATACGGTTTCATTGGTTGCCAGTAGTATATCTTGGTTTTCATGGGGTGATGTCCTGTGAGTGTTAGATGATTTATTCACTGATGGAAATCACATTTGTAGTATAATCACAAAGGTAGATTTTGGTGACGTTTATGAGACCAAACCAAGTGTTGATCATCCAGTGTGAGAACCTATAGAGGACAGATGGTTCTTTTACTTTTTAAATCCTCTACTGGTTTTAGCTGCATTGAAAAAAAAAACTGAAATTTTGTCCTCACCATGACATGGGCCAGTTATGAGAAACAAGAGTTCCTACAAAGACTTGTTCCAAATAATGGGGTGGTGGGATTTGATAATCAGCCCATGTCAATGGCTTAAAGTGGACCTTTCACTGCAGTCCAATTTTTTCTCTAGCCCCCACTGTTTCCAAGCAATCACTGCTTTTAGTTTTGGCACCTGATATACTATTTAGTCTCTGTACTGTCAGGAGGGCGGTGTCAGGCAGGGGCAGACAAGGGGTGTGCTTCTGAGATCTGACACTGTCTGCCTCTGATTGGAGCTCTGAATCACACCCCCTGCCTGACACTGTGCTTTTTATGTGTTATCATGGGGAAGTCCATTTTTCTCTAGCCCCCACCGTTTCTAAGCAATCAGTTTTGGTGTCTGATATACTATTTAGTCTCTGTACTGTCAGGAGGCCAGTGTCAGGCAGGACAAGGGGTGCGATTCTGAGCTCTGACACTGGCGGCCTCTGATAAGAGCTTTGAATCACACAACCCCAACCTGACACCGCCCACCTGACATTGCAGAGCTGAAATAGCACATCAGGCACCAAAACTAACTGAGCTTGTTGCTCAGAAATGGTGGAGGCTATAAAGAAAATTCCATCCATGGTTTGAGGTGGCAAAAGGTCCTCTTTAAGAAGGACATGTATGTATATATTCAAGAATAGCTCTAGAGCTCTATAGCTTCTTACCTTCTATATGACTACAAAAAACCCACAAATCAGATGACAATATATCATGATGACATGGATTACTGAAGCTATACATAAGCTCAAAAGACATGAATTGGTCCAGAGCCGGATTAGCCATATACTTTTATTGATGAATTTATGGGGATGTCTCATCATGACAACTCCTTCTTAGATTAAAGTAGGGCAGGTCCGTCTCCTGGAACCTCCAGTGATCAGTTGCTCTGGAAGTTGTAGCCAGTCGTATACTTCACCTGTTGCAGAGGAGATGAAATATAAAACCTGTAGATATAAATGCACCTTCAGACAAAACTGTAACCTGCTTCTAGAGTTAGAAGATAACCACAGTCTGACCAGTACTGACTCCTTTTCTATATATAATACTTACAGGAATTATTTTTACATTCTTAACATGATATTGTAAGTGAAAGACATGAGCGGCAGTCATGTAGATGACTTGGTTGACCATTTTTTGGTTTAAAGTCAGTTGATGGGTTCCTCATGTCTGATATTGAGTTTAGTATTTTAGTAAATCACAACAGAAACTAGAAATGACATCACATACTAGTAAAGTGATATAATCTCTTCCATTCTCCACAAAAATAAGAATATGGAGTTCTCTTACGCAGCAGAACACTGACTGGACTTGTCATCTCCCCTACTTATAAATTCATGGTTTTAGGGATAATAATGTTAAAAACCATCTCACTAGGAAAAGCTTTGCTGCCTGTAATGTGGTTTGCTAATCAGACTTCCTTCCTGGGTTGATCAAGTTAGAGATAACCTTATGTTACTAATCTTCATCATCATCTCGAGAAAGTATAAATTCAATAATCTGGCACCCGCAGGATCAGAAGGATACTGGATAGTCGAGTTTTCTGAGATATGGAACTGATATGAAGATTTTTGGTAATTTTTGGTAAACAGAGAACATTGCTTTAGCTTCTGTCTCTGGTATCTTCAACATGGGGAGCACACGTATGCCGGCTCCCATAGAAAGCAATAGGGCCTGCTTTAAATGCTGCTGATTTGGAACGTTTACACGTTCCGATTCAGCCAGAGTATCCTCCGTGTGAAGGGGCCCTGAGAATGGGTGTGGGGAGTACAGTCTTGATTTCAAGAACATTGAGGCAGATTTGCTAAACTAGTCTAATAGACTGTGTGAATTTATCCCAGTGGCTAATGCTGGATGATAAATCTGGTGAATCTTTACACTGTCTAATGTGGGTTCATACCACCTAGTAATTATTTTACGTACCACCAGAATTTGTGCCAGAATTTTTACACAATTGTTGAATCTTAAGCCTATCCTTTGCCAAAAAATCCACCTACTAATCGAGTAAGACAAGTAAAGTGTCTCAAACATGTAGTGGACAATGGGTAATCCAGCTTTTTGGCATAAATGAAGTTAGATTTCTGAAGCATTTAGCTTAGAAAATTTTCCTATTATGCATTGTCTTCCATTCTTCTATACACCACAGTAAAATATGACTTGGTACATATGTCTGCACACCATTTCCACAGCTCTCATTTTACATGAATGAAGGAAGATTTAGCAGGAATGGAGTAGATTTGCAAAAAAAAAAAAAAATTTTTTTTGAAAATAATGTTACTTTTAAAGCACCATATTAGAGAATATTGAGTGAATATAGAAGTGTCCCTGTTCAGGACCTTCATGTATAACCAGAGTAGCGTTAGATTGTATTAGTGTCTGTCTCTAGCTCCGGATATCTATGCATTGCAGGGACAGCCTATTGATTTCAATGGGCACTGTGTAATGCTTCATTTTTCCTAAAAGAATACTTACTGCTAGCTGGGGTTGCCACAGATTACAACTAGAGGTCCTTGTAGTCATATACTCATTGATCACCTTATCATCAAGAGGCAAAACCAAATGTCTATAGAAATAGAAGGAGAAATTAATAAGTAGAATATTACATAGTGAGATGAGACTACAGTAAGTGGCATAAGCAGGAACGTCTGTGAGCAGTAGCGACTTCCAATAAAGAAGTTGGCTCGTGATAGAACGTTACCTGCCTGGGATTTCCAGGCTGAGCGGAACAAAGTCACCCTCAGGGGAAACAGTTCAGAATATGCCATTTTGACTTTTATCTTCTAACAAATCATTTTTTCTCATTTTCCATATGCCGTTAATATTAATTAAGCAGAGTAAAATTGTAAAATCACCTTTGTTACAAAAATGCCTTTTTATTTATTTTTTCTTGAATGTGGACATTGAGGTGCAGTAATTCTAGAAAAACTTGAATAAATATTAACCGATGCAAATTTACGTTTAGAATTTTTTGTCTTTATTTTCAGGGGTTTTTTTTAAAGTGCCTTCTTACTAGGATATACCATAAATGTCTGATAGATGTGGGTCCCACTTCTGGCAAGTGCAGTTTTTTCCGAAATGATCATAACCCCGACGGCCTGTCCTGCATGATTCTGTGGTCACTATGAATGGAGAGGTGGTAGCCAGAAGGTGCTCACAACTCTATAGCACTCATAGGAGCTCTGAATACACCCACACATGTCTCTTCCTGTGTCATACAGTATTCAACAAATAAAAATGTGTGTGTCTAGTTATTCTACCAATTAACCCATGTCAGCCATATGTAACCACACACTATTTCAGGTTTTTCATCTCTCATGAGTACAGAGAAGAGTTACTGTATGGCTGGTTGAGAGGTCTTAGATGCACCCCAGGAATACTACAATTTTTAATAACAGAGCCCTATCACCCTTCTTCTATTGCTTTGCCTTTTTATTAATTCAAGGTAATGGAGAATATTGTATGAGCCTATAGAAGTCAATAGGCAGGGGCGTAACTACCAAGGCAGCAGCAGTAGTGGCTGCCACAGGGCCCGGGACATTAGGGGCCCAGCGGCATCCACTACCGATGCAAATGAATTTTTGGGGTTGTTTTTATAAGGCCGTTACCTGCTGGAGTGACTCCAGCTGGCAATGGGCCCTATTTGCTTACCAATCCTGGCTCCTGCTCACGGCCGCTGCCGCTTCTCCTTTTGCAGAGGCATCTTTGAGCAGGATTCAGAATCTGTAAGTGAGACTTACATTATACTCAGGGGTCTTTTCAGGTGAGGGAACATAAAAACATTGTTACTTATCTCTCCTGGCTCCAGCAAGCTTTGGGCCTACTTGTGTGACATCATGGGCCAGGCTTGCGTCCTTATGTGTCGTGACGCAAGCTCTGGCTCAAGTGACATCTGGGCCATCATTGAAGATGGCTGACATCAGCAAGGAGTGCGCTGGAGCCCAGGAGAGGTAAGTAACAGGTTTTTTAATATTTTTATCCTCCCCTGGGTCTCCGATTATTATACTCTAGGATCTGAAACATGTCAGTCGGGGTCTTCAGGGGGGAAGGGGTCGGTCGAGGGGGAAGGGGGCATGTCATAAATTTGCCATGGGGCCACGCCATTCCTAATTAAACCACTGTTAATTGGTGTCATACTTGCATTTGTTTTCCTGGACTGTGGGTTTAACAAATAAAACCTGAGAATTAAATGGGTTGTCCCATAAAAGACACTTACATCCTATACACAGGATAGGCGGTAAGTGTGAAATCATGGGGGGTTCGAATGACAAATCCCCAGCAATGAGAAGAACTGTACTGTAAGCCCCCCATGCCTCCTCCATATGAATAAAGCACAAGTGCACTTGAGTGACCGATGCTCCATTCACTGCTGTGTAATCTCTGACGGTCCCATTACAGTGAATGGAGCATCAGTCACAAGTGGGAAACCCATTTAAGTAACTACATAGTACTTGGTATGATTACTGTGGATTTAACTTCAATTCTCTTTAGAATTATCTTTAATTTACCAATGGCATGAAAATTTCACCACCCGGGAATTATTGCTAAAGCTTCAACACACCAAACAGAATGAAATGGCAGAGTTAGCATATAGTCACATTTCATAAAAGCCTAATATTCTTCTTATAGTGCACCAGTACGTCTAATAAAATATATATATAAATCAATATAATAAAAATAATTCACCAAGCACCTTGGCAGTAAGAAGTAGATCTCTACCTAACATTCTTAAAAATCTCATGTTTATTATAATGATACAAGGAATGTGACCACACAGACAGAAGCACAACAAGATACATCTGCACGTCTTGGACCTCAATGCTGAATTAATTAGTGTAATAAAACTTATTTCTTGTTTCTTAATTAACCACAAATGGAGCTTTCTAGTTTCAGCAGCACAAAGGAAACGGCAGCAAATTGAATTAATTCTTACTAAAGGCTTGGAATGAACAACAGGTTACTCTGTCTGTATATATCATCTCTGGTCACTGTCCGCTTATTATTAGTGGATGATGGAATGCTGCCATCTCATCCCTCTAATAGAGAACAGTTCTAAGAGATGAAAACCACACTATGCCGAGTCTACATTTTCTACATTTAGTCTCATAAATTAGGCGTGATCTTATACAAAGTTTGTAGGGAAAAAGAGATCCTATAGGGCAAGGAATGTTCTGGCTAATAGGGGGTCCTGAACAGGGGCTCCCTTTATAGAATTTGTGAAATATTTCAAAATGTTTCTTTTCCCAAAATGTATTTGGTAAGAAAAGAAAAGGTATTATTAGGTATTACTAGGTAAGAAAAGGTATTACTATGTGTTCATATTGCTTCATAATGCCCTTAAATCTTTATGTGCAGTACCATTAATATATAGTTGTTCCCGTCTGCCTTGTTACATACAGTACACAGCAAAGCTACAATTGGGTCCTGGTCACTTTGTCTACAAGTCTGCTTGCTTACAAAACATTTTCCACCCCTGCTCTTTTCCTTGTTTATCCAGTCCTACATACGGCACAGATTAGTGTTGAGGCTGCTACACTGTCTACCAATAAGTATTTGGACACCCAGTAAAGTTCTGCGGAGGTGGCGTTATGGTCTGGGGGTGTTGCTCCTGGTATGGACTGGGACCCTTGGTCCCAGTGCATGGTAAACTCAACGCCGACACCTATTGCACTATTTTAGATAACAGTGTGCTTCCTAGATTATGGCGGATCTATCGGTCAGACCAATGTTACTTCCAAGATAACAATGCCAACTGTCATGTATCAAGGACTACCATGGCTTGGTACAGTGACAATCAGGTTAACCGACTGGACTGGCCTGCCCAGAGCCCAGACTTGAACCCTATCGAGCACGTCTGGGACGAGTTGGATCACCGATCTCTTCTCCAAGCCAAATGGAATACAATACCATTAGCCATCGTACAAGGACTTGTGGAAAGCACGCCCCGCAGGATTGAGGCTGTAATTGCGGCTCATGCCGCTTGGACCACAGGTGTCCAAATTATTGGTAGACAGTGTATAATCACAGGACATCTCAATTTTTTGGGATAAGATATTCAAATTACTATGATTTATCTAGCTAGCTGATGAAGTAAGGAGACGGGGCAATTCCAATATATATTGAATAGAATGGACTGCACAATCTATTCTATAAGTCGATGTTGCTTATGATTAGGTAAAATAAATTAAAACCCTACAAATTTTTTAAGTGAATGATTGGAGGTACACTGTAATCTATCCCTTTTCCTATGGAGATTTAGGCCAAGGAATACCTAACTATAGGCGAAAGACATCTTAAGGTCCTTTTTGCTTTTACCAACTTTACAAAGACTGTTTCCTATGTTTGTTATGTTGGTCTCTGATCTTTTGAGATGTAAGGGTAGCATAAGAACATGTGAAAGGATTTTGGATGCCCCAAACTCCAAACTACTGATATGAACTCAATAATGAAAACCAGCAGATTCCATGTTTCTTTTCTTGCGAACTCTAGTAAATGAAGTTGTATTTTCAAGGCATAACTTTCCAATCAGTGGAAGAAAATGAATCCATCATGCTTTTATTGTTTGTTTTTCCTTTCCAATACAATGAGCACATTGATTTATTTACCGCAGAGAGTACATACAAGTCCTTATTGCAACTATTACCTGCATTCACTGTGTTTTTCCCATTAGAATAAATAATTTCTCTTGCTTAATGACTTATCTGGTCTTATAGTTGGATCTCAGATTTCAGCAGCTGTTAACTCCATATTTAATCTCCGATTATTCATCCTGTCAAAAAGGTATAGTCGTCCTCCTCCTTGGCTGTAAATGAATGCCTGAGTCAGCAATGGCACGTCATGACTTCTATCATTGTACATGAAGCAAACCACAATACTGTCCAGTGTTTTCTGTTATTGTGTTCAATTTGTATTGTGTTGTCTTTCACAGAGCGATGTGAAGTATCCATGTATACATTTAAAGGGGATGTTCAAGAATTATAGCAAACTCAGGGGCTGTCAGGGTAAGTGTGACACAAAAAAAAGTTATATTCACCTATCTCTATCTCTGGCATTCCGTTATACAGTCCTGGTCCTCTTTCCCTCTCATGCTGGGACTCACTGAGCCAATCAATGGCCTCCAACATTGTTGGTAAGGAACCTGTTAGGGAGCCTTCACACGGAGTTTACGCTCTGCTCATTCTGAACGTAAAACTCGTTCAGAGTGAGCGGCGTAAAAATCAGATCCCAAAGCAATAGGTAAAAAAGATTTGATTTCAATGGGGAGCGCACATATGCCGTCACCCATTGAAGTCAATGGGATCTGTTTTATACGCTGCTCACTCTGAACGAGTTTTACGTTCAGAATGAGCGGTGCGTAAACTCCGTGTGAAGGCTCCCTTACAAGCAAATACCGTTCTAAACTTCAGGCAGGCTAGGTAGCTCCAAAAACAGTTGCATCTGATAAATTAAAATTAGTGTCCGTCCACAGGCTCAAGTCTGGCCTGCCGACATCTTTACCAGAACCCCTAGTGGTGGGGATAGACTTGATAGATTCCTTCGGCCAAAGTTAGCAACTGAGTGTGAGAGCACAGTGCACTCGGTGCACCACAAGTATCAACAAACCCAGAAGATAGGTAACTCACCAGAGCAGAACTGGTGCTGAAAGAAGACCTGAAGATGTCAGTAGAAACAGGAGAGCAGAAGCAGTCTCCAGGAAAGATGGCAGAGGTGGTCACGTAGACATTGGTCTGGTCGGTAACAAGATGTTAGAGCAGTAGAGGAGGGTCACGCAGAAGAATGGTCAACAATCCGGTTTGGCAATGTTAGGTGACCGCAGTAGTCTAGGAGGCAAGGAGGGTTCGTACTGGAGAGAACAGGAGCAGAATCGACAGACAGAGGTGGTGGTCGAGTAATGGAGCCAAGAGGTCAAACACAGAAGTTTCGACAGGTACAAGGTAAATGCTTTCTTCTAGAACTGAATAGCCAGCGGTGTGCGAGAAACGGAAGTGTGCTAATAAAGGTTCGGAACAGACAGAAATAGCACTTAAAGAAACACACACAAAAGACTGGGAACCTCAAAGTCGTGTCTGTCTCTCACCAGTGATTGCTGAGGTCAGTGATGGGATTCAGTGTTCATGTAAGCCTCTCCTCTTCTTGCCTAATAAGTCCCAGAAGGAAAGGGATAGAGGAATAGGACTGTATAATAGAGCAATGAGGGTAGGTGAACAATTAATAGCTTACATCTTGGCTATCTTAAAAATGCCTTAAGATCCTGATCTGATGTCTACAACTCCTCTGCTCCAGTTAATAGTACCTTCTGCCTTTTCTGTTTACCTTGACCTAGGTCAGGGGATAATCATACACATCAGGGAGAGTGTTTGCCTACATAGGCAGTACGGAGACTTACAAGTCATTCCTGCTCCGCTAGGGATTCTGGGAAAAAAAATATGCAAATCTATTCTCCAGGATGTAATTAGGAGAACAGTGCACTCTGTACACAGCCCTCTAGATGTTAAGGATGCTGCCCTCTATAGGGTGGCGTACAGAGTGCACTCTGTTCTCCTAATTACATCCTAGAGAATAGATTTGCATATTTTTTACCACGAATCCCTAGCAGAGCAGGAATGACTTGTAAGTCTCCGTACTACCTATGTAGGCAAACATTCTCCCTGATGTATACGATTATCCCCTGACCCTGGTCTATAGTCTCTCACTCTGCCAAATTAGTATCTCTGCGCTATGCTGAGGATGGCCCAATAGGCCGAAACAGCGCTGTCCATAGCTGGGAATCTGTTCCTTTTGGGATAGAAATACTAATTTGACAATTAAATCCACATCATGATTAAAAAGGCTTTTTAACTGAGTTATGCATGATGTTAAGGATGCTGCCCTCTAGAGGGCGGCGTACAGAGTGCCCTGTTCTCCTAATTACATCCTGGAGAATAGATTTGCATATTTTTTTACCTTGACCTAGTGTGGGGTTCCAAATCCAGATACAATGACTGTCAGACAGTGGAAGGACACCCACAGGACCCAAGTCCAGAATGAGCAGCAATTTCAATTAATTTTGTCACAAGGTATACTGAATCTCCTCCTATGCAAATAGTATATATAGTCAGCTGTTTGTGCCCTATAACATGATGGCTGCAGCTCAGACCTCATTCAAAATTGAAGTTTACCTATGTATTGTGTTCATATGGTGATTCAATATACATCTCACACTTTTGGTATTCGAAACGCTCCACATATTTTTCTGTACACAATGTTTTCGTTACAAGTTATATAATGCACTATATACCCTAATTCCTCAACAGAAACACTATTTCCAGAGCTTTTAGGTAATACAGTCAGGAAGATTTATTGAGTTTCCAGACATAGGATGTGATATGGTGTCGCACATTTGGCAAAAGCCCTTTCTTGCACCAAATGAGGGCAACAAATCCCATTCCATACCTCATTTTCTACATTGTGTGCGTAAATGGGAATACCTGAGCCCAACATATTCATTACAACTCACGCCAGTTTTCTAGTGTGAATTATAATGGAAATGTAGCCAGTTTCTAACTGGCATGGATTGCCATTTTGGTGCTGGGATGTCTGATTTAAGAAGAGGCATAAATATCTTCTTTCATGAGCCATGTAGAGCCTTTATACTATATGTCTTATTAGTCTCAATGCCAAAGACATACTGATAAGGAATATAGATTGTGAGACTTGTATGCGACAGTGACTGACAATGTCTGTAAAGCGCTGCGGAATATGATGGCGCTATACAAGTAAGCATAAAATAAAAATATGATGGTAGCTAGAGACGGATGTGCCTGCACTCCTGCGGCTTGGGACTCGGTGTACATGCATATACAGCGGGCAGTGGCCTGAGGAAGACGCCAGACTGGCATTGAAATGCGTAGCCATCTCTCTGTCTATTCGGAACCAATAAAGTCTTTTAATTCATCCATTTTCACTTTTATTGAGAACCACTCAATAGCGCTCCATCCAGTATCCTGGTTTTGTTAAATATTCGTCCAGTGTAAGGTACCCAAAAATAATATATCATGGACCAAGAATGTATTTACACTGATTACGCTACAAGTGTATCAATTCAATGTGTAAATTGTACAATGACTTTGTACTTTTTATCCACTGTATTATTTTTTAGTTTTCGATCCTTATTTCTTGTTTTAGTTTGTCTATCCTACAACTTTATTTTCATTTTCTACTGCCCTACTATTTAGAAATCTTATCTCATTGCTGCCCCATGTGCACAAACGTTAATACTCTACTTAGGTGTGTTGTGAAACACTTCCAGGAAGACAAACCTGCTTGAACTGACAGAAGAATATAATAAAATAAGCTCTAAGTTTAATGATCCCTAAAAGAGGGTCAGCTGGGTTGTTCCAGGCTTTATAGGGCAGGTTTAGGACTGGGTTATGAAGAGGTTAGCAGAAAATGTTCCTATTTTTTCGATCAGATTTCTGTACAAACACCTGGAGTAGAATATTTCAGGTCACTCAGATGGTTTCTGTGTATGTTTGCATAAAGAACCCTTCCTTTAAAACACGGAGCAGATGGTACATGACCTCATATGGACTCCACAGAGCTCCGCTCAAGGTTCTTCATTTTCTAGTAAATGGAACAACCCCGCACATCTGCTGGAATTGTGAGATTGTGAAAATACTCTACAAGGGGCTAACTGCCTGTTGAATAATGACTGTTTTGGGGGATTTTATAGCTCTCTTTGTGGGTCGACAAGCCTTACAATCGCTTTGTGAACCCTTTCAGACTGATATATTTCAAAAAAATTTTCTCATCTCTTGGAATCTCCTTTGATCATAGCACAATGTTCTCATAGGAGCCTTGAATGGATCATTCTTTTACTTTTTTTTATGTTATATCGTTGTTGAATTATTGTATTCCTTTAATAAATGGCCTAATAATTCATCTACTATATTGTGTTTACTGTGTTCAAAAATATATTAATATAATAATATGGGGACATCTGGAAAGGGGTTCGTACATGCAGCATATTACTTCATAGAGAAACACCTCGTATTCTTATTTTATATTAAGACATTGAAACAAAATATCTTGAAATATTTTCTCCATACCTTATTGCAGATATAATGATAACTGACCCTCCCTATTCTAGCTGTGCAATTTGTTTCATCCTAGTTCAGCTGAATATATCCATCTTGCACCCTTTCACTACGGTCATATGGGTTATGTGACAACCAGCCTGACTACCAGTCCAGAGTTTGCAGTAGTGTGTAGACAGGATCTCAATCTCTCCTGTATAACTAACATCCTGTTATCTACCAGATCATATCAGCATCTATCAAATCTTCCCTGGCAGTTTTCGACACCTCCCCTAACATCACACAACCCTCCTTGTGTCTCTCTATGTCCACCCTGCTTACTAACTAGGGCTAACTAGAGCAGATCTGCCTCACCTAAGAGCCCAGGAATACACTAATATAGTAGATGCATCTATAAAATGAGTTATAAAACTCCCCTAACTCATACTATCTGTCTATAATATCTGTGAGTGCTGTGTGCACAATCTCCAGTGTATTTCTATGAATTGCAACTTCACACTGCTCTCCTCTGCCACCTGCTTATAAGAGATTACAGGAAAAACCTATCACAAGCAGATGGCAGGGGAGATCGGCTGAAAGTGCAACTAAGACTGAGATTCTACAGTGTAAGGAGGCACAAGATCTGTGTCACTGATTTTCACTTGCTAAACTTAAGCAGATTTAGAACGGGGCAAGACTAAAGTCAGGAGACTCCATCCCTTACATCTATGCTGCATTATATAGTCAAAAAATTGTTTGAGTGCTTCTGTAATGCCACCATGTAAGGAAAACCTAGATACACATTTTCAGAGACTGACTCGGATGAGCAGGGCAATTCAATTAATTTCACCCAATGTTGTTTCATTCAGCCTAAAGAAGAGTGGGAAAATCAGAAAACCAAAAACATTCAAGCTTTAATTAACCCTTGCTATGTATTGAATAAATAATAACAACTTTACCATTCTCCAATGAGCAAAACATTTTTTGGTACTAAACCAATTACGTAAATCTAAAATTCTGCTGATCTCATGTAAATGTTACATTTCCAGAACATGAATAAATCTGAATTTTAAATATAAAAAATTGCTGCAAGTGTGGCTAGGGAAAAAAAAATCACCCACATTCCTAACAAGCTTTGATCTCAGCAGAATAATTCCAACCTAAATAGGTTTATAGTGAAATCTGATGTTACAGATAATGAGAAACAATCTTCTGCAGCAGAATCTCTGCATGCCCGAGGAAGGTGAACAACTCCTTATCCTTCACTGCTTGTCTTACCACTTACAGCTACTATATATTATAGGTTGGATCAAAATCGCCAGTCCTAAAACATATAACAGTGGGGGTCACAGTGCAATAATATGTATTTATTTATTTATTTATTAAATAATAATAATAACAATAATAATAAATAATATAACAATGATAGCAATAGCTTTTCTTCTGTTTTCTTCTAGAAATACCTACGAAGGCATTTTTCACACAAACATGCTTATTATACTTTAAGCTAATTTATCTGCTGGTCCTATCCTGGAGAAAGGTCATACATGCCCTATGTTGTGTGAAGCCATAAGGTTTTTTGTGATTTTGGAAAATCACGGCCGCAAAATAGCGCCGCGTATACGATCCATGCTCCCATTGATTTCAAAAAGCTCCCGCAAAAGCTCCCGCGGCGTCTATGTGCCACATTACGTGCCAAAAGACATCGTGTGAATGCATCCTTACATGTATAGGACCTCTGATGCACCTTGACCCTGAACTTCAGACATTGTATATATGTGTTCTTCACTATAAACTATTAAAAGTCCAAGAACAAACCCTCAGGCAGACCCCTCTAATATAGAACCTTAAGCAGATCCCATCACTAAATCAGGCCCTCTAAGTACACAGAGTCCCAACTAAATCCCTCTAAATAAACACAAAACCCATAAATAGTAATTCAGACGCCTCAAACTATTACATACCCCACATACAGTTACTCGTGCTCTGGACCTGGCAGCATTGCCTTCTGGCGTTGTGATCTGTTTGAAGTAATAATACCTGCACTCATATGGATATGTGATCAAACACATGCAGGTCATTCTGAAGTATAAGTCCTTCTGTACATTCAGGACCATGGTGCATCATACTTTGTACTGCTGGATTTGCATTGGAGCATGGCCCAATAACCCAAAATAGAGGTTAAAATGGGGGGGGGGGGGGGAATCATGGCATGCTATATCGGTTGACTTATTGCATATTGGTTACCTCTAGGGGAGAATAATTCCATATTACAGAGCAATAGAATGGAGTGGATTTATGAGGACTAGCCCAGATTTTGGCATGAGTTATAATGAATATCTCAGGGTGAGGGGCCCCAGGGCTGTCCTGCTGACATCCAAGCTCTGCCCATATTTGCACAATGTGGTGAGGAACATGAGTAGTGGCACACGTTTGAAAGGGTCTTGCGCCAAATGTGTGCCACAATATCATCCCTCTTTACCGATTTTCTGGCGTAAAGGAATTGGCAAACTGCCTACATTGTATACACAGCTGCAAGGGCTCCGCGTGCCCCCATACAGCGTCCATGCACATGGCACGCTAGAGATGTAAGATTTACCACTTCTGTTTTTATGCTTGAGCCATGTCATTGTGTGAATTGTTATGCTGCTCTGTACGAAAAGAGTTTTTTTATTCTTTTACAACCTAAAAATAATAACATATTTGAGTACTCACAAAACATTGTCATGGTACCTCTTCACTCATCCCTTTGTGTTGCCAGTTTATGATCTGCCTGCAGTCTCCATAGGGCATATCAGGCACAACATTCACAGCTGTTTTTAATACGTACCAGAAATACCTGCAGAACAGGCACAGTAGGAAATTGTATTTTATCTTCCTTTACAGAGAGTTCAGAAGCTTTGCAATGTTGTTTTACAGTAAAACAATGTTTTCTTAGATGATTCACGGTGATGAATGGGGTGGCAGTGGATGAGATATGGTACTTACAAGTGGGAAGAGTCATAGCTGGGTAAAATCAGAATTATCAGCAATTGTACATTTACAGGATGACATTTTGTGTTTCTTTTCTCTGTCTGGTTGGAGGGGCATCAGTCTCATTAGTCATGTGTAGCCTAAGTTTCCATAGAGTTATACACAGTCCAGTCATATTAATGTGACCACCGCCTACTTTTGACGTCAACGTTAAAAAACCAATCTCAGAAGGCGCGTGTCATCAGTCATCTGGGTGCACTCATCATTGTGGAAGGCATGATGGATCAACACTAGTATGCATCTGTCCTTGCGGACCATGTTCACCCCTACATGGGGAATTGGTTTTCGTCAGGATGATGGCATCTGCAGGACAATGCAACATGTAATAAAGCTCGCAGTGTATGTGCGTGCTTTGAGGAGCACCAGGAAGAGTACGGTAAGCAAATTCCCCAGCCTTGAACCCCATCGAGAATCTGTGGGTCCACCTCAATTGCGTTATTCGCGCAATGGATGCTCAACCCCAGCTGGCCACAGCACTGGAGGTGGCATGACTCAACATCCCCTTGAACATCATCACAACATCCCCTTTCTTCCTTCCCCTCTCACAGCGGTCCGCTCTGCCAAAGGTGGTTATTCTGGATTTTGACAGGTGGTCACATTAATCTGATTGGACTGTGTATTTGCTACAACCTAGCTACTACATTATGTAGGGATCATGAAAAACTGCAACAGGTAATAACAGAACAAGGGGAAGGCAAAGTAGGAGCTTGCCTAGGGCACACACAATTGATTTACACTTTTTTTTCTAGAAGCAATTACATACATACGTGAACAGTATATACACAGACATAGTATGTATGCTCAACAAAACTTCCATGTTTTTTGGTGAATCAAGGATGATCGCTATAGTCTCAAGGAGTATAAATCCAACAAGACCATACTAAACTTTGCAAGTGCTTTGCTGAACTTTAATGACTTATCCGTAGGAGAAAAGGAACAGATTGTCCCTGAGTCCCAAATGCCACTGCTCCATTGACTTCCATGGGACTGATGGAGATGGTTGAGTACAAGAATAGAGTGGTGATTATGCATATCCTCGACTGCTCCATTGACTTCTATGTGACTGATGGAGATAACAGAGTACAATACTCCTTCAGTCCCATAGAATTGAATAGAGTGGTGGTCCCGCATATGCGCTACTCCTCTATTCACACAGGGAACTCAGTGATTTATTTTCAAAACTGTTTTGTCATGGATTCCTTAAGATTCTGGGTGTCTCCATAGTCTCCAGATACACAGTATTTCATGGGCATATGTTGGTAGAATAATGGAACATACTATAGCTATAGAAGGAAAGTCTGTCTGAAGATGGAGAAAGCTCAGTGGCAGTGTAGACAAATGAGGATTGACACCTTGAGCAGTTGATATATCCTACTACAGATAAATGGCTGCCTGAACAGGCTAAAATACACATGACATGCTAAGGATAGTTCATCAACCTCAGACCGGTGTGGGTCTAACACCCAGCACCCTCATCAATCATATGTTCTCCAGAACTGATACATACAGAATAGAACAGAAAACAGACAGATCTGTTCTCCATATAGTGGCCAGAACTGGTTACTGCAGATTGAATGGGAGCTAACCTGCAGTGACTCAGTTCAGCCACTATACACAGAACAGCGCTGTCTGCTTCCTGCTCCATTCTTTGCATCAGTTGCTGAGAACAGCTGATCAGTAGGGGTGCTGGTTGTTGGCTAACCACCGATATGATGCTGTTAATCTCTTCTTAAGTCAAATCATCAACATTTTTACCCTGAAAATCCTCTTTAAGATAATAAAGCATATTCCTCTTTTTAGGTTTATGCTGTCTTCTTGCAATATTTGTACTACAGAATATATTACGGCTCTCATATGTCTTCTTTTGGTCATACTGAGTGTGATACAAATTATGCACTTTCTGTATGGGGGTGGTACGTTATAGGATGCCAAAGAGATGCCCTTTATATTTGCCTTCAGCAGATTTTGTAGCAAACCATCACTTTGATATTTTTCCTTTTATAACAGATTGATAGACAATAACTCCGCACTGCAGAGAATTTACATACAGCGGAATAGAATGACAGAATCAAGGAGCGCTACAATAAAAGAAAGATTTTTTGGTGTTTTTTGGTGTCTTGGTGCTGAGGCTTTGGGTAAGAAGGAGCTCTGCAGTGTGTTACAAAGAGATGTGTACAGTAGAGGTTAAAGTAATTGAATGCGTGCATTAAATCCAATTCAGATCTGCTTTTCCTTGTCATATTGCAGCTTTAAACAGCTCCATTTGTCAGATTCAGTTCATGGGCATAAAAGAGTGCAGATAGAATCTATCGGTACAATATGGCAGCCATTAATGTTTCAGTGGCTGTAATTTAATCCCGATGGGGAAGCTGCAAAATATGCCTCTCAAAGGCTGAACCAGATGTTTCCAGAACCTAGAAATGGGGGAGGGATGAAAAGGATCCCTAAACCATGAAACTCCATTCTCTAGAGAGGGAGATAAATAGTCGTGTTGGTCTTGTCAGAAAAGATTTGGATGCCTGCCCTTCAGCTTTAAACCACCAGGTGATGACTGAAATGGCTGCCATTTTGGATCCTGAGGGCTCCGTCGCTGTTACTTACTTGTCTTTTTCAGATTTTACGAACAGGATTAATAATAGATGAAATATTGTCCAAGAGGCAAAGCCAGAGAAAACTACAAAGATAGCCGGCTATACAATGAAAATGGACCAAAATTTTTGAACAACTTTTGATTTTCTGGCAGCAATGGTGTCAATATTTTTTATAATATACTTTATACATGGATTTTGGCTCTTTTTTGTCAAATCACTTGCTAAATTCAGCTTTCTTTAGATTGTTACTGGAAGAAGAAATTCTTACTGCTTCTGACTGTGAGTATGGGAAAGTACAAGTGCAAAGAAACCCATGGATCCCATAGACTGCAATGGGGTCTGTCTGGTTTCCGCTCAAAATCGGCGGAGAGAAAAGTCCTACTTACTTGCAGGACCCCACACTGTCCCCACCATGCACTGTCACTGCCGTACACTGTCCCCAACATACACTGTAACCACCATACACTGTTCCCACCATAAACTGTCCTCGCTATACACTGTCCCCGCCATACACTGTTCCCGCCATACACTGTCCCCAACATACACTGTAACCACCATACACTGTTCCCACCCTAAACTGTCCTCGCTATACACTGTCCCTGACATACACTGTCCTCAACATACACTGTCACCAACATACACTGTCACCGCCATACACAGTCCCCGCCATACACTGTTCCCTCCATACACTGTACTCCCTATACACTGTCCCTGACATACACTGTCCCCAACATACACTGTCCTCAACATACACTGTCACTGTCATACACAGTCCCCGCCATACACTGTCCAACCATACACTGTCCCCGCAATACACTGTCTCCGCAATACACTATCCCCACCATACTCTGTCCCTGCCATATCCTGTCCACAACATACACTGTTTCCACCTCCTGAATGTTCTTTCTCAAACTCAGAATTCTAGTCAAAAGACAGTTATATATACTGCATGCCTGCCGTGAATAGAGCAGTGGTCACAGTTCAGCTCCGGTCAATGTCTACAGGGCTGAAATAGTCAATCAGTATAGCACTGTAGCCCCTATATACATTGATGTAAGCCATAGTATGCATACATGACCCCTCTAACTCTCCTTCACTGTGGTCACGCAATGAAGTGCAACAGGTGGCTCAGGACCCTTGTTCTAGTCATCGTGGGATCCCAGTTGTACATTTACCACTTGGCCTTTGGCTTGATCATAAATGTTTTTTATGGAAATACCGTTTAAGTTATTGCCAAGAATTTCTTTGGTCCCAACTTACAGTTTTAATATAGCAACGTCAATAAACTACACAGATCATTGCAAGTAACCATTATGTGTATCACCAGGTTAAGACGACTTCTATTTCACATTTTTGAATTTAAGGTGAATGTTACCTTTGGCATTTCTTGCTTGATTGTGAATTCTAAGGGCTCGTTCACATGGAATAAACGCGCCACGCATTTATTCCGCGTTTACGCCGCGTTTACGGTGCGCATTTACGCGGCGTTAACGCGGTGTAATCGCGCACCGTAAAAACCGCGGCGTACACGCGCCGTAAACGCGCCACAATGCGCGCCGCGTTTACTCCGTGTGAACGAGCCCTTATACAGGTCTATAAACAATATTTTACTGACGTTATAGTAGGGTTTGTATAAGAAAGACTGAAATGTGCTGGAATATTAGCTTGTTAGATTCAGTATGTGATTCATGTTATAAGGCGGAGAATAGTCATGTATGAGAAAAATGGACATTTAAAGGGGTAATCTGGTTTAGAATTCCTTATTGGGAACCTAAATATTGGAATTACCAGTTCAGTCCGCTCAACAGTAAGTCCAAGGGAAAGAAGCTACAAGGAACATCTGTTGAATTTCTCTGCAACACTGATCCACTACACTAAAGTCAATGGAACTGTGTAATGCTTCATTTCTCCTGCAGAGGCGCTGCAGGGACAATCATACAATTGCTGCTGAGTTCTGACATGCTATAAAATTAGGATTGATGAAATGTCAAGCAACAAGATTTTAGGCAGATGAAAGTATTAATATATTTTAGATGTTCCTACCTTCAGAGATGTATTTGGTCACTCATATTATCTTTTCGATGTATTAGAGAAAAGCATGTGTTTTGTGTACAATAAGGTAATGTTCTGTGTTCTAGTCTTTAATGTGATCTTCACATCACTTTCTGTCGTATTATTCCCCATTATTACATTTTCAGCTTGTCATAAGAGAACAGCCACAAATTATAGTCAATAACAGTTGCTGTGTGGTTCATGTTGTGAAAGGGAATGTCAGGAGCTGTGTTCTTCCTACAGTGCACCGGGCTCAGCGCTGACTCACACAACATGTTTTCTGAGAGCTTGTGTCAGCTATGACCTACATAGGCTCACTCGCCATACTTTCAAATCAAGAACAAGGGGAATTCGGGAATTGTATATGTACATAGAAACCATATACGTTCCCTTACATAAGATGGACTATAATATACTACAGCTCCCTAATACTGTATATAGACCTGATAGGTAAATTGCACTGTTTACAGGAGAGAGCAAATAAGCGACCCCTGATATCAGCAAGAAAATACAGTCACAGCTTACTGACATTAGTATGTGGTCATTTAAGTCTCTTGATAGGTTCAAGCCGATTATAGTCTATGGGGTCCCTGTGCTTTGCCAGCACATCGCTTGCAATTGCGATTGTATTCCGTCCAGGGGGTGTCCATGCAGACTCCTTCTGGATGGAATACAAGCGCTAGTGTGAACCAACCTTTACCAGCGGAAAACTGTGAACCCCATAGACTATGATTGGGTCTGCCTGAAAAATGCGAAGCAAAAAATCCTTCTTGCACGACTTCGCATTTTCAAAGTGGATTTGGGTACAGAAATCCCAAATGGAGTTTGAATGCTAATTAATTTGTATTGCTAATGAATCCAGCCTTACTTTGTTATCTATCTATCTATCTATCTATCTATCTATCTATCTATCTATCTATCTATCTATCTATCTATCCATCCATCCACCCACCCATCCATCTATCTATCTACTTATCTACTTATCTATCTATCTATCTATCTATCTATCTATCTATCTATCTATCTATCTATCTATCTCTATCTCTCTATCTATCCACTGTATATCTTAACTATTCTCTATGTATCTTTCCATATCAGATTATCTATCTATCTATCTATCTATCTATCTATCTATCTATCTATCTATCTATCTATCTGTCTGTCTGTCTGTCTGTCTGTCTGTCTGTCTGTCTGTCTGTCTGTCTGTCTGTCTATCCATCCATCCATCCATCCATCTATCTATCTATCTATCTATCTATCTATCTATCTATCTATCTCCCTCTCTCTCTCTCTCCCTCTCTCTCTATCTATCCACTATATATCTTATCTATTCTCTATTTGTCTTTCCATGTCAGATTATCTATCTATCTATCTATCTATCTATCTATCTATCTATCTATCTATCTGTCTGTCTGTCTGTCTGTCCGTCCGTCCGTCCGTCCGTCCGTCCGTCCGTCCGTCCGTCCGTCCGTCCGTCCGTCCGTCCGTCCGTCCGTCCGTCCGTCCGTCTATCTATCTATCTATCTATCTATCTATCTATCTATCTATCTCCCTCTCTCTCTCTCTCCCTCTCTCTCTATCTATCCACTATATATCTTATCTATTCTCTATTTGTCTTTCCATGTCAGATTATCTATCTATCTATCTATCTATCTATCTATCTATCTATCTATCTATCTATCTATCATTCTCATCTGTCCACGTGATATAGGTGTGAACATATTTTATTATCACTCTGTATTGAGCTCTGTGGCAGGTAAAAGTCATATAAACACGTCCTGGCACAGCTGTGTCACTATCTGCCAAACCCCTGTCTTAAAGAAAGGAGAAAAAAACAAATCCTTGCACCAGTCATAGCCGGACTTAATAACGCCTTGAGGATTTTGGCTGCATGAACACAAAAGGAACAAGTGGTTAAAACTCTGGCTAGGCTTCTTTTATGATTAAGAGAATTAAGGGAATCCTTTCAGAGGATTGTGGGGCAAAATCTGACTTGTAAAGACAGCAGTCCACACAATCTCTTATAGGAAGAAGACAAAAACAATAATGTGCCTGCCAAGTTAATACAAGATCCCATCTCCAGGATCCCGTCTAGAAGAGGAAAGGGAGTTATTGCCTGGGACCTCCCATGTACGGGACATATTCTGTCCCGGGGCTGTCATGGGCTCAGATAATCCTTTCTTTGCTTGGGAGGCAGTCGGCAGGCACAACAATAGTGGGTTGCTTTACAAGAGATTTACTAGCTGGGAGATATTAGCATAATTTTATTTAGTTTGCGCTAAACCTAATACATATGTTTTCACAATCAGAGCCGAGTCTGTGTTTTCACCTCTAATCTCTATTGAAGGGGATTGTCAGGGCCATGATTATTATGTCTTCCTCGACTCTATTTGAGAAAATCTGTTTTAATGACGCTCTCACATATTGCGCACTATACATGAAATGAGCATCCTGATCCCAAGATTTATCGCTGGTCTGAAACAATACAAGTCAAGGATAATTTAATATTGACTCATACATTATTTATGATGTATGGTATAGCTCATGGAGAAATAGCCACTTTGATACTTGGGAATTAATACTTTTCAGCCTCTAAAGGGAGTCGGTCAGATCCAAATCCTCGCAGAGCCATAAAAGTGTTATTTAGGGTCATTTAATAGGAGTAGAAACATACCTTTGTGGCTACAAACTTATGATTCACAAATACATATTTTTATACATATGCAAATCAACTTGCAAGTGCATCGGGGTCAAGGCTGATTTGACAGATTTGCCAACAGACAGTGGCTAATGTCCCAGATCTCTGGCGCAAATCCTTTTATGATTCAGACCCTACAGTCATGGCCAAAAGTTTTGAGAATGATACAAATATTAATTTTTACAAAGTCTACTGCTTCAGTTGTTCTAATGGCAATTTGCATATACTCCAGATTGTTATAAAGAGTGATCAGCTTAACAGCAATTACTAGCAAAGTCAATATTTGCCTAGAAAATGAACTTTATCCCCCAAAACACATTTCAACATCATTGCAGCCCTGCCTTAAAAGGACCAGCTAACATCGTTTCAGTGATTGCTCCATTAACACAGGTGTGGGTGTTGATGAGGACAGGGCTGCAGATCAATCTGTCATGATTAAGTAAGAATGACACCACTGGACACTTTAAAAGGAGGCTGGTGCTTGGCATCAGTGTTTCTCTTCTGTTAACCATGGTTATCTCTAAAGAAACACGTGCAGTCATCATTGCACTGCACAAAAATGGCCTAACAGGGAAGAGTATCGCAGCTAGAAAGATTGCACCTCAGTCAACAATCTATCGCATCATCAAGAACTTCAAGAAGAGAGGTTCCATTGTTGGCAAAAAGGCTCCAGGGGGCCCAAGAAAGACCAGTAAGCACCAGGACCGTCTCTTAAAAGTGTTTCAGCTGCTGGATCGGGCTACCAGCAGTGCAGAGCTTGCTGAGGAATGGCAGCAGGCAGGTGTGAGTGCATCTGTACGAACTGTGAGGTGGAGACTCTTGGTGCAAGGCCTCGTCTCAAGGAGGGCAGCGAAGAAGCCACTTCTCTCCAGAAAAAACATCAGGGATAGACTGATATTCTGCAAAAGGTACAGGGAGTGGACTGCTGAGGACTGGGGTAAAGTCATTTTCTTTGATGAATCCCCTTTTCGATTGTTTGGGACATCTGGAAAACAGCTTATTCGGAGAAGACGAGGTGAGCGCTACCACCAGTCTTGTCTCATGCCAACTGTAAAGCATCCTGAAACCATTCATGTATGGGGTTGCTTCTCAGCCAAGGGAATCGGCTCTCTCACAGTCTTGCCTAAAAACACAGCCATGAATAAAGAATGGTACCAGAATGTCCTCCAAAATCAACTTGACGGTTGGTCCAAGAGCAGTTTGGCGATCAACAATGCCTTTGCCAGCATGATGGAGCACCTTGCCATAAAGCAAAGGTGATAACTAAATGGCTCAGGGAACAAAACAGAGAGATTTTGGGTCCATGGCCCTGAAACTCCCCAGATCTTAATCCCATTGAGAACTTGTGGTCAATCATCAAAAGACAGATGGACAAACAAAAACCTACAAATTCTGACAAAATGCAAGCATTGATTGTGCAAGAATGGACTGCTATCAGTCAAGATTTGGTCCAGAAGTTGATTGAGAGCATGCCAGGGAGAATTGCAGAGGTCCTGAAGAAGAAGGGTCAACACTGCAAATATTGACTTGCTGCATTAACTCATTCTAACTGTCAATATAAGCTTTTATTACTCATAATATGATTGCAATTATATTTCTGTATGTGATAAAAACATCTGACAAACACACATAAAAACCAGAGGGCAGCAGATCATGTAAAAATATAAGATTTGTGTCATTCTCAAAACTTTTGGCCATGACTGTTTATGTGCTGGATGGGACAGAGATATTTTGTTCTATGGCTGCCGTGTCAGAGCTCCATTAACACAGCCATGTACATGAGCCCACCTGAGAGCAGTTCATAGGGTCCACTGTTGGGTGGTAGTATTATTATTACTATTTTAGTAATAATATACACTCATTGAACAAAAAGACCAAAAGAAAAGAAGATAGGACACCCAGATAGAGATGCCAGATTGCTGCAAAACTCTGCATGCTATGTCTGATTAGACACTGGGTCTTACCTCAAGAGGGCAAAAAAGTGCGACCCCTGCTGCCCTATAATAAAAAACCTCTTGGTAAGAGATTGTTGACTATTCTACATGCCTCTACAAGACATTTTGTCATGATTACAGACATTGCGAAAGTTGGTTGTTTCAAACAGATGCCTTCCATCTAGGCCATTGTCAAAAACAACAAAGAAGAAAGCCAAGCGGCACAATAGCGTAATACTGTTACCAAATGTGGGAATTTGATATGTATGAATGAGGGTAAGGCCCGATTGGCCTCTTACCTTTGTGAGTTGTGAGTAGTTACAACCACTGATAACACCTATTACCACTCAGGGGTGGCAGCGTCTTTGTCCTTGTACGTCAGCAAAACATCAGTGGAAGAGAAATACTGGGGGTAGCTAAACGAGGACCTCCCTTAGCTTTGGATGGACAATCCGTGCTCTTATAGGTCAATGGACGTCAATTCCATCAGTAGTTACGATAAAATAAATTTTATTGATGGATAGACCATTTTGATGGTATACATTATTTTAATTTTTAATGTTTTTAAATTAGTTGTTGGTGATTTATATTGTTGTTTTTTTTAATTTATTTTACTTGGACAACTTTAGTTTATTCCTTCTGGTTAAAAAATAAATCTTGTGGGTTTGTGGGAGATTTTGTCTTATGTATTCAATTTACAGTATATAATTCATTGTTTGAGTGGCTCATCAATGTAATGATGATATATGTAAGCGATTCCAATATTAGAGCGAAAGGATAATTTTATTAGGGAAAGCTGTACAGTTGAAAGAATATTCTAGTACCCTGTTGAGCCACCTCTAGCCTGATGATATGGCTGGGCATTGAGGTATACAGGTTCCATTTGGTATCCTGCAGCACATTTGTCCACAGATACTGCAGCTGGTCCTGTAGATCCCACGCACTCGTTGCCAAAGCTGGTGTCCCAGCTGCTCCCATGGATGCTCGATTGGCGGTAGCTTTGGTAACTTAGCAGGCCAGGGAAGTGTTGCGATCTAGAGCAGACATTGCTGGGGAATAGAGATGAGCGAACAGTGAAATATTCGAGATTCTATATTCGTTTCGAGCATAGCCTCAATATTCGACTACTCGATCGAATATCGGATCCCATTATAGCCTATGGGAAAAAATGCTCGTTTCAGGGGAAACCACTATTCGACTAAAAGAGAGTCACCAAGTCCACAAGTAGCAGGAGGAGAGTATTTAGGAGGAGCGCTGTGCAGTTAAAGCGTACGGACCCCATTATAATCTATGGGGTCCATGCGCTTTAACTGCACAGCGCTTGCAGTTGCGCTGATAAAAAGTAAGCTCTCTCGTAACAGCAAGCTGCCAGCTCTCCTGACTAGCAAGGACGAGCCTGCTGCAGAACCAGCTTTGATTTGCGTTGATACACTGTATAGCATTCGGCCAATCAATGCTGGTTCTGAATCGAATATTTACTGCGAATAGCTAGTAGTATTCGATCGAGTACAAATATTTTGAATACCGTAGTATTGGATTGAATACCTACTCGATCCAATACTACTCGCTCATCTCTACTGGGGAACCCTTGCTTTGTTTTGGCGAGCATTATCCTGCAGAAAAATGCCAATTGGAAGCCTTTCCATGTTAGCGGCCATTCTCCCGTGGCCTGTGCGCCTGCGCAGTCTGCTCTGCTCTGCTAGAAGTTACGAGCCTGCGCCGGAAGAAGACATTGAAGATGACGCGGCAGACGAAGAAGGAGGCGGCGCTTAGAGACACTTCTCTGGCAGCGGTGGGGACGCCCCCATTGCTGTTTGAGCGCTGGGGCCCGCCCCCATCGCTGCGGGAGTACTCATTTGCATACCGGTAAAAACCGGTATTTCTAAGGAATGGCGCGGCGGAGACCACGTCTAAAGGTAAGAGACGAATAGCCTTTCTAAAGGCTATTCAGACGTCTTATCCACAAAAAAAAAAGGTTTTAATGGTAGAATCCCTTTAAGAATATTACTTATAGGAGTATGTGTTCTTTATAGCAAGAAATATTATTTATATGAGTATATTTTCTTTATAGAAGTATATATTTTTAATAGGAGTAAATATTACTTATAGGAGTAAATGTTCCTTCTAGGAGGAGTAAATATTATTTGTAAGAGTACATGTTCCTTATAGGAGTAAATATTACTTATAGAAGCAAATCTTTGCATCTATTTGAGAATTCACTCTGGAACACTATAAATGACCTTTTCTCCACATCCATCTTCCATGTGCTACACAGCAATTTTCTATCACATTTCAACCGATTTTATTATTTTGTTAAAGAACAGTGAAAGCTTTATTCCAAAAGCGACCCTGCTGTTTTCTACATCTGTCTTCATACACACTTATTACCTACTACAGCTACACTGGCAACTTTGTTTTCTGAACATCAATAATTATGAAGTGTATATGAAGTTCTCTCTATGACAAGAGCACTACATTGTGTGTGTGTGTATATATATATATATATATATATATATATATATATATATATATATATATATATACAGTCCTATGAAAAAGTTTGGGCACCCCTATTAATCTTAATCATTTTTAGTTCTAAAAATTTTGGTGTTTGCAACAGCCATTTCAGTTTGATATATCTAATAACTGATGGACACAGTAATATTTCAGGATTGAAATGAGGTTTATTGTACTAACAGAAAATGTGCAATATGCATTAAACCAAAATTTGACCAGTGCAAAAGTATGGGCACCCTTATCATTTTATTGATTTGAATACTCCTAACTACTTTTTACTGACTTACTGAAGCACAATATTGGTTTTGTAAGCTCAATGAGCTTTGAACTTCATAGCCAGGAGTATCCAATCTTGAGAAAAGGTATTTAAGGTGGCCAATTGCAAGTTGTTCTACTATTTGAATCTCCTCTGAAGAGTGGCATCATGGGCTACTCAAAACAACTCTCAAATTATCTGAAAACAAAGATTGTTCAACATAGTTGTTCAGGGGAAGGATACAAAAAGTTGTCTCAGAGATTTAACCTGTCAGTTTCCACTGTGAGGAACATAGTAAGGAAATGGAAGACCACAGGGACAGCTCTTGTTAAGCCCAGAAGTGGCAGGCCAAGAAAAATATCAGAAAGGCAGGAAAGAAGATTGGTGAGAAGAGTTAAGGACAATCCACAGACCACTTCCAAAGAGCTGCAGCATCATCTTGCTGCAGATGGTGTCACTGTGCATCAGTCAACAATACAGCGCACTTTGCACAAGGAGAAGCTGTATGGGAGAGTGATGAGAAAGAAGCCGTTTCTGCACGTACGCCACAAATAGAGTTGCCTGAGGGATGCAAAAGCACATTTGGAGAAACCAACTTCATTTTGGAAACAAAGATTGAGTTGTTTGGTTATAAAAAAAGGCGTTATGCATGGCGTCCAAAAAGAAACAGCATTCCAAGAAAAACACTTGCTACCCACTGTAAAATTTGGTGGAGGTTCCATCATGCTTTGGGGCTGTGTGGCCAATGCCGGCACCGGGAATCTTGTTAAAGTTGAGGGTCGCATGGATTCCACTCAGTATCAGCAGATTCTTGAGAATAATGTTCAAGAATCAGTGACGAAGTTGAAGTTACGTCGGGGATGGAGATTTCAGCAATACAATGTCCAAACACCGCTCCAAATCGACTCAGGCATTCATGCAGAGGAACAATTACAATGTTCTGGAATGGCCATCCCAGTCCCCAGACCTGAATATCATTGAACATCTGTGGGATGATTTGAAGCGGGCTGTCCATGCTCGGCGACCATCTAACTTAACTGAACTTGAATTGTTTGTCCAAAATCCCTTCATCCAGGATCCAGGAACTGATTAAAAGCTACTGGAAGCGACTAGAGGCTGTTATCTTTGCAAAAGGAGGATCTACTAAATATTAATGTCACTTTTCTGTTGAGGTGCCCATACTTTTGCACTGGTCAAATTTTGGTTTAATGCATATTGCACATTCTCTGTTAGTACAATAAACCTCATTTCAATCCTGAAATATTACTGTGTCCATCAGTTATTAGATATATCAAAATGAAATGGCTGCTGCAAACACCAAAATATTTAGAACTAAAAATGATTAAGATTAAGAGGGGTGCACAAACTTTTTCATAGGACTGTATATGAACCGTTTATATGTATTTTGTGCTGTAGATATGTATATAGTATATCTAGCTAGTCACTTTAGCATATAAGGTATAAGAATAATAGATAATTGCTCTAATATCACTGATTTATTTGATAAATTGTTTACTTATTTTCCATATTTCCATCACAGTATAAAATACTCCACACCAGCGTATATCCCTTTGCATATCTTTTAATGACAAGTTACAAAGCATAAAATAAACATTGTATCCTGTGTATTATACAAATGCTCTGCGGCCAGGATGTGTAAACAGCATAATGCAAAAATTGTACATCCGATACAGTACACTGGGCACAGGTGGCTGAAGATTTGTTTATTAGGAGAACATTTAAAGGGGACCTATAGTATAGAAAATGAAATTATTGAAATGTTATAGAGCAGGAGAAGCTGAGCAGATGTATATACTTTAATGTGAAAAGATTCCATATAACCTGTCATTTTTCCATTGAAATCTCTGCCCTTTCTATGCTGAGAAGACAAGGAGGTGGTCCTATCAGTGACTCACAGCCCCCCATGACTGTATTTGCAGAGATCACAGATAGGACTGTCATTCTGCTAGAAGGAACAGAGATTTCAATGGATAAATGAAAAGTTATACTAAATCTGCTCACCTCCTCCTGCTCTATAACATGCTGCTACAGGTTGGATTGAATTTTTCCTGTGACAGGTCTCTTTTAGGCTAAGACGGGGTTTTGTGTGCTGGATTTTGACGTGGAATCCACGTCGGAATCCGGCTTAAGAAACAACCTCCCATTAAAATCAATGGAAGCCGGTCATTTCCTTTTTTGCGAGCGACATGCACTTTCTTCAGGCGGATTCCACAGCTGATTCAGCCGCAGACGTCCACTTCGCAACACTCCCTCCCAACTAGGCCCATTCATTTGGGCTTAATCCAGAGCGGTATGCTGTGACTGGATACCGGTGCACTTGGCCACCGCCTCAAAATCTGGTCCAAAAAACCCCGTGTGAACCCAGCATAAGGCCCAACATAGTGGGCCACAGTGAAAAGGTATTATGGGGAAAACCCATGGTGGAAACGCTTTGTGGTTTTTCCTGCAGCACTTTCATAGAAATAATTTTCCTCTACAGTCTTTCTAATTCAATTATACCTATAGGGGAGACCATTGGCATTTCTGTAAGTACAATTGACATGCAGCGTTTTACATAAACACAACGTTTTCGGAAATCACAGCATGTCCGTAATGGGTATTTTTCTGCAATGTATAGATGGGATTTGGTAGAATCCCATACACTTTGCAGGGACTGTAAAATGCTGTGGTCAAGCCTTGGCGTTTATGGCACATAGGGCCGCAGTCTTAAAGAGATTTTTTCAAGCTTCTGATGATGATTATGCTTAGTTTAGGTCAGTGGTTCTTAACCTTGTTAGAGGTACCGAACCCACCAGTCTCATATGCACATTCACTGAACCCTTCTTTAGTGATAAATCAAATATGATTTTTTTCCAAATTCAAGACATAGGTATATGTTTTTTTTACTGGTACACAAAATGAACCATGCATATGGCCTAGGGTTCGATCGAACCCTGGTTAAGAACCACTGGTTTAGGTTATCAAGATCAGATTACTATCGGGTGTCAGGATGCAATACCAGCACCCATACTGATCAATCCATGCCAGAACTACAGAGTGAACAGAGCAAGATGCTGCAGAACACGTGACGTGCTGCTAAGCAAACACTTTATTGTCTACTGATTGCATTTTTTATTCATATAAAATTATAAGATGCAAGATTTTCAGCATCTTATTGCCCTGTATAAAGAGTGGCGCTCTGGCGACCATGATATGTTAAAACATCCAGCACCGCTCACATGCCTGACAATCGGTCAGTATAATACGAGACATGTACTGGATACAACAGTCTCTGCAAATTTATTGCCTCTCAATGTTAACAATAATCATTTACTGACTGGTGATATGTAAATAGATGTCTTCTAACCGGTTCCTGGTACATATGATGGTTGCAATGAGGTCGACATCAATCTCAATTAGGGAATTTGAGGATTGCTAATAGGTGGTATCAGATATTTATAAGATGTAAATGGGCCATAGACATCAGATAGTAATCCCGTACACAACACGGTTACTGCTCAGTGTAAAATAAAGCAGTGAACTGTATTACAGGTTATTGGGAAAGGAATAGGGACAGCCGCAAACCCCACAGGACTGGAGGAGCTAATTATATCTTCAAGTGAAGTGTGACCCATTAAATAGATGGCATCTCTGGACTATTGATGGCAGTTCAGAGGGAAATCTCAGCTTGTCGTGTCGAAAGGTTAATGTAATTACATGGTCGGGTGGTGGGATTGGCTTCAGCTGGGGATAAGGCGTAGTGGAACGCTTCATTCACAACATATAAAGTTGTCAGAATATATATAATTCATCTTGGCTTTCTGTGGACGATCTTCCTCTGTATTTAACCATCTCCACTTTGCAGCACTAGTTGAGCCTAGCGCATGATAATTGCTACTTAGCATTAAAGCAGACACTGGCCCACATTACTAATAGACAATGTGAACTCATTCACTTCATGCTGATTTTTGTCCATGTGCTCTTTGTTTTCCACAACACATGGACCCATTGATTTCTATATGGCTATTCAGATATCCTTTTTTCATGCAGTTCTGTAGAAAAAAAAATAAATGGAAGAATGTCCTATTTTTGTCCATTTACCAGAGCAAATATGGCCATGCAAATTGAATGGTTCATGAGAAACACGTAGAGAACACGGATTCCATTAATGTGCTATCTCAGACTGTTGCTAGGTGACACAAAAAATGTCATTTGTGCAGTCATATGATCTTATACAGCAAGGTAGACCTCCTTCCACTTTTTTAAATGGACGTGAAAATTGGATGATATACAGATTGCTAAGTACAGGCACACAGGTACAATATGAACAAAAAATAGATGTGTGAAAAAAGCCTTAGGCCGGGGCCCCACAGGTTAGGACTAAGGCCCCACGGGACGATACACAGCGCTAAAGCGCTGCGGGAAAAACCACGGCAGGTTCTTCCCGCAGCACTTTGAACAGAAAATTCACAGAGTTTTCCTCTGTTACCATTATATCTACGGGGAAGCCACTGACGTTTACATACAGTCCTATGAAAAAGTTTGGGCACCCCTATTAATCTTAATCATTTTTAGTTCTAAATATTTTGGTGTTTGCAACAGCCATTTCAGTTTGATATATCTAATAACTGATGGACACAGTAATATTTCAGGATTGAAATGAGGTTTATTGTACTAACAGAAAATGTGCAATATGCATTAAACCAAAATTTGACCGGTGCAAAAGTATGGGCACCTCAACAGAAAAGTGACATTAATATTTAGTACATCCTCCTTTTGCAAAGATAACAGCCTCTAGTCGGTTCCTGTAGCTTTTAATCAGTTCCTGGATCCTGGATAAAGGTATTTTGGACAAACAATTCAAGTTCAGTTAAGTTAGATGGTCGCCGAGCATGGACAGCCCGCTTCAAATCATCCCACAGATGTTCAATGATATTCAGGTCTGGGGACTGGGATGGCCATTCCAGAACATTGTAATTGTTCCTCTGCATGAATGCCTGAGGATTTGGAGCGGTGTTTTGGATCATTGTCTTGCTGAAATATCCATCCCCGGCGTAACTTCAACTTCGTCACTGATTCTTGAACATTATTCTCAAGAATCTGCTGATACTGAGTGGAATCCATGCGACTCTCAACTTTAACAAGATTCCCGATGCCGGCATTGGCCACACAGCCCCAAAGCATGATGGAACCTCCACCAAATTTTACAGTGGGTAGCATGTGTTTTTCTTGGAATGCTGTTTCTTTTTGGACGCCATGCATAACGCCTTTTTTTATAACCAAACAACTCAATTTTTGTTTCCAAAATGAAGCTGCCTTGTCCAAATGTGCTTTTTCATACCTCAGGCAACTCTATTTGTGGCGTATGTGCAGAAACGGCTTCTTTCTCATCACTCTCCCATACAGCTTCTATTTGTGCAAAGTGTGCTGTATAGTTGACCGATGCACAGTGACACCATCTGCAGCAAGATGATGCTGCAGCTCTTTGGAGGTGGTCTGTGGATTGTCCTTGACTGTTATCACCATTCTTCTTCCCTGCCTTTCTGATATTTTTCTTGGCCTGCCACTTCTGGGCTTAACAAGAACTGTCCCTGTGGTCTTCCATTTCCTTACTATGTTCCTCACAGTGGAAACTGACAGGTTAAATCTCTGAGACAACTTTTTGTATCCTTCCCCTGAACAACTATGTTGAACAATCTTTGTTTTCAGATCATTTGAGAGTTGTTTTGAGTAGCCCATGATGCCACTCTTCAGAGGAGATTCAAATAGGAGATCAACTTGCAATTGGCCACCTTAAATACCTTTTCTTATGATTGGATACATCTGGCTATGAAGTTCAAAGCTCACTGAGGTTACAAAACCAATTTTGTGCTTCAGTAAGTCAGTAAAAAGTAGTTAGGGGAATTCAAATCAATAAAATGATAAGGGTGCCCATACTTTTGCACCGGTCAAATTTTGGTTTAATGCATATTGCACATTTTCTGTTAGTACAATAAACCTCATTTCAATCCTGAAATATTACTGTGTCCATCAGTTATTAGATATATCAAACTGAAATGGCTGTTGCAAACACCAAAATATTTAGAACAAAAAATGATTAAGATTAATAGGGGTGCCCAAACTTTTTCATAGGACTGTAGATATAACTGACATGCAGCGATTTCCAAAAACGCACCGGTTTTGGAAATCGCAGCGTGTCCTTGCTGCGGTTTTTACCGCAAAGTGGGCATAGCATTCCCATGAATCCTATCCACTTTGCAGTTACTGTATAATGCCACGATTTTTCCTGTGACATTTCTGCTGCCGGCAAATCATGGCATTTCTGGCCCTTGGGGCCCTGGCCTTAAAGTGCCAGAATCCAGGTACTGTAAAATGCCATGGTTTTTGGCATGGAGTTTCTGCTGTGGCCAAGTAATATCCTCTATTCTCAGAACCTCCCACACTCGTATACAAGACTTCTCCCGAGTTGCACCACTCCTCTGGAATACTCTACCCCGGACAATCAGATTAACTCCCAATTTCTACAGCTTCAAGCTCAAACTGAAGACACATCTTTTCAGACAGGTCTATCACAATCCCTAATGTAAACCCTTCTGCAGTTATAATCTCTAAAACAAACCCTCCTCTGTTAACGCTCCCGCATTACCCCACATGATATGATATAGTTTCAGACTAGCTTTATATGTCCAGACACCATCTACATGTTAAAGAACACGACTGGTGATGGCTCATACAAGCTTTACATATGGGTAATGACAGTCACCTCTATCACAACAACAGCCAGATCACTATATAAGCAATGCTACCTCCAATGCGCAACCTGCTACCTCTTGTCTCACCCCCTCTACCCCCTCTCTTGCGAGCAGGGCCCTCAGTCCCATTGTGTGAAGTGACTATTTCTTTGTAATGTATCTTTCCTGTCTGTATTTGAACCCTACAAAGTGTAAAATGTTGCGGAATATATTGGCGCTATATAAATAAAATGTATTATTATTATTATTATTATTATTATTATTATTAATAATAGAGTCTGCATTTTTGCAACATGTAGCTTAGGCTAAACCATCTCTACTGCAATCCATTGCACCCCATTCATTGGCAGAACTACCCTGACTAAGGCCCCTTTCACATCACACCCCTTTTCCACAAAACCATGTCCCCTTTTCAAGAATGTTGAAAAATTTCTTCTGAAAATATATGTGCTATATTTTGGGGCAGTTTCCACCAAAGACGAGTTGCAACAACAATAATAAATTTGTGGTAATGTTTCTATGGCTTCTTGCTGAAAATTTTTAATTTGATTGTTTACATGAAAATATTTAGCAACATCTCTGTATAGAGGTGATATTTCCATGATCTAATGTCTAAGCTTAGGGTTACATGTTAGGGAATTATGATTTGCTTGACTATTACAGTCATAGATGAATACGCTTGCCATTGACTATTTAGATGACCATTTTCATATACAGATGTGTAGAACATCACAATACTGTCTCACAATGAAGGTGTTTTCTGTACATTCCATTTACTAATTTTGTCAGTTGTCTGCAACCGGGCTTCCATAAGTTAAAACCACGGGCGGCACACAGGGATATCCCTCATGTGCCACTCGTGCACAGGCAGTGCTTTCGTGGCCCCTTTCATTAAATGAATAAAACCACAGAAGCAAGGGCCATAAAATAGGGAAGGAATAGGACCTGTTCTATATTTTAAGGCTCTGAGTTGTCACCTGTGAAATTCACGGTCACGTGTATGGACCCATAGAAAAGAATGGGTCAATGTGCTATCTGTGAATATACACAAATAGCACAATGACCCTGGCTACAGTCCTCTGCAACGGGTCTAAGACAACTCGCAACTGTTACCCAAATCTGAAAGACACAAAACACAGTTTGAACTACGTAACTTATTTTTTATTCCAACCCCTAATCTCTTGATTATTAAAGAAACTTTTTACACCCCTAAAAAAAGTGTCCTAAAGTTTTATTCCACAATTTTTGATGCTAGTTATAGATGTACCGTATATTATTACAGTGTTGGGTAACATTCTTGGGCTGTTGTCTCACACACACTGTCATTTTCTGGCTGTAATATGATGGCATTCATTATTATTAGTTGCTATTTAGCAGTATGACATAGTGGTCTTAAAGGGATTCTACTATCAGCGCTGCTGAGGAAATCGATTTTTAATCTATATGCAGATGAACTGCTTGGGGTACCAGGGGAGCAACCACAGCACCCAGAGCACCCATTTTTGTCTGCGGTTGCCGCATATGATGGCCCATAAAACCTTTATGTTGTGAGATGGTACTGAGAGGTGTTGACAAGTGAAAACGGGTGTTGTGGCAGACGTGGCCACACTGTGGGTGCCACTGAACAGGTCCTTTGCGTATGGAGTAAAACTTAAAGTTGCTATGTAGTCAGTGGCGTAACTAGGAATGGCGGGGCCCCGTGGCGAACTTTTGACATGGGGCCCCCCCGACACCGAAGATCTCGACCGAGTCCCTCCTACACATTCCTGCGTGCTCTATTATGTTCCATAGTGGCCCCTGCACACAGTATTATACCCCATAGTGGCCCCTGCACACAGTATTATGTCCCATAGTGGCCCCTGCACACAGTATTATGTCCCTTAGAGGCCCCTGCACACAGTATTATGTCCCTTAGAGGCCCCTGCACACAGTATTATGTCCCTTAGTGGCCCCTACAGGACTAAATACTGTCACGTCACCGCTGACCGCTATACCAGGACAAATTGTGGATAAAAAATGTGGTCATGTGCATTACAATTTAGTAACTCCATGTGCCTCATATTAATAGCAGTTAACCCCATCATCTCCCTCACATTAACCCCTGTGTGCCTCACCATAAGAGTTACTGATATGTGAGAGACATGGAGGCAGTGGCGTAACTACCACCATAGCAGCGGTAGCAGCTGCCACAGGGCCCGGGACATTAGGGGCCCGGTGACAGCTGCTACCGATGCTATCATTATTCTCGGAGGTCTTTTCGGACCCCCGAGTATAATGATCGGGGCCCCCTGTTGGTGGAATACTTTCCACCAACAGGGGGCCCCGAAGCTGCAGCAACAGCTGAGACACAGGAGCTGCAGCTCTGGCTCCTGTCAGCGCTTCAGGATGCTCCCCCTCTCTCCCCCCCTCCCTTTCTCTGCTGTCCTCTGCCCACCAATGAGAGGAGGAGGCGGGGCTTATCCTTGCCGTCCTGCACAGAAGAGAAGAGGAAGAAGCTGCTCCAGGAAAATGAAACTGAAGCTACACAGGTACGTACTGGGGTTACTTATTACTATCAGGCATTTGGGGGGATTACTTGTGTTTTAGTAACTCCATGTGCCTCATATTAATAGCAGTTAACCCCATCATGTCCCTCACATTAACCCCTGTGTGCCTCACCATAAGAGTTACTGATATGTGAGACATATGGGGGTAATAGTAATGAAGATACTTTATTAGTACCTCCATGTCTCTCACATATCAGTAACTCTTATGGTGAGGCACACAGGGGTTAATGTGAGGGAGATGATGGGGTTAACTGCTATTAATATGAGGCACATGGAGTTACTAAATTGTAATGCACATGACCAGATTTTTTATCCACAATTTGTCCTGGTATAGCGGTCAGCGGTGACGTGACAGTATTTAGTCCTGTAGGGGCCACTAAGGGACATAATACTGTGTGCAGGGGCCTCTAAGGGACATAATACTGTGTGCAGGGGCCACTATGGGGTATAATACTGTGTGCAGGGGCCACTATGGGACATAATACTGTGTGCAGGGGCCTCTAAGGGACATAATACTGTGTGCAGGGGCCACTATGGAACATAATAGAGCGCGCAGGAATGCGTAGGAGGGACTCGGTCGAGATCTTCAGTGTCGGGGGGGCCCCATGTCAAAAGTTCGCCACGGGGCCCCGCCATTCCTAGTTACGCCACTGCATGGAGGTAATAATAAAGTATCTTCATTACTATTACCCCCATATGTCTCACATATCAGTAACTCTTATGGTGAGGCACACAGGGGTTAATGTGAGGGACATGATGGGGTTAACTGCTATTAATATGAGGCACATGGAGTTACTAAAACACAAGTAATCCCCCCAAATGCCTGATAGTAATAAGTAACCCCAGTACGTACCTGTGTATCTTCAGTTTCATTTTCCTGGAGCAGCTTCTTCCTCTTCTTCTCTTGCAGGACGGCAGGGATAAGCCCCGCCTCCTCCTCTCATTGGTGGGCAGAGGACAGCAGAGAAAGGGAGGGGGGAGAGAGGGAGAGCATCCTGAAGCGCTGACAGGAGCCAGACCTGAAGCTCCTGTGTCTCAGCCGTTGCTGCAGCTTCGGGGCCCCCTGTTGGTGGAAAGTATTCCACCAACAGGGGGCCCCGATCATTATACTCGGGGGTCCGAAAAGACCTCCGAGCATAATGACAGCAGCAGTAGCAGCTGTCACCGGGCCCCTAATGTCCTGGGCACTGTGGCAGCTGCTACCGCTGCTATGGTGGTAGTTACGCCACTGTATGTAGTCCTAAGTTAAAACTTATCAGTGTAAAAAAAAAAGACATTGTGGGTTGATGTCTCGTGCATTGTGCATGGTGAAGGGTGAAGCTTAGCAATTGTTTCCAACAAAAGCATCAAAGCCACTGTATACATGAATGTAGAGCAAAAGTTCATTATTTTCTCTTTATTCAGGTTGTATACAGTGGCTTTGATGCAGAAAATAACTAAAAAAGGAAAAGCGAATAAAACAGTAAGATGTGAAAAACATTCAAAGAAACTAATACTAAGTAATAAGACAAGATGTACATACACTATTTAGCAGCGTTTACAGTTTTCAATACACGACAGGCCCTCCAGAGAGGAAGGACCTGTCAAAGCAGCGATTTGGGAAATCACAGTGTGTCCACCGGCTGGTTCCGCTGAAAATGCCAGCAGGTACCCTATAGGTATAATGGAAGCAGAAAGTCTGCAGTAGAAACCTCTGCGGACTCTCTGTGAAAAGTGATGCAGAAAAAAAGCAATGCGTTGCTGCGGCGGTTATTCTTGCAGCACTTTTTTGCTGCAGTCCGCTATGTGGGGCCTTAGCCTTACAGTCCCAGAAAAGCGAATTAGATTTTGTTTAATCTCATCCAAACATTGAAGAAGAAAATGCTGCAGAAAAGCTATAGTTTCAAAAACACATGGATTTTTTTTTTTTCAAAAACCCAACATGTTCATTTTTTTCTGGCGAAACGGTACATTTTTCCCATAGATTAATATTAGGAGGCAAAAATGGGAAAAAAAAGCGTTTTTTTTTTTTTTTTTTCTTCTGATAACCCCTTTAATATATTCTCGTCATTTAGACTGTCATGACTGCAAAAGATTTGTTGTTCCACCAACAAAATATCCATTGCAGAAGATATCAGAAGGAGGGGAGCAGCCCACATACAATCTATTGCATTCATTACATCCTTCAAGCTTCTTTGGTTATCAAAGTATTTAACCCTTCCTACAAATTTCATTCATAGCGCTGCAAGCTGCCGGTGGGGGGTCCGCCATGCTGTGCTCAGGCTGAGGCAGAGAATTAGACAAATTGCATGATCATTTCTCTTTATTCTCTACAATTCAATGTCAGAAATAGTCTCTTCCTTGAGAAGAGGGTGATGGAGTCTCTTACAGTTTTCCTATTTATGTGATTGTTTATAGTGACGTTCCATGTGATTGAGTTTAATGTACAGCATGTTTACTGTATGTAGTGTTTGTACACTGCTAATATTACAAACTGCTGTGCAACAGATGGCGAGCTAGAAATTGAATATTTGATATTTTTTTTCTTGGTTTAGATGAAGTAAATGGTAACTGCTACCTTATGCGTAAAGATTTAATCCAACAAAATGAAAAAAAACTAATAGGTATAAACGGTATTTATTTTATTTTGTATCTAAGATTTCTACCTGAAGCACTACAGGGCTTTCCTACAATTCTGAACTGTAAATTTTCTTAAAGAGGACTTTTCATGGTCCGGGGCACAGGCAGTTCTATATACAGTACAATAGGCGCTGCTGTGGAGAAGACTGTCAGTAACGCCCTTCTGACTGTAAAGCGCTACGGTACCGGGACTGACAGCTCTTTACCCGGGGCACAGATCAGGAAAGCTGACAGTGCACTGAACTCAGCGCACTGTTGGCTTTCCAGCAGTATATAGAACTGCCTGTGCCCCGGACCATGAAAGGTCCTATTTAACCATTCTATAATATGAGATGAGGGACAGAATATAGGAAGGGGAAAACAAGCAACTGCCTAGAGCTCTCCTCCTCGTAAGGCCGGGTTCAGATGGGGATTTTTGGTCCAGAATTAGACTCGGAGGCCGCCTCAGATTCAGGACCAAAAAAACGCAGTCCACCGGCATCCAGTCGCGGAATTCCATTCTGGATTAGGCCCAAATGAATGGGTCTAGTCAGGAGGGAGGTGTCGCGAGGCAGATATCTGTGGCTGAATCAGGTTCCGCGTCAAAATCCTGACCAAAAAACCCCATCTGAACCCAGCCATAGGCCTCCACCTCTAATAACCTACAGCTCTTCCTAGACTTTCTCAACTATAAGACATTGGCGTTTGAAAAGTGTTGAAGTACGCCTTGCTGCATTGTGTAGTCAGAGGTGTAACTTGAAACTCCAGGGCCCCAATGCAAAATTTTTAATGGGGCCTGACCTACGTTGTCCCATTTAAAATAATGGTAATTTTATGCAACAGAGGGACTAGGTAGCCCAGTAGCAACTGCTACATCCACTCTCCATGTAGCTACACCCTCCTGCGTGTAGCTATAGGAGGACAGCCTAGATACAGAAAATTGTTAAAAGTTTATGTCAACATTAAAAAAAAAGGGTTTTTTTTGTTAATTTTGTACCTAGTCCCCTAGTATATATAAATAAGCTAGTATTAGATCATTTGACTATCACCCTGACTTGATAAAATGTACTAAAGAATTAAAAAAAGAGAGCACTGAGCTGTGCATAACGTGATACTGTCCCAATTGATGTGGCACAACAAGAAAAATAGAAAAGACTCTCACTTTAGACGGTTGTGTAAGGAACACTACAACCTTAAACTTGTTGCAAATACCCTATTTCCAGGTACAAGGCTTTGGGGCAGCTGGTCTCAGATACGTGACGTCTCTGCGACAGCATATAAAACTGAAAAAGGAACAACCAACAGCAACTTGGGATCCCTTGGACAACCAGACTGTGAACCAGGACGGCCTGATGCACAAACACCGCGCTCACCAAAACATAGTTAAACTTGGAACTGTATATCAGAACTCAGACTCCCACACAGAGACTCTAATTTCACATGGACATTGGAGTCTCTGTGTGGGAGTCAGGGTTCTTATATACAGTTCCAAGTTTGACTACGTTTTGGTGAGCACGGTGTTCCTGGTTCACCGTCTCGTTGTCCAAGGATCCCAAGGTGCTGTTGGTCGTTCCTTTCTCGGATAAAATGTACAGAAATCCTTGCATAAATCCTTGACTTCAGTATGAATGACTCTACCGCATAAACCTATCACATGGGGAGACAGAAACTTCTACCACTAACTACTGATGTGCAGACAGTTTCTGTCACACAGTTATAATGTAGGACCCCACAACTCAGCCTCCCTATCTATATACTTAGATTTAGGAGGATTTAGAGAGAAGGATAATTGCAGCAGGTAGATATAGTACAGTCTCTAGCTGCCCAAGTGATATTGTGTTTATGTATTACTGGTTTCATAGTGGAGCAAACAAAAAGAAAACCAAGATGGTGTCTGATCGGGAAATGAGGAGAAGCTGGATTGCAGGGATATGCATAAAGGAAGGAGTGTCACAATCAGGTTATTGTTTGTGCTTATTTAAAGGGGCTCTATCATTGGGAAAAGTCATTTTAAGGTAAGCACATCATTGCATAGCCTTTAGAAAGGCTATTCCACACCTACCTTTTGTATGCTAATTGCCTCAGTAGATTTTGAATAAGTCTGTTTTTATTGATATGCTAATTAGCCTTCTCTGTGCACTCCGGAAGTGTCAGTGAGCACCGTCTGCTATTCTCTATGTGTGTGAGAGGAGAGAGAAGAGTCATCAACAGCAGCAGCAGCCTCTCTGCTCTCACACACATAGAGAATAGCAGACAGTGATCACAGACACTTCCGGAGTGCACAGAGAAGCCTAATTAGCATATGAAAAAACAGACGTATTAAAAAACTACTGATTTACATACAAAAGGTAGGTGTGGTATAGCATTTCTAAAGGCTATGCATGTATGTAAGTAAATGTTGATAAAACGAGTCAAGTTTGATGGGGCAAGCCAGTTATTATCTGAGTATGAGGTCAACACTGCCAATCCTTGTGAAGATAAGCTTACTTTCTTCTCCCTACTGACAACACATGCACACACACCAAAGACAAATATGCATATGTATGGGGGAAGTTTGGAGGGCTACATTATTGAGCTCTCTGAAGTGTATGGTCGGCTTATATTATCCATGTGTTATATGACACTGATACCAAGAAGGGAGTACCACATTTTGCCCAAGGGCTTCCAACCTTAAACCAGCTACTACATGGGCACATGCATATCAATGCATAACTAGGCAGCTTTATTAGTAGGGTGGATTTGCTGAGTGATATGGAGTACACATAAAATGAAGATAATATCCCTTTAAACATGTCTCCAAATATTAGAAACCACTTTGCTGAGTACATTGTACATTTTTTTAGTTGTTGCACCCTAACAAAACACTGCTATTTATGACACGACACATTTACACTCATGTATTCAGTAACTACTTTATTTTTTGTTTTATTTTGTCCAGAATGCAAACATTTGCATTAACTTTGCTATTTTACAATTTTACAAACTAGGTATAAAAAGACCATAAATAAAGAAGATAAGTTATGCGTACCTAAGTTCCAGGGAAGAGGAACCAGTTACTCTCCCCTTTGCCAAAACAAAGGCAAAAAAATTACAAATGAGACAAAATTGGAAAACATAACAAGTCTAAACAATGTGTGAACCGAGAAAAAATATGCTCTGTTAGAATATTTTTTTAATTTTTTTTCCATTTTTTTAGTAGAAGCTAAATTAATATTCCTCATTTGCAGTGACACAAAAACTTATAAATGTCCCTTTTACTTTTTTCTCTTTTTCTGGTTAACGTTTGGTGGGTTAGGTACAAGTGAAAAATACTGCTATTAATAAACTGGATCATACCATAATATTTTCAACCATAACTGGGCCTGTAGCATCATAGGGCTCAATTATAAGTATGGAAGTTAATAAATCCCATTAGAATTTGGGTATTGCTAGGTAAACAACTCTTGAAATTACATATAGTTTTTGGCAGTAACACAAAATACTGATTCTTACTGCAGATCACTCCTCACTTGCAGCAATGCCACAAAGCACTTTGACCCATTATAGGTAATGCAATGGGATAAAGCATTGACTGTATTTCTGTTGACATGTCAGACTACTTTTAATGCCCTCCTATCCTATGACAAAGGGAGTTCTCCAAGCTAGCAATATATAGTCTAGACTTGCTGCATTGGCAAATGTTGCAAGGACTATCTACGTCGGTGTTACAGAATGGAAGAAACCTGATCTAACTTTATGTTATGCTTGGTACCCAAGCCTTTTTTTCTATCAAATCCCTTTTGGCTGGCAGTATGTCTTTATTAGCATCATTGCTGATAATGTTCTTAGCATCGATGGGTTTTGTAGCTCACATATGGAGGAAGGGAATCTCTGTAGGGAATGCAATAGGATCTGGTGATAAAACTCACTAAAGTTGTTCTGCAGGCCCTCGGACTGCCTGATATTCCTAGTTCTCCATTGTGGTCAGTCTGCACAGCACAGAGGTGAAGGAGGTTAGACAAAGACAAAGGGTAAAGCACAATAACATACGTTTATATATATATAACTGATCATGGCCTATTATATATATATAAACTTAACTGGCAGCTCCGTCTGGTTGTCACTGGTACCAGTAAGATGCCGAAACAGATAAATTGCATATTTTTTATGTAAAAAGTAAAGTCATATTACATTACAGAGGCTGTTACAAATGAGGCGCAGGCCTTGAGCGGAGTACACCATCCTTCATTACCTTATGGGTCAAACCATAAAGCAAAATTGTCCCTTGGCCCATACCAAGCTGGGTCCCTTGTAAAGGTTAGTTTGGCTTATAATTGACTCCTTGTGACCTGCCGTTTGTCCACAATGCTTTATTCCACAAATGATTCTCTTGTTCTTTGCTTCGCAGTGTAAGAAAATCTCATCTCACGTGCCTCTATTCCCTTTTACTGAAGAAAACAAAAAAAACGGATAATGCTGAGTGGCCTCAGTAATACCATTTACTAAGGCAAGTACAATATCCTGGCATGAAAACATGGCATCCTTAGTAAACATCAGCTGACTTCCATCGCCTGCCTCGTAAGAGACAGACCATAGCTGGGCATGGAGTGCACAGGAAGACCTGTCGGACGGTTTGGAAATTTTTCTTGCTGGAGAAAAAGCAGCTGTGCCGTTAAGATGGGAAATCCATGTGCTCATCTCTGTATTCGAAGCAACACTATGTCTTCAACGGAATGGTGTCTCCAGACCTTGAGTGTGCCATGGATGAAGGAAGGAAATTGAGTGCAGCTCTCTAAAAAAAGAAAAGAAGGCAAATCTTGAGTGTCTACCATTTACAATACTGGATTGTGAAAGTATTCCTCCACTTAATCCAGTTATGAATACATGTTATCTATGACTATAATCCAGCTATTGATGTCTGAGCGTTCAATAATTTATATTGCCCTCCACCAAATTTCCCAAGTGATTGTTCCGATAAAATATCCTCAAAGATTAAAAACGTCTGTCAAATCTGTAGGAAACATGATACAGCTGGAGAGAGAAATAAGATTCTTTGTCTCGCTGCGCTGCCTGCAAACTAAATCCTTAGAGCAAGATGATGCTTTCAGTAGTCCATGCAAAACAGCCATGGTGCAGATGGTCCAGCAATACTACACCAAAGGAATTGAAAACATACCTTCATATGCTTCTCTTCTGTGCTGCCATTAGGTAGTAGAAACACTCTTCCATCTGTAACAAAGTGTTCCAGGACAATCCTGATAGATCCAGTTAGCAGATGACCAACCGACCACAGGATCCTTTAGGCTGCCAATGACACACAGGATGTAGCTTCCACGAGACCGTAACAATGGTCTGCATCTCCAGCAAAAGGTCACATAGTACTTCCATATGTCCACACAGACAAAAAAAAACAAAAACGCTTGCACCCATTCCAAAAAAGATGTCCATGTGACACGCGAAAACAATCCACGGAAATAAGTCTTGTATATGGTATGCATCAAGCAACATGAGCGTGCCCAGTCCACTTTCAATGGTTGTCTGTAGCTTCCTGATGTATGATCTACTGTAAGTGTGGCACAAATGACTAAATTTATTTTTGTGTTTTTAATGGATCTCACCTCACTCCTTCCGTAATTAAAGTCTCTGTCCAATGGGGTGAGGCTAATAAAAAAAAGTGCAGTTCTTCAATTAAAGTGCATGGATGAGGTAAACTAATTTTTTCAAGAGTTCTGAGAGAAACTTTGCCCTGATGCACTATTCATTCAGACAGGAACCATCCTGCCTTGCATCTGTTGCATCTGGGTCCTCATTCCTTGGACACTGCTCAAGATCTTGTTCTGGTGCGCGGGAGAAGTGATCCCAATCCGGGTTAGGTCACTAGACAAAAATACAAAAAATATATTAATTCAATCCTTCTCGTCTTTACCATACAAGGTATCCTGGTAATACAATACAACACTAAACCACTTGTATAAAATCATAGAAACACTTACTCTTGGTTGACATGGACAACTGACTCCAGGTTGTTGTATCCCGCTGCTGTAAAGTTATCTTTATATCTCTCCATTTTAATAGCCTGCAGCCAATCCACCACAGAGACCACCTGGGACCATTCGGGTGAGCTGGGGTCCAGAAGAGCTGTGTTTGTTCTGCCAGTGAAAATATAGGAATATTAGTCAAGGACGGCAAATATATTCTATGCATAATATGTAGCTGTTATTAGGAATTGGACCATACGATTAATATACAGTAGACAGAATGTCGCCATATATCCGTCACTGTGACAGACAACCTACAACATTCCATCTGCTCATAACCAAGTCTTCGACCAATCACAATCTGGATTTTTAGGTTCGTTTTTCCTATTTATTCCTTTTCTATCCATTCTAAATTTAGCACCGTTTCTTAGCTTCTTTAAAGGGTTTCTCCCAAAGTATAAACTTATCACTCATTTACAGAATAGATTTTCATAAGTAAGAGTCTGACCAGTGGGATCCCTCCAATTAAAGAGCGTTTTTCCCCACAAGAGTGGATCACATTCGAACAATTTCTTAGCCTCTCCTACGTAGTCCCATAAAGATCAATTGAAGGGCAGCCCACATGCTCAGACAAAAAACATGGGACCCCACATCTCATGATCAGGGGGTCCCACTGATCAGACTCCCACAGATGAGACATTTATCACCTGTGTATAGAAGATAAGCTTAAAATTTGGGATAAGTGTAACATTTTTCTGTCTCTGGCATCCAAACATACAGACAGACTACATCTAATTCCACAGGAAGTCATTTTTGGGTAGTTTTTGGAAACTGATACACAGGATACTGCTTTTCTGTTATGTAATATTTGGCGGCTATGGTAATGGTTGGTCTAAGGTCCATTATTAGCGAGTCCCAGCAATTTGCTACCTGTGAGTGGCTCTTCCAGTATTAGGACTATTGTCAGGACTGTGTGTGACTGGAACCTTGTACAAATTCCCATTATGCATTCTCTATCTATGAATTATGTTGTATTCAGCCTCCCTGTACTTATACTGCTTATACTGAACTCAGTCGTGGTGAAACAGCCCAATCAACTAGATCCTCAACAAGTTCTCTAAGAGCAGACAAAGCCTAGCTTGCAGGGGAGATAATCCGCTCTTTAATCAAAATGTTCCTGAACAGGCCATATGATGGAATTGGCTAGAATAAGGGGGTCTTTGATGTTGGGCATGAGGAATGTAATTCTCCTCAGTTCCCTCTGTGCCGGACCTTTGGGGTAATTGCTTTAGCAGATTCACTGCCGTGATTAGTAACATATCCAGTAGTTGATGTGCAAAAAGGCCAGGCAACTGCTGTGGGTATTCACTCTTATGGAGAAAGAAAATCAGGATTTTTTTTTAGTTAGGAGTCGGAATATAGAAAAAGCAAACCTCATCAAATTCTGAAAAATGACAAGGCACACATACACAGCTCTCAGCTGTCCCAGTTCTCTGCGAAATATATCACTACGGACCCTTCCTTCACTGGTGGGCATGGAGTCGCCTGCTGATGCTGAGCTAAGACCTTCCTCTGCTCTGATTAGAAGATCGGGTTTCGGAAATGCTTTTACCAAAAATACTTTTTATTTTTTTTCTTCCCCTATACTTAACCCCTGTAAATCTGAATGGAGCTGCAGGCACAACTCAAACACTAAAAGCAACATGGGATTGAACTGTTAAGAAGCAATAGCTCCAATAAATTTTTTAGTCTGAGCTTCTTCTTTTCAGCCCAAGGGAGTCGGTCTGCTTTCTAAAGTATCCGATCAATATCCATAAACACAGATACTTAAAAGTCTGATCAATGCGGTTACAAATGTAAACTGATCGGGGGCTGGTTTAGGGTCAGGAGAAGAGGGGGATTCATTCCTGGTATACCTAATTAAAAATGTAGCAGATTGCCGCAGATTTCCGACTACGTGCCCATGGGGACTTTTAACCAGTTAATGGTCCATTGGGGTCATCAATGAATTTTAATTATAGGATCTTTACAACACTACATCATATCAAATCAGAAATAATGGATGCAGTTCCGCACACACACCTTGAGCCTTCTAGTCCAGTCCTTTTTAAGCTATTTGGGTTTCGGATGAGTTTGTCCAGCATGCTAACAATCTGTCCAAATTTGGGTCGGTCACTGCGTTCCTTCTGCCAGCAGTCCAGCATGAGCTGATGCAGTGCAATGGGGCAATCCATGGGAGGAGGGAGACGGTATCCTTCTTCTATGGCTTTGATGACCTTAAACAGGGAATTGACAGATATATTAGATAAATAATATAGCTAGATATAGATGCCATACAACTAGTAAGTGAGAGACAAGTCGTCTGATCCCTACACGAACATCTCAAGACAATAAAAAACATATCAGTAACTGTATCTAGCAATAAGGCAGAAATTATCTGGAAGATCAATTTCTAGCTTATGTTTCAGGATATGCTGACCAGATGACCCTCTCATTATATATCCTTGACTACCTCCCCTGCCGCAGACATGAGAGCATCATATTTCCAGATGCACCTGGACAATGTCTACAAGGTCTACCAAGAACACAACATTGTGGTATGAGCAGGGTATAAATAACTTGGATGCTCCTTTTCAGAATAGAGGGAAATCACACACAATGCCGTCTCTAGATATATACTATGAGATCAATGTTCAATGCTATACTCAGGGAAACCAAGAACAGAAAAAAAACAATCTTCTTCCTTGTTATTGTGCATGTGAAAATACAATACAGGCTATTTTCCCCTGTCACTATTCTTAAGTTTCAGTGGGTCATCCAGAGACAGCTGTCTGAATCTGATCCTTATGAGGCTATACAGATGGTACACTTAAAAAAGATATGCATAATTTAAGAAAGGCCATTTAAAGAATTATTTTTTTAATGTCCCCCAGAGACAGCCATTTAATTGGCTCAAGAGATAATTACACTAAGCTCATTGTGCTTTACAAGGACGGCTCTCCCAGCGGTGAGTTGGTTAATGACACATGGACCATTGCTGTTAATACTGTCTATAGCTCAGGATTTATACGCTGATGTCATATCATTAAATAATTGGGAATCCTGCAGTGACATCACCGGCAGAAAGTCTAATTAAAACAGACGGCTCCAACCAGTTCTTCAGCTGAGAGTTAATCTTCTCAAAGAAGTCGCCAATGACTCAAAAATTTTAGACTATTACAAAAAAATGCTACTTACATCTTGATTCGACATATCCCAGTAAGGTCTCTCTCCATAGGACATGACTTCCCACATGACGATTCCGTAACTCCATACATCACTAGAAGATGTAAATTTCCTATATGCAATGGCTTCAGGGGCTGTCCATCGGATTGGGATTTTGCCTCCCTGGAATACATAAAATATATCAAACTGAATCCATTTTTATTAAACGCAGAATAAATTGGTTGTTCAGAATTAAAAACAAACATGGCTGCTATTTTTCAAAAACAGCGCCATGGCAGTCTACAGGTTGTATGTGGTATCTCGGCTACAATGGAGATAAACGCAAACATCACACATGACTGATGGACAGGCATGCCACAGTTTTTTCTAATCTTGGATAATCCCTTTAATTCTGCCATGGCACATTTGTCGAGAATTTTAATGCATACTGAAAAATCTAGACGAGCCGTAAATCTCAGCAAAGACCTGTCTAATGCCAATCCGCAGGCCACTCTCACATTTTTCCATACTCCTAAAATGGGCTAATGAAGATAGAAATGTCTTGTAATGTATTTCTCACCTCAACCCATACTGTCAGCACTGGCCTTAATCAATAGCTCATCTTGTGTGTCTTACAGCAAGGTGACTGCGGTGACAGATATGGCCTGTGGTCATCAAGCTGTCACCTTGCCATTCATTAACAGAATGTATTGTATAATTCAGGCTGCTGAGCAGTGATTTATGTAACATACCAGCAGTGAAGGTGTTACACATCATCTGCAACAAGATCCGCGCTGGTATGCCTTCAATTAATGGAAAAGCCAACAAGGGCTTGGCTTCCGTAGTCGGCCTCAGTGCTTGGTTAAGTTTGTAAAGAAAGTTCTTGATTTTTATCTCTCCCCGATTCACTTGGCTGAGATCCTGCCACTGATACACCTAATTGTTGTGGTAATGCACAAAGTGTGTTCCTTTCCCCTAGCCCCCTCCTTCTCCGAGTACTTTTTTTGTTAAGCTCCAAGCTGTTTATGTAAACTCCAAGACATGGAGACTGTGGAATGCAGCGCAGAAACAAGGCATTGCACATTGTGATATGTGAGGTTAGATGCCTTGCCAAGAATTATACAGAGATCTGTTCGCTCCTGCTCTAGTGGCAAGTGAAAGTAATACATAAGACGCAGCTTCTTCTGCTTCTGCCCACAACCACCAACTGTGACCATATGTTACGTTCATGCCAGATTGTACATTGCCATATCTGCTTTGGAGTTATATGTCACTATAACTTTCTACTTACCCTGGTGGTATAAGCTGCCTCTGGATCATCCTCCAGAACACGGGACATGCCAAAGTCAGAGACTTTACAGACTAGGTTACTATTGACAAGTATGTTGCGGGCAGCCAAGTCTCTGTGTACATAGCTCATATCTGAGAGATACTTCATGCCGGATCCAATACCACGGAGCATTCCTACCAGCTGGATGACTGTGAACCTGCCATCGTTCTTCTGGAAGAAAACAACTATTGTTACTTATATGTTAGCCGCAGTACATAGTGGCAGAGTGACGATCGATTGTTGCTTAATGTCACTCCATGTGAGTATACCTTAGAATATCTGTACACATTACGAGAAGGTCGGCGGAACGTACCTATTTTTGGTCAAATCAGTCACTCATATAACATATATAGGGGTGGCCAAACTTCCCTCCAATGGCAAATATTCAGAGCCACAAGGATCAGGCTGTTGTAGTCTACATTGCTCCATCTTCAAGGAGGTGCCTAGGAGTGGCTTTCTCTCCTCTTTCCCAACTGACCCCTCATTCACAGATTGTGTTGTACTTTCCTGTCTGCAAGTTCTGTGCAGAGATCTGGCGGCAAGCACACGGACCCCATTATAGTCTATGGGGTCCGTGTGCTTTTAGTGCGCACCACCTGCAATTGCGTCTGGTATTCCATTCCCCATGCGGACTCCCCTAGACGAAGTACCAACGCAAATATGAACCAACCTTTAGCTGGGCCAAGTATACACGTATGATATAACTAGCAGCAGAACAAGGATTCAGCAGACAGCTATGTGTATTGTACGGTCACCTTAAGAAAGCTAAACCAAACATCTGCTTGGGAACTTTTGTACATAATTAACTTCAATCATGACTTGTATTATTTTAAGATGTGTAATGTGCTAGAGAAGAACAGACTCAGCAGGGAACGGGAACAGTCATTGCCATTTTCTTGTGCAAGGCCGGAGCCCTTTTTGATGGCTTTCTGATAATTAATGGGTTAAAACTTCCCAGGGTGTAACTTTTTGAAGTGCAGATTTTAATGGGAGTTTAATCACATGATTGTGGCTTTCCTGCCATTAATCCAGTGCTGACCTAGAACCAGTGCCGTGCCTCACATAAGGTGTTTTAGTCTAGGTCAGCTTGAGCCAAGATTTGGCAAGCGGTAACATGTAAAAAAACAGGACCATAAAAAATAATTACATTTACAAGAATGTGTCATTAAAGTTGTCTGGTCTGTGTAACACTAAATGTAAAGAAATGGAGTATGTGGTATTCTTGGACTTTGGTCACAGATACTATTGAATTCTTAAATACTACCACCCAACAGTGCAAGGTCATATGGCCTTATCCATTGGATAGGCTTTAAGAACTCACAAGAAATCACAAGAACTCAGTTCCCACCTCCAAAATTTGATGGATGTGTCTATCGGACCGCTGTAGATAGCTGAGTACTGTATTCAGCTATTTCTGTCCGACCCATAGAAATTGAGTGAATCGACAGTGCGTGACCATCACTTCACTTTAATGGGGGACACTAGACGCTCATTCTTGTGAGTGGCGAAGGTTCAAGCGGTGGAAGCCTTAGGTATTAGACAATAAATATCAGCTATCCTGTCAATAGGTGGTAAGTTGTTATTGTGGAACAATTCCTGAAGAAGACAGGCAATAGTGCCAAGGTCAATTGAGGCCATCCAATCCTCAGTGTAGGCTCTCCAAAGCTTTTCCAACTTACCCGAAGGAAAGCATCCAAGGAGCCGTTCTCCATGTATTCTGTGATGATCATGACTGGTTTGCCTACGACACAAATGTAACATACTTTATTGGATGTAAATAATTTGAACCGAAAACCCCATGAAATTGCATTAAGACATTTTATGCGAAATATTCTTCCTCGACTATTTTCTTCCTTCAGTACTTTGCTAGAACTGTTATTTCATTGCATTTCTGACCTAGTCTATGAAACATGAATCTAGTGACAGGTTCATAGTGGGTGTCTGTTTCTTCGCATAATTACCATCTAAATGTGTATGGAAATGTAAGCACTTTTCTGTCTTAGAACTATTTTTCACGCAGCACACTTATTTTTTTCTCCTCTCTTGCAGCTATTAGAGCAGCGGCATATTTTAATACTGGGCATGTGAGGGCTTTATTCAGATTTTATGGTTTCATAAGTCACAGAGATGATAATAAGACACTGCTGGAATCTAAATCAGGAGCTCGCAATGTACGGAAAAAGCTAGGACCAGCATCGCACAACATTCACACCTCACAATGAATAATACTAAAATTAGTCTCTGAGTATGTTATTCATACACCTAACTGCAACACACTGCCATACCACCAGAGCCAAAGTACTGGCATAAAGGATAAGCCAAGGTAGAAATAACAGATGGCAAGCATAAAAAGTCTATATAACCCATTAGCTGCTAGGAAGAATTGAGTAGTTCTTTCTACATTACACTGTTATTGGGCTGGAAATTAAGACGACACTTGATGGCGGTGCCGAGCAATTCCAAAGGACTTTGCCACAGCAGATGACTGTAATGAGATGTAATGAAAGCTGCTATCCCTGCAATGTGCCATCCATTGTCACTGATGGGCTCTATGATACAGTAAGCGGTGCCAAACAAGGTTAAGATACAGACCATGTTTTCCTTCTTCTTTCCAAAAATGAGAAGAGCTGCAGCCATCTGCTTCCTGCCTATACTTTAGCAAGTCTCAGTTTCACTCCACCCTGCAATATGTCCTACATGCCCCTCTTTCAAAAACCTGCAGCACTCTCGCCTAGGGAAAGAGTATCCGTGAGAATCACCAAAGCCATTTTTATCTGACATCAAGATGGATGGCTTGGTCCTGCTGCTTTAGGTAATACTGTAGCTGCGCCATCTGTCATTTCGTACCAAAATTTTACATCTACGGTGGGATGATCTATTATGCTTCTGAATATGCAAGCAAAATTGAAGGAGTTTCGGCAGGACACATATCTATAAATACTGCAGAACCGAGCGGCATGCCAATTTGAAGGAATATATTATCTCTGCTGTATAACCTGCGGGGAAACCTGCGCTTCAGATCATGTGACCTGTCCGCAATCAATGCTGTTGTCTACTGAAAAATTCATTCTCTGATGTTGTATCACCGAAGCTCTAACTCTACATGTAATGATGAATATGGACTATTAAGGTTACATGACACTTACATTTAGTGACAACACCTTCCAGATGGATGATATTCGGATGATCAAACTGGCCCATTATACTGGCCTCGCTGAGGAAGTCTCGTCTTTGTTTATCCGTGTATCCAGCCTTCAAAGTCTTGATGGCCACATAAATTTCCCTTTTTCCAGGAACCTTAAGTCGACCACTGCATACTTCTCCAAACTCACCTGTAAGTAAGAAAGGGGTTAACGTTCACCAATTAAGGGGCAAAGATTACTCTCTCTCTCTCTCTCTCTCTCTCTCTGTATATATATATATATGTTATATGAATGTGACAAGTACTCACCAACACCAATTACTTTCTCAATCTTGATACATGAAGCATCAATCTCTTTTGCAAATTCCCGCACTGCTTGGTTAGGGTCTTCATACGTAAATGGGTCTACATAAGTCTTCACTCCTGGTAAGGAAGGCAGAAGATTAATTCCGTATTCCACATCAAACAAAGCAAATATATAAAAAAAAGTACATTATAGAGGATATTAAGAAGTATAACAACCATTACCTTGATTTAAATGCTTCTCCTCATCCGCCTCTTGTTTAGCCTTACTGTACTTGCTTCGTCTGAAGGAATAAAGAAGAAAGCAATTACTATCATGTATTGTACATAACACTGGTACAACAAGATGATATATCAATCCATCCTTACAGGGAACCTTATCCATGCTGTATGATCTGCAGGCAACACAATAAAAAAGCTGAATGAGCTCAGCAGATTGATATCATTTTGATGCAAAAGAGTCAGTATAAATTGTAACTGAGTGAAATCACTGCACTTTCTACATCTAGGAGTCCAGTGGGCGGTCCTAGTCAGTGTGTGTCATCTCTCTATGCACACTCATACAGTCTAAAGGAGTATTCTTATGACTATAACCAAATTTAAAGTCAATAATATGATCAATTGTCAATGGATACGACCATGAATACAAGAACTTTCTAAGGTCTGGCACTTGTCAGAGACCCTATATGCCTGAGAAGATAACTGGCCACAAAAAGGATATCACAGCTTGACATGGTCGTATCCAATAGCAACCTACCAAGAAAAAATACTCTGACTACTAAGATATCTGGGGAAAAATCTTTAACAATTTGTAGAAATCTTTAAACTTTCACTTGTCTACAAATGTAAATATGATTATGTTCATGGGAAAACCCCTTTAAGTAACATTGCCAACTGGATGCTAGAGCATAGAACTTATTTGTATCAGTATGTCGGCCATTAAAAGTATTCAACCAGCTTTTTGTAGCTCCTAAATGTCAAGTCTGCCAGTCATGCAGGATTAAAGGGGCTCTATCAGAAAAATCATGCAGATAGATCCCCACATATGCGTGAATAGCCTTTAAAAAGGCTAGTCAGGCACCATAAAAGTTATATTAAACTACCCCCCAGTTTTAAAATAAAACCCTAAAAAAGAATGTTATCTAGTATCTACTTACGGATCGTGCACGCTAGGCGGGCATTCAGGGTGTGTCTTCATCTTCATCCACGCCTCTTCTTCATCCGATGTCCTCCAGTCCCGTCCTCCTCCGGCGCTCGTGAACTGACACCGATAAAAAAAAATGGCCTGGGCGCCTGCGCAGTAGCCGTAGTAGAAGCCGCGTGCTACTGCGCATGCGCCCAGACCTTTTTTTTTACATCAGTGTCAGTTCGCGAGCGCCGGAGGAGGACGGGACCGGAGGACATCGGAGGAAGAAGAGGCGTGGATGAAGAAGAAGACACACCCTGAATGCCCGCCCAGCGTGCACGATGCGTAAGTAGATAATATTCTTTTTTTAGGGTTTTATTTTAAAACTGGGGGTAGTTTAATATAAATACAAGAGGAAAGTTGGTCCGCACTCCTTTATATTTCATAAAACTTCTTCTTTATTTCATTATTTAAAATAAATGATTACAAGTACAAAAAAGTGCCAGTGAACAAACTCCCCAAAAGTGTCTAATAAATAATCATGGCTGACACGTTTCTGGGCGCTCTAGCCCCTTAGTCGTAGCCCTAGTTTAATATAACATTTACGGTGCCTGAATAGCCTTTTTAAAGGCTATTCACACATATGTGGGGCTCTATCAGCATGATTTTGCTGATAGAGCCCCTTTAAGAGAGTCAGACAAGTACCATTTGTAAGTAATATACAATAAAACTTCACATGAATACTTATTGTACTTGTTAGATTGGCTGTGGGTAAAAAAATAGGAGGAAACTGTTCAGGAAAGATACCCGCTTACAGGATAGACGTGTATTTATCTGTTGGCGCTACATTGGTGTGAGGTTTCGTTAAACATTTAGACAGAAACGTAGAGGTAACCGGGATGATATGAATAGACAAGGCCAATTAGGACAATCGGTGGTTATATTGTATCTATGGGGGCTTTGTCCAAGCACACAGGATTACTGATAAAACACTAATTGAAGGCTTTGAGAATGTAATGACAGCTTTGCCATAAAACCCTTCCCCACGCATATCTTGTCACCTGTGTGACCTTTCATTGCCTGTGTGTGATCAGGGACATGGCTGGTTATCATTGTCGCTTCTTGGCAAAGTCTACAGGTCTTCATCAGAAAAGTGAAATGCTGACATCTGAGCCAAATGATATGTGGGCAGCGTTCAGTTTCCAAAAGTCGTGGTAAGAAGAGATACTAGAATTTCAAGTGGTCCCACCATTGCTGAAGAAGAGGTGGTCAGCGCTCCCCCTCCTCTACAAATCACTACAGGTGAGAGGGTCAAACAAGAGGTAACTTTTCCCACAGGATTTCGCTATAAACAAAAGACTGGAAAGTATGTGCTTTGTGGAACGGTAATGTAGTGTGAGAAGTCTTCCTCGAATATCAGATACGGACACAATGAGAATAGGTGCAGGAAGCAGACAGGTCAGCTTTGAACAGACTTTCAATGACCAAGATTGATAATATGGGACAAAGCAAGTGCACATGTGATACCCATCCAATTCTATTTATATCAAGATGGTAAATATCTATACCCTGCTGATATGTCATATGATACTGTGGGAAGAATAGCCCATCTAGAGTCTCTAATTATACTTTTTATTACAAGCAGATGCAGCATACAAATGGTTAATGGCAGAAAATGTAGGGCTGACTCATATCCACCCTAATATGGAAGTCAGCTTGAAGAAAACCACATCCAAAAACACTGCTTAAAAAGCAGCATTGGAAATGAAGAGATTGAAGCCATATACAGGGGTGCCAAGCTGCTATGAAACTACAGAGACACCATCTGCCTTCCTCGCTGTCAACTGCTTACATAACCTCATTAAAGTGCATAGGAATAAACGCTCAGAACTGTCCAGCTTGGTAAGGACATAGCGCTAGAAACTCAAGGCTAAACTGGGATTAGAAAAACATGGCTGCATTCTGTCAAAAACTACGCCTAACTTGTCTACAGGTAGTGTGGGGTATTGCAGCTCAACCGGAGTCACTTATATAGAGATGAGCCGCAATACCAGACACAACCTGTATGTAGATTGTGAGCCCTATATGGGACATTGTTGGCAGTATATGTAAATTGCTGTGGAATATGATGGTGCTAAATAAGCAAAATAAATAAAGTGAATAACCTATTGGAAACTCAGCACCAGCCAAAGACATAAAGGCCGGCCACTTGAATGCATACCTCCCCACCTATGTGAAGTCTTATGGCAGTCTGTGAGCTCAGTGGGACAGAAAGGATCCTATGAATAGTCCCTTCTTTGTCCACACCAGGTTGCATTCCCAGCAGATTCCTCCATGTATTATAGTATGAATGTCACTGGAATGCCCCTCGCTGTATTCACTTGTACATTCCTGTCATTTCACTATGACATCTTCAGTTGAGGACTGGATTCAGGATCTGTCCCTTTGTTTGGATCCTTACATTTAGCAGATCAGATCATACAGCTAAAAATGCATCCTTGATGGGCACTGACTTCAGACAAAGGGGAGGCATGTGAACATTTTTGAACCCACATGGTGCGGCACATTTTTTTCTGTATTCTATTGCAGATGGAAAAACTGTTTGAATCCCCATTAGGAGCCGTGAGCCTGTCAGCTTCGAGCTTCCTTGGCTGCGTTCCCTAAGACAGCTTTACGGCTGACACTAAAGAAGAATCAATAAAAGTCCAAAGGGTCGACGTTTCATTTTTATATAAAGTGATCCATTGAGAGCCAATCACTGCTGGCCTTCTATCGACCTGAGCCCACCCTCTGCATGGCTGTTAATGGTAGCTGCACTGACAGCTTCATAGAATGATAAACCGCCAGAGACCTGATAAAGTACAACCTGGGTAGAGGGTCTCGAAATGATTTTCTGATTATGCGGTATCAGTTGCTTTTCAGTGCCTCGCTTGCCACAGCCGTCAAACACAGACGTACCACCTACACATCCCTTTTAAATAAACAAACAACCATTTGCATAGAGTGGCGGCATACTGGTAGATGCTCAAATAACATAAAATTGAGATCTCGGGAATTAGTGGAATTAATTTTCCATTTGAAGCGGGACTCCTGCTGCAGACATCATGCTTAAACTGCGGGGTGCTTTTGCTGCTGCTCTCGTGCTGTGGAGATCAAAGATCTTGGTAGGGGTTTGTACTGAGAATGCTATGTTTAGATGCTAATCAGAGAATATGTCTTTGTTTCAGGTCTGAACTCCACCCAGAAGAGAAAAGTACTGGCATAGGAGAGAGACAAAGGCAGAAATAGGCATTCTCCGACTCCTAAAAATATCTAACATACCGTACTTTCTCAAAAACTTCTTCCCCCTTTAAATCAAAGATATGACTATTTATATATAATATATACAGTCTAGGAAAACCGGTTCGTCTACTCGACTACATTACTCTTACTCTTATATCGGTTGTTTTTCTACAGGCCTTAATTATCTACGGTAATTTTTTTCTCTAATTGTTTCTCTGCCTCTTCGAACATTCGGCGGATCCCAATAGGGAGGGGGCAGGCTTTAAAAAGTAATGCTGTTTTCATTCGGAGAGCAAACAAGCAAATAGAATAAAAAATGAAGCAGAAGATGGTTTTGTTGTAGTTTTGTGACTTACTGTTTTCATCACAATCTCTGAAGATTTTCCCAACACAGCAGCCTATGAATAATTTAGCAGCGGTTTACAATGTTTTATTTTACTATTCATTTTAAAATTGGCAAAGCCGACCCCATACCTTCTGCTGATGACAAAGGCAGCGATGAGAATGACCACAAGGACAATGCTGCCCGCCACAGACACCAACAGCACAGTAGGACTGGTTCCTTCACCGATCATAGGAGATGGAACTATAAATAGCAAAGGAAACACAATGCATTAGAATGAATTCAAAGCCACACAGCTGAGAGGTGCTAAAACCATACTGAGACTTCAGGTTATGGAAGCCATTTATTTCCTTTGTATAGGCACTAAGGCTATATATAGGAAGCTGCCAATAAACTATACTTTGCTAGGACAGTATGCGCCAAACTTATGCACCATCGCACATAGTCTGGTCATTCATATAAAATAATATCGACCACGGTCATTTAGTGGTCAGCTACCTCTCCCCACATACACATGGACACTTAGTTTGGCCTAGCCTTGGGAGTAACCATTGCCAAGCACCTCCAAAAAACAAAAAGATTGGGCATGATGAAATCCATACTATCCATCACATTCGCTGTAGAGGGAGAGATGAGAGGTCCCCTTACATATTAGAAGGTTGTCCAGTCTCTCCAAAGTTGTCAGGTTAGCCCAGCATACACCTAACTTGTATAGTTAGCTTTACATTACATTTCAAAGGGAATAAATTTGCTTTACCTGTATTCGTGGTGAACTCAAACGGGCCACTGAACTCGCCATAACCTGCTGCAGTCCGGGCTCGGACATGGAACACATATGCAGTGAGTGGGTTCAGGCCTTTAATATCTGCACTGCGTGACCCAGTCTTTACAATGCGATAACTGCGATCATTTTGGTCCTGAGGATAAACAAAAAGAAGTTTTTTTTGTAAAACTAATGGTACGCAATCTAAGAAATGATGATACAGTAAGATGGAGACATCTTATCTTATATTACCTTCTCATAGTACTTGACTTCATACTCTAATATAACCCCATTAGCGCGATCCGGTTCTGGCCAGGTTAGCGACACACTGTGTCTGGTGATCTCCTTAGGCTGAATTTGGGTCACAGTAGAAGGAGCTAAAAAAAGCAAATTTTACATTTCAATCATACTTCTTGCTATAAGAGATAGATATATATATACAGTATATATATATATATATATATATATATATATATATATATATATATATGTAGAACATTAATTAAATTCAATTTAATTATTCAGCCACCCTTTTCCTGAACAACAAATCTAATATACATCCTTGTTGCTGAAAATAGCTATGCAGATTTATAGACGAGATGATATTAATTAGTAATGCTTGCGAAACTAAGGCTGTGGCCTCTACTGTAGGATGCCGGAAACACCCATAATAAGCCAAATCTATTCCAACGTATTTCAGTAAAGAGTGCAGATTAAGATGGGCTGCGTGACTCCAGTGCTTACTCACTACTAGCAAAGACTCCTTGAATCAGCAGCTAATCCGGACACCGTGATGACATCATCAGTAAGGGCTAATAAATAAGAGACCGCAAACTACCACAAATTAATGATCGGCTCTAGTGACAGAGCATTTTATTGTTATAGTCCTCTTGTACTAAGCCTATAGTATGACATATAGGTCACTGCCCATGACAAATAAGGCTATTGTGGGATGTCACTGGAAGTAGAAGTGACACGGTCATGGACACCAAGACTCAGCCAATGAATCCGTCAACCTATTTTATTAGAAACTTTTTTTATTATGCTCAATGGATATTCATGAGACTCATCTACTGTAAAGAGAAAAGAGGATCCTGTATTCTTACTGCCTACATTATGGAGAAAAGCCATTATATATTATTTGATGCATTTACATCTGTATGAAGCTACTTGAGTAGTATTTCCTTTGACACAGAACACACTTATCCTCATTTCTTCTATGTAGAACTAGCATTCAACACCTCATAATGAGACTTTTCATGTCTGTCAAATCTCAGACACAGAATATAGCTTGTAGGTAATCTGCGGATAACACTTCTAAAGTGGAAAGCATTCTGGAGTCTTTGAAGAGCTCAGAATAGTAGGACTGTCGGTTTTATTGGGGTAATTCAGCTGTTGTGCCAGTTACCCTGCAGTGAAGGGTTCAGGGGCTGCAGCGATAGCGCCCACCACCATACATATATGGTAAAGTTCAAAGCTTGTGTATTTCATTAGGTATTCCCATCCAGGTCTGACATGGACTTCCGCAGGCAGGGCAATTAAATACTGTAGATTTACTGGTAGCATCCATGTGTATGCGGACGTCCCCACAGGCAGAACAGAGCCGGCTACAAAAATACTACCCTCTTCTCAGGTGTCATAAAATGTTTCCAAAGGTCTGCAGAACAGGCCTAGACCCGGTCACAAATGAAGACATGAAATACTGAGGAGGAAGTAAACAGCCACAATAAACTCTCCACAGCCCCAAGGCAATTACAAGAGAAACAAGTACACTGACAATAACCTGCAACATGACCTGGACTCGCAACGTATGCTATGAATAGTCACAACTTTCCACATGTGAAATGCTTGAACCTTGACGCTAGATACTTGAAGACATTTAGTGATGTTCTCATTGATGTCATGTAGCTGGTATATGGTGACCTACTAACAGATAAAGTTTCATAGGGAAAAAAAACATGTAAATTAGTTCTTCTCCAGAAGAGAGAAAACTGTTCCATATCTTCCACCCGTTTCAGGATTTTTTTTTATTTTTATTTAACGTAGATTGTGAGACCCATATAGGGATTACAATGTACATTTTTTTTTCTCATTTAAGTATGTCTTTGTACAATGGGAGGAAATCCATGCAAACACGGGGAGAACATACAAACTCCTTGCAGATGTTGCTCCTGGTGAGATTCAAATCCAGGACTCCAGCGCTGCAAGACTGCAGTGCTAACCACTGAGCCACCATGTTGCCCCACGCCGTTTCAGGATTTATGACCCTTGCCAGTGCAGATCAGGGTACTGGTTGGTTGGATGAGGTGCCTTTGAGTTGTAGCAAGAACTGGTCTGGTTTGGTTACCGTGACATAGATTTCTTCCTTCTGGAGGAGAGTTAATCTTCTTAAGGAAAACTTAAAGTCAATGTCAGTAAATGGAAGCAATCTATTTTATCTTGATATCCGGAAACCCTTGTGTAATCCTGCTCACGCAGCTGAGTGTTTGCCCCAATGTATCAGCCAGCTCTTAGAACTATTCAGTAATAGTCACAGGCATTTGTGTGACAACCCCAGTGTGAACAGTAATGGTTCCTGACTATAGCTTTACCAGAAACATGAACAATATTCTTTAAGTATCTGAAGTTCTGCTTTTGCTAGGTGAGTACTAAAACTTAAACATACAAAAGGCCAAACTACCTCAAGCCCAAGACCCCACAAGAGGAGGCCTCCGCTGTTTTAGTCCCACAGTCACCAGGGAACAGAAAGCGCTCTAGCTGCTGCCTCTTTCTACACTGGAAATTCCTAGTGTTAATGAAGCATGGATTTATCCATTAAGGTGTATCCCAGTATTTGTCCAGACAAGGTTTTTCATTATTTTTTAATAAAAAGGGCAAATCCATAACCAAACACCTAAGCTCACATGCTCGGGGCCACCTCTGTTTATGCTGCCGCCTTTGCCAATGTGTATACATGTCTATACCGCATGATGTAAGCGGCTTCACTCTCCATTTCACCGGTAGATTTAGTTTGGTTCTTCAACCACATTCCACAAAGTAAAAGTTTGTATAGTATTTTCTCATTTTGCTTTGTTATTCTTGACTCCTAACAACCTTTCTACAATACAAGTTTCCTTTGAGGTGTTTTTAACCCTTAAACCTCCTTCAAACACATTCCAATCTTTTTGGGGGGAAACTGATACTTTACACTCAATGGGGAGATTTACTAAACAAAAAGAGACAAAATAGACCTTCAACATAAAAAAGCTGTGTTTCCAAAACGTGGGGCCTCAGCGTAAAAGGGGTAGAGTTTAGGTAGGGCTACATTGCAACTAGAGATGAGCGAACACTGTTCGGAACAGCCGTTCCAAACAGCATGCTCACAGCACGCTCCCATAGAAATGAGTGCTTCCATTCATTTGTATGGGAGCGTGCTGTTCAGATCGGCTGATCCGAACAGTGTTCGCTCATCTCTAATTGCAACTAATGCTTCAAAACTGCGCCAACATTTTTAAGGCAACTAAAAAGTGTTATAATGTTAGACTAAACACCAAACTTATCAAACAGCAGTTGACGGCTGAGAATCAGCAACGGTTGTGTGAATAGGCCTTTAGTAGAACTGTCCCAACTGCTCTGTTAACATTCAGTGTCAAATACTGTCAAAAACTGTAAGGGGATGTTCACACAGAGTTTTTTGCAAGCTGAAAAAATCTGCTTCAGGAATTAGGAAAGTATTTTTCATGCTTTTTTTTACATGGTGCATTTTTTGACGGGTTTTTTTTTTTGTCTCGGTTTTCAGCGCGGTTCTTGCCATCATTGCTCCAGCACACTGTATTGACCTAGAAACTTCTCTTTAAAAAAAATACTACCGGTTTTTGATGCAGTTTTTGCAAAAACTGTGTCAAAACCGCATCGAAAACCACATAAAAAAAACACTAGCGGTGTTTCCGCATCCCATTGATTTCAATGGGTTTTTCAATCCGCCTGAAGATAGGTCATGTCGCTTTTAGTTTTTCCTCCAGCTGAAAAAAGAAATATACCAGCTATAGGACAAAAACTGCTACTGATTCTTTGAAATGAATGGAAGGCGTTTTTTGAGGTGGATTCCGCCGCAAAATCAGTCTGCAAATAACTCCATGTGAACATAGCCTAACAATGTAAAAAATAAAAAAAAAAACACACTATGAAGTAAAGGGCCATACAGTTTTCTGCAGCACGCCCAAACCCAGGCACTTTTATGCCACATTTTTCTGTTACTGTCTCTTTAAGGCCATAAAGCAATCAAAGTTTTCCATAGAAAGCAATCTAAGAACAATTCAGAGAACTGTCTCCTCCCAAAACTGTGGTCTGGATTAGCATTCTCTGCTGTTCTACCCTCATTTCCCCTTTACCACCTCTCTTTTTTCCCCATTATCCTAAATTCAGTCTTGCGGATGGGTTATCACGTGTCACATGTCTTGTTATGCTAAGTATCCACATTCTTTCGGATGATGTCATTTGTGATGCAATTTTGTAATGCAAAAACGTATTAAAACTATTTAAAATGGTCAGGGTTTTTAAGATGACCACAATGAGAATATAAGACTTTAGTTGTATCGTTCTTGGGTAAATGTAAGATAAATCTTAGGCGTGTAGTTATTAAGCAGCGGAGGAGGAAGTAATTAATTAATGGCAAGGGAATTGCAGCACATTGCAGGCTAGCCCTTGGAAAAAAAAAAGTTATTAAAGTAAAGTAGATGTTGAGGAGCAGGACAGGAAAACACAGAAGTGCAATCCATCATCTTGTTAAAACACAAGCCCTGACTGTGTATTTGATTAGTCTTGTGTCCTCCTGATTTCTTAACATTACTCAAACACCAGCTCTGTGCCCCCTCTGTTTCCCCAATCAATCATGTGGCATCGCAGGAACAGATTTGTCTCCAGGGAAGCGAAAGAAAGTTTCTGGAGAGTGAAAAGAGGCAGAGCATATTGGGAAATAAGAGTTAAGTGCTGTGTTAAGCGCTGGTACACGGCTTGTTAAAGGGCTTGGTGACAAACATGTGAAGGCGTTCTGGCTGCCGGTGGAATCCATCTTCAGGAATGATCAGTCAGCTTGTACAATCCTTTCAAATAGGTCACTACTAACACTAATACAAAAGCTACACAGCAATGACCGTATTCCCTTATACAAAAAAGTTAAACATAAAATGGTATTCAATCCTTGGGCTTGGTTTTATAGAGCAGGAAGAGAAGAACAGATTATTTTTATGGGCAAAGATTTGGTCAATATCATTAAAACTCAATGGGCGGTCCTATTCAGTGATTAAGTCTATAGATAACTGTAAGTCATTACATAGGACCGCCCACTGGACTCTTAATCATTGAAAGAGAATGGATTTTAGGCAATAAATTTGACTGTACGTTTAATAAAATAGGTTCCCTTTGAGCATGGCCTACTGGACATGGCCATAGAACTCCTCTAGGTTGTATAGTAGAGATGAGTGCGTAGTATTCGATCGAACACCTCCCCTGCATAGTCATTGGTATTAAAAACGCCAGGGAAAGTGGGAGGGGCATTGAATTTTTACTGCATTTACCGCGTGGTATTCAACCGATTACACCAATAACTATGCAGGGGAGGTATTCGATCGAATACTACTCGCTCATCTCTATTGTATAGGCCTTTTATTGGGTAACTATAGGCATTTATGGGGCGACTATGCCTCGGTACACCTCCAGTTCCATACATAATAAATCAGAGGTTCTTATATAGGTTTTATATAGCAGGTCATGTTACAAAGAGCATTAGTTTACATGGTTAGCCACAGGGACTTCACATGCAGCTGCATACATGTCTGACATATGCATTAGGCCTAAAACAGTTTTCTGTACAATTTTCTACCAGTTTTTCTGCCTCCTGGGGTGATAAACACTAATGACAACCGCAATGGCATCTATAGATTATGTCATCCAGCTTCCATAAGTTGTATATAAGGCCACTTTCACATGTGACATATTTGCTGCCGAATGTCAGTGCCGCATATCTATCTACGGTGTCTGAAATAATACATTTTGGCATAATAATAAGGATTGTGGTAAGAAATATATAAAATGGCCTTAACTAGCAATTTCTGGAAAGTGGACGTGGACCTTGATAACTCCTGAAAGACTAAATTACCACTTACATGCTATACTGAAACCTTATTCTTTTTCCTAACCTTCCTTCCCTGAATCCCCCAATTCTCCTCCTGTTACCAAGGACAAATGTGGGAGGACAGCTGCAATTTGCCAGCTCCACAGCCCAAAATATTGAAATCCTAACTCCAGGGACACAGAAACCAGCAGGGGTCATGGCTATTTGTCCTGCCATACAAAACGCTCTTTGCCTTTGGAGCAGAGCAGGTGATAGCATTTGCTTTGACACTCCGACAGTGGTGGTCTGGCTAATAACATCATTAATATTTTACCAGGAAGTGCCCCCCCATACTCATACCTCCTCATGAGGTGTATCTAAGCCCACAGCCATTAGCTGCAGCATACGTCTTCATTATAGCTATTTTTTTCTTTCACGACGCCCCGACAAAACCAGTCGCAGATAATAGTAAGCCAGTGTAATTACTGCTTAGCTCAGGGAATGTTGCTGTTTAACCCTGTGCCTGCCAACACACTGTAAACGCCATCGCTTATTAGCTACAAAACTAGGACACCGAAAAAAAAAAAGTGTTATGTATTGCGAAATATACGTCTCAATACTTCAAAAGCAGCCAATGAAGTGTAATTATGAAAAGCAAATGTTTCTTGGCGCTGGAAGAAAACTGGTAAGCTTCATCTATGTCACTAAATAGAGCGGGGCAGATGTCCTATATTGTAGACCTTGTCTGTATGGAGTATTACTCATTATCGGTGCAGATTGTTTATACCACCCAGTGTACAGAAAGCAGCGATCACAGCAGCCAATGATTACATCTTCAGCACAGAACCCACAACACGCCAATGTTGGTAAACAGTGAGCAAGCGGAATAGACGGTTCAGCCCCTGGGGCAAATACCTCCACCCAGACTGTGAGATGTTGTTTGTTATCTTCTAGAGGTTAAGCATTGCTATTAAACAGATAGTAACTTCTAAAGCAAGTGGGGATTTTTTTTTTAGATGTAGAAAACAACAGACAGTTTTATGCTGCTTTTGGATTAAGGTTTTTCTCCTAATCGACTTTTATTACCTATTCACAGTATAAGTGATAAGTGATTGCTATGGGCCTAGAACCCCCAGTAATCATAAGAACAGGGGGGTGCCATACTCCCTGTTATTCCTTGCTGCAGCCCATGGACCCAGGAGGAACTTTGATAAAGTGGTGGATACACATTATCAGTCCCGGCGAAGATAGTCAAGTACAGCATTGCATGGAGTTTAATGTTGTACTGACTCTCCATTCATAGGGATATGGCACCCTGTGCTCATGATCGGTGGGGACCCAGTGGCCAGACATTTATCTTAGGCCTCAGTGAAAGAGACATGTGACAGTCATTTTTTTCCATCACACGTCCATTTTTAGAGCAATAGATACCATGTTTTTAACAGATTGTGAACAATGTCCATTAAGAATCTAACATGCCCTATTTTTGTCTACTTTTCGTGCCTGATGAACCCAATACAAACCTATAGGTCTGTTTTTAATGTCCATTTTTCAGCTAATGTAAGAAAAATGATTAAGGCTAAAACCCCACGTTGCAAAAATGCAGCTTTTTTTGTTGCAGATCTTGCTGCATTTTTTTGAGCCAAAGTCAAGAATGGCTACAAAGGGAATGGGAAATGTATAGGAAGTTCTTATATTTCTCCCTTCTGCTCAATCCACTCCTGGCTTTGACTCAAAAAACTGCAACAAAATAAGCTGCATTTCCGCAACGTGGGACCTCAGCCTGAGAGTGAACATTAAGAATGGACCATTTAAGAAGTCCTCTCTCGTGCATGAGGTATTAGGTGATAAATGTCAATTTTGGGAATACCCCTTTAGAAGATGGCTATTTATATATTGTGAACATTCCAAAAGTAATCATTTAGCAAGCTTGTGTCTGGGAGAAAATATCTCTGTAATATAAAACCATACTGGGTACTGTATACCAACAGCAGCCAAAAAGACACCATGGGGAAAATATATTAAAATGGTCTAAAAGCAAAATTGTCCTTGCTGCCCATAGCAACCAAACAGCTGGCCAACGCAACCAAAATTAAGACAGTTTTGCTTTTAGGCCATTTTAAATACGTCTGCCCCCATATGTCGCCACTTAGGCTCGACGTGCACAAGGCCTTCTACTACATTATAACATACAGCAAGCAAATAACAATAAAACATTCCTATTCCTCTGCTATAATATACATTTCTTTTCGCCAGATCTTGATGGTACTTTTGGAAAATGTTGTATTATTGTGCACAATGCAGCAGCTGAAAAGGGCCAAGTATCAATGAAAACACACCAGTGGGTGCATCTGGGGATGCTAAAAAGTGCACCACAAAGGGCTGGCAATTAGGGTGGCGATTGTCTGTGTCATTACGCAGTTCTGTAATTTCACGAGGCCCCATACAACACAATGCTATGATGACTGTGTTTGGCATATTTCTAAAGGAGTCTCGCATTGAGCAGCCAACAGCTGTTTAAAACTATCTGTCGCCTCTCTAAGGAAAAAGCCTTGTTCAATTTATTTACACACTTTCGGTGCTAATTGGCGTATCCTGTGTCCAGCAAGCTGTGATGTGATGGAGGGAAAGAGCAAGAGGTGACTGGTTTGGGTAACTGATCCCAAACGCGTTTTGTTTATGTCTGTTGGCAAAGCCAAGACTGCTGAGTCCTTAAATGAAATAGTATTCAGCGGAGAGGCCCCCCGTGTAAACCGAGGGGAGCAAAAGGACCAACAGAGAGTCTTTCTTTGCAGTCCTCATCTGGTTTACTTTCCGACATTTCATGGGTGATGGATTGTGATCACAATCGGCCATTTCACTCCACTATTTATGCAGGCTGACTCCCCCAAGCCTATCTAAACACACAAATCATCTTTATGGAAACGCATAGTTTAACTTTGTAATTGTATTGTCATTAAACCCATTCTGACTTTCCTTCAGCACAGCCAAAATATCGACTGTCGTGGTGATCTGGGATGGAATAACAGGGGTGCAGGGTTTGCAGTCACACCTGGGCCTTACTACAAGAAGAAGGCCTAAGGATAGGCTTAGAAAGCTGTTTAAAAGCAATGCTGTCTTTGTTGCCCAGAACAACCAATCACTGCACTGCTTTCATTTCTCACAACACTCTCCTAAAATGAAAGCTGTGCTGTGATTGGTTCCTATGGAACTCGCTGACTCATCAACTTCATTATTATGTAGGATATAAACTCATCACTTGTATATCTTAGGCTAAGTTCACATCTGTGTTGGCGGATCCATTAAGAGTCTCCATCACAGAATCTGTTAAAAATTGCAGGCAGAAAACCAGGCAAAACAACAAATGCCCAAATATAAGACTAACAGACCCCGTTAAAAACAATGGGATCTTTAGGGTTCCTTTGGTGTCTGTCATTTTAAACATCCGGCACTTCCATTGTCCAGAAGTATGGAAGACATATCTGAAAGTAGCCTTCCACCAGTGCACTTTATATTGTAACCACTGTGTAATGTAATAACTAGTCACTATGGGCCCATATTTAGCAATGTAGTTAAGCCTTTTTTCTGGCATAATTTACTCCAAAGAGGTGACTAACAAATCATGAGACACATTTATTAACCATCGGAGTAAAGCTATAATCACACTACAGCGAATAACTGTGTTTTTTAACTTCAAGACAAGTGAACGGTGGGTAGTGTACAAAATGAGGAAAAAGTTGTGCAACATTTTGATGAATTTGTTGCAAATAATGGCAGGGTTACCTTAAAAAAAAGTGCACATGCTAAATTTCCACCAATCATTGTTAACCCAGCTAAAACAATCTTCCAAATGTATTCGAGGGCAGCTTTGTAATCTCCTGTACTGATATCTGAATAGGACCCCATTTTTCTCCCCATGTTCCCCTTCCCTGTGGAGTTCTTGTCACGGAGAAGCACCATTCAGACTTTGAAGCACTGTCATAAATTGATCAAGAAAAATATCTCTCCTGATGGGTAAATGAACTGTCCATGGAAATAAAAAAATATCAATGAATTATGCAATTTGCATATTCAAATCAGGACGCTTTCTCTGCTTATTAAAATTAAAAGCGGCTGCAGATTTTCACATGGTGCAAGCTGGTGACTGCTTCGTGTTCCAACGTCTTCACATGGCATCTATTGTGGTGACACTACAGCTAGACAATGAGACAGTGAGAATATGTATGCCGCCTTATTTAATGATGGGGTGGAGTGAATGTTAACACACCTGGCCCATTAATAGCGCAAGGACTAAGCTTTGCACCTCTCCATCATACTGTCAAGATAATAGTTACTGGTTATTGCTTGTACAAATGGTATTAACATGGTATACTTCTCACATTTACATAAGGCAAACACTGAATGCACACTTACCAGCTTGGTTGGTTGTAACCGTAACTGAAACGGCCTGGTCCGGACTAGGGTTCTGTTTGGAGACTCCATTCACAGCCCAAATTTCAAATGTGTAGTTGGTATGGGCCTGGAGGTCAGTGATGGAGACCTTGGTTGTCTTCAAGCCATTCTGCTGGGGGCTGTAGTGAACTCCACTTCCACATGGGCGACAGCGAGTAAGGTCGGCACCGCACCTCTTACAGACTACATTGAAGGAGACATCATGCCTTCCACCTGTATTCTGAGGAGCAGTCCACTCCAAATTTACTGAGGTTTCATTGACATTGGAAATCAGGTTTTGCGGGGCTGATGGTGGTCCTGTTGGATGAAACATAGCCATGAGATTATACATGGAATATATTGGACAGGATCATGCAACCTACCGAAAGATAAGCATATATGCTTCATTCAATGCTTCAAAACAAATGTATTATAGGGTTAACAGGGTTAAAACCAAGAAATGCATATAGTTTATAACACCCCAGCAGTACTTTCCATTCTTAACACCACAGTGCTCAAGAGGGCACCTTTCCAAACGGCTATGTCCACTTTCACGTGGGAAAATGTGCCACATTGAATCAAGATCCTCAGAAAGCAAAAAGTCAGTAATTGGTATGTGGGACGAGGCCCAGGCAGCTTCTGAACACAGGGGCAGCCAAGCGGAAAACTAGGCACGCAGATGCTGGCAGGTCTGAAGAGAGAGATGGGTCAGAAAGAGCCCCCCACCCTCCCCTTCCAACATGAATGGAGATGGTCTATATAGAGGAGGGGGTGACAGTTGAGCAGAACATCAAGGAGGAGACAGGCAAATGAAGAATAAAACCTTGACGTTATCCAGGAGAATGAGTAAAAACAGAAGTGCCATTCCTGGCAGGTTGATTTCAGGCTATCTACGGAGATGATATCTTTTTCACACTTGCACATTTTTCAAGAAAACAAATATCGTAGACTCATCTCTTGCTACTGAGATGCAATTCACTGCGGGATGTCTTATCCATTAATACAGATATTCAGAATATTTTTAAATATATTTTTTATAGAGAACAAATTGAAAAACCTGTAGAAAAGCTCACGGAAATCTCTTCTTCAGGCGTCCTCTTTATAAACCTGTTGTGTCTATTCTTACGTCTTAAGTCTTTTCACATACGCCATCTATTCAGCGCTAGAGACCGTACAAAACCTTGGTCTTCCTTAATTGAAACTAATTTCCTAGATCTGTGGATTTCCAATCCCCTTAGATTTCTCTCCTCATACTAATCACACCAAGACCAGACTGACCTTTCCATTTCTAATCGAGTGACCTTGAAGACTCGCTTCATGGTCTTTCAATAAGAATAGCGGAATTGCTGGTATTATGTCTTCTCCTCCCAAATTTATCTCTATGGTTCAGGTTCTGTTTACAGTCAATTCTAGAGTCGAATTTTGTTTTTGTTGAGCTTGGCAATTTCCACATAAAGGCTCTGACACAGTCCTGGAAATTACAGTATTTTGTTTCTCTGCTAGGCGAGTTCGGACTGGAGAGGGTGTGTGTCGTGGGCTCGGATTAGTAATATAAAAAAGACAAAGGGAAGCCTAATGCAGTGTTTTTGTGTTATTTTTGTTTCTGTACCTGATGCCAATGGTCTGTCACTCAGGATCCAAATAAGCCCTGAGCAAAATAATTAATTTCTTGCACATAACATTGTGTAATATTGAGCATTGACAACAATATGCTGTGAAGGTTCAGGAGATTACACCGGGAAAGTATCTGAGCTAAACTGTGAAAAGGACAGTACCGGCTAATGAGCTTACCGTATATAGCAACTTTGCACTTATAAAGCTAGATACTTAGGATTATGTAGCGATAGAGGGCAGAAGACCCTCTAGCCTTGATACAGTCAATAGTCATGTGCATTAATGGAAATTGTTTACGAGTCTCAAGACAACCTGGGGTGTGTATAAAACACTTTAAATTATCCACGTAAGATTTACAGGCTGGTAAATTAACATTTGGACATGGGTGACTGGGAAGGATTCATCGCTCCGAGCTGAAGGCAATAAGAAGACTTTCCATCTTGCTTTTAAGAAGGCAGGAAAGTAGTTGCGGATTGATAAATAAAGTAGCAGCGTGTGACAGTTGTAAAAACAAGATCCCAGCTCTCCTTCTTCAGATAATATAACCTGAGATGCAATGTCCCAAGCCTAGCAAGTGATTAATGACCCTAAATGGAGGACGGAGGAACCAGTCTGGCTGTGTTTAAATTGAGAAGAACCAAGGTGGAACCTGTAGCTTATGTTACATAATACAACGTCACGCCAAGCTAAATTACCTGAAAACAAATGTTGTTTTTATCCCATGATCAATCTCTCAACAATACGCTTCAGGTTCTGGCCAAATCCCAGGAGCTGAATGGCCAAAGTGCCTAGAAGTTTGCTACTGGCACCAATTGTTGGCTACTTTCCAAAGATGACAAGCTGATGATTAAATATGTCTGACTGGCTCCCAACACCTAGATAACTTGTAATGTTACAGATTTCCTTGTCAGCTTCAAGAAGTCCTAATCCAAAAAAATACTAATATAACCATGAGATTACTTATTTACAAAAAGCATATTTTAAAGGCACGTGCCATTTAAAGGGGACCTGTCACCTTATATATCTGTAATAACAAAATAACAATTCTGGAGCGTCTGGTACTGGCAGCATGATAGTATGCGGTGACATGCCCCCCGTAGTAAAAATGGCCGTGTGACAGACTCAGAACATGTGACTGTTTTTAAAACCGGGTCTGTTCACATGTCTGTTTTTTGGACAATTTTTGACAGCCATGTGAACAGACCCATAGACATTCATGGTTTTTAAAACCATGGCCTTCAAGTTGTTCACTGTCATGTCAATAACTTCAACAGACATTAGGTCCGTGAAAAATGGCACTGCTGTGTGAATAAGGCTCATAGATTTCTAAGAGGAATAACAGAAGGACAGCACAATGCAGAGATATAAGAGAAGATGTTTCAAAATTGTAATTCTATAAGGGATACAATTTATTACTGAAATAGACATGTTAAGGGAGGCATCAGATCCTCTTAATGGATATGATTCCTTTACCAGTGAGGGTCTATGAAGCTACCCATCTCTAATAGAAAGCCTCTTAAATCTGAATATTGAACCTATTTTCCATCATAGTACACCTACCTAAGTGGAAGGAAAAAAAATGAAGTTATTTTGCGAGATTCCAGAGTCACTTTACAAAGAATTTATGAAGGACTGGTATGCGTTTCAAGACATTTCAACCTACAATTAATCCCGCGTTCCCTAGAGGCTAACCGAGTTCTCAAGAGTACTGGAGTGCTTTCTAATACAATTGCTGAAGTCTAAACTTTTACAAAGGAGATTCCTATTAAACCAATGACACCATAAACTCCCTTAAGGTCAGTGCGGCTCACAATGAAGCAGCTGGTTCTTTCGGCCTAAATTGCGCTGCGTTGCTTGTGCTTTTAGGAAGGCTGGGAACGTAAGCCAGATGTGCCACAAGTCGTCTGCCAAGCTAATTAATTGTGTTCATCCTATCAAGTGTTGTAGTCAGAGCGATGACAGAAATGGAGCTACTGTGGACGACTTCTACTAATAACCAAGCTGGGAAAGACACAACCTCTGTCCCCCATTGGCCTTGTCAAGCAGTCATCTCATACTGTCTCGCTATCGCTGTCTCTAACATACCAATGGAGGAAAGATGAGCAGAACGACTGACATTTCTGTACGCCCTAGTCATATATTTCTTTAAAAAATCATCTCTTCTTTATAATGCAAAAAATCTGGTTCAAAGCAAATACTAAGCCTAATAAGGCTAACACAGGACTAAATGACGTACACTTAAGCTATATGTTCATGAACTTCATTAGGATCTATAATCTTGCATAGATACGAATGCGTTTGCTCGTTGCTGATCATCCCATCATACAAGCAGCACAAGAACACTCAGTATTTTGTCAAAGACAACCACCGCTCTTGCTAGAATTTTGCTGCAGCGCTCTCTCAATCCGTTATGCCAGCACCCCTGGAGAAAAAAACAGGCACTGCAGATTCCCCGATAATTGCTTTTGTGCAGATCTGTACGTGCTTATGAGCCAGCGAAAAGAGAAATTCAGATGAAGGTTAAAAACCATAAAGAGAAAAGCTTATAGGGTAACAGCGTTAACTATTCTAGTGCCGAGGGATGATCAAAACTCTGCACTGCAGATACTTCCAGCAGTGAAAAAAATACACTCAGCGTGAATAAACCCCGCTGAGAGATGTTCACCATGCACAACCCGGTGAAGAAATGCTACGCTTTCATCCTTGACCTTGGGAGCGAGCGAAGGTTGGCCGGGCTTCTCAATCTGCCCTTACATTTCAGCGAGCCAGCTCCCGGCGGCAGCGGTGGAATTCACAGGCAGGTTCCACCAGTCATTTCATTAGGGTTCATTACGCGGATAACTGTCAAGACGCATTAGAGGAAGCGACCGAGATTAATAGGGCTGCAATGGCCATTTAAAAACAATATAGTTACTTGAGGAAATAACAGCCCGAGCAGCAAATCTGATTATTTAAAGGAAAAAAAAGATATGAATGAAAGACCGGAGGAGCGTGCTGGTGGAAACCCAGAGGGCATGGATTTTATGATGGAGTCATACGCTTCATTTCAGACAAATAATCGCCTGCAAATGATTGTGGACCAGAGCACTGTTTTCTTTATGTAAATTAAACAGGAGCAGGCAAAAATGAATTTGGTTCTCTGTGAATCTACAAAAACATTTGATGGTATTTTTATTAATCCAGCTTGTATACATGTGTGTACAGGCTTACTGTATCTCTCCAACAAGTCTACATTAACAAGCAATTGATGGGATTGTTTTCTGCATTCCTTATATTGGTTTGCGCTATCTTGCATAGACACCGCTATCAGAAAATTAGTAACAATAATCCTATTTTTAGCAATTTTTTAGACTTTACAATGACAATAACTGCCTTTAATGCATTTTAATAGTTTTAGAGTTTGCTATACTCTAATGCATTGATGACTTTTTAGAGAGCGTCGGTGCTAGCTTCACCACTTAGTTTCTATGATTATGATCTTTGTGAGCAAATATTATTACACAGTATTTTGCCATATGTGTACACAACATATAAAGTTCCTATAGCCTGAGACCACATTCAGACTAGTTGTATCTATGGTGCTACAAATATTACTGTGGGGAATAACAGTGTCCAGAATGCAGACACCTAAATATGGATGCAATATGTCCATCTGAAAGGGGTCTCAGACTACTTGGCGCTGGTGGCAGACTAGTGGTCTATCAGCTGACATATCTGGTGAATTTTCAAAATGTTTCATATCTAGAGTTCTAAAAATGAGATATATTAGTGGCATTTGCTAGGCCGTTGATATATGATCACAAATGATTCCAGATGACAATGTAACGCTTCATGGTAAGCCCTAGTTGGGAGGTCACAAGGCTGTGGGAACTACTGATCTGAGCTTCTTTTAGTGCAACATAAACCCAGGCTGCACAATGGGTGGCACCTTCAGAAATGTCCCTGTACTTGTGACAGCTGCTGTCAAGTAAGCGCTATACTGTATGGATTGTACAGTACAAGAGATAGAAGAGGCATATATCAAGATGACAAAGACTCCTGTTTAGAGAGTGACCACATGCAGAGAGACAAGAGGGGATTTAGTTTTCACTGAAAGATTGAGGCATCATGTAACTTACGGGTGCATGGCATGGAAGCAGGGTCACTGTCAGCTCGAAAATAGCCCCGATCACAGGTGCAGGAGGTAGAACCTTCTCGAAGTGCAAAGCTATGGGGAGGACACTTGGAGCACGCTTTATCCGATAAGAGGGCCTTGTAGTAGCCAACTTTGCAAGCTGTGAAAAAAAATAAAGACATCATTGTGAATAAAACATGGTATAGTCATTTCATATCAATGACATACACTGAGTCGGTGTAGCTAACAAAATAATCATCGGACATATTTTATACTGTCTCTAGTGATAGCATAGATATCGCAGAGTGGTATTGGTTTGTTAACTCTTTGGGTGCTACATTTATTTGCCCAGAGAAATAATGATAACCGGTTTGTCTACAGCCCAATGGAAAACCACAGATAGTAACAATATCATTCCTATGTGTGCCAATGATGCTCTTAGCTCTGTTATACCCACATTGCCATGTTCTGTGGATTCTATTTGCAATTATTTTATATGTAATATCGCTAGCGTTGATTGTTTATTTGTTCTCTGACAGATCTCATTCCAAGGGCGCGGAGTGAACTTTACTTATGTGTTACATCGCCCCGATGACTTGCTAGGTGTTTGATTAGTTTCACTTGAAAACAGCCCCATGGGAGAAATTGATAGGAATCACAAACCACAGCTTGGCAGACAGATAGGCTCAGGTCAGGCCCCTATCCCCACATCAAACACGGCCTCATCCCCTGCACACAGAATCCAAAGCCAGTGGAAACTGCCTGTCACTCAGCCGTCACAGATAAACAAAGGCAGCTTGTGTACAGCCAGCCACTGTATGCAAGGAGGCCTCACTTTTCTCCTTTGGACTTGACAACATTTTAAATACGGCTGAATGAACACAGTCAGTCTCTGTGTATTTACCGCTGCATTTCATGTTACGGAGGAACAAAATGCTCCCAGTGAAATGAATATGCTTCATTTTATAACATGGCGCTGCACCGCCTGCTCTATAAAATCCAGGCTTTGTGTCGGTAATGAAAAGTAAAGGATGCACTCTTCAGAAATGAAATCAATTTCTAACCATGACATCATTACCCAAGCATGATATCATTACTATTATTATTACTATTGGTGCTATTATCTTCCATTATTAACATTTACATATATTACATAAAATGCTACTAGGTCACATTCAGAGAACTCTTTGGAGTTCATTGAGGAGTTCTACCATTCAACACCCTTATGTATTATTCAGTGGAAAGAGTGGCTACAAAGATCAGTTCTCATTCTGGAGGACCTAGCATGTTCATGCGACTTAAAGACAGTCGGCTGATTTCAATGGAAATGGTGTAATTCCTTATATCTCCTATGATGGCGCTGCAGAGAAACCGAGCACTTGCCACAAGTGATTGCTAAGGATCTATGATCAGTTTATTGTTGAGGGAACATTCTGAAAAAGAGCATTGTCTAAATCTGACTAATCTTGTAAAATATCTAAGTGTACATTTATATGAAAGTCTTTCTAGAGAAGACGGATGACAGTCACTATCAAGCATCTCCAATACAACTTGCACCAGATTTGTTACCTAATGTCAAGGAGTATGACGTTATTTCTGCCTGTGTCTTACAATTGAAGGATATATCCACACGGGACTAATGTACTGCGTATATACAGCAGTGGAATATCGGCAGCATATGCTGCAGCAGCAAAAACTGCTCCAATTGGTGATGTTTTCAATGTAGAATGCAGAATCCCAGATGAGTATGTTCAGTGCTAAACTTCTTCCCTATCTATGGTCATTTACTAAAGCCAATGGTGGATGCAACCTGCTTTCCAGAGACACTCATTAAGTGTGTATGTGACGCTATTGTGTGCCTTATTGTGCCTTGTTAATACATTCTCACACCAAATCCCTATTCTCTGTGCCACAAATTAAAGTCTTTGGTGCGTGCTTAATTCTCTGTCCTCTGTTTTGTCCTTATGCTTTTCTGCTGAGGATTTGCTGGGTAAGATTGCTGGGGGAATGAGGAGGGGAGGAGAAGGGTTATTGCCAGAGATTTAGGTCCATCCTCTTTGTCCCCAGCTTAGTTCACATGTTCAATACAAGCCACAAATTCAATATCTTTGGCATGGCTTTGATGAGTTTTCTTCCCCTCTTTTTCATTAGTCAACAAAAGCAGATCCACAACCCAGATGACACAGAAACACCAACGGGTTAAGGTTTAGGATCAAGACTGGTGAGAAAAAGGATCTAAAGACAACAGAAGGATTCTCGAATACACAGTCCTGTCCTAATAGATCAGACTAATCTGGATGCACACTCACATCTCCACCCATGGAAAGTGACCCTACAACCCACTGGGCCGATGGTCCTAGACAACACCATCCATCCATCCATCCATCCATCCATTTATCCATATAACCCATGGTCCAATCCATTTCACACATGGGTGATAAGGTTCACAACTGTCAAACTGTTGCACCAGAAAGTACAACAAAATACACACGCCCACTTGCCAGCTGTCCCAAATTTGCCTATTCAACTGTCCAAAAGTTGAACCTGGTGAACCTTCACCCAAAATTTCACCTATATGTCAACTGAAATGTTGGTATCTATGCACTTGTCAAATATGTTTTAGTGCTTAAATTCCCATTCTCTAACATAATATAATGGGTAACCTTTATCAAAGATTTGTCACCTATTGAACTACAAATGCCAGCAAGTAACATGACCTTGAAACACTTGCATTGGTTGCCTTGTTTACAATCCAAATTCTTCTTCTATTTCAAGAGAAGCATAAAAATGGTGGATTGCAGACCAGTCTAAAGTTTCCATCATTTTAATGTAACATTTGGTATATCAGGGACACGGTAAATATGGCGACTTCTGTAGCTGCTGTCAAGCAAGAACTGCAGCACAGGAGCCATACATTATGCACGCCTTGATTTATACAAATTATATACATGTATTCACACGTTTAAATGCATATTTTACTGAGCTGGAAAAAGAGTCAAGTCACTGGCTTGTGACTATATTTTACCAAACCGACAGAATTATGGAATATTTCAGACACAAACCGGCTGTCACCATGATCAAGAAAATGAAAATGACATACCGAATAACTCCTTCAAGAATGCAATCTCATTTCTTTTTTGTGTAAGAAGCTTGAAAAGCTCAGTAAGAGGGTGCCCTGTCTGCAGAAAGCAAAAAAAGAGTGCCAGTCGCCTGGTTGCCCAAGCTCAGGGCTAATTAATTGGTTAACTGCTGAGTGACAAGGGCTAATCCTGTTATTTAAAGCCCTTTCTTCTGTACTCTCACCCCTAGAGAGATGAACGGCTTTTAGCCCTGTCTCCTCTGTAAATTGTTTGTATTTATCCATTCATTTTCCCATAACCCATGATCTGACGGATATAGAACACGATATAATGGTAGTAGGAACACAAGCATACCTAACAAAGAATGTAAATTATGTAACATGGAAAGCAGGGCAGGGTTAGGGCAGGGTTTCCTATCCAATTCCTCAGGTATGCTACTGTTATTATTTATCTAGTATATTACCTGCATGGATTTATAAGTGCCATATACATAATAATGGTCATAGCATAACCCTGCAAATATCAATTCTATCTTGGGCCATAACACATACATCTTGGTGACAACTAATATAGCGGTCATTATAGCTCCCAAGGGTTGCCACCCAGACTCCTGAGCAGCACATCTGTCTTAGACTGGTCTTACACGACCGTAGTGGTGTTTGCAGTCTGCAATTTGCAGATCAGAAACACTTTATTACACTCCAAAGACTCATTCTGCAGACGTCCGTGTCCAGCCGCATGCGCCTATAGAGTTCTATGGGACAGTTTGTGCCGTGCCGTGAATTCACAGCCTTTGTGGACCTGCGGTATTCAGTGCAGACCCCGGTCATGGCACGGCACGCCACAGATAAAATATCCGGTGGTTTAAGAGGCCACACTGAATACAATGTGTCCGCAAATGGTCCGCAATTGAGAACCCACAATTGCAGACCATTTGCGGACTAAACTTGCTGTCGTGTAAGACCAGGCTTAATATCCAGTAAAACAGTCCCCTCTCCTACACATTATATTACTATTTCAAAGATATTACCATTCAGAAGAAGTTGAACAGGACATTAAAGGGAATGTTACATTGATCATACTATCTGATCTGCAGGCAGTATGTTATAGAGTAGGAGGAGCTGAACAGTTTGATACATAGATTACATATAATCTGTCATTTATTACTTTTATCTCTGCTCATTCTAAGTTTAGTTTAGGATTCCAGTGGGCGGTCCTACCCTCCTCTATATGAAGGTGCATGCATCCACTGGACTCCTAAATTTAGAGGAAGAAGTGATTTGAATCAAATGCCAGAAATACTGATTATTTTATAACAAACTATATATCAATCTGCTCAGCTCCTCCTGCTCTATAACATGCTGCCCAAAGACTGGACTCCATTTACAATGTGACAAGTTTCCTTTAAAAAACTATATAGTATTGGACTACTGAGTGTGCTATTGTGTTCAGCAAAGCGTCTTCCACTACACTGCAAGGACCTCAGCATCTTGTAAAGCAGCTACGCTCAGAGCCCATCCTAACAAACTGAACAGCCATCACTTAGCAATCTGTTCAAGAGATGCAATCGTCAGAGCTGGAGGGATCAGCTGTTGTTAGCAAAGCGTTGGCAGAACAAAGTTTTCCAGTTCTGTAAAAAAAAATTTACTCTCCAGGTTCGGCTCCACTGAATTTTCCATCTGTAAATCAGAGTTTGATGAACCAGAGCCCCCTTGTGCTGCAATTCAGCTGTATTTACTCACTTGTGTACCGAGGCCAATCGTAAAGACACAAAGTTCTAGAGGCTCTGAAGCTATAAGGATGCATTCACACACATTGTTTTTGGAAAAATGCCACAGCTGTTGTTGATGCAGTTTTTTTTAGCTAAAGGCAGTAGATTAAAAAAGGGATGGAAATTATAAACCAACAATTTATACTTCTCCATCCTGCTGCATACACTTCTGGCTATGGCTCAAGGAACTGCACTGTATGTGAAACCAACCTAATACTGTCCTGTATACTGTAAACTGAGTAAGATTTCCTCTTACCGTCTTGTAGGACAATGCTTTGCGTGTGAGATGCAAAACCCAAATTGAACATATTCCCCTGGCCCTTTCCCAACATAACTATGAAAGAAATGAAATGAGGGGCGGACACTTTTGTTATAAGCATTGTGCATATTATTTAGGGGAGGCTGTAAATGTTCTCCGCGCCCCACCTTAGTGTTCAGTGAACATATTATTAGCACTGACCTCTTTCTCCTTTCTGCTCACTGCGGTTTTTGTATTTGCTCTGCACTATACTTCAAGAGTCATGGTAGCCATGATGGATTATAACTTTTCCTGCCCACCAAATGCGACGACTGGCCCAAATGGGTGGTCTCCCACAAAAAGAGAAGACAAAGAAATGCAGGACATCTTCAAGGGGTTGTGACTCCTGCTGACATTTTTATGGAAGCTATGAAATACCTCTACCATTTGTTCTGCCAAACTCTTGGAATGGTAACCTCTTCACAAGTCTATTCTGTCCTTTTTGAAACCTCGGAGAATGTGCGTGCAACCTCATTCACTGGTGTTAAAATAGCAAATTGAGGATGCTCTAAGTATAGTTTCACGACACAGTGGATTAAGAAGGAAATATAGGGGAAGTATGGCTAAAAAACACAAAGGTGAATTAATTCACTTTTCAATAAGTTGTCCAGTCGGGGAAACATTTTGATAAAAGGCTCAGAATGTGTTGAAATCTTTGCTGTTTCTGTTCTGATAGTGCCCGGGCCCCTCGCTAGTCTTCCTGGTCCCTCTCGAAATGAAGGACATGTCAATCACTGATTGAGGTAGTTTCCTCTACCGCCAATGATTGGCTGAATGGTCACTTCCTGTTTGTTGAGAGGATCCAGGAAGTCAAGACTGTTGGGATACCTGTGCAGTATTAGAATGGCGGAAGTGGGGGTTTATCTGGGTGGTATTACTTTTTTTTTCTGTTTTAACCCATTTTGAGCCCCTTAACAAATTTTTATTCCCATCACGCACCCCTTGAACATTAGCCCTCCCATGGTTTATGGATCCAAGACACACGATATGACACATGTAGCCTACATCTTATTAAAATTCATGACTAAATAAAACCAAACAATGAAATGTCCCTTGATATTATGATTACAGATACATTATAAAGATGGCAAGCATGAGCTGAAGCAATTACTATGGAAAATGATCCTCCGCTGGGAGTTGATGACTATGGAGCTGACCCTCGATACTGATGAGGAGCCATGTGTAAGGTCTATACCCTAAGTCATTACTTTTTCTAATCAAATTGAATGGCTTTAAAGCAAGGGAATTAATATCTACCCTTTAGCAACCTTGTCGTCACCCAATAGAGGGGGGCATCCTAATAGAAAATGTGTCTATCATGACCTGTAGGGCTGTCAGTGAAAAAGGCTCATTTCACATACACAGATTAGAAATATGCAGATGACCTTTGGAAATAATTGAGGCTTTCCTCATAAGAAACATATCATTGCTCTGATTGACTTCCGCTATACCATCATGTTTATGCATTAGAGCCTACAATCACTTCCAGACATGCCAGATGACCAAATTCATCAGGTAGACATGTACGCGGCTCAATATACCCTGCTTACATATATATCCTTCAACAGATATATTAGCTGGGAGCAGCTGTATTGAGAATTCTAACTTTCTTATATTTGTTATCGGATTGATCTAAGGCCCGAAATTCAGCATTCATCATATTCCTAAGAAATGGATCTGCTCCGTAGAAGGAACAAGCTGTAATTTTACTCGACTGAGTATTGATTATACATCTCATCATATTAAGCTATCAGGAGCTCCCTCATCAGTGCGAATTGGCTATTTTCTTCAGCACAATAAGCTCTGCTTTGGAAAGAACTTGGTTGGGATTTCCCTTTTTGTAAAATTGGGCAAAATGCCAGGACAACACACAGGTGGATTCCAGAAACCTTGGAAGCTCATCTCTTATGCACGGAGGGCTGGTAGGAGATGTTATCCCTCAATTCCCTGAGTTATTAATGAGCGCGGCGTCCCCTTAGCGCCGGGTGCTTTATAAATCAACCTTATACAGCCAGGCAGATAATGAAGCAGCAGTTTCTCAGGCCTGTTACAAGGGGGCAGGGAACCCTGGGAGGATTTAATGTTGCAATATCCCCCAAGGACATGAGAGAACCAATACCAATCATAGGTGACAGATGCCATATCACACAGTTATGAGCCCATAAAGTATTCCTGGTTGTAGATAAACATCAGACTGTGTATAGATTTCCGTGAGTCAACTGCATTGCATAGTACTCAAAGGCGCTGTAATGTAAACCTAATATACGTACTATTCTGCTTGTGATCCAGCCAAAAAGAACTTGCCCTTGAAGAAGAGCCACCTATAGGTGGCACCAGAGGGGCAGTTTCCTCTGGAGGGCAGCTTTTAGATACTCTTAAGGGGATTGTCTAGTTTAGAAAATCCATTTTAATTTACCCTTTAACATACCCTATACCCTTTAATATATCCTACAGTACATTCTGATAACAGAGTATGGACAGCATGTGCAAAGAACATCTCTCCACATGGAGGACTGGTCCTGTTTTGCATTACACAGACAGCCAACTGATTTGCATGAGTCATATGTAATACTAAGTTATCCTTGTGGTGGCGCTATAGAGAAAAAGGAAACATACTGACAGATTTCCCCATAGATTACAGCTGATCACCGGTGGGGTGGTATAACAGGGGGAACTTACTGATCAGATTATTGTTAAAAGATTCTTATAACAAGGAGACATAGGCCCATAAGACCAGTTATCCCAAGGGTAGCCATGTGTAGTATGTTCCACAAATTTGGCTAAATTCTCAAACTGTTTGCAGGACAAAAATCTCTCCTTGTGTACAAGAGCATGTCAGAAGTGACAAGTAGAGTAGTTTTATGAGATGTGACAGACACGTCTAGTGTTCAGGGCATTTAATAATAAAATATTTCATACATTAGTTGCACAACATAATCCTTTTCTTTCTAGTAATATTTATTTCGGGTTTGTTGTTTTAACCTAGCATCTGTTCTCATTTCACAGTGATGACTGGTATGTTACCACCATGTTCCCATAGATCTGCACTACGTGTCAGGGCTCAAATCTTCAAGCACTTGTAATTTCAGCACAAACAAGACAGTCATGTCGGTGCTGAACCTCACTCCTACTTCCTTCCCGGGTAAACAACTCAATGGCGGCTATCCAAAGTCACAACTGAATGTGTATCCTCTGCCTTTAAGTTGTCCCATATCTTGACTTATTTACCTTCCTACACTATAGGACTTCCTATTTAGGGTAATGTGTGTATGTCAATTAGGATATGTTTGTCTGTTCCAAGGTGACAACAGCAACATATATCATAAAAGGTTTCTTAAGGTTTTGTAATTGCCCCCACCTGTGCCTGGATGGACAGTAGGAGATTGGAGGCGGGAAAGCCTTGTGTTCCTAAATACAAAACATACAACATTGCAAATGCAAATTGGAGCTTTGTTCTCTGCATGGAGATGTTAACAGGTTCTAGTCTATGTAGGAAATAACACATGAATTAAAGTGTATTCAGCAGCTACAGGATATACTGTATATACTGACTATGTCTTAAACTACAGGTGGGAATATACTTCTTAAACCAGTTAACTTGCTTATAATTTTAGTATATTGTTTGGTGGATCACAATACTCTTACTGCTCCATGCCATTGTCCTCTTATGGAATATAATAGAAGGGCTTTTTCTAAGGATAGAGGAGAAATGTCTGATCACTGGGACCCCCACTGATGATGACAATGGGGGGCACAAGTAAAATACATGAATGTAGCAGTAGCGTGTATACAGATCAGTAAGACAGACAGTCCATCAGTCCCATAGATGTGACAGGTATGGTGATTGTACGCTTGAACCTGAGAGGACCTCAGAGACTTGAGGACACCTGTTCTGGTGATCCCTGGGGGACCATGTGGTTGGATTGTCAGCAAGCAGGCTGTTATGCTGTGGATATAGGATGTGTGTCATTAGTATGCATAACCCCTTTAAATTAGAAGAAAAATTGACTGATAACTGGATATCTTGGTAAGATTACTGCACAACAATATTCATGTAAATGATGTAGATTTATATAAAATAGATAGATTATATAACAGTATATAAAAGCTATATAAACATATGTATTACACATCTACACATTACACATCTTCAATGTGTCAACAAATTTTGTTTGTTTCCCTAACTAGCGGCAATTGTTAACAAAGACGAGTACCATCACACGTTCCACCTTTCCCATCATCCTGCACAACAAGCTGGCAGATATTAATGAATTGTTAGGACTCCCATAGGGAGTTGAAAGGTGAAAATAGCGAGGAATTCTTATCAGCAAGAAGCAGTAATCGGAAGAGTCACACAAATACAGAGGAAGGAAGTAGTTTTTGTTTTACTACAACACAAAACATGTACTTAGCATGCAGCATGGGAACATTATGAGAACATGCAGGTTCTACAAAACATAAAGAGCTCAGTCCAGCGTCAAAGGTGGCGCAGCCCTGACCCACCCTACTGACTGTGTTACACCCAGGATTCATGGCTCTGAATCACCGGACACTTCATGTATTGTATGCGGATAAACAGAATGACTCCTGACCACAGCCTAGTTATTACCTATGGGACATGGAGAACAAACACACGCACAGGGTTAAATGTGGTAGTGTTGGGTATTCCTGGATATTTATTTTACTGCTTTACATTCTGGGAAAATAAGACCTCAAGTTGCAGTTTTGCTATGAAAGGTGGCATTAAACAAACTCACCTTTGAAAGAAGATTTGCAGGCTAAGACTGAGGGAAATTGCATCACTTGTGGCTAGACATGACATTTAACCCTGCCAGTGCATAAATGAAGATTTACTGCGCACCAAATTCAAGATAAAGTGTGAAATGGAATCCTTTCCCAAAGGGTTAACAACACTTATTCAACACCGGCCTTGGGTTATTACTACTGTCTAGGCTTCTGGTGCTTAGGAAACCTAGTATTAAAATAAAAATGACATCCTATTTTCCAAGCACAGACGGATCATCTGGGCTATTTCTTCCAACATCCAATGCCAGAAATTTGCACTGAGGGTGAAGGTGGCACAGTAGAGAAAGGAGAGCGCCAAAAACATAAAGCAGATGGGGGCGATTAAAAAAAAAGAGGCACAGGGAAACAGAAGAGTATTGATTCAAGGAAAGCATTGACATGCTAATTTATTTGCAATGGTCCCGCTCTTGTTTTGGTCCATTGCTGGCACACTCCAAAAAGGAGACGGATTTTCAATAGTAGATGAAGTCTGTTATTTTTTTATTTTTTTTACTCCAGTGCTCCTCAGGCACAGAGTAAACTTGACTAGGAAACAAACTGTTTAAGGAGGGCTGGGCTGGGCCCAGGGGCACCCTTGGGACACTGGAAAATCCCTTCTAAAGCAGCCACAAAGCAAAATTGCTGAAAGCTAGTAATATAACTCACCCCTCATAATTCCCGGAGAGTAACACTTCTCTCGTTTTTTCCCTCTACAGGAAAATATGTTGGAAAATTCATTATGTTAGCAGCGCCACCCGCTAATACAATTGTGGAAGATAATTTGTTTTCTTTTGGCACAAGCCTGAAGGGTTTCTTTAGGGACTTACAGATGAAGGTCACTACCATGGCAAATGCATTGCTGAAAAATCACAACTTGGACTATTCATACGTCTGTTGGCTTCAGTTTCAAACCATTAACTTATACTGCTTTTTTTTTATACACAGGGTGACAATGTCTTCCAGCGGTGGCACCAATCCTAAGGGCGTCATTGTAGACCTCAATCTAAAATTAAAATCAAGGTGCCATTAAAGGTACCATTTATAATACTATCATATTTCTAATATGGCGTTGTACTTAAAGGGAGCTTGGAGGTCTAAAATTCCTCCCAAACCAATAATAGTGCTGAGTAGGGGGGTTTAATAGGAGCAAAAACTTACTTTTGTATCAACAAATTGATAAGACAATGCAAACATAAGAGTCAATCATGGATATGCAAATTGGCTTCTAGTGCATTGTGGGCGGGGTCTGATTTGTCATATTTGCATACAAACAGTCACAAGTGCTCTAAGGATGGAGTTTTTTGGCGCTGATTTTGATGCTGAATCCGTCTCAAAATTAGCTTCCAAAAAAAGCCTCCCAATAGAATTCTACTGGGAGGCTTTTTTTGGAGGCTGATTTTGAGGCGGATTCAGCGTCAAAATCAGCGCCAAAAAACTCTGCGTGCACTGACCCTCAATGTCCTCTTAAATCTCTGCTTAATGTTGCCCCTGTAGCTTTGGATTATATTATCAGCCTCTCCCTGCGTCTGTAGGTAAATCTGGTATATCAGGCCCCGCCCCCTACATTTGCAGGCTGATTTGCATATCTATAAAAAATATTATCTCTGTATCATTTCATTGGTTTCGCCCCTGAAATATGTTTGTGTGTCTATTAAAAGACTCTCCATGGCACAATTATTGGTTTGGAAGGCAAGTTGGGCCTGGAAATCTCCCCGTAATAGCGTTGGATGGATGACATCACTTTGCTATTATAAGTTTCTAAATTCTTACAAGCCTGCTATATCAGACAAAGCTGAGCTTAGCATCCAGCTTTGGCGCTATGGAATTAACCCTCTTTCTACTCAAGTTTCCACCAACAAACTGCTTTTGAAACGGACTGCTAGGACTTCATGCTGGTAGGAATAAAAAACTTAGATCGGCTCAGCGAGTCTGTTTGGTGTCCTAATTACTGTTTATCCTGTGGTTCGCCCCTTATTAAAAAGCGAATAAATGTAAACCCCCACAAACCTCCCTCTCCCCAACAAAAAAATCTCCCATACCAATGGCTTACTGCTCTTTAAAACTAAATATAAAGAGGAGACGCAGGGGAGAGACTATTGTGGACCCCCAAAAAAATACTCTCAGGAGGTGGGTGAGAGACGGATTTAAAAGAGCAGAGACAAACTTTTGCTGCCCCTTTCTGAAGTTCTGAATGGCATCTGTTTGCATCTGACACAATCAGGGGAGCCTCAATACGTAGCAGGTTTAGGCCCCAATGCTAGGAAAAATATGTTGTTATCTCCTTTGTGACCAAAGTGTACAAAGAATTATACACAATAAGTAAATACCATGTCATGCAATAGAAGAATGGGAGAAGCTCCACACATAGCTGACAAACTCCATTCAGTAGGGCAGAGGACACAAAAGCAAAGAGGATGCACATAGAGATGGTTTCCTAGACAGTATTTGCTATGGGAGATGATACTCATGAATATTCATGATATCAACATGTAGTTAGGCAAATTATTGTTTGCAAAGTTGAATAATATTCACCTGCTGCTCCATTGAAATTGCTTCTGTATGTTACTAAGCAATGTCCCTATTACACATTAGTAAGGCAGAAGCCTTTAACATAGGGATTTATACGCTTGTATAGGTACAAACAAGAAAAAAAGGGCCTAAAGCAGAGGCAATGCAAGAAATAAGGTATGTGCCATAGAAACTAATAGTGACCATACACATTCATGATCATTAGCATGACTGATATTCCTTTTACCTTCCCATACACATGAACACTCAGTCCGACCACGCTATGGTCTGCGGGAGGAGAGAGAGAGGGGAGTAAGTCTATGGCTAAGGCCCCACATTGTGGAAATGTAGCTTTTTTTGTTGCAGATTTTGTGACGGTTTTTTGAACCAAAGCCAGGAGTGGACTGAACAGGACGGAGAAGTACAAAAACTTCTTATATATCTCCCACTCCTCTTGTAGCCATTTTTGGCTTTGACTCAAAAAACCGCAACAAAATCAGCAACAAAAAAGGGGCCTTAGCCTATGTCAGGTCTTTTATTCTCCTGCCAATGTCCAAATGAAGTTCAGCTCAATATCATATAAAGATTAAGTTAAGTTCACATCAAGATCTTTAGTCCGTTGTTCTGTTCCATCACAATATCAGAAGAAACAACTAGTAAAGATGGATCCATCTAATGACAGACACCAGGAGATCCTAAGGGACCCTACTGACTAAAATGGGCTCCATCGGCATCCATTTAGTTTTGCCAGACAAAAAAGCCTAGACTTTTTATCTAGATTTTAGACACACTACAGATGTGAAGATAGCCTAAGATATAGATACATAGTAGATAAGGTTGGATGAAGACATCAGTCCATCGAGTCCAACCTATAACCCTACAACCCCCTTCAGATGGTTAGGCAAGCCGCCAAAACTGGTATATTTGGCTCATCTTAATCAAATGTATATGGCCAACTAAAGATATAGCCTTGTCAGACTGACACACCAACTTACTTCATATATACTGTACTAGTGGTAAGGTAAATGTATGTAAGGGTCAAATAGATTTCAAGAACCACAAATACACCAAGCTACAGGCCAAGTGCTTCACCATGTTGCTTTCATGTGATGATGACTATCTATGAGCAATGCCCTGAATAATACTGTTTACTATCATAATGTGTCACTGCTTTCTGTAGTTAAATGCCAGACATAAAGATAACTTTTACAATTTTGACTCCTCTCAGAATATATATACATATATATATATATATATATATATATATATATATATATATATACACACACTTATATGGATAGCTTTAGGTCATGTTCAGTAGAAAATTATATCTTCCTAATCAGGTAATTGTAGACAAGAGATCTCGTGTTTGCCTACTTGACCTGAGATCAATGTGTTCTTGATGCCCCTAAACCAATGAAGTAACTTTCAAAGGCCTTCAGGTTTGGGATTTTCTAGGCCTGACCCTTGTCCACCAAGAGCCAGCAGGCCTTTGTCAAACTGAAGATCTTAATCAATCTTTGGCTGTGACTAGGGAATGACAAGAAGAAGATAGATGAGGGATTGAATGACCTTAGGACCTCCTTCTTATATTCACTCTGCTTGTGTCCGACCTCCTATGGACAGTGAAGGAACAACCTGCTAGCAGGGGTCACAACCTCTAGGCTGGTATATCTTTCTTATCCTCTCACTGGGACAATTAAATTTCTCCAAATTTACGCCCATAGCTTTCATCTGTATAAGATCTATGACCAAATTGGACATTGAAGTTGGACATCTCAAGAGATTGAATGAATGCGGATAATTTAATATCAGGCACAGTGCCCTGACATCATGGAGTGAGTAACTTAGCAAGGACGTGACACAAAGCCAGCCAAATGGTGTCCGGCATGCCAGATGCTGCAACCATCAAACAAAATTTTACCAACAAAGCTTAGGCCATAAGGCCATGCAAAATGAGATACATAAAGCGAGTAAAAAGGATGTACCTATGCACATCCATAATACACATCTGCGTATGTACGTGTACTTATGCTTTCCTATTTGGCCTGCTAATGATCTTCCCTTAATCAGAGGTTTCCACACAACCTCGTCTGACAAAAGGGATTGAAGCCTGGATCAATTTAAGACTGGTGCCATAAATGCTTTACAAGACAACTGAACCCTGAGTAATTTGCTTAAGGACCTGTGCTTGGATTATGGCACTCTGGGCCACAAAAGGGTGGCAAGACTTAAAAGCAGTTCACAGTTCTTTCAATTAAACGGATCATGGGCAACCTGTTGCTTCTTGGAAAACCTTATTCCACTAGCAGGCCAATGTGTTCATCAAAAGAAAGAAATATTCCTTTGTCAAGTATTCAGTTTTTATATAATCAGATACCCTAATGCCATTAGGCATTCGCCTTGCCAACCAATGTGCCACACACAATACATCCGGTCCAGTAAGAGAATAAGCAGTAAGACAATAAATCAGATGTCATTAGAGGAAAGCGGTCCTTCTGTAAGAGTCTAGGACCTACTAGAAGCCAATATACACGTATACAGAAGATGAAGTGTTCTTCAGATATATAGACACAAAATGCACATGCATGCACAATTTATGGACACAATTTGCTATGTGCAACTCTTCTTACATGTTAAATTTGGGTTAAAAATTGGTTAATTTCTATAAACCATAAAATATTAGGTTACCCCAGGTTGAAACAGTCAACACCTAGAAGGTGGTGCTAGTTGGAATTTAACTCACCATGCCTACTTCAGTACTATTTTGATAGGACAATGGTTAATTCATAGTAATATGTACTCAGTCAGTACTTGAATATGTCTCCCTGCCTTCTGCCGTGCCATGTGTTCATTTTACCTCCCGTGCCAGCCCTTGCCACCTGGACCTCTTGGCCTTGTGAGTACAACCCTTCTGTCAACAGCCATCCCAGGGGATCTGCTAATTAATGGCTTGTTTCTATTCATCTTATGTCATATTCAATTATACAATTTAACACCAGATGGAAACATACAGTTGGGTTTCCTACCTTGACACCCTCCATTGCGCTCTTCATACCCAGCATTACACAAGCAGTTCCCAATAGGGACCAGCCACTCTCCATCCGCTCCACAATACATCTTAGGCACTTCTTTCTCTTCCGAGTTATTGACACAGGAACCCCGAACTTCCACCAGTGAAGAGGTATCAGACCCTGTAATGGTGTCAGGGAACTGGGCCAAGTTTCGCACAGTCAATGGACACTTCTTGTAGAAAACACGAACTGAGACCAGGGCGATACATGCTCCCACATCCTGGAAAGCCAAGTAGAAGCCCTCCATGCTAAGTGGACCTACATCTCTGACCTCCGTGTTGAGCTTCATAATTCGGTCTCCAATGTCCACCTGTGTGAAGCTCTCATCGGCTGCAATGGTGTCAATCTTTACATACTGCGTTTCACGGATATAACGTTCCTTATCATTGTTGGATTCATAATAATACAAATTAAAGGTCTCTTTGCAGGTGCCCATCACTCCAGGCAAACTGTTACAGTCCCTTAAAGTGAACTTAATCTCAACATACACTCTTTGCGCCCCACTACGTGGGATCCAGTCAGTCCTTAGCCAGTTATTCTGACTTGATTCCATTACGTTGCAGACTTGATAGGTTCTGATAGGCGTATTCTTCTCATCCATAATGCTAACTTCTTCCCACTGCAATAAAATGAATTATTAGAAACTCTATATTTTACCCTCTAAGCATAATAACAGATTGTGGTTGAGTCACTGGACTCTTTTCTAGCGCCTCCTGCTGGTCTTAAAAAAATAAAGCACACATCGATTACAAAATAAAATTATAACAAATCTATTAGACAGATGTCACGCTTAGTATGCAAAATTGACCAGCTGAAGTTAAAAAAAAAATCAATAGACTATTCTATCCCATAGTGCCTGTCGTCCCTATGGAAAATGAGCTTCTGTCATAAACTATCAGCCACACTGTTGACCAAAATATATTTTATTTAAGAAAACCCCTTCAGCATAAAAATATATTCATTTTTTTCAGTCAATGACCTCAGTGAATACTGAGAAAGAACAAATGCTACCTACAGAGGATTTCTGACTGTCCATGTACTATTAAATTTTTCACTAGCGGTATAAAAATAGCCTGCATACGTATGCGAGGTTTGGAGGAAATTGTCATATCCACAGGGAGACAGGAGAGTGGCAAGTAAAATCAGCATCACTTAACTATTACTGTAGCCCTGACAGTCTCGATATTACCAATAACGCGAGACATTCATATTATGTCAAGTTATAGGTTACTGTCAAGATTATATGTCTATTTATAACACAGCTGCAGAAAATAGCAGAAAACTGGTGTATACATATAAAACCAAACATAAAAAGTCATCAGTTGATCTTGTGGCTATATGTAATATGGCTTTTATCAAATATCCAGGTTTAGAAGGTAATGTACTCTATTAATGAAGGTGTATATTATAATAAGGCACAGGAATAATATTGGGTAATCTACTAAAGTGGAGCAAGAAAAGTGAAGCAACCTATCAAGACGATTGCCATCATTAGGCCACAGAGCAAAATTACGGTTTGCTGCATATCTTATTTCCGCAGCATTGCCCTGCTTCATTGTTAGAAGCCTCACTAGATAAATGATGATGTTCCTCAAGGTCATATTGAACAGTCATGGGATGGACTGCGCCAAAGCTTGAAATGTATGGGATTCAGTCTCCCCGGTCTCTTGCACTGTTCATGGCTCATGTGGGAAAGGGACAGGCTGTGTCTGAACAAAAGCCCTATAGGCTACAGAAACGCGAAGAACACTGTCTACTGCAACAATCAAGAAGCAAATATGAGCTGGATACGATGCCAGCTGCCTGTCAGTCATCCTGGATCCTCTGCTGCTGACATCTGCTCCGAACATTACATCAACTAGAGATGTGCTCAGAATCCAGAGGCAGAGACGCTCAGATATAGGGACTGCTACTTCTTATAGTCTTATATACATACGATTTATCTCCCTTGGGTATCATCGTCTTTGTAATCAATTTATTTCACGTTCACACCTCGTATATGTTGTTTATGCACTAGTGGGTAGCAAATAAATTCACAATCCAGGGACTGTAAATCTACAGAAATAATCCAGATTATAATTGTAATCTCATTGACCAGTCTGGCATTATAACCTCTAACTCCATCTAATAAATACTATCCATCCAATACTATTCAATAATCCAATACCATCTGTAGTTTTACAAAATAAAAAGAACATAAAAAATAAAAAACACAACATCTGTCAGTGATAGTTAACACACTAAAATCTAAGGATTCAGGCCCAGAATAGGTAATTGATATGGCAGACTCCAGAGGTAGTAGGCCACGCTGTATAATCAGTGTAACTCACATAAAGGGTCAATCACCCCATTACCTTCCGTTAAATGTACAGAATCAAGAACTTACCCCTCCTTCTAAAGGACTAGCTATCCAGCCAAGTTCTCCCTGTACAGACCTGGAATCCAAGAGGGTAACTGAAAAGAGAAGAGCGTGGATAGTTGTGAGTGATATGTACCGTAAGGAATGGTTCACAATAGTCTAGGAGCTCCATCTTGGGATACTACATAGAACTGGTTCACTGTAGTCTAGGAACTCCATCTTGGGGTATTGCATTGAATTGGTTAAGTCTATGATCTATGTACAGATCATAGGATAATAATGAGGCAATAATTCTTATATAATCTTATATATCAATATGGACTACTATCATGAATATGCCCAATACATAGATCCATACATACAGGTGTATACATACGGCAATTGCTATACTAGCCTGCCCAGCCTGCAAATTACAGATTTAGTCAAGACATTTCAGCAATAGTTAAAAGTATAGGTCATATGATGGGATCCATAGAATACCTATAATGGCATGTATCAATAAGAATCCTACGGCTCAGCTGTGATAAAGTATCACTTCAGATACAACATATTCAATTCTCGTATTTAGTAACTGCTAAAAGATTTTATATATATATATATATATATATATATATATGTTATATTCTTCATTAGTATAGCAGTGATATACATTATATGTGTAGTATACTACAGTACCCTAGTATATACTAGTAGAGTCCTCTCTGCCCTAAAGGCAGTAATGCGATTCACTGGTGATTATTTTCCATTATTCTTCCAAAACTGATACCAAATTTCAGCATCTTTATATTCAGGAACATATCCCCAGAACCCGCATTCACTCAGCAGCCCTGAAATCTACATCCATCTAGATTTGTATAAGGAAGATGGGAGATACAAAGAGAACAATGGGTCTCATTTTATACAAAAAGAGGGAATAAGGGGAAAAAGAATGGCAGACGTGACCAGCATTCACACTACCTCCAGTGCAACTTTATGGCTGCCAAGTTTACCATGGGCATAAAGCTCACACATACATACCATATAATACAATAATAATGTGGAGACACACTATCCTTTCATACGTCCCATCCCCTGCACATATATTTCCAAGTATAGCTATACAACCCAGCATACACGGTAAAATAAATATATAAATACATTATGTATCATCTGTGTATAGTATACATTGTATATTTATATACAGAGCAAGAGGCATTTAATAATCTCTGTTTACATAATATGTCATTTATCTCCTTACATAGCCCTAAGCATCCCCGGACCATGTACATACAAGTGACATGAACAGTCCTGGCATCACCCTCACCGCCTGCATCATACACACATCTGTATTTGCAATGACATTTGTGAAAAGGAAGGTTCAATACACTGTTTAGATACAATGCTACATGTTCTTAGATGCACTCCAATTCTAAATTATTTGCCTTTACATATAACTCATAATAAATGCAAATATAAACCTCAGATGTAACTCACTACCAGATTTAGATACTGCACAATTCAAGGCTACATGCCCTTAGATACACCCCAGTGCTAAACTACATGCCCTTAGATACAGTGCGAATGAGGAGTCTGTTCACTACATATAGCAAAGACTGGTGAGTGTGCACTGGGGAGAACAGAGAGAACTGGCTCCCCACTGAGTGCACTCACACCAAGTTCCCCTAGCTAGTAAGGTGAGGGTATGCACACATACACCTACATTCATGTATCAGCATATACAGAGACACAACAGTCATATCTAATATAGTTTAACATTATATTAACCTTGCACTCCACACATCATTCTTACCAACAATCGATAACCCATATGCAAAAACTATATCATAGTAACCTGGTAATTCATATACACATCATTCCATACAATAATCTAGTAATCCATAAACACATAATCCCACTCAATAATCTACTAATCCATTTACACATCACGGTAATCTAGTAATCCATATGCACACCATACACAAGATTCCTTCTAGTAGTCTAGTATTCCACATACACATGATACATCCCAGTAATCCACAAACATATTATATTTCTAATATCCCATAGGATAATCCACATATACAACAACATTTCACACATCCAGTAATCTAGTGCACCACACATATTCATTAATCCATATTAAGCAATATGGGCTAGTAATCTTGTATTTCACACATCTAACACACATTAGTATCTAATCCACACATCATAACACCTAGTAATCCCATTTCCCCTTTACAGATTAAATACTTGACATGCACATATTATATTCTGAAATGTATCTACTATAAATCTAGTAATACACATACACAGCTAGTTCTTCCATTTAGGAAAAACACCTTTCATCCCACATACACAGATCATCCAAGAAAACTAGTAATTCTCATATATGTGTCATAATCCAGATCTGCACTGACCATGCTAGGAGTCTAGTAATCCACATATACATGTAGTAATCCACATATACACGGACCATTCTACCATATATGTGTCATAATCCACCTCTACACCATGTAGCCTATTACTCTAGTAATCCGCATATACACTGTATGTAGTAATCCGCATCTACTCCACAGTCAGGGCTATAGCAGTGTGTACAGGGACCACTACCCAGGACCCCCGGAGTGACGATCCAGATCAGCAGGACATCCAACTTCTCCTCCATCCAGAGTAAAACTTAGTCCTTGTCCCCTCATCCTCCAAGAAACTTCCGCGGTCGCAAGATCCCGTAGATCTCCATATATCCACCTTTGTCAAGTAGTCGGGTCACCACCATCCAGAGCCCTGACCCAGGAGCTAAGAGCAGATCCGCGGAGGAGCAGTAGCCGCAGCAGTGATCCGGGGCTTACCTTCACTGGCTGGATAGATCCTAGATCCCGTAACTGCACAACTCAAGCCAAAGAGCAGAGAAGACAAGATGCAGTGTAGAATAATCCCAGCCATGGCGGCTGCAGGAGTTGTGGACGGAGGAGGATGATGATGATGATGATGATGGCTGCACACTCTGTGCCTCTACTCCCTGCAGTATCCCAGTGGAATAAATGCTTCAAGTTTTAGTGCGGCGGCAAGACACTGCCAGGTGGGCGGGGCCTCGGGGCTTTCCTTCACTCAACCTCTCTAAAGCCAATCACAGGCAGAGGGGCGGGGAAATGGGAGAGGGAAGGCGAAGCCCCGCCCCCTTTACCTGGACTGGCCCGTCAGTCTCAAACTGAGAGAGACGGCGACAGGGAGAGACGGAGACTGAGTGCGGAGCGGCCACTCGGCTGTCTATAGCTCTAGTCACAGCTATCTAGTCCTAGTCTATCTAGTCCTAGTCTGTCTATCTATCTATCTATCTAGTCATAGTCTGTCTATCTATCTATCTACTCATAGACCATATCTATCTCCTATCTATCCTACTATCTATCTATCTATCTATCTATCTATCTATCTATCTATCTATCATCTGTCTAATCATATTCTAGATATCTCTTTATTCATATTCTATTATATATTCCCTCTATTTATCATCTATCCATATAGTTGCCTGTTTAGCTAGACAGTCTATCCATCTATGTATCTATCTATCTATCTATCTATCTATCTATCTATCTATCTATCTATCTATCTATCTATCTATATTTCAGATTCTATCATCTATCCATATATATTTATTTATTCATTTTCTTTCTTTATTCCTTTCTCTTTCTTTCCTTCTTTCTTTCTTTCTTTCTTTCTTTCTTTCTTTCTTTCTTTCTTTCTTTCTTTCCTTCCTCCTTCCTTTCTTCTTCCTTCCTTCCTTTCTTCTTCCTTCCTTCCTTCCTTTCTTCTTCCTTCCTTCCTTCCTTCCTTCCTTCCTTCCTTCCTTTCTTCTTCCTTCCTTCCTTCCTTTCTCTTTCTTTCTTTTTCTTTCTTTCTTTCTTTCTTTCTTTCTTTCTTTCTTTCTTTCTCTTTCTTTCTTTCTTTCTTTCTTTCTTTCTTCCCATCTAATCCATCTACACTGTTACTTTTATTAACCCATAGTCTGCTGGTTTCATGCATATTGTGAACACGTCACATATTTCCTGCACCATAAACTGTAATAAAGTTAGACTTTTTAGCTTTCTTAAGTCTTGGTCAGAACTGACAATTGGCGGTCACTACACTGTGATATTCTGTGATACAAAACACAACATATCCCGTCATCTTACATGTGAGACATTTTGGCAAATAGGTTGCAAATTTGTCGCTTCCATCATGGGACATCTGTAAATAATATTTAGCGACTTTTGCCAGAACACACATTAATGTCAGCTATCGTAAGGGTATGTTCACACAGTAAAAGTTTGAGACAAAAAAATCTGGCTCTGAATATGCATCCAAAATGAGCACTGACATCATGTAAAAAATGACTTTGATGTGGGGTTTTTTTCTGTTTGGTTTTTGATGCAGAATCAGTGGCAAGAAAGGATGTAACTTTTTTCTTTTATTTCCACACGTAAAAAAAATGCTCCGTGTGAACGCACCCTAAGGGTTCCCTCATACAGACTGGGACATTTTAGTGCATAAGTCATTTCCTAAGTGAGAATAATTCGGTGCTGAAGGCAGTTTCTGTACATGACCCCCTGTGTCTAGATATCCACATGTTAACTCCCCAGTGTAAGTGTAAAATGTAGCAGCAATGTGCAACACTATTCACACCTGTACTTCTCCAGGTTAGGTGGTCTGCCACTTAAGTGTGGCCATTTCCTCTGTGTCACCCATGTCATTCACCTTGTTCTACACACATTCTCCCTCCCTGATGTGAAGTGTTACAGGCAGGGAGCCCACTCAGTACAGCACTGCTTCCTGCCATTGCTTTTGCTGCAAGCAATCTTTTTGCTATTAAACCATAATCCCCCTGGATCTGAATCTGCAGCATCTCACTTATATGTACCTATGAGGCAGAACTGCATTGCACCATGGAAAATAGAAACCCTTTGCTGCCCACGACCCTTGTCAATTACATCCTCGCTTTATTCCAAACCTGGTCGTGTTAATAAGATCAAGTTCAAAGTAAAATTATAATATTCACCTAAATATGTTCATGGTCAGGATGAAGCAAATAAAAGCAGCACCAAAGATCCATCAGATACTGTCATAAACCAGGGATTAGATGGAGTAGTTTAAAGGCTTTAAATGTAATGGTGTCATAATACTGGCAAAATAATACCGCTTCACCGTAATCCATTGAAGAGTGTCAATAAACCCATACAATACTGCCAAAATAATAGTACTACATATATAGTACCAAATAGCCTACATAATACTGACATAGCGTGCAGATGGAATGCTGTCATATGGTGATACAATTGAGATGTAATGCTCAAATAACAACTGGAGTTCTGGGTTCGAATCTGGCTAAGGTCAACATCTGCAACAAGGAGTTTGCATCTTCTCCCCGTGTTTGTGTGGGTTTCCTCTTGGGTACTCCGGTTTCCTCCCACACTCCAAAAACACTGATAGGGAAAGTAGATTGTGAGCCGTATATGGGACACATATGACGAGGTCTGTACAGTGCTGCAGAATATGGTTACGCTATACAAATATGCGTAATAAATAAATAACACTTTGCAGTGCCTAAATAATACCGCACCTGACTATGACTTTCCCGATAGGTTTTTCCTTTTTCTCATGCTATAATTTGGCTTCTAGCAGTCTTCATACATGGGTTGCTTGGATCTTGTGTATTAGGCTCTGTTCACATCACATTTATGACCTCTATACACTTCTGATGGGTGCTATACAGTGCCAGGTGTCACCTATAGTGTTTCAGTGTAGGAAAAAAAAGTATATTGTGCGGTATACTATTTTTTGTATGCAATAGAAGGTATCCTCTGCTATTCCGAACCATTCCTTTAGGTATACTGATATAAACCTGCCAGACAGAGGCCCAAAGGAAACCCAATGGCCTTCTAATATAACCCTATGTGTAGCACATACGTGGGGAGCTTTCCTGATGTACAGGTTAAGTATACATCACACACTTGATATGAACATAGCCTTAGTTGTTCAGGTACAGAAAGTGCCAGTGGCATCTGATGGCGGTATAATAAAGATTCAGTACCAACTAGAAATCTTATTTTCTATGCTTCTAGGATTGTATTATTGAGTCCTCATCATTGCCATCCATTATGTCACTCCTTCCATTCACTCTCTCTATGCGTATGTTTCTGTTTATTTTGCATGCTCTAATACTATTGTAATGTTAGTAAATCTGCATCTTGTAATGATAGGTATTACAAGTTCTTCAATGTCGTCTACACCTATCATTATCTCATTGCTAGAAATGGATGTGAAAGTTTTATGGAATTATTAAACAAACAAGTTCAGCATTTCATTATTGGATGGATCGTTGTAAATCTTTATTTTCTGCATTTTTGTAGGATTACTGTACATTTTCTGGGGGCACTTTTGGGGGATTATCTATGCAGAGCAATTACTATTAATGGGAAGCTGTCACTAGATTTTAGGATCAGTATGTTTCGGCATACTGGTGGGGTTTAGCAAGCTAAACATCCTCCTTTACAAATATTTGTGAATAAAGAGGTTATATCGTAGCATGTACTGTATGGAAATTGCCAGAGAGGAGTCCTGAGATGAGTCCAGCGGTATCTTGGGCATTCACACCACACAACTGAACCCAAGGCTAGTTGATCTTGCTGCACTGAGCAAGCACCAGGTACTAAGTAGCATATTTGGGACACTTCAACCAAGCAGTATGACAACATGGTGGTGGTTTTGTGCCCTAAAAGCGAGCATCTTACATGATAATTCTCCAAGGAGAAGCATGAGAATTTAATGATTATGTCATTTAAACAGTTCTATAATCGAGATGTGAACCAGGGGCCTTAGGGGACCCAAAAGCACTGGCATCAGTATTGAGATTGCAGCTTCCTTCTGGCCCATAAACCAAGGAGACTTACAGATTACCCTAACTACACTTAGCGTCCATAACCATAACTATCAAGAAATCGCTGTAGGGATGAGGTAAGGGGCCCCGGACAAAAGATTGCTCCGGGGCCCACAAGACTTTAGTTATGCCCCTGTGTGGATTGTACTTTATGAAGAGAGTCCCATCTGGTGCTCTGGTGTCCATTCAAGGTTCTGCTAGAAAGAAACAAGAACTAACATAGAATCTATTCTGTAGATCACAGTGGATTATAGATCGAGAGCCCTCACTTGATCAGCAACAGGTCGACCCAAAATTTAATGCATCCTTTTGTCCTTTCTTGTGGTCTATTAAAGGACCAGAATAATGGAAAAAGGTCCATCTAATGATGGAAAACAACAGATCCCGGGGGATCCCATTGACTATAATGGGATCCGCTGGGTGTCTTTTTTTTTTTCAAGAAACTACAGGACCGTGCATCTGGGATTTCTGATGGACTCTGCGCCAAAGACCCTGACTCAGGATTGACCACAACCTTATTCATTTATATAGCGCTGACGTATTCCACAGTGCCGTACAGAGATTGTCATCACTCACATCAGTCCCTGTCCCCATTGGGGCTTACAATCTAAGTTCCAAATGAAGCCATCAGTATGTTTTTGGTGTGTAGGAGAAACCTGTGGAGGACTACAAACTCCAGATACATGTCCTTGATTTACTTTGTGATGCAAAGCAAAAATATAATAATATTCATATACAAGAGATACCCGATATGTATGTAGAAAGACTCAGTCCACAATAGATGGAGGGATAGTAATGTGACCATAGCATCGCCCTAGACATAAAGTCACCTTGTATCTGAGGCCTGTAACAGAAGTGACCTATATAATCTGCGAAACATCATTTCCACATATTAAAATATGACAGATCTGCATGTAATACATTCAGCACATTTACATTCCCAGTTATTTCCAGTAGACCATTAAGGAGCTGTAGCATGGTGAAGACTGGCAAGCGTCTTTAACTCTTGAGGTGCTGATAGTGAAAGGATGCCGCAGTCAATATGGCTGCAGTCTAGGCCCTTCATGACAATACAGCGTGTCTCTCTGTACAATGTGAATAGTCTGTCTCTATATTCCAAACACTCTGCATACAAGCCCCAGTATGCATGACTCCAGGCAACCGGGCGAGCGCAGCGCAATTGTCAGTGAAAAATGGATGGCTCTGTTAATGAATTTGGTTGTTAACAGTGTTTGCGGTGCAGAAAGTGGCAATTTAAAGCCTTTTCTACTTTCATGTGGCGAGCTGCAAGCTGAACAATGATTTAAACAGTGTCCTGGGACTTCCCATAAATTGCTGCTGCTTACAACATGAAGCAACAGCGCCACCTAGTGAGCACTGGGGGATCTGTCCTACTGGTGGCCTGGAATTACTAGAATTTCCTGTTTCTTTAGATCCTGAGACTAGTTTATTATCTAAAAGGTTAAAAGATACATTGTCAGTGTTATGTATTGTGAGACTAATGCAGTTAGTAACCTGAAACCAGCTAGGCTTAAATCTGGAATCATACATGCAGTTTTGGATGCAGATTTTTTAAGGCCAGAAGAGGATTCAGCAGAAAGGAGAAATGCAAATCCTTCTGTTACATTCCTCATTCCCTTTTAATCCAGTCTTGACAAAGTTATAAGCCAATAAGATTACTCCGGCTCTATTGTGAAATGCTTAATATCTGGTATAGATCTTTTAGAAATGTAACAAACTGCACTAGTCTGAACAGGGTTGGATTCCTGGAGCAGGAACCAACAGCAATGGTAGATTGTCCCTATGACATGGCTGCATTTTACTAGGGTAAGACCTCATTCAGACATTAGTGACTTGTGTCCATTTACTGTCTGTATTTTCCACAGCTACCACATGGACTTATTGACTCCTATATGTGTATGTGTCCGTCCAGAAGCGTGCACCACTTTTCTCCATTTTTTGGACAGAACATTCTTATTCAAGACAATAGGTCAGTGAAACCATGGAGAGAATACTGATTCCATCCAGTTTTCATGGCCCATTAATAGGTTGGTGGGTACTAGGTTACCACGCATTTCAGAACTAGGAGACGAATTTTTGCAGCCATGTCACCTTGTTCAGTGCGTTTCGACAAAATTAACCTTCTTCTTTTTTTCAAAATGGACGTGAATAATGGATGATGTATGGATGGAAAATCCCAGACATACAGCCAGAGAATGGAAGAAAATAATGAACATTTTCACTGATGAGAAATTAAATGTGTTCATGGACAGAAAACAGACACATTGGCAACGTGGTGTCTCAGTGGTTAGCACAGCAGCCTTGCAGCACTGAGTCCTGGGTTTGAATCCTGCCAGGAGCAACATCTGTAAGGAGTTAGTATGTTCTCCCCGTGATTTCATGAATTTCCTCTCATTTTACAAAGACATACTGATAGGGAAAAAAAAAAGTACATTGTGATTAGAGAAGAGCGAATACTATTCGAAACGGCCGTTTCGAATAGCACGCACCCATAGGAATGAATGGAAGGCACGCAGACTTGGCCGGCCACTTAACCCCCTGCGTGCCGGCTGCGTCCATTCATTCCTATGAGTGCGTGCTAATCGAAACGGGAGTTTCGCATAGTACTCTCTCATCTCTAATTGTGATCTCTATATGGGGCTCACAATCTACATTAAAAAAAAAAAAGAAAACAGATGAAGATTAGAGATGAGCGAACACTGTTTGGATCAGCCGATCCGAACAGCACGCTCCCATAGAAATGAATGGAAGCACCTGTGACGCTGACTTTGCCGGCGGCCGGCCGGCGTCACAGGTGCTTCCATTCATTTCTATTGGAGCGTGCTGTTCGGATCGGCTGATCCGAACAGTGTTCGCTCATCTTTAACGAAGTTGTGTGAATAAGGTCTTATGCGGTAAAAGATGTTGATTAATATCTCTTCATTGCAATCTATTCATTGAAAGAAAACACTTCTAATCGCTATCATTATACAACTGATTATTATTATTATTATTATTATTATTATTATTATTATTATTATTGTGTAATATTTCCACTTCAACTTCTAGTGTTTAATTCCAGTTTTATTTCAGTTATTATATCTTCTTCTATGTATTGTTGGTAATAATAATACTGTGATTCTACAGTTCTTCCTGGATCCATCACAAGATTTAATGCAATAGTGAAAAAGCTGAGCGTTATCCCCATATGAGGAACCAGGTCATCCATTCCTTTGTCCCGATCTGCTCCCGTTCATCAGTGGATGACTTTCTGGCCTCACTAACACGACACTGTTAAACATAATTCTGGCTGTAAAACATTAAAGGTGGTTGAGCAGGTAGGTGTCATGGGTGAGCGCATTCTCATTAAAATGTGAATCACAGCAAAAACCAGCTGTTAAAAATTAAATCCGCCCTCTACCTTATATAGTAAATAGGTTACATGCGGGGACGGCACAATATGTTACATTTTGCTAGTGACTAAATAGTGGTGTAGTCACACATAGATTATGATCAATGCTATTAAGTGGAGAAACCTAGTTAAAGGAATTATTAGCTATGTTACTCTATGTACCTATAGACAGATTAATATACATATTGTATTACTCTATGTATCTATAGACTGCATAATATACATACTGTATTACTCTATGTATCTATAGACAGATTAATATACATACTGCATTACTCTATGTATCTATAGACAGCATAATATACGAGGCTCGTACATACTGTATAATAATTACCAGCATGTGTTGACAATACTGAGCCATTTAAATGGGGTGTTTTTTGTAAATCATGGCTGAGATGGGAATATGTGGCTATCAGATTTGGCCACAAAGCCTGGGGTTACAGCAAGCAGGCTATGGTGTTTTTGTAACCTCCTAAGTCAATCAGAGTAAAATCAGAGATACAATAGCTAAGGATTTATGGAAACAGAGTAATAGCTGGGCAATACTGTTTCTGTAACTCCTTTTTACCTCTATCGGATATAAGGGACTGTTGACTGTTTCAATAACTCCTCAACACTATGGACGGCTGAGATTAGTGTATTCCTTTAAGTTGTGTCTCTAGGTCAGATCCCAAACTGGGTGGGTGTGGCTTATATAAATCCCACCCAAATGTACTGGGATTGCTTAAACAAAAAATGTTGGATAGTCCTGGCAAACTCAATATATTTGGCAAGTAACAGAGCAGAGAAATCAATTCCAACTTTTTGTTTTCAGTGGCAGTAGCCATTAGATAAGGTAGATGCCTTTTATCTTTAGGATATCCTGACAAAATGTAATATTTATGACCAATCTAAAGCCTCATATATATGGTTGTATTACAGCTCCGGGCAACTGCAACATGCAGGAAAAGGACAACCCAGTTGGAAGGTCATTGGTAGGTGTTTTATTGAGAGTAGGGGACAAGGAACAACTTTTTATATAGTCTATAGGACTGGAAACAATAATGTAACAACCGCTTGTTGCTCGTCCTCCACTACATGGCCAATGCAGGAGAGTCTCTTTCTCCCCCAGGTGAGATACTTGTGAGGAAGGTGCGAGAGCTACTTGTACTGGATCAATGTCACTGCGTACTAGGATCCAGTTAACCATTACACATTCTTCCCATCTCGAACTCCACTCTTTGCTCCAAGGGGATCTGTTATCCATCCTTTCCATAGTTTGTATTCCCTGAATCTAGATGCCCTGTGCCCAAGCTGAACTATGCCTGCCAATACATGGGGTTTATGCATCCCAACACTCTCAAATTCCTGCACATACCAATCCATCCACAATAGACCAGTACCCCCTAGGTCCACTTCACATTACACATCCTCTAATTTGGGGCCATACTGTATCACTATATTCCTCCAATCCAACATGAAAGTACACAGAGGTTTTTTACTTCACATTCTATATGAAGGTCTTGTATTTTAGAAGCATTGGGAGCAATATAAGATCACCCTGCAGTGGGACGGGGGATGGTGAAGCTATATATTCAGATATACAACTTCTTGAACAAGCTCTGATATATAAAATAAAAAAAAATGTTCTAGGGATAGGCACAAATAGGACAAGCCCTTTAAGCCATTTAAGTAGCCTGCCATCCCCTCCGTTACTTGGGCTATAAAACATTAAGCACTGAACAATGCCATAAAATGCAGGTCTGAACAGTTTCCTTACATTCTCTGTCATTACAGTGTGGGTTAAAGGGCAGCATATAAGTGAAACAATTAATGGGAATAACCAGCAGTATTTAGTACTGCCATGTACAAGGTAAACAGGAAACGCTGGCCCAAGGCCATTAATGTGAGTAACATTTCATTCCGGCAGTCATTTGTAACAATTAGGGCTGAATCTCCCTCCCAGTACTCTAACTACCTGCAATCCTTCAATACTGCAAGCTGTTGAGCAGACGGTACTGAGCGCAGGGCAAATCTGTTGTGTGTTAGTTTCCAGAATAACCAGGGTCAATTTGTATCTGCAAAACTGCCCTAAATGTGGCTATGACGTAGTGTAAATATTACAGCACCTACATATGCAATGTACAATGCCCGTACCATTGTGTTATATCCATATTCTACAATAAGTTCTTTCTTTGACCCACAAGACCCCCTCCCACACGTACAGCTGGGACAGCAACCATCAATGGTGGAAGCTGGAGCCGCTGGAGTCTGGGTTAATTCACTCTTCTGTCTTTGTCATGCCCACCTACTCCTGTCCATCCATCTCCCTGCCAGATCACTGCTGTCAGTCAGGCACTGGGCCCAGTGGGAGGCCATAGAAATGTGCACATAGCTGCAGAGACTTAGCACACACTGTGATGATGGAAGATGAGACAAGGTGCTGAATTGTAGCCCTTTAGTATGCAAGTCAGCAAAGTGAAGGAGCTGAATGTACAATGAGAAGCAGCTGATCTGTTGGATAACAAGGAGGAAGGCAGTCTGCCCACACTTCTACTCCCACACCTCTCCTTCCATATCTGGTCAGTGTGTGTCATTGCCGCACACATTCCTGGCACACAGGCTGCAACAATGGTCAGTAACTGGAGGAGAGATGTGACTTCTGCTGACACGTGATTATATTGGATGAAACAAAGGCCTCCATCCCTCGTGCTATTTCTTTTTGTTGGTACCCAACCTATATAAGGTGTCATAAAATGTCTATAGTCATATATTGTTTGTGCTAATATTTTAAGGACAAAAAATTCAAGCATATTGCTATGCAACATATTGTAAATGTTAACAAAGTTAACTACAAATGTCCCTATTTCACAGTCCAAAAAGTTGGGGGGTATGTGGTCCCCTCCAATAGATTATATGGATATGTCAATGAGGGTTATTATGACTGTATTGATGGAAAGCTGTCACCATGGTAGACATCGGAAGGGGGCATCTTATAACACTAAACTAATGGGTACAATACTAGCCCTATAAAGTACAAGTCAGGAACAAATAATATCACTAGTCAGTAGTGCCGCAGAGGTTTATGCACCACCTTATCCTTATCCTGCTTACAAAAGCAATTCTCAAAGGGGACGAGAGACCCCACATATGGCCCTAGGTGTATGTGGCACATGTTTTCTATCCTGCTTGACTACTGAGATCCCCACCAAACCAGAGAATGGAGGTGCTATACCCCTGTTGTGAATGCAGCCATAGGAAAAATGGTTAAATCCATGGTGGGCTTCAATAGTAGTGCCGGAGACAGTGCTGTACTTAGGGTATCTCTGGTGCTGCCATTGAAGTGAATAGGAGCAGGGGGCATGCCTTTGTCCATCTGGGGTTTGGCAGCTTTTCCTGCTACTCTATTCATACTGAGCGTAAAACAACTCCCTCCTCAGGATCATGGGGGTCTCAACAGTCAGACCACCACTGATCGGATATTTATCCTCTAACATATGGATGAAGGACCAATATTCTTCATGGTATAGCCTCTTTAAAGGAAACTTGCCACTATGATATACAGTATGTATTCTATCTCCCAGTATCATGATATAGATCTGAGTAGATGGGAAAAGTTTCCATATAATTTTATTGATTGAATCTACGAGTAGGAGTCCAGTGGGCGGTTCTATGCTCATACAGGCAATACTTCCAAACTTTATTTGGGCCAAAACAGCAGGATTTCACTCAATATTTACATGGTATAATGAATCTATTCCTACAAGACTATGTGCCAATTGGCTTGGCTCCTTTTTTTCTATCTTATACTGCTGGCAGATCAAACTGCATGTACAATGTGATGGGTTCTCTTCAAGTTATGTCTTTTGAGGTTCTGCAGCAGCAAGGCTTCCCCTTCTCTATTCATTGGGTTGACTTCCAGGTTACACAGCAGTGAGGGGGTGACTTTATTTCCATCCTTGACATCTGGGCATTGTGATGTCAGAACATGCTGATCTTATTGGTACTTATCATACTTGTCAATGGAATTTCATCCTTGATGTGGTTTACGGAGATATAACATATACTCATAGACTTGCATTCACATCTCTCATCCATAGCAGACAATTCTGTTTATTTTCTCATTGTGCTCAGTAAAAGGAACGCTATGTATGGCCTTTCTGTCCAAGTCTTTATTAAGGGGAGGACTACATAATATAAGAAATATTTGTGGCGCTGATCCCATAAACATATGCTTTGCATATAGAGGTCTAAGATGTCCTGAACTGCCTATACCATATAGGTAGACAGTAGAAAAACCATGAAATAGCCATAAAACTAATGGAGAAAAATAAAACATTCATTTGGCTTTGAAACTGCTTGTGTTTTATGGAGAGATTGTTCTTATATGAAATGAGTCCTTGCCAGTAAAAGGTAGATCCTATGTGTGGGCTTAGCCAAAAATATACATAAATCATGGCCATATTGTGTTTATATGTGTAGGGGGTGAATATTCTATAAAAATCATTTTGTGAAACAATGATATAAAACAAGTTACATAGATTACTTGCTGTAAGAGAACATGTTGAGTTCATTACATAGTATGTCCAAATAAAGTTTTATAGATTTTGGTATGAAATAAAATTCCTGAAGGTTTGTTCACTTAAAGATTGTTCTAGATGTCCAGGGTTTTTTTCTAGGCTACAAATAATGATGATGATGATGGTATTAATAATAATCTTTACTGATTTTATTACATTTGTTGTAGTTCTATATATCAGGGAGCAGTAACAAATCACTGGCTGGGCCTTCTATAGAAATTAGTGGAAATTTTAGAAAAAGAGATTGCCATATTATATTGGACGGTAACATGTATGGTACATTCTATATATATAGTGGATCAGCCCAGGACTTACAAACTTCTGCTTGTGGTGAGCGGCATGTGGTTTAGGTATCCTAAGGATAGGCATTATATATATATTATATATATATATATATATATATATATATATATATATATATATATATAGTGGATTGTGAACCCAACTTAGGGATCACAATGTACATTTTTTTCCTATCAGTATGTCTTCGTAGAATGGGAGGAAATCCACACAAACACAGGGAGAACATACAAACTAACTCCTTGCAGATGTTGTTCCTGGCGGGATTCGAACCCAGGACTCCAATGCTGCAATGCTAACCACTGAGCCCCCGTGTTGCCCCGATAGGCCTTCTAGATATGACATTTTGGACAATCCCTTTAAATGTCTCCAAATAGATGAAAATTTGATTTCCTCAACAAGTTTATACTTCGATATAAAAAAAAGATATGTTCTCTATGTCAACGACAGCCTATACAGCAGACGTTTTGGGGGTGGTATTAACAAGCAAAAAAAATCAAAAGAATTGGTAAATATGTCCAGCGTTTAATCCTATTAAAAGCAATGTCATTAATGGATGGAAATCACTTCATGACTCTGCTCTTGGGTTACAGATGATGGATGAGGTACTGATTTCGGGAGTGACATGAAGACCCTTTTTTCTTTTCACAGCCTTTGTTCACTGGTTTGAGTTAAAGGATGAGTATTACAAACACAATATAAACCCCTCTCATATGTCCCGCCTTCCCCAAGAGACTTTCCCTTTAACAACTCAGATAGCCAAATTGCTTTCCCTATTTTGCCTTAATATAAACTACTGGAGAATACAGAAATAATAAGGAATAATGTCCTTTAAAAGTACATGTCAGGGCTCGATCACATCTGCGCCCGGTCTCCGTTCTGCAGGTTTCCGTTTCCTGCACAAAACAGAGCAGGAGACGGAAAGCTGCAGGGCTCTTTCATACCCATTCATTTGAAAGATGTCCGGCCGTGAGCGCCGGTGAGCGTTTTATGCTCTCCGCCGCTAAACCGTTTTTTTTTTTAAATCGGACACAGAGTCGGACATGCAGTACTCTGTGTCCGATTTAAAAAAAATGGTTTTGCGGCAGAGAGCATAAAACGCTCACCGCCACTCACGGCCGGACCCGGTCTGACAGCTTTCCGTCTTCTGCCGGCAGAAGACGGAAAGCTGAGAACGGAGATCTGAACGCTAGTGTGAACCTAGCGTCAAATTAAATGGTATCCTGATTGTTTCCTCATGGTTAGCCCTCATGGAAATAAAAGAGCTGTGTTCCCCCATTCTCTGGGTAAGGGTCAGTGCACGTTTTTTTTGGCGCTGATTTTGACGCTGAATCCGCCTCAAAATCAGCCTCCAAAAAGAGCCTCCCAATAGAACTCTATTGGGAGGCTCTTTTTTGGAGGCTGCTTTTGAGGCTGGGAGGTTTTTTTGGGAGTATGATATTGAGGCAGATTCAGCGTCAAAATCAGTGCCAAAAAACTGTGTGTGCACTGACCCTAAGTGGGTCAGATCCTGACCGATTAGGAAGTAATTCCCTATCCTATAATTAGCAGACAACTTCAAATCTTGGTCCAACCCCTTTAAGGACAAACCAATTCTTATTGTATTTTCATTGTCATCTTTCAAGAGCAATACATTTTTCAGGGGTGATGTACTGGCATATGGGCTTTTTTTTTTGTGGGATCAAGTGTATTTTTCAATGCCAAAGTTTAAGGGTAAATATAGCTCAATGATTGACCCTTTCTGGGGTTAACTTTACTATTGATTTATTATTAACATATACATCCATTTTCTAAAACATAGGATAGGGGATGTGTGTCTGATCATTGGGGGGGCTGACTGCTGAGGCTCCTATCAATCCGAAGAATGGGGAATAAAAGTCTCCTCCCTGTAAATGAAGCACCAGTATGCTCACGTGACCTATGCTCATTCACTTTTAATGGAGGTACTAGAGATTTGTAAAACCAGGTAATTCATAAAAGAGCTTGGCTAGTTTAGGGCAAATTATTTAGGAATACAATGCCATCTTGCTTTCTCAAATAAGTTTTCCCATGTAGCATTGTTTCTGGCATTTTCTCACAGTGTATGAGAAAATGTCTATTGCAGAGTATATAAAAATATGAGTTATGAGCTTCTTCAGCAGGTATACTAGGTCTATACATATGGCAGGTGCACAACCATGAACCCTATATTGCGTCATACTCTTTGAGGCACTGCATTCTCCTCTACCAGCAATCCTCCTGTGTACGGCAAAAGCTATGTATTACAAAGACTAAACAAACTATAAAATAATACAAAGGGGTCAACCCAGATGGACAGAATTTTAATTCAGTTATCTATCTGAGTGAAACAAAATGTATATTACCCCAAATCTATAACACACTCCATCCACACAATTGTGTCCATCCCCCACTGACCCTCTGAGACCTTACACCCACATTGCAGAAGGCGCCACACATGTGCTTTGAACCATTGTACAGATGTTTCTCAGAAATAGCATAAAAGGGAACAATAGAATCTAATAAGGGAATCTGTATCAGCCATTGGTTACTTCTATTATTTTTATATTTCTCAGATAAGTAGCTAATTGGAGAGTGGGGAAAAATCACATAGATTACTATCTACATAGGGGTATAGTTACACTGGGCAGATTCGTTGCTGTAATGTTGAAGACATTTGTATTCATCTTGAAGGAGATCCATAGCTGCCTGCCGAATGTCCAGTTAATGTGGTATTACACGTAAAGATTTTACTTAACAAGCACTGATGGGCTACAAAACGTGATAGTCAGCACTTGTTCTGCACCGACCCCATTACACAAGCTGATGCAGAGCAATGGAGGAACAATTGCTAAAGCAATCCCAGCATATACTTTAAATGTTTGCCAGCTGTACTGTCCTTTTTTAGATAGGGTGACCAATGAACAATAATCAACCAATGAATGGTCCGTGAAATTTAGTATTTCCTTATTCGTACTTTTGCTTCTGTATTGAGGTCTGTCCCCTGCTTCTCCCTGTGTATGGGCTTGTGTGTAGTGAAGAGAAAATGAGGATGTGGGGGAGGGGTCATTATACTATAGAACATTGAAACTTGCTTCTGGTGTCATATAAAAGTGGAGATTCTCATCTTTTGTATATCATTCATTTCTACCTATGCTATTTCCAGAGATATAATCAATTGAAAACACATCTGGGATTGGGACCAGCTACAGCTATATATAAAAATACCAATTAAGACTGTGTTTTGAACTGACGATATCTCTGGAAATAGGACAGATAGAACTTCTTATCTTAGTGTAGTATGAAAGACATCAAACACAAGTTTCTTCATTTTATAATGGCTGAGATATAACAGTTTGAACCTCCATACATTGTACACAGTGAGAAGTAGGGTACAGCTTTAAAGGGGTTGTTCCATCACAAGGATCCTATCTATACTGCTTGTTAATGTGGATGTAAGACTTTTCCTAAATACACTGCTTCAGCAAAACTGCTTTGTTTGTCCACTATCTTACTTTATTCAATTCTTTGTGGCCACAAACCTTGACTTAGCTGCTCATGAGTCAAGTGATGTATCTGCCGCTCTCCGGGGGGAGGGGGGAGGGGCTAAGTACAGGGAGCGAGCCTGTGTATCTAGCTATTCCTGTGTCTATACCACGTGACCTAGCTTCCTGTTAGCAGATAGAGGAGAGGAGCTGCTTTCATTTCTTCTGTTCTCCCAGTTATCAGGCTAGCTAACTCATTTGTGTTCATTGTGGCAGAGACAGGCAGTCTCTGTATGTAACACAGAACGGAGTTGCTGCTGCCTGTACTTCATAGTCCAATATGGGTGGGCGGAGCTACATGCGAATTTGGGGGCGGAGCTAAATGGCAGGTTGCATGTGAAACCAAATGATGCAAGAAACCAGGAAGAAAGAAGATTTTACAGCAGTAAAGACTGGTGAGTATGTGACGTGGGAATACCCCTTTAAATATAGAAGCAAGAAAGGAGACAAAATGTACATTTAGGAGGATCATTGTTTGACTACATACCATACTAAAGGGGCTCTATCATTGGAAAAAGTCATTTTTAACTAATCACATACTTGCATAGCCTTTAGAAAGGCTATTCCACACCTACCGTTTATATGTAAATTATGTCAGTAGATTTTGAATAAGTCCTTTTTATTCATATGCTAATTAGCTTCTCCGTATTCCCCAGAAGTTTTTTTGTGCACTGTCTTCTGTATATACAGCACAGGCTGCGGCTGACTCCTCCTCCCTGCTCTCATACATAGTACACAGCAGGGAGAGCAGAGCTGGCTGACAACTTCCTGTGCACACTGGAGCCTAATTAGCATATGAATAAAAAGGGACTTATTCAAACACTACCGAGGTGATTTATATACAAAAGGTAATTGTGGTATAGTCTTTCTATATTTGTAGATAATTAAAAGTTAAAGGGGTATTCCCACGTCGCATACTCACCAGTCTTGACTGCTGTAAAATCTTCTTTCTTCCTGGTTTCTTGCATCATTTGGTGGGCGGGGTTTCACATGTAACCTGCCATTTAGCTCCGCCCCCAAATTCGCTTGTAGTTCCAACCACCCATATTGGACTATGAAGTACAGGCAGCAGCAACTCCATTCTGTGTTACATACAGAGACTGCCTGTCTCTGCCATAATGAACACAATTGAATTAGCTAGCCTGATAACTGGGAGAACAGAAGAAATGAAAGCAGCTCCTCTATCTGAGTGCAGGACCTAGGTCACATGGTGTAGACACAGGAATAGCTAGATACACAGGCTCGCTCCCTGCACTTAGCCCCTCCTCCCTCCCCCCTGAGAGCAGCAGATACATCACTTGACTTTTGAGCAGCTAAGTCAGGGCTGTGTAAACAATTAATTGAATAAAGTAAGATAGTGGACAAACAAAGCAGTTTTGCTGAAGCAATGTATTTAGGAAAAATCTTACATCCACATTAACAAGCAGTATAGATAGGATCCTTGTGATGGGACAACCCCTTTAAACATTTTTGCAAATATAAGTAATTAAAAATTCTGCAGAGTTTTAAAGATTTCCTCTAACCATCTTAATGGTGACAATCTGTGATCTTGATCGGTTGCCAATGGTTATGACCACTAATGCAGAAACTTTCTATGGTCTGGGACTTGTCAGGAAACAGCTATGATTTTCTTATTGCAGCTGGGATATCAGGCAGGGACACTACATGTATCAGACAATATCCCGGCCACAGTAAGGACATCATGGCTGATTTTCTGACTTTAGAAAGTTCCTACATTCATGGTCCACTGGCAATCGATCAAGACAACAGACTGTGACCACAAGATATTTAGAGAAAATCTTTAAAACTCTGAAAAATGTTTAATTACTTATATTTACAACAATGTTTAACTTTTAATTATCTACAAATTTAAAAATAATTATGTACATGGGAATACTCCTTTAAGATAGATGTTGCAGAATTGTCATTCAGGTGACACGCAATACATATACATATATTCTTACCTCAGCATACATTCTTAAAAGTAGAGGTGTCTTATAGTAGCTTTTCTCCCAAAGGATCAGACATGTTGAAATCCAAGGTGCCCGTTTCTTTCTACCTCTCCCCCAACATCTACTGTTGTGGAGACTCAGTAGACTGATTTGGCAAAATCAACGAGTTTGGACAATCTATACCTAATGTTTTTGGCTAATTAGTTTGTCAGACATTCATATTAGGTTTCGGAATGGAATGACTCTATTCTCTATTAGTTCAGAATACCCTACATTAGAAATCGTGGAAGCAACCCCGAAGAAAACTTTCCCAGATTTCTGAAAGACATATCTACGGCTTTAGAAGTAAGGTTGGGCTGGAAGATATTGAATTGTATGTCAACAAGTAAGAATTATTAGGAACATAACAGCAGAGGACAGCTGAATGATTCTGGAGGCGGAAAAGTCAGAACTCTAATTTGTTCTGGATAGAATGGGGTAACATTTTGACTTTTGAAGCATTACATTCACTTTCATGCACAGCACATGGTAAGCAGAGATTTCTCCGCAGCACTATCATAACTTCTCATTTATCTGGAAATGAAGTGCAGACTGAAGATACATGCATTATACATCGTGAAGGAGTCCATCATTGTGCTGTGGCTTTTGTTCAAAGAATATCAGGAAAATACAAAGCGAGTGATCTAATATTATACAGCAGATGTGAGGTTGTCCTCATATGACTGAACTCATCTTTCAAACTTCATTCTGCACTGCACTGATATACGGACCCTGCTTCTTTATGTGGATACTAATGTGCTGCTTTACAGAAGGGATCTATTACCTCTGCAAACTGCCAGGTTATGTGATAATGAGAAGGTTATCTTTCTTTTCTACAAATATCTTTCGACACTAATGTTAAAAAATGAGGTTGGCGGGAAGCGTGCTAATATATACTTTATATGGTGCTAGTTTGCAGAAATAGAAATATGTCTGTGCAGTATACTTCAATCACTGCTTACACATATGTCACTTCATTGTAATTCAGTAGAAGCAGAACTGCTGATACATAAAGCAAATGTGTAAAACGTGGCTTGAGCGCCACAGATTTTTTAGGCGGTTGAATACATTACAAGGCACTGCATATCTGTATGCATAAGCAAAACTACCATAGAAGCAGAAATAACAGCTGCTATGGGGTCCAACACCTAAGAGGGGCGCATTTCCACTGACATCTAAAGTGCACTTAGTGATAAAATGATTGATGGAAGGGAATGGAGAAAGCTGAATCTGCCTCCATTATTTTACTGGGATATCATACTACCTGCACGTGAGATCATTATAATGACTTTCTTCAAATGGTGTTACATAGAATGTCTAAATAAAAACATATGTCCATCAAGTTCAACCAAGGGATAGGAAGGGCATGGGTAAAAAGAAGTGTATATTATATTTACATAAGTACTGATGCCATCCTGCTATAAAATGACATCTAAGGCACTGTAATGTCACAGTGTACACAGTGGTCTTTTTGTGTGTGCCTCACTCCTGTGCTATGATGTAATAGTGCATTTCCCTACCACTGTGACATCACTTTGTTTATTATCCCTATGCTATGACATCACTGTGTGCATTACCCTGGTACTGTGGCATCATTATGTAAGTATTCCTGTACTGTGACATCAATGTGTTTATTATCCCTGTCCTGTATCATCGCTCTGTCTGTAATTCTTATACTGTGATATCACTATGTGCATTATCCATCTATTGTGACATCACTGTGTTTATTATTCTGTACAGTGACATTACAGCATTAACCCTGTACTGTGAAATCACTGTGTATATTATCCAAGTACTCTGGCATCACTGTGTGCATTATCCCTATACTGTGATATTGTTGGGAATATTGTCCCTGTATTGTGATATCACTGTGTATCTTATCCTAGCCCCGTTAAATGAATGTGTGCATTATTCCTGTACTTTAGCATCTTTCTGTGCATTATCCTTCTACTGTGACATTATTGTTTATATTATTCCTGTACTGTGACATTTGTGTGTACATTATGTATGTACTATGATGTCACTGTGTACATTATCCTGGTGCTATGACATAATTGTGTGTATTATCCTAGTATTGTGACATCACTGTGTGCATTATCCCTATACTGTGATATTGCTGAGGATATTGCCCCTGTATTTGTGATATCACTGTGTGCATTATCCCTTTTCAGTGACATCATTGTGTTTATTATTTTTGTACTATGACATTACTGTGTTTATTATTCCTGTACTGTGACATCACTATATATATTATTCCTGTACTGTGACATTACTGTGTTTATTATTCCTGTACTGTGACATCACTATATGTATTATTCCTGTACTGTGACATTACTTTGTTTATTATTCCTGTATTGTGTCATCCCTGTGTGCATTATCTCTGTACTGTGACATTACTTTGTTTATTATTCCTGTATTGTGTCATCCCTGTGTGCATTATCTCTGTACAGTGATATCACTGTGTGCATTATCTCTGTACAGTGATATCACTGTGTGCATTATCTCTGTACTGTGACATCACTGTGTGCATTATCCTGGTACGGTGACATAATTGTGTTTTTTTTCATCCCTATACTGCAACATATCTGTATGCATTGCCCTGTGGGTGAAGGAGTCCAAGATAAACAAATACTTTTCAAGTTTTAAACCTGCTGCTTCTGGGGATTATTATAGAGTGGGGCCCTATTACAAATTTTGTTATAGGGCCCCATAGTTACTTGTTATGCCCCTGTCTGTATATTCTATGTGTACATGTGTTAAGTGCATGTTTTGTTACTGCTAAGGATACCTGATAAGATAGTAAAGCATTTTCTACAAGAATTCCATAAGAATTTCTAAGTGGCCCACATGCCTTTAGATTGTAAGCTCTTGCGATCACCACCCCAAATGGTCATGGTTATTTTACTTGAGTATATAATTTGTTTTTGTTTTACTTCTAGAAAGTAATCAAATAAAACAATAAGAGGAGGGAAATACACTAATAATTACTTTCCACTTCAGCACATTTCCTGAGGACATCTCACTAATCCCAGATGAAAGTTATTAGAGCTCACAGTGGACATTTTCTTAAAACCGGCGTAATTATTAGTTACAGTAGAATAAATAATTTGGATACAAGATTTTACATTGTACTCAGACATTAGTGAGTTTGTCACTGGCGGCACAGCATGGGGCACCCCCTACAAGCAGGATGACTAGTGTTGACTTTATCCTCTGAAGGGCATTGTACATATTTGCTCACCCCTCCAGCAACAAAAGGATTTAAGTTTTCCCAAAGAGATTAAAAGGGTGGAGAGGCCTCTAAATAAAAAGAGGCATCCCATGGGGTCCTGTGGGGACTGTAGTAATTCCCTTGAAATACTTCTACATTTCATAAACCACTTCAGCCCTCTATTCCCCATCAGTCGAGAATGCAAGGCCATTATTTACAATGTGTTAATTAACCCGGTTGGCAACATATAATAATAACCACCTTTTGTGCCAGTCTTAAAATTCATCCAAACAATTTCTGGACGGCCAAACACACCTATGCTGGCAGTCAGCTTCTAAGGATTTCTACCTAGAATGAACATGCGGTAGAACAGGAACACAATAAAGTAGCTGATTTCACAGCTCACAACACCCGGCGGGTGGCAGTGGGAAGATTTTGTCGCTGCCGTGTTGCTTGCTGTGAACAGGGACTTTGTTTCTTTTGTTTATTGATTACACTAAACACCTAGAAAAATGGCTGCAAGGTAACGTTTCTCTTCTGCTCCAAATCTCCTGGTTTGTTCCTTCGTTTTATTATAACATTTGGTCTTATATTATTACACTGATACACTAAAGCCTTATTCACATCCTTATTTCACATATGTTATCCACATTTTGCAAGGTTCATACATAGCCATTAATTTCAATGCATTTATGTTTTGTTTTGTTTTATATTAGTTTTGCTCATGAATGCATTACACCAATGCAAGTCCATGGGTCAGTGGAAAAAAAAAATGGATAGCATCCAGTGGCATAACTAAACTTTTGTGGTTCGGGTGAACACTTTTCCCTACAGAGAATTCTTGATAGTGACAGTTAAGGGTGTTGTAAGTACTTGAAAGAGGTACCCACAACTAAAATTATCAAGAATACGGTGGGTGAACAGCACAGCACCCGGCAGGTAAATAATACTGGGAGCTGCGTGCTGTGGGAAACAGCTGATTTGCACAGTCCTAATAGTCTAAGAGATGTAAGAGATCAGTGGGGGTCCAACACCCAGGGCCTCTGATGATCAACTGTTTGAAGTTATTGTTTTGCTTTTGCAAGTGCCATGACTTCCTCACTATTTACATTGTACAATATTTGTTTTATAATCACCATGCAATTTTATTACAATCTGTAATAATAGTGCATGGCTGCTATAAAACAGATGACGTGATACGACTAGTGAAGGAACCCCACACAGTATATTATGATCCATAGTGGCCTCCACATAGTATAGTATGCTCCACAGTGGTCCTCACACAGTATAATATGCTCCATAGTGACCCTCCACAGTATTATATGCTCCACAGTGGCCCTCACACAGTATAATATGCTCCATAGTGACCCTCCACAGTATTATATGCTTCACAATGGCCCTCACACAGTATAACATGCTCCATAGTGACCCTCCACAGCTTATGCTTCACAGTGGCCCTCACACAGCACTATATGCTCCACAGTGGTCCCACACAGTATAATATGCTGCCCACTGTGGTCCCACAAACACGTATAGTCACCTTGCCTCACCTCTCTTGAGCATCTTTGATCCGTTTGGCTCTTTTAAGCATCTTCTTCAGAGCCATGGAGAAGATACCTAGGACTGTCAGAAGTCCAGGAGAAAGAATATAAGTATTTCTTATTTTTAGTCACCTCCCCTGGGCTGGCATCTGTTGGAAAGGGGCCGGCGACATGCTATTAACAATATGTATAGCGGTCGAGGAACCAGCCTTTCCCCTACTGTTATCATGGTGGTCCGGGACCCCTGACATCTCCAGCTAGCTGCAGGCCCCGCACTCCTCTAGGTATACCACTGATAGCATCCATGTGTCATCTATTTTTTATGGATCCAGAGACATAGAAACATAAAGGAAATGTTAAATAAATTAAAAAAAAAAAAAGTTTATAAAAACAGATCAACTTTGGGAAGCACACCGCCCGCAAATAAGCAGGATCATATACTGTCAGTGATTACTACGTACATCACATCTCCGCAAAATATGAATGTGTGAATAAGGTCTACTAGAGTATTTAGACTCATCCTGATCTGCAGGGGCAGACAATGGTGAAATCTATGCAGCTGCACAAGGGTCCAGTAGATCAGGGGGCCCTATAACTTTCACAGCAGCTTTCTACTGTCTATTAGATTGTGGTTAACTTCATAAACTAAAGAACTTGATAGATAATGATTTCTGGTAGATAGTAGACATAAGGGGTGCTCTATGGTGAGATGCCTGGGAACAAGGGGCACACAACTATTCTAGAACAGGGGCCCTCAGCTGTTTGTGTCTGCCTTTGCTGTCTGATATACTTGTACTGCATTTTGGGTAGCTGTAGAGCCCATTTTCTTACAAGAGTATAGCACTTCTGCTTGTGATTATTGAATATCTCTCTATTATCAGAAAAAAAACAATAGGTGTTGAATGTGCACTAGATGCCTATGGAGAATGAAGATATAACATGGGGGATACATATTCTATGTGTAACTAGAGGAATGACTATATAGCATTGGCCATGTGTTAGTAGAGTGATAGTTCATGAAGATTACTGAGATCTGCGAACATAGGCTGGTCATCATCAAGCTAGTCTGCAAATTCTTTTCAGATGTTTTTTAATGATGATAGATTGTAACCTTACGGATCACTTCAGCAGAAAAGTACGTTCTGGACAAACAGGACCATCCATATGTACATACTAATAGTGTAGGTTCAGCTTTAAACTCCAATAACATTCATTGCATTAAGAAATACTGCTGTTATAGGGGGCCAGGGGCTAACTGTTAGGGGACGTTCAGTAGTGTCTGTTACTATTGCCCGTTACAAGATTTTTACAACGGACACTAGCTGAGCCATCACAAATCCATTAAAATTTCCATTGATTTCAATGGGACTTCTTGTGTCCTTTAGTGACCATTAGTGTCCATTATACGCCCAATCCTACATGCAGGACCTTTATGTCCGTTAAAAAAAATGGATTCATGAGACGTCGGGCGTCTATTATTTTTTAACATTGAAGTCTATGGGTAACAGACTAAGGCTGCCTTCACACAGAGTAATGACGGGATTGTAAAAATCCTCATTCACAGCCATACACGCGAGCGCTGCGGAAGGCTCCCGAACACTTCCCATTCACTTCAATGGGAGCGCTCGTAAAGCCGGCGTTACGAGCGCTCCCATTGAAGTGAATGGGAAGTTTTCGGGAGCCTTCTGCAGCGCTCGCGTGTACGGCTGTGAATGAGGATTTTTACAAGCCCGGCGTTACTCCGTGTGAAGACAGCCTAATGTGATCAGTTACTGTGCGTTGTTTTGTGTCCATTATTTCTGCACATGCTCAGAAAGCAAAAATAAAACATTATCGCGCTAGAACATACAGACTGTAACCTGTCAATGGACTGCAGATTATAAGTGACCGAAAGAAAGCAAGTCTAAGGTCTTTTAGACATGAATGAGACATCTACAGAGGCTTTGTTCACTTTTTTTTTTTTTGGAATGCTCCTGCTGCCTATCCCAATGATAGGGCTATTGGGAGATTACTATTTAAAGAGGACCTTTCGCCACCTCCACCAATTCCAGTTCTTTGCATCCTTCAATGGGTGATGTGCCATGGATTCCAGTTACAGTTTTTTCTCAAGCTCCTACCATTTCCTGAGGAATTTGTGTTGTTAGTTTTGGCACTCAGAATGACAATTATGCTCTCTACTATTATGTGGGTGGTCCTGAGCTGGTGCATATAGTCTGGGACAGCCCACCTGACAATATGGATCCTAATTAGCATATATGGTGCTGAAAGTAACTGCATTGACTGCTCGGGAATAGTAAGGGCTAGTGAAAAAATTCGAATTGCACTGGAGTCAGTGGTGCTACACCAACTGAAACATGGAAAGAATTGGTGGTGAAAGGTCCTCTTTAAGCAATTCCTGAAAGGTACAGTAAAGCGAATCTTCAGATTTAGGCTGAATTCAGACAGGGTTTTTTGGTCAGGATTTTGACGCGGAATCGACATCAAAGTCCTGCTAAAAAAAAACGCCTCCTATTGAAATCAATGGGAGACGGTCACTTCCTTTTTCCACGAGCGGTTAATTCCTACTCGTGGAAAAAAGAAGCAACATGCTCTTTCTTCAGGCGGATTCCAAGGCTGATTCAGCCGCGGACATCCACCTCGCGACACCTCCCTCCCGATTAGGTCCATTCATTTCCGCCTAATCCGGAGGGGAATGTCGCAACTGGATGCCAGTGCACTGCACTGCATTGGCATCCAGGCGCAGCTAGTCGTTTTTGATCCGGAATCTGAGACGGTCTCTGTGTCAAATTCTGGATCAAAATACCATCTCTGAACTCAGCCTTATAATCCTTCAAATCGTTTCTTATAGTTTGGTTATAGGAAAGAATACAAAAAACTCTTATCCAGCCATCATCCCCTGTGATATGCCTTACACGCTCCACTTCGGTCATCCCACAGAGCTCCAGCTCATATTATCTATATGTCAAAAAGGTACAAATCTGCCCAGATCCCCCTTTCATGCTACACGTGCCTCTGATCTATTAATTCCCATCAGTGTTCTCATCTCTATCTTCATTTCTCATGTGATTCTCGCGATCACCATAGAAAACTCCTAGTTGTCCTGGGTGTTAATGGATAAGATATCTCATTCTTTGTCTCACAATGCACTTGTGAATTATGTAGTTAACGCATCTGTAAACAAGGCTGGCTTAGCCGATAAGTGTGTGGATGATGTTCTTATCTGCGCCATCCTCTGCAATTGTTCTGCACTACCTGGGACTTATTCATATGAGTGGTATAGACAAGAGCCAGGGCTGGGGAAATGACAAGAAAATAGCAATTCTCACTAGATGAGCAGATACCTAGTGGGGTCCTGCTGTAAAGCACACTTGATAGTAGTCACAGAATTTACTTAGGCAATCTGTATTTACCTTGATTATCAGTATTGTTCATATGCTAACAAGCTGTCAGCCTTCTCACATTCCTTCAGCTATGGGAACAATGTGCATTACAAGCCAAAATCAGCTTCATCATTACTCTACATAAGAAGGGGTGGAAAAAATATGCCAATGGATATTAAAGAGGGTCTGTCATCAGAATACAGTAACCTGTCCTATGTTAAAGGAGTGTTCTGGTTTGGTTTTTTGCCCCTGGGGAGGTGTAGAATAACCAATGGTTGGTCTCCATTCAGGTACTGGCTCTTCCTGACCTTTGACCTGTGCAGGAGCATATTAGCCAATCTGTGGCCGAGCAGCAATGACGTGTTCAATTGGAGCATCAGTGGTCACCTGGCCGTAAGCCGAAAATAACTGATCAGACAGTTTTCCAGGTGCTGGACACCCATTGATCTCTTATTGATGACCCAACCTGACAATAGGTCATTAATAAAAAGTAATTGGACGACCTCTTTAACCACTTAGGCCCAGTTCCATTCTGCGCGTCGGGTTTCCTTTCGGAGAATCCACTTGGGAAACCCCCGAATAGAAACCTAATCCTCATAAAACAGTGGTTAGCTTAGGAAACCAGTAGTCCCCATATACTATAATGGGGGTCAGTGTGGTGTCCACTCTGTTTCTGCACGAAAAATGTGGAGAGAAAAGTGCTGCTTGCAGGAGAAGGAAACGGAATGGCCGAAACACAGATGTGAACTGGGCCTTAGGCATGTTTATGCGTAAACAGTGGGAGGTTATTGTAATATTGTGTGAGTAAAACCATTAACTGTGTGTAAGACAAAAGCGGTCTCTATAAGACAGATCAACCATGTTAAATTCCCCTTATATGTAACCATTTTTTTTATTTCCAGATATTTTCCTGTTATTGTCACTTCCAGTCTCTTATTCCCATCTCATCACAGGATATGCTGTACATGTCTGATAGGTGTATGTCCCTGTGGGATGACAATGACAAACATCTGTAATATGCATTTGTCACATAAACATCTCAAAGCGCTGGAAGAAGCCAATTTACATCTCAGTATATTTTTGGTGTGGTGGAGGAAACCCTTGCAAATACATGGAGAGTATACAAACTGCATGCACATGTTGTCCTTGGTCACAAGGCAACAATGCTAAGCAATAAGCCACCATGCTATCCAGTCCAGCCACCAAACCTATATAAGGACAAGTCCTCAGATTATCATGAAGAGGTGAAGGCAGTGTCAGCCATCACTGCCAGAGAAAGAATGGTGATACCACCCCAATTCTGTTTTCTGGGAGTTTTAGAAACAGCAAAGTAGATGTACTGTATGTATAATTCCCTTAATAATGAATAGAGATCGAAATGAACACCCACCTCTCTGCTACCTGATCAAAAAACCCTGTTGGTACTTGTCCCATACGTATATTTGGGGATACAGTATGTCATTCACTGTCACCTACCTGCATATTAAGCTAAAATCAACTGAACGCCTTGAAAATATCAGATTTTTAAATAAGTTTTTAAAAATCCCTCTCACTCATTTTTTCATTTATTGGGATAAGTATTGTTTCCAGGCACAATGGTGGGGCTTAAAATGTCCCACAATTTGAGATTTAAAAGGGTTGTACTTAAAAATTATCCAATATCAATAGAGTAAGGGTAAGGGAAAATATCCTGATCAGAGGGGTCTGACTGCTAAGACACCAACCGACCAGAAAACAGGGTCCCATTCTCCCGCCCTGACGGAGCAGTATTCTAAGCTTGCACACTGCCACTCTATTTATTGTCTATGGCAGTGGTACCCATGCTGATCAGGAACTTTTCCCCTTATTAATAGGGGATAACTACAAATCTTTAAATGTTATTAAGTATTAGAACAGATTGATATGGGTCACCCAAATAATTGTCACCCAATTTCCTAAAGTCTGTTTATGCAGCACATGCTCAAGTACAGATATATAAGGGTAAAATTTGTGTGTTGGTCCTAATCATCTGAAACAAATTTATTCCATTTATGGGACTGAAATCAGAGAAGTATGAGGATCCTGAAAGTTGTTGTCTTGTTGAGTAATGCTTGGTTTACACCTGCGTTGGTATTCCGTCCGGGGGAATCCGTATGGGAACCCCCCGAATGAATGGAATACCGAACGCAACTGCAAGCGCTGTGCAGTGAAAGCACACGGACCCCATAAACTATAATGGGGGTCTGTGGTGCCTCACACTGCCCACATGAATCATGCAGACAGGAAAGTAGATTGTGAACTACTTTCCTGTCCGCATATTCTGTACAGAGATCTGACGGCAAGCAGGCGAACCCCATTGTAGTCTATAGGGATCCATGTGCTTTCACAGCACAGCGTTTGCAATTTCGTTTGGTATTCCATTCGGGAGGTCCCCATGCAGACTGTCTTGAACAGAATACCAACGCAGATGTAAACGAGGGGTTATCCTATGAAGGCATGGTCCACACGTACAGTTTATTTCATTCTTATTTATTCCAGTATCCTGTCGAATAAATTAGGGATCATGGGGTCCTTTTGCCCAGTATTTCCAGTGCTGCATGTCATTAAGTCTAACATTGTAAAATCTCCAATCTTTCATGTACAGTCATAACCTGGGGGTGTAGTTGTGCTCCAGGCAATGAACCTGCAGACATCAGCTACAGAGGACGGCTTCAGAACGAGGCAACACATGTATTAATTAAACCCAGAACACTCTGAGTCCCTTCATCTGTGCGGATTGTGCCAGCGCTTCCAGAACGCAGCCCAGCCAACGTCTGAGTAAACCGCTAATCATGGAATTAGAGGCAGACAGCGGCAGTGACTGTGTACTCCGAGCTGCAAAAGCTGCAGAGAAAAACACCAACTGCTAGCACTGTGAATCACACCGCAGAATAGGACAGACAATGATACAGGAATTACAGAGTGTGGCTCCCATCATGTCCAGTGGAGTGTTAGCAGTGTGTCTTAATTTAGGATCACTGGTGACATCCTGCCTCTCCTCTGGTTCTCCATATTGTGTTTGTTGATAACACCTCTGCTTCTTCTGCTTCCTAAAGACAATGGGGAAGGAGGTATCTTCTAAATGAGGATGTCGCAGGTTTCCAGGGGAGTTAATTTAAGGTCATGCTTGTTTAAGGTTTGCTTTGGTCTTGAATCAAAGGCATTGAGTGGACAAATACACCAGCAGGCTGGAGCTGTGCGAGATCCTTTGTGGTTGGATGTTTATTGATGCATCATACACATAACACAATGGATTTCCAGGGTCTATTCTGATTCAGCCCTTAGTTAGTACTTCATGTTTACCTAATGATTAATCACTTCTTGTAAGATTCTCCAAGTGTCATCAGACATGTTCCTGTTTATTTATGTACTATAGGCAGTTCATAGGTAAACACTAGCAATGGGGGGCTAAGCCAAACCTGGGAATTACTGTACTTGCTGGGTACATGCTCACATGGGCTGGTTATAATTGTCCACTGTAAAAACACTCCAAAAGATTTACAATAAGGTATAAAACTTTAGTTTATTGATGATCTATGCTAGAAATTATCACTAGGTGTCTAGATCTGTCAGCAGCATATGGGCCCTGGATTCTGGATCTTCCATAGCATAAGGGGTCTTTTGCAAGGACTGACAATTTGAAAAGCTGATTCCTAAACATTGCCTTAAAGGGATTCTACGGACACAGAAAAATCTCTGTATAATGTTATAGATTACACTTACTAATATACTTGTTGTTAGGCATTTGCGGTTTTCTCTCACTCTCTCCTGAATGGAAGCTGCATAGTTTTATTCAGCTTCAGAGCACAGAGAGGATTGCTGCCCTATCTTATGTGAGGTGAGACATCACATGTTGCTGAGCTCCACTCTGGGCCACACAGTATAATCCTCCTACAGTCACCTCTAAATTATATGTCCCCCCTCCATCTCTCCCCAGTTTTATATACCCAATTCATCTGCCCCCATTTTCATGTCCCCCTCCAGCTCTGTCCACAGTTTCATCTTCCCCATCTATGCCCCCAGTTTCATGTCCCCCCCCTCCATCTCTGCCCCAAGTTTCATGTCCCCCTCCATCTCTGCCCCAAGTTTCATGTCCCCCTCCATCTCTGTCCCCAGTTTCATCTCCCCATCTTTGCCTCCACTTTCATGTCACCCCCTCCATCTCTGCCCCAGTTTCATGTTCCCCCCGCCATCTGCCCCTAGTTTCATGGGCCCCCTTCATTATGTTCCTCCTCAATGTTTAACACAAAAAAAACACTGATACTCACCTTCCCCTTGCTCCTCCACAGCTCTCTCTGCAGTCTTACTCACAGAGTTGTAGGTGCAATGTGAGTGACGTCATCACATTGCGCCTATACATCCACTAGCCAAAACAGCGGTGAAGCAGGAACTGAGTATGTGTATGGGCTCATAGGAGGTTCACACTTAGCACTGATCCAGTCGGTGGCAGTATATCCAGTCAGTGGGCAGGTTGTGCCTACCAGCCCATCACAGCTAACACACTGCACCTCTGCATTTATTGCTGCAGTATGGTCCGGTCACAATCTGTAAATATGCCTTTCAAAAATGCAACCCAACCCTACGTAACCCGCCTGCTTTGCTGTAGACACAGGGGATAGTGCTTAATACTAACAGTCCCAGGAGGAGATGTGGACACGGGGCGAGGGGGGGCGTAAACCACCTAGAGGCCCATTCATTCTAGAAACTACTGTCATATGACCACTGACATGAGCTAAAGGTGAGGAGAGCTCAGTGAAATGTGATGTATCATCTCAAAAGGGATGGTTGAACTAGAAGCAACACAAATTTTTGTCAAAAATGAGAAGGATTTTCTGAGCTAAAAATATTGACGAGCTATCCTAAAGATAAGTCATCAGAATCAGAACTGTGGGGGTCCATCACATCAAGTGAATGCGAGTTAATAGGCAATAGCCTGGTCTGACACTGACATGAAATTGGTGACCTATCCTTAGCATAGATAATCAATATTTTTGCCAGGAAAACTCCTATAAAAACATGACTTTATATATTAAATACTGAGCAATATGTACATATAAGATAAGATAGAGCGTTACATATTAAATATTGTACCTTAAAATCAAGACTTATATTTTAGTTTCTAACTAGAGATGAGCGAACAGTGTTCTATCGAACACATGTTCGATCGGATATCAGGGTGTTCGCCATGTTCGAATCGAATCGAACACCGCGTGGTAAAGTGCGCCAAAATTCGATTCCCCTCCCACCTTCCCTGGCGCCTTTTTTGCACCAATAACAGCGCAGGGGAGGTGGGACAGGAACTACGACACCGGGGGCATTGAAAAAAATTGGAAAAAGTCATTGGCTGCCGAAATCAGGTGACCTCCATTTTAGACGAATAGTGGATTTCAAATCCGGGTCATATGAGAATGTGAACTTTGTGACTATGAGACAGGGATAGCTGTACAGGCAGGGATAGCTAGGGATAACCTTTATTTAGGGGGGAATGTTATTAAAAATAACTTTTTGGGGCTCTATCGGGTGTGTAATTGTGATTTTTGTGAGATAAACTTTTTCCCATAGGGATGTATTGGCCAGCGCTGATTGGCCGAATTCCGTACTCTGGCCAATCAGTGCTGGCCAATGCATTCTATTAGCTTGATGAAGCAGAGTGTGCACAAGGGTTCAAGCGCACCCTCGGCTCTGATGTAGCAGAGCCGAGGCTGCACAAGGGTTCAAGCGCACCCTCGGCTCTGATGTAGGAGAGCCGAGGGTGCACTTGAACCCTTGTGCACCCTCAGCTCTGCTACATCAGAGCCGAGGGTGCGCTTGAACCCTTGTGCACACTCTGCTTCATCAAGCTAATAGAATGCATTGGCCAGCGCTGATTGGCCAATGTATTCTATTAGCCTGATGAAGTAGAGCTGAATGTGTGTGCTAAGCACACACATTCAGCTCTACTTCATCGGGCTAATAGAATGCATTGGCCAGCGCTGATTGGCCAGAGTACGGAACTCGACCAATCAGCGCTGGCTCTGCTGGAGGAGGCGGAGTCTAAGATCGCTCCACACCAGTCTCCATTCAGGTCCGACCTTAGACTCCGCCTCCTCCGGCAGAGCCAGCGCTGATTGGCCGAAGGCTGGCCAATGCATTCCTATGCGAATGCAGAGACTTAGCAGTGCTGAGTCAGTTTTGCTCAACTACACATCTGATGCACACTCGGCACTGCTACATCAGATGTAGCAATCTGATGTAGCAGAGCCGAGGGTGCACTAGAACCCCTGTGCAAACTCAGTTCAGGCTAATAGAATGCATTGGCCAGCGCTGATTGGCCAATGCATTCTATTAGCCCGATGAAGTAGAGCTGAATGTGTGTGCTAAGCACACACATTCAGCACTGCTTCATCACGCCAATACAATGCATTAGCCAGTGCTGATTGGCCAGAGTACGGAATTCGGCCAATCAGCGCTGGCCAATGCATTCTATTAGCCCGATGAAGTAGAGCTGAATGTGTGTGCTAAGCACACACATTCAGCACTGCTTCATCACGCCAATACAATGCATTAGCCAGTGCTGATTGGCCAGAGTACGGAATTCGGCCAATCAGCGCTGGCTCTGCTGGAGGAGGCGGAGTCTAAGGTCGGACCTGAATGGAGACTGGTGTGGAGCGATCTTAGACTCCGCCTCCTCCAGCAGAGCCAGCGCTGATTGGCCGAATTCCGTACTCTGGCCAATCAGCACTGGCTAATGCATTGTATTGGCGTGATGAAGCAGTGCTGAATGTGTGTGCTTAGCACACACATTCAGCTCTACTTCATCGGGCTAATAGAATGCATTGGCCAGCGCTGATTGGCCGAATTCCGTACTCTGGCCAATCAGCACTGGCTAATGCATTGTATTGGCGTGATGAAGCAGTGCTGAATGTGTGTGCTTAGCACACACATTCAGCTCTACTTCATCGGGCTAATAGAATGCATTGGCCAGCGCTGATTGGCCGAATTCCGTACTCTGGCCAATCAGCACTGGCTAATGCATTGTATTGGCGTGATGAAGCAGTGCTGAATGAGTGTGCTTAGCACACACATTCAGCTCTACTTCATCGGGCTAATAGAATGCATTGGCCAATCAGCGCTGGCCAATGCATTCTATTAGCGTGAACTGAGTTTGCACAGGGGTTCTAGTGCACCCTCGGCTCTGCTACATCAGATTGCTACATCTGATGTAGCAGTGCCGAGTGTGCATCAGATGTGTAGTTGAGCAAAACTGACTCAGCACTGCTAAGTCTCTGCATTCGCATAGGAATGCATTGGCCAGCCTTCGGCCAATCAGCGCTGGCTCTGCCGGAGGAGGCGGAGTCTAAGGTCGGACCTGAATGGAGACTGGTGTGGAGCGATCTTAGACTCCGCCTCCTCCAGCAGAGCCAGCGCTGATTGGCCGAATTCCGTACTCTGGCCAATCAGCACTGGCTAATGCATTGTATTGGCGTGATGAAGCAGTGCTGAATGTGTGTGCTTAGCACACACATTCAGCTCTACTTCATCGGGCTAATAGAATGCATTGGCCAATCAGCGCTGGCCAATGCATTCTATTAGCGTGAACTGAGTTTGCACAGGGGTTCTAGTGCACCCTCGGCTCTGCTACATCAGATTGCTACATCTGATGTAGCAGTGCCGAGTGTGCATCAGATGTGTAGTTGAGCAAAACTGACTCAGCACTGCTAAGTCTCTGCATTCGCATAGGAATGCATTGGCCAGCCTTCGGCCAATCAGCGCTGGCTCTGCCGGAGGAGGCGGAGTCTAAGGTCGGACCTGAATGGAGACTGGTGTGGAGCGATCTTAGACTCCGCCTCCTCCAGCAGAGCCAGCGCTGATTGGTCGAGTTCCGTACTCTGGCCAATCAGCACTGGCCAATGCATTTCTATGGGGAAAAGTTAGCTTGCGAAAATCGCAAACTGACAGGGATTTCCATGAAATAAAGTGACTTTTATGCCCCCAGACATGCTTCCCCTGCTGTCCCAGTGTCATTCCAGGGTGTTGGTATCATTTCCTGGGGTGTCATAGTGGACTTGGTGACCCTCCAGACACGAATTTGGGTTTCCCCCTTAACGAGTTTATGTTCCCCATAGACTATAATGGGGTTCGAAACCCATTCGAACACTCGAACAGTGAGCGGCTGTTCGAATCGAATTTCGAACCTCGAACATTTTAGTGTTCGCTCATCTCTATTTCTAACCCTAGTTTTGGTAATAATGTGTCACAAGCCATAGAGTGGTTTCACATTATTTCTTATTTATTGTCCATTGCTCTCATCTATCCCAAGATGAGAGCAATGGACATTAAAAGACAGATGCAGACAAAGTCCCCTCCATCAGGTGTCAGTCTGCATTCAACCTCCATGTAATATAACATGACAGGAGCTTTCATCTATCATGTTTTTTACTTTTCTAACGGAAGAAAAAGTCCTGCAAGAGTAAACAACCATGACGGAATAAGAGCTCATTCACACGGGCACTAAGGGGGCGGATTATGGCGCGTAATCCACGTCATAATCTGCTCCTTCACAATGGTGGTCTATGTAGACATGCTGCTGCTCACGGAAAAAAGAAGCGGGCTGCCCTTTCTTCAGGCGGCTTCCGCGGTTCGGTGAGCCACGGTGTCCACCTAGCGGCAGCAACCTCCGAGGTCGGCCCATTCTTTTGAGCCTGCTCCTGACCAAAAAACCCTGTCTGAACTCAGCCCAAGAGACTTCAATAACAGTAATGTGAACATACCCTTAGGCTATAAGCACACATGCTGATTGTGACATAGTTTCTTGAGCCAAGAAGAGGAGAGAATAGGAAAGAAAGATTTCATTTGCTGTTCTTGAAGCCACTCCTGCATTTGGTTCAAAAACTGCTGCAAAACGGCATGTTTTGGAGCCTCTTGAAAAAAAAAACATGCACAAATGCACCATATCTGCACTGTGTGAACACTCCTATACCAATAAGGGGGCGTTCACACTTGCGCCCCTGTGCGCGCTGTGTCATTCAGACATGCAAGACTTTGTGTCTGGCCAAAAAAAAAACGATTTTCCCGCACCGATACTACATACGGACACCGGTGGTTTGCTTCTAAAATCCATTTAAATGAATGGATTTTAAAACTGACCACCGGAATCCATCCCCTATGCAGTTTTTCCGTGGAATAGGATGGAAATCCAGCGGGCGTACAGGGGCGCAAGTGCGAACACCCCCTAATACTTATTTGGACTTCAGTATGGTGACACTTAAAGCAGATTGATCACAATATTATTGTTTTTAATTTAAATGATGACCAAGAATTATTGAGTGAGATGAGACGAACTTTGCAGATGACAATTGACCCAAGATATAAATACTGTATTAACGACAGCAATGAGAATTTACATTACTCTGATGAAGTATGTACCATAGAGATGTGGACACAATGTGATCAGGACACGTTTCAGCTTCACACAAAGTAGAAAAGAACTGTAACAAAAATGGCCTTACAATGGTGTCTAAGATGAAGAAGTCTTATAAGTAAGTAAAATGCTTATACAATCTATGTAATATTTATAAATTGTGCAAAAAGCTGTAGAACATGTAGGATAAGGTCATGACCGGGATGACAGAGGAGCTATGGTTGAGGAAACCCAGTGGAGGAGTGATATAGCCTGAAGAAATGAGGACAATTAAAGGGCAAGGAAAATGAGATAGGAAGAGATTCTCAATGTCACTGTTCAGAGGCGGTAATAAAAAAAAAAATCGGATGCATTGTGCTTGTCAGACAGCTCCGAAAGATGTCTAGAACATTGCTTAGGAAAAGGCGCAGTCTGTGGAGATCAATGTAGTTACTCTCAGGTCTGCAGAGGTCTTTACAAACAGGAACGACTAGGGCTGGGGTGAACATTATGTTACTTGCTGTTGCTTTGCAGCAGGATTTTACTTAGACTAGCCTTCTGCTCACCCGTCTTAATGATGTCCCCAGTTGTGCTCCAGCCGTAAAATAATTCAGACACAGTTCTGTGTGCCAAAATGGAGATCAATGTCAGATAGCACTAGTGTGGATAATCTTTCTAATTCACACCAGTCTCCAGGCAGGAGATATAGTAGATTTTTTTTTTTTTTTTAATGTAGATTGTGAGCCCCATATAGGGATCACAATATACTTTTTTTTTTCTTTTTTCCCATTAGTATGTCTTTGTAGAATGGGAGGAAACCCACGCAAACACAGGGAGAATATACAAACTTCTTGCAGATGTTGTTCCTGGCAGGATTCAAACCCAGGACTCCAGCGCTGCAAGGCTGTGGAGGTGTTGTCAAGTTATAGTAGATTTTTAGAGCCAAGACATGCTCGCTCTAACCCACCTTATTCACTGCCCTGCTCTGCCAGAAAAATAGCAAGTGAGGCATAGAAAGAGGGAAGTAGTGCATCTGTGGGGCAAAAAAGTGCCCTAATAATAATAATAATAATAATACATTTTCTTAATGTTTTTGGTAACCCGTATTCAGTGTATGAAGGTATCTCTTATACATTTCCATAAGAAGTCATTTTATGGACTAAAAGCTTTCCGACGTTTATATTTTTAGAAAAGCCTTTCAGCAGGGAAAAGTCTATAATACATAAAAGCTTCTGCTGTAAGTAAATCTGTATAGCTGGTTACTTGGTGTTTAATGGAGTTAAAGGGGTTATCCAGGAAATAAAAAGTTCTTGAAGTATATGACAGTAAATGGTCCCACTTACTAATATGCATGCTGCTCCCCCATTTTACCAATTCTGAAGATTGTATAGCACTGCCTGGGGAACAGGAGTCTTCAAATTCAGTCTCCTCTGCTAATACACTATTACGTGGCTGACCCAGCTTTACTCCTTCAGCTTTACTTCTTCTGCTAAGAGTGTGTCATGTGATCCAGAGTCAGTACATCAGGAGAGAAGACCGAACTAGAAAACTTGCGGCCCCCAGGCATTGCTATAGCGAGATAGTGCTCGCTGAGAACTTCCAATGCTCACTGGAGTCTAATTAGCATATGAATAAAAACTGGCTCATTCAAAAACTACTAAGGGGATTTACATACAAAAGGTAGGTGTGCCTTCTAAAGGCTATGCAAGTATATGTTTAGTTAAAAATGACTTTTCCCAATGATAGAGCCCCTTTAATAGACTCTGACCTTTTAATATTTCAGGCACACAGTCATGCGTCAGAATTGAAATCAACAACTGGTGTAGATTTCATTTATAAAAGCTTTATGGAGTTATAGTGAATATGTTGGGCCTAGGCATCCCTGAGCCAGCCAAACTTATGTCTCTGTCCCCTCCACCCATTTTGTAAAAAGTGGTGAGCAGTGCACTGCAGGAACAATGTGGCACATCTTTGGTGTAAAAAAGGTCCCTATTATAGCATATGGACATTATTAAGAGGCCCTCCTCTATGACATAAAAATGTCGGTCTTTCGCTCCTACTGCAGCCTATGGCACGTAGCCTGCAGTAGAAGCGCCGGTGTTATGCTATGCTATACCAGCGCTTCTATTGCAGGTTACGTAGTCTAGGCTGCAGTAGGAGCAAAAGACCGACAGGACGGGGACCCTGCGCAAGGCTCCCGGCTGGCATAGGAACATGACGCCGGCCCCGGAGCTTGGTCTGGGTGCTGACGCGGAGAAGTAATATAGCGGAGAAGGAGCAGCGCCCATGCACCAGCAGAGGACATCAGGACAGGTCAGCTGTGACTGAGGCGGCGTTAGGGTTAATGGAGACGATCGTTGCGGACACCGGCCACCCCCCACCCTGCTGGACTCACCTTGTGTATGGTGTGTAGTCTGCAACATCTGCCGGTCCTGTGTAGCCGGCCGGCATGCTGGCAGTGTGTAGGCGGCCTGGGATGGCAGCGGCGGCTGGAGCATGTGGGCTGCCGCCATGTTGACTACGGTCTTCCCAGTCAATCGGCCCGCCCACACTTTGCCGGCAATGTATGGTGCTGCAGCACTGGCTCCCTAGCCCGCCCACACCCTGCTATGCACCAATAGGAGGTGCGTGGAAAGACCTGGGCTGGCAGAATTCCAGCTCCTACAGCAGAGCAGGAGAGAACTTTGGAGGGTCGCAGTGGCGATTTGGGGTGAGTGACCCACATTTAAAGTAGCCTATTCTTCCTTCCTAGGCAATATGTCGGTGTGTGTGAAATTTCAACAAAATTCATTCAGCCGTTTGGCTGTGATTGAGGAACAAACATCTGAACATCCAAACATAAACACACAAACTCACAAACTTTCACATTTATAATATTAATAGGATATATATATATATATATATATATATATATATATATATATATATATATATATTCTATGAGATTTGATGGCAGTCATGTTATTTATGCCCGCACTGGTTTTCTGTATTTAGTAGTAAAGAACAGACCCTCAAATGCCCCCAAAATCCAAGAATACTCCAGAGTGTGAAGAGCATGGCCATCCAGAATAATCATTGATACAATCAGTTAATAGGTTAATAGCTTGTCTCATGTTTGTCTCGCTATCTTGGTTTCAGAGCTCTCAAGGTGTTTTGAGAAGGCATGGATGTCACAAGGTTAACACTGAGATGAAGGACACAGAATCAGTGGAGCAGTAATACTAAGTCATCTATCATATCAGCCGAAATTAGAGGACCCATATTACCAAATAGAAACTCGGCAGCCATTCAAGCATCAGAAAAATCTTGATGATACTCACAAGTGTTAAATAGTTAAAGATTGCAGGAAGCCTGATGGGAAGAAGTCATGTATTGAATGTCCTCTGTCTCTTCCATTAGACCTCCATAAACGCTGTTCTTCCCATGTTTGGTCTTGATACAATTTATTGATATAGCTGTTGATACTAATTATTAATAAAGAAATTACTGTAGAACCTATCGGAGCTAATGTTTACTATAAATGTTAGATAACAGTATATATCACTGCCAACCACCCCAACAATATACATGATGACAGGCATAATACAATGTGATACAGAAGCACTGCGGTGTATTATATAAGCAATTACGCTGATGGAAGTTTGTGACCCTATGTGGGACTAAAATTAAAAATAGGAAAGAGTTTTTAAAAATGGTACAAAAATATTAAAAATACAAAGAAAAAAGTTCCCATTTAAAATGTTTTCTTATGTAAAAGAAAAAAATCTACTTTATGTAAAGTTTATGTATAAATTCAGTATCACCATAATCTTCACGACCTGCACAATAAGTCAGCAAACCATTTAGTGAATGACATAAAAATTAAAACCCAAAAACACAAACTCCCCAAAATGTAGAATTTTTTATTTACATTCCTCTCCAAGAGAAATAATATCTTTTAATGCATTATCCGTACCCCAAATGCTAAAGGAATGCAGCCTGTCCCACAGAAACAAACCCTCATACAGCATTATTGGCAGAAAAAAATAAAAATTATTGTTCTTCGAAGGTGGGGATGAAAATATAAAGAAGAATGTTGAGTCCAGAAGGCTGAGATAGAGTTCATAAAAGGAAAGTGTCAGCAGAAAATGGCCTATTTCTTAAATCCTGCAGTTCTGACTCTGTCCATAAAGACAAATAATATGCGGATACTTCCTGTTTTCTGTAAGAGAGTTCTTTGCAGCAGTTACTTTACTTATCAGCACACTGATAATCACAGCTATTATGTGATAAGACCCCAAATCCACCAGTCACCATAGGTGATGGCCAGGGGTGAACCTGCCCCTTTCGCCGCCCGAGGCGAACTACAGACAGCCGCCCCCCCCCCGCCGGGGGAGGGGGCGGAGCGGGGGCGTGGCGGAGTGGAGGGGCATGGTGAATCGAAGGGGGCGGGGCTTAGCACCGTTCGCCGGTAGAGAGCAGGCCCGGAGACTGCCTGCTCTCTGCCTGAGCGTGAGGGGAGGCTGCTGGAGCAGCGCTGCTTCAGCGGCCTCCCCAAACCACCGCTCAGTGCTAAGCCAGTCCAGGACAGCTTGTCCTGGACTGGCTTAGGTTAGCAAAAATGCCGCCCTCCCTGAGGCCCTGACATAGCGCCGCCTGAAGCGCTCGCTTCAGGTCGCCTCATGGGAGGTGCGGTGCTAGTGATGGCCACAATTTATCTACTTCCCACTCTGTACAATGATGTCTGCATAGGTCACAGAGCATGCTTAGAAAACTCAGCCATAGGAGTCAATAGGATCTGCTCCAAACCATTGTGTCTATGGCCCAAGGTCCATTTCCAGGAGACAAGAAGTCAAAAAATATTTAAGGCCCCACGTTGCAGAAATGCAACTTTTTTTGTTGCAGATTTTGTTGCGGTTTTTTGAGCCAAAGCCAACAGTGGCTACAAATGGAATGTATATAGAAAGCTCTTATACTTTTAACTTCTTCTCAATCCACTACTGGCTTTGGCTCAAAAAAAATGCAGCAAAATCTGCAACTAAAAAAGCTGCGTTTCCACAATGTAGGGCCTTAGCCTAAGGCTTAGTACCAGATATGTTTCCTACAATATAGATAATAACAAGGAAAACTAAAAACAACATCACCAAAAATTATTTAAAATATGTCTAACGCTAGGTTCACACCTGCACCTGGGATTACATTCTTTGGAAACCTAACCCGCTTAAAAAGCAGTTACCCACAGAAACCCCCAGACCCCATAGACTATAATGGGGTCCCCTGGGTTTCTGTGTGGTTTCTACAATGCGGAGGAAAGTCCTTTAGGCTAAGGCCCCACGTTGCGGAAATGCAGATTTTTTGTTGCAGATTTTGTTGTATTTTTTTGAGCCAAAGCCAAGAATGGCTACAGAGGGAATGGGAAATATTTAAGAAGCTCTTACAGTCCTATGAAAAAGTTTGGGCACCCCTATTAATCTTAATCATTTTTAGTTCTAAATATTTTGGTGTTTGCAACAGCCATTTCAGTTTGATATATCTAATAACTGATGGACACAGTAATATTTCAGGATTGAAATGAGGTTTATTGTACTAACAGAAAATGCGCAATATGCATTAAACCAAAATTTGACCGGTGCAAAAGTATGGGCACCCTTATCATTTTATTGATTTGAATACTCCTAACTACTTTTTACTGACTTACTGAAGCACAAAATTGGTTTTGTAACCTCAGTGAGCTTTGAACTTCATAGCCAGGTGTATCCAATCATGAGAAAAGGTATTTAAGGTGGCCAATTGCAAGTTGTTCTCCTATTTGAATCTCCTCTGAAGAGTGGCATCATGGGCTACTCAAAACAACTCTCAAATGATCTGAAAACAAAGATTGTTCAACATAGTTGTTCAGCGGAAGGATACAAAAAGTTGTCTCAGAGATTTAACCTGTCAGTTTCCACTGTGAGGAACATAGTAAGGAAATGGAAGACCACAGGGACAGTTCTTGTTAAGCCCAGAAGTGGCAGGCCAAGAAAAATATCAGAAAGGCAGAGAAGAAGAATGGTGAGAACAGTCAAGGACAATCCACAGACCACCTCCAAAGAGCTGCAGCATCATCTTGCTGCAGATGGTGTCACTGTGCATCGGTCAACTATACAGCGCACTTTGCACAAATAGAAGCTGTATGGGAGAGTGATGAGAAAGAAGCCGTTTCTGCACGTACGCCACAAATAGAGTTGCCTGAGGTATGAAAAAGCACATTTGGACAAGGCAGCTTCATTTTGGAAACAAAAATTGAGTTGTTTGGTTATAAAAAAAGGCGTTATGCATGGCGTCCAAAAAGAAACAGCATTCCAAGAAAAACACATGCTACCCACTGTAAAATTTGGTGGAGGTTCCATCATGCTTTGGGGCTGTGTGGCCAATGCCGGCATCGGGAATCTTGTTAAAGTTGAGGGTCGCATGGATTCCACTCAGTATCAGCAGATTCTTGAGAATAATGTTCAAGAATCAGTGACGAAGTTGAAGTTACGCCGGGGATGGATATTTCAGCAAGACAATGATCCAAAACACCGCTCCAAATCCTCAGGCATTCATGCAGAGGAACAATTACAATGTTCTGGAATGGCCATCCCAGTCCCCAGACCTGAATATCATTGAACATCTGTGGGATGATTTGAAGTGGGCTGTCCATGCTCGGCGACCATCTAACTTAACTGAACTTGAATTGTTTGTCCAAAATACCTTTATCCAGGATCCAGGAACTGATTAAAAGCTACAGGAAGCGACTAGAGGCTGTTATCTTTGCAAAAGGAGGATGTACTAAATATTAATGTCACTTTTCTGTTGAGGTGCCCATACTTTTGCACCGGTCAAATTTTGGTTTAATGCATATTGCGCATTTTCTGTTAGTACAATAAACCTCATTTCAATCCTGAAATATTACTGTGTCTATCAGTTATTAGATATATCAAACTGAAATGGCTGTTGCAAACACCAAAATATTTAGAACTAAAAATGATTAAGATTGATAGGGGTGCCCAAACTTTTTCATAGGACTGTATATTTCTACCTTTTGCTCATCCCACTCCTGGCTTTGGGTAAAAAAAACTGCAACAAAAACAGCTGAGCTTCCGCAACATGTGACTTTAGCCTTAAGCTGGTTTGGGGACAGAAACTCTGAATGGAATACATGCGCAGGTATGAACCTAATAGGTAATTTTCTGGCATCACCTTCCCTTTAAAGGGTTAAACAAGTCTGCCATTCCAAATCATGTAGCGTTCATAAAAATACATTTTTTTTCCTTATAAACATGGTTAATAGATATATACGAGAGCTGCAAGTTGTTCTTGTTACAAAGGCATCCGTCAGCATTGCACTAGAGAGAGTTAAAGACACAATCAATAGCTATGATATTATAGGAGTGTAAAGTATAATAAGGCAGCTTTAACATTACAATAATAGAAAGGCATTGATGTAGAAATACATTACTCCTGTAGAATCAATATAGATCATGTTGTATATGAAATAAATCATTATACAATGAGCAGCATAAATGCCAGAAAAATAGTTATTAAGAAATCAGCAGTGTCACAAATGTCTATTGATCGTCCAGGCAATAAAATCGTCATACTACAAGACAGGTATACCATATAAACATGGCGGATCCAGGCAGGAGACAAAAGCTGCACTTAAGGCTTATGCACATGCACACTGGTGCACAGAAGCATAGATATGGATTCCCTGCGATCTCTTCTATGAAGGGGCTCCGCCTGCTGCCATATTGTGCCTCCATACAACACAATATTATAGAGATGTTCAACGTCATCATTGCATTGAGCATTTGGCCGTAATATGGTGTCCAACTGAGCATGCTATGTTTATTTGACATGATAAACTTTATATTCGGTATGAAACTTGGTGTGTAGTGGTATACTAATTCCACATTGACTTCTATGGGTGCTGGATTTTGAGGATTTTATTGTTTTTTTGTCTACTTTACCCATAAACATGACTAGTGTGTAGAATAGCAGTGAAGATTAAAGGATTATTTCCTGCCTGTTATTTCTGCCAAGGTAGCGGGCCACAGCAAAGAAGTTCTGCAGGAAAAACCCCTGCGGCAACACATGACTGTTTTTCCTGCAGCACTTTCCATAGAAAGTCCAAACAAAATAGAAATCTAAATCACATCAATATTTGGTGTGACGAAACTTTGGAGAAGGAGTCCTAGAGTGATGATATGACCCCCACATAGCCCTGATCTCATCATCATCCAGTCTGTCTAGGATTACATGAAGAGACAGATGGATTGGAGCAAGCTTACATCCATAGAAGATCTGTGCTTAGTTCTCCAAGATGTCTGGAACAACCTCCCTGCCAAGTTCCTTCAAAAACTGACTGCAAGTGTACCTAGAAGAAATGATGGAAGGCAAAGGCAGTCACACCAAATACTGATGGGATTTAGATTTCTCTTGTGTTTATTCACTTCTCTTTAACTAAAATAAATGCCTTTAAAACCCTTCTATGCATTCTCTGCTATCAGAGTTGTAGCTGTAGGGGTCCAGATGTCTCTAGACCCTAGCATCTTATACTACAAAAGATTCTTACAGAAATTTCTTCCCACATTGAAGGGAATCATGAGAACGCTTTTTAGGAAATCATGTGAAAAACAATCACACAACACACTCATTGATTTTAATGGGCGCATGAAGAAGTCAGTTCCTCTATTGGTCAAAGTAAAAAACTGCTTAAAAAACTGCTTTATAAAGCCTTACTCTTGGTTCACATCTGCGTTGGTGTCTCAGTAGCACACTCCGCTGCAGATTCCACTGAACACTGGCAGAGAGAAAAGTTTTGCACCCCTCGTTCACATCTGCATTTGGGGATGGGGACCCCCCGAACGGAATACCAAACGCATTGATGAGCAGTGAGCAGTGAAATCACACGGTCCCCATAGACTATAATGGGGTCCGTGTGTTTTCCGTGTGCTGCCCACACGAATCATGCGGACAGGAAAGTAGATCACCAAGTACTTTTCTGTCCACACGTTTGGTGCGGGCACCGCGTAGAGAGCTCACAGACCCCATTATAATCTATGGGGTCCATGTGCTTTCACTGCACAACGCTTGCCAATGCATTTGGTATTCCGTTTGGGGGGGATCCCTATGCATACTCCCTGAACGGATTACCAAACACAGATGTGAACGAGGGGTAAAGAGACTTTAGTTTGGTCCTTTGGAAATTGAAATAAAAAGTCAGTGAAAAATAGATCAACCACTAAAGTAAGCAGCATTGTGAGCTATCTGAGATTAACATGGAGATCACATATCTGCTAAAATTGTGTGAACAAGGCCTTATAGTATATTTCATCAAACAAACTCTGTGTAGGAAAAAAGTAGAGAAGTGTTTGCTTTTTCTAACCCGATTTGTTGAAATTCCAGCCTGTTCCTTTAAGACATTTTTTTCTCGCAGCCTGTCTTCACAATGCCGCCATGTATTTTTATCTGAGATTTGGAGGCTTTGCTGCTGTTTGTATCATTCTAATTTATAGAGAATATAAAGAATCTCACAATTGAGCATAACAAACAATATAATTTCAGGACAGCAAAGTCGCGGCGGATAAGGCGAGTGAAACAATGCGCTGATGGCGGAAATACAGAGTATAAAACAACTTAAACTCTGTCAGTTATTTACAGTACGGTTCTCTTTTGAGCCTTTAAAGGGCACTTCAGTTCTTCATCTCCGCTATTGTTTTACAGCACAATAGGGTCTAATTTGCAAATTAAAATGTGATGGATGGTGGAACAGTAGGATGTAAGATAGAAAAAGAAGGTTCTGCGATTTACCGACAGATCCAGGCAAGTTAACAAAAGCTTTGTTTGACAGAAGCCTGTCAGAGGAATGAGGTGATAATGATACTTGTCAGTGAGATGGCCGGGCAGGGTACCCGTCACTGGGAATCAGAAACTTAACACCACCAGTGCTGGAGCTCACACACTACAATGCCACAGCGGATGGCAATAATCGGACTGAATGCTTAGTAAATCCACTTCCATCCCCAGGCCAAGAAAACCAACGTCTTTAAGGAGGGAACTGTTGTTTTATGTGTCCGGCCCCAGATCACAAAACACAAAGCAAAGATGAATCAAGCAGATTCATAGTGACAGAAGGGAATGAAGGTTACATAACACATCCTCCGCAATATTTGGAGAGTGACAGAAAATAATTCCAGCTCCATTTCTTATGCATGAAGTAGAAAAATATATTCAAAGTAAAGGCAGATGAATCAAATTGTAAGTGATGTCATGTAACGCTGCAGCTTGTTCCTGTTGTATGACAATATTGTTAAAATAGACCTATCACCTACACACATGGAGGCAGCCGTCCACACTGGGAAGCAGATTCATCGCTGAGGCTAATATTCAGGAGGTTGTAGGAACTGGAATCATGGAGGTTGTATTGTCATATCCTCAGGAACATTCAGCTACAGCTTTACCATATACAGGTGGCAGGTGCAAATGTAAAGAACAGTAGATATACATTCAGACTCACTCACTCTATCTATCTATCTATCTATCTATCTATCTATCTATCTATCTATCTATCTATCTATCTATCTATCTATCTCCAAGCATACACTCCACACCATACATTTATACTCTGGTGAACCCTCCTGCTGTATACAGGACATGTATCTGTAGTACACTGTTAGCATTTGTTTGCTCAGTACAGGCTAGGGTTCCACTGTATCAGAAATCACAATGGATTATACATACTTGTCAATACAAAGTCACTATGTAAAACATCTTGTTATATACAGGATAGGATTTTTTATTTTTTTTTTACATTAAGTCATTACAGACATAACGTATGGCATACACAAACTCCAATCTGCTAAAGGCGGTGGACAAGAATGGATTGTCAAGCTTTTGTGCAGCTAAATGAGGCCATGCACAGTAGATAGCTGCTGGGTGACAGCTGTGTTCTATACACATGTACACTAGGGGGGATTGACTAACAGATCTACCACAGTTTCCTGGCATAGATTACTATAATATGGCCAATTTTTGAGTCAAAGAAGCACCAGATTACTGACTCTATACCCTGCTCACCACTTTTTACAAACGTGGGCAAACACACTAGAGACCAAGGTGGTCCAAAGCGGGGATGTCTTAATATGACAAATTAACTTCAACAGAAAACTGGTATGGGTTATACTGGGGTTACCCCCCCTTCCCTCATAGACTCTAAGCCCTCGCGGGCAGGGCCCTCTACCCCACTGTGCCAGTCGGTTATTGTTAGTATTAGATCCACCTGTATATTTTGTGTATTATATGTAACCCCCAAATGTAAAGCACCATGGAATTAATGGTGCTATATAAATAAACAACAACAATAATAATAATACTGACCGAACAGGAAAATGGCTGACAGACATGAACAGTCGGCGATTTGGATGAAGACGCATGGTGACACGGGAGAAGAGGCGGAGTTAGAGAAGAAAATGGAGGGCGTCGATGGAGGGTTTTCAAGCAGCACAGGAGATGCCCCCAATGCTGTCTGGAGACTCATTAGAATAACAACAAAAACCAGGATATCTATCAAACGACGGCGCGGAGAAGATTTCTATAGGTAGGTGAAGAATAGCCTTTCTTAAGGCTATTCCAACATGGGCTTAGTAAAAAACAGGATTTTAATGATAGAATCCCTTTAAATCTACACCTATCCATGACAGACATAGATGAGAGTCTTTAATTATTCACACCACACCCTAGTGAGAGAATTTGCAAAGATCAGCATAGGAAATGCCAGTCTCAATAAATTAACACCACTGTGTTCTAAATGGTGAGAGGTGTAATAAGCAGATGCAAGACGCCTCTGGTGCTGGCTTACTGTATCTCCTTTGAGAGACCAAAGGATCAGGCATGTTGAAATCCAACAGTCTTATCCTTTATTCCCTTGGCATCTGCCATCTTGGGAAAGTTAGGACACCCTTCATGCATATTAGATGGTTGGCCAGTCTCAGCAAAATTGGCAAGTTTGACCAATATTCACCTAAAGTGTATGGCTACCTTAAAGGGGTTGGCCACTTTCAGACCAATATTGAGAAACAAATGTTATTGTTTGTACAATTTATTATTATTTATTATATTATTATTACAATAAAAAGATATATAATTTTCCAATATACTTTCTGTATCAATTCCTCACAGTTTTCTAGATCTCTGCTCGCTGTCATTCATTCTGTTACTTTTAGTGGATAAAACTCTGACCATGGTCATGTGATTTACGGTCCATGGTCATGTGATTTACGGTCCATGGTCATGTGATTTATGGTCCATGGTCATGTGACTAGCACACAGGTGCACAGCTGATTACCAGGCAGATGTCTGATTATTGTGCTGTGATTATAACGAGCGGCACCTGTGTGCTCATCACATGACCATGGACCGTAAATCACATGACCATGGACCATAAATCACATGACCATGGTCCGAGTTTTATCCACTAGAAGTAACAGAATGAATGACAGCAAGCCGAAATCTAGAAAACCGTGAGGAATTGATACAGAAAGTATATTGGAAAATTGTATAACTTTTTATTATACAAACCATAATGTTTGTCTCCCAATATTGGTCTGAAAGTGGCCAACCACTTTAATATTCTGCTTCTCTCTGCTCGAACAAACTTTATTTCCATTAAGAATTAAATACAATGTGTATATTATTGGAACAAACCACATTTATCCCTAGAAAATATCTGATATATGGTAAATGATAAAATATCGATAGCTTCCAAATATGTATCTGGCCCAATATGCTGCAAAACATACTGGATGGGCAAAAATTAGTGTACTGTGGCCTCTATGAGTAATGCCCTTCCAATGTACCATTGTACTGCCTGTAAAGTATTGTTGAAGTTTCATAAAAGTATACATTTCAATGTTCAGAAAAATTAAAGCGAAGGTAAAAATTCCGTATTACTGCTGTGATCAGGCTACAATGAAATGGATATAGAAATTACATCAAATTTATGTTTAATCTACTTAAGCAGCAACTTCATTCTACCCTGCCATAACAGGAGGATTTAATAAACTACTCAGAAGAAGAACAAAGAGAAGTCAGGATCCTACGTAACGCCACATACCAAAGTAAATAAGCAGCAACATGGCCAAGTAAACTCCAGATGGTGTCTCAACTTACAGAGGAGCAGTGTTATTCCAAAAATGTGAAATTAACATTGTAGGACAGTATGAGATACATGACAGCGGTTATACTTATATCAACCGGTAAATGGGAGAGAAGACAAAGTATATATAGAAGAATCTCCCTCTAAGCGTGCCATATGTTTTATCTTGTATTATAATGGCTTTTTATTTGCGACTACTTCATAAAAATTCTAGTAAGCACAAGTCAACCAGGGATAGAATATAGAGAGTACATGTCTCCCAGAGCCTCTACTATTTTGGGCATAGGGCCTTCAACACTTATTCTTTCTACCCAAGTCAAAATCACAACTTCATCCATAGAAAAAGTGACTATGAGGATGTAAGGGAGCCTTCAGTCCATGCAGGCTAAGGACTAATCGTAGCTTGCGTCTGACTAGATGTCCTCTTTCCATGCAAGCCTAGTAGTCACTATTTCTGTGACTTTACACTATTTATTTTTGGCCAGCAATCCCATCCAGCGAGTAGAGGTGAAGAGCTGATCAGGCCGAGATTTGTCTCTCTATAGACTTTAGTGGAGGTGGCCAAATGCAAATGCATGGAGGTGGCCAAATGCCCCCTATATCTCTTATGATAGGGGGCACAGAGTAGCCTGGGTCCAGGGGCATAACTTGAGAGGGTGCAGTTGCATCGGAGCCCAGGAGCCTTATGGTGCCCATAAGCACTGGCATCAGTATTGAGATTGCAGCTTCCATCTGGCCCATAAACCAAGGAGACCCACAGATCACCCTACTAACCTCACTAAGGTTCATTAAACTCTTTATCATCCATAACCATCACTACTAAGAATTCATTGTAGGGATGAGGTAGAGGGCCCCGGACAAAAGATTGGGGCTCACAATATTTTAGTTACGCCACTTCCTAGGTCCCAAAATAGAATGGCGTCGACTACCTAATGTTTTTGCCCAGGGAGCCATCCACCAGGCACTATATGCGCCTGAGCATTTCTCATCTCAGCCATGCAAACCTATAATTCCACCACAATTGACATGGATCTCTGGATGGCCTCTTCTCCAGAAGACTGATTTGTGCTTGAGGCAGAATTACAGCTGTGCCATATACTGTCTATATTTAATGATGACTTCAAAGGAATGTTTGTTTTTTTAAATATATTTATTAAAACCAGATAGCGAAATATCACTTTTTCTAATCTGTTTTCAGTTTCTGTGGCAGATTTTTGTATTCTATGTTCTGTACGTGATTATGGAAGATGCCATCTTTCCTGAGCTACTCCTCTGTTCTGTCAACAGAAATTAGTGATATTCTTCACAGCAATCTCGAGACAATAGACAGCAATAGTCTGGAGCTGACTCATTGTAGTCTATGGACAAGTTCTCTGGTTAGGCTGCGCTGTGCAGGAGGGGGTAGATAAATTGTGGCATCATTTATAAGATCTGAAAACAAAGCCCCTGCAGACCTAGCAAGTGCCAGTCTATTATTAGGCTTGGTGACCAGAGTGAATATTGCATGATTTAGAGGACAGAGTGAAAATTGAGTGATTTATTGTATATTTGAAATGTAAACAGTGACAGGGAAATGTAAAATAATATTCTTAAAAAATGTTACATTTTCGTTTACGCATTCTCTTTATCTCCAATGGAGTTGCGGTAAAGAGTTGCTGTAAAGAGTTGCGGTATATATTGGCAATATATTGGTATATATTGGTAAAGAGTTGCTGTAAAGAGTTGCGGTATATATTGGCATCTTATCAATAAATGTTCTTATTATTATCATTTAGAAAAGTTTCGTTTTTGGGTTTTCCCGCTGAACTCTTCCAGCATTTGTTATGACGTCACACTTTCACTAGGATACAAGTGAAGATTCCTTGATGATTGTTTCTACGGTAAATCACTTTATGGCGCCCTTGATATTTTTTGTTGGAGACAACGACTTCCACAAACACTTTTCTGGGACAGTCGTCCTCTTATTTTAGCAATCTCAGATGTTCTGTCCATTTCATTGCTGCCTGTGCTTGTTATTATTGGTACATAAAGCGTAACACAACGCCCATAAATCAGAACAAAAATCTTTGATTACAACATCCTTGATATGTCAAAAAAACATCAAATTTCATCCTGTAACCTTAGTTACTGAATCCTTTTAGTTGGATGGGAAATGTTTCTTATAATGTTCTATAGTATTGTTGTTTTTACTTTTTTTTTGCATTTCGAACCTCCATGATCCAGATAAAAACTTGAAACAAATGAACAAAATCATATCAAAATCGGGCTTAATAATATGAATGGAATATACTTACCATCCTAGCATAGAGATGCAAAACTCACTGATCTTATATTGATAATCTAATATTACAATTTCTCTCTACTGTACTTTATGTATTCTTTGCATATTTTTGATATTAATAATTGAATCTTTACTGCATGAAACAGATTATAATTAGAGATGAGCGAGTAGTATTCGATCGAGTAGGTATTCGATAGAATACTATGGTATTCGAAATACTCGTACTCGATCGAATATTCACTATTCGAATGGAAAAATTCGATGCAGAACCAGCGTTGATTGGCCGAATACTATACAGTCGGCCAATCAACGCTGGTTCTTCTCCTACCTTTGGAAGTCTTCTCAACGCAGCGTCCCCGCGGCATCTTCTGGCTCTGAATTCACTCTGCCAGGTATCGGGCCTGGGCAGAGCCGACTGCACATGCCCGCGCTACAAGAAAATGGCCGCTTTGACTGTAAGCAAAAGAATACTACTCTAAATACAGATACAAAAGTCTAATATTCTCTCACAAGCCCTCTAGTCCCCTGACTGTATTCCTGTATCTTTCCAATGTTCCAATGTTCTACTCTCCAATCTCAAGTTTTTTCTATTAGTATTGTATATGTAGCACAAGCTTTGAACTCACATTAGGTCTTGTGTATAAACACACTGTATTTTTGGCACCGGTAAGAGGTATATTGGTGGCACCGGACTCCGTATAGGCCTTGTTTGCACTCCAAGGCATTTTAAAAAGAAGGATCTCAGACAATAACTTTTTTTCCTTTTTAGGAAACATTTCAAGAACTTGATTTGAAAACATTGAAATTTAGACAAAATGTTGTGCCAAAAAGCCTTTCACGCCAAAATCGTGAGAAAGAAGCAATAAGCGTAGACGGAACAACAGTGGGCCTCCCAATTTGTCACTCCCACAACTTGGAACGCTGACACGGTTGACCTAATGATTTCATACGACATATGGCCGATCTGGCAAGGCGGCAAGAATAGGTACTTTATTGCATTATTGTCGTAGCATGAATGTGTTCAGAATCTACATTAGAACAAACCCCCAAAAAGTAATTGAACGAAAGGAGGGGAATATCATTGTTGAAACGCAGCAAGCCGAGGAAGTAATGAGAAAGAGAACACTGGTGCCAGCGCATACAAAGCGCCAATGCCAAACTAGATTGACAATGCGCGGGCGGATTTGATGCTTCAGGGCCTCATGGCTGATGTGTGTGCCATTAGTGTCACTGTTGTGATAAATGACTTTCAGATAATTCCTATTATTGTATATCTCTGAATCCACTTTTTCTCAGCTATACAGATGTCTTCAGAATTTTTTTCTGTTAATTTACCACATCACTTCCAGCTGGAGAGGGTATCTACCCACACATCCCCATTGTGAATGGGGTCTTCAGTGAGGTGCCATTCATTGGAGTACTCCGGTCAAGACTTTAATGACACTAATGCAGCTTCTCAAACATTGGTGCCTTCACTTCCAACTTCTCATTGAAGGATTTGTGTCACGGGATGGTTAGAGTCTATACTATAGGCAATGTGTAATATATATTTCATGTGGAATGTATTCTCTAACCTGTTATATACATCAATGTGTAGTTGGCTGATTCGGGTCTAGTGTGTTAGCACATTGTATGCAAATACCTCTAACTAGTGAGGACCAGTGAGGACAATGGGTGGAGATAATCTGATCCGTGTCTCCAAGAAGATGTTGGACTGTGCATTGTTCAAAAGAGACAGGGAGTCTGCTCTCCTTGGCATAGGTGAGGGGGGAAGGATCTGTGGCTCAGCCCTTCCCACCCCCAGGTATAGGAAGTAACAGTTTAGTATATAGTGGTAGCTAGCAGTTAGTATGTGTTAGCCGGCCTGTGCACAGCTCTGCAGAGAGCCAGGACTTAGTTACAGGACCAAGGAACCAAAGTTATCATTGGATTGTGACTTCTGTGGACTTATTGTTATTACGGTTGATGTGACCGCCGCCGGCTACTAACTTTGTGGATTACAATAAATTGCTGTTGTCTCCCGACCTCTTGCGTCCGTGTTGATTCAAAAGACCATCCGGAGGAAGACGTATACCTTTGCTCCGTTACAACTGGTTGGCAGCGGTGGGATCAACAGCGGACAGCGAGATGGACTACAGCAGCTCAGCGATTAATGGAGCCACAACCTCAGAATACAGGAACTGGACTATGGCAAGTCTACAAGTAAGGGCCCGGGAACTAAACCTGAGTTACCAGGGAAGAACGAAAGATCAACTGATCGAGGCACTGGAGGAGATGACCCTGCAAAGCGACCATGAGGAGGGCTGCCCCCAGGAGACAGTAGAGATACGGGAGTGGCAGGTACAGACCCAAAAGAGCAGATGGGTTGTTTTGTATGAGGAGGAATTGGCAGTGCTGGGGCTAGGAGCAACTGCAGAGCAAAGGAGTAGAGCGTTACAGAGGGCTCAGGAAACGGAGAAGGAGGAACAGAGAATGGCGTATGAAAAGGAAAGAATGGCGCATGAAATGCGAATGGCTGAGATAACTGCGCGGAATTATAATCAAACGTCGACCCCCAGCCCAACAGTGAGAGAACCACCATATGTCTCCCATAAACACTTCAAGACCTTTGATGAAGCGGCTGGGGATGTTGATGGATATTTTCAGGACTTCGAACACCAGTGCCACCTGATGGAAGTCCCAGAGAAGGATTGGGTCCGGTATCTGGTGGGGCACCTACGAGATGGGGCTGCGGAAGCTCTCAGAGCCATGGACCCTAGTGATCAGCGGGACTATGAGGCCATTAAAAGAGCGGTGCAGAAGTATTATGCAGTCACTCCAGAGACCTACCGAGTTCAGTTCCGCTCTTTGTCTTACAATGGGGGAAGCTCCTTCCACATGTTCGCCCACAAGTTGAAGCAAGCATGCAAGCGCTGGCTAGAAGGAGAGGAGGCTGTCACAGTCGATAAGATCCTCCAAGTCATACTTAAGGAACAGTTCTTTTCCCAGTGCCCCGCTGAGATCCGTGAGTGGGTGCTGGAACGGAACCCAGCCACAGTTGAGCAAGCTGCTTCTCTTGCAGATGAGGGCCTGACCATCAAGCCGCAGTGGAAGAGGTTGTTTGCAGAGGAGCGGAAAACTACCACAGTCCGCCAGACACCCTTCAGCCAGCCAACCACCTTTCGTGCCCGGCCTCAGGATTACAATTCCCCCTCTACCCCTGTCCCAGCCCATCGGCCTCCAGCTATGAACAACCCTGTCCCTAGACAACGACCTACTGGAAGAATGCTAGAGCGCAGATGTTTTGGGTGCGGGCGGCCTGGACATTTGCAAGCTAGTTGCCCTGTTAACATGGGGGCACGGGCCACCGTGGCATCCCGGCCTATTCACTACCTGGGAACCACTCCTAGGACAGAAAGTTTGGCCCCATTTCCAGATGACTCCATGAATGACACATCTGTTCCACCTCCAGGGGTCTATGGGATTCAGCCTTCCGCCACACATCCCGCAAACCTTCAGCGGAAGCACTTGCAGGAGGTCCTACTGGATGGCCGAACAGTTGTTGGATTCCGGGACTCGGGAGCTTTCCTAACGGTAGCGGACCCCCGAGTTGTGCGACCCGAGGCCCTAGAGGAGGGCCCTGGCATTTCTATCAAGTTGGCAGGGGGTACTCAAAGACGTATTCCTAAAGCTACCGTGGAACTCGACTATGGTTATGGACCAAAACGATGCACAATTGGTGTGATGAGCGGGCTGCCGGCCGATGTTCTGTTAGGCAACGATGTTGGAAATCTACAGTGCCACTTTGTGGGAGCAGTGACCCGAAGCCAAGCTCAGGGAGAAGCCAACATGGATCCACCGGATTTTCTGACAGATGCCAGCCCTTCAACCCTACAACTTTACCATTCAGTACCGCCGAGGGAACCAACACCAGAACGCAGATGGGTTATCCCGGCAGGAGGAAATATGAGCTATAGAGACTGATGTGCATTCCCCAATTTACCTGTGTAGGCCAATTGTGTCATGCACATGTTTTGAGAGGGGGAGGGGTTGTCACGGGATGGTTAGAGTCTATACTATAGGCAATGTGTAATATATATTTCATGTGGAATGTATTCTCTAACCTGTTATATACATCAATGTGTAGTTGGCTGATTCGGGTCTAGTGTGTTAGCACATTGTATGCAAATACCTCTAACTAGTGAGGACCAGTGAGGACAATGGGTGGAGATAATCTGATCCGTGTCTCCAAGAAGATGTTGGACTGTGCATTGTTCAAAAGAGACAGGGAGTCTGCTCTCCTTGGCATAGGTGAGGGGGGAAGGATCTGTGGCTCAGCCCTTCCCACCCCCAGGTATAGGAAGTAACAGTTTAGTATATAGTGGTAGCTAGCAGTTAGTATGTGTTAGCCGGCCTGTGCACAGCTCTGCAGAGAGCCAGGACTTAGTTACAGGACCAAGGAACCAAAGTTATCATTGGATTGTGACTTCTGTGGACTTATTGTTATTACGGTTGATGTGACCGCCGCCGGCTACTAACTTTGTGGATTACAATAAATTGCTGTTGTCTCCCGACCTCTTGCGTCCGTGTTGATTCAAAAGACCATCCGGAGGAAGACGTATACCTTTGCTCCGTTACAATTTGCTTATTCTCAAGGGTGAATTTCATCCGAAAGAGTCTCATGCATAACAAAAATAGCTTGGTTTCATTGTTTAGAAAACCATCAAATCTCTGAATTCATGGAAGGACAATAAAGAAAGAAATCTAGTAATTTAATGTTCTCCGTAACAAGATTCAGATGTGTCATGTGATGTGTGCAGTAACCACAATGAAGAAGTCTAATTATGGGACATCGTTGGAAATGTTTACCATCAGGAAGAGCATGTCTCTAAACAAGAACAGATACAAGTCTACAAAAAGTAACAGACACTACTCTGAATGTTGCCAGTGGTCAGTAACCTGAATGATTGATTTGTTGGAGAAGTTCTGTCCACACACTGAATCATTGCCCGAACTATGACGTGGAAGTAACTGTCCATGTGTATAGTCTTCTGAAGGGTACGCCTTTACTGATTTGTAGATATTATAATAAAAGATAATTTCTTACAATTATGAATAGTACATATATGGCGAGCCCGGACTAGTTATATTTACAATATAATGCTAAAGTGGTAGTTATATCTATAGAAAATCAAAAAGTTGAGTGTATAGTTGCAAGAAGGGATCTGGTGATACAACCGAACTCTCAACAAGATAGAAAGGAGTTCAGTCTTAGGCTCTGTGCACACTACGTTCGAGTTTTACTTTTGGAATACTCCTGACACACATATCAAATGTAATCATTGGGCTCAGTTCACCTGGAAATGGGTTTCCTTTTGATCTTTGTTGGCATTGTATGCATTTCTATATGTTTTATCAACTATATAGGAAAGTGCAGCAGATATTGTTTTTGGGACTCTATGGATAACATATGCCACATTGCCAGTGTGCCTACACAGTGGCATATTCTGGAGCCTTCTGTCATTGATATACACTAAGAAATCTTATATATATATATATATATATATATATATATATATCAACATATATCACCAATAAAAAGCTCAGACGCGGACTGCACAGATCCTAAGAGATACAACTATATATATTACATTATTTCATTGGTTACACATACAGTGAGATTGACTTTCATTTCTTCTTGTAGCTATACCTACAGTGTCTGTGTTGATATGATATGATTTGATATGATAAGGGACATCTAGGATTTATGCTAAGTGTATTCTCCAATGTAGAGAGCCTAGTGTTATATTATACAGTAAAATTCAGTTGCAAAAATATATTAATCTTCATTTTAGTCTTGTAATAAAAATGTACATCCACAGATGTATGTCCTGTGCCTGAGCATAAAATCTGTAACAGGGACCTCAACTATTACACATCATTTATAATACTGGCCTCTATATATGCCTTAGGGTCCCAGTGTGGCTGCAAACTACAGCTTTATAGTGATGCCCTTGTATATGTTCTGGTGAATTATACATGTGCTGGTTATGATGGTACGTGCACTAGTAAGTTATATATATGCGGGTGATGATGTGTGTTCTGGTAAGTTATACATGTGCCGGTTACTATAGTGTGTGCACTGGGATGTTATACATGTGCTGGTGTGTGCACTGGTAAGTTACACATTTGTTGGTTATGATTGTATATCCACTAATATTTAATGTATACGCTTTTTCTGATATTATGTGCAAGTTAATTTTCCATATTAATCTTGTACCCTCTAATAAAAGGCAAAGCTGCCCTGTATATCCACCAATGAGATTTTGTTGGCTACAACTTCCGTTCACATATTTACTAGTTAGGAGTCTTTCTTCTATATGTTTACTTCCTGAGTTCATTGATGCCAGGCTTTTATTAATACCATTCAGTTGTAATACTGTGTCTTTTTATAGTAGTTGACTTGGCGTATTGTGGATGTGCTTGCCCTGTGAATGGCCGGCATCCTGGGCTGGGAATCCGTGCAATTTCACAGGAAAGACATTGGATAAATTCTTAAGAAGCCAAATTGGAGATGCTTTTTTGTTGTGGTTGTGTTCTCCAACCTTCTGCCCTGACGCCTACTCATGTCATTCTACCTTACTTCTCTCCCCTCACACAAAGACCTCTATGGAGAAAGAAGGCTCTCTCCCACCTTCCAATGGTGCCTCCCTGCTGAAAGGTCCATGACACAAAAGGCTGCAGGGTACAAGTGCCATTGGTCCATTGACTACATCCACCCACCTCCTTCTCCACTGCTAAAAGCTTTATTGTAAGCAGCCAATATGAATAGATCCTATTGATCAAACCATCGCAATCGCGAGGAAAAAGCAGTACAAGCAACCTGGTAAAATGATAGCTCGACAAAAGTTATTTCATTATGATGCATTTATATATGTTTTTAAATAATATATACACATGTAAATGATTTTCTAGTACATCTACACTAAATAGTCATTTTATTAGACACCCATCTAGGTTCATATTGGACCTTCTTTGGCCTTCAAAACCACAGCAATTTGTCCTGACATAAACAGTTATCAGAGTGCTTAAGCCAGGTTCAGACAGGGTTTTTTGAGCAGGATTTTAATGCAGAATCCGCATCAGAATCCGGCTAAAAAAAATGTCTCCCATTGAAATCAATGGAAGCCAGTCATTTCCTTTTTCCATGAGCAATTTGTTCCTGCTCATGGAAAAAAAGAAGCGACATGCCCTTTCTTCAGGCAGATTCCGCAGCTGATTCAGCCACAGACATTCGACTCGCAACACTCCCTCGCGACTAAGCCTATTCATTTGGGCCTAATCCGGAGCAGAATGTCACGATTGGATGACGGTGCATTGTATGCATGGCAGCGGCACCCAGTCGGGGCTAGCCATTTTTTGGATCGGATTCTGAGGTGGCCACCACGTCCAAATCTGGTCTAAAAAAAAACTCCCTTGTGAACCCAGCCTTAGGGTGAGCCAAACATGATCACACCACCTCCACCAGCCTGAATTGTTGCACCTGTCAGGAAGATTCACTAATACACGCTGCTTTTGCCAAATTCTGACCCTTCCATCAGCATGGTGCAACAGAAATCTGGATTCATCTGACATGGTGCTCAGTGATACAATCTTTGCATTAGTAGAGTGTTGTTATGGTCCATATAGCCCATGTGCGCTCAGACATGTTATTTGGAGCACCTACATTTCATGCAGCTGCAATCTCCTTGACTGAGCTATAATAGTGCAGTTTTGCCATTATACAATGCATAGAGTTATCTGTTTCCAGCTCTGTACACTGTATAGTGCACACCCTGCAGCAGTCCTGAACCTGGACTATTGTGGCGGTCGATAGGTCATCAAAAATGAGATCTTGGAGGAAATTCCTTTAACCACTATTTTCTGAAAAACTATTCTAGTACCTTCTCAAGTTTGTTGTTACCATGTGAAAGACTTGGCTTTACTTATTGTTTTATAAATATCGCACATATATTGCATTCCTTCACAATATTGGGTCCTTCCAATCTTCTGGAAATGAGCACCAGGAGTTAGCAAACCGTGACATGTTGTGCTGTTGCCAGTAACCTGCTCAGATGACAAATCCTTCCACAAAACAATGGACTCAATCCAGGAAATTGACACTATTTCACAGTGACATCTGGAGTTTTTCTGCTGTGGATAAGCATATCATGCCACAGGTATCACATTCACATTAATGGAAGACTATTGGGACCTCCTCAATCTGTACCACTTACTAACAACATCTGAAGAGCCATATGAGAGACAAAGAAATATATCCTGGATTTAATAATTTATTTACCACCCATAATTGTTTCTAGAATAGAGCTGACAAGTTTCTGTCACTATCCGCAGATGTTCTGTGGGAATTCCCAAGAGAAAAGCTAATAAATATTTTTTTGTAAGCATGTTAATTCACATTCTTAATAATGATGTGCATAACCAAGTCCCCAATACCCAGGATGATTTGTATCTGTGATATATAATATATATTTAGATTCTCTGCAATTGTTTAATCAAGCTTGGGTACAGTCAGAAAATAGAGTACCTAAATAGGGAGAGCGGACCCTGTGCCCAGTCTCCGCTTTGTGGGCTTCTGCCTGGGAAGCTGAACAGGAGACGGAAACCCGGCAGTCAGCGTCCGCCCATGAGCGTCTTCTGGCTAAACTGTTTTTCTTTTAACCGGGCACAAAGTCCTGCATATCCAACTTTGTGTCCAGTTAAAAAAAACGGTTTTGCCGTGGAGAGGCACAAGACGCTCACGGGCGATCATGGGTGGACACTTTGCAAACCCATTGAAATGAATGAATTTATAAACTGACTGCCGGGTTTCTGTCTCCTGTCCATTTTCTCAGGCAGAAGATGGAAACCTGCAAAGCGGAGACTGGGTGCAGGTGTGAGCTTGCCCTAAGAAGTTACTAGATATTTCTAGTGCCAGCTTGTCTTCCCGAAGCATGAAACAATTTTGCAATCTGAAAGGCGACAGCAATATTCTTCTTTGGCCTAAAATCTGCCATCCGGGTGGAATGAGGAGGCTGTATATACAACAGATGGTTGGTAGGTCACTGGCTTCAGCCAACATAAATGGTACATGTATGGCCTGCTTAGGACAATGGTATTTTACCAGTACAATAATTACACTCATTGACAAAAAAAATAACTCATCCAGACAGAAATGTCAGAATGGACCATGCAGTTACGTCACAGGAAGATATGGAAAGGATTACAGGTGTGACCTGTAGAAGGTGTTAGGAACTTGCTCTGGATGGCCTAGACACCAGTAGAGAGGATTGAGATAACAAGCATGAATAGTACCCATAGTTTCCTTGTTCACTATCCAGACATATGTGGTCTCTTCATTACAATTAGCGGAAGGAAATTTGTGTCACGTCGCCCATTACATGTCCTGCCATTGAAAGCCAGCCACTGACACCTTCAATTGCAGTGGTGTTGGGAAGAAGACAGCTGAACTGTAAAAGACTGGTACAATATCATCCTTAGCGATGAATCCAGGGTGTGTTTTCAGGTTTTAGTATGGAGCTCTTGTGGTGAGCACTTCATTCATGCCTTTTCTGTGGAGAGACACACCGCCCCAACTCCTGGTGTGATAATCTGGGGGGCCATCGCATATGGTAGTTGTTCACCCCTAGTAGTGATACGAGGGACAGTAACAGCTCAGCTATATGTGCAGGACATCCTGCGGCCACATGTGTTGCCTTATGGCAGAACTTCCACCTGGCATTTTTCAGCAGGATAATGCTCGCCCACACACAGCAAGGGCTTCCCAGGAATGTCTCTGCCAGATTGTACCATTTCTTTGGATGCCTTGTGACCAGATCTATTGCCAATCAAGCGTTTATGGGATACCAACTTCAGCAACATATGAGTGGGCCGGACCTACAAACCCAGCTGCAACATCTGTAAGCTAATATGTCACAGTATACCCTAGAAAACAGGTATGCCCTCACAATCATCATGTATCCAATCATATCTCATCTTGTGTAGGGTTTTCAATAAACGTATCTTTTTGCTCTAATATTGTCATCACTCACATGTATCATCATCACATTCACACATAGAAAGTTTCAACCAATTCAAACAACACCTTGGTGCCTTTTTTTAATCAATGAGTTTATATTCAGAAGAAAGAAATGGTATCTGAGGGACTTTGACCAATTTTTGGTGCCAGCCATGGTGATTTCCACATTTCATATATTGTTGATCTTATGGGATTTTCAGTCTCCACAAATAAACTGTGCAAATATAGTAATCACATATAGTGTATCATCTTTACATTCATACGCAAAGTTTCGTTCCATTTCAACGATTCCTTCTTGGTATGTTATTTTTTTGTCAATAGGTGTATTTATCCCCATATATCCAGCATTAGGAGTATACAGCAGAACATTTTTTCTGTACGAGTGTTGATAAAAGCACTGACAGACATTTATGTATGTGATCTACTTTATTCCATATTTTGTAGTAGGAATATATTACAGCAAGTTGCTACAATATACCGTCTATGGAATAAAATACAAACCTATCATGTCTGATCCGAGGAGAAATTCCCAACATCCAAATACAAGATAAGCTTACTTTTGGAAGTGTATTGCAGAGAGGGGACTTGCCCACGATAGATCTGTGCATTAATATGGTACCAAACATTACATTACAGATGTTTCTGATAATCTCATTGATTTCTATAGAGAATACCTCATCAAGTACGATCCTCAAATCACAAGTATAGTAACTAATACACCACTTCCGCTCAATGTCCATGAGTAGAAACAGACCAGCTAATACAGACAGGTGTCTCTACAGCCACTCTGCAACTATTCACATAGGGTAAGCACACATGTTAAGGCTAGGCTCACACTTGCTCTTGGCTCACCATCTTTCGGATTCCCTGGCAGAGCCTGTCTGCTAAAACATTGATTACCTGAGGACCCCATAGACTATAATGAGGTCCACTGAGTGTCCACCGGCTGTCCGTCGCTTTCTATACTCAAATCAACGGAGACTCTAAGTGCAAGACTTTTCTCTCTGCCAATTTTCGGTGGAATCTGCATCGGAGTGTCCTACTGAGACACCAATGCAGATGTGAACCTAGCCCAAGGCTTTATAAGGCTAAGGCCCCACATTTTTTTGTTGCAGATTTTGTTGCGGTTTTTTTGAGCCAAAGCCAAAAATGGCTACACAAGGAATGGGAACTATATAGGAAGTTCTTGCACTTCTCCGTTCTGCTCAATCCACCACTGGCTTTGGCTCAAAAAAACGCAGCAAAATCTGCAACAAAAAAAGCTGCATTTCTGCAATGTGGGGCCTCGGCCTCAGCAGGTTTTTTAAGCCTAAACCAGAAGTGTATAGAAAAAAAAGATATACCAGCTGTGCTTTCTATTTTCTCATCCTTTATGATCTACACTTGGTTTTGTCAGAAAACCTGACCATGTATCCTTACCCTCAAGTTCCATCTAACTAAAAGATGTCAACAGATTCGGTATCTTGTGATCTTTTTTCTGCCAATTTATTAGCAGTCATATTTATTTTATTTTTTTTAATGTAGATAGTGAGCCCCATATAGGGATCATAATGTACATTTTTCCTATCAGTATGTCTTTGTAGAATGGGAGGAAACATAGAAACATACAAACTCCTTGCAGATGTTGTTCCGGGTGGGATTCAAACCCAGGACTCCAGCGCTGCAAGGCTACAGTGCTAACAACTGAGCCACCGTGTTGCCCCTATTAGCAGTCATATTTGAGAGACAAGCATGGGTGTTAATAAGGGCATCGAGAGAGCCGGCCAGAAGCTTTTGTTCTTTTATGCTCTGTTTTAGTAATGTCATCCACTAACAGTGATACATAGAGGTTTGGAAGAAATTTGACTTCCATATATTTCTATATATGAGTGTTTCCAGAATCCATCAGTCTGCCATTTCTAAGTAAATTCCTGAGCTGCTTAGATACAGGTTCATCAATCAGATAGGAGAGCGGCCTGGCATGTTGGAGTGTTGACTCTTGTAGCTGATTGATTCCTCCTCTGCTGAGGGCGCTCTCTCATACTGATAAGCCGGGTAAATATTGATAAGACCCTCCTTTAAGAGCAGGACATACACTTTGGATTGGATACTGTTGTTTTCATGATTTATAATGGTTCTAAAACAGCAAAGTGACCCAGGCCGCCAACTAATTGATCTATTAATGAGTGGATTGGGTCACTTTATGACACCCGTCTGAAGTGGAGCTGATTAGGGACGACAGGGGGCAATAAATTAAAATTTTATATTTGGACCAAGTCATAAATCAGATACTGAGCATGTCAGAGCAATGGCGGGGTTAAACATGGCTATATTTATATATCAGAGTTGGTATACAATCTCATATTACCTATTTCTTGGATTTACATGTTGCACTTCTATGGAACAATAGGTCGGAATCATTTTTATGGCTTTGCTAAAATGTTCATGGTCCATTTAGTTTTTGCTATGAAAGTCAAGAGTAGAGTTTCTATTAGGTACAAGATGAAAATTCTTGTGAGCAGCCTTGCAGGATGGAAACCGGGACCGGGGTCATCCAATGGATCTTATTGCTCTGGTCTCCATTCAATAGGTATATCATATAAAGCACTTTGTTGTACAACCATGTACTTGCATTGCTCATTTAATAGCTTTTCTTAGCATTTCACATTGTACAATTCCTCTGGTATTCCACCTGGAAATGTATCTTTAACAATAAGTTGCACGATATGGCACTGTCAGCAGAAGTTGGACAATGTCAGCATGTGTAGATCTGAGATGGGGTACTATTCTAGATGTTAACATAGGTGATACCACATTGACTGTTGGTGGTAATTCTGTTATATAGCTTTACCTTGCTGTTATATGTGTGCAGGACCTGTGATCACATGACCATTCTGTGCAAACCCCCAAGTCAGTAGCAGGAAATATTCCAAATCCCAAACTTCAGTATATGAGATTCTATGGCCCAAATAAGAATGGAGAAGTGTGAAGTCCCACCCCATATACTTCTAGTGAATTATATAACAGCACTCCACATTGGCAAGATGAATTAATGAGGAATGGTAACACCCAGATGTCAAATTTATTTCAGGATGAATAACATAGTAAAGGCACAACAAAGATATGTAAATTCAGTATGATTCAGTATGTAAAATCAGTATGATAAAATCAGTATAATTAGGGTTGAGCGATCGTGATGGGAATAGATCGGATTCCGATCAGCGATCAAGCAAATTTCACAATCGCGATCAGGATCGGCTGTAAAATGATCGAAAATCAGATTTTGAAATCTCAAGATCGGCTCAACCCCACTGTATATATAATATACAATTAGGGTTGAGCGATCGGGATCAGGAAAGATTGGATTGAGCAAATTTCACTATCGCAATCGACTGGAAAATGATCGGAAATTGGATTTTAAAATCGATCCTGAAATCTCAAGATCTGCTCAACCCTACGTATAATATATTGAGATGTAACTTCAGTATGATAGTAGAACATACTTGTGATAAAACAGGAATTCCAGTTATGGGGTAAAGACATTTTTCCCCTTCAATCAAAAACATCTTCAGCCATAAAGGCAACACAGATTGACATCTAGATAATGAAATATCTCAGTGTCTTTAGGACTGGAATCTTTATTGTTCCTTGTAAACTCAATATGGTTTACTAAAGTGCCATGTGTTTGGCAAGCTGAGTTCCCAGAATCTTTTTGGTGACCCTTTATATGTAGAAGTTCTATTTTTTCCTGGTTGCACAACCATTTTCCCTTTTAAGTCAAGTAATCTAGAAAACTTACAAATTGAATTTGCTGGAAAATGTTGTACAGATTGTGAATGCAGGTGTTCAGAATACAGTCATCACAATGGCCATATAATGCTTTCCTTATAACCTTGCTCAGTGTTCATTGTCTGGAATATTGCCATGGGGCATGGGTTCAAGTCTGACCATCTGCATGAAGTTTATAAGTTCTCTATATTGGCATAGTTTTCCACAATCCTTTTATATTCCAAAAATATACATAGGTTAAAAGGCTCCCTATAAAATTACTTGCAATGTGTGTATATGCTGATGACAGGGAAATTGACCGACAGGGCTGCTTTTTCCAGCAGTGCTAAATGTGTCACCATTATTTATAGTTAGCAATGCTTTTATGTGAAATCTTTCTCATCTGAGCTGGTGACGTATTATTTATATTTGTGCACATTAACACTTAATATTATAGTTTTATTTATGTGTTTATGTGATATATTTAGTATCTGGATATTAAAGTATCTATCTATCTATCTATCTATCTATCTATCTATCTATCTATCTATCTATCTAATAGATCAGAAGCCTTAAAACCAAAGATGGAAACTGAAGCTATATGAGTCAGTCCATTAAAATAAGGGGTTTGCACTTCATCACGACTACTGTACTTAGAAAGAGAATCGAAAAAGTAATTTTATACTATATCACTCTCAAAGGAAACTACAAATACAACCTAAAAAATGTGTCCTTAGGCAGAACCCTTCCCAAAGTCCCTACACAGTTACCCTGTACTCTCCTCTCCTAGATTTTTATCAGTATATTGTTTCCCTGCCATGCTGTTGGACCCAGTACAGGTGGTGGGTGACAGAAGGATACTGTTCGTGGTGAGCTCCATGCTGGAGAATAAATCCCACCCCATGAATGAGACCTAGACAGCACTTGGCAGCACTGTAAGTGACCGACTGCTTCACCCCAAGTGTGAGAAGGAGCGCTATCAGAGATCCTTCCTCCCATCCGTGATCAGGCTAAATATTCTACATCAGACCAAGCGAAGATCACTGCGCACAGAGAACTAAATGATCCTGAAGTCTTCCTTCTTTCTTCTCTTCCTTAGCTGCTATGGACTCCTAGTATGTTTTTCTTTTCTCAGCTTATGTGTGTCTACTTCTGTAATATATTACTGTATATTATCCTGTATCTGTATTACTATGCTGCTGTAACACACTGAAATTTCCCCACAGTGGGACTATTAAAGGATTATCTTATCTTATCTTTAAGGAGCTCAAGACATAATGAGCTATTGAGTAGGTTTTTAATGGTCACCAACTTATCAGACAACTTAGTCCCATAGAGATAACAGGCAACATAGAGATCTCTGGACCAAGATATAACACACTATATTTACAAATGTTGCTGTTTTCTGCTTGAAACACATTCCGTTAGGTGTCTCCCTCCTTCTTAATTTGCTGTTCACTGCTGGTTACTAGGGCATATCCCTCTTTAGAAACCAACTAGCTCATGATGGAAACAAAGAAAATGGAGAGGGGAGCTGCAGGTCTCTCTTTGAAGCCCCTGAATATTTCCACACAGCTTTCTGTTCCTGTACATTTCACAGAGAGGAACCTGCAGTTTTTCATGGCTCATAGAGCATGCAAGGAGAATCTATGTACTTCTATTGAGTTCTGACTAGCTGCTTGTGGTTTTTCTGATGGGATATTATAGTCATAGACAGCAAGCAGCTTTTCTGATTGTGTTTGAATTTCTTTTTTTCTTTGTCAGGGGTCTTTTTAGCTGCATCATAACCTCGATTGTAGTTTAGTGCCCCTCAATTTTCAATATTATGGTCACTTGTGCTTTTCTCAGCTATTTATTTGCTATTTTAAGCTAAGGCCTCCCCCTGCAGCAAAAAAGCACTGCAGGGGGAGGAAGTTCTTCCCGCAGTGCTTCAGACAGAAAGTTTGCAGAGGTTTCTTCTACGGACTTTCTGTTATAATTATACCTATGGGGGAACTGTGTTTCCATAGGTATAATTGAAATGCCATGGTTTCCAAAAGTGCACTGTTTTTGAAAATCGCAACATGTCTGCAGCACAGTGGTTACCACAAAAGGGCATGGGATTCGCTAGAATCCCATCCACTTTGCTCTGACTGCAAAATGCAGCAATTTTTTTCCACGGTGTTTCCACCACGAGCAAATCTCAGCGTTTACGCCATGTGGGGCCTTGGCCTAAGGCCAGGTTCACACGATGTACTTTTGCACGCAAAATCACGGCCGCAAAATAGCACCGCGTATACGGTACCGGCTCCCATTGAAAACAATGGGAGCGTATACGGCCCGCAAAAGCTCCCGCGGCGTCTATGTGGCACATTACGTGTCAAAATACATCGTGTAAACCCGGCCTAATAGTTACTCCTGGCATAATTACAGGTAAAGAAAGTAGTACAATATAGAGCACTATTACTAAATAATGGATAGAAGTGTAGACTGCTCTGTATTGTACAGACCCTTGCCTTAGAGACCAATGCAAAATGTGCTGCGGCCATAATGCAGCTATAAGCAGCAGAATAACTGATAGGACACTAGGTGTGAAGGCGTATACAGCCAGATAACAGACTGTCCATCAAGACCCTGAAGATGGACAGGTTTTTGATGAAAACTCAGGTACCCTTTAAAATGTCAATACACCAATATAAAAAAGAGGCCTGCCACATTAACCATGATATTATCACCTTTTATAATATTGCGCTTCCATATATTATAGTCAATGGCAAAAAAATTTAAAATTCCAGGAGGCATAATTTTGACAGTCCCTTTTCACCTCAAATCAGACAAATTTGTAGCTTAAGAAGAGTTTGGCACATTAAGTGGCTTTTCCATTCCTTTTTCTGTAGGGCATTCGGCACTGTTTTGATGCCAAGCATAAGGAGTATATTATTGATCAAATATACAGCTCCCATATAAAATTCACACAGTTTTGCTACAAACATTTCTGTATATTTTCAGAAATATTTCCACTTCTAACTGCTTTTATCTGTGACAAAAAGATAGATAAAAAATGAAAAAAAAGTTTTTTAAAAAAAAATCAGCAATTATATACAGCAAACTATCTGTCCCTCTATTATTCCTTCAGGAAGATAATGAATAAATTGACAAGGTGGTGTCATCAGTTTTACCCACTCTAAGGCTCCGTTCCCACGGAGTAACGCACCGCTCATTCTGACACGTAAACACGTGTCAGAGTGAGCACAGTAAAACAGAATCCCATTGACTTCAATGGGTTCGGTCTTAAGCGCACTACACATTGAACTCAATGGGACGCTTTTTTACCTATTGCGCATATCACATTGAAAGCAATAGGTAAAAAAGCCTCCCATTGAGTTCAATGTGTAGCGCGCGTAAGCCAGCACCCATTGAAGTCAATGGGATCTGTTTTGAAGTGCCTCACTCTGAGTGGTGCATTACTCTGTGGGAACGCAGCCTAAGGATAGGTCACGCTACCGTAATAGGGTGAGAGGAACGGACATTAATTGTAATGAGCAGAATAAGCCGCCTCTGGTATCCATCTGCATTAAATCTCATATTTAAAAGCTTTCTTCTGTAACGTTTTCTACTTTTTCATGCATGCGTTGACTGTCTTCTTTTACAAAAGTAAACATATATGATTGACGAGAGCTTCCGTCTTCTTATTTACATTAATTTGAATGGGAACAAACATGGACAGAGGGGTCTCTTTCACTCTTTTGCTCTTAAAGTCTGTTACTTCAACTTTATGACGAATCAGAGCAATGGACATTCAAAATGGTCATATGAACTTCTAATGGTATCCAAAGAGAACTGACAATATTAGACTGCGCTGGGTGAATGGTGATATCCAGCAGTCACTTTATTGATACATTTCTAGGAGGAATAATAGAAGAACAGCACAAGGTGTAGTTCAGGGGTCCTCATACTTTTTAAACAGTGGGCCGGAGGCAGAGCAGGTCGCACAGACATCGGGAGTGGTGTCCTCCAATAGATAAAGTGAAGTGCGCTCCATGGCCTGGCCCGAGCTCCCCATGAGTTTCATTATAAATGCACGCCTGCCGGCGTTGTCGGCGGGGCCAGACAGAAGTGCTTGGCGGGCCACATGTGGCCCTCGGGCCGCAGTTTGAGGACCCCTGGTGTAGTTATATGAAAAGATGCTCCAGAATTGTTACTTCATAGTGAATACAAGTATTTACTAAAACAGACATGTCCGGAGAGATGGCAGCTCAACCTTAACAAATAAAATGTCACTTAGATACTTCTCTGTAGTCACTTGTGTCCCTACACTTTAATGTACTAAGTCTAGTCTTATTAAATGTAACCAGGAAACATCTCTCTATCTCTGCTGGAATTCAACTCTCAATGTGACGTTCAGAGGAGACATAATCTGCTGTCTCCTGTAGATCAATCTAATAGCCAGGTATAGCAGGTAGCGTTGTTCTATGCCAAACCTGAATAAAGTGCTCATATTTTATATACCGTATATACTCGAGTATAAGCCGACTCTTTCAGCACATTTTTCATGCTGAAAAAGCTCTCCTCGGCTTATACATGAGTCAGGGTCCACGGAGCACAAAAAACTGGAAGGACCTGGAAGGGGGAGGTCCTTTAGTTCTACTGCTCTGTGATTGGCTTGTCATGAGGTCACATGACTGTGATGTTATCAAAGGTCCTGTAGCCACTGGTATGTAACATCTGCAGATAAGCTTGAGTCTAAATCCTAGTAGCTCCGCCCACACCAGAGTCCGATCACATGGTCATGACGTCATCAGAGGTCCTTTAGCACACTAGGATTTAGCATCTACCCTGCAGATGAGTGGCCGGGATTCATTGTGTCTTATGGAAGATGTCTGTTGTATGAAAGAGAGGAAGCTGCAGTAACGTGACACACACAGGGACCTTCCTTTAGTTACTCTGCCTATTACTGTCAGGCATTTGGGGTTATTAATTTAGTTTCAGTAACTCCTTGTGCCTCACATTAATAACAGCTAACCCCATATTAACCCCTGTGTGCCCCATATAAGGGTTACTAATATGTAGGACACATGAGGGTACTAATCAAGGACCTTAATTATGAAGATACCTAATTACTACCTCCATATGTCCCAAATATCCGTAACTCTTAGGTGAGGCACACAGGGGGTTAATGTGAGGGACATGATGGGGTTAACTGCTATTACTATGATCCCCATGTAGTTACTAAGCTGTAATGCACATGACCAGACTTTTTATCTGTAATGGTGGATTCCCCCCCCCCCCCCCCTCCCATGGCTTATACTCGAGTCAATAAGTTTTCCCAGTTTTTTATGGTAAAATTAGGGGTCTCGGCTTATATTTGGGTCGGCTTATACTCGAGTATATACGGTAATTTTTTTAAATATATTTCCTAGCTATGAAAAATATTAACAATTATGAAATAACAAAGCTATAAGATATATTATTATATCTTCAGAGGTCACATTTTATTTTTAGCCTCCAAGATATAGTGCTTTATCTTCTGTATAACATCCACTTTTAGTCAAACAATAGCCATGTCAGAAGGAACTGTGGCAAGCTTATTAGCAGAATCAATGGCCGGAACTGATCAGCAATGCCTTTAATTGCCAGGCAAAGAAGTAATTATGACCTTTAACACTTCTACATAGATCTGTATCACCCAATTAGAGTGTAACATATGTCACTTTATGGTCGAAAAATGCTCTGCAATTTTAATATTTAAGAACATATGTGAAACTAAGTACAGATTTGTCACGGAGAATATATTTCATCTTCGTTGCCCAAAAAATGTAGAAACCAATGAAGGAGAAAAGAGAATAAGATTTAGTCTCAACCACATTGAGAAAACGCAGCATTTTACATCACCTGCAAAGTGGATGGGATTCTGGCTAATCCCATCCACACATTGCAGAAAAATATCCGCAGTCGAAAATCTGTCTTTTCAAAAACGCTCACGTTTCGGTACATCGCAGTATGTCAGTAATACCTGCGGAAACACTGGGGTTTTCTGTATAGGTATGATAGGGACTGAAAGTCCGCAGAAGAAAAAAAAAACATGATGCTTTCCAAGACATTTTTTTCCGCAGTATTTTTTTTTTTTTTTTTTTGCTGCGTTTCGCTACGTGGGGCCTTAGCCTAAGAAAAGGATTATGGGCTGAACCTCAAGACGCAGTTGTAAAATAACATGTAGAGGGCCCCAGCGTAGAGGTACTTTTATGATATTGAGTGGGCCACTAATAATTCTGATTTGGCTATTTTCAGCACGCTGACTATGGGCCTCTACATTTTCTTTGCTCTTTTTCATGGCTGTCTGGCAGATGTAGTCATTTTAATACATTCACCAATGCTCTTTAGATATGTCACTTTTTAATGTCCGTATTCTTCTTGTAAGCCAGCCTCAGGCATATACAGAATAGAGCGGTAATGATATTCATTATGCTTATAGCGTTCAGTGATCGTCTCTGACTGGTTTGTTTCATCAGTTAATAAAACAAGATCTTCCTGAAAACCTCTTATTTGTTAGTGATAAATATTCTGGTATAGTATACCCTTCTTTTTCAATACATCAGTGAAAAAAAAATGGATGAATTTCATTGGGTTTTCTTTTTTAGCAGTACCCACTGATCCATGGATGTAGCAAGGACAACAATTCGTTTAACGCAAGGTTCATACTAGCGTTCGGGCGAATAAGCCCAAGATTCTGCTAAAATCAGACAATTTCAGTATAAGTGTAAGTTCACACAGTGGAAACCTTTTCCACCATGTGACTTTTCCACGTGGCTAGCTGCAACACAGTACATCGGCACCCTGTTACAGCATCCCGCTCTTGATTAGGCCCGGAGAATGGGCATAATCAGGAGTGAGTCGCGAGCCGTGGACTCCGTGGCTGACTCAGCTGCGGAATCCACGGGAAGATAGGGCATGTCGCTTTTTTTTCCCACTACCTGAAAAAAATCACACGTGGGGAAAAAAAGCAAGGGACTCCCATTGAAATGAATGGGAGATATCTTTGCAGGGGGATTTTGACGTGGAATCCGTGTGAACATACCCTTAAATTGTCGGAATCCAAGTGGAAATCCAGTGGATCCCATTATAGGCTATGGGGTCTGAAATTGTCCATGGGTAAGCACTTTTTTAAGTGGACAGAGTTTCCATTCTTTGGGTCTCCATGTGGACCTGAAGGATGGAAACTGAGTGCTAATGTGAACTTAGCCTCTCATCAATTAAAAACTGACCTATTGATTTCTATTGGGTCCATGTATCCATGAAAAAGGACAAAGATACAGAATATCAGTTTTTTTACCATGAAAAATTGTCCATAAAAAAAAAATAGACATGTGGATAGACACACATTGAAATCAACATATTCTTAGACTGGCCAGGTAATTTCCATAAAACAAAATTTTGTTTTGGTGAAAATTAGTGCAAAAGCCAGTGTGGGAACACAGCCAAGGAAGGTTTCTTTGTGATCTGTGTTTAACCGTTTTATTAGTATTCTACGTATTAAAAATAATTGTAGGGAATGTGTTATATAGTGACAAACAAGAAGCAGCGGTCCCATAGCTGTCTAACTGGTCTCGTGTAATGATTAAAAAAGTTCTTGTATCTTATTAATATGTAAACTCAGGAATTCAGGCAGAAACATTGTAGATAGGAAATTACAGACAGGTCATTAGGGAATCTGTGACTCATCCCGACATCTACAATTAATGGCAAAGTAATCTGTGGACATAGTTATACAACCTCCTGCCTGGACAATGTTCCGATAATCCAAAAAATTAAGGTCTGGATTTGTGATCTTGGATTGTTTACATCTATTACTGATGTAAAGTATTCAGTATAATCTATGTTTTTGTTTATTCCATTAGAGTTCATTATATTTTTTCTTAAAAGAGTAGTATAATTCTTTTTTTTCAACAGTGCCACAGGAGGAGAAGGCAGCCACATTGTTGTTGTACCATTTCTTAGCTCCTCTTGTCTCCTCCAGCCTTACAAGCAGCCTGCTAGACCTGCCACATCTGTACAGGTCAAGCAGACATCTGCAAGCCGCACAGTGTGGGACTACAAGCCACAGGTTGGATATGTGTTAAATATTATATTCCAATATTTGTGGCATATGGGTTTAACATTCTAGTCTGCTGACTTCACTCTTCTAAATTATGGTACATGGGTGTGGTTAGGGTACACCGTTTTAGAGTCACCCTAATATAGACACAAGGAAGCTTTACAAAGACAGGCAACAGCCTCTCTCATGAACATAAATAAGTTACAGACACACATGTTGTGGTCGTCCATGGTCATCGTCTATGGGGGGATCCATGGGGGGGATCTATGGCGGGGCTGCCTGCTATCTCTCCTCTGTCTCCTGGAGAAGACCATTCCAGTCTCCATCAACCAGATGATCAAGCATGAACCAAACTGGAACTCTACAAGATATCCAGATGAAGAAACCTAAGTATGAGCTTCTCTGATGATGTAAGCTAATGAGACTTTGACTGATATTTTTATTATTCTGGAAGTTTTCCCTCGGATTTATGTTGTGGAAATATCCAAAGAATTTTAGTGTATATATGGATCAAAGGAAAAAATGGTAACCACAATAGCGCCTCTCTGTTGGGTGTTGGACAAATATCAGTAATGGTCATGGAACCAAAACTCCAAGGAAGTTCCCTTCTTTCTTATTGTCTAAGCTGCTGCTCTACCTTGGGACCACTTGTCTTATAGGACAGTGGTAACAGGTAATAGAAGAAAAAGGAAAAAACGGGGTGTACATTATCACAGCTTATTCCACTTAACACTTGGTAAAAGGCAACGCATTTTGACGTCGGACAAACGTCTTTGTCAGTCCAACAGAGTGGATATGGAAGAGGATGCACACTGCTACTAGTTGGATATATGAATACAGTCTTAGAGTCTTGATGTGACAGCAAATTAGATTAGAAGATGAGACATATAGCATCTCATGTAGCGTAATTCCTCTAGGCTAGACATCCTGAATTTGTTGTTGGCTAACCAGCGGTGACTTACATTTTGACCATAGTGGATACATTTTAAACAAATGTCATGTACCTACTACATAATAAACCCACAGCATGTCAATTATTGCTGCAGGTTCTACCAACAGATTTCAACCATTGCAAGAGAAATCTACAGATCACCCATAGCACAAGCCACCCTGCGTCAGGTGTTTATTGCCAGAGCTATTTCTCTAAGAATCACTGCTTGATGCCTTACAGATATTCAGTAGCATTTTCACTATGTATGGCCGTATCCTAAGAGAATAAGGTAGCATGTCTTTGAGAGCACCGTGCACAGTTTACACCTGCTCTGGCATATCTGGGGCCTAAGTGGGGCTCTATAGCAGCTGTATTACATTATTTCCAATTATTCATACATTATAAATGGATTTTATCGTCCTTAAAAATGTGTCATTATTAATTGGTCACAGGTTGTAAATTATAGAATAGCTACTTGTTAATGGTTGTTGTTAGAGCTATCAGTCAGTAGACACGAGATAAAGCAGTCAACAAGAAGCTTAGTCTTCCCCTATAATTGGGCAGCTCTGCAGATATTGATCGGCTCTTTAACAGTGTCCAATGTTATTATAGTGAAATTAGTTCACAATCATCGGATCGAGTCTTAGCAAGAAAACTCATTAGTGTCACCAAGATTAATCTCTACCGACAAATAGACAAAGTCCAAGAAAAATCATTAAGGAGAACAAACAGCCAGGGTGATTCTCACTGCAAGTTATGGACCTTAAATACTAGCAATCATCTTTTATAATAACTTCATAAGTATCCGCTGCCTACAGAGGAAAGGATTGGCCACTGATCCCAGGAATATTAAAATATACAACAAAATAACAATAAAATTGTAGAAAAAAAAAAAAATATATATATATATATATATATATATATATATATATATATATATATGAGAAAGTGACAGGCAGAGTGCTTGGGTCTCGCTATGTCAGCCCCAGATTTCTGACATATCTTTGGTTCAGAGTGGGTCTGGAATAGGCTCCAGCCCAGGTATGGGTCATAGGCTCATTATTCAGTCATAAAAGGCTGAAGATCCTGCTCTTCAGGGCAAATTCTGGGAGAGAGAGGAGGCCTCTGGGTCTGTCCTGTTGCTTGGAGTTCTGTGAGACTGTATCATGCTTATTGGTTTGTTTGTGTGGCTGGCAGTAAGCCACATGTATAGTTAGTTTATTATTACTGTTTACTTGGTTGCTCAGACGAGCAGGTATTTCTTTTGTTTTTGCCTGAAGTTAAGGCTGTATTTTATTTTGCTCATATTGTGCCTGAAGTCAAGGTTTATTTATTTTCCTGTTATTTCTAAATAAACCAGTTTCTTGCATATTTTGAATCCCTGTTTTTGACTGGTTGGGTCCGCACCACTGCTGCTAAAGGGCTACCTTCCCCACTATATATATATATATATATATATATATATATGTATATATATATATTTTTTTTAAATGAGAGTACATCACATTACATAAACTTGACAATATTGACAATTAGAGATGAGCGAACACTAAAATGTCCGAGGTTTGAAATCCGATTTGAACAGCCGCACACTGTTCGATTGTTCGAACGGCTTTCGAACCCCATTATAGTCTATGGGGGGAAATGCTCGTTTCAGGGGTATGCAAAATTCGATAAAATTATACTTACCAAGTCCACGAGTGACGGTCGGGCTGGTTTCTCCTTGAAGTCTTCTCCCGGCGCAGCGCCCCCGCGGTACCTTCTGGCTGGAATTCACTCTGCCTAGGCATTGGGGCCTAGGCAGAGCTGACTGCGCATGCGCGGTCGGCTCTGCCTAGGCCGGATGCCTAGGCAGAGTGAATTCCAGCCGGAAGACGACGCGGGGATGCTGCACGGAGAAGACTTCTAAAGGTAAGAGAAGAACCAGCGTTGATTGGCCGAATGTATAGCATTCTGCCAATCAACGCTGGTTCTAGATAAGATAAGATAAGATAATCCTTTAATAGTCCCACATTGGGGAAATTTCAGAACATAAACTTCGAACAGCTAGTAATGTTCGATCGAGTACGAGTATTTCAAATACCGTAGTATTCGATCGAACACCTACTCGATTGAACACTACTTGCTCATCTCTATTGACAATAACATATATACTTAAAGAAAGTGTACCACCTCTCCCAAGGATATTAAACTGCCACCACCCCATTACATAAGACGTTACAGTTCCATTATGTAACTTTTGTGGATTTTGAAAAAAAGAACTTTGATTTGTTATGTAAATGAGGCTAATGGTGCACTAGGGGCGGGCCTTCAGGTCAGGGAGCACTGCTCTTGCTGCTGAAGTAGGATAGATGATGTCATAGCAAAGGGGTGATCAACACTCTCTGCATGGGTAGGGGTCTGAGTAGCAAAAGCAGTCCTGTAGGGAACTGAAGGCCCGCCCCCAATGTACCAACTGCCACATTTGCATAAGACTTCAAAGTTCATAAGACTTTGAAGATATGTTATTTATTTTTCAGCATTTGATTTAGGTGACACTAATCTATATGTCTGCTTGCTGGATGGATTTACTGGGTTCTGCTGATAGACTCCCTGTAATAGATAAGAAGGATTTTGCTGAGTATTGTAGACTCAAAGTTTATGTGTAGCATCTATGTGTATAAATCCAAAGCAACTCTGACATCCCTCTCCATAATTCAGCAGGCCTTCCTCCAAGTAATAGTGTTGATAAGTAGAGGTACTGTTCCCCTTAAACACCCATCTATTGAACTCATAGTCTGTGCGCAGAAGTTTAATGCATTCAGCAATAAACTCAGATTCTCTTGTTCATCCATCATCTCCATGTAAATTATTAATCATCTTGTTTAACACCACCCTGAAATGTCAACTCTCGATTTCATCTTCAAAAGGCATTTCTATAGCCTGAAGCTGAGGCTAAAGGGGTAAACACAGGGCATAATTCATTAGAAAGGAGGCCTACTTCAGAGACAGGCCAGTTTAGAGTAAGAGGTCACACTCCCAAGCTGGACTGGCAAAGACTCCAAAGACATTGTACATGCTCGAGGCAGCGAAACAAATTAGGAACAAGTAAGAGTCTAATATTAAACAGCATTAAACTAAGTTATTGCTCGTCTCATTAAACCAGTAACAGACACGGACAGTACAGGGGCTCTGTGCAAGAAAGGTATATGGCCACTTTTAGGTCATATCCTACTATGGAATGCCATATATGTGTTTCTATTAATGGATTAGGAATTGTTGGGCATATAGTTCAATAGCTGACAGATGTATATCCAATCTAATAATAGGAAGCTGATTTAGGCTGACAGTGGACCTCCTTATCTACTAGACCAGGTTGCACCAATGGCAGGTCCAGTGGTAGCATTATTGCTGTTGGTCAAATTTATATACATACAATGACTTATTGGGGCACATATTGATCAAACTGTGAGAGCTCATTGGCCCCAACATGCAACCTCCTTCAGATGGAACCCTACGCTATACGGACATACCTCTCTCAGGTGCAAAAGAGGTATGTGTTTATAGTGTAGATAGAGTCCTATATGAATGAGCTAGGAGTTGTTTTTCCTTTTTTGATGCAGATTTTGCCTCATTTGAGCAATTAAAGGCATGGATTAAGAAGGAATGGGAAATATAAGGAAGGGTTAGAGATAGTAATTCCTGGATAGTAATTCTTGATAACCCCGCTGTGTTGTGAAAAGAGCTGACTCTCTGTATTGCCTATGTCTCTGTGTTTGGAGAGATCTCCAAAAAAAAGTAAAGAAACAGGCCAACTTCTATTATAAAGTGTATTACAAAAATTGTTATCTTGACCTATGACCTTGAACTATGGATTTCTGGAAAAAATAAGTTTAGTTATGCGTTAACTCCGAACCACAGATCAATTTTTCCTGCAGATTTTTTGTAGCAACATGTGAATGAGATTTACTAAAATCTTCATCCACTTTGCTACTTTGCATGGACTGTCGTTTATCTGCAATCGTTTTTGCAGCGACAAAAATGCATTTGCCCTCTATTGGTTTGCAACACTGATGCAGCAGCTGACTTCCTAATTACATCATGGAAAACAGATTTTTATATTCTTCCCATGGAACCTTTTCCATGTAAGTGATTTTTCTGAGACTGGACAAAATACAGCCTAGGTAGTTACATGGCATAAAATAATAAAATAATCATGCGGTAAATGTTGATGCCGTCCAGAACTGCCATTTTGGCGTCCCCCTCCCACCATCGTTCACTTGGATGTAACATTCCCATCTACATACATGACTGCTGTATCCAATTACACCCCTCAGTGCTCTTCATCCATACACCATTGAGTCTAGTTATTGGTCTTCAGCGGCCACGTGTCTAGATGGGCAAGTTATCATTGCAGCCATGTAAATGGAGATTGAAACCCCAGAGCAGTGACACCAGAACAGACGAGAATTTGGCATTGAAGATGCTTGACTAGATTTTTTTCGAATCTATTATTATTCCTTTAAGATAAATCATATGTTGTTGGATAGATAAGGTGCATTTTCTCCTTGGAGCAGAAATAATGTGGCAGTATTTCTGCCTGCCCATGCTACACTCCACGTATACATTCATTGACTAGCTATCACATTGTTCAGCTGGCTGTCCATTCCCCAGTTTTAATGGTGACATATTTCCTCCTTCTATCTCATTTCACAATCACAGGCAGGCATTGAGCTGGTTATAAGTGACATAATGAGAAGGCAATGAAGGGTTGAGCAATAGGTTTTGGTTATGGTTGACAAGTTAATTTATGGTTCGGTGATCTCTGCTGCCTGCCAGCTCTTTCATAAAACCCTCTTCCCTCTAATCCCTCACCAATTATATTATTGAGTGTCCCATGAAGATGAAGAATAAGGTGTCAGAGCCGCAGAGCTGAGCGTCAGCCACTAAACCATGACGGATCATTTCCTGAGACTCCCAGTCATCATGTATGTGATACAAGTGTCCAGTAAAACACATCATCGCCTCTCTGCTCTACATTTACTGCTCAACACTTCATATTTTATGGACCTGCAATGCATTCCCTTCCATTCTATGCAAATAATCTCCACATTTATATGTACATTATATAATAGATGTAAAGTGCAGCAACGGGAAAGCCATAAATCATTACTGCTGCTCATCTATAATAGTTCATGAGCTATGATCATGTCCTACACTGTAGTCACTGGGAGGTACGCTGCTGAACCATGTAAACAGGATCTGTCAGCAAGGGTAATGATAATGATCACCACATGTACTCAAATAGCTCTTTATATCCCTTTGGATCAACTAGTATTACTGGCTACTAGTTGAAGAGATTTTCCGCCAATCCTCAGTATCTCACCTGTGGGAGTCTGACACCCGCACCCTGCGCCATACAGCTAATCCAGCTGCCCACGAGCATCAGAAGCTTCAGCAGAGCTGCAGTACCCCAGCTCCACCACTACACAGTGTACAGAGCCTGCACTTCTGGTCCTATTGCTTGAATAGGCGTAGAGCTACCCCTAGCTATATCCTTCACTGTGGGTTCCAGTGTTGGACCCCCACCAATCAGATTCTGATGACAAATCCTGTGGACGGGTCATCAGTATGAAAAATGACCGTGGAAGTGGAATAGCCTTTTAATGACACTAATAGTGAATATTCAAATTTTGAATATTTTCAGCACTTGGTTCTAGTACATGTGCATTTGGCTATAAGAACATCAAACTACATCACTAAGCATTTTGGGTGGAGTCGGACTATATTGGAATGTGTATATATATATATATATATATATACACTCACCGGCCACTTTATTAGGTACACCATGCTAGTAACGGGTTGGACCCCCTTTTGCCTTCAGAACTGCCTCAATTCTTCGTGGCATAGATTCAGCAAGGTGCTGGAAGCATTCCTCAGAGATTTTGGTCCATATTGACATGATGGCATCACACAGTTGCCGCAGATTTGTCGGCTGCACATCCATGATGCGAATCTCCCGTTCCACCACATCCCAAAGATGCTCTATTGGATTGAGATCTGGTGACTGTGGAGGCCATTGGAGTACAGTGAACTCATTGTCATGTTCAAGAAACCAGTCTGAGATGATTCCAGCTTTATGACATGGCGCATTATCCTGCTGAAAGTAGCCATCAGATGTTGGGTACATTGTGGTCATAAAGGGATGGACATGGTCAGCAACAATACTCAGGTAGGCTTTGGCGTTGCAACGATGCTCAATTGGTACCAAGGGGCCCAAAGAGTGCCAAGAAAATATTCCCCACACCATGACACCACCACCACCAGCCTGAACCGTTGATACAAGGCAGGATGGATCCATGCTTTCATGTTGTTGACGCCAAATTCTGACCCTACCATCCGAATGTCGCAGCATTTCCGCCCACAGAACTGCCGCTCACTGGATGTTTTTTCTTTTTCGGACCATTCTCTGTAAACCCTAGAGATGGTTGTGCGTGAAAATCCCAGTAGATCAGCAGTTTCTGAAATACTCAGACCAGCCCTTCTGGCACCAACAACCATGCCACGTTCAAAGGCACTCAAATCACCTTTCTTCCACATACTGATGCTCGGTTTGAACTGCAGGAGATTGTCTTGACCATGTCTACATGCCTAAATGCACTGAGTTGCCGCCATGTGATTGGCTGATTAGAAATTAAGTGTTAACGAGCAGTTGGACAGGTGTACCTAATAAAGTGGCCGGTGAGTGTATATGGTATGTATATAGTACAAAGGGTCCATGTGCAGTCCTTCCAGTATACTCAAATGACACATGGTCATGTGGATAAGTCACTACTTTTTCCAAAAATCTCCACTTATTAGGGGCAACACAATGTCTCAGTGGTTAGCACTACAACATTGCAGCGCTGGAGTCCTGGGTTCAAATCTTGCCAAGGACAACATCTGCAAGGCTTTTCTCCGTGTTTGCGTGGATTTCCTTCCATTCTACAAAAACATACTGATAGGAAAAAAAAATGTACGTTGTGATCCCTATATGGGGCTGATAATCTACAAAAAAAAAAAAAAAAAATCTCTGCTTACTAGACAAGTGTATGAGGGTGGAGTATTACCCCTTTAACCACTTCCGGACCGCCCATAGACTATATACGTCCGGGAAGTGGTTGCCTAGTTCTGCCAGGACGTACCTGTACGTCCACCAGAACACAGCAGCTGCACGGACATCGTGTAGCTGCTTTCAATAGGAGCCGGCTGTAACTTCAGCCGGAGCTCCTAGAGAGAAGACAGGGCAGATTTATTACCTTCCCTGCCTTCTCGATCGCTGTGTATACAGCGCTCAATGAGCGCTGTATACACAGCTATGGACGCAGCCATAATTCAGCTGCCCTCTGACCTGGCAGACACGTGATCTGCTGGGAGCAGTGTCCTGCCAGAGCTGCTGGGTCCTACAGGACTCAGATCAGCTCTGCATACTGTGTATACAGTGTGCAGGAGTCTGTATTCCTCCTGTAACTGAGGTTTCATGTAGAAGCCCCAGTTATAGGAGAAATCAGCCTCAAGTACAAAAAAAAAGTGATCAGATGTCCCCAAAGGTCTCTTATCACCTTATGGGGACACAATCTGGAAAAAAAATAAAATAAAAATATAATAAGAAAAGTTTAAAAAAAATGTAAATAAAATAATAATAAAAAATAAATAATATGCTAATAAAACGCCGTTATTAAAGGTTATAGCCCCGCCCCCGACGACACCATACAAAATAAAAATTACCGTAACGGAGAGGAAAAACTATTTCATAAAGTTTTTCAGTGACACTTTGTGTTATTAAATTTAAAAAAATTTATAAATTGAAAACTAGACACAATTTCCCTCCTATTTTGTTTATATTTTCCTGGATATAAAAAAAATTAAAACACATTTGAAAATAAAAATAACATAAAAATAAAGCCCTATGTGTCCCCGAAAAAAAGACGCAAAAATTAGTTGACTAAGACATACGAGAAAAATTTTACAGACCTCAAAACCGCACATACATAATAAACCTAAAATGTGTCTGGTCCTGGACCACAAATTGGCCCAGTACTGAAGTGGTTAATTGTATATGCACTATTGTATTTCTAGAGTTTAGGTTGTGTAATTCCACTTATTCAACATGTCCTAGATTTCTCATTATGGTCACCCCCATCCTATTAGGGCATATATACATCACAGGGGATTCCTCTTCTTCGGTTCCCTCCCTATATGACATGGCAACCTGTCTATACACATTAGAATAGTCAGCAGGTAATACCACAGCCTGACGTCAACTGACAATAACAGCTGATCTGTTGGTCAACTTTAGTATATAAAGGAGTTGTCATTATTAACCTCATTTCATCCTTTAGCCGTGTGAATGATTCAGAAGTGGCGTTTTTAATGTGCTCATAGTTAGCCATATACTAAAGGGAATATGAAGGTAATGATGACATTATACGACCGAATACATAATGTCTACAACCTGATAATCAGGTTAATTTACTTGGATTGGCCGTATATGGCTGTTGTGGCATTGTCATGACATACAGCTCCATATAAGATATGTTTCCCTTGTGCTGGTGGGATACATGATATCCATGATACTGCAGATTGTCTAATATGTTATTATTGGAATCGGTCCCATTCACTACAAATGCATTCCAATAAATACACTTTGTAACATGCTAACATGGATGTATTACCATGGTAGCAGACATAGCAGCTGCTATAGGTCCCAGCAACTAAGGGGCCCATTTCCAATGAGACATAAGGTACAGTTAGTTATGACAAGGAATAAATGTTGGACCATTGTATGATTTAATATAGAGCACCATGGTTACCTCTGTTGAGTGCATTATTCTGTTTTGTATTGTTCCTCTACTCTGACATCATGTGTTTACTCCAATACTGTAATGATACAGTATAAATGTCATTATTTATGTACTTTGATATGATGATGTGCACAAGTTCTGTAGTGTAAACCCTGTGGTGTACTGTGACATCATACTACACATTATCCCTATGATGTAACCTCACTGTATCATTATCCCACTATTGTGATATCACTGCGTGTGCTATCTCTATATGTGACATTGCTGTGTTTAGTATCTCTGTACTATCATATCACTGTGTTTATTGTATTTGTACTGTTGCATCACTATGTGTGCATTATCTCTGTACTGTGACATCACTGTGTGCATGATCTCTGTACTGTGACATCACGGTGTGCATTACCTCTGTACCATGACATCATTGTGTGCATTACCTCTGTACCATGACATCATTGTGTGCATTACCTCTGTACTGTGACATCATTGTGTGCATTACCTCTGTACTGTGACATCACTGCGTGCATTACTTCTGTACTGTGACATCACTGCATCCATTATCTCTGTACTGTGACATCACTGTGTGCATTACCTCTGCATGCCTCCCAACTTTTGAAGAGCCGAAAGAGGGACACTTTTATGTTGACTCTACCCATTCTCATTCATTTTTCATGTGCCCCCACACATTATAATCCTCCTATAGTCACCTGTAAATTATGTCCCCCCCTCCATCTCTCCCACAGTTTCATATAACCCCTTTATCTGTCCCCAGTTTCATGTCCCCCATCTCTGCCCCAGTTTCATGTCCCCCCATCCCTGCCCCCAGATTCATGTCCTCCCCATCTCTGCCCCCAGATTCATGTCCTCCCCTTTCATCTGCCCCAGTGTCATGCCGTTCTTCCCCCCCTTCATCTGCCCCAGTGTCATGCTTTCCCCCCCTTCATATGCCCCAGTGCCATGCCGTTCTCCCCCCCTCATCTGCCCCAGTGTCATGCTGTTCTCCCCCCATTTCATCTGTCCCAGTGTCATGCCATCTCACCCTTCATCTGCCCCAGTGTCATGCCGTCCCCCCCCTTCATCTGCCCAATGTGATGCCCCCAGTTTCATAGGCCCCCTACATTACATTCCCCTCAATGTTTAACACAAATACTTATATTCACCTTCCGATGCTCCTCCGCCGCTCTCTCACTCCACTCACATAGTTGTAGGCCCGATGTGACGTCATCACATCGCGCCTACACATGCCGAAGCCGGAGCGCAGCAGTAAGGCAGGAGCTGAGCTGTGACAGCTCCTGCTTTACTCGCATATGTGTTCAACTCATCAGCGTCCTTTAGATGCCAATGAGTTGAAATCGGGACATACCTCCTGCCAACCGGGACCGCGGGACAGGACACCGAATTTGTGAATGTTCCGGGACAGTTGGGAGGTATGCCTCTGTACTGTGACATCACTGTGTGCATTACTTCTGTACTGTGACATCACTGTGTACATTATCTCTGTACTATGACATCACTGTGTGCATTACTTCTGTACTGTGACATCACAGTGTGCATTATCTCATTATTGTGATATAATTGTGTGCACCATCCCTTTACTGTGACTGTATTCTGTGAGTTAGTCAATGATTGTGACATCATTATAAGAATTATCCCTGCACTGTGACATCAAAGTGAGCTTTAACTTTGTAATGTGACTTTCCTCCTATACTTTTAAAAACAAATAAAATGCTACTCTTGAACCAAACAAGTTTGTTCCTGCTCACGGAAAAAGGAACCCACTGAATTCAATCGGAGGCGGTTTTTTGAGCCGGATTTTGATGCGGATTCCACGTTAAAATCCTGACCAAAAATATCCTGTGTGAACCCAGCCATAGGCTGAGGTCCCACGTTGTGGAAATGCAGTTTTATGGTGTACAAGGCATAACAAGTTTCATTTACGCAAAAAATATATTGACTTTTATCTATTTCTGCACCTCCTTCACCACTTTTCCAAATGATGTGAAATACGTACATCAGCTGAGGTCATTTCCCCTCTAGGCCCATGGCTCGGCGCCTCCTCTGCCAACTCTTGGGTTATGAAGACTGATGTTAATAAGTATACCCCACGGGGCGATATTGCTGGAGTTTGCCTTGGTGAAGTGAAGTTAGCGGTGCAGAAAAAGTCACAAATTTTGTTAATTATGTAGATTGTGAGCCTCATATAGGGCTCACAATGTAAATTTTTTCCCTATCAGTATGTCTTTGGGAGGAAATCCACACAAACACGGAGAGAACATACAACTTGCAGATGTTTGTCCTTGGCAGGATTCAAACCCAGGACTCCAGCACTGGAAGACTGCAGTGCTAACCCCTGAGCCACCACGTTGTGCCCGAAGTCAGTAAATTTTTATGAAAATTAACTTTAAAAAAAAAAAGTTGCTAGTCCCTGGCAGTCATAGGTCTTATGTTTCAGGCCATCTCTGGATTCAGTTTACTCCCAGTCGGAGGCGATACAGTTTGTCAGCATTCTAGATTCACGCATTGATCGAAGCCGGATGATTGTGATAGAAGTAAAATGAGGAACAACAGTCTAAATTTCTACTTCCTTTTTAAGGCAAAAGAATTTGGGCTCAATATTCCATGGTCGTGTACTCCCAGAGCCTTAATAATGTGTACAAGGTGTTTATAACAAGGTCAAATCATTTTGCCCCCAAAGTGCAATAGATATGGCATTCCCAGCAATGAGAGCCATCAGCAGTGTGTTTGATCACAAGGTTCACCTTTGGACACGGTATAAAGCAGCAGTCAGACAGACAGCAGATGGAGTATGTTTATAGGATGTAAGCAGGGTGATGGATGAGGTGAACTGATAAGGAAAGAGAGGATTAACAATGAAGGAATGTGAGAGCAATGTTGTCCTACACTCCGACTAAGCTACAAACAGAAGAAAGCATCCAACCTGGACGCATTTCACCAGCTTGTTGACAGGAGGCTATGACATGTAAACTTTACTTTTACTGCAGGCCATGGCAAATACAGGGACTGTTGTGTCTTATACGGCCATTTCCAGAATCACTTCAAGTCTTTTTAATAATGGGATGTTTTGCTTTTAGCCATCAACAGTTTGACGTCTTCTTGACATAACTTTTGTATCGTCATTGAACCAAGTCTATCAGGATGCATTTTATTAGATTTAGATTTTGCATAGGGGAGTAAGGCTAGGTTCACACTAGCGCTCGCTTTCTGTCCTTCAAATCCTCATGGGGATTCGTCTGCCTAAAAAAGAAGTTACCCCTGCGGACTATAATGCGGTCCGCCAAATTTCCACTTGGTTTCCACCAATTTTATACTGAAATCGGCAGAACTTTTCTTTTCACCAATTTAAGCGGATTCTCAGGCAGATTTGCCCAAATGTTAGAGCGAACCTAGTGTGAGATTAGAGTCACATGAAAGAGGTGCAAAATGGCCATGAAAAAAGTCCATTTATCACAGTCGTCCTACCACTTACCCTGAAATGCATGGGAGGATCCATGAAAACAGACAAAAATAAGACATGACATATATTTTGATGGTCCATAACAACAGACCGTTAAAATAACAGTCATGTGAATAGCCCCCATTCACTGACAATGAAATTAATGCTGTCATCTGTTCGTGTTATTGATTTTTTTTTTTTAAACTGTCATGTGAATAATGTAGCCTTAATGTTTCCTTAATTCTCTGAGCCATACACTCGGTGTATGTTACTTTCATGAGACCGGATCTTCTTCAACATCTCACACACTTATGTATGTACAAGCAGCACTGCTCACTCGCCATGAATACTATAAACCAGGAAACCCTTCTGAGAGTTCAGAGTCACTTTACTTAAATAGTTTTCTAATTTCTAATATCCTGGTTTGGACTGGCCCACAGGGGAGTCTGCAGATATGCCCCTTGCCTTCCACCCGTACACTAGAGGTGTGCAAAACGGTATGCTCATTGGGGGAGATTTATGAAGACTGGCATAGTCAACACTAGTTTTGATTTTCCCTGCACCATTGGAGGGTGTGCTCCATTTATAAGTGCACAACTCTTCATAAATCCGGTACACCCTCCAAAGTGTCTTGCATAACTGATAATAATTCTTGCACAACTCCCACACTATTCCACTTCCCATAAAAGAGGTCAAGTAGTGTAGTAGTTTGCATTCACATGGAGTAAAATGTAGTGTAATTTGGAGTGTAATTTTTACACGTGTAAAAAAAATTACACGCGTATTTTGGAGTGTTTTTTTTACACGTGGCGTTTCAGTAGCATTTACGGAGCGTTTTTTGGAGCGTTTACAGAAGTGGTTTTTTACAAAAGGCGCAAGTTATAAATACAGCGCGAAAAGGATCTTCATTTAGGTCATGCCATCTTTTCTCGCCAAAAGGCAAAAGTGGCGAGTGCAGCATTACAGTGTGAAAAAAGGTGCAAATGCTTCATAAATGAAGTGATGTTACTGACCTTGCCCATTTCCAGTACTTTGTCCCAGGGAGTAGCCACAGTTCCTGCCAACAAGCCACATCCTATCCAATTGCCAGCTAATGAACACTTCTTTTCTTAAAGGGGTATTCCCACGTCGCATACTCGCCAGTCTTCGCTGCTGTAAATTCTTCTTTCTTCCGGCTTTGTTGCGTCAATGATGGGCAGGGTTACATATGCAAAGCCAGCGGCGAGAAGTCTTCACAAAGCAGTTTTGCTGAAGCAGTGTATTTAGGAAAAGTCTTACATTCACATTATCAAGCAGTATAGATAGGATCCTTGTGATGGGACAACCCCTTTAATGTAATGCCTTCCGTGTCTTGATGCAGCATTAACAATCCAGCATTCAAGGTTATTTTATTTGTGTATCTCTGGCCAATGTTTCATTATATTGATCACAACGTAACCATAAAGATAAGCAAACAGTAAACTATCAGATATAGCATGACATGAGCATTATCCATAAAAACAGGAAATATCAACACGAAAGATATACAAAGTATTTCAATCAATTTATAACAAGATCATACACAACAGTGACTTATGTAAGAGCATTATGTGTCTTGTAGAGTATTTTTGTGTCTGCTTTTGTTATTTTTATGTTTCTTTTATGGATAATGATCATCAGATTTATCACATGATGGATTTTCAATAAATATTTCTATTTCCCATGCTGGTATACTGTAGTCTCTATTACAAATGTACTGTGGATATTTATGAGCACTCCTGATACATCAACCAGAGAGTTGTCAGTAAATATTCTACTCCAGGAACTGCAACAACGTCTACAACAACTAGTGACTTAACCCTTTCACGTAAAATCATGTACATGTACGTGATTGGGGGTGAAGGGGTATATTGAGAGAGCACAGGAGCTGAGCGATCTACATACAAGGCGGGTGCCGGATGCATAATACAAGCAACACCTGCCATTAACAGCTGTTAACACTTTAGATGCCCCGGTCAAACACGACCATGTCATCTACATAGCTCAGGCGCTGTGGGCACCGACATTTTTTCTTGAAGTGGCTAGTGGGCTTATACATCCTGATCAACATGTAAACTAAGAACCTCATGTTCAGTATTGTAGAATTTGCTGAGAAGCAATGGATAAATATATAAGATTGGGATGTGCGGGCCATGTCTTTGTCTTTTTCTTTTTTTTTTTGGTTACGTATGTTCTAAAGCAATGCTGCTTGGATGCCCTCATATTGCAGCTCTATGCAGTACAGAGGTAGCAGTCAATACTAGGCACTTCAGCCTCAGGGGGCCCGAAGACCTCTTTAGAACATAAGAAGACACCAGTATTATATATAGCACATAGATAGCATTGGGGCCCAGGGCTTACATCACGTTGATGTGATGACAGTAGTGCAGTTACAATCAATAAATACCAGTAGAACATGTTGGGATTGCAGTGAGTGCCAGCCAAAGTCTTTGTGTCATCATAGTAGCCTTCCACCATGAATACTCTGATCTTTGCTTCCACAATTATTACATTTCTTCTCACCTCAGCTGAAAGCTAAATAAGCCTCTATTACATTCCCCAGTAGATATAAAACTCAATTCCAGACAACAGTCCCACATGTTTTAATAACCCACAAGCCTCACGAGACTGTGTGCTGACAGTGGGCATATATACAGCGCTCCTTACTAGAACTTTATAGCAATATAAATATTCTTGATACATTTTCACAATTATCCTTTGAGTACAATCTTGCAGATTTACAAGTCATCTCGCCTGTCTAGTAAAATTTAGTAAAGACAATTTAACTACAAGTAACGTTCGGGAGAATCGCACAGAATCACTTTTAATCACTCTTTTTATTAAATACTTACTCACATTAAAACATATACACAAATAAGTCACTAAGTTTTAATGGAATATAATAAAGTTATGTATGAGAGGCCGCGTTATGTATCATCCTCTGCTCACGCAGGAAATAAAGTACTGACTGAGGTGTCTGACTGTGGCTTATACCCATTGAGGCCACATGCGTACGTACCGACTTTGGTTATAGTTGTCAACTATACACATGTGCATGTTTCTGGGGGAGCGGGTTGGGTCGAATACCCCCCATTTAGAGATGAGTACAGAGCTAATCTTTCACAAGGGTCTGCTTCTTATAGGATGATTTACAACGAACCTGTGAGACCTTATTTATGGCAAGTTTACAATGTGAAGAACAGTGGGCATAGACAATTTCTGTATAGAGTTAGAAACCACTTCCTATAGTGGTCCCAATAAAACCCAAGAGTGACACTGAGTGCAAGATTACACATAGCCTTTGTCTTGTACATCTTCCCTCAAGACATTTTATACTTATACTTTCCTGAAGGAGTTGAAAAAGAGAAGCTGGATAAATGGAGGTCTATTGCCCATTCATCCACGAAGGAGACTTGGGACTTGGTAATTATTATAAAGAGCTATCACTTCTATATGTCTTATGATAAATATACATTGAGGGAAATTTATTAAGGCTGGCATCTCCTACATGAGATATTCTAGAGTTATTAAACAGCTTCGGCCCCTTGCACCAGAATTGAAATCTATGCCAAGGGCCAGGAGCTTTAAAGGGAGTCTATCCGCAGGAAAATTGGTATCAAACTAGTTAAAGTACCTTGTAAGGGGGAGTTCACGTGGAGTAACGTGCCGCGTGACCTGGCACGTATACGCTGTATGAGACTTTGCGGGCCGTATAACCTCCCATTGATTTCAATGGGAGCGTGGATTGTAAATGCTGCGTTATTTTGCGGCTGTGATTTTGAGGCTGCAAAATCACGGCTGCAAAATAACGCGGCGTTTACGATCCACGCTCCCATTGAAATCAATGGGAGCTTATACGGCCCGCAAAGTCTCATACGCCGTATACGTGCCACATCACACGGCACGTTACTCCGTGTGAACTCCCCCTAAGACTCATTGTAGACTTTCCAGTGATTCCTTTCTTAGTCTACATTGCAGCACCATTTTCATGAAATTCAGAGTTTTATTCTTTTACAAATTAGCTGAAAAGGATTTTAGGGGCATTTCTTCTCCTGCTGGGACTTCACTCTCTGCTCTAAATAATTGCCCATAACTGCTGCCCATCTTCACCCACCATTGCTTCAGTGCTGTTTTCCATTTTGAAGGAACAAAAGAAAAAAAAACAGCACCAAGCGGATCCTCGTGTATTATCCCACGTTAATGAACATAGGTGAAAAGACAAATCGGCCTCTCACCTGGTGGGGTTGTGAGGAGGCCACAACAACCCTTCATGCATATAACCAACTGGTGGTAAACAATCCAGGACAGCCACTGTCAAACGCCACGGTGACATCAGGGAAGTGAAATGGAAGGACCAGGCTCCTCATAATATTCGGCAGTGCTCACCCAGAAATAGTTACAACACTTCTTTATAAACTGGCCAATAAAGAGGTGTTATAACTATTTCCGGGTCAGCACTGTCCCTTGGTCGAATCTTACGAGGAGGCTGGTCTTCCTATTTCATTTTCCACTTTGATACACTTTAGGGGCAATAATCTAGACTAGAGAGTAAAGCCCGTCAGGAGAAGAAATGCCCCTAAAGCCCTTTAAGTGAATTTTCATATAAAATATTGTTTTTTATATATAAATAAAGAGCTGCAATGCAGAATAAGAAAGGCATCTTTGGAACGTGTAGAAGCCCCTCTACAAGGTACTGTCATTAGTATAATACTGACCTTCCCGCTGACAGACTCCTTTTAAGTTTCGCCTCTGCCGTCCTTTGTAAACAACCTTGACAAATATGTGTTTGTGCCAATAGACCTGATTATAATATTAATTATCAGACCGGACGATAAAGTGATATCAGATTATACTTTAACCAAAAAATCCATTTTAGCGTCTTACTAAGTGCACATGACCGTAGAAATGATTGTTTATTTTGCTGGAGCATTGCTGAGCCTTGTATCAATACCTATGTAGATCTATAGGCAGAGCTAACATCATTGTTCTCTGCGGCTCTGTATACAAACTTCAATCCTCACATATTCCGAGGATGGGGATCGTCTCTGGGCCACTTAATCAGGAATATAATTACGGGCCCTTAAACCAATGCAAGCAGTAGGAAGAGAGAGTTTTTAATCGCTACGCTTGCATTTCAAAGGGCGAATGGTGCTGTAAAACAGCATCGTACAAGGTGTAAATCAGCGTTTAGAGCTCAGGCTGCATCTGACAGCGCTCACGTAACATTCATCTTCCTTAGCTGCAGAGGTACATAATTGATGTAAAGAAAAGCAGGAATAATGAAGTGGAGAATGGCACACATTGTTTAATGGCAGAACAGCTTAGTAGTCCCTCTCATGTAACAAAATACTCAGCGGAGGCCTCATTTTTCTGTCTGACACCAGCTTCACGTTCCTATATAAAAACATAATAGATTTTTCTCTCGCTAGATGTGAGAAATAATATTTCTTGCTCCATTATTTTTGTTCTGCTTGTCTTTGACCTAGCATTGTGAAATGTAGTTTACATTCACAGCATGTTCCATTTAACATGAAACTACTATTTGTGCCAGACTGGATACTTACAATAGGGCAAAACAGAACGAGGCAAAATAAAACTAATAAAGTATCTTTGTCAAAGTTTCCTGTATTAGTATAAACCTTCACTTATAAGTAAGGGAACTGCATATGAAACAATTCCCTAGTATCTTATTTTACCATCATTTACATAAAGGATAACATTGCATAGAGACCAACCGTGAGGCCACAGACAACTGAGGGTCTCTATGTATGAACAATTATGGGCCCCTTGTTGTCTAGTATCTCACCTTAGAGCACCCCTTATGTCTCTCTAACAATCCAACAGGAACTCAATCCACCATAAAAAAGGCATTGACCCTCACTCTAATAGACAGTAGAAAGCTGCTGTTAAGGTTATAGGGCCCCCTGCCCTACAGGACCCCAGCTCAGGCACTGGCCTGCACGCTAATAGACAGTAAAAAGATGCTGTCAAGGTCATAGAGCCCCCTGCCCTACTGTGCCCTAGCTCAGATATTGACCCACAATCTAGCAGACAGTAAATGATAAGGTCATAGAGCCCCCTGCCCTACTGTGCCCTAGCTCAGATATTGACCCACAATCTAACAGCCAGTAGATGATAAGGTCATAGGGCCCCCTGTCCTACTGGGCCCTAGCTCTGACATTGACCTGCACTCTAATAGACAGTATAAAGTTGCTCTTAATGTCATAGGACCCCTGCCCTACTGTGTCCTAGCTCAGATATTGAACCACAATCTAACAGACAGTAGATGATAAGGTCATAGGGCCCCCTGTCCTACTGGGCCCTAGCTCTGACATTGACCTGCGCTCTAATAGACAGTATAAAGTTGCTCTTAATGTCATAGGACCCCCTGACCTACTGGGCCCTAGCTCTGACATTGACCTGCGCTCTAATAGACAGTATAAAGTTGCTCTTAATGTCATATGACCCCTTGACCTACTGGGCCCTAGCTCAGACATTGACCTGCTCTCTAATAGACAGTAGAAAGATGCTGTTGAGGTGATAGGGCCCACTGTCCTACTGGGCTCTAGCTCAAGCATTGACCTGCACCCTAATAGACAGTAGAAATCTGCTCTTACTGGATCCTAGCTCAAGCATTGACCCCCACTTTAATAGACCGTAAAAAGCTGCTCTTTATGTTATAAGGCCCCCTATCCTACTGGGCCCTATGAGTAACAAAAAAACGGTGAAAACTCTGCCCTTAAACCATACCCACATGCAGTATAGCTGACATGGATGAGTCTTTCGAGCCCTTCTTTTTCATTATTGGAAAACATCATAAAGCCGTTTACACAGGGTGATGGTCAGGCCAATGAATGTTCGTAGGAATTATCATACTCAATTATTTCTTCATGTAAATACTCCCACAAACAGCAGACGAGCAAATGAAATAATAAAACTGTACGTGCACAAATGTTTGCAATAATCCTTCGATCATATATAGTACCAGTGACTGCTGTATGTAAACAAGTGCTAATCGACTTATTGCTATATGGTTGATCCTCTGCAGTGGTAAAAATTTTGTAAAGAACCCTAACTGTACTGTACTTACCAAGAGTCCAGAATCTGTATGCCATAGTGTTATCAACCACATGTGGATGTCATACACAGGATTGAATGCCTCCCTATGTAGCCAACCACAGTGATTTCACTAGTAGGTTCTGCAACACATGGCTGAGGTTTGATATCTCGCGTGTCATGCAACACATGGCTGAGGTTTGATATCTCGTGTGTCGGTGTGCATTACACAGAGCGGAAGCCGGTATAACAGTAGTGTTTCTTTTATACACAGTCACTGATGTTTGATGTTCCACATGACTCGGTAGCTGTAGCCCAACAATAAGGGTATTGCCAAATTGGTCCTTCAACTGTTAATACCTGAAATAAAAACTTAGCACCTTTCTTTGGATTCATTGGCAGCCATTTTATTAAATAAAATGAATAATCAATAACCAAGTGCAAATACAAAAAACCAACATTCCCTATAATAAATACTGCAGACACCCCTCGTGTCTACCCCTGCCCTTATCAATAACCCAGCTGAACGACGACAAAGGTCCTCGAGGCCAAAAACCCATTTTCTTAAATGTCCCATTGCAGAACTGGCTATTTTACCCCCAGCCGTACCACACCAGCTCAGGTGCACCAAGTTATTAAAGTACCTTGGTGCTCCTTTTGTTTCCTTGGCCAAATAGGCCAAACCCCTTAAAACCACTTTACACCAGAGCCCAAATTTCACAAAAACTTGCTAATGGTTTTGGGGTGTGCAGCCCCTACCATGGGGCCCTTCCAATCAACAACATACCAAATCCACCAACCTCAAGGACCCCCCACTGCCAAGGCCACCGTGGCAAATAACTACCCCTTAAATTCGACATTGCAGTCACCTGTAAGTAAAACTAAAGGGTGAATGGGTGGGGGCTTGCTCCGTACGTACGTACGGTACCATCTGAAGAGTGTCAGGAATTTTCCCTGCTCTTCCTTTAAATATATCCCCCCTTCTTACTCTCATCCCCCTCTCTCCTCACACAAGGCCTCCTCTCCTACAGTAACTGACCACTTAACCCTTACCATGTCCTAACCCTCCCTGTCAGTCCTCTCCTGTCATGTAGGGCTCCCGTTATTGGCTTCGCCTCTAGTCCGGCCTTTCTTTAAGCTGTCTTTAGTATACCCCCTATAGTGTCCCAAACTAAATGACTGCATGTATTAAATTCACAGTAAGTGGGATTAAACCTAGACAGACTGTAGATACATAACACTGCGTGTATGAAGATGTCCAAAGGGGACACTACTGGCTTTATCGTAGGCAAACCTGTCATTGTCTGATCTGCGGGTGGCAGAAGGAGCTGAGTGGATTCCACTGGACGTCTAAGATCAGAATCAGTAGAACTTAAAACTGTACAAGTTATATAGAATTTTTTATGATGTAGACCTATGGGTTTTCATAGTAACAGACTACAACAACCCATGTTTTCTGATTTTGTAGTCATAGCCAGTCATACTTTTTTCCATCTGTACTAATTCTAGCTTCCTTATTCATTTTACATGTCTACAGAAGTGGTGGTGAATCTGGACATACCTTGAAGACAGTGAAAAATAAAATTCCAGTCTTGGAAAACTACATTTTCTGATTCTGACACTGATAATGTAACTAGTAAAGCGTGCACATGGAGATCTCATCCTTTACATTGCTCCCTATCTGTCTTTGTCATTGCCCAGGGCTGTGCCAAGTGTAAGCACCATTAGTAAACCCTAATGAGATGGATGAGTGTCTTCTATATGTCAGATTCCTTACACTTGTTGGTCGGAGTAGAAGAAGGATCTCTTACGGATATGGAAGGACTGAAGGGGCGACAGTATGAAGCCAGTGAAACCTGACATCAAACAGGAACCACATGAGCCAGTTATCTGTAATGTGTGAGGTGAAACCCCTGGGGATGACTTCTCCAGAGGCTCGCAGACCTACATTTCACAGCCAGACATCAGGAAAGGAAACAAGAATATGTTAAACCTATGCACCTGCCTCTTAAAAGATGTGGAGAGGCAGAAACAGGAAACCAGAGCGCTCATAAAACATATCCAGTCTGTTTCTCCCCCATGGAATGGCAGTGTGAATGCTGACAGACTTAAAGGAGATAGAAATTAACACCTTTTGTGCAGGAGGGTTCCTCAATTCCTGCCCATTAACTCTCAGGATTAAAGCACAAATTAAAATCTTATGAGCAGCGCACACAGTTTTATGTCATAGAGGGGCACAGCTAAATCCCTCTAGCCGAATTTCCCAGACCTCATAAAAGAACCAACTTGGCTTCCAATTTGGCTTCACCTGTGGGTAGATAAAATGGAAATATTAGGATTTGTACTCAAGGAGAGTATCTAATTGTAAAAAGTCCATGCACCTCCTAGAATATGGCTCCTTGGTCAACTGTGAACAAGGTGTCAGGGATCTTAATGCCCGTAATATATAGCAGAGACCAGGTGACTATGGCGGCTGCCATATTTAAATACCCAAAATCCACCTTACTATTACAGTGGGTGTCTGCAATAGGTTAAAGCCTCAGAATGCATTGTGATTCCAGGTGGGGCCATGCGTGGTGTTATTTATCTGAGCATTTCATGGCACTAGACAATACAGGACAGGGTATTATCTGCATTACCTTGCCAAGGATTTACTTGTTTTTCCAGAGTTTGACTATGTTTCCTTGTTCGCTGTTTTCCTTGTGGCTCTTGTTATATATATATATATATATATATATATATATATATATATATATATATATATATATATATGTTATAGGTTAAATGTATTTTCCACTTTACACAAGTGGGATATCCACAATCCAATCTATACCATTGGGCAACAGTACAGCTCCGCAGGTGACCATAGCCAGCTGCCAATGGCAGTATAAGTTGTGATCCAAAAGAAACCAAAATGAAAATGTACTTCCCGGAGGTTGGTATAAAATATAATAAATCATTTCACACATCTTTAGTGTCATTTTTTCCATTTCTGTCAGCTCTCTTTCAATGTTCCCATATGTTGACATGTGTCCCATATAATAATCCTCACTTTGCTCAGAGTAGAAGAGTCATATAATATGTCACATTTTGGGAAATATATAAGAGTGTTTTTTATTTTTTCTTACCAGAATAAGGGTGGGTTGGGAATAGATAGGAATCAGCCAGATTTGTTTGTGGCCCTACAGACTCCTGTCTCAGATCCTATTTAATCAGTTATTACATTGCATATCATTGCCATCCATCTGCCTGTAGTCTAAAGCTGACCATATACATTACATAGCTGTCACCCCAATGCTCCTGACTCCACCTGGCTCTTTTTTCAATAGGAATTGTTGAATAAGACACTTATAAGACTCCCCTGTCAGTGACATGTAGCAATTTTTCCCTTTATGTCTGCTACTAATGAAGATCTGAGAGATGTCCATAAGATAACTGATGCTGCCAAAATCTTCAACTTTATAGGTTCAAAACATGTTTACAAGGATAATCACCAATAAGTTATTCATTTAATATCTATTTACATATAACAGGCTAAATATGTTGTAGACAAATGCACATACAGTCATGGCTGTACATGTTGGCACCCCTGAAATTTTTCCAGAGAATTATTGCAGTTACACATATTTTGTTATACACATGTTTATTTCCTTTCTGTGTACTGGAACACTGCAAATATACAGAGAAAAGTAAAAAGTTATATAATTTCATAAACTCCAAAAATGGGCTGGACAAAATTACTGGCACCCTCAACCTAATATTTGGTTGCACATACTTTGGAAAAAATAACAAACCAATCGCTTCCTATAACCGTCAATAAGCTTCTTAGACCTCGCAAATGGAATTTTGGACCAGTATTCTTTTGAAGACTGCTCCAGGTCTCTCACATTTGAAGGGTTAATTCTCTTTTCCAACAGAAATTTTAAGAACTCCCCACAGGTGTTCAATGGGATTTAGATCCAGACTCATTGCTGCCACTTCAGAATTCTCCAGCGCTTTGTCTCCATCCATTTTTGGATGCTTTTTGAAGTATGTTTGGGGTCATTCTCCTGCTGAAAGACCCGTGACCTAGGACACAAACCCAGCTTTTTGACTCTGGGCCCTACATTGAGACCCAAAATCATTGGCGATTTTCAGATTTCATGATGCCTTGCACACAGTCAAGGGCTAAGTGCCAGAGGCAGCAAGACAACCCCAAAACATCTTTGAATATCCACCATATTTGACTGTTCTCTTCTTTGTAGGCCTCATTCAGTTTTTGGCAAACTATAGAATGATGTACCGTACCAAAAACGTTTATCTTGGTCTTATCTGTCCACAAGATGTTTTTTCAGAAGGATTTTGGCTTACTCACGTATATTTGGCATTTTTATTTCTCTGTGTCAGCAGTAGGGCCCTCCTGGGTCTCCTGCCATAGCATTTCATTTCAGTCAAATGTTGACGGATAGTTGGCGCGGACACTGATGCATCCTGAGCCTGCAGGACACCCTGAATTTATTCAGAACTTGGCTGGGGATTTTTACCCACCATCTGGATTATCCTGCATTACAACTTTTCATCAACTTTTCTCTTACGTCCACGTCCAGGGAGATTAGCCAGAATTTTAAAGATTTGTTCTCCTTTATCTGTTTTCTATATTCCCTTTTCTTAATCCATTTCCATTTATAATGTATACTTTATATTCCTTGTGGGATTTAGGTACCAGTCATGACAGATGTATACATGTGTCTAAGTGACTGACTATGGGAGGGTGGATGTGATTGACAGCTGTACTCCTACACAAATTTGGAGAAAAATGAGCTTTTAACTCATTAAATACCTCGATTAATACTGATTATAGTACCAATTGGGTATAAACACACAGAAGGAGCTCCCTTTGCTTACTGTCTGTGAGCCCAAGCATTGTGGTATGAGAGCTTATGACTATGGCCAGTGATGGCTCATTTCCTAGAGCGCTTTTACTTGTTCAAACTAAATAAAATCATGAAATATGTAATATTGGAAAAAGATAATTTTCTATATACAACAAGATTGAACTTTAGTACTTCTATATGGCTTAACAGGGATAATCATGTTGCTACAATAGGAAGTATCTCTTATTCTGTGAAGGCACTAGTTAAACTGGTCAACCATGGGTTCTTCAGAAGATGGAACAGCAAATGTAGACACGTGATCGTTATAAGAGTCTCCATGTGATAAAAAGTAGACAGTTACAATGTCCACAACACAAATGTATAGTTGCTGAAGGACTGACCACTGGGACTCACATTGAACGCTTGAATGGAAGTCCTGAGTTTCAGTGGAGGAGCATGGTCAAGCATGTACACCTCACTCCATCTACTTTCTATGAGACTGATGGAGATAGCCAAGAAACACTTAAAGATATGGGAATTTTACATATTAACTGTTACGATGCTCTTAACACAAGAGGTATCTTTAATCTCTATTGGTCAGCTTAGCTAAAATCTCACCTTGAGAGGGTGTTTCCAGGTTCTCCATCACTTATATTATGTCTAAACTGCCTTACAGCAGAGGAAAGATTGATGTGAACACTTTCCATATGTTTTGAGGAGAGAAGATTCTGTTCAACCAAGACAAATGGGACAGGCGAATAAGAATGACTTTAGAAGTGACAGCAGAGGGACAATAAGGAGCTTAGTAGGAGGTTGACATTTCAAGACACATCAGGGAAAACAACTTTTTTCTCTCCAGGAATGTATTTATATGGGCAGGTCTCTGTGCTGGGTTGAAACTCTATTGTTATACCTTGTTCTCTGTAGGTTATTAAGGGCACGACGTTTCGTTCCCCTGAATGCAGCCATTTCACTGGAGGCAGCTGTCGGCAATGAAACTACTGTAATTACAAGAAGAAAGACATACAATATTAGATATATTATTTTTTTATTAGGTGTCAACCTATTAAAACTGTTCCGTATAAAGGGAGTAATATGAAACAAAGCTCAAACCCTGAAATGAAATAGTAAAATGATTTATAAAAAGAACAATGAATGAATTCACTGCTTATGGCAATACAACTATAACTATAACCCAACACGTCTGAGCCTGCTGCGAGGTAAAAGAAAAGGTCCAGTAACATACTCAGAGGGGTAACTGCTATACCAGAACATGCCTAGGAATTCCCATTTATTTATGCAAAATGCTCCATTAGTGACTTTTTATTCATTGCTTTTGTCTATAAAGTGCTAACATATTCCACAGTGATTTACAGATATTGTCAGTACTCATTTTCCCAAATAGTAGTAGCATGGGTTAAAACTGGCGTACCTGGTGGAAACCCACACAAATAATGCGAGAACTTACAGGATTCATGCAAATATTGCCTTTGGTCAGATCCAAAACCAGGACTGAAATGCTGAAAGGCAATACAGCCTAGCGTCATTGGCAGGCTGTGAGGAATGCTTCCCCCTTCTTCCCCCACCCCCGAAAGTATTCTTCTATAGCCTTGTACTGTTGGGGGTCATACCTCACAGTCCAGACACTAAGCTGTAAGGGCTGCCCTTCTGGAGGGGTATCGGTGCCAAGACTAACTGCCATTTTATATATGTATATAATACTGCCAATGCGAGATGACATGAAAGATCCTCTTTAAACCAGATAACTCCTTTAAAGATTGTAAGATGTAAGATATATACATATTGTGCAAAGGTGACAGACAGAGTGCTGGAGTCTCGGTATATCTTCCCCAGATTCCTGACCTATGTGTGGTCCAGAGAGGGTCTTGTGTAGGCTTCAGTCTTAGGTATGGGTCCTAGGTTTGTTACTGGGCCATAAAAGGCTGCAGAGCCTACACTTCAGGGCAGATCCTGGGAGCGAGAGGAGGCGCCTGGATCTGTCCTGTAATTCTGAGAGACTGGTGAGACCTAAATGCATTATCTGTTTGTTGGTGTGGCTGGTAGTAAGCCACATGTATAGTTAGCTTTGTTCTGTTTAGTTAGTGCTCGGACGAGTAGGTTTTTGTTTGACTTTTTTATACCTGAAGTGAAGGTTTATTTTATTTTGCTATTTTTCAAATAAACCTGTTTGTACCAGATAATGTGTTCCTGTTTCTGACTGGTTGGGTCTGCACCATTGCTGCTACTGAGCTACCTTCTTCACAGTATAATAGATACACTCAAGACTCATTCCAATCACATAACGTAAAGTACATGCTACAATGTTACATACTGAAACCTTACAGCAAAAACATTAGATAACATGCAACAACATGGTCTATTATTCCAAATTAAAGTAACATTTCACCTTTGGCAAATAAATAAAAATTATATATATCGGTCATATAATGGTCATATAAAGACATAAACACTTACATGTGTGTATGTGTGGGTATGTATTTATATATGATTTTGCATTTATATTTTGATATATGGATTTTTATGTATTTATATGTAGGAGGGCTGTGGGATTGGAATCAATTTTGGGTGGGGTTGGACAACTTATTCTGGCTTCAAAATAAAATGATGAATTATTTAAAATGTTATTATCCAATTATTGTTATATATTATAATTAGTTAGATGCATCATAACTACTGAAAATTCAGCCATATTTATTTATACGTGTCAGTAAGTGTATGGTTGTCACCTGAGCGTGCCATGCCCTTTGGTAACAGGAACTTATCTGAAAAATAATTGTGTTTTTAGTGACTGGCCAATAAGGTGGAGTTTTTCTGTAAAATTTGTTTTCTAGCTGGAAACCTAACAGTAGACTTATGTCTCTGGAGACTTGGGGCCCATGACCAGAATTGGTAGGCTTCTCCACTCAGAGACAAAGAAGCACTTGGTTGCCACCATCTATACTATCACCCATATGTACCCCCCTTCTCAGACTTGGTTCCATTTTCCCCTTCCCATTTTTCCCTTCACCTTGACTTTTCAACTTCAAATAACTCCACCGGCCAACGCTGTCTCTCCCACGGCTAGGGACTCTGTACTCACCCTACATTGTTGACTCCAGTAGCTTAAGACATACAGAATATATGAACTCTCTATGGTTCCTATATGCCCCCCTTCCCTTGTGCCAGCTCCGAGCATTATTGAATTACTATGTTATTGATGTTTCATCCATTTCATTTGACCCTTTTGGCTGCCTATGTCAGTAAAGATTCATTGTTTGCTTCATTCTACATACACAAATGACAAAATCCTAATAAAAATGAATTATAAAATTGTAATTTCTTTCCACATTATATAGCTGTAACTTGTGTTATTGGCATCTGTTGTGTTAGTAAGAACCAACCACAGACACAGCAATGCTCCTATAACAGAAAGACATTGTCATCGCTTCTAACTATGGCAGATCTGAATGTTCTGATAAGGGCTATAATATAATAGAGGCAATAAGATAACACAATGCAGGAAATTCAGTGTCAATTGCATTTAAAGTGGAGAGATAAAGGCTTTCTGTCATATGATCCTTAGATAGAGCCTGACTGCAGATAACATTGTCTTGCTAGGCACGCTATCAGATCTATGGTGATTGTATGGGGTAATAATGTCCATGGATGAGTGCATTGTTGGAAACTACTGTCCTGGTCACGGGAACAGGGGTTAAAGATGGGTCATAGAGAGACCTGAGAGTATACAGCTTTCTCCAGGTCCATGTCAGGGTGAACGGGTGGCGGCCATCTGCCACAGATGACCCAGTGAGTGACAGAGTCTGCACCACGTGACGTGTACTGACAGCTGTCAGACTGGGAACAAAAGCGTCTCCCTCTTCTGAAAGAATTGTATTACCGCATTGATCACAGCCGCCAAGATAAGGAGAGAAAGAATAAGCACAATGTTTTCCCCAGATGTGGATTGTAATTACGCATTGTGTTGATAGATGATGACGGATCGCCTTGCTGTATTTACAATGAAAAGTGGGATGTTAGAACCTTCAGATCTAAAGCTGCCGAGTAACCCAAATGCAAAGGAGATTCAGCATTCACTATAGACGTTATCTGCTGAATACCAATTTCCTGCTGTCAACATATGCAAAGAAAATTACCGAAAAATCACTCTACGGCGACCAACTTCACCTTACAGATGAAAATCTGTTTATGAAATCTACATGAGCTGCAGAAGGAAAGAGGTGGAGGTTGAGCGATAGAGAAGATTAGTCTGCATGTGGGCCCAGGGAGATGGGAGGTAGTTATTAACCGGGGGTCAGAGATTATGGCGGAGGACAGGAAAAGAAGAGACAGCAGTCTGCAGGAACTGACTCTGTGTCACTGCAATGAAAAGCCAGTAACACTTCATCACAAGGAGATTTTATAGCATTAGAAATGTGCTGTGTGCTGGCTGTCTACTATGTACAGTGTGATTATAGTCTTCATGTTTTACTAAGCTTCTGGAAATCCTTAAATAAGGACTTAACCAGCCATAGACTTAAGGGAGCTGCCAAGTGTACACATCTATAGGTAACTCAACCACCATGAAAGAGAACCTGTCATCTTTCCTGACATGTGGTTTAGTGAAAAAATACATTCCCATATAATACACGTGCAGAATCCTTTCTTAAGGCTCTACATTGTGCTGTTCCTCTGTTATTGATAACTGGGCGGTACCAGTTGGCAGTGCTGCGAGAATTAGATTTTACAGAGAAACACCCCTTAGATAAAGACGAAGGTAACACCTAGTTGTCAATCTGTTCTCTAGGAGCGAATGAAACATCACAGCAGTGCACCCAGAGCAGAGGAGGAGTAGATTCGGGCAGTAAAGGGGGACACTGGTGGGGATATGGCCACTGTATGAGGACCAATGATGGAGCAGTGATGGGGGGAATTAACCTGTTTGGGACATGAGAGGGAATATTAAAGGGATTATCCACCTTTCTAAAATTGATGGTTTATCCTTGAGATGGGCTATGTCAGCCTTTGACTGGTATAAATTTGACTTTCTGGTGCAATGAGAGCCAGAGCTGCAAATAATATATGTAGAGGAGCACACCTCTTAAAGCATAACTAAATTTTTGAACAATTTTTGATTTTCTGGCAGTATTTGTGTCATTAATAAATGTTGTAATCTACTTCATTAACAAATGTTGTCTCCTTTCTGTGAAATCCTGCATTTTTCACTCTTTCCCTTGCTTCTGTATTAAGAGCTGTTTCTCCCTCTAACTGAATGTTTCTGTGTATGGAGTAGGGGCTTGGAGTAGGGGGCTGTGTAAGATGTAGAGGAAATGTGGGTAGCGGAGGATCACTACAAACTGTTATACCTCGGAGATTATATAACGTGTGATTTTTATATCAAATACACTATACAGCTACATATAAATATTCTAATCTCAACTGTGTTTTGAACCGGTGATGCACGGAGAAAAAAAGCAAAAACAGCGCCAAGCGCTAATAGCGTGGTACCGTAGCAGATAAGGACACAATACCAAATTACAGTAGAATGCTCACCTCAGGTGGTTGTGACAATAGCTCACAACCACTATGTAGACATGTGAGAAGCCTCCAAGATATGGAGGGAGCCTCTGCAGATGGGTGGACCTCAGTAGCAGCAGCCAAGCCTATGGTACGCCAAAACAGCTGGTATCGGCATCTGGAACATCCAAAGGGCAGGAAAAAAGGAGGCAGGAGGTACGCTGGTCTAATGATGAACCCTTCATTTATCACACAACACGTTTCGAGAAGAGTACCCTTTCTCAGGTGTCTACACTTGATATTAATATACCTTCCAGGAAGATGTTATATTAATCCATGAAATGATTTCTTCTCCAATAAATACCAGACTGGCAGAAGAAAATTCTTCCCATAACCTTTCCTTTAAATTATTGGTTTGTTAGGTAGATCAGATCTCTTCTTTGACACAAACAGGATGGGCAATGTGAATGAGTCCATAACAAGCGAAGAACTTTGGATGATCCATCAACATCTGACTTTTAGTCTATGAGCATAATTTAAAGGGATCCCTACATTGTGGATTAAGTTTACAAAACAGCTTCACTGTTCTATTGATATGTCAATCATTGCAAGAACACAATCACAAAGTTAGTTGACCTGACAGTCACGTAGAGAGGTTAAAGCTTGTTTTCCCACCTCTAGTTTACTGCTGTTTCCTGGCAATCTGTCAATCAACTTCTGACACACTCTCTGGAAAAATATCTCAAGTAGGTGTCCAATGATTGGTCATGTACATATTATGGTTGTAGCCCCCCCATAAAAATACTTGCTTAAATTGGCCAAGAAACTCTATTTACTGCCATTGAGAGAGCGGGACATCAGACCGCTCTGGAGTGGAGTAGAACCTTAATGGGGTTGTGCTGCAATGGATTTATCCAGTATTCTTGCATGACCGGTACTCCATTCATTTCTATGGGGCTGTGGACGCTGTCAGAGATTACAGTCTGGGCAGCCCTATAACAGTGAATGGAGTCACATGCACACTGGCGCTCTATTCACATGAAAGCTTTAGGGGGTTTCAGTCCCCTTCCTCCAGATTGCTGGGAGAATCTGCGGATAGGGGATATGTCCATTACTACACAACTGTTTTAACAAAATATATCATGGAAAGATCTGAACATCTTCTATGTTTTGGAGCTACAACTGGTTTTGACTTCTATATACTTATGCAAAATACTGACCAAATTGTTCCCATGATCAAGTGACCTTTGCTGTACTGTATAGCCAGATTTTCAGCAATATAGGCTCATCCTGTACCCTCCATCTAACATCAGGATTATAAAATAATAATAATATGATACATTTTATTCATATAGTGCCAACATATCCACAGCACTTCACAAAATGATAAATTCAGAATGCAGGAAAATATAAATTCTGACATGTCCCATCACATGCCACATTACAGAGATTCTTTAGGGCTAGTTCATACGTAAATTACTTGTGGCTTACTTTGGTCCTGAAAAAAACACTTCCTAATTAGGAAACGTTTTTTGGACATTGCCGCGCTTTTTGGAGCTTTTTTTGGAGCATTTTTTTTGTAAAAACTGCTTCAAAAAACGCCAGGCGGTTTGTCCCCTCCTGTAAAGTGAATGGGCCGCAAAAAACACATCATGTTTTTTTCCGCTCGGTTTTTTACAAAAAAAAGTGACACATTTTTTTGCAAAAAAAAGTGCGGAAAAAAACGCACGTTTTTCACCTCCCATTCACTTCTATTGTTTTCTTCAGGCGGAAAACGCCTGAAGAAAGGTTATATCGCTTCTTTTTTCCCCTAGCGGAAAAAAACGCTAGCGGGAAAAAAAGCTAGCCCTCTACATAGACCACCATTCTATGGAGACAGATTTTGAGGCGAAATCCACTGTCAAAATCTGCCTCCTTGTCCCAGTGTGAACTAACCCTTAGGCTTAGTTCACACAGGGTTGGGGGGCGTACGGGCGGATTTTGGCCATATTCTGACATGGGAAGCCGCATCAGAATTGGCCAAAATCCTCCTGCTGCGACTTCCGACAGTTGAAGCACTCCGGTCCGACGTAGGCCCAAATGAATGGGCCTAGTCCGGAGCGTGCTGCCGCGGATTCTGCCTGAAGAAAGGGCAGCTCGCTAGCGGTCTCCATAGACCACCATTGTGAGGGGGTGGATTATGACGTGGATTCCTCACCATAATCCGCCCCCTCTGTGCCCATGTGAACGGGCCCTAACACTTTACTTACAGAGGAGAATATTATTACTATTATTATTGTTTATTTATATAGCACCATTATTTCCATAATGCTTTACATTTGAGGGTTCTACCTCTTACAGGAATTTAACCAACCTAAGGATGGTCTTACACGACCGTATTGCTGATCGGCAACATAGACTCCGCAGACGTCCGTGTCCTGCCGCACTTGCCCATGGAGTTCTATGGGCGAGTCCGTGCAGTGCCGCAATTCACAGCCATTACGGACATGTTCCATAAATTGCAGACCACGGTTGTGGCCCAGCCACACCACGGATAAAATATCCGGTGGTGTAAGAGGCGGCATTGAATATAATGTGTCCGCAAATGGTCCGCAATTGAAAACCCTCAATTGCGGACCATTTGCGGATTTGCATTACGGCCGTGTAAGACCAGCCTTAGGGCCAGTTCACACGGAGTTAACGCGCTCGCATTCTGACACATGTATACGTGCCAGAATGTGCGCCCGTTAACTCCGTGTGAACTGGCCCTTAGTGTGGTTCAGGTAATCTGTGGGTCTCCTTGGCTTTTGGGTCAGATGGAAGCTGCAATCTCAGTACTGATGCCTGTGATTATTATCTGCATACAAATTTTGGGGCAAATCTGGAACAAATTATGTGCTGCAAATTGAAAAACCCACAGAACGCTGTCGAATCTGACACTTGTGGATGAGGATTTCTAAACCCCAGGCACATGCATTATATTGTACTTTGTTGCTGCTTTTTGCTATGCCATGTGATCGACATAATAAATTAAACATAATTAGTAATGTAAAAAGTTAGAAAATTGAAATATGTGATGAAAAGAAATAAGGCTAAACAGGTCAGACAAATGATAACAAAATTGTCCCATCCTTTTCGGTGTTAATGATAAAAGTAAAACAAGGATGATCTTGTTGGATCATAACAGACATTTCCAAATATTAGTCTTCTGCAAAACTTTGTGGGGTCTGCAATATCTTGTGTTTGGTTGTCTTAATGCAAACACCAATAGAATAGTGCCCCCCAGTGGACACTTTGCGCATGAAAACCCTGCCATGGTTTGTGATACTATGTATCTTTTGATGTGTGGGAAGAAAGAAGTATCTAGTAAGACTAGAATCACATCTGCAGTTTTTGTAGCAGTTTTTGGAGAGTATCCAAAAAGAAGCAAAAAGTATAAAGGAAAGTTAAAGCGTCTTTGGAGTTAATCCAAAAGAAAAGGTAAAAGTGTAAAGGAATCCCCTCTCTTTTGTATCCAGTTCTGTGCATAGATCTGCAGCACAAGCTACATTGAAAAGGAGGGAGCTGTTTCAGTAACAGAGATGAAGCAGTGTCCACAGGGATCAGAGGAAGTGCTGCCGAATATGTTGGCAGCAAATATTATTCACAACTGACTTGTTATCACCCCCGAGAATACAGCTGATGTTATAACACAAACATATATAATAATATAAGTGTAATATTCCAATAAAGTGCAGAAATATTAACTAACAAGCAGTCACATTTTTCCTGATTCTATTTAAGATTACAATATGGTACTGATATAATGAATGCAAGAGTATCAGGTCATGGTCACTGCCCCCTGCAGGTCATAAAGCGACTACATTTTCTATCATTAGTTGCAATGTAGTAGCATAACATTGCAACTACTTGTCATCATGTAACCTTATCTAAAATATAAATGGTTGTTTCCAGGTACAGCAGTAGTTTACATACCATAGACAGCAACCTTTCCTTTGTGTCATATCCACACAGCAGACCATGACCAGAAGAATATAGAGCAAAGTATACAACGCATAGAGCATGAAGACACAACTGTAGGACACACAAGAGACAACAAACCTATATTAAGTGGAGATGTTAAAGGGATCCTATCTTTTAAACACATTTTTTTCTCCCTAACATGTCGGAATAGCCTTAAGAAAGGCTATTCGTCTCCTACATTTCCTTTTCTTCTCCGCGCCACCATTCTCCTGCAATCCCGGTTTTTCTCGGTATGCAAATGAGCTCTCTCACAGCACTGGGTGCGGGCCTCAGCGCTCAAACAGCACTGGGGGTGTCCCCAATGCTGACAGAGAGGTCTCCAGTGCCTCCTCCATCTTCTTCTGCGACGAGGTCTTCACCGCGTCTTCTTCCGGCAGCTTCTTCCTACTTCTAGGCCTCGGGCCTAGGGCAAGCCTACTTGGCATGCCCGCCGGCCACAAGAAAAATGACCGCTTCCACAGTATTGTAAGCGGCTATTTTTCTTGTGGCTGTGGGCATGCGCAGTCGGCTTGCCCTAGGCCCCAGGCCTAGAAGTAGGAAGACGCTGCCGGAAGAAGACGCGGTGAAGACCTCGTCGCAGAAGAAGATGGAAGAGGCACTGGAGACCTCTCTGTCAGCATTGGGGACACCCCCAGTGCTGTTTGAGCGCTGAGGCCCGCCCCCAGTGATGCAAGACAGCTCATTTGCATACCGAGAAAAACCGGGATTGCAATGAACTGTGGCGCGGAAAAGAAAAGGAAAGGTAGGAGACAAATAGCCTTTCTTAAGGCTATTCCGACATGTTAGGGCTCGTTCACACGGAGTAAACGCGCCACGCATTGTGGCGCGTTTACGGCGCGTGTATGCCGCGTTTTTATACGGTGGTAAAAAAAGGCGTACACGTGCCGTAAATGCGCCACAATGCGTGGCGCGTTTACTCCGTGTGAACGAGCCCTTAGGGAGAAAAAAATGTGTTTAAAAGATAGGATCCCTTTAAACAGCTACCTAAGGCTAAAGCTGTGGATGAAGGTGACTTCCGCCCCTGTACATAGCGGCCACAGCGTCATCTCTCAACTGAATGTTATTTTGTTTTGGCAACATTTTTGGCTACGTTCACAGTGAATTCTTCTTTCTTAATTTGTATTTGCTAAAATCTATAATAAAACACAGTGAAGGTTTAGCTAAACATGACTGAATAATACAGTGACAACGTACATACAGGCGGTGCACAACAGTGACGTCTTTCTGAAGGAGAGCTGAGGCACTACAGAACCTTCCAGCAGATCCAAGCTGGTACGTCTGGCCTGGATTCCCCATGTGAAATCTGTTAGAGGTGGTTACATATCCACAAATAACAACAAGTGAAAAGACAGGAAAATGTCAGTGCTGTTGTTCATAGCAATTGCTTTATCCATTTTTCTGGTTGTGGGCAGGGAGCTCTGTCACTGCTGGCTCAAAGACATCTCCAAGATGTTACATCTTGGGACATGTCAACCTGCCATAAAGACCACAACCCCACATGGGTAATGTCTGCCAGTTGACAGAAGTCAGAGTGGCGGAATGACACACAGATCCCTTTTTTCCCTCCTACTTCTACACCCACTCATCGGCACCATGCCATGTTACACAAGATATAATGGAGAGACAGAAGGCTGTCCCGCTGAGGGAAGCCCAGGCTGCCATGATATGGAAAACAGAAACAAACAGAGGAGAACCTCTCAGCCATCATGTAAAATGTACAGTAAATGCTTTCAGGGGAGAGGAGATGGATTGTCAAATATAACAGATTACTGGACTGACAATAACTCCAAATTATTTTAATATATTTTTACTAAATTCTGCATTCTCTTCCTTCGTCTGGTGGAGGTGAGCTTAACCAGGTAAGGGCCTGACATATGATAGGGAAATCTGTTGCAACTTACTATCCAAATGGCACATGCTGCATAGAAAAGCACGTGCATACAAGATCAATGTAAGTATTAAATAAATGTATATCATACATTAGCATATATAGACCAAATACTAAATATACTGCGATATATCCATCAAATCCATTCTATATCAGCTCCCATATCTCTGCATATAAGTTTTTATGGCTACCATTTACATCAGCATCCACACAAAGAGCTACAACTAGTTTTAACCACTTGACAGTACAGGAAAACTCAAAGACTTGGAAAAAAAAAATTGCAAGTCTAAGGTTGGCCATACACTTTAGATTTCGGTTGGCTATCATCCAATTAAAGGGGACATTTTTTGCTCTGATTCCACTAACAAGTAAACTGCCAAAGCCGTGAGTGGACTGAGCAGAAGGTAGAAGTAGAAGTTTCTAGATATTTTCCATTCCTTTTGTAGAAATTCCTGGATTTGGCTAAAAACCGCAGAAACTTCTGCAACAAAAAGCAGCTTTTCAGCAACGTGGGACCTCAGCCTAAGTCTCAGGGTTTTTTACTGTAGTAAAAACAGCTTAAGAAAATGCCATACCCAGAGCATGCTGCGTTTGGAACAAATGCTTTAGAACCAAAAAATTCAACTCAGTTTATAGGCGTTTCTTGCTGCAAACAAAAAAGATGCTTAAAGAGGACCTTTCATGGATTTGGGCACATGCGGTGTTATATACAGCTTACCCGATCTGTGCCCTGGGTGAAGAGCTATCGGTACCGGTACCGTAGCTCTTCACAGTCAGAAGGGCGTTTCTGACAGTCTGTCAGGAATGTCCTTCTGCACAGCAGCACCAATTGCACTGTAGAGTGTGAGCGGGGAGGAACGCCTCCTCCCCTCCTGATAATACTCGTCTATGGAGTAGCTCTTCACCCAGGGCACAGATCGGGAAAGCTGACAGTGCGCTGAATTCAGCGTACTGTTGGCTTTCCAGCGGTATGTAAAACTGCATGTACCCAAATCCCTGAAAGGTCCTCGTTAAAAGCCCACAAAAGGTAGTTACGCCACTGTATGCCAACAAGGAGCTGGTGTAGACTCCTGTTTAGGCAAAAGAACCCTTAAGGATGTGTCTACTTTATGACAAGGTGTGCACCTCCTCAGTAGCTCCACATTCCTCCTTCAGGTAGGAATAGGTGTCAGGTCTAAATTATTGTCCTGAGAACAAGTTCTTTTATTGTCATGTTACCCTTACACAACACTTTATAGTTTGTCTTAAGTAAATTACAGTTTACAGACAGGAAATGAGGGACAATAAGATTTCTTTGGCCTAGAGCTAAAATCCTCGCCCAGCTTGGTTAAAATTCCTAGCAGGAGTGAGGTTACTATCAGCAAAGATGTTCTCATCATGGAGGACTCTGGAAATGTAATACAGTATATACATCATGTATTTATACTGTGCCGTATACTCAGCCTGATGTCACCACATGTTGTTGTGTCTACATTGATGCTTATGCCTTTTAAGTCTTTAAGTTAAAATCCAAGTAGCCAACGCTAACAAATTATCCATTAGGACTTTGCTTACATTGAGTATATACAATGAACATATAATACAGCGTGGGCTTTCATGATCTATATATAGGTTCATGAGTTATCCTAATGTTAGGTCATCTTATGCTGTCATAAAGCTTCCATGGAGGTTGTCACCAAGCATTCCTGGAGTCCTGATTTTCAATCTTTCCTTGCTAGAATCCCACTTTGCTGTAAGTGTAAAATGCAGCATTTTTTTCCTCGGCATTTTCACCGTGGGTAAACAGCAGCGTTTGTGCCTTATGGGGCCCCAGCCTAAATGAGTCTTTTGGGACATCTATCTATTGCATAGGTTTGTAGGTTGGTGCCTCACCCTGGAAACCCCTGGTGAGTGGGACAAGCTACAGTATTAGGCAAAGCCACTAGTATAGACAAGCCCATGATGGGTGCAGTCTCTTCATTGTGTTTAGAATGGGTCATTAATGTTTGATCAGAGGGGTCTGACCTCTGGAGCCCATGCTGAATGAGGTTAAATGTAGTCTATCATTGGGAATTTGTTTTTTAAGTAAACACACATTGGAATAGCCTTTAGAGAGGCTATTCTAGTCCTACCTCTCTTTCTTTCCTGCTCACAGCTGTTTTTGAAATATATCATTTTTGACAAATATGTAAATGAAGCTCGGGGAGCACAAGGGTTGTTTCCCTTGTGCTCCAAGTACAGCATCGTCATATGGTTGAGTACTGAGGGGCAGGGGGCACAGCAGCCGTCTCTGTCTTCAGCGGGATCCAAATCCTGCGCATGTGCTGTTTCCTCTTGTAGGGATATGTTAAAGATGGCCGGCGAAATTTGGATCTCGTTGAAGACAGGGGGCTACGAAGGCAATGAATAGAATGACGAGAAGAACTAATCTACATGGAAGAACGGCCCAGGAGGTGGCATCAACGGTATGACACCGCTGTGCCCCCTGAGCTTCATTGACATATTTGCCAAAAACAATATATTTCAAAACCAGCTGTGAGCAGGAGGAAAGAAAGAGAGGTAGAGCTAGAATAGTTTTTGTAAAGGCTATTCCAATGTTTACTTAGAAACAAAATCCCCAATGATAGACTCCCTTTAAACTCCCAGAGTAAAAAATACCTCTAATAGAAAAGAACTTACTGACTAATATTTTGCTCTAGAGCAGGGGTAGGGAACGTTCCGCTCTCCAGCTACTGTGAAACTACAACTCCCAGCATGCTCCATTCACTTCCATAGGAGTTCCAAGAACAGCAGAGCAAGTATCCATGCTGGGAGTTGTAGTTTTGCAACAGCTGGAAAGCCAAGGTTCCCTACCCCTGCTCTAGAGCCTTTCTGCACCTAGCACAGGATTGTCACTTATACCTGTACATTGCCTTGCTATTCATTGTTCCTATAAGCAGATTATTACAGTTCCAGTGGAACAGAGGCACCAATATACTGCCAGACTCCATAAACATCTATAGCAATTACTATGGCTGGTCTTACACGCCCGTAATGCTTTTACGGTCTGCATGTTGCTGATCAGCAACACTAGTTGCTGATCATCAACATACACTCCGCAGATGCCCGTAAACTGCTGCACTCGCCCATAGAGTTCTATGAGCAAGTCCGTGCAGTGCCGTGAATTGCAGCCATTACGGACATGTTCTAAAAAGTGCGGACCTCGGTTGTGGCCTGGCACACCACGGATAAAATATCTGGTGGTGTAAGAGACCGCATTGAGTATAATGTGTCCGCAAATGGTCCGTAATCGAAAACCCTCAATTGCGGACCATTTGTGGCCTTAAATTACGGTCGTGTAAGACCAGCCTATTATCTACTGTAACATGACACATCCCCCATCCATCTCATATAAAGAGTAGAGGCAGGGATTTGGTGGTCTCGCATATTGTCAACAAATCCTAACAAAGTTCTCCAGAGTGCAGCCTTTGCTTTAGCAGTGGGATGTGTAGAATTATGGGCATGACTTGTGAAGTACAGCTGGTGTGACGTACTTACCAATGTAATATTGTATAGAACTTCTGTCTTTTCTTAGCCTGCAGGTTCTGGTATGCCCACATTGTACTTGAGCCTCATTTGTATATTTAGAATAATAGTTTTGTCAAGGCAATGGTGCATGTATTGGTCTATGTACAGGTATGATGATGCTTAGCATAATTTCCCAATGCACTGTGGCTCATTTGATATTAAGTTTCACAATGACAGTTACAAGTTATACTGGATCATTCCCCACTGGTATATATTGTATACTGTACATATCAATCTGTTTACCTCATCCTGCCCTGTAACACCCAGATCACACCACATATTCAATGTGACATTTACTCACAGGATGTCATAAATCATATATATATATATATATATATATATATATATATATATATATATTGGGGAAGTTAGCTCAGTAGAAGCAGTGGCGTGAACCCAACTAGTCAAGACAGGGACACAAAATATGTACCAAAATGGTTTATTTAGAAAAAAAAACAGGAAAATAAATAAACCTTAACTTCAGGCACAAAATGAGCAAAACAAAATACAGCCTTAGGGGGCATTCACACGGAGTAACGCTGGGCGTGTATCACAGCCGTACACGCCGGCGTTACGGCAGACTGCCGAACACTTCCCATTCACTTCAATGGGAGCGCTCGTAACAGCGGCGTTTACGAGCGCTGCCATTGAAGTGAATGGGAAGTGTTCGGCAGTCTGCCGTAACGCCGGCATGTACGGCTGTGATACACGCCCGGCGTTACTCCGTGTGAATGCCCCCTTAACTTTAGGCAAAAACTAAATAAAAACCTGCTCGTCTGAGCCACTAGCTAAACAGAACTGATAACCTAACTTGTTCGTGTGGCTTGCTTCCAGCCACATGAACCAAACAGGAGCAATATAGTCTCACCAGACTCAGGGTTACAGGACAGAACCACACACCTCCTTTCACCCCATGGAACTGCCATGTACCGCAGGCTCTGCAGCCTTTTATGGGTCAGTAATGGGCCAAGGATCTACACCTGTGCTGAGACCTACTCCAGGACCTCACATATGTCAGAAACCTGGGGCTGAGATATCTGGACTCCAGCACTCTGCCATCCACCTTCTCACAATATATATAGAAATGAATTTATGTTTCCTGTTTTTTATCCAAGGCTGAATGACTGCACCACATTTGGCACAGAGATAAATCAAGCACTTCTGAAGGTTTTGCACTAGCTTTCAGCTCTCTAGGACCTACCATTCTTGACATATTCACAAGAACACTTATAACACCACTGTCATCCACATCAATGGGCTTCTGACTTATTCCATCAGATGAGCCATATTAGCCAGCAGAAGTTTTAAACCAGTTTGCCACAGGACTTTTTCTTATCCAAACACAAGGCTCCTTTTTGGATTGGGTTTCAGTTTATAGAAACGGTCAATCCAGGCACAGTCCATTCAAGATGAGCAATGCCATAAGTAAAGAAAAATGGTTGGGTTGTTTTGGAAACCTGGTCTTAAAATGGTGATAAAGTTAGGGAGGCTACAAATGAAGGACCTGAAAGATTCTATTGGCTAAGACAACAGAGATTCAGATATACAGTCCTATGAAAAAGTTTGGGCACCCCTATTAATCTTAATCATTTTTTGTTCTAAATATTTTGATGTTTGCAACAGCCATTTCAGTTTGATATATCTAATAACTGATGGACACAGTAATATTTCAGGATTGAAATGAGGTTTATTGTACTAACAGAAAATGTGCAATATGCATTAAACCAAAATGTGACCGGTGCAAAAGTATGGACACCCTTATCATTTTATTGATTTGAATTCCCCTAACTACTTTTTACTGACTTACTGAAGCACAAAATTGGTTTTGTAACCTCAGTGAGCTTTGAACTTCATAGCCAGATGTATCCAATCATAAGAAAAGGTATTTAAGGTGGCCAATTGCAAGTTGATCTCCTATTTGAATCTCCTCTGAAGAGTGGCATCATGGGCTACTCAAAACAACTCTCAAATGATCTGAAAACAAAGATTGTTCAACATAGTTGTTCAGGAGAAGGATACAAAAAGTTGTCTCAGAGATTTAACCTGTCAGTTTCCACTGTGAGGAACATAGTAAGGAAATGGAAGACCACAGGGACAGTTCTTGTTAAGCCCAGAAGTGGCAGGCCAAGAAAAATATCAGAAAGGCAGAGAAGAAGAATGGTGAGAACAGTCAAGGACAATCCACAGACCACCTCCAAAGAGCTGCAGCATCATCTTGCTGCAGATGGTGTCACTGTGCATCGGTCAACTATACAGCGCACTTTGCACAAATAGAAGCTGTATGGGAGAGTGATGAGAAAGAAGCCGTTTCTGCACGTACGCCACAAATAGAGTTGCCTGAGGTATGAAAAAGCACATTTGGACAAGGCAGCTTCATTTTGGAAACAAAAATTGAGTTGTTTGGTTATAAAAAAAGGCGTTATGCATGGCGTCCAAAAAGAAATAGCATTCGAAGAAAAACACATGCTACCCACTGTAAAATTTGGTGGAGGTTCCATCATGCTTTGGGGCTGTGTGGCCAATGCCGGCATCGGGAATCTTGTTAAAGTTGAGAGTCGCATGGATTCCACTCAGTATCAGCAGATTCTTGAGAATAATGTTCAAGAATCAGTGACGAAGTTGAAGTTACGCCGGGGATGGATATTTCAGCAAGACAATGATCCAAAACACCGCTCCAAATCCTCAGGCATTCATGCAGAGGAACAATTACAATGTTCTGGAATGGCCATCCCAGTCCCCAGACCTGAATATCATTGAACATCTGTGGGATGATTTGAAGCGGGCTGTCCATGCTCGGCGACCATCTAACTTAACTGAACTTGAATTGTTTGTCCAAAATACCTTTATCCAGGATCCAGGAACTGATTAAAAGCTACAGGAAGCGACTAGAGGCTGTTATCTTTGCAAAAGGAGGATCTACTAAATATTAATGTCACTTTTCTGTTGAGGTGCCCATACTTTTGCACCGGTCAAATTTTGGTTTAATGCATATTGCGCATTTTCTGTTAGTACAATAAACCTCATTTCAATCCTGAAATATTACTGTGTCCATCAGTTATTAGATATATCAAACTGAAATGGCTGTTATAAACACCAAAATATTTAGAACTAAAAATGATTAAGATTAATAGGGGTGCCCAAACTTTTTCATAGGACTGTACATATACAGTATGTTGGCTTCATATCAGTAGAAGTTTTTAACCACAAAACAAAAGTGCAATATTTGTGACAAGTTTTGTAATTACAAGAATGAATTTCTCTATATGTTTTCATCTCTTATATGAAATATTTATTAAATGGTCACTAACATTTCAGACAACTTAGCCTCATTTCATAGAACATGTGATTCTGGACCAACATGTAATGCACTTTAATGAAAAACGTGACTGCTCTTTTCCTTAACAATCTCTCTAAGGTTCCTGTCACTAGCTAATTTACAGTTACTTTCTTTCAGGATTGTTTGAACACGTTGGTGGACCCAGTGCAAAGGTTTCATAAGTGCCCCCCATCACCACCACTTAGTAATAGCTTAGTGGCCTTCACACAGTATAAGGGCTCCTGCACACGGAGTTGACGCGAGCGTACTTTAGCATAATACACATGTATAGAATACACATGTAAAAAATCACACTCCCATTGACTTCAATTGAATATTTTACATGTGTAAAAAAAAACAGTCAAAAAATGCGCCAAAAACCGTGACTCGTTTTTTGCCGCATTTTTTACACATGTAAAAGATTTCATTGTAGTCAATGTGAGTGTTATTTTTACACGTATATTCTATACATGTGTATTATGCTAAAATGCACTCGCTGAATTCAATATAATGTCCTGCCCAAGTTACCTCCACAGTTTAATAGTTTAATGTCCCCCTCTAGCTACCCCCACAGCATAATGTCCCCCTCCAGTTATCCTCACAGTATAATGTTCCCATCCATCTTCCCCACAGCATAATGTCCCCCTCCAAGTGCACCAACAGCATAATGTCCCCCTCCAAGTCCACCCACACTATAATGTCCCCTTCCAGCTGCCCTCACTGTTTAATGTCCCACTCCAGTCTCCCTCAGTTTAATGTCCCCTCCAGCTGTACCAACAATTTAATGTCCCCCTGCAGTTACCCCCTGTTTAATGTCCCTCTCCAGCTAATACTCACCTCTCCTCACTCCCCTGCTCTTTATAGACTGGAGTCTTCAGGCAGCTGCAGGTGCAATGTAAGCGATGTCATCACACTGCGCCTGAAGCTCCAGGGGAAGGGAGGGAATGAATGGTGAAGCAGGTAGCAGATAGTTCCTTGCCTCATCATTGTATATAACTTACCAGCATCCTGAGGACAGTGATGATTTGAAGTTTGGGGTAACTTAGAAAAGCAGGGCAGCAAATTCAGGACTCTCCTGCTGTCCCAAGGGGGTCCCTGGTACCATAGGGCCCAATGCACATACACCATTGGCCCTATGGTTAAAGTAGCCCTTCCTCCTTTGTTACCTGTGAAATACATCCCTATAAGCAAGATGGAGAGACATTGAGGTTAGGGGGAGCGTTTTTCTCTCTTCCTACAGTGAATGCAGATGGGAGGAACTGATTCTCCTCACAGCCTAATACATGTCTACAAACTACAGGGACTCAACATTCTGAACATTTCACAGATTATAGTCCATTATATGTAATATAATGTATATATTATGTGTATTTGTATCTACTTCTGGCTGCTTGTGTGATTACATCAGCTAATGAATCAGCTTTATGGCCTGCTCAGATATTACTCTTTTCCTTTTTTTTTGTAGATTGTGAACCCACATAGATCTCACAATGTACATTTTTTCCCTATCAGTATGTCTTTTTGGAATATGGGATGGAAATCCATGCAAACACGGGGAGAACATACAAGCTCCTTGCAGATGGTTTTTTGCCCTTGGTGGGATTTGAAGACCAGGACCCCAGTGCTGCAAGGCTGTAGTGCTATCAACTGAGCCACCATGTGGCCCCACATTACTCTTTTCCTGTATGGGAGATGCTAGAATGGAATAGGTATCTGTATGTATAAGTCTTGTATTTGCAGTTTAGTGTTACCTGATCCCTTATGTAATGGTCACTTGGGCTTTTCTCAGCTATTTGTTTGCTCTTGTACAGTTACTCCTGGCAGAATTACATGCTAGACTAGGTTCACATCTCCACTGGTCTCTCCGTTGTTCAGGTCTGCCAGGGAAACTGAATGATGGAGAGACGAACATGGACACCGGCGAACCCCATTGACTGTAATGAGGCCCTCCTGGCATCTGTAAACTTCAAAACTGAAACCGTTCGAAAGAAAATTCCTCCATGCAGGATTTTTCTTTCTGCCGATTTCTGGCAGTTTGGGCATAACTTAGCCTAACCAAGCCAAACTGATTATAATGGATAGGGAAGGGGACAGACTGCTACTTATTGTACATGTCCGCAGCCTCAAAGCAAAATGTACTTTAGCCAAAATGAGGATATTAACAGCATAAAAACTGATAGGACTCCATGCACGAAGGCTTATACAGTCGTAGAACACACTGCCCAGCACATACAGTATTTCAACTTTTCTTGAAAACTCAGGTACCCTTTAATACATCCAGCATTGTATGTATTGATGGATTATAACCTGTGCCTTGTCCCTCTGCAGTTCAATGATGATTGATGCAACACTAATGATGAAGCCGGTGGTTGCATTTCCCCGAACTGCTCATTGCTGTTGATTAATGGCCTCCTTCCTTTCCTCCTTTACCTTATTATTCGCTTGCACTGTGTAGGAGATGGAGATGTGTCAGATCGAGGGCGGTAAACATCCTGTGAGAGGACAGGGAAGCTCTGTGATGCTGAATGAAGACACAGATCCCACACTCACATGTGCTTTAAATACATGACACTTTGATATAGAGAGAGAGTACAAGGCCAATCGCAGACGTTGTGTGGGTAGACTGAGGATTAGCAGACTGTATTTGTGATCTAGAATGCATACTTCTGTTTTCCCTCCTACATGTCACCCTGCGGCACAAAGGTGCACACATTGCTGCATATTGTCACCAGGGGATGTCATCAATACTCTGACCATGTACATTATCTGCAGCACACATGCACCATGTAACAGAAAACATGTTTCTAGCAAACATGCATTTATACATACAGTACTATCATATGTTCATGAATTCTGCCTTATAATACACAGAGGGCTCTAATAAACATGTTCCGTATATTGAGGCTCTACCTTACCAAAAAATAGTTCATAGATTGTAAGCTCTTGTGACCAAGGCCCTCAGTCCTATTATGTGAATTGATTTATTACTCTGTAATGTCTCATTTGTCTGTTTCTGAACCCCACAAATTGTAAACTGCTGCAGAATATGTTGGTGCTATGTAAATAAAATGTATTGTTATTATTAGCTGAGTATTTTAATAGAGTTTACAACATGTATTCTTTTCTTATCAGGTGTATCCTATGGAGATGTGATTGCTTACAGTACATCTACTCAGCTTTAGCAATGGAGATCCCCTTTTAACACCAGGTAATGAAGGTTCTGAAAATAAACTTATTAAATTGTGATGCTGTAAGAAAGCCCAATGATGTCTGAAACTTCATTTGTGTGTTTAAGCTATTAAATGTATTTCTATGATACTGGTCCTTTAAAATCTCTGTTCAAAGCCAGAGAGCAAGTGCCTTCAGTCTTCATAGAAAAGAATGGAAGCACCAGAAACTCCTGACCATGCTCATTCTGCCGTTTAGGACATTCCCATTCAGTCATCCTGATGAAGGTCAGAGGCATAACTTGCAACTTCTGGCCCCCATGCAAAATTTGTAATGGGGTCCCTACCTTCCTTGTGTCTTTTAGAAAAACAGTATATCTTATGTGGCAGAAAGACCTCTTGGCCCCCTCGGGGTTCAGAATCAGTAGCGACTGTTCCCACTGCATCCCCTATAGCTACACCACAGGTGAAGGTCAGTTACCTATCCAATATACTTTTATGTCCTCTCTGATTTCCGGCTATAACAATAAATAAGGGGTGGTCACAGTAAAACCTCTTTAACATTGATACAAACCTTTATTGTTAGTGCTAATCTTAATACCGTGTTATATCTGGCGCCTTGCAGCACTGTATCTAGAGATCACAATAACTGGATTTTGTCATTCAGCTACTGCCTGTCATGGGAGTTCACACTTTGTTCTATCCTTGTGTGTCACCAAATTCTCATAAGCAATTAGCTAATCAACAGGATGTTAATGAACTGAAGGTTGAGGAGATGAAGGGTAAAGATATTTCAATATACAACGTCATATTTTATTGTAGGACACACGTCCTCTCCAGATCATTCTGTAACAGGCTGGAAGAAGTATCTGACTTATTAGCTGGAGTACAAGGTACATGACCTATCATCATGGTGGCAGCTTGCAAATTACCTGGACCGATCAGATGACTTCAGTATGCACGCCTTAGCATCATGACTGGTGGCAAATCAGAATGAAGATGACTTCTGATACATTTCCTTATATTCATTCTCCACTGACAAAGAGAAACACCAGGATAGTAACTATTAATAGATACAGCTACATTCAATGCTTCATTGGTGAAGGATAACGTTATAGATAACATACAGCGATACTACCAAATGCAAGTTTTATCGACCATACGGAGCGAGGTCCATCATCAACGTACACTTGGCAGACACCAACGGTTCACGTGCCAAGTTATTGTCACAGCTGGCTGAGCGACTAGAACGCACATGAGTAATATTTTGGCTGCTTAATTTATGCAATTTTACCAAGAAAAAATCAGTTTCCAGTTAACGCATTACAGCCACTTCTTCCCATCCCATATGTCTATAAAGTCCAAAAGTGGTGTGTGTAACAGCAACGGTTCCTAACTTTTATATGTCATAGACTGTCAGAATTTGTGACTGGTTTGGGTTCACATGCTGAAATCCCACTGACTTTTTACTAGTCCATAAAACTCTCCTTTCACTCTCCGAACTGAACTGATCAAAATCTGGGCACATTTCTCATCTGAGCACTTCTGCTGCTTTGTTTTAGTAATGGGCAGGGTTCTTAGCTTCCGTGCCGAACTGAGCTGATCAAAAAATGGGCACGATGCTCAGCCGAGCACTTCTGCTACTTTGTTTTAGTGATTGGCGGGGATCTTATCTCCAGTGCTCCAAATGATCAAGACTTCTGTCATGTCATTATGACATGTCAAAAACTTTTTAAATAATAAAGCGGTTTTCCTACCATGACAGCTACATGCTTTCTTATATGCCCAGTGTGAACCCCCATTGCAGTTGAAAGTTGAAAACTAACAAGTAGCAGATCTCGCTCTAGCAGACCTGAGCTATTGATGTATTACAGTTCACCCATACACCTGAATAGCCAGTCACTGTATTGAGGTAAAACAGTTGCTTTTGCCAAAAGTCTCAGGAACCTGATCTGTGCTGTGGCTCACAAACTAAAGGTCTTTTCTCCAGTGAGGCAACCTTGGGGCTGTTTAAAGAAGATGTTTCACCACCTCCACCAGTTCTAATTCTTACAATCTATTAATAACCACTGTTGCACTGATTCCAGAACAGTCAGAATTTTTACTCTAGCCCCCACCATTCCTGAGCAACAAACAATAATACTTTTGGTGCCTTAATGTAAGGGAATTGCTAGAGGAGCAATTCCCCAGTAGCACTGGAATTCCTTGGAAGAAGGGGCACAACAAGACAGTGAGCCCTAAGCTGAACCCACCGCTGCCCCTATCTGCTTGCCTTACTTCTCTAGGTGGCAGAGGACAACTGGTCAACAAAGCCCTTCCTGTGTAGGTGACATCAAAGAACCAAGACAAACAGCCACAAAGGAAGGTCAACTAGCCAAGGATTCGGTAACAGTCGAGCAACGCAGTACAGAATCAAAATACAAGAGAATTATCAAAAGGGAAGCCAGAGGTCAGTAATATAATAGTAGCAGACAGAGGAGCTTAGCAGAGACAAGGTCTAAGGACAGTATCAATAGCCAGCATGGCTGTGTGGGCTAATGACTTGTATTTAGGAAGCCAAAGACCCACCCTAGGCTTGATTGGTAGACAGGCTGTCAATCACACAGGCCAGACTAGAATTAACTATTTGATGATCAGAGAGAAACAAGGTACAGGAGATGGGTGTGGTGGAAATTCAATTACAGAGGAGAGGTAATAGAGCAGTATTCACACAGTGCAATGAAAAACTCTAAGCAAAGAATCAAAATGAGCCTGCCTCCTGCACCGCAGTGTGCATGCGGAGGGCGGCGCAAAGATCTCCAATCAGAGGCAGCCAGTGTCAGAGCTCAGAATCACACTCCTTGTCTGCTCCTGCCTGACACCGCCCTCCTGACAGTACAGAGACTAAATAGTATAAGAAAAACCAAAGCTAACAGTATTGATTGCTCAGGAACAGTAGGGGCTATAGAAAAAATTCCAACTGTGCCAGAATTAGTGGATCTGTAGCTATTAAAAGATATAAAGAGAAGGACATGTTAGAAGTGGTGAAAGGTCCTCTTTAATTTAAAAGCCTACTTTTATGTACCCTTCTATGGAATCCTGTTTTAATCATGTTTATAAAGTGTGTATCTTACTCTGGAGGACCTAACCTGTCCTGAAATACACAGACAAACCAATGATCTGAGCGAGCACCTTGACGGGTTTCCTCACAGATTACAGCTGATCGCTGGGGGTGCCACCAGTTGACCACTGTATGATCAGATTATTGTTGAGGGGCCTTTCGTTTCATAAAGTATGTTCTAACTTCTGAACCTAAATGACTGCTGACAGATACAGAACAATACATGCGAAGGTTTCTGGAGGTAATGAGAAATTAAGTATGTCTAGTAATCCCATAGAATGTCAGTGTATCTAACCAAAGATGTCTGATAATGGCTACAAGCAGAAATGTTTATTTAATGGGAAATGTCTCTGGTTTGGTCAGGAGTTGAGAGCTTTTAATACAAATCTCTGAATGTTATTATTGGCTTCATTATCTAAGTCAACTTTTGCTTCAGTCGCTCTTTAAAGTGAACCTTATGGAAACATTACAATGACTTGCCCTCATTTATCATCTTTAGGCTAAGCACACACTGGTATTTTTTGCTCCGTTTTCTCCTCTGTGACCATTTTAAGTAAATGTTATAGATGACAGCAGAGAGACAGCAGTGAAAAAATGGGTCAGCAAAGAGTAAAGGTTACTTGGCCCACCGCAAACCTCGAGACGTTAAATGTACCCTCCGAGTCTTATGTAAATCTGAAATATTAATGGAAATAGCCTGTTAAAGCTTGAAAAATTATTTATTCTATTGAAATAATTTTATAAAAATCCTCCTGTTTCTAAATATCTTCATTAGCTACGTGTCATATTGTCCCGATGGTCTTATCCTAGTATGTTGATCTTATTGATGGATCTGCACAATAGTAAGCATCACTTCACTGAGAGGGTCCAGGTGACCCGACTCAGCTACTGAGCATGTGCGACCACCAGCACAGGACACATTAGATGGCTTGTCTGAGAGGAAATCAAATGAACAGTAGGAGGCACCATAACAAGCATGTAAAAGCTAAATCCAGAAAAAGGAGCATTCTATTTTAATACTCCAACTGAAAAATGTCCAATGTTTTATGTGACCTAAGGCTGTGCCTTCTCTCCACCTGGGGATTACCTTTCCCATTCCGCTTGAAAAATGTGGAGAGAAAAGCGCTTAACCCCTTTCGGCTGGAAACTGAGCAGAAACCCGGAAGACTTCATTATAGTCTATGGGGTCCGCGGGTAACCACTTTTATAAACAGATAGGTTTCCGTTCGGGGGTCCCCAAGAAGATTCACCGAACAGAAACCTGAACGCAGGTGGAACCTAACGTAACAGAAGTACAATGATTGAGCCACCCCTTTAAAGAGAATGTATAACCATGTTTTAAATATTTAAAAAAAATAGATAGTGAACTATATCACTTTTTTCTAATATGTTTCTATTTACTGATCAAAGATTTCTCTCTTCTATTCTTTTTACATGATTTTGAGGGCTGCCATCTTGCCAGAGCTTCTCACCTGCATTTAGTGTTAGCCATGCCCATGGGTAGCAATAGAATGGAACTGACTTATTGAGGTCTATGGGTGAGTTTTCTTGATAACACAGGGAGAAGGATCAAATAAGTTGTAACATTATCTATTATCAGCAGTGTGGTTCAGTAGTGTTATCTATAGATATGTAATTTTCCATAGCTATTCAAACCATCTTAAATGAGGTGACTGCTGCAAAGAAAATCTCCACATATTTGACATGTATCAGTATATTATTAGGCTTAATGGCCAGAGTGAAAATTTAAAGATTTAGTGGTTTTTCAAAAAATATAGATGTAGACATGGAAAAATGTTACAAAAATCAAAATTCTTAAAAATATGTTTAAGATAAAGATATGGTTTAAAAAATGGGCAATTTATGGTGGCACATTTCTTTTAAAGGGGTTGTCCCATGAAAAGCATCCAACTATACTGCTAGTTTATGTGGATTTAAGACTTTTCCTAAATACATTGCTTTATCAAAACTGGTTTGTTTGGCCGCTAGCTTAACTTATTCACTTCATTGTTGACACTGCATTTCTATGGCCACTGGGCTTATCTGCTTATTTCCCAAGTGACTTAGCTGTCTGCTCTCAGGGGGGGAGCGAGAGGCTGACAAGCAATGGAGATCCTCAGATAGGGGAGGGGGGAGATGAGCGCTCCAGGATTACTGTGCTGTCTATCTTCAGCTTTTCCACTTATCAGCTGGTTTAATTGAATTTGGCTGATAAGGGCTGAGATAAGGAGTCCGTTACCTCTGTATATAATGCAAGCGGACTCAAATCCAGCTCTGCTACATCAGCTTCTACTTCAGCTTCATACTGTGGTAATGCATTTACAACCAATCCCTCATTACTGACTGCAAACATAGCAGATAGCAGAGCAAGTGAAACCCCGCCCACCAATATGCTGAGAAATCCAGGAAGTGAACAGAGCACAGAGCTCTGCAGGCTGCAGAACAAGAGTTATGGGAATACCCCTTTAAGCTAGGGCACTTTGCAGAAAAGCTGCTTTTTTTGTTGTTGATTTTGCTGCGTTTTTTTTTTGTAGACAAACACAGGGGTAACAACAAAAAGAATAGTAAATATATAGGAAACTCTTATACTTTTCCGTCCTGCTAAATCTACTCCTGGATTTGATTCTAAAAACCGCAGCAAAATTTTAGCCTTAAAGAGAGTCTATCACCACCAAAACCTCTGTTATATAACTTCATATGAGGTCTTTAGTGATAGCGGACATAATTTCCTTCTGTCAAAGTGCAATCCTGTTGGCAAGAAAATCCATATTCAATATGCAAATAAGTTGTTTGGTGCTCTGAGGGCGGTGTCATGTCTCCGGAAACATCTTCTTTTCTGGTGACTGCAAATCTTTGTCCATGGGATGTCTGTCTCTGTATTGGTGCTGATGCTGGGTGGTAACCACAAAAGAAAATAGGTACTGCACAGTGCCGCACCTCCCATGAGGCGACCTGAAGCGAGCGCTTCAGGCGGCAGTATGCCAGGGCCTCAGGGAGGGTGGCATTTTTGCTAACCTAAGCCAGTCCAGGACAAGCTGTCCTGGACTGGCTTATCACCGAGCGGTGGTTTGGGGAGGCCACTGGAGCAGCGCTGCAGTCCAGCAGCTTCCCCTCATGCTCAGGCAGAGAGCAGGCAGTCTCCGGGCCTACTCTCTGCCGGCGAACGGGGCTAAGCCCCGCCCCCTTCACTCGGCCATGCCCCGATCCACCCGGCCACGCCCCCGATCCACCGGTCACGCCCCCGATCCGCCCCCTCCTCCCGGCAGGGGGGGCGGCTTTCTGCAGTTAGCCTCGGGCGGCGAAAGGAGCAGGCTCACCCCTGGTACTGCAGTGAGTGTGTCCCCACCCTGAGTGCACCAAACAACTCATTTGCATATGGAATAACATTGGATTTTCCTATGTCACTAACCAGCCCTACAACAACATATAAGTGGTTTAGAAGTGATTTTGGTGATGATAGACTTCCTTTAAGGGACTCCCAAAAAACAACCTCTATAACTACAAATGTAAGAATTTCAGCACATTCTATTTTATGGTGTTTGTGGTTTTTTTTGTTTTTTGTTTCTTTTATGAAGTTATTTTATCTCACACTTTATCTGTTACCTATAGCTACTTAGTAAAATCAGTTTCCTCTTTAAGAAAACTGTACCAGCCCCTTAGGGAGCAGATATTTCAATTAACTAAAACCAGATGAAAATGATGCTATCTCCATACTCAGCTCATTAATAGCAAAACACTTAATTAAAATTTGTATTGCGAGCGAAGTAAACAAATGTGTTAGCAAAGCAGGACATTAATAAAAGAAAGTAATCTCCGGGAATCAGTGGTGTCAGGGCTGTATGAGAGATTGGAATAATGAGAGCACCACTGAAGTATGATGTATACAGATCATATATGTAAACACGCGGTGGACCACACCGGGGAACGGCCCTGCTTCTTCTTCCGTTATACTCCATAGACACCTATCAGAATTAATAAAGAACTGTACATTGTACACACGCATACAGCATCTTTTAACCCTCCCAAGGTTAAGTTATGGAAATTGTGTTTAATAAACATGTGGAAGTGTAAAGTGTACATCATGTGCATATTCATGTTCATTATTTAGTATTATTTATTTATCAACTTGTCAAACTTATCACAAAGCATCCATTCTAATTAGGCCTCATTTACACGTCTACACATATCTGTGCTTACAATAGGCCATGGACCCATTGACTTCTGTATGCGTGTTTTTCTTCTGAGCATGAAGAAGAATCTACCACTCAATTGTAGTAAGTATGCCGTGCCGAATTTAAGTGTGAAGCAATCCAAAACTGGTGACGTTTCTGTCCTTCAAGGGCCTTCATCAGACCATCAGATTGTCGAATTAGGAGAGAAATAGGAGTGTGTTGGAAAGCGGAGAAGCCCAAGTAGAGCCTGGCTGCCGGCCTCTACTTTCTGATGAATGTCTGATGAAGGACTGAAACGTCACAAAATGCTTTAGATTGCTTCTCAATTTGGCAAAACCAGCAGTGGATTGAGCAGAAGAGAGAAGTATAAATACTCCTTACATATTTCTCATTCCTTGTGTAGCCATTCTTGGCTTTAGCTCAAAAAACGCTGCAAATTCTGTAACAAAAAATCAGCGTTTTTCCACGTCGTGGGGTCTCAGTCTTAGTCATCAGTGTTACATGGTAAAAGGTTCTTGTGTACCTTGAAACTACCACAGGACAAGGCAAATTAGATTTTCATACAAAGTGTATCTATCTATGTGCTTTATGTCTTGACCTTGAATAAGAAGGAGGTACATTATAAAAAAGAGAATATTCTTTCATTATCCTATTAATATTATAAATGTGAAAGTTTGTGAGTTTGGATGTTTGTGGGTTTGTGTGTTCGGATATTTGTTAGTCAATCACGCAAAACCCGCTCAACCGATTTGGCTGAAATTTTCCACAAACATAGTTAATACACCCCATTGCGCAATAGGCTACTTTTCGTCACAATAGCGCACATACGTTTTTCCCAGGACCCCCACAAACCACAAACTCACATCACCATCTCTGCAATCTCACACACTTTGGACCATAGCAAGCCACAAAATTCATATTGCCCTCTACAGCCTCGCCCCTAACCCCACACAATCACATATACATATACTTTACCACTTTGCCCCTCACCTTAACGCTACTCCAGGAGGCTCTCTATAACGCTCTGGAGCAGCCATGTTTGCCGACCCCCACCGCTCTGACAATCCGCGACACCGCCCACCCATGTCAATACCCCTAGGCGATCTAATAAATGCAAAAAAAAAAGTTTAAAAAAAGTAAAAAAAATATTAAAAACAAAAAAAAAGGATTAAAAATTCAAATCACCCCCCTTTCCCTAGAACACATATAAAAGTAGTTAAAAACTGTGAAACACATACATGTTAGGTATCCCCGCGTCCAAAATCGCCCGCTCTACAAAGCTATACAAATATTTTTCCTGTTCGGTAAACGCCGTAGCGGGAAAAATGGTCAAAAGTGCCAAACCGCCGCTTTTTCACTGTTTTGATTCTGATAAAAATTTGAATAAACAATGATCAAAGCAATAACATTTCCTGAAGATGGTAGAACTACAAAGTACACCCGGTCCCGCAAAAAAAAGACGCCCTATACATCCCCGTACACGCACGTATAAAAAAGTTACAGTTGTCGGAATATGGCGACTTTTCAAAAAAAAAATTTTCAACAGTTTTGGATTTGTTTTTAAGGGGTCAAAATGTAACTAAAACCATATAAATTTGGTATCCCCGGAATTGTAACGAAACACAGAATACAGGGGACATGTCATTTTGGTTGCACAGTGAACGCCGTAAAACCAAAGCCCGTAAGAAAGTCGCAGAAATGCATTTTTTCTTGAAATCCACCCCATTTTGAATTTTTTCCCTGCTTCCCAGTACATTATATAGAATAATTAATGGCGGCATCATGAAGAAAAATTTGTCCCGCAAAAATTAAGACCTCATATGGCTCTGGGAGCGGAGAAGTAAAAAAGTTATGGGGTTTAGAAGGAGGGGAGTCAAAAACGAAAATCAAAAAATGCCATCGGCGGGAAAGGGTTAACTTCAAATCCCTCTGTCCCAAAGTCACTATGTAAAGTTTCTCACAACACCGAATATATAGCAGCTCAAATACAAAGTAACTTCAACACAAAAGTCTCACGTATTATAACTATAAATACTGTAATTATAACAAAAACAAGATACAAACTTACATTTCATATCCCATACCTTATACACACTACGAAAACCTTACCCACGCCTGTATATACCCACTTCTACAATCACCGCAGACGAAGTCGCGGGTACCAGCTAGTATAGTATAAAAGCTTTAAATATGACATGCATATCACATATCAGCAATATAAGACCATATAACAGTGGCATAACTAGGAATGGCGGGGCCCCGTGGCGAACCTTTGACATGGCCCCCCCCCATCCCAACTGACGCCGAAGACCTCGACCGACCCCCTCCTCCACACTCTATTATGTCCCTTACTGGCCCCTGCACACAGTTTTATGTCCCTTACTGGCCCCTGCACACAGTATTATCCCCCATAGTGTCCCCTGCACACACAGTATTAACCCCAATAGTGTCCCCTGCACACAGTATTAACCCCAATAGTGGCCCCTGCACACAGTATTAACCCCAATAGTGGCCCCTGCACACAGTATTAACCCCAATAGTGACCCCTGCACACAGTATTAACCCCAATAGTGGCCCCTGCACACAGTATTAACCCCAATAGTGGCCCCTGCACACAGTATTAACCCCAATAGTGGCCCCTGCACACAGTATTAACCCCAATAGTGGCCCCTGCACACAGTATTAACCCCAATAGTGGCCCCTGCACACAGTATTAAGCCCAATAGTGGCCCCTGCACACAGTATTAACCCCAATAGTGGCCCCTGCACACAGTATTATGTCCCTCTGTGGACACCCATAAACAATTATCATACTCTGGGGTCTTTTCAGACCCCAGAGTATAATAATCGGAGACCCGGGGAATAAAAACATTAAAAAAAAAACACTGTTGCTTCTTACCTGTTCCCCGGCTCCTGTGCTGTGCTGTCCTCCTGTGCTGACCGCCGCTCGCGTCCTTCATTAATGACGTCGGACGTCACATGACCCGGGAAGCAGGCCGGGTTCATGTGAAGTCAGAGACGTCAGACAAAGTAGGACGGAGCGAAGGCCTGGCAGGATCGCGGAGAGGTAAGTATTAGTAACAGTTTTTTATGTTTATTACCTCTCCCGATCCGCTGGTCATTATACTCGGGGGTCTGCAAAGACCCCCGAGTATAATGATAGCCCTTGTGGGGCCCGCGGTGTCACTCACCAATCCCGGCCCAGCCAGGATCGGCAAGTGAATAGGGCCCGTGACAGCCTATTTAAAAAAAACCGCAGCGGTAGCGGCTGTCACCGGGCCCCCTAATGGCCCGGGCCCTGTGGCAGCCGCCTCCACTGCCTCTACAGTAGTTACACCCCTGCCATATAAACATATATAATCCTCAACACTGAAATTACAGCACTCAGTAGGACAATCCATATGGCTATGCAAATCGAGGAAGTAGCAGGTGTCACATCTGCAAATAAAAAAATTTGAGCTCCAATCTGTGGCATAAAAGCCAGATTGAAACTTCAAAAATTGGATGAAGTGGTGTGGAAAGAAAGGTGCCAGACTCCTTTAGTCTTAATTTCAGGTACAGCTCAGTGTTACATTGATTTGGCTGTGAAACCAGAGATATGGCCATTTCTCCAAAGTGTCCCAAGAAGCCAGTTTTCAGTAAGACAACACTAGTTGCTCATGACACTGTGAGCAGCCTGTATGTGTTACACCAGTAGTGTCTCTGGACTTGTCTCCTATCAAGCACATCTGGGACTTCATCAGTTGGCAATTGCAAAGCCACACCTGATGACTTGCTTGCCTGAGTGAATTGGGTAGCATAGCATTCCTCAGACAACCAGTAATATCCTTATTGATAGCATGCCAAGGCCTTGTAAGTGTGTGTATATCTGTGCATGGAACTCATACTTGATACTGAAGAAATTGAGATAATTTGAATACATTGTTTCTAGAATTTTTATCATTTGCACATCATTAACATTCCCATCGATCCTGTAATGTCTTGGTGCTGCAATGTCGCAATATTTGTCGAAATTAATAACTTGTTTCCACAAAATAAAAAAAAATAAAACAAAAAAAGGGCTGATCTACTAAATTAATGTAATACCACAAAATCTCTCAGGAACAACCAACTGATGTTTGCACTGAAAAGTGGTCTTCGAGGAGTGTGGTCTTTATGTGTGATAGATGGGGTGTGCTGTCGGACTGTTTATTTCCACACTTCACTTACTGTGTGTGAGTCTGGGTGAAGGGTTAATGTGGATGCGTGAATGCTTCTGACCATTGCGGACAGTTTGCTGGCCATCCGCAGTATTGGGAAGTAAGAACTCCAGGCTAGTCATGCAGATCCAATAAAGCTCTGATTATAGATGCAATTGGCGATGCTACAGTGTAACAGTAATTAGCAGATTCTCGGCTCCGCCAGAGGTGCTTTCATTAACCTGACTGATGTGGCGCCTCAGCAACTTAATTGTACAAATTAAGATTTCATGTAGAGGAAGATGTCAAGAAACATGAGAGGTTGTGTGCTGAGGTCTACCAAATGCTAAATGGGAGCAGAGCCCATGAAGAACAACCTCCTCTGATAAGTATATTTATTATACACCACCCTGCTGAATGATGAGGCCCGCTGCTTGTATGAACTTACTGATCTGAGAATCATTAGTAAATCTGGATAGAATAAAATCTCTTTAATCTGACATTAAGACCAATTTAGTCTAATACAATGTCCACCAAACACTTATAAATTAATATTTTCGAATCAAACTCCATGTAAAGCTATATAATCTATAAGATACAGGGGGTCTTTATTGTCCTCACTAAAATACTTTATTTATCATCTATAAAACCTATAGATAGACATGAATTTGGAAGTATATACTTTGATCTCAACAAAAACAAGGGTATAATATACCAATGGGTAATTTTTTTTTAAAGTGTCCCTGCAGCGGTCACATGACCACTCCAGGAATATGAGCAATTATAGATTTTTTTTTTTTTTTTAAATGTAGATTGTGAGACCCATACAAGCTCCTTGCAGAAGTGTGCCCTTGGCAGGAGTCAAACCCAGGACTCCAGCACTGCAAGGCTGCAGGCCTAACCACCGAGCCACCATGTTGCCCCACCACTGGGTAAATTTTTATGGTACCAAACTGTATATAAAAGGTATACCAAAATCCCACACCAGTATGGATATAATAATAGTATAAGGCCCAGTTCTAATCTGCGTTCAGGCCAGTTTATTTCCCTCTCCTCATGAAAAATGCGGAGAGAAAAGTACTGCAAGCAGTACTTTTCTCTCCGCATTTTTCGTACGGAAACTGAGCGAAATCCACACAGACCTCATTATAGTTTATAGGGTCCACAGGTTTCCTTAGGTAACCACTTTTTTATGCAGCTTAGGTTTCCACAAGCAGACTCCTCAAATGGAAACTCATGCGTGAACCAGGCCTAATCAACATCTGCAAGGAGTGTATATGTTCTCCCGTATGTTTCCTCCAGGAACTCCAAAGTCATACTGATAGGGAATGTAGATTGTGAGCCCTATATGAGACAGTGACTGACAACGTCTGTAACGCGCCGTGGAATATATTGGTGCTATATAAGAGAAATAAATCTGTATAGTTATATAGTAATATAGTGTACAGTCATAAATCCCACAAGATCAAACATTATAAAGTGAAATGCATAGTGCTTATCCTCAGGGTGTCTATATGGCCACTCCTATGCATTTCACACTGCTCATTTCACAGAGGCTTATAATAACGAGAAGGCAATATCTCTTTAAAAACTACCTTTCACCACCTTCAACAAGTCCAGCTCTTTACATCCTTTAATAGCTACTGCTCTAATGATTCTGGCACAGTTGGAATCTTTCCTCTAGCCCCCACTGTTCCTGAGCAACCAATGCTGTTAGTTTTGGTACCTGATATGTTATTTAGTCTCTGTACTGTCAGGAGGGCGGTGTCAGGCAGGAGCAGACAAGGGGGTGTGATTCTGAGCACTGACACTGGCTGCCTCTGATTGGAGCTCTGAATCACACACCCCCACCTGACACCGCCCACTTGACACTACAGAGATTGAGTATCCGCGACTGGTCAGCAAGATGCTCACATAACTTAATGCAACGTTATCTGTGTCCTTAGGACACTTTATGTCTTGTGGTAAAAATTATTTGTAGCAGACTCCAAGGAAATAGTTAATTTCTTGTATGCCCCTAAATTTTCTATTATTTCGCCATGATCTGTCTCCTGTGTCAGATTGGGAAACACTGCTATACAGAGTGAACCTGCCTGAAGAAAATTTGTTTGCAAAATATTGGTAAGCAAATCACGCTACGGAAATAAACAGCGACTAGTTATGCTGCCGACTCCGCCGCATGACTTTAATGATTGTCATTAAAAATGTTACAAAGTAGCTAAGCTCCCTAATTCATCCCGGAAATCACAGGGTAATATTAATTATTCAGCTTTATTATGCGTCTTCACTTCTTCTGCGGCATGCTTTGCCTATACTGACATTTTACAGAAGATTCAGAAATGCACTTTTATGGCCTTCTGGCACTGGGAGAAGAAAGTGGAGGTCTTCAGAGATATACGAAGGATCCTCAAAGGCGTAATTACCTTATTGCCATAATTCTCTAAATGTACTGAGAACAGATGGTTTTAAGACTGGAAGGTCCGGCTAGTTTGTCTCATAAAGGTATTTATGAGCTCCTTTGGTCAAGAATCAGCCTGGGTGACAAGTCTTGCCTGTTCACAGATACTTTATTGGAGTTAAGATCTATGGCTGGAATGAAGCATTGCAGAAATCACTGAAGAAATCAGCGTGAAATGGCCTATTGATTGAGATACTTCCCCAGGAAATTATGTGAGGGCCACTTAATAAGGCAAAGGCAGTATCTACAAACAAGCTTCATGTCACACAAGTTTATTGTCTCTCTTCAGCTTTTGAAGTGAAAGTAATTCAGGGATTTATTGACTAACAACTTGCTGCATGACACATAGGCTGTTGTTGGACAATGATTCTCTATATTGGAGGGAAGCCGAGTTCCTGTTGGTCACTTTGTGAAGTATCAGTATTTCTACATATGTTTGCATTGTGCATTGAGAGCTAAAAATAGAACATGGTAAGCATTTATTAATAAGCCCAGTACTAATATAGCATCTGAAAGAAATGACAGGGATGGCACCTAGAAATATTGGTGCTGTGATGAGCTGATGGTATACACTGTCTACCAATAAGTATTTGGCCATCGGTGGTAGAATAGAAAAACAACATTTATTCCATTTATTCCTATACAATAGTTGGTAGACCCCAGCAGATGCTTCCTTACGGATAGTATTGAGCGACACAATAATCCCGGATGCCTGTTGAAAACTCCTGGTGTATGTGAGCCATTGGTTGGGTGTGGTTTTTCTGGTCAGCACTCATCAGTTTCTATCTCCCAGTTTCGGGGTCCCCCGACTCGGGGCACATTCTGAGAATCATTGTTCGCCTTACACTTTGTAAACATATAGGCCACTGTCAATTTTGGGTAATTTAGTTCACTTGCTATTGGGGTTCCTCAGGGATCAGTCCTAGGCCCCCTGCTCTTTTCTCTCTACACAGCCCCCATTGGACAAACCATCACCAGATTTGGCTTCCAGTATCATCTTTTTGCTGATGACACCCAATTATACGCATCTTCCCATGACGTCACCCATGCACTAATACAGAAAGCCAGTGACTGTCTTTCTGCTTTCTCAAATATCATGTCTTCGCTCTGTTTGAAACTAAATCTCTCTAAGACTGAACTACTACTGTTTCCACCATCTAATAGATCTGTCCCTGATAAATACATTACAGTCTCTGGCCTTACTATAACCCCTAGGCAGCATGCCCTCTACCTCAAAGATTGTAAGCTCTTGTGAGCAGGGCCCTCAGTCCCAGTTTGTGAAATGACTTTCTTTGTAATATATCTTTCTGTCTGTATTTGAACCCTACAAATTGTACAGCGCTGCGGAATATGTTGGTGCTATATAAATAAAATGTATTATTATTATTATTATTATTATTATTATGTCCCTTAAGGATCGACCATTTCTGTGGTACCCCACAATTACTCGAAACGGATAACTCTGCACTTTATGGCATCTTGTATGTGACTAATGCCAATGCACTAATGCCAAGTTTCCTATTTAACGGTGGAAGGCATGACGTACATCATGACCACAGATATCTTCATGTGAATGGATGTCCAAATACTTATTGGTAGACAGTGTAGCAGGGGTGCAACAGGTAAAGGTGGATGCATGTGCCCTGGGAGCTGGGGTGTGGGGCATAACTGGTTTCTGAACATTAGAAACTAAGAATTAAATTGGAATACATAAAGGGGAATTTATTAAGACTGGCATCCTGTACACTAGTCTTAATCTAGTTCTGGGAGGAGATGAGATATATCTGAATTATTAAGAGGTTTTGGTCTCTTAATAATTCAGGCCCACCTTGGTATCCACCCCACTTTACTCACTGTCATAAAAAGTGGCAAGTGAGGCACAGAAGGAATAATGTGGTACATCTTTGTCTCAAGAAATGTGCCATGCTTGCATCCATCTACACCAGAAAAATGCCATAGATGTATTAATAAATTCTCTCCATAGTAATAGAATACAGATACTGTATTTGTATGTACTACTGAAGGGAAAGGGCATCAAACTGAATGTTTATCCCAGGTAAAGGAAAGCTTGGTACTGTCTCAGCTGTAAAACTATAACCATCAGCTCTTTTTATGGGAGACTATTTGCAATGTTGCCCCATTTTACATTTTAGAAGCATTAGAGATAAATATAAGGTCACAGAGATGAACATACATCTTAAAGGGAATCTACCACCACCATAATGCTAAACCTCTTATATGCTGTTGTAGGGAAGGTTAGTGATATAGTATACATACAAAAGACATAGTTTGTGTCGCACTGTGATCATGCTACCGATATCTCAGCTATTCGGGGTACCTAGGGTATGGCCATACCTGCTAGAGCACCAGCAAATGTGACCACATCGTGGGTGCATAAAACAGCTCATTTACATGTAGGTTAGGGCGAAGCCCCACATAGTGAGCCGCAGCAAAAAAGCACTGCGGAAAAAAACCGTGGTGGAAACGCATCATGGTTTTTCCTACATCACTTTTCACAGAAAGTCTGCAGAGTTTTTCTTTGCGGTCTTTCTGTCCCTATTATACCCATACGGAAAACGCCAGCGTTTCTATAGATATAATTGACATGCTGCGATTTACAAAAATGTAATGGTTTTTGAAATTGCAGCGTGTCCGTTGTGGATATTTTTCTGCAATCTGTGGATGCAATTAGCCAGAATCCCATGCACATCGCAGCTATGCAGTGCACAGAACTAGAAGCAGACGGCACTGTACACTGTATAGTAGCCAGGGGGCGCTACTGAAGTACATCAATCAGATGCAGCTCCAACTGGAAAGGCCATTAGAAAAAAAATCTTGGACAATCCCTTTAAAGAAATATTCTGGACAAAGATTTACTGAAAGTGTTTTCCCTTTCCCTCTCTGTGAGCCAGAAAGCTATGGACATTGCCATATAAAGAAGAGGACCTTGTTTGGGAAACAGGCCAGAGGTTGGTGATGACAGTAAAGATAGAGGTAGTCCAGTATGAGGCCGGGGCCCCACCAATCCCATCCTGACTTTGTGGAAAAATATGCGCAGCAGACACGCTGTGATTTCCAAAACGTTGCAGTTTTGAAAATCACAGCATGTCAATTATACATACGTAAATGCTGAATGTTTCCCAACAGGTACAATTTAAGCAAAAAGTTGCAGCAAACTTTCTGTGCAAAACGCTGCAGGAAGAACCAGGATGCGTTGCCGTTGCAGTTTTTCCAGCAGCGCTTTTTTGCTGCGCGATGCCATGTGGGACCTCAGCCTGAGAAAAAAACTAAATATACCAACAAAGGGTTAATCCTGTCCAAATGTCCTTCTTACCCATGAATGCATTCTATACTACATGAAAGCATACTTGTCTTAGTGATCTGCTATAAGGCCAAGCAAAACAATAGCTAGTATTTGCTATAGACAGAAATAATACTATGCATATGTACATAGAGCTAGCACCACCCTGGTTTCTGGCTGACCTTCTAACCAAACCCTAGAGAGGACATCATGCATTATGGAGTGAATATAAATATATAACAAATTCTTTGTAACTGATAACAATAATGCATTTGACAAAGGAGAACGTGTAATTTAATCTGGGCAGCATTTATGTAAGCACCTGACTGTATTGTACAAGCAAATGGAGCCCTGACATGGAACAATCCCGGCTGGAGAGAGTGCATTATCTATGGAGATAAAGCCTTGGTAATTTGTCAGCTGCATGCACTAATAACTCTTTTATTCTTCCCGTTTTTTAATAACATTCATCCGAAGATGAAGAGAGAACCTCTTTAAACAAATGGGGCTTTGATGTGCCTTTTCAGCTGCTGAAAGGCTGAGTCTTGTGAGAGCTCTTGTTGTTTGGAGGCCGGTTGCCCCAGTGCTTCGCAAGTCGTTGCGTGTTGACATACCTGGGAATTCAGTCTATTCAAGCCGAGGCTTAAGAATAATGGACATAAATCAAGTCACTTTCTATGTCTGCCCAACCCTATTCTGCTTCATACTGCACTTCTTCCTATTCAATTGTCTGTAAAAAGTGGAGTGAGACTGAACATCATGGTGGTCAGAGACGGCTGTATGGGGATGGATTTCAGGGATGACGATGACATTGTGATGCATTGGTGAAGTACATTATAGTCTTCGCTGCTTTAGAGATCTCTGGAGCGTGTCTAGCACTTTATTAGTTACATGGATACTTTGCTACATATTATACAGTCTCTGTGTGCAATATATCTTCTTATGTGGCCCAAATCTCACATAAAGGCTAATGGATAGCTGTAGAAACATGTTAACCGTGTCCGCCAAATACTACAGCATCAATCTGATGATATATGTTTATGAATGGGATTTTTTTTTTTACACATTGTGGTCCAAAGTTGCATGCTTAACCCTATGGGTGCCATTCGTTCACAGTGCATTTTGTAAGACAGAATAAATAGAATACAGCAAACATATAACAGTTTAATATAATAACATAATATCACAATAAAAACGCAAAAACATATTCTGTATACAGAAAAATACGCAAAAAATACCAAAAAAAAATTATGTTCTCACATATTTTGTTCTGTGCATTACAAACACATTTTGTGTTTACTGAATCACTTTTATGGTCACAAATGTTAATATAGTATGTCACCAATTTTTGTAACACTGTTTTATTTTGTGACATAATAGGGCAGTTTTGTTTAAGATTGCCGACAGGCATAAGATTTATGTAGAGGCTCCAGAAAAAGTCACCTGTTTTACTAAAAATGGAACCACTCATACAGCATTAGAGCTTGGTGTGAGGATTTTATACCCAAAATCAGTGTGACAGGTTCCCTATGAGACTTTGTTAAGTCCAAGGAGTGCAACATATTTAGCTATAGTCATACATCTCAGTGTAAAGATAATCTTTATATGCTTATAAACAGTCATATAGTCATGGGGGTGGTCCTACATAGTGACTGACAGCATACAGAGATATCTGTCAATCACTGATAGGACAGCCCCCATAGAAAAATATATAGATCAGACTATGTCCATAGAGCCTGAAATCGGCAGACAAAAGGTCCTGCATGCTTGGATTTTTTGTGGACTGCTTTCAGTTTAAAAACAAGGGACATCCAACTGACCCCATTATACTCATTGGGGTCCATTGGGCTCTGTATGTAATCGCTATTTTAGTAATTCAACTGTCTGGACTGATTTTCCATTGACAGATTTCCTTTAAGGTTGTGGTTTTTAAGTTAAAGGGGTGTAACACACTTAGCAGTAGTCATACTTCTTAGTGTAAAGAAAATATTTATATGCTTAGAAATCTACATAAAAAATACATGCTGAAAAAGGGTCACCCAGCTTCCAAAAAATAACTAGAAATACATCCACAGTAGTGCTAAATGCTCAGTGTTCCCTTGTGCACCCTTTGCTTGGCTTTATTTTACTTGCTGCTCCTTGTATCATTGTTACTTACATGCAATGAATCTTTGGACAAACTACATTTCCCATGATCCATCTCCCTGCTTTCATGTACCCCTTCCTTCCCCACTCTCCCTTGTGTGTAAATTCCCTCCCTGCTGCAGGGTCTGTTTCATGTCACAGTGTCTGTCTTGTGTTTTACTCCTTCCGTCCATGCGACATTACTCTTCTCTGCATAGCAAGCAATAAATCACTCCCATGGGGGGCTTCAAAGTGTAAGGAGGTCATGTGATGCTGTGTTGTTTCATTTGCTTGATGAACTGCTTACCAGGAGGGGGTTTGTATTGAGCTTGAAACTAAACGTCACAGATGAGGTTAATGACCTGATAGCAAATCAGATAAACAGTGACAAATTGAAACAAGATATATATTAGGAAGTGTTTTGTATCAATGCTTCCTGTTCTTTGGCTAATATTTTTTAAAAACTGTATAACCCCTTTAAACTTGAGGATCCAATGCAATAAGGCAACCATTGTTACCATTGAGATGTCACATTGGGGGCAGTGTGTTGGCAGGTCCTCACTGGGGTTCAGAATCTTGATACTACCCCCTAGAATCTGTGTGCACATGAAGAAGAGATTGACTTATTATGGTTCAATCGACTCCTTCAAGCTCTTTGTATTAGATATATGTTACCTGTCTAGAGCCTAAGTATTGTGAGTATTACAGCCGCTGTGTTCTTTTCACATGAAGGTCCTTGCTGCTCGGAAGAATTTCTCCATTCCTCAAGGATTGCTGGTTCCTCCAGCAGTTTCAGCTGTCACAGCTGCTTAAAGTTCATTGAGCTGTTTTTAGTTACTCATTCAAATATTCATAAGAAACCAGGACTGCAGTTTTCTGTCTGGTAACAGCTTCATTTTCTGCTCTTACAGAGATTGCCCTGTGGACTGTCTCGAGGACTCCTGATTGGCGTCTCAGATATCACGTGGCCCTTCAAAGATAATGGAGTTTCCCTGGGAGAAGTAGAGAGAGGCATGTTGTGCTTTTTATCCTTGCCTGGCCAGGCAATGAAAATAATTGCACTAGACAGTTATGGATTATCAAAGAGGGCTGCGAAATGGTAAAGCCTGTATCAAGCGCTGCTCTGCGCTGCCGCAGGGAGCGTGCACTCTAAATTATTTACCTGGTGGGACATCTCATACCTCAGGAAACCAGAAAACAGTCACAGCTCTGTGCAAATATTTACCCTAGCAGTATTGTACCAAAGTAGCGTAGTAAAAACAGCCGGTGATTCTGGGAAATGTTTTGCGTAAAGGCCAATGGACTGTGACATTACATGACAGGTAGGGGGGCTGCAGTTGCTAACTAGCTAGCTAGCCAAATATTACAGGAAAATAAGAAAGCCATGCCAGCTGTTGGTGACATATCCATTTAGTGTCAGTTTAAGCCGTCTTTGTTCATTTTTGCCCTTCTTGTATATATTTGCCCTGATTTACGTCTTCAGCCATTAATGCCCCATATAAATCTAATTTTAAGTTTCTATTTTTTTTTTATAGTTATGAGAAGAGAAATATGTCAGGAAATGGGTGCAACAACCTTTAACCCCTTCCTGTCACAGACATTTTTCGATTTTCGATTTTGACTCCCTATCTTCCAAACCTCATAACTGTTTTGTTTTTCCCTTCACAGAGCCATATGAGGGCTTAATGTTTGCGAGAAAATTACTTCGTAATGGTATTATTTAATATGCCCTACCATGTACTTGGAGGCTGGAAAATTATTTAGAATGGGGTAGAACTAGAGAAAAACTGTGTTTGGCTGAAGCCCCACATTGCGGAAACGCAGCTTTTTTTGTTGCAGATTTTTTTGGGTTTTTTTGAGCCTAAGTCAGAGTGGATGGATCGGATGGTATAAGTATAAGAGCTTTTATTTATTTCCCATTCTTTTTGTATCCATTCTTGGATTTGACTCAAAATGCAGCAAAATGTGCAACAAAAGAAGCTGTGTTTCTGCAACGTGGAGCCTCAGCCTTTGTGTGACATTTATGGGATTTATTTTTATGGCATTCACTGTGTTTGGCTGAAGCCCCGCATTGCGGAAACACAGCTTTTTTTGTTGCAGATTTTTTTGCGTTTTTTTGAGCCTAAGTCAGAGTGGATGGATCGGATGGTATAAGTATAAGAGCTTTTATTTATTTCTCATTCTTTTTGTATCCATTCTTGGATTTGACTCAAAATGCAGCAAAATGTGCAACAAAAGAAGCTGTGTTTCTGCAACGTGGAGCCTCAGCCTTTGTGTGACATTTATGGGATTTATTTTTATGGCATTCACTGTGCAGACAAAATGACATGTCACCTGTATTCTATGGGTCAGTAGGATCCCAGGGATACCAAACTTAGGGAGCCTTCACACGGAGTTTACACTCCGCTCATTCAGACGTGTGCCAATTTATGTGCACTACACATTGAAATCAATGGGTTTAAAAGCCTCCCATTGATTTCAATGTGTAGCGCGCGTAAAACCGGCACACATTGAAGTCTATGGGATTGTGTTTTACAGCGGTCACTTTGACACCTGTTTACGCACCTGAATGAGCGGAGCGTAAACTCCGTGTGAAGGCTCCCTTACATAGTTTTATTTACGTTTTAACACCTTAAAAAAATTCTAAACTTTGCAAAAAAAATTCTGAACTTTTTTAGATTTCCATGTACGCAGAGGGCTTCTTTTTCGTGGGACTAGACGTACAATTTAGTTACACTATTACTTTGTAATGTCTATTGCTTTGCTTTTTATTCAAATTTTTAAGAGAGGCAAAACAGGAAAAGAACGGCGGTTCGGCTCCTTTGCTTTTTTCCCGCTACGACATTCACCATATGGGAAAAAATTTATTATAAGACTGGGCATTTTTGGACAAAGAGATACCAAAAGTGTATGCATTCTTTTAGATGTATTTTAGGGAATGAGGGTGATTTGATTATTAATTCCTGAGAAGCCACAATAATTTAAATACCCAAGATTAACCAAAGTATTAGGGTGGATGTCGGGAAGATGTTAAAAAAGCTTTGCATAAATCAGTAGTATAGTTCTAGAGTTACACAGTATATACATATTGTGATAAGGTGACAGTCAGAGTGCTGGAGTCACGCAATATCTCCCCCAGATTCTTGACTTATGTGTATTCCAGTGCAGGTCTGGAATAGGTTTCAGCCACCAAGTGTGGATCGCACACACGCACACATCTATAAATATCCTGCAGGACATATATAGAGAAGTACTAAGTTGAGTAAAGTACTTAGATGGTGGTAGAAAAGTTATAGTAAAGTTATACTTTTTACAAGAGACATAAAAGAGCTACAGACACAAAACAGCAGGATACTTTTAATCAATATTATTTCTAAAGTTGCTTCATTTTTTATTTCTTGATATTAATATGTATGTATTCTGCAAGGTCCCTACATAGATGCCATTAGTTATATACAAAGATGAGTGAACCAGTTTGTAACGGATCATTCTCAATTTTCCAAAAATTTTGGGTTTAACTGATCCATCCTTCTCACTGACATCAGCAGCCTGAGGCCACCTGTGTGGGGTATAGAAGTCACAATGATTTGATATTCAGGAAAGAACACCAGACGCCAAGGCACAGTGCAAAAAATTATGTTTGTTTTTTTTCTGCCTTATTTTCTATTTTTATACTTAGGGACTAAGGGACTTCTTGTTTGGACTAAACAAGACTGGTACTAAACTAAAGTTGCAGGGAAACCTTGCAAATATTCACAAAATTAATCTCTAAAGATTTGCCCATCATTAGTTAGAAGATTTTACCTGTTAACTCTTACACATATACTTGTGCACATGTATCAAGCTGACTGCGGCAATTTTGAAGGTCTTACATATCTCAAAAATCTTCTTAACAATGATTAATATATGCACTATAAGGGAGCCTTCACACGGAGTAAACGCTCACTCATTCTGAACGTAAACTCGTTCAGAGTGAGCGGCGTTAAAACAGATCCCATTGATTTCTATGGGTGCCGGCATATGTGCGCTCCCCATTGAAATCAATGGGAGGCTTTTTTACCTATTGCTTTCAATGTGATATGCGCATATCACATTGAAAGCAATAGGTAAAAAAGCCTCCCATTGATTTCAATGGGGAGCGCACGTAGATGCACTGGTATACATCCCAGATTGGAGCAGAGGTGACAGCGCCCCCTAGGGTATGACAACATTTTTAAGCAGTTCAGTCCATAGCTCAGACCAACTACCCAGATCCTATTGTGGAGTAATTCTTGCTATTGTTTACCATCCTAAGATATGGCATATTTTCACCAGCACTGGACGCAGGTGGACATTGGTGAGCTCATAAAAAAAAAAAAACACACCAGATGGCTCCATATCAAGTCTGTAACAGCAATATCTAGTCACAGGAGTATATATTAATTATTCCAACTGACAATTTCCTATATATTGGGTGATCTAACAGAGTAAATTAATATTCATTCATAAGTCAACTCCTTTCATTTAACTTTGTCAATTCATTCATTTATTAATGTCTAGAAGAAATGCTAAAACTTAAAAATTTCTCATTATCCAAAATAGACAACTTTTATACGGCACATGCAGAAGAAGTATACTGCAGCCTGGTTGTGTAACGCAGAGACAATAATGTAATTAGAAGTGTATTCAGGGCAGAACAAGAATGAGGAAAGGTTTAATGTAAGTGCAAGCCTCCGCACATTGTATAATGATGGGAAATAACCACTTAAATGTATTATTGAGAAGATAGTATCTGCTTGGCCCAGGGTGTTGTGATGCTTCAGGGTATCATTCACATGCTGAGATAATTCATTCCATAGATGTAATTCAGTGATCCGATTAGGAGGACAGTACTCTAAACTCTAGGAAGATCTTAGAAATACTAGAATATTGTTGTAAAAAATATACATATATGAATCTCATACTCCATGTCCTGAGCGTGACACTGTATATAGCAACAACCGATGGCAGAGACGGCTTTTATTCTAAAAAGGTTCCGCCTTCAAGGGAAAGCTCAGTCAGAAGTGTCAGTTTCTAATGTACTCATAGAATTTGTCATTGTTTATGACAAATCTTAAGGCAAACCTGTACGCTAGTGTGAAGGATGCCTTACAGTTTATACTGTGCTGTATTACAGCTCTATATATATCCATGTGACTGAGGCATGAAGGCAGATTAGACAGTTTACATTATAATTCCCATTATAGTGAATTGAGACATTTGCACATCCATTTTTTTTTCCATGGGAAAAATATCATTATCTCTACTTCTCTCGGCCATGCAAGTATATGGCTCGATATCCATGTACTGTCCATGTTTCATTTGTTTGATGCTGAATAAAAAAAAAATATAGATGACACACGGATGGCGCATGGTTTGGATATGGATCAAAAATGGAAATACACTAGAAAGTGCAGCCTTCATTTTTGTATAGCCCTTAAATGGATTAAAGCAACCTTAACTTGACAAGTGATGGTTTGGAATAATGTTTCCAAACTTCAAAAGATATATTACCAGAAAAAAAAAAAAAATTAAACACTAATAAAATAACAATAAGTAATATTAAAATAATATAGAAAAACTACTAAAATAATATATAAATGAAAATGCTAAATATATAAATAAATAGTAAAAATAGCAACAATAATATAAATAATTATATTGATTTCAGCCATACATCAAACAGCATAATAGTGAATTGACGTGGCTGGAGAAATTGGTCTGTCAGGTTGTGAGCAGGAGGAATGAAAGGGTATGTAAGCTTCTTAGATGGGACGCTGTTCTTTGAACTACTCCTTTTTTTTTGTTGTTTGTGAGCTCTAATAGAACGGAAATGTACGTGAAATGAGACGGAGTAACAAAGCCGAGCTATTTCTGCTGTATTTTCATAATGATTCCTAATTGCCGCACTGTTCTGCCTGGGTGTGATGCAAGAAACGAAATGGCAGTATCATGTTGTGAACAATACAGTTAATGACAATAAGGGGACTGTTTCTTCAGAGCGTGGGAACCTTGGCTTCAGCATCCACCAGGAGACCATGCGGCGGTAATGGAAGACTAAAAATAAGTCACTTATACTCAACCAACAAGGTACATCCATGAGTATGCTGAGAAATTATAAAAGTGCTAATCTGTGGAATTGGAAAATGGAGAGTAGTTTGGAGTTTTATGTTAAATGTTACCGCGACTGTATTATTTCTATGTAGCCGTGGGTGCTGAGCTATGACATTCTAAATATACCTAAAAATAAAATCCATATAAACCACTAAATGTCCAGCCTCAATTTTGTCAGTATAATAAAAATACACGGCTACAGGCCAGTGTGGTTATACAGATCTGAGAACTCCAAAGATTCTCCGAATACTTCTATCATGTTCAATAGAAATTATATTATTCATTGCAACTGAACTGCTGCAGAACATCTTTATGAAGATTAAGGCTGGGTTCACATCAACGGTGGTGTCTCCGCACCTAGTCAGTTTCTGTGATCCGTCCAAAATTGCAAAAAACTGATTAGAACGGGCCATCAAAACCATCCGCTGGTGTGCATTCTGTGTATCCGCTCTTTTGGATGGAGCATTATATATGTGTTGCGGAAACTCCGCAAAATCGCCACAGAAAAGCATCAAAATCCGCAGACAAAAACTCGCAGTTTTGCTTAGTTGAGGCTAAGGCAAGATGAAGGCAAAAACGAGATAAAAAACTCAACAGAAAACTTATATGAATTTCCGCAGCACAAAACTGAAAAATTTGATGAAAAACGTATGTACATGCGCGTTTTTTCCGCGACAGAAAACGTAGCGTTTTATCTGCGTTTTTTTATGCTGTGTTTTTTTGCTGCATTTCCTACCAGTTTTTCAGGAAGAAAGAAGCTACATTTTTAATTAAAACGTTTTATATTTTTGTCTACAATCACATGTTCTATAAAACAAGACTAAGTTGTCTGAGAAGTTAGTGACCATTTAAATAATCTGACTTCATAGCATAACTACAGTATAGCAGTGCAGAGACCCCACCACCACATTATAAGGCACCAGAATTATGAATGATAAAAGGTAAGTGAGTGGTCTTGTTTCAGATTTTGGCAAACCTTTTTTGGATCCTCACACAGCAGCCACAGCATTGCAGATATTTTGTATTTTCGGTGGATTCTGCACACTCTTTAACCCCTTCCCAACATGCGCCGTAATAGTACGGTGCATGTCGGGTGTGTAACTATGGCGACCGCCCAGGAGCCGGGCAGCCGCCATAGCCGCCGGGTGTCTACTGCTTTAAGCAGTAGACAACCGGCTCTAATGCCTTGATCGGTCCCCAGACCGATCGGAGGCATTAACCCCTCCGGCGCTACGGTCAAAGGCGCCAGAGGCGCCATTTTCCCGACGGCGCATGGGCGCCGCCATTTTGCCGGTGATCACTGGCTCCTGGAGCATGCTCCAGGGCCGACGTCACGTTGGCATGACAGCCGGGAGCCTTTACAAGGCTCCCAGGCTTGTCTGCAAGTTCTTTCTTTTGCAGGCTGGTCTATGCAGCCTGCAAAAGAAATGATGATTTTTTGCAATGCATTGCAATACATTAGCATTGTAATGCATTGCATTAGTGATCAGACCCCCTGGGGTTCAACACCCCTAGGGGATCTAATAAATGCAAAAAAAAAAAAAAAAGTAAAAAAAAAATATAAAAAATATATAAAAAGTATTAATTAAAAATTCAAATCACCCCCCTTTCCCTAGAACACATATAAAAGTAGTTAAAAACTGTGAAACACATTCATGTTAGGTATCCCCGGGTCCGAAATCGCACGCTCTACAAATCTATAAAAATATTTTTCCTGTTCGGTAAACGCTGTAGCAGGAAAAATAGTCAAAAGTGCCAAACCGCCGTTTTTTCACTGTTTTGATTCTGATAAAAATTTGAATAAAAAGTGATCAAAGCAATAACATTTCCCGAAAATGGTAGAACTAAAAAGTACACCCAGCCTGCAAAAAAAGACGCCCTATGCATTCCCGTACACTGACGTATACGTTTATACTGTATATGACGTATATAGTTTATACTGTAGGCACCTGGAGGGAATTACTGTATATTGTGTGGGGCTGTATAGTCTGGGGGGCAGCTGGAGCGGATACTGTACATTGTGCAGGAGCCTGGAGGATTAACAAATACTGTGGTGGCAAGTGGAAAGGGATTGTATACTGTGGGAACAAATGGAGGGGGGCTGAATATAAGGCCAACTGGAGGGGGACATTATAATTTAGGAGCATTCCATGTCAGGGACACAAAAGGGCTGTTACATCGTGTGGGAGCATAAAAATATATGATGGGAATGTGACAGAGCCATAGTGGAAATGGATGAGGCTGGAGATGGATCTCACTATGTGTAAATCAGTCCTCCTTTTGCCCTGTTTCTGAAAGTTGTAAGCTATGCTTAACTATCACTTTTATATGTTAAGACCCCATGTTTAGTACCCTGTTAACCCAACGATGCCAGGAGATGGACTCCTAGCATAATAGTTATGTATGATGCTAGAAGACCCTACCTTCCCCATGTAATACTGTCCCTTAGTGCTAGCTGTACAGAACAGTATGTCGCTGGGAGTCAGGGACTTCTTGCACCATGTATAACTACATGCAAGGAGTCCTTCTCCCGGCATGATGTTCAGGCCGGTAAATCGGACTCGCTCATGGACCAGTTTCACAGCAAGACACCCCCGGAGCCATCGGCAAAGGGGGACATGACTTTGGGATGGGGGAACCAATAACTCCTGCAGTTTCTTCTTTGTGCAGTAGTTGTGTAGATTTATACAGAATGGTTCAGCTTTAACGGTATATCTGTGTATATTCAGCTTTAGGAGTATGTAGTGCTTAGTGTGTCACTGTAGGGAGGGAGGAGTTTAGGAATAGATGTAACTTCCTGTCTCATCCACCTTCATCCTCTTTCTCATCAGAAGACCTGGATGAAGCATGTCTGCTGTATCAGGGAGTATAAGACTGGGGTTTATCACCTCACACAGGACTGGTGTCACCACATTACACAGCACTACTAGTGTAGTATCACCAACTATACTGTATATGAGGCAGTATTACCACAAGATGTATGCAGTTATGTCCTCTCATGGATTTACCCTACATACTGCAGACATGGCTGAGTCTCCTCATGTATTTACCACAGACACTGCAGACATGGCTGATGTATCATATATACTGCAGTATTACCTCAAGATATGTACAGTCACAGTGTCCCCTCATGTATTTACCTCACACTGTAGACATGGCAGATATATCATATATACTGCGGTATTACCTCAGGTTATATATAGTCACAGTGTCCCCTCATGTCACACACTGCTGATATATAATGTATACTTCAGTATTACCTCAAGATATATACAGTCAATTAATGCAGATTGTACATAAGTCCAGGGGACTGAGGGGCTCTCTATGGTGGAGCTGAGAGGTCACTGTGGTGAGAGAGGGACAGCCTGGTACAGTGTGGTGAGGGTAATGGAGGCTGCACTGTAATCCCTGTACTGTATATCCTCCATTTCTGTGCTAATACTTATCATGCTGGGGATAAGTTAAAGTTAATCATTTTTATGTAATTTCTCAGGGCTGTATACAGGTCATACTGTGTATACAGGCTATACCGTTGGTGAGGGGTTCTTGGAGTTGTTTGAAATTGTAAGCGGTGGGGAAACATGGTGGTTGGTTTCCCCTGGGATTATTTCTCTTGGTCTGACTGGTCTTTGGGCTCCTGCTGGATGGTGTCCCGGGGAGTGGGTTATTATATATGGAAAACTGCCATTCTGTGTGTTATGGTGCCCCTGAGCCAGTGCTTGCGGCTGGGGGTAAATTGGTGGTGGAACAAATTGGCGGCCAGGACTTTGTAGCTCCAAGAACCTCCCCCTCATGAGAAGGGGTTTGTATTCAGAGAAGTTTAGTGCTTGTGTTACTATTAACCCTTCCTATAGAAGGTACTGTATAAAGGTTAATTTTAATTGGGGGGGTGAGGGGGTCCTTGGAGTTGGTTGAAATTTTCGGAGGTGGGGAAACATGGTGGTTAGTTTCCCCTAATATTAATTTACCTTGGTCTAGCTGGTCTATGGGCTCCTGCTGGGTGGAGTCCAGGGGAGTGGGTTATTATATGTGGTATCTGCTATTCTGGGTGTTATGGTGCTCCTGGGCCAGTGCTTGCGGCTGGGGGTAATTTGGTGTGGTGGAACAGATTGGCAGCCAGACTTTTGTAGCTCCAAGGACCTCCCCCTCAACAGGAAGGGGTTTGTATCCGGAATAGTTAAGTGCTTGTGTTATTATTTCCTCCTCCTTATATGGCATCTAATGCTCTATTTATGACCTCCGTATTAGGGCCCAACACATTTAGACAATGGATATCAGACAAATAATGCATCGGATTATTGTATTTCTTAGTCTTCCCGTGTAGCCCTTCATTTAGGAGCATTTACAGTCTGTATCCAAATAAGTATATAGATTACCATTATTATATGTTACATCATATAATGCAGCCGGTCCCATGTCGTATACTATGTGATGGGTTATTTCTCAGTGGTGTCCTATAACAGTATAATGTACCCACTGACAGCTGCTAAGTTTTTCTGTATTACCTACATGGGTCAGAATTATTCTGGAGCTGGTATTACTTAATATTATTGCTTAAACAGTGGGGTGAGCCTTAAGTTATTCTTTCTTTTAAGTTAAGTTCTTATAGTTATATTTCTTTTAGAGCCTTTAATTTCATGGTGCTGTATGAATATATATGTAAAGGGATTTGCATGCATAGTCCCAACATAAGTACAATACTGTACATACATGTCTAACTAGCTGAGTGATCTAGTACAGGTAGAAGAGATGACCATGTGTGTCTGGATCTCCAATTTTTAGACCGGTGTTTTACTTTGTTATTATCACTGGCCTTGCCTTATTATGTAACCCTAAAGGGCCTGGTGGCTTAGGACTGAGACACACACAAGTGCTTCCAAGCCACTGTGTAACAGGTTGTTTGCGATACACTAACAAGCTTGATCATGCGTGTTTAACAGAATGTAATATAGTTATTTATTAATTTATTTTCTTAAATATAATCCTAAACTATAGCTATTGTTGTGCAATATAATTTGCACCATTGACATTAATATGTTTTTTTTTTTTACTGGGTCCTTGAAGTTACTTATAATTTGGCCAATAATGGGCAACCACCTCGGGTGTAGCCCAGTGCAGGGATGACCATTAGAGGTATGGCCCTCTGGTGTGGAGAGGTGACCATCGGAGATATGGCCCCCTGGTGTGGAGGGGTAACCATCGGAGGTATGGCCCCCTGGGTGTGGAGGGGTAACCATCGGAGGTATGGCCCCCTGGGTGTGGAGGGGTAACCATCGGAGGTATGGCCCCCTGGGTGTGGAGGGGTAACCATCGGAGGTATGGCCCCCTGGGTGTGGAGGGGTAGCCATCGGAAGTATGGCCCCCTGGTGTGGAGGGGTAACCATCAAACGTATGGACCCCTGGTTATGGTAAACCAATTAATTTTAAGAAGACCCTGTTAGGGTACGTCCCTAGGGTCATGGCTATCAGTTTTCACATGCCTGTGCACTAAATTGAGCCCTCCGAGCTGGTGCTGGTTGCGGCTGGAGAGTGAGAGAAAAATATTTATTTAAAAAAAAAAAAAGGGGGGGGCATGTTTTTGATAACAATCTATAGCTTCAAGGACCCTTTCTGTTGATTTGTACTTATCTTAGTGAAGGTATTTGACCGCTTATATTGACCAACTTATATTCTCTTAAGGTTGCCAACAGTTTGATACCGCCATTGTTGCAGTAGAGTGTCTATCGCAGCCAGTTAGCGAATGGAACCCAGCACTGCTTACTATGATGACCACATGCTCTGCGAGCAGGAGCTATATAGGCCTGCAACCCCCCCCCCCCTTGCGGAACGGGCAGCATCAGGATGGTGCTGGCTCATGTCCAGCAAAGAAGAGAATTTCAGCCTCGCATTTCGGTTTGGGTGCCCTTGGGTCGGTGCATGCGGCTAAGGGTAAAGGTCATCAAGTACTCTGACAATGAATGAGAGATGACAGGAAAGGGTCTCACGCTGCCTTCACAGACTTCTGTATCTCGAGCTGATCATGGGCTTATTCTCATCATGCTAAGCATCATTTAATGGCTTGTTTTATTGTTGATGTGCTTGGCACCCATCAAACAACGATGGTGAGTTATTTCAATACAGTAAGTCCCCTGGAGTTGCTGTAGTATCTGGTGAAGCTGACGCACAGCAAGTAATTTTCTCTACCCTTCTTTGAACTCTCCATGTCTTTCCCGGCAGTGTATAGGGTTGCCAATGGAGCTAAATCGACAGTTCTAGTTTTAGTGGCAGCTCCTTGCAGAGGTGTTATTTCGTACGTGGTATATACATCTATATCATATGTATATAGTTGCCACCATAAGTGGGACCTCACACCTCATAAGGGGGAAGTATATACTTAAGTGCAGAAATGGTTGGCAATTACATTTTTGTGGTATGGCGGTATTCCCCGTGTATACTGGTTTATGGAAATTTCAGTATTGTAGTCCTATTTCTTTTTAGTAGTTTCTAACTGCATTTTTTAGCCACATTCATAGCTTGTATTGTACTATAGGGAAGATGGTATGGAGACTTGTGGTATATAAGGTTTCTAGAGGCTAGAGCATTCCTAATCAGTTTGGTGGCGGTCGAGTCCATTTAAGGTGTCAAATGGCCTCTTCTGTGGCGGTTGAGGAGTCAGGTGGAAGTTGCAGGCAAGTTATTGTGGACTTATTTTAACTAATAGAGGAGGTTAAACCTCATGGTGGTGAACAGGCTGAGCTTTGGAAATGGCCAGCCTGAAGGATGTCGGAATAGGAACGTCATCCAGGGGCGGGCACAGTGGTTAAGCACAGGGTCGTTGGTGCCCTTAAAGTGTACTGGCTCTGCTAGAATTGCAAGCCGGAGCGTGCCGCCCCCTTTATTTATTTATTGCTGTCTGGCCGGGTGCTGTATGTCAGACAGCTGGGGATCTCACAGTATTCGTGAATCCCAATGGTCTAGCACTTCACCTGACTCCTTCTGTCATTATTTTACTTCTGTGAGTTTAGTAAAGCTGTGGCCATTTTGACACCCAAAATAAAGTGTTTTGTGCATTTATTCCAAAGTCAATACTTACTGTAGTTTGGGTGGTTTTAGGAAGGAGTGAGGGACATCCCATATCCAAAAGTCAAGACACCCCCGGAGCCATCGGCAAAGGGGGACATGACTTTGGGATGGGGGAACCAATAACTCCTGCAGTTTCTTCTTTGTGCAGTAGTTGTGTAGATTTATACAGAATGGTTCAGCTTTAACGGTATATCTGTGTATATTCAGCTTTAGGAGTATGTAGTGCTTAGTGTGTCACTGTAGGGAGGGAGGAGTTTAGGAATAGATGTAACTTCCTGTCTCATCCACCTTCATCCTCTTTCTCATCACAAGACCTGGATGAAGCATTTCCCTCCCGCCCGCCCTCTATTAATCACTATTTTACAATTGTTTTTTTTTTTGTTTTTTTTTACATTTTCCTGTATAATGTATTATTGTATCATTTCTTTGTTACTGTCATTGTGTATCTGGCTCTATATATACAATTCTGAGATGAGTTTCGCAAATTATTGTTGGCATTATCCTTCTAAGCCCAAGGGAAGGGCAGTCCTCCAGCCATGGTTCCCTAGAGGTTTCCTCCACAGGGGGTTTTTCCTCTCCTGAGTGCTGTAGGATGACTCTTCGTGAGTCGGGGGTTTGTCGTGTTTGGTCCATATTTTTGTCATTTGCCTGAACATTTAGTTTTGGAGTTAATTGTTCATGGCATTGGCAATGAGTGTGGAAGTAAATTAATTCAATAAGTATTAAAAAAAAATAATAATAATAATAAAAAAAAAAAAAATGAAATAAAGATAGTCAAGTAGAATGTGATAAAGTGTTACTTGTCACATGGACTACTGGTAAACTGTCACAGCTTTACTTTTGCGGTTGAGGAGTCAGGTGGAAGTTGCAGGCAAGTTATTGTGGACTTATTTTAACTAATAGAGGAGGTTAAACCTCATGGTGGTGAACAGGCTGAGCTTTGGAAATGGCCAGCCTGAAGGATGTCGGAATAGGAACGTCATCCAGGGGCGGGCACAGTGGTTAAGCACAGGGTCGTTGGTGCCCTTAAAGTGTACTGGCTCTGCTAGAATTGCAAGCCGGAGCGTGCCGCCCCCTTTATTTATTTATTGCTGTCTGGCCGGGTGCTGTATGTCAGACAGCTGGGGATCTCACAGTATTCGTGAATCCCAATGGTCTAGCACTTCACCTGACTCCTTCTGTCATTATTTTACTTCTGTGAGTTTAGTAAAGCTGTGGCCATTTTGACACCCAAAATAAAGTGTTTTGTGCATTTATTCCAAAGTCAATACTTACTGTAGTTTGGGTGGTTTTAGGAAGGAGTGAGGGACATCCCATATCCAAAAGTCATGAGTTATAATCTGCAAATCTACTCCAGTTCCAGACTCGTATACATACACAATAATTATTAAGAGGCTGAATTCTCATCTTGTGTCAGTCGGGGAATTAATTTAAACTGGCAAGAAACTCCAGTCTTAATAAATTCCCCTCTATAGTCTTGTTATATAGTCCATATAATTCTGTATTACTGTTATGCTCTTGAGTGTTGCCTCTAGCAATACCTCCAAAATATGGTACTGCCTGGTGCAAAGAGCAGGGCCGATTTTAGACAAAATGAGGCCCTGGGCAAAATTAAAAGTGGGGCCCCAAATCCTGACATACCAACAACACTGTCACATTTAGTCATTTCAGAAGTCAAGGCTGAACTTCCAGAGGCATTGATATAGTCTTAAAAGATTAGGGGGAAAAAAAATGGTAAACCTGTATATAGTTGTGAAACCATCATGTGTGCACCACTAAGTGTATACCGCTATACCAGGGAGAATTATTACCACTATATAGACAATTACCAAACAAAACATGTGATGTATAGGCCAACAATACCTCTATACTAGGCCTCGGTATCACACTACCTCCACACGGTGATGGCCTCCATGAGGTTTTCATGCACTGAACATATTTCTATCCTAACAAGCAACAGATCAAGTAGAGGGGTTTTTCCGCCTATTTTCTTACACTGATAATCTACCCACAGGACAGCTCATCGGTATGTCAGTATGCAATCCATCAGGGTTCGACACCTGAATCCCACACAGATCAGCTGTATTAGCGGCTGCTGGGTACCAGATGAATTTCCTGAGGCGTTTCCGTCACAGGGGGCCACGGCCTAAGGGTGCATTCACACTACGGAACGCCAGCGTGTATCACAGCCGTACACGCCGGCGTTACAGCAGGGCTGCCGGACACTTCTATGGGAGCGCTCGCATGCCGGCTCCCATAGAAATGAATGGGAAGTGTCCGGCAGCCCTGCTGTAACACCGGCGTGTACGGCTGTGATACACGCTGGCGTTCCGTAGTGTGAATGCACCCTAAGAGTCAAAGACCACACCTTAAGCCTCTAGCGTTACACCTGTTCACAGTTTGTGTGTGGTATTGCAGCTCAGCCCCTTCCAATCAACGAAAGTGACCTGCTGTCCCACATCCCTTCCTATAGACAGGTGTGGCGCCATTTCAGAAAGAAAGCAGCCAGTTTATTGTAATCCAGGAAAACCCTTATAATAAATTGTCTATTCATCCTTTGATCTATTAAGTTCTGTAAAGAGTTAGAGAGAGAGACTCAGGTACACTATTTTTTTTTTTTTTTTGACTGACTTTTTTATTAACTTCAGTCAAGTTTTTGTGGGAGGAAACCGGAGTACCCGGGGAAAACCCACGCAAGCACGGGGAGAACATACAAACTCACTGCAGGTGTTGCCCTTGGATGGATTCTCACCCACCCAGGACTCCAGCTCTGCAAGCAAGCAGTAGGCACTGAGCCACCGTGCTTGCCCATGTCGCAGATCATCAAATCCTCATATGGTGGCCTTCATGTCTTGCAGGAGAGTTTTCACCTCTAGTGGCAGTCATGATGGTGGAGCTAGTCTAAGGGATGAAGAGAAGAGGATTAACATTATCACAGAGGCAGTGTGTTATTCATAGCAGAAGTGAGCCATGCAAATCTTGCAAGACACAGGCTGCTCTGCAGATATTACAAAGATGCTGGATTTCACATTTGTGACTATAGAACCAATGAGAATCCAAGGCAGGGCTCTATTGTAATTCTGCAGGAGAATTGAGAGGACAATGGAGATATTCTGTACTCACCTTCAGACTCCGTTTCTGCCTCCTTGCGGTCCCTCTCAATAAAGTGGGCATTGACCAAAAAGAAGGCTCCTCCAATAGCTTCCATGAATGCACATGTCAGGAGGGCGTATTTCAGGCTGCGGTACCTTGATAGAGTTGTTTCTGCCGCTGCTCCATGGATCAGGTCAGATATCTGAGGATGAGAGGTGATACATACTTGATTAATAATACATGTATAGTTAGTAAAGAGCAAAAATACAAAAAAGCATAAAGGTTGGAAAACAACAGTAACTGCTATGTGCTTGTTAGGAACTCTGGTGGCCAGAAAAACATGTGGTAGCAGAAGCGCTGCACCGTATATAGAGAAGGAGCTTCCATCCTACAGACTATGAGCAGCCCCAGTATTATACAATGGCTGGAGCTGGAGACGTGCGGCATCCACCTGGAGCAGATAATCTAATATATAGCACCAGAAGGTTTTGTCTTTGGTGTTCTACTGTCAGACTTGCCAATTACAACTAGTTTGTTTCAATATAATTTCTATGTGTATTTTCTTTGTGGGTGTTGTATGTGGGCTGTACAGATGCTGTGTGTATACTGTTGTTTCAATGCTGTACATGTACTATATGTGTACTTTGTGAGTGCTCACTGTAAACATGGAGGGAGGTAGAAAAATTTAGCATTAGGATAAGGCGCACATTACAGAAACACAAAGCCAGGAGTGGATTGAGCAAAAGTACAAAGTACAATTACTTCCTATATATTTCCAATTCCTTTCATCGCCATTCTTGCAGCAAAATCTGCAACAAAAAAGCTGCGTTTCTGCAACTTGGGCCTCATACTTACACAGAGAACCAGTGAGGTAATAGTGGTGTGTATATACAACATTCAGGAAATAATGTAACAACTACTTACAAATCCAATGAGGTAGGGGCTCCCGACATCGCCCAGCAGGTGGGCCACAGTAACTTGCACAGCCCCTGCTGTAGCTCTTCTTGTAGGAGGAACCACTGACTGAAATAAAAGAATATTGTGAGTAGGCCGAAGGGAATCATTGAAACCAAAACAAGAGCCATTGTACAAAGTGACCGCATAGTATAATGACAAAATATTAAAAACATAAAAAGTAAACCTCCCAATCTACCGGGAAGGAGCATCTGATGGGTAACGGAGGGAAGACAGAAGAACGCCTAAATTATCATTTCATGGCTTGTTAGAACTCACCAGGAGGATTTCTGCCACAAGGGCCCAGTTGAATGTGAGGAAAGTCTCTCCAATGAATATGAAGACCTGCAGAAGTGAAACATTTGGGGAATTAATATAGGCCACAATACAAGTGCTGGAACGTGTAAGTACAAAACTACACCTGTCCACAGCCAGTATACTGTACAAAGGAATACACAGATCCAGAATCCAATAAGTGGATGACAACAATCTATAGCTCAGGTACTTACATAAGTGGCCACAAGACTAATGTCTGCCAGAACCAGGGCCAAGAACAGGAAAGGGGCGGAGCATAGCAGGCCACACGCACACACCAACGGGTCTGCACGGGGATTGTTTTTTCTATATTTTTTGCTGATCTCCACCCCTGCTAGAACTCCAAGGATGCCGGAGATGACTGTAAGCACGCCAAATATCAGACTGCAAAGAAGAGTGTTTATTGAGGTTAGTAAAGAAGGTTCAAGAAATTGCAAGACAACCTTGTTTAATAAGGCGCAGTATGATGAAAGCTTCATCTAATGTATCTTCAAGGAAGATATTAAACAGAAGTCATTCCACAGCACCGGAAGAAGAAATGCATACCTGTCATTATAGGTGCACGTTCCAGTCTGACAAGGCTCCTTCTCTAGTAAGAGGCTTCGTGCACGTATGAGATAAGAAGGAGCCCAGAGACCTATGGCGCCGGCTACAAACGCTACAGTCGCACATCCGAGAGTGGAAAACAAGAAACTCCGACTGTAGAGAGGGAAAAAAAGAAGGATTTAATAATCATAAAAAACACAAGGAGGATCGCTGCCGACATCCACTACACAGAAAACACCTACTTTTTGAATAGTTTCTTCACATCCGAAATCCAGTTATTGGAGCTGACGGATTTGTTTTTGTTCTTCCCGTCTGCGGCTCCTCTTGGCGGTTCTTTCATAAAGATAAGTAGAAGCAGCACAGCAATGACGCCCAGACCAGGGGTAACCTGCGTGGTGGAGGAAGAAGACATTGTATGTTAGATAGATAGATAGATAGATAGATAGATAGATAGATAGATAGATAGATGATATAAATAGCGGGATCATCACCTAGTGGAAGTAACCAGGGACAAGTTTAGGAAGTAGATTATAGCCTTTTACTTACCCGGAAGGCCCAGTGCCAGTCACCACCTGCTGCACTGACTACTTTGGAGCCGATAATATATCCGAGGCCACTGTAAGAGAAATGAAGTGGTTATAATTTCTAGATCATCTGGCCATAAGTTCTCCACAAAGTCTGTATATTTACACAGGATACTCACCAGCCTACAGGTATAGTCAGGTAGAAAATTGAAAACATGCGACTACGCTGGTCTGCCACAAAGAGGTCAGCAATAACGGAGGGGGCGACGGTGGAGAAACTTGCCTCTCCGACCCCTACCAATGCTCTCATTGCCAGGAGGAGCAGGAAATACTGTAAAAAATAAAAATTAAAATGGGACAGAAAAAAAAATTTAGTAAATTTTTGTGAATTTTTTTTTTTTTTTTTGCCTGCATGGCAAGTATACCTTGTCATAGAGAGATTTAGTAGCTGAGATTTATATCTTTACCTGATTGGGAACGAATGAGATGCTCAGGGTCATAATGGACCAGAATAAGGTTCCTGCGCACATTATGTATTTCCTATTCCAGCGGTCGCCCATATAGCCAAAGACCGGACCAAACAGCATATAGCTGGCGATGAATACTAAAGGGGAGAGAAGGAGAAGAAGTGTCAGGACAATGTGTCAGCGGAACAAGTTATTGCTTAAGGACATTGTTAGTACATTAACTCCTGTATTTAATCCCTCCTGTCCAGATAACAAGAAAGATTTTCAGGCAGCCATTTTCTGAACTACACCAATAGGGATCCATATTCACATTCTTATTCTTCTGTGATGTCATAAGAATTCCGTGAATGGATTGACCGGCAACTCTGGAATATTGGTTTAGTCCTGACAATGGCGGTTTCCAGGGGATATACAGAATATAATTCTATGGTAAAATATACCTGTATGTAACAAGCCGGATACACTGTCGCTCATATTGAAGGCTTTTTGAAGGTCCGGTAGCACCCCTGTCACATGGAAAGAGAGAGGACAATCATTATACACTATGACTGATCTGTGCTAATAGGTGGGCACAGTAACAGGCACAAAGATCATTACATTTGGTAAGAATCCCAGGCCAGGGGTGACCTATTCTAGACACCACATTGCTATGGGCCTGATAAATCCCACCACCAGAAGTAATACCGTTTACCCCTCCCCCACATACCTGAGGCGCTGAAGCGTTCAATGTAATGAATAAGGCTTACGAAGGACATAATCGCTACGGTGATGACGGAGCGCATGTAGGAGACTCCAGTCAGCGCATGAGTGTCCTGCGGTTCAGAGCAATAGCCTTTTTCTTCATCCATTTGATGTGAATGAGTGCCGATTTGTTTTTCCTCATCCACATTCTCCATCAGTAATGGAGTTGTTGGTTCGCCATCATGGAGAGACGCCATATTTACAGGCCTGAGTCTATAAATACTAGAGAGACACAACATGGAAAAAGATTAGACGACATTTCATTCCTATTAATCTAGTTTATTTCACATAATGCAGATTCTGATAGTCCAGAGCAGAACCACGACATAACCTGGGCTATCAGAAGGCGTTGCTTTATGTTACAGTTTTTGATGGAGCTGTCTTCCCAAAGGATTCCTGAAGCTACCAGGTCCTATGAATTTCACTACCTTATGATATATTTGTACCTATGCCATTATTCACATCATGGCCCTGAGCTGCAGGAGATGACCACACAGCAGTGCTCAGAAATCTGTGGCCATTTAGTCACTATTGGACTACTGGTTCCAGTATCCCCACCCCAGCTAGATACCCTAAAACTTTTAGTTGTTCAGTATTTGGATTCCCCAATCCCATCACTGTCTTCTGATCACTGTGACGTATCAATAGTATAGGTTGAAACTTACCGTGTTCTCCAGTAAAGGGCGTTCGAATTCTCGCGCGTGTAGCTTTCTAGCAGAGTTTTGCAACACAACTAGCATTCACGATACACAAGAGAAAAGAGAATGTGCTCAGGTCCTTCTCCTGTTTTACAGGCAGGAGCTGATTGTGACATCATCAGCTGGGTTCTAAGCCGTTGTGATGTCATCAATTCTTTTTTTTTTTTTATCAATTCTTTATTTATAACAAAGCAGTTATAGAATACAGTGACAATTCTTTATAGTCTAATTCTATGGAACCATTGCATATTGATGCGATGGCTCCACTTGTGTAACCTGTCTCTCCATTAGAAGTGGCCTTAAGAAAAAAAAGAGTTAAAATTAAAATGATACATTGGCACATGTTCAGATATATTTACATTAGTAATAGTGAACCCCTTGGCGCTTTGCACATATACACTATGTGATCAAAAGTATCCGGACACCTGGCTGAAAATGACTTACAAGTTGGTGGCGCCCTCCATCGGTAATGCTGGAATTCAATATGGTATTGGCCCACCCTTAGCCTTGATGACAGCTTCCACTCTCACAGGAATACGTTCAGTCAGGTGCTGGAAGGTTTCTTGGGGAATGGCAGCCAAGAGTGCTGCACTGAGGAGAGGTATTGATGTAGGTCGGTGAGGCCTGGCATGAAGTCGGCGTTCCAAAACATCCCAAAGGTGTTCTATAAGATTCAAATCAGGACTCTGTGCAGGCCAGTGCATTACAGAGATGTTATTGTCATGTAACCACTCCACCACATGCCGTGCAGTATGAACAGGTGCTCGATCGTGTTGAAAGATGGAATCGCCATCCCCGAATTGCTCTTCAACAGTGGGTAGTAAGAAGGTGTTTAAAACATCAATGTAGGCCTGTGCTGTGATAGTGCCACGCAAAACAACAAGGGGTGCAAGCCCCCTCCATGAAAAACACGACCACACCATAACACCACCGCCTCCGAATTTTATTGTTGGCACTACACACGCTGGCAGGTGACGTTCACCAGGCATTCGCCATACCCACACCCTGCCATCGGATCGCCACATTGTGTACTGTGATTCGTCACTCCCCACAACATTTTTCCACTGTTCAATCGTCCAACGTTTACGCTCCTTACACCAAGCGAGGCGTCGTTTGGCATTGACCTGCGTGATGTGTGGCACCCAATCACCTAACCACGTTCAAAGTCCGTGAGTTTCACAGAGCGCCCCATTCTGCTCTCTCACGATGTCTAATGTCTACTGAGGTCGCTGACATGGAGTACCTGGCAGTAGGTGGCAGCACAATGCACCTAATATGAAAAACGTATGTTTTTGGGGGTGTCTGCATACTTTTGATCACATAGTGTAGATGTGTGATCCTGTAATCTAGTGCTTACATCTCTGTGATCACAGGGCACATCCATTGAGATTGATAATCGACACCTATATAACCATTTCACCCTTTTGAAGCCATGACAGAATTCAAGCGGACGGTTTTAACCATCTCACAACCAGCCCACTGTATGTAAGTGTCGACACTTGCTGGGCTTTGTACAGCACCAACATTTATAAACAGACTCTACTAATTTGGGGATTGGTCTCCCCAAGGGTCAGGATCTCCGTGAACACAGCACTAATAGCTGCTGGTGTCCACGGAGACATGATCAGGACCTGATAGATTCAGGTTTCGATCATGCAGCCATCATATTAGGGAAAGTTTGTTACTGCATATCAGCAGCCGCTCTCCCGTGGGCACCATTGAGAGTGGGTGTTAGCTAACAACCTGCTCCATAACCTCCGGTCAGAGCTAAGTTCTGATCAGGGGTTTGAACCCCTTGGATGCCACAGTCAAACATGACCACAGCATCTAAGGAGTTCCACGATGTCTAATGTCCCCGTGGGCGAAATCGAGGTGTGCCCATTTGTATCTTCTGCAACCCAGGGTCTGTATAATGTGAAGACAAAAAAAAAATAAATCACCAAATTAGAACAAAACTAGTAGCGGCAGGAAGTGAATGTATAAGCTGTGTGAGCGTATATCAGGGGACACCCCAGATTTAGAGCTTACAATGCAAAAATAAACCAGAAGTGACACCCCTCCCCACGATAACAGGAGCTACTGAGGATATAGTAGGGAATTTGGTGTTCCCAATGTACTCCACACAGCCAGGGCAGGTTTTAGACAAAATGGGGCCCTGGGAAAAATTAAAAATGGGGCCCCAAATCCTGACATACCAACACTGTCACATTTAGTCATTTCAGAAGTCAGGGCTGCACTTCCAGCAGCATTGATATAGTCTTAAAAGATTAGGGAAAAAATAATATAAATCTATATATAGTTGTGAAACCATCATGTGTGCACCACTATGTGTATACCGCTATACTGGGGAGAATTATTACCACTATACAGACAATTACCAAACAAAACATGTGATGTATAGGCCGACAATACCTCTATACTAGGCCGCGGTATCACACTACCTCCACACGGTGATGGCCTCTATGAGGTTTTCATGTACTGCACATATTTCCATCCTAACCTATTTTTTATACTTATAATCTACCCACAGGACAGCTCATCGGTATGTCAGTATGCAATCTGTCAGGGTTCGACACCTGAACCCCACACAGATCAGCTGTATTAGCGGCTGCCGGGTACCAGACACTGCTTGTGTACGGGAAGCTGCACCGCTCCTATTCAAGCAATAGGAACAGCACTGCAATTACCCATAACCACCACTATACAGTGGATGGCGCTGCTGTACCACTCCTATTACTTGAATTGTAGCGGTGGTGCATGCTGTCCAGCTATACGCACCCAGAGGCTGCTAGAGTGATCGGACCCCAACAGATCACATACTGATGTCCTAACGTGTGGATAGATCATCAGTATCAAAAATCAGTTTGTGTCTGAAAAGCACCTCTGTATTGTCTTATTAGTTATTATACTGCCCCCTAATAAATCAATCCCCCTTACTAATAAAAGTTCCTTCTTATAAATAATACCCCCTTATCAGTAATTGTTTCCTCTTAAAAGTAATAGTTCCTTATTATAAATCCCCCCCACCTTATTTATAATAGTTTACCCAGCCTCATTAATAATAGTCCCCCCACGGGCTTTATTATTAACCCCTTCCCGCCAATGGCGCTTTTTGACTTCCTGACCAAGCTCAATTTTTCAAAACTGACATGTGTCACTTTATGTGGCAATAACTTTGGAACGCTTTAACTTACCAAAGTGATTTTGAGATTGTTTTTTCGTAACACATTATACTTCATGTTAGTAGTAAATTTTGGTTGATATGTTTTGTTTATAATTATGAAAAAATAGGAAATTTGGTGGAAATTTTGAAAAATATGCATTTTATAAAGTTTGAAATGATGTGTATTTCATAGAGATAGTCAGACCGCCAAAATTATATCATAAATCTCATGTCCCAGATCTCTGCTTTATGTCAGCATCAAACTTTAGTCACAATTTTATTTTTTACGGACATTATAAGGTTTACAAGTGAAACAATAATATTTAAAATTTTCAAGAAATTTCCAAAACCCATTTTTTAAGGGACTAATCCAGTTATGAAGGGGTTTTGAAAGACCCTTGTACTAAAACCCCCCATAAATCACTCCATTTTCAAAACTGCACCCTTAAACAAGCCAAACAACATATACCTAGTATTTTAACCCTATAAGTGCTTAACAGGAATTAATACAAAATGGAGTTGAAATTTTCAAATTTTATTTTATTTTACTAATATTTTCGTTTAGCCCTAGAATTTGCACATTCACAAGGGGTTAAAGGAGAAAATGCATCCCACAATTTGTTATGCAAGTTCTCTGGACTACCATAGTACACCACTTGTGAGTGTAAACTAATATATGGACGGACAGCAAGACGCAGAAGGGAAGGAGCGCCAAGGAGCTTTTAGAGAGCAGATCTGGCTGTGATCAGTTTCAGGAACCATGTCGCATTTACAAAGCCCTTGAGATGTCAAAACAGTGGAAACCTTTAGAAAGTGACCCTGTTTTGAAAACCGCACCCCCCAAAGAATTTATCAAGTGATGTAGTGAGCATTAGTAACCCAGAAGTGAATATGTAAGCTGTGCGGAGTAAATTGGGTACACCAAATCCCATTCTATTTTCCCACTAGACACGGACGGGGAAGAGGGGCATTCTGGGGGGTCAGCGCTGGTGTATTCTCTCTCATAAGCTCTAAATATGGGGGGTCCCCTGAAAACGCTCGCACAGATTATACATTTCCTTCTAGTTGCAGCCACTTATGTCCTAATGATTTGGCGACTTTTGGGAGTTTTGTCTTCACATTGTACAAGCTAGATTTTTATTTTTATTTTCTGGCAATGTGGCCATATGAGGGCTTGGTGTTTGCGGTATTAGATGTACTTTTCAATGCCACCATTTTGGGGCCTATAACTTATTGACTACATTTTATTAACTCTTTCTGGGTGGGATGTAAAAGGAAACATCAATTCTGGCATTGCTTTTTAGCATTTTTTTTCCCCATGCAGCGTACAGCATAAGCAACATGTTACCTTTATTCTGCGGGTCGGTACGGTTACAGCGATACCTTATTTATATTATTTTTTAATGCGTTGCTATTTGTGCAGAATAAAATTCAATGTAGGGAAAAAAATCAATTATTTTTGCATCGCCATCTTCTGAAAGGCATAACACTTTTATTTTTCGCTAGACAGAGCTGGTTGAGGGCTTATTTTTTGCAGGATGACCTCTGCTTTTTATTGGTACCACTTTGGTTTTCATCTGACCATTTGATTACTTTTTATTGAACATTTTGTAAGGGAAAGGTGGCGAATAATCATTATTTTGTGCGGCTTTCTACGTTTTTTTTTTTATGACGTTTGCCGTTCGGGTTAAATAATATTTTAATTTTATTGATCAGGTTATTACGGACGCGGTGATACCAAATATGTAATGTTTTTTTCTATTTTTCTTTATTTTACATAAAACATTTTATATGGGAAAAAGGGATTTTTGGGGCTTTATTTCTAATTTATTTTAAACTTATTTAAACTTTTTTATTTTTACTTTTTTATAATTTTTTTTTTCTGTCCCCATGGGGGATTGATGCAGTGATCTGCTGATCACTGCTTCACTAGATATACGCTGCAATACACGTGTAAGTATATTGCAGAACACAGGAAGCTCTCAGCCCCGTGCAGACGCACAGGGCTGACAGCTTCCTTTTGGGCAGGATCAACCAGGTACGTGGAGGGGGTAAGTGATCGGGCAGACCTGGGGTCACTGATCAGACCCCGGGCTGCCCCCTACGAACACCGGCACTCGCCGAAACCATCGCAGGGGAAACCCCTGAGATGCCGGTGGTCATGTTTGACCGCCGGCATCTCAGGGGTTAACACCTGCGATCGGACCCGGTTCCGACCGCGGGTGTTACAGGGCGGTATTACGGCGGTTTGCGGGAAGTCCTTCCCTGCAGCGCACTACTATTACGGCGGATGTCGGGAAGGGGTTAATAGTTCCCCCTTATAAATAGCCCCCCGTTATATATAATAAGCCTTATTAATATTAAACCTTCCTTTTATATATAGCCCCCTTACTAATAATAGTTCCCTCGGCCTTATTATTATTAAAAGTTACCCTTATTAATAATAGTTCCTCCAAAGGTTGATGGACCAGATCTTGCGGCCACATCGTGACTACGCAGCGGCTTACCTGGACGATATGGTCATTCATAGCCCAGACTGGGGAAGTCACCTCTGTAAGGTGCAGGCAGAACTAGACTCCATATGTGAGGCAGGCCTTACTATCAAGGGCTAGAGGAAGCCAAGTACCTGGGCTATGTCATTGGCAAAGGGGTAATAAAGCCTCAAATCAATAAGGTGGAGACAATACAAAACTGGCCAAGACCACTGACCAAGAAGCAAGTCAGAGCATTCCTTGGCATTGCTGGCTATTACCAGAGGTTTGTGCTAAACTTTGCCTCTATTGCAGCTCCTCTCACTGACCTGACGAAAGGTGGGAAGTCAGTGATGATCCACTGGACACCAGAGGCAGAGGAGGCGTTCCAGAGGTTAAAGCAAGCTCTATGCCAGCAGCCAGTGCTGATAGCCCCTGACTTTAGGAAGGAGTTCCTGGTGCAGAAAGATGCCTCAAATGCAGGTCTAGGAGCGGTGCTGTCCCCGGTTGTAAATGGTGAGGAGCTTCCAGTGATGTACCTGAGCAGGAAGCTGTCCCCCGCTGAGAAAAATTACGCTATTGTGGAAAGGGAATGCTTGGCCATTAACCCCTTCCCGACATCTGCCGTAATAGTATGGCGCATGTTGGGTGTGTAACTATGAGCCGGGCGGCCGCCATAGCCACCGGGTGTCTACTGCTTTAAGCAGTAGACAACCGGCTCTAATGCCTCCGATCGGTCCCCAGACCGATCGGAGGCATTAACCCCTCCGGCACCATGGTCAAAGTTTCACTGTTCGCTCATCTCTATACATTACCACAATGAATTCTGAACATAATTCTAATGCAGTTGAAGTAAATGGCAATTTTTTTTTGTCTAAATTATGTTGTTTTGGTAGGAAGTCCATGAATTTCTGCAAATTCCATAATATGAAATGGGACAAGTGCAGAAATTTCTGCATCACTTCAAATTTGCCTCAATGCACTGGCATACATTGAAATTCTAATACATTCTAAGAAAAACAAAACTGAGAAGTAAAAGCATATTGCACACGATTCTCCTAGTTAGGATAGACCTGTCGCGCTGTCTTTTCCAAGATTTCTAAATTATGAATCTCTAGTAAATAAGTTCTGTTACACTTACAATAGGTGCAAATGTGGCAAATATTTTCTACAAAATCTGTGGCAAACTTTCATAAAAAAAAAATAAAAAAATCATTGTTGGGTCGGCATACATGCGGATTTTAACCCTTTCGCTGCCAGGGGTATCCGGATATTGTGCACCTCTGGTAGCCAGGGCAATTTCACAGTTTTGAGATGTACAAATAAAATCTAAATTGCAATGCTAAAAATTATACTAACCCCCTATTTCTATATATTTTTTTGAAAGTATACTTGCAACATTGTCAAAATGCCACTTGGTACTGTACACTCACCGGCCACTTTATTAGGTACACCTGTCCAACTGCTCGTTAACACTTAATTTCTAATCAGCCAATCACATGGCGGCAACTCAGTGCATTTAGACATGTAGACATGGTCAAGACAATCTCCTGCAGTTCAAACCGAGCATCAGTATGGGGAAGAAAGGTGATTTGAGTGCCTTTGAACGTGGCATGATTGTTGGTGCCAGAAGGGCTGGTCTGAGTATTTCAGAAACTGCTGATCTACTGGGATTTTCACGCACAACCATCTCTAGGGTTTACAGAGAATGGTCCGAAAAAGAAAAAACATCCAGTGAGCGGCAGTTCTGTGGGCGGAAATGCGTTGTTGATGCCAGAGGTCAGAGGAGAATGGCCAGACTGGTTCGAGCTGATAGAAAGGCAACAGTGACTCAAATAGCCACCCGTTACAATCAAGGTAGCCAGAAGAGCATCTCTGAATGCACAGTACGTCGAACTTTGAGGCAGATGGGCTACAGCAGCAGAAGACCACACCGGGTGCCACTCCTTTCAGCTAAGAACAGGAAACTGAGGCTACAATTTGCACAAGCTCATCGAAATTGGACAATTGAAGATTGGAAAAACGTTGCCTGGTCTGATGAGTCTCGATTTCTGCTGCGACATTCGGATGGTAGGGTCAGAATTTGGCGTCAACAACATGAAAGCATGGATCCATCCTGCCTTGTATCAACGGTTCAGGCTGGTGGTGGTGGTGTCATGGTGTGGGGAATATTTTCTTGGCACTCTTTGGGCCCCTTGGTACCAATTGAGCATCGTTGCAACGCCAAAGCCTACCTGAGTATTGTTGCTGACCATGTCCATCCCTTTATGACCACAATGTACCCAACATCTGATGGCTACTTTCAGCAGGATAATGCGCCATGTCATAAAGCTGGAATCATCTCAGACTGGTTTCTTGAACATGACAATGCGTTCACTGTACTCCAATGGCCTCCACAGTCACCAGATCTCAATCCAATAGAGCATCTTTGGGATGTGGTGGAACGGGAGATTCGCATCATGGATGTGCAGCCGACAAATCTGCGGCAACTGTGTGATGCCATCATGTCAATATGGATCCAAAATCTCTGAGGAATGCTTCCAGCACCTTGTGGAATCTATGCCACGAAGAATTGAGGCAGTTCTGAAGGCAAAAGGGGGTCCAACCCGTTACTAGCATGGTGTACCTAATAAAGTGGCCGGTGAGTGTATATGAACAAGCACCATTATCCTATTTTGATTTAAAGAGAATGGTTTTATAAAAAAATATATATATAAGTTGCTAAAAGTGGAAACCAATCAAAAATGTATATGCACCCCACCTCCTAAAATAAGAATTCAACATGTGCAGAGTTCATTCACATCACTAAGGCATAGGGCCGGCGTCAGCGCACGGCATAGTCGGGCAAGTGCCGGGGCCCCCAGAGCCTCTGGGGGCCCCCCGGCACTTGCCCGCCCCAGCACTTGCCTGTCCCGATTTCAGCTTATCGGCGTCCGTCGGACGCCGATGAGCTGAATACATAAGCGATTAAAGCAGGAGCTGTGAGCTCAGCTCCTGCTTTAAAGCTGCGGCCCAGCGAGCGTGTGTAGGCGCGATGACGTCATCACATCGCACTTACACACGCAAGCCGGGCCGCAGCTTTAAAACAGGAGCTGAGCTCACAGCTCCTGCTTTAATTGCTATGTGACTGGAGTGAGAGAGCGGAGAGAGGAGTGTCGGGGGAACGATGGAAGGTGAGTGTAAGTGTTTGTTTTGTATTATATTAAGGTGGAACATAATGAAGGGGGCCCATGAAACTGGGGGGCAAATGAAGGGGAGGGAATGGCATGACACTGGGGAAGATGAAGGGGGTGGGGAGAGAACGGCATGACACTGGGGAAGATGAAGGGGGTGGGGAGAGAATGGCATGAAACTGGGGACAGAGATGGAGGGGGCCCAATGAAACTGGGGGGCAAATGAAGGGGAGGGGGGGAACGGCATGACACTGGGGAAGATGAAGGGAGTGGGGAGAGAACGGCATGAAACTGGGGACAGAGATGGAGGGGGCCCAATGAAATTGGGGGGCAAATGAAGGGGAGGGGGGGAACGGCATGACACTGAGGCAGATGGGGGGGTGGAACAGCATGACACTGGGACAGAGACAGGGGGACATGAAACTGGGCAGATGAAGGGGAGAACGTGATGAAACTGGGGACAGAGATGGAGGGGGGACATGAAACTGGGGGCAGAGGAAGGGTGTATATGAAACTGGGGGAGAGATGGAGGGGGGGCATATAATTTACGGGTGACTGTAGGAGGATTATACTGTGTGGGAGAACATGATAAATAAATGAGAATGGGCGGAGTCAACATAAAAGTGGGTGAAGCCAAATTTGCACTTTTTGCCCCTTTCTACTCTTTAAAAATTGGGAGGTATGGCGTTGGTGATGCCACACTCCTGCATGACGTCACTCGATTCATCTACGACGCACAGTGTCTCAACTCCCCCACCTCCTTTACAAGGGGGCCCACTGAGGCTCTGTCGCCCAAGGGCAGATAAAAACCTGGAGCCGGCCCTGCCTACACATGCATGCACATATCACCAGAACTGGAAGGAACAAAAATCTGCTTTGAAGCTGAAAATGTTAATAAAAATATAATCCTATAAAATATAGGGATTGCCCACCCTGAAAAGCAAGTGCACCCCTAAACCCTATATATTTATTGATAGTACACAAAGATTACATGTGTCTCAATGGGTTATCAATAGACATGTCCACCTTCCTGTAACTTTGTGATCATGTCCTTTGAGCTGCATAGTAAACACTGTCATAAGAAAATTATACAAATGCAGTTTCCACCTCATTTTGATTTTTTACAAGATTTCCAGAGCATTGTGTGAAATATAAAATGGTATCAGTATAAAGTAAAATTTGTCCCGCAAAAAATTAGCCCTCATACAGCTCTGTGAACAAAATAATATGGCTTAAAGAAGGAAAAGAGTTGAAAATAAAAATACAAGTGAAAAAATGACTTAAACGGCCTAAACATTCCAAATTTGCTTAAATAATATTACTAAAATACTTTAGTAATATGCAGGACTTTGTGTCCAGTTAAAAAAAAACGGTTTTGCCGCGGAGAGGCACAAGACGCTCACAGGCGGCCATTTTGCAAACCGGTTTGAAAACTGCCGGGTTTCTGTCTCCTGTCCAGTTTCTCAGGCAGATCATTGGGAACCCACTTAAGCCTGTTTTATGGTATTTTCTAGTTACCATAATGAAGTCTGTAGGTTTAATTGACATGCTGCGATTTCCAAAAACACGCTGGTTTTGGAAATCGCGGCTTGTCTGCACCACAGTTTTTACCACAAAATGGGCATGGGATACGATAAAATCCCACCCACTTTGCCATTACTGTAAAACGTCATAGATTTCCCGCGGCGTTTCCGTCACATGGGGCCCCGGCCTAAGAGTCAAAGACCACACCTTAAGCCTCTAGCGTTACACCTGTTCACAGTATGTGTGTGGTATTGCAGCTCATCCCCTTCCAGTCAATGAAAGTGACCTGCTGTCCCACATCCCTTCCTATAGACAGCTGTGGTGCCATTTCTGAAAGAAAGCAGCCAGGTTATTGTAATCCAAGAAAACCCTTATAATAAATTGTCTATTCATCCTTTGATCTATTAAGTTCTGTAAAGAGTTAGAGAGAGAGACTCAGGGACACTATTTTTTTTTTTTTTGACTGACTTTTTTATTAACTTCAGTCAAGTTTTTGTGGGAGGAAACCGGAGTACCCGGGGAAAACCCACGCAAGCACGGGGAGAACATACAAACTCACTGCAGGTGTTGCCCTTGGATGGATTCTCACCCACCCAGGACTCCAGCTCTGCAAGCAAGCAGTAAGCACTGAGCCACCGTGCTTGCCCATGTCATAGATCATGATATCCTGATATGGTGGCCTTCATGTCTTGCAGGAGAGTTTTCACCTCTAGTGGCAGTCATGATGGTGGAGCTAGTCTAAGGGATGAAGAGAAGAGTATTAATATCATCACAAAGGCAGTGTGTTATTCATAGCAGAAGTGAGCCATGCAAATCTTGCAAGACACAGGCTGCTCTGCAGATATTACAAAGATGCTGGATTTCACATTTGTGACTATAGAACCAATGAGAATCCAAGGCAGGGCTCTATTGTAATTCTGCAAGAGAATTGAGAGGACAATGGAGATATTCTGTACTCACCTTCAGACTCCGTTTCTGCCTCCTTGCGGTCCCTCTCAATAAAGTGGGCATTGACCAAAAAGAAGGCTCCTCCAATAGCTTCCATGAATGCACATGTCAGGAGGGCGTATTTCAGGCTGTGGTACCTTGATAGAGTGGTTTCCGCCTCTGCTCCATGGATCAGGTCAGATATCTGAGGATGAGAGGTGATACATACTTGATTAATAATACATGTATAGTTAGTAAAGAGCAAAAATACAAAAAAAGCAGAAAGGTTGGAACACAACAGTAACTGCTATGTGCTTGTTAGGAACTCTGGTGGCCAGACAAACATGTGGTAGCAGAAGCGCTGCACTGTATATAGAGAAGGAGCTTCCATCCTACAGACTATGAGCAGCCCCAGTATTATACAATGGCTGGAGCTGGAGACGTGCGGCATCCACCTGGAGCAGATAATCTAATATCTAGCGCCAGAAGGTTTTGTCTTTGGTGTTCTACTGTCAGACTTGCCAATTACAACTAGTTTGTTTCAATATAATTTCTATGTGTGTATTTTCTTTGTGGGTGTTGTATGTGGGCTGTACAGATGCTGTGTGTATACTGTTGTTTCAATGCTGTACATGTACTATATGTGTACTTTGTGAGTGCTCACTGTAAACATGGAGGGAGGTAGAAAAATTTAGCTTTAGGATAAGGCGCACATTACAGAAACACAAAGCCAGGAGTGGATTGAGCAAAAGTACAAAGTACAATTACTTCCTATATATTTCCAATTCCTTTCATCGCCATTCTTGCAGCAAAATCTGCAACAAAAAAGCTGCGTTTCTGCAACTTGGGCCTCATACTTACACAGAGAACCAGTGAGGTAATAGTGGTGTGTATATACAACATTCAGGAAATAATATGTAACAACTACTTACAAATCCAATGAGGTAGGGGCTCCCGACATCGCCCAGCAGGTGGGCCACAGTAACTTGCACAGCCCCTGCTGTAGCTCTTCTTGTAGGAGGAACCACTGACTGAAATAAAAGAATATTGTGAGTAGGCCGAAGTGAATCATTGAAACCAAAACAAGAGCCATTGTACAAAGTGACCGCATAGTATAATGACAAAATATTAAAAACATAAAAAGTAAACCTCCCAATCTACCGGGAAGGAGCATCTGATGGGTAACGGAGGGAAGACAGAAGAACGGCTAAAATATCATTTCATGGCTTGTTAGAACTCACCAGGAGGATTTCTGCCACAAGGGCCCAGTTGAATGTGAGGAATGTCTCTCCAATGAATATGAAGACCTGCAGAAGTGAAACATTTGGGGAATTAATATAGGCCACAATACAAGTGCTGGAACGTGTAAGTACAAAACTACACCTGTCCACAGCCAGTATACTGTACAAAGGAATACACAGATCCAGAATCCAATAAGTGGATGACAACAATCTATAGCTCAGGTACTTACATAAGTGGCCACAAGACTAATGTCTGCCAGAACCAGGGCCAAGAACAGGAAAGGGGCGGAGCATAGCAGGCCACACGCACACACCAACGGGTCTGCACGGGGATTGGTTTTTCTATATTTTTTGCTGATCTCCACCCCTGCTAGAACTCCAAGGATGCCGGAGATGACTGTAAGCACGCCAAATATCAGACTGCAAAGAAGAGTGTTTATAGAGGTTAGTAAAGAAGGTTCAAGAAATTGCAAGACAACCTTGTTTAATAAGGCGCAGTATGATGAAAGCTTCATCTAATGTATCTTCAAGGAAGACACTAAACAGAAGTCATTCCACAGCACCGGAAGAAGAAATGCATACCTGTCATTATAGGTGCACGTTCCAGTCTGACAAGGCTCCTTCTCTAGTAAGAGGCTTCGTGCACGTGTCAGAAAAGAAGGAGCCCAGAGACCTATGGCGCCGGCTACAAACGCTACAGTCGCACATCCGAGAGTGGAAAACAAGAAACTACGACTGTAGAGAGGGAAAAAAAGAAGGATTTAATAATCATAAAAAACACACAGAGGATCGCTGCCGACATCCACTACACAGAAAACACCTACTTTTTGAATAGTTTCTTCACATCCGAAATCCAGTTATTGGAGCTGACGGATTTGTTTTTGTTCTTCCCGTCTGCGGCTCCTCTTGGCGGTTCTTTCATAAAGATAAGTAGAAGCAGCACAGCAATGACGCCCAGACCAGGGGTAACCTGCGTTGTGGAGGAAGAAGACATTGTATGTTACATAGATAGATAGATAGATAGATAGATAGATAGATAGATAGATAGATAGATAGAGGATATAAATAGCGGGATCATCACCTAGTGGAAGTAACCAGGGACAAGTTTAGGAAATAGATTATAGCCTTTTACTTACCCGGAAGGCCCAGTGCCAGTCACCACCTGCTGCACTGACTACTTTGGAGCCGATAATATATCCGAGGCCACTGTAAGAGAAATTAAGTCTTTAAAATTTCTAGATCATCTGGTCATAAGTTCTCCACAAAGTCTGTATATTTACACAGGATACTCACCAGCCTACAGGTATAGTCAGGTAGAAAATTGAAAACATGCGACTACGCTGGTCTGCCACAAAGAGGTCAGCAATAACGGAGGGGGCAACGGTGGAGAAACTTGCCTCTCCGACCCCTACCAATGCTCTCATTGCCAGGAGGAGCAGGAAATACTGTAAAAAATAAAAATTAAAATGGGACAGAAAAAAAAATTTAGTAAATTTTTGTGAATTTTTTTTTTTTTTTTGCCTGCATGGCAAGTGTACCTGGTCATAGAGAGATTTAGTAGCTGAGATTTATATCTTTACCTGATTGGGAACGAATGAGATGCTCAGGGTCATAATGGACCAGAATAAGGTTCCTGCGCACATTATGTATTTCCTATTCCAGCGGTCGCCCATATAGCCAAAGACCGGACCAAACAGCATATAGCTGGCGATGAATACTAAAGGGGAGAGAAGGAGAAGAAGTGTCAGGACAATGTGTCAGCGGAACAAGTTATTGCTTAAGGACATTGTTAGTACATTAACTCCTGTATTTAATCCCTCCTGTCCAGATAACAAGAAAGATTTTCAGGCAGCCATTTTCTGAACTACACCAATAGGGATCCATATTCACATTCTTATTCTTCTGTGATGTCATAAGAATTCCGTGAATAGATTGACCGACAACTCTGGAATATTGGTTTAGTCCTGACAATGGCGGTTTCCAGGGGATATACAGAATATAATTCTATGGTAAAATATACCTGTATGTAACAAGCCGGATACACTGTCGCTCATATTGAAGGCTTTTTGAAGGTCCGGTAGCACCCCTGTCACATGGAAAGAGAGAGGACAATCATTATACACTATGACAGATCTGTGCTAATAGGTGGGCACAGTAAACAGGCACAAAGATCATTACATTTGGTAAGAATCCCAGGCCAGGGGTGACCTATTCTAGACACCACATTGCTATGGGCCTGATAAATCCCACCACCAGAAGTAATACCGTTTACCCCTCCCCCACATACCTGAGGCGCTGAAGCGTTCAATGTAATGAATAAGGCTTACGAAGGACATAATCGCTACGGTGATGACGGAGCGCATGTAGGAGACTCCAGTCAGCGCATGAGTGTCCTGCGGTTCAGAGCAATAGCCTTTTTCTTCATCCATTTGATGTGAATGAGTGCCGATTTGTTTTTCCTCATCCACATTCTCCATCAGCAATGGAGTTGTTGGTTCGCCATCATGGAGAGACGCCATATTTACAGGCCTGAGTCTATAAATACTAGAGAGACACAACATGGAAAAAGATTAGACGACATTTCATTCCTATTAATCTAGTTTATTTCACATAATGCAGATTCTGATAGTCCAGAGCAGAACCACGACATAACCTGGGCTATCAGAAAATCAGAAGGCGTTGCTTTATGTTACAGTTTTTGATGGAGCTGTCTTCCCAAAGGATTCCTGAAGCTACCAGGTCCTATGAATTTCACTACCTTATGATATATTTGTACCTATGCCATTATTCACATCATGGCCCTGAGCTGCAGGAGATGACCACACAGCAGCGCTCAGAAATCTGTGGCCATTCAGTCACTATTGGACTACTGGTTCCAGTATCCCCACCCCAGCTAGATACCCTAAAACTTTTAGTTGTTCAGCATTTGGATCCCCCCCAATCCCATCACTGTCTTCTGATCACTGTGACGTATCAATAGTATAGGTTGAAACTTACCGTGTTCTCCAGTAAAGGGCGTTCGAATTCTCGCACGTGTAGCTTTCTAGCAGAGTTTTGCAACACAACTAGCATTCACGATACACAAGAGAAAAGAGAATGTGCTCAGGTCCTTCTCCTGTTTTACAGGCAGGAGCTGATTGTGACATCATCAGCTGGGTTCTAAGCCGTTGTGATGTCATCAATTCTTTTTTTTTTTTTTATCAATTCTTTATTTATAACAAAGCAGTTATAGAATACAGTGACAATTCTTTATAGTCTAATTCTATGGAACCATTGCATATTGATGCGATGGCTCCACTTGTGTAACCTGTCTCTCCATTAGAAGTGGCCTTAAGAAAAAAAAGAGTTAAAATTAAAATGATACATTGGCACATGTTCAGATATATTTACATTAGCAATAGTGAACCCCTTGGCGCTTTGCACATATACACTATGTGATCAAAAGTATCCGGACACCTGGCTGAAAATGACTTACAAGTTGGTGGCGCCCTCCATCGGTAATGCTGGAATTCAATATGGTATTGGCCCACCCTTAGCCTTGATGACAGCTTCCACTCTCGCAGGAATACGTTCAGTCAGGTGCTGGAAGGTTTCTTGGGGAATGGCATCTAAGAGTGCTGCACTGAGGAGAGGTATTGATGTAGGTCGGTGAGGCCTGGCATGAAGTTGGCGTTCCAAAACATCCCAAAGGTGTTCTATAAGATTCAAATCAGGACTCTGTGCAGGCCAGTGCATTACAGAGATGTTATTGTCATGTAACCACTCCACCACATGCCGTGCTGTATGAACAGGTGCTCGATCGTGTTGAAAGATGGAATCGCCATCCCCAAATTTCTCTTCAACAGTGGGTAGTAAGAAGGTGTTTAAAACATCAATGTAGGCCTGTGCTGTGATAGTGCCACGCAAAACAACAAGGGGTGCAAGCCCCCTCCATGAAAAACACTACCACACCATAACACCACCGCCTCCGAATTTTACTGTTGGCACTACACACGCTGGCAGATGTCGTTCACCGGGCATTCGCCATACCCACACCCTGTCATCAGATCGCCACATTGTGTATTGTGATTCGTCACTCCACACAACGTTTTTCCACTGTTCAATCGTCCAACGTTTATGCTCCTTACACCAAGCAAGGCGTCGTTTGGCATTGACCTGCGTGATGTGTGGCACCCAATCACCTAACCACGTTCGAAGTCCGTGAGTTTTGCAGAGCGCCCCATTCTGCTCTCTCACGATGTCTAATGTCTACTGAGGTCACTGACATGGAGTACCTGGCAACAGGTGGCAGCACAATGCACCTAATATGAAAAACGTATGCTTTTGGGAGTGTCTGCATACTTTTGATTACATAGTGTAGAAGTGTGATCCTGTAATCTAGTGCTTACATCTCTGTGATCACAGGGCACATTCGTTGAGATTGATAATTGACACCTATATAACCATTTCACCCTTGTGAAGCCATGACAGAATTCAAGCGGACGGTTTTAACCATCTCACAACCAGCCCACTGTATGTAAGTGTCGACACTTGCTGGGCTTTGTACAGCAACAACATTTATAAACAGACTCTACGAATTTGGGGATTGGTCTCCCCAAGGGTCAGGATCTCCGTGAACACAGCGCTAATAGCTGCTGGTGTCCACAGAGACATGATCAGGACCTGATAGATTCAGGTTTCGATCGTGCAGCCATCATATTAGGGAAAGTTTGTTACTGCATATCAGCAGCCGCTCTCCCGTGGGCACCATTGAAATTGGGTGTTAGCTAACAACCTGCTCCATAACCTCCGGTCAGAGCTAAGTTCCGATCGGGGTTTTTAACCCCTTGGATGCCACGGTCAAACATGACCACAGCATCTAAGGAGTTCCACGATGTCTAATGTCCCCGTGAGCGAAATCGAGGTGTGCCCATTTGTATCTTCTGCAACCCAGGGTCTGTATAATGTGAAGACAAAAAAAAAAAAAAAAATCACCAAATTAGAACAAAACTGGTAGCGGCAGGAAGTGAATGTATAAGCTGTGTGAGCGTATATCAGGGGACACCCCAGATTTAGAGCTTACAATGCAAAAATAAACCAGAAGTGACCCCCACCCCTCCCCACGATAACAGGAGCTACTGAGGATATAGTAGGGAATTTGGTGTTCCCAATGTACTCCACACAGCCAGGGCAGGTTTTAGACAAAATGGGGCCCTGGGAAAAATTAAAAATGGGGCCCCAAATCCTGACATACCAACACTGTCACATTTAGTCATTTCAGAAGTCAGGGCTGCACTTCCAGCGGCATTGATATAGTCTTAAAAGATTAGGGAAAAAATAATATAAAACTATATATACCGTATTTTACGGACTATAAGGCGCACTGGACTATAAGCCGCATTGCCCATGAGCGCCTTATAGTCCGTCTCGGTTCATATATAAGGCGCACCGGACTATAAGCCGCAGTCCGGTGCGCATTATATCTTATTGAAAGCGGCGGCAGGCAGACTTTGCCAGCGGCCGCTTAACCCCCCGCGTGCCAGCCGCTTCTATTGGAAGCGCTCGGCAGGCGAGGAGGGGCTCTATCAGCAAAATCATGCTGATAGAGCCCAACCGTAAACGTTAGGTTAAACTACCCCCCCCCCCCCCCCCCCCCCCGTTTTAAAATAAAAGCCTGAAACAGAATGTGAAACTTACCGAGCGGTGCAGGGTGGGCGGGCATTCGGGCCTCCTCTTCCTCTGATGTTCCGTCCTCCTCCGGCGCTCGCAAGCTGATAATGGCCAGGGCACATGCGCAGTAGAAGCATTATGATATTGTGCATGAGCCCCGGCCATTATCAGCGAGCGCCGGAGGAGAAGGACGGAACATCGGAGGCAGAGGAGGCCTGAATGCCCGCCCGCCCTGCACCGTTGGGTAAGTTTCACGTTCTCTTTCAGGACGGCGGTGTCACAGCAGGGCTGCCGGACACTTCCTATTCATTTCTATGGGAGCAGGCATGCGAGCGCTCCCCATAGAAATGAATGGACTGCTTTTTTCCATTCATTTCTATAGGGAGCGCTCGCATGCCGGCTCCCATAGAAATGAATAGGAAGTGTCCGGCAGCCCTGCTGTAACGCCGGCGTGTACGGCTGTGATACACGCCGGCGTTCGGTAGTGTGAATGCACCCTTACGGTGCCTTTTATGTATGTATGGAAGCGGCACGCAGTCTTTGCCGCCGCTTCCATCCATATATAAGCCGCACCGGACTATAAGCCGCACTTACGATTGCTGAGGAAATCGTAGGTTTTTATGTGCGGCTTATAGTCCGGAAAATACAGTAGTTGTGAAACCATCATGTGTGCACCACTATGTGTATACCGCTATACTGGGGAGAATTATTACCACTATACAGACAATTACCAAACATAACATGTGATGTATAGGCCAACAATACCTCTATACTAGGCTGCGGTATCACACTAACTCCACACGGTGATGGCCTCCATGACGTTTTCATGTACTGCACATATTTCCATCCTAACCTATTTTTTATACTGATAATCTACCCACAGGACAGCTCATCGGTATGTCAGTATGCAATCTGTCAGGGTTCGACACCTGAACCCCACACAGATCAGCTGTATTAGCGGCTGCCGGGTACCAGACACTGCTTGTGGACAGGAAGCTGCACCGCTTTTATTCAAGCAATAGGAACAGCACTGCAATTACCCAGAACCACCACTATACAGTGGATGGCGCTGCTGTACCACTCCTATTACTTGAATTGTAGCGGTGGTGCATGCTGTCCAGCTATACGCACCCAGAGGCTGCTAGAGCGATCGGACCCCAACAGATCACATACTGATGTCCTATCGTGTGGATAGATCATCAGTATCAAAAATCAGTTTGTGTCTGAAAAGCACCTCTGTATTGTCTTATTAGTTATTATACTGCCCCCTAATAAATTAATCCCCCTTACTAATAAAAGTTCCTTCTTATAAATAATACCCCCTTATCAGTAATTGTTTCCTCTTAAAAGTAATAGTTCCTTATTATAAATCCCCCCTGCCTTATTTATAATAGTTTACCCAGCCTCATTAATATTAGCCCCCCACGGGCTTTATTATTAACCCCTTCCCGCCAATAGCACTTTTTGACTTCCTGACCAAGCTCAATTTTTCAAAACTGACATGTGTCACTTTATGTGGCAATAACTTTGAAACGCTTTAACTTACCAAAGTGATTTTGAGACTGTTTTTTCGTAACACATTGTACTTCATGTTAGTAGTAAATTTTGGTTGATATGTTTTGTATTTAATTATGAAAAAATAGGAAATTTGGTGGAAATTTTGAAAAATGTGCATTTTATAAAGTTTGAAATGATGTGCATTGCATAGAGATAGTCAGACCGCCAAAATTTTATCATAAATCTCATGTCCCAGATCTCTGCTTTATGACAGCATCAAACTTTAGTCACCCTTTTATTTTTTACGGACTTTAGAAGGTTTACAAGTGAAACAACAATATTCAAAATTTTCAAGAAATTTCCAAAACCCATTTTTTTAAGGGACTAATCCAGTTATGAAAGGGTTTTGAAAGACCCTTGTATTAAACCCCCCCATAAATCACTCCATTTTCAAAACTGCACCCCTTAAATAAGCCAAAACAACATATACCTAGTACTTCAACCCTATAAGTGCTTAACAGGAATTAATACAAAATGGAGTTGAAATTTTCAAATTTGATTTTATTTTACTAATATTTTCGTTTAGCCCTAGAATTTGCACATTCACAAGGGGTTAAAGGAGAAAACGCATCCCACAATTTGTTATGCAAGTTCTCCCGACTACCATAGTACACCACTTGTGGGTGTAAACTAATATATGGACGCACAGCGAGACGCAGAAGGGAAGGAGCGCCAAGGAGCTTTTAGAGGGCAGGTCTGGCTGTGATCAGTTTCAGGAACCATGTCGCACTTACAAAGCCCTTGAGGTGTCAAAACAGTGGAAACCTCTAGAAAGTGACGCCGTTTTGAAAACCGCACCCCTCAAAGAATTTATCAAGTGATGTAGTGAGCATTAGTAACCCAGAAGTGAATATGTAAGCTGTGCGGAGTAAATTGGGTACACCAAATCCCATTCTATTTTCCCACTAGCTCCTATGACACGGACGGGGAAGAGGGGCATTCTGGGGGATCAGCACTAGTGCTCTAAATACAGGGTGTCCCCTGAAAACGCTCGCATAGCTTATACATTTCCTTCTAGTCGCAGCCACTTATGTCCTAATGATTTGGCGACTTTTGGGTATTTTGTCTTCACATTGTACAAGCTAGATTTTTATTTTCTGGCAATGTGGCCATATGAGGGCTTGGTGTTTGTGGTATTAGATGTACTTTTCAATGCCACCATTTTGGGCCCTGTAACTTATTGACTACATTTTATTAACTCTTTCTGGGTGGGATGTAAAAGGAAACATCAATTCTGGCATTGCTTTTTAGCATTTATTTTTTTACCCGTGCAGCGTACAGCATAAGTAACATGTTACCTTTAGTCTGCGTGTCAGTACAGTTACAGCGATACCTCATTTATATTATTTTTTAATGCGTTGCTATTTGTGCAAAATAAAATTCAATCTAGGAGAAAAAATCAATTATTTTTGCATCGCCATCTTCTGAAAGGCATAACATTTTTTATTTTTCGGTAGACAGAGCTGGTTGAGGGCTTATTTTTTGTGGGATGACCTCTGATTTTTACTGGTACCATTTTGGTTTTCATCTGACCATTTGATTACTTTTTATTTAACATTTTGTAAGGCAAAGGTGGTGAATAATCATTACTTTGTGCGGTTTTGTACGTTTTTTTTTTATAATGTTCGCCATTCGGGTTAAATAATGTTTTAATTTTATTGTTCAGGTTATTACGGATGCGGCGATACCAAATATGTAATGTTTTTTTCTATTTTACTTTATTTTACATAAAGAAACATTTTATATGGGAAAATGGGATTTTTGGGGCTTTATTTCTAATTTATTTTAAACTTATTTAAACTTTTTTATTTTTACTTTTTTATAAAAAAAAAATTCTGTCCCCATGTGGGATTGAAGCAGTGATCTGCTGATCACTGCTTCACTAGATATACGCTGCAATACACGTGTATGTATATTGCAGAACACAGAAAGCTCTCAGCCCCGTGCAGACGCACAGGGCTGACAGCTTCCTTTTGGGCAGGATCAACCAGGTACGTGGAGGGGGTAAGTGATGGGCAGACCTGGGGTCACTGATCAGACCCCGGGCTGCCCCCTACGAACAACGGCACCCGCCGAAACCGTCACAGGGGAAACCCCTGAGATGCCGGTGGTCATGTTTGACCGCCGGCATCTCAGGGGTTAACACCTGCGATCGGACCCGGTTCCGACCGCGGGTGTTACAGGGCCGTACTAGTACGGCGGTTTGCGGGAAGTCCTTCCCAGCAGCGCCGTACTATTACGGCGGATGTCAGGAAGGGGTTAATAGTTCCCCCTTATAAATAGCCCCCCCTTATATATAATAAGCCTTATTAATATTAAACTTTCCTTTTATATATAGCCCCCTTACTAATAATAGTTCCCCCGGCCTTATTATTATTAAAAGTTACCCTTATTAATAATAGTTCCTCCAAAGGTTGATGGACCAGATCTTGCGGCCACATCGTGACTACGCAGCGGCTTACCTGGACGATATGGTCATTCATAGCCCAGACTGGGGAAGTCACCTCTGTAAGGTGCAGGCAGAACTAGACTCCATAAGTGAGGCAGGCCTTACTATCAAGGGCTAGAGGAAGCCAAGTACCTGGGCTATGTCATTGGCAAAGGGGTAATAAGGCCTCAAATCAATAAGGTGGAGACAATACAAAACTGGCCAAGACCACTGACCAAGAAGCAAGTCAGAGCATTCCTTGGCATTGCTGGCTATTACCAGAGGTTTGTGCTAAACTTTGCCTCTATTGCAGCTCCTCTCACTGACCTGACGAAAGGTGGGAAGTCAGTGATGATCCACTGGACACCAGAGGCAGAGGAGGCGTTCCAGAGGTTAAAGCAAGCTCTATGCCAGCAGCCAGTGCTGATAGCCCCTGACTTTAGGAAGGAGTTCCTGGTGCAGAAAGATGCCTCAAATGCAGGTCTAGGAGCGGTGCTGTCCCCGGTTGTAAATGGTGAGGAGCATCCAGTGATGTACCTGAGCAGGAAGCTGTCCCCCGCTGAGAACAATTATGCTATTGTGGAAAGGAAATGCTTGGCCATTAACCCCTTCCCGACATCCGCCGTAATAATATGGCGCATGTTGGGTGTGTAACTATGGCGACCACCATAGCCGCCGTGTATCTACTGCTTTAAGCAGTAGACAACCGGCTCTAATGCCTCCGATCGGTCCCCAGACCGATCGCAGGCATTAACCCCTCCTGCGCCACGGTCAGAGGCGCCATTTTCCCGGCGGCGCATGGGCACCGCCATTTTGCCGGTGATCGCTGGCTCCTGGAGCACGCTCCAGGGCCAGCGTCATGTTGGCATGACAGCCAGGAGCTTTACAAGGCTCCCCGGCCGGTCTGCAAGCTCTTTCTTTTGCAGGCTGGTCTATGCAGCCTGCAAAAGGAAGGATGATTTTTTGCAATGCATTGTAATACATTAGCATTGTAATGCATTGCATTAGTGATCAGACCCCTTGGGGTTCAACACCCCTAGGGGGTCTAATAAATGCAAAAAAAAAAAAAAAAAAGTTTAAAAAATATAAAAAATATAGAAAGTATTAAAAATTCAAATTACCCCCTTTTATTATTATTATTGTTTATTTATATAACACCATTAATTCCATGGTGCTTTACATTTGGGGGTTTGCATACAATACACAAAATATACAGGTGGATATAATACTAACAGTGACCGACTGGCACAGTGGGGTAGAGGGCCCTGCCCGCGAGGGCTTACAATCTATGGGGGAAGGGGGGAGAGACAGAAGGAGAGGGGGAGACTGTACAGATGGTGGTGTGGTGATAGTGTTATTGGAAGTTGTAGGCCTTCCTGAATAGGTGAGTCTTCAGGGCCTTCTTGAAGCCTGTGATTGTGGGGGTCAGTCTTATGTGTCTTGGTGGGGAGTTCCAGAGTATGGGAGATGCACGGGAGAAATCTTGGAGGCGGTTGTGTTTTCCCTAGAACACATATAAAAGTAGTTAAAAACTGTGAAACACATACATGTTAGGTATCCCTGTGTCCGAAATCGCCCGCTCTACAAATCTATAAAAATATTTTTCCTGTTCGGTAAATGCCGTAGCGGGAAAAATAGTCAAAAGTGCCAAACCGCCGTTTTTCACTGTTTTGATTCTGATAAAAATTTTAATAAAAAGTGATCAAAGCAATAGCATTTCCCGAAAATGGTAGAACTAAAAAATACACCCAGCCCCGCAAAAAAAGACGCCCTATGCATCCCCGTACACGGACGTATAAAAAGTTACGGCCGTCGGAATATGGTGACTTTTAGAAAAAAAATTTTTTAACACAGTTTTGGATTTTTTTTAAGGGGTCAAAATGTAAATAAAACCATATAAATTTGGTATCCCTGGAACCGTACCGAAACACAGAATACAGGGGACATGTCATTTTGGCTGCACAGTGAACGCCGTAAAACCAAAGCCCGTACGAAAGTCGCAGAAATGCATTTTTTCTTCAAATCCACCCCATTCTGATTTTTTTTTCTGCTTCCCAGTACATTATACAGAATAATTAATGGTGGCATCATGAACAAAAATTTGTCCCACAAAAATTAAGACCTCATATGGCTCTGGGAGCGGAGAAATAAAAAAAAGTTATGGGGTTTAGAAGGAGGGGAGTCAAAAACGAAAATCAAAAAATGCCATCGGCGGGAAAAGGTTAAGTGGGCACTAGATGCTCTGAGGTATTACCTCCTGGCCAGAAAGTTTAAATTGATCACTGACCATGCTCCCCTTACATGGATGACGATGAATAAGGACAGAAATGCTAGGGTTACCCGATGGTTCCTGTCTCTGCAGGGGGGTTATTTATAAGGGCACGTTCATTCAATTGGGTTTTTACAGCTAACCGCCGGTATCTGTATGCAGCCTCTCTGCGGGGAAACCGATTTTTTTTTTCATTTATTCATTTTACTTTTCATTCATTTTAATTTTTTTCATTCATTCATATCTGTGTGCAGTTTCTCTGTGGGGAAACCATTTTTGGAGGGGTTTTGCACAGACACAAAGTTAAAAAAAAACAGTTTTCAGGTGGAGAGACCACATACGGACATAGCAGTTAGCTTTAAAAACCCATTCAAAGGAATGAGTTTTAAAGCTGATCACCGGCAAGCAGTCCCCTGTCAAGTTTCCCTGGGGTTTAGGATGGAAACCCCTGGGCAGATAGCGGCAGTAGTGTGAATGCCTCCTAAGGAGGATCTATTATTAAAAAAGCTATTAGCCCACCCCCCACACCCCCATTAATAATAGTTCCCCCACTACATTTACTATTAATAGTTCCTTTTCATACATACCCCACCTATATAATAGATCCTCCAGCCTTATTAATAATAGTCTCTCCTTATAAATACATATAGATACACAGTCCAGTCATATTAATGTGACCACCGCCTACTTTTGACGTCAACGTTAAATAACCATTTGTAGAAGGCACATGTCATCAGCCATCAAATTCCTCAGACTTGAACCCAATCGAGAATCTGTGGGACCACCACAATCAGGTTGTTCGCACCATGGATGCTCAACCGTGTAACCTAGTGCAGCTGGACACGGCACTGGAGTTGGCATGGCTCAACATCCCAGTGAACATCATCACAACATCCCCTCTCTTCCTGCATGTCTCGCAGCGGTCCGCTCTGCCAAAGGTGGTTATTCTGGATTTTGATAGGTGGTCACATTACTGTCACTGGAGTGTGTGTGTGTGCGTGTGTGTGTATATATATATATATATATATATATATATATATATATATGTAACACCCCCTTTGGCCACACCCCCGGGTAGCGGGGCGTTTGGATAAGTATGAGTTGCCATTTTACCTTGCTTAGCGCAGTGCCTCCACCCTTGTCGGTGATATTCTGGTGCTTCCGGGTTGACAGTACCTTTCTTCAGATCTCTGCCCGGGGCTTGACAAGGGAAAGCCCCGCCCACACCAACACGCCAGAGAGGATTGTGGTATAAACAAAGAAACTTTTATATGGAACTTAATAAAGTAATGGTGAAGTACAATATGCAATAACATTCACAGCATCAGTAAGATGTAATACTTTAAACGATAAACCTATCTAGAAAATGGCAGGTCTATATGGCAAAGCCCTAGGACAATGTATAACTATCACAAAGCTCAGTCTTAATGCAAGGCCTGTTGCCGCGGTTCTGGAAAGAATCTTCTTTCATTGGTGCACATGAAATATGTTAGAAATGAACAATGCTCCTTTAATTCCTAGCAGGGTAATATTCCTTAGTCCAGAAGATTTGGTACACTGCAGAAAATCCAGTACTGGCTACAATCATCTATCAGCAGCAGCAGGCTCTATCCCTTACAATAGGTCATGGCAGCATGGCAGGTGCCTGGATGCATCAAGTCTCTTTTACTCCTTCTGCAGTGCTCCAGCTTAAACAGTTATACTAGCCAAAAACAAGTTACTCCTGGATCATAGGATGCAGTCTAAATAAGAATGCTGGTGATAGGTAAACTTACAGTCCCAGAGGAATTAACGCTGTCCTGTCCAACAGGCTGCCAAAGGGTTAAGTCTGGAAGAACGTTCCGGTGTAGCAGGGAGGCGCCTCCGTCGGTTGTGGAGGGTATGGATACCCTGTCTATTCGGCAAATCGTTCTGTTGAGCCGGTAACCTTTTCTCTGAAGGAATTAAATCCTCTTTCTTGTTGCTTTCAGCCTCTGGGAGCTCAGGAGATCTTACTCTTGCATCCACCTGTGATCTCTCTCTCCTGCAGACTGCCTGAGCACATGGTCTCCCCTGCCAAGCAGCCCCTCCCATCCTCCAAGGATTTGATAAACAATCACAATTGCTTTCATGTTGCATGCACAATGTTTGCAAACTGTTAACCCCTCGTTGCCTTGAACTGCACACAGGGGTTACACTCTCCCCCTGATGGGTCTGGACATGAGCAGCACAGAGTCCAGAGCCATCACCTGAAAAAAAATTTGAGGTTAGATCATCCTGACTAATCACACCAATAGGCACATTAGGACCACAGTTATAATACCAAGGCACAGGGGAAAAATACGGCCACGCCCCAACCATACTAGGATGTACCACCCTGGGGACCTCAGTGACATTTCCCTTATTATCATAGGTTAACATCATGGGTGGCCTAACCACTCTCCTCGGGCGTACAGGTGCGGCAGAGATCCCCTCATCAGCCCCAGACACCGGACTGCTGCTTGCAAGCCTCTCCTCACATTCTTCATGTTGAGAGACCCCCCCCTCTTTCACTGACCACTCAGATGAGTCATGAACAATGTCCATATCACTGGGGGGTAATGCAACCTCTTGCACTAGTTGCTCAGATAGACCATCTGGAAGATCTGTTTCAGTGTCAATTCTGGAGGCGACTTTCTTATTGGCATGAGTATCAATGACTGGATTGTTGAGTCCCGTGTCGTCATAACCCCATTCATCATCTGTCTCACTATCCCCATCTACTGATGCCATTTCAATCTCTTTCTCAAAACGTTTACTTCTTCGGGGGGGTCGAGGAGCCTCCGGTATGTCAGAGTTAGATTGAATTGACAGATTGACATTTTGTCCCAGAGGCAACAGATGGTGTCTATGGTAAGTTTTTTCCTTCCGAGGCCCACACTCAGGCCTAACCCGATAGGCAGGTACTCCAGGCAGCTTTTCCACCACGATGAAGGGCTCTGGACACCAACGATCGGCCAACTTATGCTTCCCAGGGAGTCCCAACTGCTCCACAAAAACTCTATCTCCAGGCTTCAACTCATGTTCCCGAACTCTTTGATCATGTCGAGCCTTATTCCTTCTGCCAGACTGTCCTGAAGCTTGCTCGGCCAGTTTATACGCCTCTTTGAGCTCTTGCTGCAGCTGGGATACATACTGAAGATAACTTCTTCCAGAAGATTTATCAGTGGAAACACCAAAGCTGATATCCACAGGCAATCGGGCCTCCCTTCCGAACATGAGGAAGTAGGGGGAGAACCCGGTAGACTCATTTTTTGTACAATTGTAGGCGTGCACCAACTGGCTCAGGTGGCGGCTCCATCGCCCCTTTTGTTTTGACTTCAGGGTGCCCAGCATGTTCAGCAAAGTCCTATTGAATCTCTCAGGTTGTGGGTCACCCTGTGGATGAAAGGGAGTGGTTCTAGACTTCTTGATCCCGCAGATCTCACACAGCTCTTTGATGAGTCGACTTTCAAAATCTCGACCTTGATCAGTGAATGCGGGTAGGCAATCCATAATGTACAAAAAACTTCTCCCACAAAGTTTTGGCTACAGTTACAGCCTTTTGATCCTTAGTAGGGTAGGCTTGAGCATATCTGGTGAAGTGATCAGTTATTACTAGGACATTACTGATGTTCCCTTCATCTGGTTCAATGGAGAGGAAGTCAATGCATACAAGATCCAATGGGCCATCACTAGTAATGTTTGTAAGAGGAGCAGAACGGGTTGGTAAGGTCTTCCTCAAGACACATCGAGCACAATCTTTGCAATATTTGGCGATGTCATTCTCCATTTTTGGCCAGTAGAACCTATCAGCCACAAGGTGAGTAGTCTTCTCTGCCCCTAAGTGGCCATGCTCATCATGCAGTGCTTTCAGAACACTCTCTCTGAAAACAGCAGGCAGGACTAATTGCCTCCTCGACCCTCTCTTCCGCCGCTCAGCCTCTCGGAACAACAGTCCATGTCTCATTACCAGCCACTTCGCCTGCTTAGCCAGTAGGAGGGCCTCTTCAGACCTCAACTCTGGCCTCCCAGGCCTTTGGCCTCTATTAATCCACCACCGAACTGTCCCCACTGCTGGATCTTCCTTCTGGGCGGTTTCAATCTGCAACCGAGACAACCGAGGCAGAGAGTCTTGATTCACATTCGTTACCCAGCAGTACAACGAAGGGATAGCTTCCTCCGAGGCTCCCAGGGAATGCACGTAACCTCGGTTAGGGACACCTCCAGTTCTTTGTAACTGACACATGACTTTCAGGTCTGGAGCAGGAACCTCTATCCACCCATCCTCATCTTCCTTCTCGAGTTGCCTAGGCAGCCTGGAGAGGGCATCTGCATCAATGTTGGTGGTGCCTGGTCTGTATTTGAGACTGAAATCGTAGACAGCTAGGGCAGCTAACCATCGATGTCAATGTAACACCCCCTTTGGCCACACCCCCGGGTAGCGGGGCGTTTGGATAAGTATGAGTTGCCGTTTTACCTTGCTTAGCGCAGTGCCTCCACCCTTGTCGGTGATATTCTGGTGCTTCCGGGTTGACAGTACCTTTCTTCAGATCTCTGCCCGGGGCTTGACAAGGGAAAGCCCCGCCCACACCAACACGCCAGAGAGGATTGTGGTATAAACAAAGAAACTTTTATATGGAACTTAATAAAGTAATGGTGAAGTACAATATGCAATAACATTCACAGCATCAGTAAGATGTAATACTTTAAACGATAAACCTATCTAGAAAACGGCAGGTCTATATGGCAAAGCCCTAGGACAATGTATAACTATCACAAAGCTCAGTCTTAATGCAAGGCCTGTTGCCGCGGTTCTGGAAAGAATCTTCTTTCGTTGGTGCACATGAAATATGTTAGAAATGAACAATGCTCCTTTAATTCCTAGCAGGGTAATATTCCTTAGTCCAGAAGATTTGGTACACTGCAGAAAATCCAGTACTGGCTACAATCATCTATCAGCAGCAGCAGGCTCTATCCCTTACAATAGGTCATGGCAGCATGGCAGGTGCCTGGATGCATCAAGTCTCTTTTACTCCTTCTGCAGTGCTCAGCTTAAACAGTTATACTAGCCAAAAACAAGTTACTCCTGGATCATAGGATGCAGTCTAAATAAGAATGCTGGTGATAGGTACACTTACAGTCCCAGAGGAATTAACGCTGTCCTGTCCAACAGGCTGCCAAAGGGTTAAGTCTGGAAGAACGTTCCGGTGTAGCAGGGAGGCGCCTCCGTCGGTTGTGGAGGGTATGGATACCCTGTCTATTCGGCAAATCGTTCTGTTGAGCCGGTAACCTTTTCTCTGAAGGAATTAAATCCTCTTTCTTGTTGCTTTCAGCCTCTGGGAGCTCAGGAGATCTTATTCCTGCATCCACCTGTGATCCCTCTCTCCTGCAGACTGCCTGAGCACATGGTCTCCCCTGCCAAGCAGCCCCTCCCATCCTCCAAGGATTTGATAAACAATCACAATTGCTTTCATGCTGCATGCACAATGTTTGCAAACTGTTAACCCCTCGTTGCCTTGAACTGCACACAGGGGTTACATATATATACTGTATATATATATATTCATATACAGTATATATAGTCAGGGTCTGGGGTTGCTAGGTGGGGTGGCATAGCCACAAAAGTCCAGTTTCTTTAGTCCAAAACAAAGGTTGGGTTTATTTTCACTCAAAAAGGTAGTGCAGCAACAAAAGGAAACAATACAAAAAATAATACATGCCCAGCTAGGCTCTAACTAAACATTGAATAGCTTACCTCACCTAGAATAACAGAAATTGTGGCCATACGGTGGCTCAGTGGTTGGCACTGCGGTCTTGCAGCGCTGGAGTCCTGGTGTTCAAATATCGCCAAGGGCAAAAAACCATCTGCATGGAGTTTGTATGTTCTCCCTGTGTTTGCATGGATTTCCATCCCATATTCCAAAGACATACTGATTGGGAAAAAATGTACATTGAGAGCTCTATGTGGGACTCACAATCTACATTAAAAAAAAAAGAATAATAGAAATCAAAAGCCAGTAGAATCATTCAAGACACAGCTCCAAAAATATGACCTCTATCTTTGGCTCTCCAGCCAAACTCTGCCCACAGTCTGCTGCTGGAGCTGGCTTCTTAAGCTTCCTTGATGAGCAGACTCTCTGCAGCTGAGTCGCTGCTGGAACATCCCCAAAGTGTGGACTGGAGTGGGGAGGAATGACAGGTCCCACTACCAACCTACCTGTAATTCCTAAAAATCCAACCCAGTAACCAGAACTCTGAAATAACCCTCAGCAGACAATAGTTATCTGCTGGGAAACGTTCTTTCTGGAGTTTTCTCATCTCACCCACCTTAGCAGTTAGTAGTCTGGGTGAGATGTACACCCCCTCCATTACCTGACCAGCCATCAGCTTACAATATATATACAGTACAGACCAAAACCTTCTCATTCAAAGAGTTTTCTGTATTTTCATGACTATGAAAATTGTAGATTCACACTGAAGGCATCAAAACTATGAATTAACACGTGGAATTATATACTTGTGAAACAACTGAAAATATGTCTTATATTGTAGGTTCTTCAAAGTAGCCACCTTTTGCTTTGATTATTGCTTTGCACACTCTTAGCAGTCTCTTGATGAGCTTCAAGAGGTAGTCACCAGAAATGGTTTTCACTTCACAGGTGTGCCCTGTCAGGTTTAATAAGGGGGATTTATTGCCTTATAAATGGGGTTGGGACCATCAGTTTTGTTGTGCAGAAGTCAGGTGGATACACAGCTGATAGTCCTACTGAATAGACTGTTAGAATTTGTATTATGGCAAGTAAAATGCAGCTAAGTAAAGAAAAACGAGTGGCCATCATTACTTTAAGAAATGAAGGTCAGTCAGTCCGAAAAATTGGGAAAACTTTGAAAGTGTCCCCAAGTGCAGTTGCAAAAACCATCAAGCGCTACAAAGAAACTGGCTCACATGAGAACCGCCCCAGGAAAGGAAGACCAAGAGTCACCTCTGCTGCGGAGGATAAGTTCATCCGAGTCACCAGCCTCAGAAATCTCAGGTTAACAGCAGCTCAGATTAGAGACCACGTCAATGCCACACAGAGTTCTAGCAGCAGACACATCTCTACTACAACTGTTAAGAGGAGACTTTGTGCAGCAGGCCTTCATGGCAAAATAGAAAACCACTACTATGTACAGGCAACAAGCAGAAGAGACTTGTTTGGGCTAAAGAACACAAGGAATGAACATTAGAATAAATGCAATAAATCCGCTCAAAACCCCAGCGTTAAAAAAAGGAAGGAATGGCCATACCACATCTTGCAGGCTGCTCAGAAATTCCACGACTGAAGAGGAAAGCGTCTTAAACAAGTTCCGTAATAAAAATTCCAGCGCCAAAAAGTAGATAAAACTTGACTTTTACTAAATCATATTAAAAACTTTACAAAAATAGATCCATGTTGCAAGTACAGACACTGCTTACGCGTTTCGGGACAATAGGATATGTCCCTTACTCATAGTCTACCACAGCATCTTGCAGCGGCATGCTATTCCATCCAGTTTACGTTTAGTTGGGCCATCATTTTTCAACAGGACAATGACCCCAAACACACCTCCAGGCTGTGTAAGGGCTAACTGACCAAGAAGGAGAGTGATGGGGTGCTACACCAGATGACCTGGCCTCCACAGTCACCAGACCTGAACCCAATTGAGATGGTTTGGGGTGAGCTGGACCGCAGAGTGAAGGGCCAACAAGTGTTAAGCATCTCTGGGAATTCCTTAAAGACTGTTGGAAGACCATTTCAGTTGACTACCTCTTGAAGCTCATCAATAGAATGATAGAATGCCAAGAGTGTGGGGCCACGCGGTGGGTCAGTGGTTAGCATTGCAGCGCTGGAGTCCTGGTGTTCAAATTCTGCCATGGGCAAAAAAACCACCTGCATGGAGTTTGTATGTTCTCCCCGTGTTTGCATGGATTTCCATTTCCATCCCAGCTCTATGTGGGGCTCACAATCTACATTAAAAAAAAAAAAAAAAAAAGAATGCCAAGAGTGTGCAAAGCAGTGATCAAGGCAAAAGGAGGCTACTTTGAGGAACCTAGAATATAAGACATATTTTCAGTTGTGTCACACTTTTTTGTTAAGTATATAATTCCACATGTGTTAATGCCTTCAGTGTGAATCTACAATTTACATAGTCACGAAAATACAGAAAACTCTTTGAATGAGAAGGTGTGTCCAAACGTTTGGTCTGTACTATATATATATATATATATATATATATATATATATATGTATATATATATATATATATATATATATATATATATATATATACTGTATATATCCTATTAATATTATAAATGTTTGTGGGTTTGTGACTTTGGATGTTCGGATGTTTGGCGGTCAATCACGCAAAAACCGCTCCACCGATTTGGCTGAAATTTTCCACAAACATAGTCACTACACTCGATTGCGCAATAGGCTACTTTTCGTCACAATAACGCACATACATTTTTCCCAGGACTCCCACAAAACCCAAACTCACATCACTATCTCTGCAATCTCACACACTTTGGACCATAGCAAGCCACAAAATTCATATTACCCCCTACAGCAGAGGTCAGCAACCCCTGGCACACGTGCCAAGAGTGGCACTCCTGCCATATTTCACTGGCACACCAGCAGCACAGGACCTGCAAGAGTTAAATGAAGTCCGTGCTTTGCTAGAGCTGAGGCATAAGGACACTCCCCTTTGAGAGGGGTGCAGGAAATCCAGGGGGTGGAGCTTAATCGCTCAGGTCTGTGCCTGCCTGCTATAGTGATAGCTCCTGCCATCTGCACCCTGCAAACATTCCCCAAGGAGGACAGGAAGCTGCTAGCAAACTGAAAGTAAGAAACACACAGCTACCTTCCTTCAGTTCCTATTCTCATTAATGTCAGGCATTTGGGGTTATTAGTTTAGTCTTAGTAACTCCATGTGCCTCACATTAATTGGAATGAACACCATCATGTCCCTCATATTAACCCCTGTGTGCCTCACATTAATAGGAATAAACCCCATCATGTCCCTCATATTAACCCCTGTGTGCCCCATATAAAGGTTACTAATATGTGAGACTAATATGGAGGTACTAATAAAAGACCTCAATAATGAAGATACTTACAGTCCTATGAAAAAGTTTGGGCACCCCTATTAATCTTAATCATTTTTAGTTCTAAATATTTTGGTGTTTGCAACAGCCATTTCAGTTTGATATATCTAATAACTGATGGACACAGTAATATTTCAGGATTGAAATGAGGTTTATTGTACTAACAGAAAATGTGCAATATGCATTAAACCAAAATTTGACTGGTGCAAAAGTATGGGCACCCTTATCATTTTATTGATTTGAATACTCCTAACTACTTTTTACTGACTTACTGAAGCACAAAATTGGTTTTGTAACCTCACTGAGCTTTGAATTTCATAGCCAGGTGTATCCAATCATGAGAAAAGGTATTTAAGGTGGCCAATTGCAAGTTGTTCTCCTATTTGAATCTCCTCTGAAGAGTGGCATCATGGGCTACTCAAAACAACTCTCAAATGATCTGAAAACAAAGATTGTCCAACATAGTTGTTCAGGGGAAGGATACAAAAAGTTGTCTCAGAGATTTAACTTGTCAGTTTCCACTGTGAGGAACATAGTAAGGAAATGGAAGACCACAGGGACAGTTCTTGTTAAGTCCAGAAGTGGCAGGCCAAGAAAAATATCAGAAAGGCAGAGAAGAAGAATGGTGAGAACAGTCAAGGACAATCCACAGACCACCTCCAAAGAGCTGCAGCATCATCTTGCTGCAGATGGTGTCACTGTGCATCGGTCAAAAATACAGCGCACTTTGCACAAGGAGAAGCTGTATGGGAGAGTGATGAGAAAGAAGCCGTTTCTGCAAGCACACCACAAACAGAGTCGCCTGACGTATGCAGAAGCACATTTGGACAAGCCAGCTTCATTTTGGAAGAAGTTCCTGTGGACTGATGAAACAAAGATTGAGTTGTTTGGTCATACAAAAAGGCATTATGCATGGCGTCCAAAAAAAACAGCATTACAAGAAAAACACATGCTACCCACTGTAAAATTTGGTGGAGGTTCCATCATGCTTTGGGGCTGTGTGGCCAATGCCGGCACCGGGAATCTTGTTAAAGTTGAGGGTCGCATGGATTCCACTCAGTATCAGCAGATTCTTCAGAATAATGTTCAAGAATCAGTGACGAAGTTGAAGTTACCCCGGGGATGGAGATTTCAGCAAGACAATGATCCAAAACACCGCTCCAAATCGACTCAGGAATTCATGCAGAGGAACAATTACAATGTTCTGGAATGGCCATCCCAATCCCCAGACCTGAATATCATTGAACATCTGTGGGATGATCTGAAGCGGGCTGTCCATGGTCGGCCACCATCAAACTTAACTGAACTTGAATTGTTTTGTAAAGAGGAATGGTCCAAAATACCTTCATCCAGGATCCAGGAACTGATTAAAAGCTACAGGAAGCGACTAGAGGCTGTTATCTTTGCAAAAGGAGGATCTACTAAATATTAATGTCACTTTTCTGTTGAGGTGCCCATACTTTTGCACCAGTCAAATTTTGGTTTAATGCATATTGCGCATTTTCTGTTAGTACAATAAACCTCATTTCAATCCTGAAATATTACTGTGTCCATCAGTTATTAGATATATCGAACTGAAATGGCTGCTGCAAACACCAAAATATTTAGAACAAAAAATGATTAAGATTAATAGGGGTGCCCAAACTTTTTCATAGGACTGTAATTATTACCTCCAAGTATCTCACATATCAGTAACTAGAGATGAGCGAGCACTGTTCGGATCAGCCGATCCGAACAGCACGCTCCATAGAAATGAATGGATGCACCTGGTACTTCCGCTTGGACGTAGCCGCGCGCTTAACCCCCCGCGTGCCTGCTACGTCCATTCATTTCTATGCGAGCGTGCTGTTCGGATCGGCTGATCCGAACAGTACTCGCTCATCTCTATCAGTAACTCTTACACAGGGGTTAATGTGAGGGACATTATGGGGTTAATTGCTATTAATAAGAGGCGCATGGAGTTACTAAACTGTCATGCACAGGGCCAGACTTTATGTTGCTTGCTCAAGAGTATCCTGTGCCCAAAACTTACCTGTACTGGCGCAAAATAAATCATACAACGTCGTATATCGAAGTATATTAACTTGAAATACCTCTGTCCCAAAGACACTATGTACAGTTTATAACAACACCGTATAGCAGCTGAAATACAAATTACGTTCAACACAAAAGTCTCATGTGCTCTCAGAATTACAGCAAAAACAAGATACACAGTTACATTTCATATCCCATACCTTATACACAGTACTAAAACCTTACCCGCGCCTGTATTTACCCACTTCTACAATCACCGCAGACGAAGTCGTGGGTACCAGCTAGTATATGTATATATATATATATATATATATATATAGTGAGAGAGTGAAGGGTGTAATCTGGGAAGACAAGTATATTCCAGCCAGGCACCTAAGGTGTGTGCGGTGAGATCCATACCAGGGAGGTCAGCTGACTAATCAGGCGCTAATAGTCTGTGTGTGAGGACTAGCAGGGTGGCACCACACCGACAGAGCTGACCTGTCCAAACTGGACCTCCAAAACACGTACTGTGCCACCCATTGTTGTTGCCAAGGTGGGAGACTGGTAGCCAGTCTCCTGTATAGTCATGGAAAAGTTTCCTTACGTTTAAGTTAGTTTCTCAGCCGAGAAGGGTTTTGTTTTGTTTATCCTGTGGCTTCGCAAAAGCAGTGTATGCATTACATGTGAATAAATCCTGAACTCGTGTGCAATCCAGTGTCTGTGTCCCTGTTTCCTGCACTGCTACAAGCATCTACCTGAGCGATTCCCCACTGTATATGAATATATAAAAATGAATTTCTGTCTGTCTGTCTGAACACACGCCAGAGGATTACATACACAAGTCAGCAAATAGTATCACACACCAGAGGATTAGATATGCGCATCTTCACACAGTACCACAGGCGGGCCGGAGGATTAGATACGTGCATCTGCACACAATACCACACGCCGGAGGATTAGATATGCGCCACTGCACACAATACCACACACCAGAGGATTGGATACACGCCACTGCACACAATACCATACGCCGGAGGATTAGATACGCACCACTGCACACAATACCACATGCTGGAGAATTAGATACGCACGTCTGCACACAGTACCACATGCTGGAGAATTAGATACGCACGTCTTTACACAATACCACATGCCAGAGGATTAGATACGCACCACTGCACACAATACCACATGCAGGAGGATTAGATACGCAAATCTACACACAGTTCCACACGCCTCACGATTAGATATGCGCTACTGCACACAATATCACATGCCAGAGGGTAAGATGTGCACCTCACCACTTTGTACCACATGCCAGAGGATTAGATATGCGCGTCTTCACACAGTTTTACACGCCGGAGGATTAGATACGTACATCTATACACAGTTATACATGCCGCAGGATTAGTTACGCATGTCTTTACACAATACCACATGCTGCAGGATTTCATACACATGTCTGCACACAGTTCCACATGCCACGGGATTAGATATGTCCGTCTGCGCACAGTTCCACACGCTGGAGGATTAGATACGCACGTCTTTACACAATACCACACAATGGAGGATTAGATACGCGCCACTGTAAACAATACCACACGGTGGAGGAATAGATACGCACTACTGCACACAATACAACACGGGGAGGGTCAGATACACGTCTGCACACAGTACCACATGCCAGATGATTAAATACGCATGTCAGCACACAGCACTACACACCGGAGGTTTAGATACGTACATCTATACGTACGCCCAGTTTGCCCCCCCTAACACCGGCCCTGCTAAAGAGTACCCTAAAGTGGCTTATGGAATACCTCTGTGTGCCGCTGTACAGCCCCCTACACATGGCTCTGCTTTTTTGTATGAGACTTAGTTCCTCTGATTTTGGACATATGTATTGTTCGTTCACAGGATGCATTGCTGAACCCCTGAGATCTGAAGTGAGAACAGAAATAAGAAATCCAGTCTTGTAGTCATCCATCAAAGCCTTGACATCTAAATCTATAAGCGCACATCAAAATAACATAAAAATACACAATAAATGCATCGCTTCCATACAGAGAAAGGTGCTATATTCTAATAGGAAGGAATATATAAGCTTTACTCTGAAATATAGGACACATGAATGCACAATATATTGATCATCACCTCTGTAATAAAAGGATTTCTGCAGGGCTTATCATACCTGGAAAGAATACATTGCCAGCTAATGAAGTCTACACAATTGTCTCCCGAAACGCCGTCCTGCAAATATGTCAAATACATAATTCGAGCACAAACTGTAATGCGACCAACATGTTCAAACAAACTTCACTTTGTTAAATGCGTTCACACTCGTCCTATATTAATGTATCAATCATTTCTAAATCACCTCAATTGTTTTCACCTAACATTTTATTTCTTCATATTTTTGATGTGCCTTTAGTTAACCATTTAGCCTAGATTAAACATTATTCTGGCTCGTGCCTCAATAGTGCCACCTACTGCTGAAACGTCTCAATGACACCTAAATCCCGAGGCCAGCTTTTAGTACAGTTCATATTTCTCTCATGAAGCCTGCAAGTCGAGCTAACCACGGCTTTGTGCAATAACGCACCGAATGAAATACTATTTATATAAAAGGGGCCTTGGTAATGTAATATAAGGAAATTAGTATAATGTAGCCAGTGACCTGCTTGCCTTCCAGTTATTTTACAATGATCTCATTCAGTCTAATAGCTTTTTTGTTATGTGATTTTTTTTCCTGAATTTCATTATAATAGTCTGGGCTGACATCTTAGCTATGGAATTAAAACAGTATGGGTCTGTAGGATTTGATTGTTCTGTTGTCGGAATAACACCTGACTATTCGCAGCCTTTGACGCTGTATTAAGCGTTGTTCCCAGATGTACCTTCCGTTCACCAAGTGACAACATGTATTTTAGGTTATTATTATAGAAATTGCTATTGCGTTCAGTCAGCTTAGTTAAATGGGGTTTTACCAGACATACTGTATACACTCAATGACAAAAAAAATTAAGGCACCAGGCAGCACAGTGGCTCAGTGTCCTGGGTATGAATCCAGCCTTGGGCAACATCTGCAAGGAGTTTGTATGTTCTCCCCGTGTTTGCGTGGGTTTCCTCCCACACTCCAAAGACATTCTGACAGGGAAAAAAAATGTAAAAAATTAATGTGCCAGGAAGGAGTTGTCAGAATCTAATTAAATTTTCTGGGTGTGAATGTAATGATGATATATGTAAGTCATCGCAAGGTTAGGGTGAAAGGAGAAGTTTATTGGGGAAAACTGTACAATTGAGTAGAGTCTCTAGTAGAGTTGAGCCGATCTTGAGATTTCAGAATCGATTTTAAAATCTGATTTCCAATCATTTTCCAGCCGATCCCGTTCCTGAAATTTGCTCAATCGCCGATCGGGACCCGATCTTTCCCGATCCTGATCGCTCAAACCTAGTCAATGCTTCTGTATGGAAAACGTCACTTTTAGGGTTGAGCCAATCTTGAAATTTCAAAATCCGATTTCTGATAATCTTCTAGCCAATTCCGATCGCGATCGTGAAATTTGCTCGATTGCCGATTGGGATCCGATCTTTTCCAATCCCGATCGCTCAACCCTAGTTTCTAGTACGCTGTTGGGCCACCTCTAGCCTGGATATAAGATGAGATACAATTGGGAATAGGGGCATACAGATTCTGTATGGTATCCTGTGGTTTATTTGCCCACAGATTCTGCCGCTGGGCCTATAGATCCTGCCCACTTGAAGGTTGCCAAAGCTGGTGTCCTAGCTGGTCCCATTAATGAACTGTTGGTGATAAATCTGTTGACCAAGCAGGTCAAGAAAAGGGTTGCATTCTGGCAAAGAGATTCCTAGGAAGCCCTTGCTATTTGTGAGAAAGCATTATCCTGTTGAAAAATACCAGATGGAAGTCCTAACATGAGAAGCAAGACATGTAGCCACAGGATGCTCTACACATACAGTATCTCTGAGCTGTTAGTGTTGCTCGTATTGCTACAAGGGGTGACTGACTGTAGTATGTGATGGTTCACCAGATTAGAAAGCTGTTGGGGCAGTGTGTCACTCCATATAAAAAGCAGGATTGGAGTGCATGAGGCCTCTATACTCAAACCTGACTGCCTTTGGATACCAAACAGAACCAGGGTTTGTCACTAGAGACAATATGGTTCCAGTCAAAGGTGACAGTGGCTGGGTGTCAATGACAGGACACATGATGTGCACTGTGACAACTAATGTCTTAATGTTAAACACCTCAAAATGGTTTGTGCAGAGATAGGGGTCTGTAACGAAGACGTCTGGATGATAAAAAAGGAAACTGTGGGAGCTGCTCATGCTTGTCAGGAGAACAAATAAACCTACACCACCCGGAGTCTTTTCACTATGTATGCATGCTCTCACTTAGCAGTGTTCCTAACATCTCTTAACAGCTACGTCAGAACAGTAGAATAGAGCGTATATTGACCTATATCCAGAGAATAGCAAGCAAAGTGAATGAGATTTAACTTAATCCCATCCACGCATGTTAATTTTCCCCATGAAAATGCTATGACTTATATGGGGAGAGGCACAAATGCAAAACGCGGTTGAAAAGCAGTGAAAAATGCTGTTTTTTTTCCTTATCTTCTGCAGTTTTTTCCTGCAGCGTTTAGCTGGGTGTTCCTTTAGGGCACGTGAACACGATGTAACGCGGTGCTCATTCTGACACATAAACTGGTGTCAGAATCAGCACTTCAAAACAGAATCCCATTGACTTCAATGGGTTCCATTTAATGCACGTAATACAATGAAATCAACGGGTTAAAAAGCCTCCCATTGATTTCAATGTGTAGCGCGCGTAAGATGGAACCCATTGAAGTCAATGGGATTCTGTTTTGAAGCGCTGACTCTGACACGAGTTTACATGTCAGAATGAGCGCTGCGTTACATCATGTGCACGGGCCCTTAAGCCTGTGTTGTATTTTTGAGAATGTTGCATATTCTGCAGTACTTATTTCTGCAATGTGGGGATGAGATAAAATTAAGTCTCATCATTTTGTGTGGCCTCTAAGGCGCAACATCCTGTTAATGGGCTTTGCAGTGATCACTCCTTACTCACATATCAGTGTTTAGCATCAGTGTTTGTAAGCCAAAAGCATCAGTGGAGACTACACAGGACTGTAGAACTTCAACTCCCTTTTATTCTGAACTGTGACATCTGGATCCTGGATCCATGGAAGCTACGCAGCTGTCTCCACCTCTTGCTCAAGAACCTTAGAGACCAACCATCAAATCTAGAAGGATTAGGAAAACACTGATCACATAGCTCCCAACCGTCCCGATTTTAGACTGGTGTCCCGCTCTTCCACACGGTTACCGCATGTCCTGCTCTGTCCCTGAAGTGTTTTGTTTATTAACAAACTCCCCCCCCCCCGAAAGGAACAGATTCCCAGCTATGGACAGCGCTGTTTCGGCCTATTGGGCCATCCTCAGCATAGCGTAGGGATACTGATTTGGCAGAGTAAGAGACTATAGACCAGGGTTTGGGGACACTCGTCCACATCAGGGAGAGTGTGTGCCTACATAGGCAGTACGGAGACTTACAAGTCATTCCTGCTCCGCTAGGGATTATGGGTAAAAAATATGCAAATCTAAATCCACATCATGATTAAAAGACTTTATAACTGAGTCGTTCATGATGTTAAGGATGCTGCCCTCTATAGGGTGGTGTACAGAGTGCACTCTGTTCTCCTAATTCCATCCAGGAGAATAGATTTGCATATTTTTTAGGTATGTAATCATAACATTGTTGGGGACTTGATGGATGGGGGTTCCTCTCACCATTTCTGGCAGAAGGTATCCATTACCAACTAGCAGCAGCTAATGTATCCCTGTTACAACTCTGCCCCTTTTCTGTTAAAATATAATAACTAGTTCACTTGATCCATCTCTCTGTATTTAACCATTTCCACATTCATTTGCAGTTCCTGGCCATTTCCTTATGCACTTCATTGCCTCCTAAGATATGGTATAAAGGTAAGAAAAGAGCAAACAATGCAAGATTTGGTGAGTTCACCCTACAATTTCCAAAAGAGCTTTTAGTACATTGTGGAGTCTCTTCAAACCCTAAATATAATAAGTAGAGGCCTAGGAGAGGTGTGAATAAATAACACATGCTTATACTCGCCTCCCCTCACCACTCCTTGGTTCTCCTAGGTAACATCAGCAGCCCCAAGGGAAAACTGAGGTCTGTGATTGGACCTCAGTGAACATGAGGGGCACATCAACGTCATGATGTCGGTGCACCCATGGGACAACTAAGACCAAATCACAGACCTCAGTACTCCAGGAATGGAAGAGGATTGAGGATGACCACCAAAGGCATCATTGGTCTGAAGAGACCCCAAAGTATAATAATGAATCATTGATGGTGAATCACAAAAAATTCATAATGAACCTGCCTCATTATGAACTGGTCTGTTGTCTCTAATTTGCACCTGTTTTATGGGGGGGGGGGGGGGGGGGGGTTGGCACAAAATCACTGATGTGTGAACAAGGCCAAAATGAAATGTTATGCAATTTTCTAAGATACTTGGTGCTTCAAGATCCGCACTAGCTGTCAGTGAATAAGAGAACTAGTGTTCACAGGCTGTAAATCCATCCAGACCTAATACTTCACTCAGCTTGGGCATACAATTGTGTATCCCATGCTATTAGCTAAGGGCTAACTTTTTTCCACTAGCAGAATTTTCCTCAACAGATGCTCAAATATTTCTGCTACATTGTATCGGTATGGAGTCAACACTGTTTAGTTCAAGTTATGTTCACAATTGGAGACTTAGTTGCAACATCTATGGTTGAAAAAGATTTGCACCTTTTCTGTGTTTTTAACCTGCTTTTGGATTACAATCACTAATGAACCGACCAAAACACTGGTGTGTGAAGAATAAGGCCTTATGCAAACTGAAGTAGCTTGTGCATCAGCGCCGCACCTCCCATGAGGCGACGTGAAGCGAGCGCTTCAGGCGGCACTATGCCAGGGCCTCAGGGAGGGCGGCATTTTTGGTTACCTAAGCCAGTCCAGGACAAGCTGTCCTGGACTGGCTTATCACCGAGCGGTGGTTTGGGGAGGCCACTGGAGCAGCGCTGCTCCAGCTGCCTTCTCTCACGCTCAGGCAGAGAGCAGGTCGTCTCGGTGCCTGCTCTCTGCCGGCGAACGGCGCTAAGCCCTGCCCCCTCCGCTCCGCCACGCCCCCTCCTACGGCAGGAAGGGGGGGCGGCTTTCTGTAGTTCGCCTCCGGCGGCGAAAGGGGCAGGTTCGCCCCTGTTGTGCATTAACCCTGGGCAGTGAACTCTTGAATCAACATAGTCACACCATCATGTCTTCAAGTTTACGCAGCATTTGATATCAATACCGGAAGTGGTCAACAGAGGAAGCTCAGAGTACATTGCGCTGACTGCAGATAAGGTGGGAACTGACAATCAACTGATGTCCATACACATAGAACATGCCCGTTTTCACATATCTGTCAATAGACTCAAGTCTATGAGGGATCCATGAAAACTGCTGCCCCACAAATGTAAACCAGCTTTGAAAAAAAACGGACGTTGCCTTAATTTTGGCAGTTTTTCTTTTGAATGTAGCATAGTTTCCGGAATGCTTGGGTCTCTACATCGGGAATTATATCAGATGTTATTAAAGCAGATGTGTATAGGTTGACACAAGTGTATTTGTAATAAGACTGGAAGGGACTTGCTTTGTCCCTGAACCTATAAAAAACATAACAACTTCCCTACCCTTTGTTATCAGTTGTTCAATGTGTTTAGATAGTATGGTATAGTATATACTTACATATACAATAGTGTACCACAAGAATAAATCTGTGACCACTGCCTTAAATCATTGTGTTATATTTCTAAGGCTGGATTTACACCTGCGCTTCTTTCCCGTTCGGGCATTATGTCCATTATTTTGCTTTAAAAAATTTGGAGAGAAAAGTCCTGCAAGCATTTTGCGGGTGGAAACCCGGCGGACCCCATTATAGTTAATGGGGTCCACGGGTAATTGCTTTTTTAAGCAGATTAGGTTTCCGAAATCCAAACACAGCTGTGAACTTAGGATAACTTTACTTTACTGTTAAAAAGGTATTCCAAAAATTTCAACTACTTTTAGCATAGCAGGTTTGCCACTGAAACTACGCTACATGTGGCCTAAAAGCGTATACCAGTTATTTTAAGCTACTCCCTTCCCACAGGATAACCTGCTGATACGTGGGCCAGACCTGGTATTTGCCAGAACAGTGGTTTTATGCCCTCATCTGACTGGCGGGGCAGGTCAAGCCGCTGCTACGTTCAAGTACAGTGCTTGGATATCTTTGGCCGTCCCATAAAAGTGATTAGAACAATGTTACTGTATATATGACTCTCTTCTAACTATGGTGCAGTAAACAACCGCCAAGGGTGCTGTGGCAATCCAGAGCGGAAATAACTGAATGTCTTCTCTGAACCTAAAATGCCAATGTAGCAGAATACAGCGATATCCCTGCTCTATCACTCAGGCATCTGCTAGTGATGCCTAATGGAGAGCTGATGCATCGAGCTGCAGACAAGAGCAGCAGATTTCCCAGGGAAAGATGATGTGTAAGTGTTCATTGTTTTTATTTCATTTTCTTTATATATCTGTAATGCCCCAGAATGGCCATTATTTCCGTATACATTGGGCCTTCGTGTGCCACTGGCCACTGCTCTGCATAGGGATATTAGTTAGTGCTGTCATCTTAAATAAGACCTTTCATGAATTGGGGTACAGGCAGTTCTATATACTGCTGGAAAGCCGACAGTGCGCTGAATTCAGCGCACTGTTGGCTTCCACAATCTGTACCCCGGTTGAAGAGCTATCAGTGCTGGGACCGTAGCTCTTCACAGTAAGAAGGGTCTTCCTAACAGTCTGTCAGGAATGGCCTTCTTCACAGCAGCGCCTATAGTGTGAGTGGGGAGGAACGCCTCCCCCAGTACTAGTCTATGGATGAGTACTATCAGGAGGGGGGCGTACTATTGCTTGGCATCCTTAGTACCTGGCAGGATCAATCAGGTAACGGGGTTCAGGCAGCCTGGGGTCACTAGCCAGACCCCAGGCTGCATGTTTTACATATCAGCACTCCCCCCTGATCTCGCCGCGGGGGGTGCCAATCTGACCGGAAACATGCGGAACCGCGTCAGTTCCGTGATCATGTTTGATCATGGAACTGAAGGGGTTAAAATCCCCCCATCGGAGTCCCCTCCGATGGGGGGGGGGTTATGGAGCAGGTCTTAGCTATCAGATACAGCTAAGTTCCGCTCCAATTATGTTGGCATTATCAGGAGGGCGGCATATAAAAATGGTCTGGAGCAAATCACGCAGACCAGAGCTCCTCTATGCCGCCCCCCACATCAATTTGGCAAGGGGTTTTAAGGCCACTTCTAAACAATTTGAAATATGCCATTCTGCAATGAAAAAGATAATTCACAAATGGAAAACCCTGAAGATAGCTGACTATCTTTCCAGCAGTGGACATCCCAGCAAACTTACCTCAAGAACAGACAAGGCTCACAGGAATTGAAAAAAAGTTAAACAGTTTGTCTGTGCAAAAAATTATTTTTAAAATAGGCCGGGAGAGGTGAAAAAATATCATACGCACCTGTCGCCAGTGCTCCGGTATCCTCCCAGTGCGGTTGATGTCCCAGATCCCTTCTGCTGATTGGCCTCAGCGGTCACATGCGGCGGAGACTTCCGCTGGAAGACAACAATGAATCGACAGGACTCGACCACGCTTGGAGGCATCGGAGCACTGGGGACAAGTGAGTATAATTTTTTTTCACCTCCCCAGGCCTATTTAAAAAAAAAAAAAATTCCTTGCCAATCCCGTTAAAGGTTACATCTAAAACTCCATAGGCCTCAGCATAGACATGTTAAATGCTCTAGTTCTTGACAATACAATTAGAAAAACACTGAACAAGTATGTCTTGTCTGAAAGGGTTGTCAGGAGAAAGCCTATTTTTTTTCTAAATATAACATGGCAGCTTAAGTTTGCAAACTACATCCAAGCAAACCACAAGACTTCTGAACCAATGGGACAGATTTACGCTAGGTTCAGACTAGCGTTCAATCTCCATTCTCAGCTTTCCATATTTTGTATGCAGAAGACGGAAAGCTGTCAGACCGGGTCCGGCCGTGAGCGCCGGTGAGCGTTTTATGCTCTCCACCGCAAAACCGTTTTTTTTAAAAATCGGACACAGAGTACTGCATGTCCGACTCTGTCTCCGATTTTAAAAAAACGGTTTCGCGGCAGAGAGCATAAAACGCTCACCGCCACTCACGGCCGGACATCTTTCAAACCCTTTCAAATGAATGGGTGAGAAAGACTCCTGCAGGTTTCTGTCTCCTGCCTCTGTTTTGTGCAGGAAAAGGAAACCTGCAGAACGGAGACCGGGCGCAGATGTGAACGAGCCCTTATAAAGACTGGCATTATTAATGCCAGTCTTCTTAGCCCCATCGCCAGAATAGAGTACACCTCATTTAGGATGAGGCACACCCTCTGCTGGGTTGTGCACCTGGAGGAAAATGTTCACCAGCTCATAGCAAAATGATAATAAATCTGGTGGGCCAATAGCCCCCTGCAAATCCTCAACACTAATGTCACAATTATTGTGTGCAAAAATCAGATTTGTGAAAAAAATTGTGACTTTTTACGCACTGTACATTTGAAAAGTAGCAGGACCGAACCTTGCTTGGAGGCACTGGAGCACCAGGGACAAGTTAGTTTTTATATTTCCCACCTTCCTGGCCTAATATATAAAAAACATTTATCCTGGACAACCTCTTTAAGAGAATTGTGTATAAGGGAACAACCTCAAACATGAATTCACTGAAGTAAATTGTATAGAAGTGTGTCAAAGTCCTCCAGAATGATGTGAGAAACTAATACAGTTATACAGAAAATAATGACGTCAAGTCTACAACCTATTGAATCATGGTGTACTTTGTTTTGTTTTTTTACTAAAGATGGGCGAACCTCTGAAGATCCTTTTTGTCCCAAAGTCAGACAAATCGATCTTCTAGATCATTTTAGTCCAAACTTGTATGGATAGAACCGGAATTACAGGCCTCAGCGGTGAGCCCGGGCATATGATGTCACTGAGGAGGCAGAGACAGAGTGCTGGAAACTGCAAGGAGACCTAAAAGAGGTAACGGAATCTGAGTATGAATATTTTTAATTTTTTATAACTCCCCTCGTGGGCCTCCACCTATTGCACTCTGAGCTTTATTATACTCTGGGTTGTTTATTAAAAGCCAAATAATTTGGAATATTTGGGTCAAATCCGGCTTGTTACTAATAGATTCGTCCATCTTTCGTTTTTACTTGGCTTTTCCATTATGTTTCATTCTTGTTAAGTAAATAAACGGCAAATCTGAGGGGGGGGGGGTATTTTTGTTATCCGATTTACTTACCTAATTGTAAGATCTTTTAAGGACCGGATGTTTTTTTTAACAATGTCTTGATACATAAAATCTCAGAATTAGAAAAGGGAATACTTGAGGTATGCCATTGAATAGAAGTTTCTGTACATTTCTTCTACAGCAGGCATACCAGATAGATTGACCTTGGACCATTGTCAGTACACATAAATAGAAAGTGCGGCTTGCCACGATATTTCAGAGCAGTGCACCAGTCTGCTCTTATCCCTGGCACATGGTTCATTTAAGGTTCATTGTTTAATGGCTGAAGAACAGTGGCCTATTTGTTGTAATGTTGCCGACGTCTGGTTACATTAAAGAACCTCAAACAGAGCGCAGACAAGGCCTGAATTTACAGATTGTGAGCAGCAGTTTTCGCTTTTGTCGCTTGCAATCAAAGAAGCAAAGAGAAAAAGGGAGAGAGAAAGCGCTTATGTAAAACCAATTTGGGAATAATTGTCTCTCCACAAGAGAAAAAAATCGGATACAGAGAAAAGTGTTGTAAAGAACTGTATGTGGGTATGACACGTCAAAGAAGGAAAAGACGATAAAATGCGCAACCCTGAAAATGCTTAAGTAATAAAGAACAACAGCAATATCCTATATGAATGGGTTTTTTTTATTTTTGTCACCTTCCCTGGACCCCCACCTATTATACTGTGGGGTCTCTTCATACAATGCATTTTAGTTTGCCTGAGTCAATTCTCCATTTGTTCCGTTTCGTAAAAATATAAACAATTGACCCTGGCTCAGAATGAGTTGGTTCGTTTATCTCTAATTATGGCGCAGATCTACTAGTAGTATCTAAATTTTTGACAGTGGAAATTTAGACTAGACAGACATAAACTACACCAGATATACCAAAGTGCCTGATAAATCTTGTATATTGTTACACTGTCTCGTCTAACATTGCTCCACTTATTAGTTGGCCTCAAAATTTTGGCATATTTCTGGCACATGGTCTTGCAATTTAGTCCATGTCCCTTTCCCATGAGGTCACACTCACTTCTTCATAGGCCACGAACCCTTTTCATACAAATTGTATAAGTGTCTAATGTGTCTCATAACATGTTAGGGCCAGTTAACACGGAGTTAACGGGCGCGCATTCTGGCACGTATACACGTGTCAGAATGTGAGCGCTCAAAACAGATCCTATTCATTTCGAAGGGTCGTTACGGGCGTATAACGCGCGGAATTTTGCAGCCGCAAAATTCTGCCCGTTATACGCCTGTAACGACCCATTGAAATGAATGGGATCTGTTTTGAGCGCTCACATTCTGACACGTGTACACGTGCCAGAATGCGAGCGCATTAACTCCGTGTGAACTGGCCCTTAGACAGTTTTTGGTGCATATTAGGCCAGAATTCTGTTGCATTTTGTATGATAACTCTCCCCTGGGTCTTCACAAGGAAGTAATTCATTGTCACTAAGGCTACATTCACAATTGTGTTGGAGTCTTTGTTGGAGGTCATTTTCTGTCTGAAAATAAACAAAGTAAGAATTCCTGTTCAGATGCATTTTTATTGCACCAGTTTTAGTTTGAAAACGGCAGACACCCAACATACCCCATTATAATCAATGTGTCTGTTGGACTTCATGTGTTACTGTGATTTTAGAAGTCAGTCTCTCTGTTCTGGTCAATGCTAGTGTTAAACAAGCATAAGACCACATGCTTATGGCCATTGTAGTAGAGGTTGCACAAGGAGGGGCAGATTTTAATAATCTGTTGAGCTGGCATAAGATGTGGCACAATTACTAAGAAGTCTTTGCCCTTTAACCCCTTTCCGACATCCGCTGTACTAGTACAGCGGATGCCGGGAGTTTAACTATGACAGCCACCAGGTGTCTGCTGTTTTATACAGCAGACACCATTCATTAATGCCAGCGGTCAGTGCCCGCACTGATTGCAGGCCTTAACCCTTCTAGTGCATTGGTCAAAGCTGACCGAGGCACCATTTTACCGGTGGTGCGTGGGCGCTGCCATTTTGCCAGTGATCTCCAGCCTCAGAAGCAAGCTCCGGGGCTAACATCACTTTGGCATGACAGCCGGGAGCCTTGTAAACACTCCCTGGCTTGTCTGCAATGCTTTTCTTTTGCAGGCTACATAAAGTAGATGATTTTTTGCAATGAATAGGAATTATAATGTATTGCATTAGTGATCAGGCCCCTGGGGTTCAAGACCCCTAGGGGGTCTAATGAATGCAAAAAAGTAAAAAAAAAAAAAAAAAAGGTAAAAAGTATTAATTCAAATCACCCCCATTTCCTTAGAGCACATATAAAAGTACTTAAACACTGTGAAACACATACACATTAGGTATCCCTGTGTCCGAAAACGCCCGCTCTACAACTCTATAAAAATATTTTTCCTATATGGTAAACACCGTAGCGGGGAAAAAAAGTCAAACGTGCCAAACTGCCATTTTTTCACTGTTTTGCCTCTGATAAAAATTTGAATAAAAAGTGATCAAAGCAATAGCCATTCCCCAAAATGATAGAACTAAAAAGTACACCCGGCCCCGCAAAAAAAGACGCCCTATACAACTCTGTACATGGAAGTATAAAAAAGTTACGGGTGTCAGAAGGTGGCGACTTTTAGAAAAAAAATTATAGCACAGTTTTGGATTTTTGTTAAGGGTTTAAAATGTACATAAAACCGTATAAATTTGGTATCTTTGGAACTGTACTGAAACATGCAATACAGACATGTTATTTTGGCTACACAGTGAACACCATAAAAACTAAGCCCGTAGGAAAGTTGCACAAATGCACTTTTTCTTCAAATCCACCCCATTCTGAATTTTTTTTCCAGCGTCCCCTTCTACATTGTACAGAATAATTAATGGCAGCATCATGAAGAAAAATTTGTCCCGCAAACATTAAGACCTCATATGGCTCTGAGAGCGGAGAAATAAAAAAGTTAAGGGGTTTGAAAGGGGAAGGGTAGTCAAAAATGAAAATTGAAAAATGCCTGTGGTGGGAAGGGGTTAATAATTATAGATATATTTTGGGACTGTGTACTAATAGCGAATGATTTTTATAATAAAAATTATAAATTATAATAAATTAAAGGGGTTGTCTGGGATAAAATGCATTCTCTACACTAATCTAAACACTCTCTCCCTGCCTACTTTCTAAATTAAATAGTTTAGTAAAAGTGTATATTTATCCATATCCCTGGTGCGCCCCAGGCACATTTTCTGATTTCCTGCAAAGACTTCCTTCTGTGGGGACGACTCTTCCTCTTCTTTGAGTGCGCAATAGTCGAGACCTTGTGGTGTAGACGGCACTACATCTCTACTGCGAGACAAAGAAGAGGAGGAGCCGTCCCCGAAGGAAGTCTGGGCAGGAAGATAGTTAAGTATGATGGGATTGGGTGGTGAGCTAAGTTAGTTAGTTAGTTGGAAAGGGCTAGTAGTGGGCAGGATAGCTAAGGAGACAGGGAGGGGGTGTGAGAGAGTGAGGGGGAGGGAATGAGAGGAAGGTAGTGTGAGTCAGCCTGCAACTACCATGATGCATTGTGTGAGCTAAGACAGTAGGAAGCTAACCATGTAAACAAATGCAGAAGATGGCAGGAACTCCCAGAGACACCCAGAAATCACTCAAAACACTGCTAAAGATATATGGGTGTACTTATTAACTCATTAATAGCACTAACAGATAGCACTAAGATTTTTTACCTGGAAAACCTCTTTAATAAGGTTTTTAGGCCTTGTCTTCTCTCTACTCAATCCCTGTCCTACTGTACTTCATTTATTGTTTTTACAAAGTTATATGACAAGTGGGGAAATCAAAGTGTGCCACAAATTGTATCAGAGTCCATATTTACCAGCTCTCTTGGATTGCCTAAAAAAGGGGTGACCTCCTGAAATAGCTGACAGATCTCAGATGTCACTTTACGTCCACGGGGGGGGGGGGGGGTGTACTTCACACAGCATTCTCCTTGACATGACTTGCCAAATGGCAAGTATACCAGAGGCCATATTACTTAGTAGTACAGAGTAGTGGACACTCCCTGAATGGAATACCGAATACAGATGTGATCCAGGCCTTACCGTGTCTACTGATTTAGAGTTATTTTATGTCTTTTTCTCCATATTGTTAGGTGAACATATTTATTGTTATACACTTTGAACACTAGGTGGCACTATATGAATTACTTTTGTAACACCCTGTAAATGCAAACACTGGTATAGAACAGTTTGTTTGAGGTACCGAGCCCACCAGTTTCATATGCACATTCACCGAACCCTTCTTTAGTGATAAATCAAATATGAATTTTTTCCAAATTCAAGACATAGGTATATGTTTTTTTACTGGTACACAAAATGAACAGTACATGAACTCACAACAAATTACATACCTGCAAGTCAGTGTGACTTCTGCTGTTGTTTTTGAGAGACCAGTTCAGACATGCGTGGCTTCACCTTGGCGAGCGCTACTCTCATATCATTTTCACAGCAAAGTCTGTTCCTTTTCTTTGTTTTTATGTCTAGCATCCTCGAAAAGGATTGTTCACAGAGATATGTTGTAACAAATGGTATAAAAAATTCCAGGGCTTTCTTAGCAATAATTGGGTACTTTTCCAACTGTTGACACCAAAACGTTGAGAGTGTTGTTGTTCTGAAGAGTTGCTGTTGAACCTGGCTGTGCTGAATTTCAATGATTTCGTTGAGGTATTCATAATTGACATCCGCTTTCTCAACAGCAAACATGAACGGCTGTCTCACCCATGCTGGATATGACTCTCTTGTAGGGAAATATCCATCGAGAGACTTTGCAAGCTCATCTAAGTGCGTGGCAATTGTTTGCTTCAGTTCCATGGATACAGAAATGTCTCCGATTCCAGAAACATCTTCGATCTTTCTTACACAGTCGTCCAGAAGGGGAAAGTTTGCGAAGTTATTGTTCTCTGTTCTCCGCTTTCATAACGGTAGTTTTTTTTTTTTTTTTAGCCTTCAGGTTTTCTTCTGCTTCCATGATGTTGACTCCACCACCCTGCATCTGCTGATAGATTGAGATGATTTAGAGCTGCAAATATATCAGCCATGTACGCTAAAATGAGAATGAACTCAGGATTTTTGAAGCAATCTGCATGACAATGTTGGTGCTCTTGCAAAAACAGGTCTAATTCCACACGCATGGCAAAAACACGATTCAGCACCTGTCCCCGGGATAACCACCGAACATTAGAATGGTACAAGAGTACCTCGAATTCAGAGCCCATTTCTTTACACAGCTCACTGAAGATGCGGTGCCTCAGAGAACTATTTTGCACATAGTTCACACATTCCACTACAGTTTTTAATACTTCTGCCATTTTTGGAGGTTGCCAACACATGCCTGTGTGGAATACAATGTGTAACAATGATGTGTGATGCATCGGCTTCAACTAATGCACCAAAACCAGACTTTCTTCCCAGCATGACTGGCGCTCCGTCCGTACAAACTGCAGAAACCATATCCCATGAAAGATTATTGTCTCTGAGGAAGTCATCCACAAGCTTCTTCACAACGGCTGTCTTAGTTGTTGTTGTAAGAGGCTTACAAAATAAAAACTCTTCTTTTATCATGTGGTCTTTCACATAGCGCACAAAAACTGCAAGCTGGCTTAGATTAGAAACGTCTGTGGTCTCGTCAAGTTGGAGGCTGAATTTTGCCGGACTTGAAATTAGATCTACAACTACTTGAGCCAAGATGTCTTTACTCATGCACTCTATTCTGTCACTGATGGTGTCATTTGAAAGAAGAATTTGGGATAATTTACCTTTGGCCGACGTTCCGAGTATCAGATTCGCCATCTTTAATGCCGCTGCTTTTATGAGTGTTTCACCAATGGTGTGCGACTTGCCCTGCTTTGCGATCAGGTAAGCAACTTCGTACGATGTGGTGAGGATCGGTTTGTTCACGGGTACAAATCCAAGAGTAGGTAGAGTGGCCCTTTCATCGAATCTGGCTCTTTTCACCTTGAATTCAGCAAGTGTTGTGTTCTTGTATTCCCCATCTCCATGCAGCTTCAAGAAGTGTTCCTTCAGTTTTGTCGGTGGGAGACTATAGTTGCTCAACTTGGCATTGCAAATCATGCAGATAGGACGCTGACTCCCATCACGTTCCGTGATACATGTGAATCCATGTTGTACATATTCGTCCGACCACTTTCTTTTTTTGCTCGACATAGTTAGTATGGATTAAAATATTAAGAAAGAAACTACTACTACAGTCACACGGTGACTACTGAGCACACTAAATTCCCCGCAGCACTGATTGGCCAATTAATGTAACGTGATCATCAGCAGCAAGTGATGGCTAAGCAGGGCGTGTCATCACGAATAATGAGTCAGGTGTGTCTTGACCTCCGTGACGGAGGCTCCACCGAACCCCTGAGACCGACTCACCGAAGCCCTAGACTTCAATAGAACCCCTGTTAAGAACCACTGGTATAGAAGTAAGGCTGTGATGTATGGTTCTGATATATATATATATATATATATATATATATATATATATATACTAGCTTCTTCCCGCAACTTCGTCTGCAGGTTGTTGTTGGCGATGAGCCACTTATATTTAGCAAAATGCAATTGGCGATGATCCGCCTTCGTCCACGTCTCGGCTCTGCTACATCTGTGCGTATGCACAGCAGCTGTATGTATATCCCTATGGAGAGCAGAGCAAGTTCAGCTCTGCTACATCTGGCAATTTGGATCCGAGGGGTTGTCTTTTGTGAGTTTCCTAGCAGAGTCTGTGTTAGACACGGCTGAACGGCTGCTGCTGAAGTTTGACACAGTTCGTCCTTCCCCCAGCAGAGCCCGAAAAGCACAAGGCCTCGTTTTACACACACAAACTGCTACCACGCTGTCTCAGCTCTGCTACATCTGGCAATTTGGATTACAGGAGTTGTCTTGAGTGAGAGTTTCTGAGCAGCTTCTATGTTACAAATGGCTGAACGGATGATGCTGAAATGCCACAGTTCTCTCCCCTCCCCCATCAGAGACAGAACAACACATTCCCTGTCATAGTCACTGTAACTGTACTCCCGATATACTCCTCTTATCCAGACACAGCCTGCATGTTCTGTAGTCTCCTGATCTTCCATGAGACTCCATTTTCTTCAGCTTTCACACTGTCCAGTTTCATCCAATATAGCTCTGCCCACAAATTAGCGTGTAGCTCCGCCCACCGCATAGCCTGATCCTATCAGAGAATGGCTCAAGGACCTGTGATGACATCATCATAGGTCCTTTAGTGTTGTGTGAACCTAAATTCCTTCATAACAGTCGTGTAGTGACGTCATTTACCGGGATAAAAAGTAGCCTATGTTTTTTGGGGGGTTTTTTAAACTGTAATTTTTATTGAAAGGATTTTTGTAAAATACAATACGACACAAAAGTTGAAAACCTAAAAAACATGAACGTGAAGCAATGCATATAATGTCAAATAGACTGGAAATGTATACACATCACAAAAACCTGAGAGTAGAAATGAGGGGGTGGGGGAGGAAGGGAAGGGGAAGGAGTCAGAGACCATTCAAAATACAGTATGCGTCCCAAGATGACCATATAGCCTGGAACACCTCAACGGTATGATTAAGTGTGGCTGTTTTATTCGGGGTTCCTATCTATGTATGTGGCAAATTTCAGACAAATCCATTCAGCCGTTTTTGAGTGATTGAGGAACAAACATCTAAACATCCAAACACACAAACTTTATAATATTGTAGGATAGCTGTAGGATTTTGTGGCTTATCCAAGCTTAAGAATCATCAGGTCTGTAACCACTTATTAATACAGCCACTTTTCCAATTTTTTGTTTTTTATTATTGTATTCTAAAATATCTATACCATTTTCCAATTGAAGTAGCTGTTTGAGGGCTTGTGTATGTGTGTCTTTTTTTTTTTTCTTTCAAGACACGTTTTTTTTTTTTTATGGCATAATTTTGGGGTGATTATAACTTATTGGCTAAATTTTACTAAAAGGGTTTAGTATGTTCCGGAAAATAAGCCCAGAACTCCATTGAATTGAATAGGGAGCGCCACGTGCCGATTCTCTACACTCCGTTCATGCACCAGCACTAGCTCAGTATTCCCAGGAAGCCTCTATAGGACACACATCTTGGTGTTACATGACCTGAGGAAGGGCAAGTTAACCTGAAACATTGCCTCAGTGTCCAATATTGTAGAAATATTCACGCCTCAGCTGGATAACTAAAGCATAGCTCCAGATTTGTGAATCACATAACATATGTAGGCTGGATAATTGTCTTGTGGCTCTTGTCATGTATGGAGCTCATTACTAACAAATAAAATAGTTAGCAGGCTCCAAATGAATTGTTGTAGAGTGCTGGCCACATCAGGTTACTGCAGATCAGCTCCTATTCCCTTCAATGAGTGCTAACCTGCTGTGCCGCCACTAATACGGAGAACAGCGCTGACTGCTTCCTGCTCCGTCTGTGTATCAGCTGCTAACAGCTATTGATTGATGGGGGGTTCTGAGTATTAGACCCTAACCAATATTATGTTAATAGAAATATTGGTATATTTTAATTATTTATGATTGGGTAATATTATACAATAAAAATGATTTTTGCAAAAAAAAAATTATAGCTAGCTAAGGGCATTTTTTTTTTGCTGGATCAGATATTATTGGCAATATTTTGCAGGAAGTACAACCTTTCCTTCCGATCCCATATATTGTAACAAGGTATTAACAGCTGACTCTTGCTGCTAATGTCCTGGGAGGGGTGGTTGGTGGCAAGTATAGACTGGTGTAGCTATGAGTGGGATTTCACAAAGTCGGGGTCCATTCACACGGAGGAAAATGGTGAGGAATTTGGTGTGGAATTTTCCACGCAGAAAAAAAAAGCCTCCCATTGATTTCAATGGGTTCTGCTAGCTTTTTTTTTCCACTAGTGCTGTTTTGATGTAGTTTAGGTTAGGTTTATAATTTTACAAGTGAAAGTAATTTATCTCACATATCAACTGTAAAATAGAAAACTGTGCTGAAAGTGAAGTTGTTGTTTTGTTTGTTTGGTTTTTTTTTTTGGGGGGGGGGAGATGTGGTATGGGTGCCCCAAGGATTTTGGATTTTTTTTCAGGAATGCCCTGAAAAGTTTGGAAAACATTGACATAGACTATGACCATTTGTTTAATCTGGCACTACCCAAGGGTCCGAAGCATTTGGGGGAATAACCAAACTGCATTATAACACTATATAGGGGTCTGGCTCTTTTAGTTCTCTCTCTGCTTTTCAGCTGATCTCAGTGGCGGCGTCATAGATCCATATCTAGAAAGCTCTCCCTAGTGATATTTTTAAGTATCAGGGGGTTTTATCATTTATCAATGATCTATGAAGGACAAAAGGATATTAGAAACCGCAGAACAGAAAAATTCAGTAAAGTTGTTTGTTTGTGCCTGGTCATGCAATATCACAACAAACCACAAGGTGGCAAAAGAGACCTTTCACTGAAATGTGTTGCTCTCTAATAGTATCCCTTGTACTGTATATTTAGTTTTAGTATGTATAAATATCAAGCTGACCCAGACGCCTAGAAGAAAATACATTAGGTGATACATTCCCTTTAAAGTGGTATTCCCATCTCAAGGATCCTATCTATACTTCTAGCTTGTGTAAATCGAAGACTTTTCCTAAATATATTGCTTTAGAAATGCTACTTTGTTTACCTTCTATGTGAACTTATTCCTCCTGTTGTTTACACAGCGTTTCCATAACCACGGACCTGTGAGACAGGACAAGCGACGTCACTCACTGCTCTCACTGTTATCTACAGCTTTGCTGGCAGGACAATTAGTTCAGCTAAGTCAAGTTTGCTGATAAAGCTGAGTCTGTTATCTCTCTATGTAAACACACAGATAACACCGAGTTTGTTCTCCACAAGCATGTGCATAGTATCTGATCTGCATAAGTAATGTGATTCCTGTTCAGTGTTTGGCAGGTTTATAGAGGGGGGGGGGTTGAAATACAGGAAGTGAGAAGAAGAGACAGCAGGTAAACTTCTAAAACCGTGAGATGGGAAAACCCCTTTAAGGCTATGGCTCCACAGGACGTCTCACAGCAATAAAGCACTGTAGGAAAAACCACAGCGGCAACTCATCGTGGTTCTTCCTGCTTCGCTTTAGACAGAAAGTGTGCAGAGTTTTCCTCCCTGGACTTTCTGTTATTATTATACCTATAGGGAAGCTGCCACCATTTCCGTAGGTATAATTGACAAACCACCAACATCTGCCAGACAGTCCCTGGCCCTTTCCCTAATAAGTTCAGGGCCATTCCAGAAAAAGACTGCTATAATTAAACCTGGGTTTCCATAACACCTCTGCACTGCCACAGGCTGATTGCCTCATTCATGCAAAAGGAGCCCCACCAAGTATTGAGGGCATTTACTGGACATACTTTTCATTTGGCCAACATTTATGTGTTAAATAATCCTTTTACAGTTGGTCTTATATAATAATCTAATTTTCTGAGATAATAACTTTTGGGTTTTCCTTGGCTGTAAGCCATAATCATCAACATTAACTGAAATAAACACTTGAAAAAATTCACTTTATTTGTAATGACTCAATATAATATATGGGGTTCACTTTTTCAATTGAATTACTAAAAAAAAATAACTTTTTGATGATTTTCTAATTTATTGAGATGTGTTAGTATATCATTGTGAGAAGGTGACGGGTAGAGTGCTGAATTCCCGGTATATTAGCCCCAGGTGTCTGACATATGTGTGGTCCAGGGTAGGTCTTGAATAGGCCTCAGCCCAGGTGTAGGTTCTAGGCTCATTACTGGGCCATAAAAGGTAGCAGCGCCTGCACTTCACATGGGAGCGAGAGGAGGTGCTTTGGTCCGTACGGCTATACTGAAGTCTGGTGAGTCAGTACAGTGCTTTTTTGGTTGTTTGTGTGGCTGGTAGTAAGCCACACTTATAGTTAGCTTTATATGTTCAGTTAGTACTCAGATGAGCAGGGTTTTTATTTGATGTTTTGCCTGAAGTTAAGGCCGTATTTTATTTTGCTTATTTTGTACCTGATGTGACGGCTTATTTATTTTGGTGTCTTTCTATTTCCAAATAAATCTGTATGCACAAGATATTGTGGACCAATATATTATGTGATTTCATTGATTAAACAAAAAGATGTTACCAATATGAATATAGTACTATCATGTACCCTAAGGCTGCGTTCACAAGATCAATGCCGTAAATGGAACAAAAAGCCATATACCATATATACTCGAGTATAAGCTGAGCTTTTCAGCACAGTTTTTGTTCTGAAAAGCGCCCGTCAGCTTATGCTCGAGTCAAGCAAAAAAAAAAAATTATTTATTCATTTATTTTTTATTTTTATTTTTTTTTGGGGGGGGCGGAGTCTATGACCAGCTACAATAGTAATGTATAGAATCTCTCATAAAATAGTAAAAAAAAAAAAATCTTTAAAAAATATAATAAAAAAATAAAATAAATAAATAAAAGTTGTAAATCCCTCCTTTCCCTAGAATACATATAAAAGTAGAAAATGACTGTGAAACACAAACCAAACACATTAGGTATCCTGTGTCTGACAGTGCCCGGCCTACTGAATATAGGGGATCTGCAGTGCTCCTGTTCCGTCGGAAAGGGGTTAATAGGAGCACTGCAGATCCCCTATATTCAGCCAGGCTGAATTCCAAGTGGGGGAAAGAAAAACCCAGTCCTCAAGCTCAGGGAAGGGGCAGACAGACAACCAAAACAGCTCCTCCCCTTTCCCAGCACCCAGCAACTACTGCACCCAAAAACTCAGACCATTTTAATTTTTGGAAATTTTCCAGTAGCTGCTGCATTTACCCTCCTTGGCTTATACTCAAGTCAATAAGTTTTCTCAGTTTTTTGTGGTAAAATCAGGGTCCTCGGCTTATACTCGGGTCGGCTTATACTCGAGTATATACGGTAATAAAAAAAAAAAGTCACCTCAAAAAATATATATCATTCAATCATACACCTGGACCATACAGCCAATTGCACAAACATATAAATATAAACGGGCACATTAGCCATGCTGGGCATGCACTGCCACGTGATCTTTCTGACTTTGGTGGCATTTTTTGGAGCCAGGGAAGGCTGGGTAATTTCTTTAGTAAGGAATATACATCATTCTATGCAATATAAAGTTCTACCACTAGATGACAGTCTAACTATTCACACTACAGATCGCCAGCATGAAACCAGAAGTAAATGTCAGAAATCTTTTTAAGGTGAAGTGACAGAAAGAGCATTGCAGAAAGGGCCAGATTTCATTTTGGCAACTCTAGCTAGAATTGTAGTTCACATGCCACATTCAGTTTTCAATGTAGACCAAGAACAAGATCATTCGTATTATTGTACAAAAATATATAAATACTGGATGTCAATGTTATGTGTCAATAGGTAAAAGAAAGAAAAAAAATCAACATTTGCACCTACAGTAGATGTAAGACAATGACATGGCCGTCCAACAACTCTACCTAACTCTGTTTGGGCATGGAAATTTTTCTTAATTTTAACTTAATTGATTCAGTAATTTAAATAATGGCATCTGTTTTCACCTTGGTAGAAAAAAAAAGTAACTTCCCCATAAAAAATGATCAGTTAAGCTGGTTTCTCATTTTAGCATCTGTATTACAGCCAAAAACATAGACAACCCCCTTCCACCATTCTGCTGATCTGACCTTAGGTCACCATATGGTTCTACAAATGCTGAAATTTGGCCCATTTAGGTTGGATTCACACACAATGCTCGTTTTTCACAAACTTTTTTTTAAAGAGTATTTTTCAAACTCAAAACACAATGGTGAGATTTTAGTTGTTTTTTTTTTTTTTTTTAGATATGAAAATTTTTGCCAAAATATGGCATTCTGTAGACATAGCATTTTTCATAAGTTTACCCCCCCCCCCAAATTTGGAGAGTCCACCCATTATGGTGAAGTTTTTGTACGCCACCCCCAATAGTTGCCAGGATTTTTATCAATAATTTGTGATTGTCCTGCCAAAATTTTAATGTCAAGTCTACAACAGCATATATTATATATATAATATATATTTATACTAAAGGTAAGACATTGAAATATAAAAGAATCATCCATAAGAAACAAACATCAATACACTCATATTCTCAGATTAGAGGCCGGCGGCCATGTTAGGCTGCCTATTTTATTACAGGAAAAATATGCAAATCTGTTTCCTATTTACATCTTGGGAAACAGATTTGCATATTTTTCTCATAATTCCCCCAGTGGAGCAAAAAAGGCTTCTGTAAGTCTCCATATGCCTGTGAAGGTGATCTCTCCTTAAGGAGTGATAATATCGCCAGAACCTATTTTTATTACATTATATAGCATTATAAGCACCTTTTAAAGAACATTTATATGGTTGGACACATATCTTGGTTTCCCATGTACAGTTCAGGGGTTGGGGTACTAAATATTAAAATTACATGTCCAAAAATGTTTTTATAATTGCAAAAGTGTAGAAAACTACAGGTATTTTTGGAGGCATATTTCATGCCTTTTGAACGCCACAAAACCCCACTGTGGGAACCCAGGCCTTCCTCTATATAATGTATAGATGTGACCGGTGACGGGGAAGCTCCTGCGCGGCTACAGAATGAGCCAATACTAAGCTACTATGGATATAAAAGGAAAACAGTGCTGAGGCGGTAACTAAGGACATGTGTGATACTGAAAGCTCTTGTAAAACATTCATGGATGATTTTTCATGTTGGTCCAAATCTGAGCAAAGAATTCACAACACTTGGAAAGGGACAGCCTGAAATAACTTACTCTGACATCTTGTATTCCAAACAAAGCATGAGATTTGACCGAATTTGGTAATGAAATGCAGGTCTTTATATTGTCCCCGATATAAGAGACATTTGTTGGCTGAAATAATGCTCCCATGTACTCACAAATGGCAGCCATTAGGCCAACACAGCCAGAGAAATCCAGTTCAGCTTCAAAGCAGATAAAGAGGTTACCCTGGAGTTCACAATGTAAGGCCTATCCTGGCCATCAGTATTAGATCAGTAGGGGCCCAACTCTTGGCAGATCCACCAAGCAACATTTTGTAGGAGCCACAGTGCTCCCCTTCATTGTTACCAGACCATTTCATTACTTTATGCCTGGTATTACAGCTCAGTCACATTGACCCGTATAGAATAAAGCTTCAGTCAACTGCAATACCAGACACAGCCACTAATAAAAGAATGGCGCTGTTCCTGGTAAACAATGAAGGAGACAAAGCAGAAGCCTCTTACACTAGCTGACTGCTATCTTTTCAGCAACTGTGAAGTTTTTTTAAATAGGTCATTTTGCATGCATGGAACATGTCACCAAATCTGCCGTTCAGGATATTCACTGGAGAGGGCAAATGCTGCAAGTCTGGAAAGTTTTATTTGGATAGAATGCTGCTACTAGGGGGCTAGAGATGGAATGGGTGAGAGTGTTCCTGCCAATAGAAGAGGGGAAGATTTTGGGGCGTCTGCTTAGGTATTAGGTAGGTGCAGTGGCATTTGTTTGGCTCTGGTGTGATAATGTGCTGCACTGTGGTGTTTGGCACACTCAGGCTACTAGGTGCACATTGGCATTGGAATCTCTGCCCCAGGTTCTGTATAAAATCACAGAGGACTTTACCCTCTGCCAATTTTATACTGATACCCAACAGACACCCCACAGACCCATTATAGCCTATGGACGGAGTCTTTTAAGTCCCCATGCTAGTGTGAACCTAGTCAGAGAAGTATTTTGTGCTGCACAGGGGTATTTGTCATTTCTGGGGGGTATTTTCTGTTGTATGCTGACGTTTAGCACTGCTGAGGAGGTATTTTGTGCTGCACTATGGTATTTGGTGTTGCTATTTTATTATATGTACTGTACTGTGGTATTTGGTTGCACTGGTGAGGCTACTATGTGTACAGCACAGTGGCATTTGTTTGCCACTCAGTGGTAGACATTCCTTGCTGGTGAGGCTTCAGCGTCACAACAGATTGACCGGTGAGGCCTGAGTTAAAATCGTTTGAGAACCTGTTTTAGATTATTTAGCAAACTATAAAGAAAAGGCTAATTACACTGCCCCCTAGCAGAGAGACATGGTACTGTCTCTGTAACATTGTGCTAAAGCATCATGGGATTGACAGCAGGGAACAGAGAAAGAGAAATAGAGGAAAATACAGTAGTGTCATAGAGGATATGAGTACACTGTACACAAAAGAACTACAAAATGTGACCAGCAGGTGAGGGGTGCAGGAAAAGTGGGAATACTAATAAAGGGGTCCGTCTCCAGAACCCAGCATGTCAACCCCATGCAGATAGGGTGAGTGTCACCTGAATCACACAGTGTTTTCTGCTTGGTGAATTGGAATCCCTGTCTCCAAGATATCACTGTTATTGCCAATATGCAAAGGACTTTTTTGGAACAATGAGGGTGTTGTCATTTACCTATTTGGAGCAATGAAAATACAGTCATTGCTCCAAAGAACTAATTTGTATATTGACAAAAACAGTGAATGAAGGCACCAATTCACAAGGGGAAACTACTGTTGGATTCAGGTGAGCTAACTTACCTATTTGAAGGGGTTATGCTGGGTTCTGGGTACAGACTCACTTTAAGGGTCCATTCACATGGAGGAAAATGGTGAGGAAGTTGGTGTGGAATTTCAGCGCTGAAAAAAAAGCCTCCCATTGACTTCAATGGGTTCCTTTTTCAAGGCTTTTTTTTTTTAGCGCTGAAATTCCACACCAAATTCCTCACCATTTTGCTCCATGTGAATGGCCCCTAAGGCAAAGGCCCCACGGAGCGAGTCTCAGCTAAAAAGCGATGCGGCATCATGTTTTTTTCAGCAGAACTTTTCACAGAAAATTTGTGGGAAAACGCCAGCATTTCCGTAGGTATAATTGACATGCTGCGATTTATAAAATTGCAATGGTTTTTGAAATGAAAGCATTTTTTCAGCAATGTTTGAATGGGATTAGCCAGAATCCCATCCATGTTGCAGGTACTGTGGAACGCGGCGTTTTATGCTGCCGCGTTTTCTCAATGTGGGGCCCCGGCCTAAGGAACTTATATTTTAGCCTAAGACAGCTATTAGATAACACAGTGTTAATTTCCAGATCATTCCTAACTGAATATATAAAGAGATAATACCGCTAAAGCTATAATAGGGGAATGTTACTTATAGTCATTTTCTAATACTTATATTTTTAGACCAATGTGAGATGATACATGTACTGCGCTGCCTGATAGAGCTCCTGCCAGCACTAAGGAGAACACGGACTTAATGTTTTCTGTTAGCAGCTACAAATATGTAATGTGTAAAAGCCCTTCTTGGCCGCCCAATCTGCCGAGAACTGTTTTGGCCCTCGGTGTAATTCAATTAGAGCTCTCAGAGGGGCTATTTATCATGTTCTCAGGATGTGCGCTAGATGCTAGCAGAAGACAGGCCAGAATTTACTCAACTGACACATTCAGAAGTGGAGATTTTTTTTCCTAAACTGATTTCCTCCACATTTTCTAACACCTTCATATGTTATACAGGATTGGCTGTAATTCATTGACTTATCTAACTGACACACACCTCCTGACACACATTATAATATATTGTATCGATATATTACATATGGTCACATTCACATGTGCAATACTATATACAGACTGATCTACCTTTGTCCTTTGCACTCCAGGTTGCGGCTGGCATGCCTCTCTAAGCTGCAGGTTGATGGCTCCATTTTTAGCACCAGCTTGAATTTTGGTGGTTTAATTTTAAGATCCAGCCACGAGACCCCTCAACATACCACTGATATTGCTGTAGGACTTCCCTCTACGTCCAAATAGTCCAAACCATTTAAGGGGACATTGCTTATTATGTAAATGATGCCATTTATGCACTAGTTCCATTAAAATCTTGATATCCACAATCATGTCATCTACAATGGCAGTGACATGACCACTCTATGTCCTACCTTAACCCCTTACTGTTGCAAGCATTTTTCGATTTTTGATTTTGGTTTTTGACTTCCTGCTTTCCAAACCCCTTAAGTCTTTTATTTTTTCAGTCACAGAGACATATGAGCGTTACTTTGTAATGGTACCAATTAATATTCTGTATGTAGTGGAAAGCTGGAAAAAAAATTCTGAATGGGGTGCAATTGGAGAAAAACTGCCTTGGTGTGCAAGTGACATGTGACCTGTATTCTATGGGCCTGTACAATTCCTGGGATACCAAATTTATATAGTTTTAATACATATTTATTTATTATATTTCCATGTAGGAGGATGCATAGGGCAAACACGGGAATACTTAAAGTGTATGTCTTTCTCTTTATTTTACTTTTTTATATGTTCTAGGGAAAGAGCTAATTTAAAATTTTAATTCCTTTTATTTTTTATATTCTTTTTATGTTTTTTTTTTATGTATTTTTTAGACCCTATAGGAGTCTGATCACTAATTAAATGCATTATAATGCTAATTCATTGCAAATACTAGCAGTTCTATGTAGTTGTATACTGTATAGAGCAGCCTGTCATAGAACATTATGCCAACAGGCCTGGGTGCTTACCAAAGACTCCCAGCTGCGTGGCAATGGATAGCCAGCCCCAAATCTCGTTTTGGGGACTAGCAATCATCTCCAAAATGGCAGAACCCATGCGCCACTGGGAAAAAGGCACCTCAGTCTTTATACAACCTTGTGCTAATTCCTTAATGCAGGCATTAGTACAAGGTCTCTGCTGTACAATACAGCAGTGACCCGGCAGCTATGGTGGCCACTCAGCTCTTGTGAACCCATCATATTTAACCCCTTTACGCTAAATCACGTACAGGAACGTCAGGGAATGTGGTTAGTTCCCGCATTCTCACGTGCCTGTACATGATGGAGATTGCAGGGGCTCAGAAACAGAGCCCGTGCAATCTTCATGGGAGCCCGGCTGTATCTGACAGCCAGGCTCCCGCTGTAACAGCAGGGACGATGATTGCACCGATCCCCGCTGTTTAATCCTTAAGGTGCCATGATCAATAGCGATCATGGCATCCTAAGGGTTTGCCGGCTATACAGAATGCCACCGGCAGCATCAGGAGTCGGTGTTAGCTGTAATTTACAGCTAACATGCTACTCCTTAATCTCCCTGCTCCGACCAAAGGGTTTCTGCTGGCACCCCCCGCGGCGAGATCGGGGGGTGCCAGCAGCTATAAACTGCAGCCTGGGGTCTGGCCAGTGACATCCAGGCTGCTAAGACCCCCAAGTACCTGGTTGATACTGCCGGGATGAGAGGAAGCTAGTCTAACTTTTTCTATAGACTGCAATATACATGTATTACAAGTCTATAGTTCGTATAGAGCCAGTGATCCTCTCTGGTCACTGGTTGTAGTGTCCTTATAGGACAAATAAAAATAATGTAAAAAAAAAAGTTTAAAAAAATAATAAAGTGAGTAAAAAAAAATATATATATATATATATATATATATATATATATATATCAGTTATCAAACTCCCTTTTTCTATACAAAATGAATTACATAAAAAAACTAAATATTAATAAAAACAATACATATTTGGTATTGCTGCATCCATAACAACCTGTACAATAAAAGTGAAACAATATTTAACCTGCACGGTGAACGTCGGGAGAAAAAAAACGCCAGAAATAAAGTTTTTTGCACATTTTGCTTTACAAAAAATGCTAAAAAAAAGTGGTCAAAAGGTCATACATCCCCCAAAAAATAAGCTCTCAACCAACTCTATAAACCGAAAAATAAAAACATTACACATCTCAGAAGAGGGCAATGCAAAAATCATTGATTGATGTCCCCAAATGGGTTTTTGTTCTGCAGAATTACTAATGCATAAAAATATAATATAAATGAGGTATCACCGTAACCGAACCAACCTGCAGAATAAAGGCCACATGTTACTTATACTGTACGCTGCATGGCGAAAAAAAATGAAAAGGTAAAAAGCTGTGCCAGAATTGCTGGGGGTTTTTTTAAACCACCAAGAAAGAATTGATAAAATTTATTCTATAAATTGTAGGCACCCATTAATGGTGGCATTACAAAATACATCTCATCCCACAAACAACAAGCCCTTATATGGCCACGTCACCAGAAAATTAAGAAAAATATAGCATCTAGCAATATGAAGAGAAGAACCTCCAAATCAATGAATCACTAGAACACAACTGGCTGTGGCCAGAAGGGAATATATAAACTGTGTGAGTTTATATCAGGGGACACCCGAGATTTAGAGATTACAAGGGAAAAGACACCAGAAGTGACACCCCCCCCCCCCCCCCCCTTCAATCATAGGAGCTACTGGGACATAGTAGGGAATTTGGTGTTGGCAATGTACTCCGCACAGCTTATATATTCACTTTTCACCATCCGCTGTGCAGTGACGTCTGAGATACTAATACTCACTACACCGACTGGTAAATTCTTTCAGGGGTACAGTTTTCAAAATGGGTTACTCTTTGGGAATTCCACTTTTCTGGTACCTTACAGGCTCATGACAAACATGACATGGCGTCCAGATTCCAAACACCTAAATCTCCAAAAGCCAAATAGCCCTCTTTCCATTCCAAGCCTCACCATGTACCCATACAGCAGATTACGGCCACATATCGGGTATTTCCGCATTCATGAGCAATTGATTAACAAGCTGGGGGGGGGCTTTTTCTCCTTTAACCCTTTGTGAAAATGAAAACTTTGGGGATAAAGGGACATTTCAGTAATTTTTCGCTTACACATCCCAAGGTTAGTAAAATTTGTGAAACGGCTATAGGGTCAAAATGCTCACTCTATCCCTTGACGAATTCTGTGATAGGTGGAGTCTCCAAAATGGGGTCACTTTTTGGGGGGTTTCCATTGTTTTGGTACTCTAGGGCTTCTGCAAATGAGACATGGCGCCTAAAACTATTCCAGCAAATTCTGCTTTTCAAATGTCGTGTCGCTCCTTCCCTTCCATGCGCTGCCGTGTGCCCAAAAATCAGTTTACACCCACATGTGGGGTATTTCTGTGCACGGGAGAAATTGCATAACAAACTGTCAGATGCATTTTCTACTTTAAAGGGGAGTTCACACGGAGTAAACAGCCGCAAAATAGCACCGTGTATGTATACAATCAAGCATATACGGCCTGCAAAATCCCACACGGCGTATACGTGCCACATCACGCGGCACTTTACTCCGTGTGAACTCACCCTAACCCTTTGTGAATGTGTTAATTTTAGGTCTAAATGAATGTATTAGTGAAAAAAAATGAAATGTCTAAATTTCACCTCCATATTATTTTTATTCTTATGAAATGCTTAACCCCTTCCCGCCGATGGCATTTTTTGATTTTCGTTTTTCGTTTTTGACTCCCCTCCTTCTAAACCCCATAACTTTTTTATTTCTCCGCTCCCAGAGCCATATGAGGTCTTAATTTTTGCGGGACAAATTTTTCTTCATGATGCTACCATTAATTATTCTATATAATGTACTGGGAAGCAGGAAAAAAATTCAGAATGGGGTGGATTTGAAGAAAAAATGCATTTCTGCGACTTTCCTACGGGCTTTGGTTTTACGGCGTTCACTGTGCAGCCAAAATGACATGTCCCCTATATTCTGTGTTTCGGTACGGTTCCAGGGATACCAAATTTATATGGTTTTATTTATATTTTGACCCCTAAAAAAAATTCCAAAACTGTGTTAAAAAAATTTTTTTCTAAAAGTCGCCATATTCCGACGGCCGTAACTTTTTTATACGTAAGTGTATGGGGATGCATAGGGCGTCTTTTTTTGCGTGGCTGGGTGTACTTTTTAGTTCTACCATTTTCGGGAAATGTTATTGCTTTGATAACTTTTTATTCAAATTTTTATCAGAATCAAAACAGTGAAAAAACGGAGGTTTGGCACTTTCGACTATTTTTCCCGCTACGGCGTTTACCGAACAGGAAAAATATTTTTATAGATTTGTAGAGCGGGCGATTTCGGACG